>NC_136380.1:269411284-270661284 GCF_965140285.1 Lepidochelys kempii | reverse complement strand
TTTCCCTGTGATGGTTGAAGATGTCTCAGAGTTGGATACTCAAACAAGTTCAGAGTGGAGATGGAAGTTTGAGAACAGCCTGCTATTTCTGAAGGATGTGAACTTTCCAAAACTGCAAATTTGATTATTGATGACTCCTTTTGTTGTTTCTTTTTCTTCAACCTCTTTCACAGAGTTCAAATGTAACAATAGATTTTGTTTTTCAAGTCATTGAGCAATATCAGGGAGCCCTTCCTTTGCCTTTGGTATTTCCCTTGAGGTAAGAAGAATCCGATACCATGGGTCAACATAAACTCCAGCAAGGAAACGAATATTGTCAAAAAGCTTCTCTTCGTGTTTCTTCATGGAGGATAGAATTCCTTCTGCAATTTGTCCACCATTTTCTTACAAGAATTTTGACAGTTTTCGCCATTCCTTCATTAAAACTCCCAGGGTTACATCAAAGCTTGAAGATTCATGGTTGTTTGGTTTGGCTTTGCCAAGAGGTCTCGCAGGTTCTTCACTCTGTCCCATTCAGTTTTTGTTAACTTGAGTTCTCTTGTTCCAGTAGCAGCCACTTGTTCACAGTAAGATTGAAAAACGAGAAG
This sequence comes from Lepidochelys kempii, assembly GCF_965140285.1. Classification (NCBI taxonomy): domain Eukaryota; kingdom Metazoa; phylum Chordata; order Testudines; family Cheloniidae; genus Lepidochelys; species Lepidochelys kempii. The sequence continues at coordinate 270,660,697 of NC_136380.1, read as the reverse complement.
CCAATCAATCATTGCAAATGTTGAACCCCAGCGAGTCACAGTATCCAATGATTGAGTTACCCCATGTAGATCAAGCAGAACACTTCAAATACTTCAGGTTCATAGTTTGACAACGACTTGTTGAATTTTTGCCAGAAATTTCTTCCCATGTTCTTTGTTCAGTCCATCCCAGATTGCCAAATGAAGAGTGTGAATACCACACCTCATCAGCTGGACTTTTGAGTCGTCCTCATGAAGCCATGTTGGAAGTATGAGGCTAGGGTCATTAACCCATTGCGCAGCAGCATCCATGTTGAGTTCGATTTCATCTATTCCTTTAGTTCCTTCATCAGGCAAAATAGCTTCAGTTCTGTCCACATTGCTGTTCTCAGAGGTAGAAATGGTTTCATTGTCCTCATTGAAATTTTTGACGGCACGTCATGTTTGCTGCATTGTCAACACAGATGCTCAACACTTGCATTTCACTGATCCCAAATTTTTCTAAAATAGCTTTTACTTGACTTTTGACTTAAGAAGAATTGTGACACCCTTCAGTGTCAATTATGTCCAAGGTTTTTACCACAGCTTTATCTTTTCCTTCTTCATAGTACTGAGCATTGATTGCAAGGAAATTTCTGTTTCCACAGGTTGCCGCATCCATTTTCAGGTAGCACAATTTTTGCTCAAAAGCTTTCTTGAGCTCTTCATGACCAGACTCAGCTGTGCTGACAACTAAATGACGAACCGCATTGTGCCCCATCGAAACGCCAAGCTGCCGACCCATTTCACCTACAATTTTTTGGAATCCTTTGTTCTTTAGCCTGAAGGTTGTGCGTGGTGTTGAACTCAAGTAAACCATTTCTATCAGGCCTTCATGGAAAGTATTGGCATCCATGGTGACTGTAACCTTTGAGGACTTCAAATATGAATCAAGTTTTGTTTGCTCAATTTTGGGTTTCTTTTCAGATGAAACTCCACAAAAAATCTTTTCTCCAGGAGTTTTCAAAGAGCCAGATGAATGTCGTTTAGCCGCGTCAGCTTTCTGGTTTGCCTCATCTTCCTGGCCCTATTTTGTAACCAGAGCTGCATAGTTTTCAGGATGGTTACATTTTACATGCTGCCAAAGGCTGAAACTTTTCACGGCACTTGCTTCACTTGTCTTGAAGCTACATGGTTTGAGCTTGCCACCCACGTCCTTTTGCACGTTGCCGATTTCTTCTTTGCTTTTCCCAAAGCAATTTGGGCTTTTCAAATTCAAAAGTAAAAAAGTCGTTGAGATCCTTTTCCGTAAATCAGCTATCAATCATGGGGGGCAGATTTGATTCTTTTGCTGAAGCCATGGCCAAATCTTCTTTTGCTGCTACCGCATCCAAATGTTTCTTGTTATGATCTTTGAAAAGCAATGAACAGAAGCATTATTTTTTTATAATGTACCTGCTTGTGATATCTTAACCCACTTAAGGTACTTCGAATTTATTTGGATTTTCTGGAGAAAAATGACTGCATTTTCTTTTTACACAAAATTATTATTAAAGTATATTTTAATATTTTAACATGTTTCTTGCAGTTTTAATGAAGTAAGAAGTATTTTTAATATACATAATATAAATTTTTATTTATAAATTGCAAGTTATTTTTTCTTATGAAAATGTGTATGAGGCTACACATTACAAAGTTGAAAATAAACTTTAATGGGAAAGCGGATTCAAATTGCAAGCACAGTCCTTTTAGTAAAGAGAGCAAATTTTAGTAATAGATTACTAAATCTATCTTGTATAATGTTTTCAGCCTGATGAAGGAAAAACTTATTTCTGAAAATTTGCTCTCTTTACTAAAAGGACTGTGCTTGCGATTTGAATCCGCTCTCCCGTTAAAGCTTATTTCCAACGTTCTATCATACAACATCATTCAAATAAAATTATTTAAACTACAGCCATCTTGAACTGGGGGGACTGGGCGAATTTTTTTTTTTTTTTTAAATCTTCGACTATTTTACAGATACGACCCTGGAATGTGATTTAATGCTAAAACATGCACTAAAATGGTACTCTTAATTTATTTTGTATAATTAACCGTTTCCAAGAAAACTGTTTAAAAATTTTAATCTGCTTAGATGCTTAGAATGATACAAACAATTTTACTTATTTTTCAACTTTGGAACCATAAATTTTAAACATAATAAATAATAACCAAAAATATTAACTTATTTTGGAACATAATATTACCGCTTGTAGCCATGGGCAGTCGACGACAAGCCTTTCTTGAAATATGAAATAAAAATGACCAACCGCCAGTGCAGGACGCCTATGATTTAAATAATTTTGGATAATGTACTATGGTAGCACATACTAATGCTAAGACACAGACATAATTTCATTACTTTATATTAAAGTGTTTTTGAGATATTAATCAGAAATTAACTTTTCATCACCTCCTTGAAGGTACTGTAGCTCCCTTAGGAAGAATTTTAGGACGTGTGTTCACAGAAACGTTTTTTCTTAAAATGACCTAAGGATTTACCCCCAAAGTTGTGTTGGACATTTTCCAATCACTCTGGATATATCACAAAAATCACTCCTAATTTATGCAAAAATGTTTAGTGTATATTTATATGCCTGTTGCACGCGACTTTTTCAGTAAATTTAAAATTACAAACAACACTACCAAAAGACCATTGAACAGATGACATATAAAATAAGTCCTCCAGAGTGATACGGGAGCATGTACAAATGAACAAATGTACCGGTAACGGGAGCCCATGTGAGAAATGAGCTGGTCGGGGACATCATCTGATTGGATCTTTTCTTCTTAGACAAGGCAGGATTGGATGACGGTAGCATAGCTGATGTCAGCATTTGATAGCTGATGTCAGCATTTGATGAAAAGTCAAGAGATAGAATAGAAGGAAAGAAAGGGGGATAGGGTGCCAGCAATTAGATATCCCCAGTGATGGACTGAGGATTGGATGTCCTGATAATGTGATGACTTTAAGCACTGACAGGTGAAAACAAAATTCCTTGAACAATATTAAGGCCACCCAGCCTTCCTCTCAGGAAGAAAGTCCTATAGATGAGTCAAGATGAACCAGAATAAGCTGTAGTCCTGGCAGTGCTGGGATGAGATGGACTGCAAGTTGGGCAGGAAGACAGGAGGGAGAACTGAACCCAACTGATCATGTCTTTCTTTCAAAGTTTCTTTTTAAGGGATTCAAAAAGGAGGGGAAGTGAGCATCATAGTTTATCTCCCTCATTGTTTTAGCCACCAATTAGGCCTAATACCTGTCGCACCACTTTGGGTCTAGTAATGTCCAGTTCCACATCCTTCTGTTTTTACCAAAGCATAATTTCAACAGTCCTTGGATTATGTCAACGTGCCCTTTTTGCTTTGACTAACCCAGCTTCCTTTGTTTGGTTCTTTTGTACTTATAACAACACTCAACAACGCAAACAACGTGATTGATTTCTCATGATTATTGTAACATCTTATGAACTTTCACATACTTTTTACATTCGAGCTCACAATAGGAGTACACCTTTTAGGCCCAATAATTACAACACTGCCCCACCAGAGAGGAAACGCAGTTCTGATATCCTCTCCCATGCTGATAATTTGGCTGTTGATAATGAAACAGGGACAGACACAAACTCAAAAAAACAGGTGAGCTTAAGAAAGCAAACTGACTGCACCTGGGAATTCCAGGTGTAAGAATCCTATCAACATCAACTAGAATTCTGCTCATAGACCATGGATAGACACAGATCCAAGAAAACAGGAAATCATAGAAAGTTGGAGCTCACTTGAAAGAGCTCAGCTTGTGACCTGCCCTTGTACAGAAACATTGTCCAACAAACATTTAGCCTTCACTTCCTTTGCTAGTGATGGGACTGTTCTTTGGTCCATTTCTGCAGTTTCTTTCATCCTCACTTGTTGACCCACTTTTGAACTAAGCTGAATCATAGAAGAACGGTCATGGTTATGCATGGAGCCCTTCTTGCTATGCATTCAGGGGTGGAGTTGGGCTAAAGTGATTGCTCATTCCATTTCCTCAAGGGGAAACAAACAAAAACCAGGTGTGATCCATTGCAGAGTGAAAAGAGCCAAATTTTGTAACACAGAAAAAGGATCTCCGCATGGGAAGCAGAAGTCAGCTCTATCCTCAGCTTTATCCACAAAACAGGCACTGTATATTCTAAAGAATAGCAGTGCAGATGTCTCAACAAGCCCATCAGTATCCCTCAAACCTGTCTTGGAAGGGACCACTAGGGGCAGCCTCCAAGACTAGGCAGTCTCCATGCCTGCTCAGTCTGCTACCTCTTTGCTGAGACTGCAAGCATGGCAGATCTCGGTTTGCATGATGAGTGTAATTATAGCCTGGGGAGATTGCTTTGCTGGGTAAAAGATAATTAATTCATTTCAAATAGACACAGAAACCATCAGATATGATTTCCCCCTGATGCATGTATAGAGAGCAACCATGGGGAAGGGAGAAGAGCTATTTAAGCTAAAGGACAACATTGGTACAAGAACAAATGGGTATGAGCTAGCCATGAACAAATTCAAGTTGGAAATTAGAAGATTTCTAATTGGAACAGCCTCCCAATAGGAGTTGTGGGGGCAAACAACTTAATTAGCTTTAAGGAAGAGCTGGACTAATGTATGAGTGCAACTGAGTTATGGGATTGCTTCTGGTGGTAGCAGGCAGGGCTCAACAGCCCTGGGGCTTATGTCTGATTTATGTCTTATGTTCCCAAAAGTTCATACTTCAGGGCTTCAGATGGCCACCTGCAGAGGTCAGGAAGGGTTCCCACCAATGTATTCAGAGACGGGGTGGTGGTGGTGCAGGGGGGTTAGTCTCTTTCCTCTGAAGCATCATTGATGGACACAGCTGGAGATCATAGAATCATAGAATATCACCGTTGGAAGGGACCTCAGGAGGTCATCTAGTCCAATCCCCTGCTCAAAGCAGGACCAATCCCCAACTAAATCATCCCAGCCAGGGCTTTGTCAAGCCTGACCTTAAAAACTTCTAAGGAAGGAAATTCTACCACCTCCCTAGGTAACGCATTCCAGATTTCACCACCCTCCTCATGAAAAAGTTTTTCCTAATATCCAACCTAAATCTCCCCACTGCAACTTGAGACCATTACTCCTTGTTCTGTCATCTGCTACCACTGAGAACAGTCTAGAGCTATCCTCTTTGGAACCCCCTTTCAGGTAGTTGAAAGCAGCTATCAAATCCCCCCTCATTCTTCTCTTCTGAAGACTAAACATCCCCAGTTCTCTCAGCCTCTCCTCATAAGTCATGTGTTCCAGTCCCCTAATCATTTTTGTTGCTCTCTGCTGGACTCTCCAATTTTTCCACATCCTTCTTGTAGTGTGGGGCCCAAAACTGGACACAGTACTCCAGATGAGGCCTCACCTATGTCGAATAGAGGGGAATGATCACGTCCCTCGATCTGCTGGCAATGCCCCTACTTATACATCCCAAAATGCCATTCGGCTTCTTGGCAACAAGAGCACACTGTTGACCCATATCCAGCTTCTTGTCCACTGTAACCCCTAGGTCCTTTTCTGCAGAACTGCAGCCGAGCCATTCGGTCCCTAGTCTGTAGCGGTGCATGGGATTCTTGCGTCCTAAGTGCAGGACTCTGCACTTGTCCTTGTTGAACCTCATCAGATTTCTTTTGGCCCAATCCTCCAATTTGTCTAGGTCCCTCTGTATCCTATCCCTGCCCTCCAGCATATCTACCACTCCTCCCAGTTTAGTGTCATCTGCAAACTTGCTGAGGGTACAATCCACACCATCCTCCAGATCATTTATGAAGATATTGAACAAAACCGGCCCCAGGACCGACCCCTGGGGCACTCCACTTGTTACCGGCTGCTAACTAGACATGGAGCCATTGATCACTACCCGTTGAGCCCGACAATCTAGCCAACTTTCTACCCACCTTATAGTGCATTCATCCAGCCCATACTTCTTTGACTTGCTGGCAAGAATACTGTGGGAGACCGTATCAAAAGCTTTGCTAAAGTCAAGGAACAACACGTCCTCTGCTTTCCCTTCATCCACAGAGCCAGTTATCTCATCATAGAAGGCAATTAGATTAGTCAGGCATGACTTGCCCTTGGTGAATCCATGCTGACTGTTCCTGATCACTTTCCTCTCCTCTAAGTGCTTCAGAACTAATTCCTTGAGGACATGCTCCATGATTTTTCCAGGGACTGAGGTGAGCTGTCTGACCTGTAGTTCCCAGGATCCTCCTTCTTCCCTTTTTAAAAGATGGGCACTACATTAGCCTTTTTCCAGTCATCTGGGCCCTCCTCTGATTGCCATGAGTTTTCAAAGATAATGGCTAATGGCTCTGCAATCACATCCACCAACTCCTTTAGCACTCTCGGATGCAACGCATCCAGCCCCATGGACTTGTGCTCGTCCAGCTTTTCTAAATAGTCCCGAACCACTTCTTTCTCCACAGAGGGCTGGTCACCTTCTCCAGATGAACACTGGACAGAGCGGGCCAGTACTCTGAGGTGGCACTGAGAATTCTCTTTCTTAGGTGCTCAGCTGGCTGGTTCTTGCTCACATGCTCAGGGTCTAACTGATCTCCATATGTGGGGTTGGGAAGGAATTTTCCTCTCAGTCAGACTGGCAGTGACCGTGGAGGGGTGAGAGGTTCACCTTCCTCTGCAGGTCACTTACCAGGATTATCTGGATATATCAGTCCCCTGTCATTATGGGATCCTGGGGTATTGATGTACTTCGATCCCTCCTATTCTCTCCTTGTTGCACTTAATAGTGTAGTTGCCTGTGGACTGTAATACTTTGGTATACTTTCAGTTGTTGGATTTAGTGTGTGAGTGCTTAGTGGTCATGGTGGCCTGTGATATATACAGGAGGTCAAACTAGATGATATGGTGGTCTCTTCTGGCCTTAAACTTTGTGATTATAAGAGATTTTGACAGAGTGCTGGGCAACAGCAGCTAAGCCAGCACTCTGGTCACTGCCGTCTAATTAATTACACCAGAGCAGAGGCAGGAGTGAGTGGGCTCTGCCATGCATGGGGCTTGTCCAGGATCTTAGCCAGTGCAAGGGTTCAGCAACCTGGAGATGGAGGAGTCCCTGCAATGGCTGGTAAAACAGCAAGAAGAAATGCGGAAGACCCTGCAAAGTTTCCAACAATCCCCTCACGTGGAGAGGCAGACTTTGCGTATCTGGCAGGCAGAGCAGCAGAAAAGCCTGTGGGATTTCATAAGAGACCAAGCCAACATACAGCAGCAGCTCCTACAGAAGGTAGTGGGTCCCGTGGTGGGGGATGGCAACCGGACAGAGGGCCTGGCACTGTGTAAGATGGGCCCTGCAGATGACGCTGGTGCATTCTGGGGCATTTTTTAAAGGGTAGCTATAGGTGCAGGTTGGGATAGAACAACCTGGGCCCTGAGGCTGGCTCCCTATCTGTCGGGGGAATCCCAAGTGACCTATATGGCACTGAGTGAGGAGCAGGCCAGGACTTAGGAGGTGGTGAGGGCAGCTATCCTGACTTGGGTGGGTCTGTCCACTGAGAAGTACCACCAAACGTTCCGATCTGGAGTTTACAGCCCTGGGCACTCACCCAAAGGTTGATGGACTGGGCCGCCCACTGGCTGTGACTGAAAACCCAAACAGTGGGGGAAATAATGGATGCTCTGGTGCTAGAACAGTTCCTTCATGGTCTCCCTGTGAACATACCAGTGTGCGTCAGGCAGCATCAACCAGGCAGACTTTCCCAGGAAAGAGGGACAACTGTAGAGATGTCTAGAGCTTGGGAGGGAGACTGGAGAACCCACAGCAGGAAGAAGCATAGAGAGGAAGAAGGAAGGAGCTCTGGTTGGGGCTCGACCCATTACATGCTATTGACGTGGGCGACAGGTAGACACAGAAAGGGATTGCCTGTACATGGACTGCAGTTTTGCTGAGTTTTGCAGCTGCATCAGGACTAGATGGGAAAAAACAGGGACAAAAACTGTCCACTATTTCAGTGATGGGAGGGAGGAAACTCCGGAGGGACCTTGTGGATATGGCCTCAGCTTGCTGGTCTGGTCTGGAGGGAGCTGGTGAAGCCTCACTGGATGATTCCAGGACCATCTATGCACATAGAATGTGTCCATGGAGATAAAAGATGCTGCCCTATGGCCCAGGTGTCCCTAGAGGCCTGGGGAGGTTTTGTTGGAAACAGATTGGGTTAGTGGAGGGGCTGCCCTATCGTGTTGTGTTGGGCACTGACTGGAATCCCTTCCTACGATGGAAACAAGGTGGGGTAAGGAATCCCAGATTGGGGGGAAAGAAAACCCCAGAGGAGAGAAAAAAATAAGCCCACAGGAGAAGTCCCTAGACAACAAAGCCCAAGTCAGAAGGAAAGGGAGGAAAGGAGACTGCCCCAGGAAACTGAAAGTGAGGAGATAGAAATTAAGGAAAGAGATACAGGGGAAAGAGCATGAACTCATTAGTAGAGGATGAGGGACCTATGGAGTCCCCAGCAACACAACCCCAATGAGAAGAAATCCAGGGTAAGCCTATACAGCAAAGAAAAACCTGCGGCTCCAGGACTGCAGGATGGGAGCATCCCAAAGCAAGGGCTCCAGCCCGAGCCCGGAAGTCTACAGAGCAATGAAACAGCACCACAGCCCCAGCCCTGCGAGCCTGAGTTGGCTGGAATGGGCCAGCTATGGGTTTTTCTTTGCTCTGTAGACATACCCCCCCAAGCATGGTTTGGAGGGTTGGGAGAACTCGAGGTCACACGTGATCAGGGGATAAAGGGAGTAACCTCAATCCACCACCAGATACAAAGAGGGAGAATTGGGGGAGCAATTCCCCAGACTGCCCATGATATAAAGACTTGTTGGCTGAGATGGAGCTGTGGGGGTATCCTCCCCTTACAAAGTGTGATTTCTGTGAGCAGACCCCTACAAGGGCAACCCAGATGATCACCCTAGGGACAGAGAGAGACTCCCCTAGAGTGGCACTTCCAGTAAGGGGGAGAGGTGTGTGGAAAAATTGGGTCAAATTCGCAGGGAAACAGACAGGTCAGTTCAGGATCTGGCCCATGGATTTCAGACATAGTTTTTAGTGGTTATATTCTAGAATAAATTCCAATCTGAGTTTCCTTGATAGTAAATTTGGAATAACTCTCTTTAATCTAGTTATTCTGGATTTGCAGTAGTGTAACTGAAAACGTACCTTGGAATAGCTTCAATACTGTATGTGAAAACTTTAAATCATACCTTCCCTCTTCAATTTCAAAACTTAGCACACACAAATATCAGTACATAACATTTTTTCAAATTCACCTTTAATGTCAAATGTATTAATTTTGTCACTGTTCTGTGTATTACTGCTCTTCAGGCTCCCATAATAATTTATAGAAATGCCATTTAGTTTGTAAAAGCTTCAGACAGGTGCAAAATAAACTATTTAATGTAAAGAAAATAGATTCTACAAATACTTTTTTCTAGATTTCTCTGTGTGTGTGTGTGTGTGTGTGTGTGTGTGTGTGTGTATAAGGGTTGGGGAGAGAGATCAGGCATGCTTCCTACTCATAATTACATTTCAGTTATATTTATTTGAAGAAGATGTATTACAAATGCTTGTAAATGACACCAGTCTTGTTAAATAACAGCTGCAGATGAATGTTGTTTCTGGAAGAAGAAGATGGAGAAAATTACTAGGCTTTTCAAGTTATACAGTAATAAGGTTTTAATTTCTTTTTCATCTCCGATAGGAAGGTCCAAAATATTCAGCTGTGTGTATCTGTAGTGCTTGAAAAGAAAAGCAAATTAACTGTGTTTTGCATTTACTTGAAAGTAAATTTAGCAAAGTAAAATAAGTTGATACTTAGGGTGGCAAGGTGGGATCTTAGACAAACAGGTGTGAGTTTGCTTTAAAAGAGAAATGTATGTCTACTGCCTGCTACAGGAAGCCTGGTGGAATTATTAATTTTAAAATTGCTAAAGTATTCTGTTGATAAGTGTGGAAAATTTCTTTCTCTGGAATGCTGGAAGAAAAAAGGCCTCTAGCACAGTCAGCCTAAGATCATACCGGATGGGACAAACAAATCCCTGCTGAAGAGAGTACCTATATCTTTGTGGTGATGGGGCTGGATAAGGCCCATTCTCATCACTGGGATTCTATGAGGAAGGGTCCTGTCACACAATACTGATGTCACAGGGAATAAATAATTAGGTTTTGTGATGGGGACTGAGTTGGTACTTTTATATTTTTCGTGGGGGAGGGCAAGACAAGATATTTTAAGTGGTATAAATTTGTAAAGGGGGTTGTGCCAAAGGCTTTTGATTGTTCCCATTCCATAGGGCTGGATGGTGGTGTTGCATGGAAAATTTCAATGCAGTTTTAGTGCAGACATAGTTAAATGACACGGGTAAGAAAAAATTATACGTGGGCATGTTATGTGCACTGTTACATCAAATATTCCACTTTCTGGATTTCCCCTCCTGTGTCCATGCTGCTGCTGGGGAATTCAGAGAAACACCCCTTGTAGCTGTTCACAGCACTTTATGAGCAGCAATACAGATGGACTGTGTGTCAGGGAGAAAGGCTGATATTAAATCATCCATGTCTCCATTAAGAAAGGTGCTAGATTTGCAGTCATGGCATTTTTCCAGTGAAGCAAGAGGGGAGTTTCCTAGACACTGAAGAAACCACATGAGAGATTATTTGAGAAGACCGGTTTACTTTCTAATCCTTGGGAATTAACAAGAATAGTTTCTCTTCGATAGTGATGCTACTTACAAGGATTTCATTGAAATACCCTCAACTTAAATTAATATGACCCATTTGTGTCTATTACCAACCCTACCCATTCTGTTACATACCTGATACAATTCAGACATACAAATTAGGAAAATAAGCAAAGCTGTAAAGGCAGCAAGTATGATTAACCGCCAGAATACTGCTTCTGGTTTAATTTGCAGAGAAGAGTGGTATTGGGGTCAAGCCTCTGGCCTGACAATTGAGATCTGGGTTCCATACCCATCTCTGCCACAGCCCTCCTGTTTCAGAGTAACAGCCGTGTTAGTCTGTATTCGCAAAAAGAAAAGGAGGACTTGTGGCACCTTAGAGACTAACCAATTTATTAGAGCATAAGCTTTCGTGAGCTACAGCTCACTTCTTCAGATGCATATCGTGGAAACTGCAGCAGGCTTTATATATACACAGAGAATATGAAACAATACCTATTCCCACCCCACTGTCCTCCTGTGTGATCTTCTGTCATGCTAACAGCATCCCAGGGTAAGAGACTCACTGGTATCTGGTAGTGAGTTTCAGCCGGCCTGACCAGTTCAGTGTATCCCAATTCATTAATGTCATAAACTGTATCTAATGTGAGTCATGTAAGGTATCACTGGAAAACTAATAACACACTGCTCATTAATATTTTTGTGAGGTGCATGTATAGTAAATGCCCAAGGGACCATATGAACATGGAGGAAATGCGGAACAGAAATGAGTTTATCAGACGAGTTTGAGAAGTGGGTAAACAGGTTTCTCTCAGACAAAGGACAAGCCAGACAAATGTCATCAGAATCGACTGGCAATCTCATGGCAAGTGCCCATTCATTTGCATGGGAGGTAGCAGGAACAGATTAATTTGCATTTTAGCAAACACCAGTGGGGGAAGAAACCAGCAGAGAACTTCCTTCCCCAGAATCCATGTCTTCTTCCTCACAGCTTGAATGAACTTTCCTTTGGTGGATAACCTGCAGAAGAATCCACTTCAAAGGTACACTGGACTATAAAAGAGAGGGGCAAAAATTGCCAAGTTACCTTTCATCTAGGAAGATAAAGGGAGCCAGCACCCTATAATTCTGTGGATGATCCTGAGACACAGACAGCCATGCTGGACAAAGTGTGATCGGACAGAGAGATCATCATAACAAAGCTTGTACCTTGCTAGATTATGTTCTAGATGTTTAGACGTGTGTTTTTCACATTTATTTCCTTGTAACCATCTCTATCTTTATTTCTTTTACTTGGCATCACATTACCTATGTCCTGTTGTTAATAAGCTTGTTTTACTTTAATCTAAACCAACCCAACGCAGTATTTGACTTGACGTGATTGTTAACTCCAGTAAACGTGGCAAGCTGCTGGGTATTGACTTTTTATAGGAACAAACAAACATTATTATTCCTCTGAATGGTCCAGGAAAGGGCTGGACATTGCAGATCACATGGTTTTTGGAAAATTCGGGACTGGGAGTGTGTTGGAGTTACTTGGCTGGTAGTGACAAAGGCTGGTGGATACCGGAGTGTGGCTGGGATGTAACAAGCTTGTGACAGATTTTTGTTACCAATCTGCCTGGGCCACAGTTGATCAGGCTGGGGCCACAGGATCTTTTTTGGGCAGGAGATGACAAGGCACACCAAGTGTCTAAATTTTAAAGCTTTTATTGATAAAATAATAAAATTACAGCAGAGAGTGCTGGTAATGCTCCCACATCACTCAGGGGAAGAAAGAAAGCGTTAATGCCCCAAGCCCTAACCCACTTTCATTCTCACATATGCATGACCCAGACTGGCCAAGTCTGAGTGTAATGTCAGAAGAAGGGGAGAGGGAAGGTGGATGGGAGGGCTATCCTGGTCTGAGGCCGTCCAAGGATTTGCTGTGCTCTCCAAATTGCTCCAGCTGTCAGGAGGTGTCATAAATATAAAGGGAAGGCTAACCACCTTTAAATCCTTCCTGGCCAGAGGAAAAACCCTTTAACCTGTTAAGGGTTAAGAAGCTAAGATAACCTCGATGGCACCTGACCAAAATGACCAATGAGGTGACAAGATACTTTCAAAGCTGGAGGAGGCGGGGGGGGGGGGAAGGGTCTGTCTGTCTGTGTGATGCTTTTGCCAGGACCAGAGCAGGAATGCAGGTCAGAACTCCTGTAAAGAGTTAGTAAGCAATCTAGTTAGATATGCGTTAGATTCTGTTTTGTTTAAATGACTGATAAAATAAGTTGTGCTGGATGGAATGTATATTCCTGTTTTTGTGTCTTTTTGTAACTTAAGGTTTTGCCTAGAGGGATTCTCTATGTTTTGAATCTGATTACCCTGTAAGGTATTTACTGTCCTGATTTTACAGAGGTGATTCTTTTACTTTTTTTCTTCAATTAAAATTCTTCTTTTAAGAACCTGATTGCTTTTTCATTGTTCTTAAGATCCAAGGGTTTGGGTCTGTGTTCACCTATGCAAATTGGTGAGGATTTTTATCAAGCCTTCCCCAGGAAAGGGGGTGTAGTGCTTGGGGGGATATTTTTGGGGGGAGACGTTTCCAAGTGCGCACTTCCCCTGTTATTTTTGTTAGACACTTTGGTGGTGGCAGCATAAGGTCCAGGGTCAAAAGGTAAAACAGTTTGTACCTTGGGGAAGTTTTAACCTAAGCTGGTAAAAATAAGCTTAGGGGGTCTTTCATGCAGGTCCCCACATATGTACCCTAGAGTTCAGAGAGGAGAAGGAAACTTGACAGGAGGGTTTTAAGTCCTGGCTCCCTGGGGGGAAGGGGTGTGTGCTCCATCCGGGGACCTCCGCTTTTGGTGCCCTTTGTGCCAGTTCAAACCAGCTTTTCAAGGTGTCTTCAGCTTTTCCAAAACACCTGGTTTCAGGGCTGTGAGACAGTTTTGTTTGTTCCTGGTTGGCTGTCACCATCTTGCTCCTTTTCCCAGCCCCTGCATATTGTTCAACAACTTTCCTTTCATACAGCTGGTCGGGGGGGGGGGGGGTTGGACTTCCCCCTTTTTTGTCTTGGCAGGTAGCAGCTGGCCTTGGGCTGAAGTCATCTTCTTATCTTCAGACTGAGCTTGCTAGCTGCAGTGTTGAATTAACCTGTTGTTTGCTTTTTTCTTTCTCTCCACCCCCTCAGCCTCTCGTACCCGCAAAGGAAACTTCCACTCCCCACTTATACCCCTTTGACCCTCCCCAAAATGCTTTGTGATGCGAACGACAGCGTTAGCAATATACAATGCTGATCTGCCTTCCCAGGGGGGACTCCCTGAGGAAGGGGGCCTTGGGGTGTGACAAGCTGGCTGCTGGAATCAGAGTTGCTGAACTAGAGCTGCTTAACACAGACACTCAGGGCATACAGTGACACAACCTCTCACTGATCTGGATTTCACCCCAGGATGTGACATCCTGAGCAGGTTACAAATAATCTCTTTGTCCCTCAGTTCCCTGTCTGTAAAATAAGGATGATAATACTTCCTTTCTCTCATCCTGTCTTGTCTGCTTAGACTGTAAGATCGTTGGGGCAGGGTCTGTCTTTTAAACTATGTTTGTTCAGTGCCCAGCACCATGGGGCCCTGATCTTGGTTGAGGCCTTTTGGTATTACTGTAATATAAATAATAATAGTTTGCTAAGAAACAATTACAGCTAGCAAATCTTCCTATGTCCTGTGTGTCTAGTGGACTCGTACTCCTCAAAACTCATTACTTTTGTCTCACTTTCAACCATTGATTTCATTACTGGCATTGTTGGTTAACACTCCTCTGCCTGACCATGACTGGACAAACAAAAGCTGTAGACAGAATCTAACACTACTCTCCCAAGAGCATCATAGTCTCACTTGTCTTGTCACCCTACTATTCCCTGTCCTGGTTTGATGTCTTTAGTCACTGGGTTATTTGTTTATACCAGACTTGTAAGCATACCACAAGAAGACATGGTCCCTGCTCTGAGATCTGTAAAGTGCCCACTTTTGGCACTGTATAATTATTAACAATAGCAAATACAATGGGTGAATTTAAAGTTCTCCTGGTTTGAAAGATTCTACTAATTCTAGTGGAATTTCCCATTTCACAGACAGAAGTTCTCTCTAGACCTTGTGGAAAGTTTCTAATCTGCGAAGCTTTTTAAGGTCACAACTATAATTGAATTATTGCTGTTATTTATGCTTCTAGGAATGCTTCTAGGCATTTTCCATTACTGTCATTAAAAATGAATCCTAGTATTTAAGATAAGCTCTCTGAAGTGATTTCTTTCTGCTATTTATTTTTGTTCCTGGATTTTGAAAGAATTCTTTCCATTACATTTTTTCCAATTTTATCACCTTTTATGCAATTA
The DNA here is from genome assembly GCF_965140285.1 of Lepidochelys kempii. NCBI lineage: Eukaryota > Metazoa > Chordata > Testudines > Cheloniidae > Lepidochelys > Lepidochelys kempii. Next base: position 270,645,618 of record NC_136380.1, on the reverse strand, counting down.
ATGTTACATAACTTGTATACAAAAGCCCATTGATTTCCATGGAGTTTGTATTTGAAGAGTGTTGTCACTTTAGGATATGCTCTAAGGAGAATTTGATGTTGAGACAGGCTCTGACAAGCTCTTCCTTTCACAGTAGTGTTATGAGACAATTTCTGCTATCATTTACATCACATAAACTGAAATAAATTGGTTAGTCTCTAAGGTGCCACAAGTACTCCTTTTCTTTTTGCGAATACAGACTAACACGGCTGTTACTCTGAAACCTGAGTTACTACACTGACATCTGTGGAATTACTCTGGGTTTACACTCCTGCAGCTGATCAGAATCCAGCCCAAATATTCTCCCAGATCCATTATAATGGCATAGGAAGAACCTTACAAAAGTTGGGTAACTTTTTGTTAAAATAAATATATTTGCAGGTTCACTTACTACTATCAAAATGCTTATTGTGGTAGATGCATTTAATTTCTCTACGCTTGTCAACATTTTACTAGCTGTCATATAACATACATTTGCTTGTTACTGCAAATATCCTGAATTACTTCAACAGTACGGTAGCCAGCACCTGATTTTCCCTTCATGACATTTTCATCCAGTGTAACTCCCCTACCCTCCACTTACAGTGCCACACAGTGTAAATTTAGAATGCTATATAAAGCATTAATAATGCCTGAATCTACAAGGCTGCGGGGGAATGTAGGGAGGTGAAATATAATTATCTACACTGACATTTAAACAGGACACTAATATTAACAACCTACCTCTTGTGAAAAATGCCATGGGATCTTTAAAGATCACAAGAGAGCAGAACTAAGATTGTAAGTCTCCTTTAGAAGAATAACATCTAAGCAGCCAAGCACCTCTTAACACCATTTTAAAAAGACACCTGAAAAACCCTCTTGACAATTTTAACAACTGCTTAAAGTATAATCTGATACCATAAGGGTTTATGTGTCCATGCACACAGCACATCTTCCTGATCAGTCTCCAAAACTGTGCAATATATTCTCACCAGAACATATATGGTCATGTGTCACTCACGATTCACAATACATAAATGGCCTTCTGTACATTCCGGTGACAGCTGGAAAGAAAGAAGCACGTGATCATCTCTTTATTATAAACTTCCTAACAGATGTGTGTAACTGACCAGGCCTCTGCGGTTACATTTAACAAGATTAACTCACCAAATGAGACCTTTTCTATTCTTCCTGCATCAGTGAGGCATATCATCCATTAGATGATATAATGCAGTAGCAATGCAGTAGCCCTGGTAGTCTTTGCCCCAGACAAAGCAATTGTTTCTCCAAATAATTTTTTGTCGGCAAAGCCAAAAGTCCTGTGACAAGGCTCCATGCTTCTCCAGTTCTCCTGTCAAAGGCCCAGACTGTGCCACCTAAGGTCTTACACCTAAGGTACCTACTATGCATGGATCTCCCTTTGCCTCTGCAGAATGGGCAAAGGTTTAAGCTGCTTCCACAACATTGTTTCTTTAGTTCTCCCTTATCCCCAGAGATCCTTTGCAGGGTCCAGCACCAGTGCCTGGGGAAAGGAATGAGGAATTTGCAACATCCCCAACAAATCCTGTAGAGAACATACTGAAAAGTTATTGTAGACATGGTAGTTATTGTAGACATAGACCTCTGAACTGAAGAACCCCTCTTTTAGGAAGGTGCATCCACAGGCAAAGGGGTTCCTAAGAGCGGCCAAGGAGCTGGAAGATGGGGCAGAGGACTCCAGAGCTCATATAGATACAGATATCCCAGGGATTCCAGCAGGTCCCAGAAGCTCCATGGGACCCTGCTTCTTCTCTGAGGAAACAAACACCCCTGCTCCCTACTGGAATGATCTGGGGAAATCTTCATGAGGGGAAGTATGGAGTTTTCCTCTCCTCACCGCCAAACTCCCTGCCATGACTTTGTGCTCACTGAAGGAAGAGGGTGAATTGGCCCAATTCTATTTGACAGTGGAATTAACAAACTGGGTGTTCTGTTCTAACATTATTCAGATGAACAGATGACAATCACCCATTCATAGGTGGTTCCACCCTAGAATCTTAGTTGGGCCATGATGTTTCCATCTTTGTGGCTTTTCACATGGACTATGTTCAGAGTAGAACACGGCTGGGATTGGGAGCATAACAGGAGATGGCTAATTACTCAGCAATGCCCCCATTTTCCCTTCCACTTCATTCCCAGTCTCAAGAGCCCTGGGGAAACAGTGGATGAGAACTGGGATTAGCTAAATCCAAATCCCAACCAGTTAAACACACAACTAAACATAATAAAGGCCTTGCTCATGCTTCTTTATCTTTATAGTGATACTCTCAGATTATTTTACTGCAATTAACAGTGTCAAAAAAACCTTAAAATTTAGCTAACAGCTAAAACAAAAACCGCAGAACAAGCAGGAGTAAGCATTGAGTAGCAAGGACACTGACAACTGTAAACAATTAATAAGCTTATATGGTCAATGCCTGCCCAGTAACTCAGTTCTTAGAACAATGCTAACCCTCCCTTCACAACCCACTGGATATCTGTAAGCACTCATCCCTAGCCCCACCTCCTCCTGCCTCCTTCCCCCGCAAGGTAGCCATAGATGTTTAATGCAATTAGGATGACCTCTATATGTACGTACTGTTGTTATTTTTATCTTTGTTCAGAGTTCCCTCTTGACTTGTAACAATGTCTGTGTCTGTATGTACAAATAAATGCAAATAAATTAATAAAAAATGTATATAACTGGCCACTATGGCACCATATCTTTGAAGCTGCTTGTCAGTCTTCCCAGTACCGTAAATAAACCCCCTTCAGTATTGTCTGTGCCTGCCTTATTCTTGAAGAAAAGAATCTTTTGCCTAACAGTTTTGGTGCAGCGAGCAGGGTGTGATTGGGACTCCTCAGAGAGTTTCTCACAACCAGGGATAGAGGCGAGTACCTTTTTACTTACCACCTCTAGTGCACACCTTGGTTTGGGACTCCGCGAGGCACCCCTCCACATCACCCGTTTTTTAATACGAACCACATATAGGACGCACAGGCAAAAGGACTGAACGGGACTGTGTTTGTGGTCAAGATTGTTGGGGTGCAGGGATTGCTGGAGGCGAAGGCTGCCCTGCCAAGTACTGAGCACCAGAGTGTGTGCTGCAGTAAACTGAGTGCAAGGGTGTGCTCAGTCAGTCTTCCCTGCAGCCCCACTTAAGTGGGTTTCAGAAAGCTGGGATACAATGGTTTATGAATTGCCCCCAAATGCATCAACAATACCCTTCACAGGGCGGGGGGCAGGGCTTGTTAGCATGCCCCAGGGTGCCCCAATAATACCCTCTACAGAAGGAAGACTCATTGACTGGCCCCAGGGAACTTCAGTAATGCCCTCCACTGGAGGGAAACTCATTAATTTTATAAAAGGAAAACATAAAAAGGTTCAAAAAATAATAGCAAAAAATAAATAAAATAAGGGTCTAAGTACAATAAATAGCATGTTGTAGTAATCTAATCAAACAAAAAAAATGAGGGAAAAAATCATAATAATGTATTACAAATATAAAAAAAAATTACAAAAGTTAAAAACACTCCAAAAAGCTCCTACATCAAAGCTCAATCATAAAGCAAATTGCAGCCGCAAGCTAAATAAGCTTAAAGCAAAAAACAAGGCTCTAAAAACAAAACTAAAAAAAAAAACTTCTCTGCATGTCATATTGCTGCTAGCATGCAACAAAAGGGTAATTTTACTAACCCTAACTCAAGCAGCAAAACTAATAAAAACCAAAATAAAATTAATTAAAAACACCTTAAGAAACAAATTCAAAACTGGAACCTGGCACACATGGGGGAAAATCAAAATAATTGGCCACCTCCTCCTCTTTCCCCCCCTTTTAACCCAAAATTAAGTGCCAGTGCTCCCTTGGCCCCTCTCCAAGTGACCACTCGGTGGGCAGGAACAGGTGAAAACAAAGTGACCACTCGGTGGGCAGGAACAGGTGAAAACAAAGTGGCTCATAATACTTATATGTACGCTCCTCTCAGCACAAAGGAAATGAGGGGCTTATTAAAAGATCTCCCTAACCTAAAGCCCAAAAACCCAAATTTTATATTCTAAAAAAAAAAAAAAAAAAAAAAGCCAAATGGTTACCACCTATACGTTACATCCCAGGGATCTTTATATCTTAACAAAAGCTAACTGCCCCAATCTATCATGGGCCAAAATCCCTACAAAAGGACACCAAAACGGCGACTGGGCCTCTGTTAAATTTAAATCTAAAAATGATATGACCCTCCCCTGCACTGAGTTTAAGAAAGCCGTCCAAGAAGCCTGGGGGAACGGAGCCGGTAATTGGGGGCTGATAGTGGGCTGCGTACAAGGCAAGGACAAGCCTGCCTCTCAATATTGTAAAAAAAAAGTGGGAAATGTATTCCAGCAATGCAAGTATTGCAGACCCCAAAAAAATGGATCAGGCATTTTTAAAAATGTTAAAGAAAGGATTTAACTCCCACCTGCAAACAGCCCTTGATTTGGAAGTGAACCTAAACTCTAACTATAAATCCATCTGTATGTGGGCCTCTAAATGCAAAGCCAAACAAGCCAAAAAAATAAGAAACAAAGCTGCTCGCATTGCTATGGTAACAGCAAAAAATAATGTAGCCTGCTATAATTGTGAGTGTCTTGGGCATACCCCAAAAAAACTGCAGGCGCAAAACCCAAAAGCCTAGTCAGAAACAAAATCATGGCCAGTTAAATCCCTGCAGTACCTCACTGCCCTTTCAATCTGGTCCTGGTCCTGTCCCCACCCTCCCCCCGACCTCACAGTGTTTTGTATGTGGGGAAACCGGACATTGGGCAGCTGAATGCCCAAGCCGAGGAGCCCTGGGCAACTGGCCTCAAACGGTATCTCAACCAGCTGCCAACCCTTACTCACACCTAAGCAAAAAGAAAACGGTCAGGCTTTTAAATTCCATAACCCACTAAAATCCAGCAGCCCCCCCTTGCCTGTCAGTACTGCTAATGCAAATATAAATCCCTCAAGGCCACACTTACAAGCATGGATAAGGGGCCAGCCATGCACAATTCTCATGGACACGGAAGCATCTGTTTCCATTACTGACCTCCCCTCCCCACTACTAAACAGTATATTCCTATTTCAGGGGTCAAAGGTGCACAACTCACGGTTTATAAAAGCTATCCTGTTCTTGTAAAATCTAATCTACTCTTCTGAACTCAGTCTCTTTTTTAATGTAGCTCCAAATGCAAAGGGGACTATTTTGGGCATGGACGTCCTCTGCAACCTTGCAGCAACTCTTAACCTCGCTCAAAGTACAGTTACTAATAAACTTATGCGTACTCATACCATTCCCCTCCACAATAATACATCCCTCTCTTCAGTTGCAACTGCCAGATCTGTGGCTCTTACTTAAAATACGTTTAACCCTTTTCAAGACTTATCTTCACGATTTCCCTCTGTCTGGGCAAAAAATAAGCTGCCTTGCAGTTCAGTGCCTGTTCATCTCTGCCCACCCATCCAGGTTACCAGCCAACTCGCTCCACCTACCAAGCAGTACCCTCTCAAACCTGAGGCTGCAAATGCAGTAGGTAACATTATTCACTCTTTACTTCAGCAAGGCATACTGGTTCCTTGTGAAAGTGCACCCTCTTAAGCCCACGACCCTCCAAAAACCCCCTCTTGAGCAAACATAGCAAAAAACCCCCAAAACAGGTCATGGTAAAACATACAACTCCGGGGTACTTCAGTCAAAATACTCCAACCTGCATATGGTATTAACCCATACAAATACCTCTGTAAAAGTGCAAAAAATTCCAACATGGGTCCATAAAATCAAAATTAAAATGTATAAATAAATTCATTTTGTTTATATTATATCCTTTTAGGTAACAAATGTGACTCACCATGTTAATCCTCCTGGCAAACATACCTGATGCAGCCCCCTGGGACCTGCCCTTGGTACATGTTACACAAAATCCTGTTTCAAAGCTGGCCAGTATGTGCAACTCCCTACAGGAAACAGCGGCAAATGGGTAAAGAAACCATACACTTGGCTTATCCCCAGACCGGACCACCTGGGACCTATTGTGGTTACAGCTCGCCTCCCAAAACATCCAGGCTCCAAGGTCTCAATCCGACTACCACAGCCCGGGAGCAGACTTCGGCTCCCTCCCTGCATTTCACCTGATCTGGACTGTAACTGGGTATTTAGCTTCGGGGCATGTGGGCACACACATGTAGGACCCCCAGTTTCAAAATGCAAGGTCATACAATGCTTGCGTCAAAGGCCAACCACCCAAGCCCTTAAACATACTAACCCTGGATTATTTTATACTCTGACTGCAATTAATATAGCCATGTCACAAGCTAAAGGTTCTGCTTGTAATACACTGGCTTGTAATCTGTTTAACATTGCAAAAAAACCCATGTTAAATATATACCTGGGTTTTTCCCCGTCCCATACCCTTTCCTCCTCCACCCTTGCCCACATTGCAGGCATCTCTACACAACTAATAGTAGCCTCTCTACTTTCTCCAGACTCACCCTTCACCTTCAATTTCCCTCTTGTGTATCCTTCTATCATTCCCACTCGTGTGTTTCCTTCTTCTTTTCGTTTCAAGTCTGTTAAATATGTAACAAATAATATGGTGTATGAAGTAGGACTGTCTGAATACCTGACATCATCCCCTGACAATGCTACACTAATGACAACCTCAAACTGTGGCACAAAACCAGACAATTACGTTGTATGCTCCTGTTCGACCCTTCGCTCTTTGACCTTGTCCTCTTCTGTTGTTGTAAATGTCCTTCCTCTTGCAAATGGTGAAGTTGTTGTACAAGTATCCGCTACTCAGTAGTGTTTCATCACCCCTGCATCTTATTACATGTAGGAACCATTACAGTGCCAGGCAAACGCTTCCATGTGCCTGCAAATTACTGACTCATTTACCCTAGGAAACATCCACCTCCCCTGCCGTGTGTTCACTGGAATAACAATGGCTCCTCGGTGGTATAATAACCTATATCTGGACAATACACCAGTTCAACTGGCCAAAAAGCTACTTCTCAAAGTGGTCCTGGCTTCTGCGTCTGCATTTACCACCGTTCATAACCATGTCACCAAAGGTCGCATTCAAGTCCAGCTCTCCAATCAAACCATCACCCAACTAAAAAATCCTGTTTATAATGCATCTTACAGGCCCATCTCCTGGTGAACAATTGTCCAAATAACAGCTGCCGCTTCTATATTTGTGTTACTAACCTCTCTTGTCATGTGTGGGTACTTTAAACACATGCTTAAAAATCTTACTATGTTTTCTACCTTTACCCTCTTCCCCCAATTTCCCTCTCCTTCCCTCTCCCACCTCCCTTGGGCAACCCTAAAACAAATCATGTATATTAAAGTATTTAAAGTATTGACTTTATCTCACTTAAAAGTTCAATTTGTCAAAAGGAGGGAATTGTAAAAAAAAAAATTAAAATTTAGCTAACAGCTAAAACAAAAACTGCAGAACAAGCCGGAATGTTTCAATAAGCATTCAGTAGCAAGGAAACTAACAACTGTAAACAATTAATAAGCTTATTTGGTCAATGCCCGCCCAGTAACTCAGTTCTTAGAACAATGCTAACCCTCCCTTCACAACCCACTGGATATCTGTAAGCACTCATCCCTAGCCCCCCCTCCTCCCACCTCCTTCCCTCGCAAGGTAGCCATAGATGTTTAATGCAATTAGGATGACCTCTATATGTACATACTGTTCTTATTTTTATCTTTGTTCAGAGTTCTCTCTTAACTTGTGTCATAAATATAAAGGGAAGGGTAAACCCCTTTGAAATCCCTCCTGGCCAGGGGAAAGCTCCTCTCACCTGTAAAGGGTTAAGAAGCTAAAGGTAACCTCGCTGGCACCTGACCAAAATGACCAATGAGGAGACAAGATACTTTCAAAAGCTGGGAGGAAGGAGAGAAACAAAGGGTCTGGGTCTGTCTGTAGTCGTCTTTGCCAGGGACAGAACAGGAATGGAGTCTTAGAACTTTTAGTAAGTAATCTAGCTAGGTATGTGTTAGATTATGATTTCTTTAAATGGCTGAGAAAAGAATTGTGCTGAATAGAATAACTATTTCTGTCTGTGTATCTTTTTTGTAACTTAAGGTTTTGCCTAGAGGGGTTCTCTATGTTTTTGAATCTAATTACCCTGTAAGATATCTACCATCCTGATTTTACAGGGGGGATTTCTTTATTTCTATTTACTTCTATTTTTTATTAAAAGTCTTCTTGTAAAAAAACTGAATGCTTTTTCATTGTTCTCAGACCCAAGGGTTTGGGTCTGTGGTCACCTATGCAAATTGGTGAGGCTTTTTATCCAACATTTCCCAGGAAAGGGGGGGTGCAAGTGTTGGGAGGATTGTTCTTAAGATCCAAGGGTCTGGGTCTGTAGTCACCTAGGCAAATTGGTGAGGCTTTTTACCAAACCTTGTCCAGGAAGTGGGGTGCAGGGTTTTGGGAAGTATTTTGGGGGGAAGGACGCGTCCAAACAGCTCTTCCCCAGTAACCAGTATTAGTTTGGTGGTGGTAGTGGCCAGTCCAAGGATAACGGGTGTAATATTTTGTACCTTGGGGAAGTTTTGACCTAAGCTGGTAAAGATAAGCTTAGGAGGTTTTTCATGCAGGTCCCCACATCTGTACCCTAGAGTTCAGAGTGGGGGAGGAACCTTGACAACTTGTAACAATGTCTGTGTCTGTATGTACAAATAAATGCAAATAAATTAATAAAAAATGTATATAACTGGCCACTATGGCACCATATCTTTGAAGCTGCTTGTCAGTCTTCCCAGTACCGTAAATAAACCCCCTTCAGTATTGTCTGTGCCTGCCTGTTTCTTAACAAAAAAAAATCTTTTGCCTAACAACAGTATTACAAGATCCTTTGAATATGGTTTCTATGTGACATGGACTGTGTTGTAATGTCTGTCTTTTAATCATTTCATTTTAGTACTTGGAATGTTTATACTACTTCTTAATTTCCCCTCTTCCCCATGCTTCCCTCTCTGCCATGCAGTGGCAATGGAAGGACTCACTGGTTCTTGCTTCATATCTTAACTAAAAAGGGTCTCATTGGTGACCCCTTTCTCAGTGTGTCTCATCTGCAGAGGCAGTTACGCGTGGCAGCTCCATTGAGTTCTGTGTGCTGAGCTCACTGACTGCTGCTTGGCTCCCTCTGCCAGATTTAGGAAACAGGTAGCTAACGACTGATCAGCATAGAGGGAAACAGACTTGAAGTGTGTGCTAATGCTCTCACCTTGCAAATGGTAGATCCTCACACCCTCGTATTCCATGTTCCCAATTCTGGGCCCACATCCTGGCGGTCCAAGGATGCTGCTATATCTTCCCTGTTTCAGCAAGGGAAGTGGGGATGAAAATTAGCAAACCAGCAAACGGCAGTTTTGGTTACCAAGATTTTATGTTACTCTAAACTGCAGGTGGCAGTGTGGGTCTGGTGGTTTAAAAGGAAGATCATGTGACTAAAGGAGACTTAGGAATGAGTCTGAATCACTACTAATCTGGGAAATGGAAACTCCAAAAATAAGATCGTTAAACAGATGGAGCATTTTTTGTCATCTGACCAAACAATATTGACATCAACAGAGGAAACACAAGATACAACACTCTATTAAGATCTTAAGAATCAATCCCTGCTTAGCCAGAAACCAGATCTTTGAAGTGCATTAATGGATTATTATACATAATTAGACCCATAAGAAGGACTACAAATTGGGATACTCTTTTTTATTTTAAATGAGAGTGTGTGCCTCTCTCCCTAGTGATTTCTGGAAAACTGTCATCAAAGATTTTATCTGCTCTATTTCTATCTGGGGGACATTCTTCTGATGTTCCCCTTCGCCTACCAGGAGTCAACTTCAGCTATGATTCAAGCAACCATCATTATGCACACACTAGGGCTGGATTTGGCCTCATGTGTCTACAGACGGCCAAGTGGACTTTGTTGCTCTTTTTCTTTATGTTATGGTCTTTGGTAACCACTGGGTTTTTCACAGTATTACCGGAGAGCTGAGGAGGACAGACAAACAGACTCAGTGGCACCAAAGGAGACTTCCAGTGAAGTTGCCTTTCCTCCTTGTTTAGTATTTTGAACTCTTCCAGGTGCTACTTTTTATATTTTAGATCCTGCTTTCTTTTATGGAATAATTGCCTTCTGTTGGGCTGAAAATCCACCAGGGTTTCATTATAGCAAACCCTACTCATAGAACAAGAAAGAGAAGCTTCACCGTCACATTCTCATTCTGGCTTCAACTGTCATTTCTCTCTTTTTCCAGTTCAAATGCTTTATAAATGATGCTTATTGTATGACAAATCCTTAATTTGTAAACTAGTACAAATCATTTCCCTCCTTTTCTGAGAGACTTGCAAACTCTGAAAAGTGTGTATATGGATACACACTCATACTTTAATCTTATCCCCCTTTTTAATGACCTTTCGTATTCCACTCTGCCACTCTCTCTCTCTCGATTTCTCTCTCATACACGAGTATAAATTATTGCTAACTCACAGTAGTGCAAGTGACACCACTTCCCTACATACACCCTCTCCTGTCCTGACCCACCTACCATGTAACTTACACCACCTTTTAGTCACCAAACAACTAAAAATCACCCCATGGCCTTGATCCTTGGAATATGTGTCTTACGTTTGCAGATGGATGGACTAGATGATCTGCTAGTTTGTTTCAGCTCTAATTTATGATGACTGGACAAGTTAACTGAAAGTCCAGCGTTTGTCTGTATCTTACTCAACAAACACTCTCCCGAAGACACTAAGAAAACAGAAATTCTAGTTTAAATGCATACTTGCTCATATACATCTGAGTCTGAAGTTCACTTTATGAACTTTCATACCATTTGGATGGCAAAATGAGCGGAGAACTTTAATTCATCTTGCACTCATGTGCAGATACAGCTGCAAATAGAATGTTACTACTGCAGTGTAGATTATGGCTTTAAACCAATGACAGTTTAAGGAAGGTTGTGCACTAGGAACTCTGGCTGACTCAGAATTCCTCCTGGAGCATTGAGAGCACATTCTGGACCAGAAGCTCCACTCCACTTTCAAAGAGGGCTGCATATGGTTCTCACACTTGCTCAGCTCTGCTGACTGATGCCCAAAGTACACCCTGTCCCCTAGTTGAGGTAGTTAGCACCCCCTGCAGTTGTAACCTGGAGCAGTCCTTGTATTCAAGGTACCTGAAGACTGTGAGTGTAGCTAGCTTGTCCATGTAGCACAAGAGGGAGAGAATAAATCTTTGTACTCTCTCCCAACTTTTCTCACATTGATTTGATGAAAAAGTAGCCTTCAGCTGTACTTGAAATCTTTCTATTATGAACAGTGGGTCACAGAATATCAAAGACACCTGAAGCATATGTTTAGATACCTTCTAAACAATTGTAACTGATTTCTTCCATATTTAGGGCCTGATCTAACACTCACTGAGGTAAATATTCTTATTGTTTTCAGTGGGCATTAGATCAGGCCCTTCAATTGTCATACTTGTTGAAACAGGTATAAATTGACTTCAGTGAAGTTACTTCTGTTTGACCAGTATAAGCGAGGTTAGACTCAGACCCAAAAGTCTCTTATCTGAGGGAGGCCAATGTATTTCTTAATTTTCTAGGGTGTCAACAAACGACAGGCCAGCTCCAATAATGGGCACTTTAGAAATGATGCCTTCTGGAATGGCTTGTTTAGCTAAAGCTGTTTTGACTGTTAATAATGCCTTCTTCAGAAGGTATTCATTCACCTGCCAGATGTTCATACTAATTCACACAGGTTTTGAATAATTATTTCCCAGCTTCTCACGCTACTTTTGAAGTGTGATTTCCCGTCTCTTCAGCAACTGTTTTTCTTGGCTTTATTCCAGATTAAACTAATTTGACAAAATAACTTCAAACTTAGAATTTCTACTTAATTTTATATCTTTTGGCAGCCTTCCCAGAAAGATAGCTGAGCTCCAAACATTCAAACAGTGGGCTGATTTGAAATTTAGCTCCAGGATCCTTTAAAAAAAACCACAACCTCTATTTAGGCATATTCTTAGAGAAAGATGATACAAAATACACTCACACTTTTTAACAAAGGAGATTCTGAGTGCACTAATAACACCCTGGCTTGATTTCTTTTTACAACATCTGTGGTACCACGATTAATTACTGTTATTTTTTTAAGCTCTTCAGTCAGCTGACCATTCAAAGTGCCCCCCTTTTAATCTTCCTTGAGTACATCCTTGTGAGCTCCTGGCAGGCTTGTAACTACTGCTATACAAGAGAAAGATTGAGCAGATATATGCCATACTAGCATGTCTGTGATGGTCCCATCAATTTCTGCAAAATTTAAACTTTCATTAAAAAACAAAACACCTGATTCTAGTCCTTATGGTTGCTAAGAAGCCAGAATATGAACGGATGCAGTGCTGCCTTCTTGAGTCTGCTGCCAGACAGACAGACTAAAAAGTGGGCCTGCTGCCGATTTCCCTTACACATCAGTTTGACACTGGTGTGACTCATTGGAATTCACTGGAGTTATCCCCGTTGAACATTAGTGAAAGAGAGAGGAGACTCAGGTCCAGAAGTTCTGTGTTATCTATTTCACTGCAGATCTTATTAGCAGACAAATCAATTTTATTAGCAGAAAGACACTGAGATTAGGGGTGGCAATTTAGGCAGTATTCTTGCCCTCTTTTTCTGATTTGGAGAGGCTAGAGCTCCATGCTGCTGGAACAATTTGTATAGTGGTCACTGCAGTGCCATGGCTTTAATTTTCATTTAAGGCCAAAACAACTGTTAAATTTCAATGAGGTAGTTAAAAGCTGGTTTAAATAGTGAGTGGACAGCCACACTTTCTCCAGGAAGTAGCAGGGTAATAGTAATCTAAAAATCTACTACTGCAGTAGGGAGAGGTTTTTGGTGGCAGGAAAAAGTGCAAGAATAATTCATTGAGGTGGGTATCAAATGTAGAAAAATAATGTATGGGCTTTTTCACCCCAAAAAAGGAACAGCTGTTCAGTCCTGGTTGATGTTTAACCTGACAGCATCCCTTTATAAATCATATAATTAGCAATGCCTCTCACAGTCTTAGTACAATATTGTACCTTTGACTTCACTGAGTTCTCCATGAAAATCAATGGAATGATATGGTCCTAACTTGCCTGAGGGGTAATAATCTTAATGTGAAGGGGTGTGCTACCCCTTAAGGGACATGCTGGGACAGCCTGGGGTGTAATCAAGAAGGCCCTGCCCTGCCCTAGGACTGGGCTATATAAACAGGAAGCTGAGGAGGAGAGAGGGCAAAGAAACCATGCAGGCTATAGTGGGTGGTGGCTTCCTCTCAGTTGCTAGGAGATGGGTCTAACTAGAGACTTTGCTTGTAAAATTTAGGTGTGGGAGCTGAACCAGGGCCCTGAGGTGAGTCCCTTATGAACTGTGTATTGTATTTGCTCCTGTTCTGAAACCTCATTGAAAGGGGACATGCCATTTGTGAGTGTGTGTTGGCTTCTGCTTGCCTCAGGCTGTTAAAAGGAACCTGTTGCTGTCCCAGTGGGGAAGACATTAAGGCAGGGCTCACCCAGAGTGCCACACTGGACTATATCTATTAAGTTCTGGGGGTGGGTGGGCCTTTACACTTTTTTATTTATATAATATATATATATATATATATAGTGCCTTTCTTCCGAAGATCTCGAAGAATAATAAATAATACCTGGCTCTTACATAGCGCTTTTCATCAGTAGATCTCAAAGCACTTCATATTTGCCCAGCTTACAGATGGTCAAACTAGAGCAAGAGGAGGTTACCTAAGGTCACTCAGGGAGCATAGAACTTGTGTCCCGCTTCCCAGTCTAATGCCTTATTCTTTCACCCATGCTACCTCCCTCAACACAGACAGTGGCATACACAAATGCTGTCCATTAGCCATGTTTTATTTTAGTTATTGTAAACATCAGATAGTTGTGGAGTTATCTTAGCAGAGACAATGGACAAATTGGAGTGTTTACAGAGGGAAAGAAAATAACAGAGGCACTCCGTGCGGCTTCAAGAAATCACTTAATGACAGGATGTGGAGAAAGTGAGACAAAAATATCGGAAGGAATGAAAAGAATGATGCTGGGGAAAAGAGCAACTAAAACACAAGAAGCAAAATGAAGAGCTGAAGGGAAGTGTGGGGCGAGCTAGTAGAGAACCTAACAGCTGTGGTGAGTACTGTCCAGCACAGCGATGAAATGACAACAGTGTAACCTTGACACTGGAAGACCAGCCAGGATGAAGACAACAGGGAATAGAAATAGGGAATGAATAAAAAATATCTTTGACTTGAAATCATCCAACTGTGCAAGTATCTGTGTTTCTAACACTTTATCCTCATCCTACATCCTTCATTCTGTCTTGCAGTGTCTAATTTTAAATTATGCCTCAATCCCGCAATCTCTTTTTCAATGCGGTCAATAGGACTGTTCATGTGTACACAGTTAAGCATGTGCATATGTATTTGCAGGATCAGGGACTTAGGCTGTAAGCTCTTCAGAGAATGGACAATCTCCTAGTATGTGTTTGTACAGCACCTAGCACAATGGGTGCTGTGCTGGAGCGCCCCTAAGGGCTGCTCTAACTTACAACATCTGGCTGCGGTCCTGGAGCTGTGCTCTGCTCCATTTTTTACATGCTCCCTCCTGCTCCCGAAGTATCCCCTCTGCCAGGGTGGAGGTAGGGTAGTTGGCATTGGAGCTCTCTCTCCCTGGTGGGGGAATTATCAGATAGAGAGTTTCACTGTCACTGCCTGAGTGGCACACAGGATCAAATTGCATAAAAGAACCAGATCCTCTGTCATCGGCTTGTTGTCTGGTCAGTGAAGCACAGGAGTGTTAAATGGACAATCACATTCTGTTGTAAACCTTCCAGATATACACATACACCAAGAATTAGAAACCAGACTTAAAAAACTCCATGTCATCTAATAGATTCTCATTGTATCATTTTAGGAGCCTCTTCCAGGGGATGGTCCCTATGAACTATAGTTAAGATTTTAAATCCTTGAGCCCTGTCAAAATAAAAAGAGTAAGCAGAGTGGCTTAGTGAACTAGCCTTTAAAAGTCACCTACACAGATTAAGTAAGGTTCTTGCATAGTGACTTTATTAATAAGTTCTGATTGCCCCTAAAATGCGAGTTCAGGGGGGCATTCAATCCATTATCACTTAAAAAGCAATATATTGGTTCCTCTCTGTGAGGTACTATGATATAAATTTCTGCTACAGCCCGTCAACTGGCTCTGACTTCCAGTGACATACCAGCTTGTACCATGCATTACTGTCTCACAGAAACCCTGCCAGAACATGACACCAGCCGACAGGAGACACACAAATCCTGGATTGTTAGGTTGTCTTTTTCCCTGGTGTCCTTTTTATTAGTAGTACAACCCAAGGGTCAAAACAATAATACGCTTTATTTGAAATGAACTCGATATGTTTATTGGAATTTTACCAACTGTCTCATCTGCTATTATGAATGGATAAACAAGAGATTGAAAGCAAAGCTGAGCCTAATGTCCTGAATTAATTCCAGTATAAATCCAAACATGATCCGAGTCATAAGAGGTAAACCAGAAGCCGGTAGAGCAGCAGGCTTAACAAAATGTAGCAGTTATAACCACTGCCCTGCGATCATTTTAAAGATCTAATTATTTATAGCAGCACACATTTGTATCACATGCTAAGGGATCAGTGGCACTATGAATTGGATTATTTTATGCAGATGTCAATTCTTATTAACCAAGGGTGCAGTGAGAGTCTCATTTACCAGAGCAAGCACCGTGTTGTTTAAAACCATGGCCCGGGAGACTGGCAGTTCATATGGGGCAAGATGTCAGCACCGGGGTAAAAGCCCATGGGAGAGGAATGTTTTGGCTGACAATCGTATCCAACAGACTGTTTTCTGAATCCTCTCTTCAAAGGGGAAAGGTGTGGCAGGAGCACAGGCTGCAAGTGTTGCAGTTGTCAGGAGCTGCAAAGACAGCAGAGGGCCGTTGTGTGGATCTAGGACCCGCCATGCTAATTGCAGATGACAACATGGCACCTGAGGGAGCCATGTTGCAAAACGCTGTCCCCTTCGCTCCTATCATACCCACTCCTCACCAGGGACTGGATGGCATAGAGGCTATGATAATACTGCTGTCTAGAGTGCGCTGCTCCCCTTCTCCACCCCCTTTTGCTTCCATTTCCACCTCTAATCATTGTGGCTGCCTGTTAATATGGTCATGGAGGGGTTTTCTCTGGCTCCTCAGGGAGAGGGCAGCATGCAGCAGCGTCCACAGAGAAAGCAGACAGTAACCCACATTGTATCTATTTTTGTTCCACTCTGCCAATAAACATTGTTCCCAATGTTAAATCTCTCTGCTGAGCTTTGTACTGTTCCAGAGAAAGCAACACCAAACTTATAGTCAGATTGCGTCCTAGAGCATCTACAACCTAGGGGGCCAACATTTTCAAACCTGTGAGACTTAAATTAGACTCTTAAATTTATATTTTGGCACCTGAGGATAGTCTGGTGTAAAACAATCTTGCCTTGTGTGACAGAGTGCTGGGACCCAACCCCTGAGCCACTCGGATTCCTTAAACACCAAGTAATTTCCCTGGGGTGGACATGACTGTGCTTAATTAGCATATTTGAATGGGCAGGAGGAGGACCAAAGAGCTAATTATCCCATTAACACTAGAGGCTAGAAGAAGGCACAGGAGGGAAGTGCTGGGAATAAAGGCAGGTTGGCAGAGCCAGAACCAAGGCGGCTTAGGGGGAACATGTGTGCTTCTCTCTTCTTGATGGAGAGCTAAGGACAAACTGAAACTCTAAGTAACATGGCAGAAGTCCACAAACTGTGGGGTGTGCCCCCTAGGGTGGTGCTGAAGAAGGGGAGGGTGCGACAGGGCCTCGGCCAGCCCCCACGGCGGGTGGGGAGGGTGCCCTGCCCTGCCCCACCCCGCCCCGCTCCTGCCGTGCCCCCAGTCTCACACCTGGCCCTGCCCTCGGCCTGGCTGTGGCTCCACAACTGGCCCTGGTTCTGGCCCTGCCCCCAGCCGCGGCCTTATTCCCAGCCCCATGCCCAGCTGCAACCTGAGCCTTGGCCCCCTTAACACTGTCCATGTCTCGCCTCCTGCCCCGCCCCCCACCCTGGGAGCTGCAACCCTGCTCCCGGCCCTAGCTCGGGGGACCAGAGGTAAGGTGAGGTGTGACCCTCAAATGTTTGGGGACCACTGTAATACAGTGTATGGATTGGTAAAGTGGTGGGAAGAGCAAATCCCGCAGTGCAGTATTTGCTTCTAACAATGGAAGGGCTCTGAGTCTGTGTAGACAGAGCAGGAGACAGATGTTGCCGTGTCATATCTTGGTGTGAGGACCTTCAGAGAAGAATATTAGGGACCTGATTCTCCTCTTCATTACACCAGTTTTATGCTGGTGCAATGCTATTGATTTCATTGGGATTATGCTGTGGGAAAAGGGGTTTAGCAGAATGGAGAATCAGGCTTTATATATAAGAGGCACAGTAGTATGGCAAAGATCACTCTTGACAGCCCCCCGGTTTACAGGATTCTCAGGAGGCAGGAAAAGGGTAATTAGAGCTTATGCTCTTCTGTTTTTTGTGTTTGGTTGTTACTTAGCTTTACAAATGTCACGCTGTCTGTGTCAGGAGGCACGTGTACAAAGGGATCCTAGGGAGATTGACAATACACATTTTATATTAACAGTCATTATTTTGTATGTTACTTGAGAAATTTGGAAGGCAGATCAGGAGGTTATTCTGTCATACTTCGGTTTCAATCCCTCCTCTCTCTCCAAGAGTGTTTCAGCCTTTGCTATTTTTAAAGCTTTCAATGTAAAACTATGTGCAACATAATAGTACAGTACCTGGGTAATTTAATAGTATTTTCTATTTATAATCCACCGATTACTTAGAGAAATAAACCTGAGTGCTGCCACCATTTTTTTTTTAAATGAAGGTACAACTGGGGCCAGAATCTGGTTAGGCTACTCTTCTACTATCAAGCAATTTTTCTATTGCCTTAAGGTATTGTTATGCAGAAAGGTGTTAATGGTTGCTATCAGTCACAGACCTGGGTAAAGTCAATGGGTGTATTAAGCACCTTTAGTTCAGGCTAAATGAAGGAGCAATTAAATGCCCCTTTTGTATAATGATAGCTAAAACTATGAAGGTCACTGCCAAGGCATTGCCCAACATGGCAGGGCCTGAGCAGAAGCTAAGCCATGTGGACTGAAGGGTTTCTCTGGGGGCTGATTGCAAACACAGGGGCTGGGACATTGCTTGGTTGCAGCTGTGTGTATCAGAGGCAGAAAGCCACAGAAAAGCAAGCAGACACAAGGAGAAGCAGTTGTGAGTATGACCATGACAGTGAGCAGAGACAGAGCTCCTTGGGGCACTGGACTAGCTGGGAAGGCTTGGAAATTATGAGCACAGAAACTGCATGCTCATGTTTGTTCCTGTGCACGTGAGGTCACGCCGCACATGGGTGCCATTTTTAAGAGTACACCCCGTCCACCCCTGCCGTTGTGTCCTTGGACATAGTGTGTGTGAGGTCACAGCACATGGGGGTGGGGTGGCATGCTTTTAAAATGGCATTCCCCCATCCAATACCAGGAAAAAGGCACCTCCGGTTTTGTCTGAGTAGTGGAAAGGGGACACACCGCAGAAAAGCAGGACTGTCTGGTTTAATATGGGATGAGTGGCCTGCCTACCAACACTATGTTCGCTAGGATTCTGAATGTATCATGTCAAGGTACGGCTTTCTGACTTGGACTGGAAAAAGAAAACTCTTTTGCCCAGATCCTCAAACATACTTAGACATTGCATTGCTTTGCTCAGCATTGCAACACCTAGCCACTAGATGGCCTTCCACCTCATGGAATCCTCAGCCCTGAGTTAGGTGGCCAGGATCACTAGACAGTGCTTAAGGAAAGCTTGCTAACTTCTGAGAAGCCTAAGCAGGGAGCTGCTTAAGTTAGCCAGGAGTGAAATTCAGAGAAAAGGGGCTTAGGTGCCTGACTAATGCACCAGAGATAGGTGCCTCCTTCTGCTCAGGATTCTGCTGTGAACCTTCTCCTGGAATTAGGTGCCCAAGCCAGACACACCAAGCTGAAGCCAGTGATTCCCAGGGGTTATTCCTGGGACTGCCCTGAAAGACACTTTGAATTGATAGATTGATACAACTGTCACTCTTTAGATTTCAACTCATTTGGCTACAGGTGCTGTCTTTGGTGTGAGATCTAATACAAACTGACTTGGGGTAAGTGCATGGTTTCTTGGGTCTGGAAACAACCTGACTGTTTTGTGGCGGTTGTTTTTCTTTTTTTTAAGTGACCATTTATGACTAAATCCAGCTTGCCTGTGTGGCAAGATAGACTGGAGAGTCTAAAGGGATTGTCTGACCCCATGGTGGGACTGGTACAGTGATCCAGGAGTGCACATTTGTCACTGGCTTAGTGAAATCTAATTATCGAACCCACCACCGGTGTGGGGTGTCTGCCCTGTTTTGGCTGGTCTGCCCTGAGATAGCAGCTCCAGACAATGTGACAGCTGGCCTGTGACAGTGTTCCATGTCCTAGCACCTGAAACCCACCGGGATGAAACTGAGACCTTTTGCCATTTTTTCCATGGAAAACCAGAGCGCAGGAGAGAGTTCAGAATAGCCTGATGGGTAAAGCACTCGCCTGCGATGTGGGAGACCCAGGTCCGAGTCCCTGCTCTGCCTGATGTAGAGTAGGGATTTGAACTCAGGTCTCATGACCCAGCTGAGTGTCCAAGCCATCAGTCTTGTCTAAGATGGATTTTTTTCCCTCAATCTCCCTTATTGAAGCTGTTCTAATTTGTAGAAATATTGTTGGAGCAGAGACTTGAAGCTGTCTTCCGCATCCTAGGAAAGTACTCTCACCAGGGTGCTATGCAGCCAGTCTCGCATTCTGGCCCAATGACTATTTAATTTAACGGTGGGGTGACATCAGTGCTTAGGCATCTTTGATTGCCATCCAGTAGAAACATATGTGTCATGAGGAGTTGGGTGGCAGCTGAGTTGTGGTTCAAAGAATGTCAGTGGTGCCTAGAGAGGAGCCCAAATACTTCTGAGGATCTGGGCTTTAAAGTCTTAACAACACGCTAACCTAGGTTACTTTGTTTAGTGAGTCAAACAGGAGGATTATTCAGAAGACCACTTCACCCCTCAGATTAGGCTGGACATGCTGTATTCTGGGGCATTACCAAAATCAATATTGTTGATAAGATTGCTAATTTGGCTTCAGGCAAAGAAATGCAGGAGGAGAAAACAGTAGTTTGAAATGGCAGGATAAAAACAGTGAACAATTCTGAAATATTTAACTACATAGCAGAAAAATTAAAAGCCTCAGTGGCACATGGCACACAGGGTGTTCTGCAAATATTCCTTGTGGGTAGGTTTGCTTCTCTGCTGTCATCCCCATATCAGAACTAAGCACTTGAATGAGTTCTGTATGTAAGCAGAGTCTGGATAAGCTCTCCCCTGACATCTAGTGGTGAGCTGTGGAAAAAGACTTCAGAAGCTGATCTCATTTGCATGGACACACCCACCCTGCCTTGGTGCTCAACATGATGGGACTGCTTGCCCAAATGATCACTTGTGGCTGGTGTTGGATCCCCAGTCTCCTTGTTATTGGGGCCAGAGTAATAAAGCGTTGCTATCCTTGTTGTGTGAACCTAGGGCAGCAGAACTGTACGTGGCATACCCCAATGGAAGGACTCATCCTCAACTGAACAGCACTCGCTAGGCAGGGAACATGGGTTCCAAAGCCCAGTGAGTTGAGAGAGGGTGGGGACAGGTACTTGTACCTGGTGGTGTGGGCCCTGTTTAAGGGCTCTAGACACCATTTGACCTCTTCTCTCTCCATGGTGTAATGAACCTAATTTAAACTCAGCTGAGAGTCTTGCTACATACTGCAGAGCTGAAATCACTGATACTTAGGTCTAAGTATCACACCTACTTTTGGGCAGTGTCTCTATTGCAAGAGACTGTCCAGTGTGCACAAGAAGTGAGGCTCCCACACTAACAGCTGAACTCACTGAGAGCTGCGTTAAGTGTGTGTGGGGGGGCTCTGATGACATCTTGGTGAGTGGGCAGCTGGCAGACAGAGGCGTGGCAAGCAGCCAGCAGAGAACCTGATGGAGAGGGCCAGAACAGAGCCTCGCAGAGGTGTGGCAATCAGCTGTTGGGGTGATGAGTGAGTGCCTAAGCAGTGCAGCATGTAAGGTGCCTCCTTAGCCCCCCTGCCTTCCACACAGGGTGGGAAGTGAACTCTGCGGATGAACCTCTGAACTCTGGGGCTGCACTGGCCAAGGACAGCAACTGTGAGTGGGGCACAGAGAAGGGACAGGCACATTAAAGAGACTTTTGGATTGCTGGACTTAAGACCCTGAGGAGAAAAGGACACTGCCCAACTTACTGGGGGTGGGTCTTTTGCTCATGGTTTGTGTTTATGAGCCCTAGTTGCGGTATTTTCCCAAATTAAGGCTGAGTTACTTCCCTCCTTTTATTAAAAGTTTTTGCTACCCTAAGGCTTGGTCTACACTATGAGTTTATGTCAGATTTAGCAGCGTTAAATCCGAATTAACCCTGCACCCGTCCACCCAATGAAGCTGTTTTTTCAACATAAAGGACTCTTAAAACCGATTTCTGTACTCCTCCCCAATGAGGGGATTAGCGCTGAAATCGACATCGCCGTTTTGAATTAGGGTTAGTGTGGACGCAATTCGAAGGTATTGGCCTCTGGGAGCTATCTCACAGTGCACCATTGTGACTACTCAGGACAGCACTCTGAACTCGGATGCACTGGCCAGGTGTACAGGAAAAGCCCCGGGAACTTTTGAATCTCATTTGCTGTTTGGCCAGGCAAGCTCATCAGCACAGGTGACCATGCAGTCCCAGAATCGAAAAAAAGCTCCAGCATGGACCGAATGGGAGGTACTGGATCTGATCGCTGTATGGGGAGAGGAATCCGTGATATCAGAACTACGTTCCAAAAGACAAAATGCCAAAACATTTCAAAAAATCTCAGAGGCCATGAGGGACAAAGGCTACATCACGGATGCAACACAGTGCCACGTGAAACTTAAGGAGCTCAGTCAAGTGTACCAGAAAACCAAAGAATCAAACGGACACTCCAGGACAGAGCCCCAGACATGCCGCTTCTACGCTGAGCTGCATGCAATTCTAGAGGGGGCCGCCACCACTACACCACCCCTGTCCGTGGACTCCGATGATGGGGTACTCTCCGCCATGGCTGAGGATTTGGCAGATGGGGAAGATGAGGAGGAGGAGGACGAGCTTGGGGAGAGCACACCGTTCTCCCCGACAGCCAAGATCTTTTTATCACCCTGACTCAAATACCCTCCCAACCCAACAAAGCCAGAGAAGGGACCTCTGGTGAGTGTACCTTTTTAAATATAATACATGGTATAAAAGCAAGTGTTTTTTTAATGATGAAGTAGCCTGAGGACTTGGGATGCATTCGTGGCCAGTACTGCTACTGGAAAAGTCTGTTAACGTGTCTGGGGATGGAGTGGAAATCCTCCAGGGACATCTCCATGAAGCTCTCCTGGAGGTTACTCTAAAAGCCTTTGCAGAAGGTTTCTGGGGAGAGCAGCCTTATTCCGTCCTCCATGGTAGGACACTTTACCATGCCATGCTAGTAGCAAGTAATCTGGTATCATTGCATGACAAAGCCTGGCAGCGTATGGTCCTGGTCTTTGCTGGCATTCAAGCAACATCCGTTCTTTATCTCTCTGTGTTATCTTCAGGAGAGTGATATCGTTCATGGTAACCTGGTTGAAATAGGGGGATTTGATTAAGGGGACATTCAGTGGTGCCCGTTCCTACTGGGCTGCTTGCCTGTGGCTGAAAAGAAATCCTCCCCGCAATTAGCCATGCGGTGGGAGGGGGGGCCATTGGTGCTGAGCTGTTCGCATTTGGCTAGCAGGGATCTTCCCTGATACCAGCCAGGCGGTGCGGGGGAGGGGAAAAGCGATCATCCCAGAGAATTGGATGCGGGGAGGGGGTTAGTTTGGTTTCTGCTGCTGCACGTTAACAGGAAAACTGCAGCACTAAATGGCCAACTCAACAGGCTTTGCTTGGTATGGGAAAAGAGGGGGCTGATGTTATGAAGGTTGCAGAAGCCGAAAGACTATGGCTTACCATGGCCTCCTGCAAGCCGAATTCTGTTGCCCAGCCCTGCATGTGTGATCTCTAACACCAAAGACGCAGGCACTCAATATAAGATGCAAAATGAGACCTTGTACCAAAATCACATGTGCTATGTAATGTGAATAGCGTTGTTCACTGTGAAAGAGTATAGCCATTGTTCTGTAAAATGTATCTTTTTAAATACTTCATTCCTTTTTCCTCCAGCAGCTGCAAATATTTCAAGCCTCCCTCCTCCGTCCCAAAGGCTATCTCAGATATGGCAGCGAAAAAAACACATGCGCGAAGAAATGTTCTCTGAGCTCATGCAGTCATCCGGCACTGACAGAGCTGTGTGGAGGGACACAATAGCAGAGTACAGGATGATGGCCGATGAACGTGAGGAGAGGTGGCGGCAGGAAGATCAGAGGAGGCATGAGGAAATGCTGGGGCTACTGCGGGATCAAACAGACATGCTCTGGCATCTGGTGGAAGTTCATGAACAGCAGCAGGATCACAGACTGCCGCTGCAGCCCCTGCTTAACTGCCCTCCATCCTCCCCAAGTTCCATAGCCTCTTCACCCGGATGCCCAAGAACGTGGGGGGGGGAAGGGCGCCTCCGGGCACCCAGCCACTCCATCCCAGTGGACAGCCCAAGCAACAGAAGGCTGGCATTCAACAAGTTTTAAAGTGGCCTTTTCCTTCCACCCTACCCTCCTCCCACACCCCACCCGGGCTCCCTTGTGAGTTATCTCTCTATTTTTATAATCAATTAATAAAGAATACATGTTTTTAAAAGGATAGTGACTTTATTTCCTTTGCAAGCAAGCTGTGATGGAAGGCGGGAGGGCAGGTGGCTTACAGGGAATTAGAGTCAACCAAGGGGGTGGGTTTTCATCAAGGAGAATCAAACAGAAGTGTCACACAGTACCCTGGCCAGTCATGAAACTGGTTTTCAAAGCATCTCTGATGTGCACTGCTTCCTGCTGTGCTCTTCTAACTGCCCCGGTGTCTGGCTGCACGTATTCAGTGTCCAGGCAATTTGCCTCAACCTCCCACCCCGCCATAAACTTCTCCCGCTTACTCTCACAGAGATTGTGGAGCAAACCACAAGCAGCAATAACAATGGGAATATTGGTTTTGCTGAGGTCTGAGCGAGTCAGTAAACTGCACCAGCGACCCTTTAAACGTCCAAATGCACACTCTACCACCATTCTGCACTTACTCAGCCTATAGTTGAACAGCTTCTTACTACTGTCCAGGGTGCCTGTGTACGGCTTCATGAGCCAGGGCATTAAGGGGTAGGCTGGGTCCCCAAGAATAACTATAGGCATTTCAACATCTCCAACAGTTATTTTCTGGTCTGGGAAGTAAATCCCTTCCTGAAGTCATTTAAACAGACCAGAGCTCCTGAAGACACGAGAGTCATGAACCTGTCCCAGCCATCCCACGGTGATGTTGGTGAAACATCCCTTGTGATCCACCAGTGCTTGCAGCACCATTGAAAAGTACCCCTTGCGGTTTATGTATCGGCTGCCTTGGGGTCCAGTCCCAAGATAGGGATATGCGTTCCGTCTATAGCCCCACCACAGTTAGGGAATCCCATTGCAACAAAGCCACCTACTATGACCTGCACATTTCCCAGAGTCACTACCTTTGATAGCAGCAGCTCAATGATTGCGTTGGCTACTTGCATCACAGCAACCCCCACAGTCGATTTGCCCACTCCAAATTGATTATTGACTGATCGGTAGCTGTCTGGCATTGCAAGCTTCCACAGGGCTATTGCCACTCGCTTGTGAACTGTGAGGGCTGCTCTCATCTTGGTATTCTTGCGCTTCAGGGCAGAGGAAAGCAAGTCACAAAGTTCCATGAAAGTGCCCTTACGCATGCGAAAGTTTCACAGCCACTGGGATTCGTCCCAGACCTGCAACACTATGTGGTCCCACCAGTCTGTGCTTGTTTCCGGGGCCCAGAATTGGCATTCCACGGCTTGAACCTGCCCCATTAACACCATGATCTCCAAATTGCGGGGGAACGCGGTTTTAGAGAAAAGTGTGTTCATGTCCTCATCACCGCGCTGCCATCGCCTCCTCGCCTGGTTTTTCAGGTGCTGGTTCTGCATACACTGCACGATAATGCACAAGGTGTTTACAATGGTCATAACTGCTGCGGTGAGCTGAACGGGCTCCATGCTTGCTGAGCTATGGTGTCTGCTCCTGCTTGGGCAATCCAGGGAAAAGGGCGCGAAACGATTGTTTGCCGTTGCTCTGGCAGAGGGAGGGGCAACTGACAACATGGCTTACAGGGTTGGCGTACAGGGAATTAAAATCAGCAAGGGGGGTGGCTTTGCGAGAAACAGAATGGCCCCCTTAAGGATAGAACTCAAAACCTCAAAGATAGAACTCAAAACTGGGTTTAGCAGGCCGTTGATTTCTTGGAGGGAGGGAGGAGAAAAGGAATACAAAACGAATCTGGTCTATTTCTTGTTTTGATCCACTTCATCTGTCTTTATACATCTTGCTGGCAGCAGACTGTGCAGTACGACCGCTAGCCATCGTCATCTCCTGGGTGCTCGGCAGAAGACAGTGCAGTATGACTGCTAGCCATCGTCTTCTGCTGGCTGCAGATTAAAAGAGTGCACTGCCGGTAGGATTGAATCGCCATGAGATGAAACTTAAAAAGGTAATGACCTGGCTGAGTCACTCCCATGTTTGCCCAGGCGCCCCGACCTCATCGAGGTCAGTTAAAAGAGCACCCTGGACTACATTGACGATGGCTACCAGTCATACTGCACTGTCTGCTGCCAAAAGGCAATAAACTGCTGCTGTGTAGCAATGTAATACCATGTCTGCCAGCACCCAGGAGACATATGGTGACAGTTAGCTGAGCGGGCTCCATGCTTGCCGTGGTATGGCGTCTGCATGGGTAACTCAAGAAAAAAGGCACAAAAACAATTGTCTGCCGTTGCTTTCATGGAGGGAGGGAGGGAAGGGGGGCCTGACGATATGTACCCAGAACCACCCGCAACAATGTTTTAGCCCCATCAGGCACTGGGATTTCTACCCAGACTTCAAATGGGCAGCGGAGACTGTGGGAACTGTGGGATAGCTACCCACAGTGCAATGCTCTGGAAGTCGACGGTTACCTCGGTACTGTGGACACACTCCACCGACTATAATCACTTAGAGCATTTGTATGGGGACACACACAATCGACTGTATAAAAACGCTTTCTACAAAACCGACTTCTATAAATTCGACCTAATTTCGTAGTGTAGACAAGGCCTAAGACTCTGTGCTTGCAAGAGGGGAAGTATTGCCTCTTAGAGGTGCCCAGGGGATGATGTGTAATTGTCCCAGGTCACTGGGTGGCGCTTGATCAGGTTTTGTGTTGTATTATTGAAAAGGAACCCCTTAGATACTGAACCCGGCCCTTGTTGTAGCTGGCTCCAACTAGCAGAAGGGTTACATTTTCATTATTAAGATGCTGAAAGGTGGCTATTTTTACATGCACTCTGCCAGATTCTGCAGTCCAGTAAAACAATGTTGTACTGTATAAGTGATGCAAAGCAGTTTTAAAGCATCCAGAGATGGCCAATGGAGAATTCCCCCATTCGGGGAAATTCTCTGCTGGGGCACAGCTGGGAGAAGTGCTATGATACCGCCTATACCAGCTGTCCCCATTCTCAAGGTGAAGGAGGCCGTCAGAGGCATTCCATGGGTAGGGCATGCATATTTGGGAGGGAGGGGCCATGGCAGAGCAGAATTCTGATATGCCTGATCCTCCACTAGCCTCAGGGTTTGTCTATACTTACCACGCTGCAGTGGCACCATGGTGAGCAGGTGATTTGTAAAAAGTTCTCCCAGCATCAATTCCATAAGTTATCAACCAATAGGAAGTCCATGTGCAGAGTTTGTTTAAATTCTTCCATGTGAAATAGAAGAGTAATCCAGAATGGAGCTTGAGACCTCAGTCTTGTGATTTAAACTTTCCCTGATGAAATTCAAACATATCTGAGACAAACAGGATTGGGTCCCAAAGTTCTTTTATAGATCTCTGGCAGGCTACAACAGCCCCTTGACAGAAGATAACACAGCAAACTTTCCTTGGATGAAGAATAAGTAATATACATTGTTGCTTTGAAGCAAACCTCCTATTTCCTATGTATACACAGGTAATTATTTGCATGTATTAGCATAAGACAATTAACCATTCAAAGATTCACAGGTAGTTTATTTCTCTTTGAAGTTTGTAGTAAAGACAATGATATTATTACACCACACATTTTCATCTAATTCCTAATATTCCCTTTTGATCTCTGAATCAATAGAATATAGTAACAAACAGGAACAGAAGTTTAGCATCTACAACATGGATGGGCAAACTATGGCCCATGGTCCGCTTCTGGCCCATCAGATGTTTTTATCTGGCCCTCGTGTTCCCGTCAGGGAGCGGGGTCGGGGGCTTGCCCTGCTCGACCTGCTTGGTGCTCCTGCTGGGGAGCTTTTCCCACTCTGCCTGCCCGGCACTCCCCATCCCCCGACTCACAATTCCTTTGATGAGCAACATCTTCACGCAGAGCCACACTGTGCAGACACGACCTTACCACACTGTTTCCAGGATCTGAAGCCCGCCCCTATGTGGCAGCCCCTCCTACACGGCATCATGCCCAATCCCCTCCCAGTCTCCGACAGCCCCACCCTCGAGAACCTCAAAACTGCCCAGGGGCCGCACCCATCCCAGCTAGGGTGCCTCTGCCCGTGGTGCTGTCTGGTACGGCCATCTTGGTGTCACTGCTGGCACGGCCCCTAGAAGTCCCCAGTACCGCCTCTGTGGAGTGCCCCCCCCTCGACGAGTCCTTCCTCCCCCACCTTGGTAACATCTCTTATAGAGCCCTCCCATGCTACACTCCATAGAGTCCCCACTCCTCCACCAGGCATTCATGGCCCGCCGTACAATTTCCATACCCAAATGCAGCCTTGAGGCCAAAAAGCTCGCCCAGCCCTGATCTACAAGCTGATTAGATCACATTGTTAACATCTAACAAGATACAGGTAGATACAGGCAAATGCAATTAGTATTTACTTCTAGTTACCTTAGGGTGACCAGATGAAAAGGACAAAATATCAGGACACACGGGGGAAGCAAAAAAAAAAAAAAAATGGCCGGAGTTGCCGAAGCGCCAAAAAAAAACCCCGCCGGAGCAGCTAAAGCCGCAATATCAGGACATCTGGTCACCCTAAGTTACCTGGCAATAGAGGTTTGCATTTAAAAGAATTTAGTCTACTTAATGACTTTGATAACCACCTACAGTACAAGAAATGGCCCTGTTTACTATTTCAGTACTTCTCTAATACGGTTTTAAAGGTTGATCTGGGATCACTTTAATCTGCTGGTTGCTTAACCCTTTCTGGCTCAGTGTCACGGGGTACTTAAGGTACTTCATGTGGATAAATAGCTCCTTGTTACCCAGCTGATAGGATAAGATCTAAGAAAGAGCAGTTTCTGGATAGCCTTGGCTGAGAGACAAGACCTGGTAAGTGTCGATCTCCTTAAGTCTCTCCCATTAAGCTGATTGGTCTTATTTTCAGTGTAACACTCAATGCTTCCCTTATATATTTTAGTTGCTCCTGATGGAAATCAGAGGAAGTTGTTGTTTCTGGAGAGTTCTTAATCCTACCAGGTTGCTACTTCCTTAATATGAGTATGCCCTTGAAATGACATTTAGAGGACACATTTTCTTAACATTTAAGACACATAGTGTTGTTTTCATTAAGGCACAGGTAAAAATCATCCAGTTGAGTCACCGTAGATACAGACTCAGGATTTCTATATTACATTTTTGAACTGAACAGTTTCCAGAGGCTAAAATAGGCTTTTGAGTTTAAATTTAGGGTTCATATCCCCTTCCAAGGTACAAAAGCACCAGCCTTTGCGTGAGCTGCTATTAGAGAGCTCCAGTTGCAAGGAAGGACACACAGTGCAGGCAAAAGTGTGTGTGACTTTAGCAACAGCAAAGCAAGGTCCCTTTTTGTACAATAAGTACACAGCTTGGTTACCCCATGGAATATAACTAACTAGTCTCTCAAATATTTTCCCCAAGATAACTCTTTGATATCCAAACACTCATGAAATTGCATGCCTTTTAACACATCCGTTTCCTTGATAGTCTTCCGTCTTCTGGTAAAACTTGGATCTTTTAGACTTACCCATGGAAACTGGGGCAGGGTGGTGGTGGGGGGGGGGCAATTTGCTGACCAGCAGGCCAGTAAATAATATGGCCCAGTAAAGACCTGCTAGTAATCTTCCTCTCTGACATCTCCAGCACTCAGTCAAAGCAGCTATTGGATGCTTTGGGTCAGTTTCATTGTGCATCTGTTCCAAAGCTGGTGCAGCAGCAGAGAGGTGGAAGTGTGGTCCACATCCTGAAAGACAGTTAGGATGAATCAATCCCTGCAGTTTTGGAATCGTGAGGCCCGAGGGCCCAAATCCTCAAAGATAGTTCAGCTCCTAGCTTAACTGAGTTAGGCTCCTCACTTTGTAATCAGTTAAGTTAGGAGCCGAACTATCTTTGGGGAACTGGACCCTTGTGTCTCCAGATTCCAAAACTGCAGGGGTTGATTCAGTCCCCAGCACAAGCTGAGGCAGCCTACGGGGCTCCCTTAAGTTGTGCTCCTGGCTGCCATAGCTCCTGTTGGGCTAGCAGGGAATCACCGAGGGACAGGATCCATTCTCTCCTTTCTCTAGCCCACCTCCATGCTCCCCCAGCATGCCACCCGTGCTGCAGGGATGTTTCAGAGGCCCCTTATGTCACTGCTGTTGGTGTAGGCTGTAGGGAAATTATGAATGTGGTCCCATAACTGTGGCAAGCCTTTTATCTCAGGAACTAGCACATGAGCTGCTAACTGGAGGTTATCATACCTCATAAGAGCATTTTTCTATCTGGAAATGTACAGTAAGTGTGCAGTTTTTTACTAATGCAAACCACATTTTAATAAATTGTACAAGAGACGGAGGATACAAAGACACCCTGTATGGAACTGTTGGCCTTCTTATGTAAAGTAATCTCATGTTGTCCTTCCTGCATATAGGGTGACCAGATGTCCCGATTTTATAGGGACAGTCCTGATATTTGGTGCTTTTTTTTAATATGGGCTCCTATTACCCCCCACCCCCACCCCGTCCCAATTTTTAACACTTGCTATCTGGTCACCCTACCTGCATATCGTCTCATTTTGCAATGCATCCAGTTCTCCTTTTTGTCTGACTTTTCTTCCTTTCCCACTTGAGTCTGTGTTGATGTAAAAGCAATTAAAGACACCTGGAATCGCCAGTCTACACACTTATCTCCCTTGAATGTGGGCTACTAACTTTATTCCTGTTCACCTCTTCAGTGCAACAGTGCTACCACCCTCCATGCAAACATGAAAGGCTTGAAAGTCATACTCACTTACTTCACCTTTGACCTGTTAATTTATTTATTGTATAATTTACTTACGAAATGGTGTGTGTATACACTATGGAACAAACATACACTGTAATATCTGTATATTTTAAAGTTAATTTTTTTAAAAAATGTAAATATATATATTGTGGTCAAGATTTTTCTAGATGAGTGCCTAAAGTTAGGCTCCTAAATCCATATTTAGGCAACTAAACAATTGGCCTAGTTTCTTAGAATCCTCTATTGACTACAATAAAAGCTTGCTTAGATACTCAGCATTTCTGGCAATAAGACCACTTATTTAGTTGCCTAAATATGGATTTAGGAACCTAACTTTAGGCACCCATTTAAAAAAAATCTTGGTCTGTTTGAGATGTTTTGAGCATTTAAAATGGGGCTCTACCTTGTATTTCACTGACTGAAAAGCTAAATCCAGTAGGGCCATATTTTCAAAAGGATTTGAATGCCTAATGATAGATACCTACCTTCTTAGGCACCTCGTGGGACATTCAAAGGCACCTATCTTAATCTTTAGGCACAATCTTTGAAAATCTGGCCCTTAGTTACTATGGACCTAATCCTGTATCTATTGAAGTTGGTGACAAAGCCCCAGTTGGCCACAATGGGTTCAGGATCGAGCACCTTGAGCCTAACCATGCAGGGCTCAGAAGAAACTGTAAAACCCACTTACAATTGCATTTCTCTACCTTCTTAAAATGTCACAATTCTAAATTGTTATCTCTGGACATTCCAGTCTAGCAGTGTGCCAAGCCCCAATGAGAACCTTTCCCCAGGAATAATGCTCTAATTTCTAACCCTGCAAGATGCATGAGATAACATACCTTAGAACTATTAGTTTTTTATGATGTATGAAAAAGGGGGTTTTGAGGAAGGACAAATTGTGCACATCTTGTGTGGGGTTTTTTTTGTTTTTGTTTTTGTGAGGAAACTTTTCAGGGGCTTGGAAATGGAATGTTACAATAAGCCCAATGGAGATCATTGAGTGGACAGAGGATCCTAGAATTGTAGGACTAGAAGGGACATTGAGAGGTCTTCTAGTCCAGTCTCCTGCACTCAAGGCAGGACTAAGTATTATCTAGACCATCCGTGACAGATCTTTATCTAACCTGTTCTGTGGAATCTCCATCATTGGAGATTTTTAAATCTCCCTAGGTAATTAATTCCAGTGCTTAACTATCCTGACAGTTAGGAAGCTTTTCCTAATGTCCAACCTAAATTGCCCTTGCTGCAATTTAAGCCCATTGCTGCTTGTCCTATCCTCAGGGGTTAAGGAGAACAATTTTTCTCCCTACTTCTTGTAACAACCTTTTATGTATTTGAAAACTTTTAACATGTCCCCTCTCAGTCTTCAAATTTTTCAATCTTTCCTCATGAGTCATGTTTTCTAGATCTTTAATAATTTTTGTTGCTCTTCTCTGGATTTTCTCCAATTTGTCCACATCTTTTCTGAAATAGTGAAATGGTCACATATGCTTGATAAATTAATTTATCACATGGTCTTGCAACTGATCAGAAGGATATTTCCTCCATAGATGTGGTTTGTATGAGTGTGAGATACATATTAGTGTGCATATACATACATAGCATGCTGTATGCTGTAAATATCCCCTATTGACTTACAAGTCTGCAGACCAGTACCATATTTACCTTCTGAGTTGATGAAAGCTTTAATCTTGTCCACTCACTAATAATGAAATCCTACAAGCACCTCAATCACATTACAGCTTTGTGATTCACTTAGGCTAATGGATCATGTAATTTCTACTCCACAAGTCCTAGCCCACTGTGATAACTGAGCAAGAGAAAACTCTGTATTTAAAGGCATTCTAACTATATAATGGAGAAGTGTAAGGGAGTTTTATATAATCCTTTCTCAATTATATGCCTGCCTTCTGCACTCCTGCAATGCTAGTCTGGCTTTCATGGCTTCTTTTCCTTTCTAAAGTAACTAACAATTAGACTCACCTGCCATAGGCTTCAAATCGTGTTTAAGTTGCCTCTCTTGAAGATCAAATTTGACTTAGAAATGGAACAATTTCTCATAAACATTGTAACAGACTTCTCAAGTGGATGAATGATTTGGTCTAGATCTAAATTATAAAGGAATATTCTCTGAGAGAAATGTGAGTAGTACTAGAGTTCTGCATATGTAAAACAATACTCCTTGTAATTACTCACAGACTTTTGAATAGCTGCTTCAAGAATAGCTAAATCCAAGAATAGAATAAAAAAAGTCTCTGTAGAACAAAGGCCTCTAGAAAACTAGAGGTCCTCTTCCTCAGACCAACTCTGCAACAGGAAAACGTTCTTCACTGTGAAACCCGCTATGGCTTTTGTGGTAACTCATATTTTATAATAAGATTATTTTGTTTTTATTGTGGTTTTCTAATACCATTACCGCTTTTCATCTGCTGTGCTCCATTACAAACCAGTGGGTGAGGAAAATCTGTTTTGTTTTCTAGTCTATTTTTAAAAGCTCTAATTTCTGCTCTCCTGTATACCAATACCTGCATGTTCATGGCTGTCTGCACTGCAATAATATATTTTATATAGCTCAGTAATTGCAGTCTATGGTTGTGTGGGTGGTTGCTAACATTTTGCAATCAAAGCAGGCAGACAAGTGTTAATTGTTCATGGTTCTAAACTGGGGCAAGTAGACAGAAGAACATGAGCATATACCATGCTGAAGATTCACGGGGCTTAATTCAATTCTGTTACACCTTTCAGAGGATCTATTAATGGAGATTCTCTATGTCCTAGTAAGGAGGAGAGGATGGAAGATGATAAAATATGGGTAGCATCTGATGAGAAACTGTCAAATGAAAGAGTCCCATTCAATTACATCATGTAATGGCAGACAGCTAAAAAGTAACAAGGTTTTAAAGTGCTTATATACAAATGCTAGAAGTCTAATTAATAAGATGGGCGAACTAGAGTGCCTCGTATTAAATGGGGGTATTGATATAATAGGCATCACAGAAACTCAGTGGAATGAAGATAATCAATGGAACACAGTAATACCAGGGTGCAAAATATATCAGAAGGGCAGAACAGGTCGTGCTGGGAGGTGGGGAGTGGCACTATATGTGGTAGGAAAGCATAGAATCAAATGAAGTAAAAATCTTAAATGAACCAAACTGTACCATAGAATCTCTATGGATAGTAATTCCATGCTCGAAAAATAAGAATATAGCAGTAGGGATCTATTACCAACCACCAAACCGGGATGGTGACAGTGACTCTGAAATGCTCAGGGAGATTAGAGAGGCTACAAAAATAAACTCAGTAATAATGGGGGATATCAACTATCCCCATATTGACTAGGTACATGTCACCTCAGGACGGGATGCAGAGAAAGTTTCTCGACTCCTTAAATGACTGCTTCTTGGATCAGCTAGTCCTGGAACCACAAGAGAAGAGGCAATTCTTGATTTTGTCCTAAATGGAGCACAGGATTTTGTCCAAGAGGTGAATATAGCTGGACCACTTGGCAATAGTGACAATAATATAATAAAATTTAACATCCCTGAGGCAGGAAAAATGCCAAAACAGCCCAACACTGTAGCATTTAATTTCAGAACAGAGGTCTACACAAAAATAAGGAAGTTAGTTAAACAGAAATTAAAAGGTACAGGGCCAAAAGTGAAATCCCTGAAAGTTTCATGGAAACTTTTTTAAGACCCCCATAATAGAGGCTCAACTTAAATGTATACCCCAAATTAAAAAACATAGTAAGAGAACAAAAAAAGTGCCACTGTGGCTAAATAACAAAGTAGAAGAAGCAGGGAGAGACAAAAAGGTATCCTTTAAAAAGTAGAAGTTAAATCCTAGTGAGGAAAATCAAAAGGAGCATAAACTCTGGAAATGAAGTTTAAAAATATAATTAGGAAGGCCAAAAAAGAATTTTGAAGAACAGCTAATCAAAAACTCAAAGTAATATCAAACATTTTTTTATAGGTACATCAGAAGCAGGAAGCCGGCTGAGCAACCAGTGGGACCACTGGACGATCGAATGGTAAAGAAGCACTCAGGGATGATAAGGCCATTGTGGAGAAAGTACCTTGTTTTGCATTGGTCTTTACAGCTGAGGATGTAAGGGAGATTGTCAAACCTGAGCCATTCTTTTTAGGTGACAAATCTGAGGAACTGTCCCAGATTGCGGTGTCATTAGAGGAGGTTTTGAAACAAATCGATAAACTAAATAGTAATAAGCCCCCAGAACCAGACGGTATTCACCCAAGAGTTCTGAAGGAACTCACGTGAAATTGCAGAACTACTGTCGTCTGTAACCTATCATTTAAATCCGCTTCTGTGCCAGATGACTGGAGGATAGCTAATGTGACACCAATTTTTAAAAAGGGCTCCAGAGGTGATCCCAGCAATTACAGGCCGGTAAGTCTGACTTCAGTACTGGGTAAACTGGTTGAAACTGTAGAAAAGAACAAAATTGTCAGACACAGATGAACATAATTTGCTGGAAGTGTCAACATGGTTTTTGTAAAGGGAAATCATGACTCACCAATCTGCTGCCCAGCAGGGCTGGTACAACCACTAGGCAAACTAGGCGGCCGCCTAGGGCGCCAAGTAGTTGGGGGCAGCCAAAAGCACTCTCTGGCGGAGGCGGTGTAGCAGAGGTGAGCTGGGGCAGAGGGGCGCAGGGAGGGCCGCCTGCAGCAAGTAATGGGGGTGGCGCACAGGGGAACCGCTCCCCACCCCAGCTCACCTCTGCTCCGCCTCCTCCTCTGAGCGCGCCGCCCCGCTCTGCTTCTCTCCCTCCCAGGCTTGCGTGCCAAACAACTGATTGGCGCCGCAAGCCTGGGAGGCGGGAGAAGCAACGGCGGCAGCATGTTCGGGGAGGAGGTGGAGCAGAGGTGAGC
The DNA here is from genome assembly GCF_965140285.1 of Lepidochelys kempii. Lineage (NCBI taxonomy): Eukaryota > Metazoa > Chordata > Testudines > Cheloniidae > Lepidochelys > Lepidochelys kempii. The sequence goes on along the minus strand of NC_136380.1, from coordinate 270,610,005 downwards.
TGGGGAGGAGAGTTGCCGCACGGCTCCCTGGGCCGACGGGAGTTGCTGCATGGCTCCCTGAGGCGGGAGGGAGCGGCAGGGAGCTGCTGCAGGGGGGGCACCTCAGGGCAGAGGGGAGCCGCCACGGGGGGGGCACCTCAGGGCGGCAGGGAGCTGCCGTGGGGGGGCGCCTCAGGGCGGAGGGGGGGCGACAGGGAGCTGCCGTGGGGGGGTGCCTCAGGGCGGAGAGGGGGAGGTGGGGAGCTGCCATGGGGGGGGCGCCTCAGGGCGGAGAGGGGGCGCTTCAGGGCGGAGGGGGGGCGGCGGGGAGCTCACTGCAGGGGGGGTGCCTCAGGGCGGAGGGGGGTGCAAGGTGGAAGTTTCGCCTAGGGCGCAAAACATCCTTGCACTGGCCCTGCTGCCCAGGGGTCAGGTAGGCAGGAAACCACCCTGCCCCATTAAAGCTCAGTGTGGCAAGCACACCTAGCAGCTTCCCATTATTGTGTTTAACTGCCCAGCTGACCATGCCGGCTACACGCTGCGGATGCGCTCCTGCCTGGAGCACACAGCAGGTGCTGAATCTTCTGGGCTTGTGGGGAGAAGAGGCTGTGCAGGCACAGGTCCGTTCCAGGCGTGGAAATGACAACGCCTATGAGCAGATTGCTTGGGATGTAGGAGGAGGATGACTACAACAGGGACCAGCAGCAGTGCCATGTGAAAGCTAAGGAGATGCAGCAGGCATAACAGGCGGCCAGGGAGATTAACAATAGATCTGGTGCCAAGATTTAGACCTGCTGCTCTTACAAAAGGCTGCCATCTTAGGTGGAGATCCCACCACCACCACCCTCAATAGCACTGTGGATACTTCTGAGAAGCCAGAGTCATAGGCCCGGCTGTAAAAATGAGGAGTATGGGGGACAGGTGACCCAGGGATCCAGCTGTGCAGTGAGCCAGGACATGTTTATGATACTACTGCAATAATAAATAGTTCCAGAGGTGATCCTGGAAATTACAGGCCAGTGAGCCTGACCTCAGTACTGGGCAAACTGGTTGTAACTATAGTAAAGAACAAAATTGTCAGACACATACATAATTTGTTGGGGAAGAGTCAACATGGTTTTTGTAAGGGGAAATCATGCCTCACCATTCTACTAGAATTCTTTGAGGGGGTCAACAAGCATGTGAACAAGCCAGTGGATATAGTGTACTTAGATTTTCAGAAAGCCTTTGACAAGGTCCCTCACCAATGGCTCTTAAGTAAAGTAAGCTGTCATGGGATAAGAAGGAAGGTTCTCTCATGGATCGGTAACTGGTTAAAAGATAAGAAACAAAGGGTAGGGATAAATAGTCCGTTTTCAGAATGGAGAGAGGTAAATAGTGGTATCTCCCAGGGGTCTGTACTGGGACCAGTCCTATTCAACACATTCATAAATGATCTGGAAAAAGGGGTAAACAGTGAGGTGGCAAAGTTTGCAGATGATACAAAACTACTCAAGATAGTTAGCTCCCAGACAGACTGCAAAGAGCTACAAAATGATCTCTTAAAACTGGGTAACTGGGCAACAAAATGGCAGATGAAATTCAATGTTGATAAATGCAAATGATGGGGGTCTAAATTAGTTGTTCCAACTCAAGAAAGAGATCTTGGAGTCATTGTGGATAGTTCTCTGAAAACATCCACTCAATGTGCAGCGGCAATCAAAAAAGCTAACAGAATGTTGAGAATCATTAAGAAAGGGATAGATAAAACACAAAACATCATAATTCCTCTATATAAATCCATGGTACATCCACATCTTGAATACTGTGTGCAGATGTGGTCACCCCATCTCAAAAAAAGATATATTGAAATTAGAATGTCCAGAAAAGGGCAACAAAAATTATTAGGGGTATGGAACAGATTCCATATGAGGAGAGATTAATAAGACTGGGACTTTTTAGCTTAGAAAAGAGACAACTAAGGGAGGATATGAAATCATAACTGGTGTGGAGAAAGTAAATAAGGAAGTGTTATTTACTCCTCATAACACAGGGGCCACCAAATGAAATTAATAAGCAGGAGGTTTAAAACAACCAAAATGAAGGTTTTTTTCACACAACGCACAGTCAATCTGTGGAACTCCTTGCCAGAGGATGTTGTGAAGGCCAAGATTATAACAGGGTTCAAAAAAGAACTGGATAAATTCATGGAGGATAGGTCCATCAATGGCTATTAGCCAGGATGGGCAGGGATCGTGTCCCTAGTCTCTGTTTGCCAGAAGCTGGAAATTGGCGACAGGGGATGGATCACTTGATGATTACCTGATCTGTTCATTCCCTCTGGGGCACCTGGCATTGGCCACTGTCAGAAGACAGGATACTGGGCTAGATGGACCTTTGGTCTGATCCACTATGGCCGTTATGTTCTTGTGGCATCAGGGGTTGGCCACCACTCCTACCACTCCACCCAGGGGTATATTAAAGAAAATGACAGCTTCATACAGTGAGCTGTGAATGTCACTGTGTATGTGTACCTGAAATGGAAATGACTGTTCTTTCTCCTTAAGATCTGGTCCCTTAATTTAAGTTTTTAACTGGCTGATTCAAGTTACTGAATAAAATTCTGTTTCACAACATACGCTGGCTGGTACTGAGCAGGTCTGACCACACCCTATTTCCTGTTACTACATTCACAAACAATATTAACAGGTGCATTGACAAACACAACAATCCCTAAAAGACTAATTCCAGGCCAAACAAGTGAGGCCAGGCAGAGCATACCTACAGCAACGTGCACCACTCTACTTCACTATTAAAATGATTTTTCAAAGCCTCCCTGAGCCGCATAGCTCTGCACTGAGCTCTTCTTATAGTCCAGGTAGCTGGCTGTTCAAATTCACCAGACAGCCACTCCATCTCCACCCCAGGAGAAACTTCTTCCCCTTTGCTTCACAGATATTAGGTGGGAAACAGCAGGCAGATAGAAAAATATCCCAGTAGTTCTAAGTGAGGTCCAATATTATAAGCAAACAGTGCCAGTGACACTTCAAACAACCAAAGGCACATTCATCTGTCATTCTCCACTTGGTGAGTCTGTAGTTCACATGCTCCTTGGTGCTGTCAAGGTGGCTGGTGTACGGCTTCATGAGTCACGGGAGCAAGAGGTAGGCTGGGTCCTCCAGGATCACTACTGGCATTTCAATATTGCTGGTAGTAGTTTGCCAGTCAGTAAAAAGTATCTGTGTTTTTGGCTTTCTGAATAGCCCTGTGTTCTTAAAGATACACGTGTCATGCACCTCCCCTGATCAGCCCACATTGAGGCCAGTAAAGCATATGCAGTGATCTACCAACACTTGCATTAGCAGAGAAAGGGAAACCTTTCTGTTGACATACTCTGTGACAAGGTTGTCTAGGGGTTTGTGCCAAACTAGGGATTTGTGCCATCTGTCACCCCACTGCAGGAGTGGGGTTCCCAAACTGCAAAACCATCCACTATGCCCTGCACGTTCCCCACAGTCACTGTCCTGCAGAGCAGGAGGCGATTAATGGCTCTGCACACTTGGATACAACGGCCCCTGTGATGGATTTTCCAACTCCAAAATGATTCCCAACTGATCGATAGCAATCTGATGCCACAAGTTTCCACAGTGCAATCGCCACTTGCCTCATCTCTCACTGCAGCTTTCATTTTGGTGTCCTGCACTGGAAGGCTGGGGTGAGTTCAGCACACAGGTCCCACAATGTGGCCTTGTGCATTCAAAACTTCTGCAGCCACCGTTCATCATCCCAAACCTGTGTGATAATGCGATCCCATCAGTTAGTGCTTGTTTTTGGGGCTCAGAACCAGTACTCCACCAGCTCCAGCTGCTCCATGAACACCAAGAACAACCTTGAATTGTTCTGGTTTTTTTTTTATGTCCCACAGTAATCTGTGCTCCAAAGAATAGTCACGTTCCCCATAGCATCTCTTGCAGCTCTGCATATATGCCAGGATCGTGTGCCCTGTGCTCGCAATGCTCATGACAATAATGCTGAGCTGTGCAAGCTCCGTGCTTCTGTCCGAGATCGCAGACAGCAAGGAGGGATGCGTGCAGTTTCGTATTTTGAAAATAAGGTACAAAATATTATGGGCTGCAGATAAACTTTATGGAGAACACTATTATGGGACGTTGACCCCCATGCTCCCAGTCACCCTGTGCAACTTGTTTCAGCCCCATCAGGCATTGCAAGAACTTCCCAAAACACCCTGCATTGGAAAGTGGCGAGTTGCACACAGGGATACCTACCCACGATGCATTGCATTCTGCATCGGTACAAGTGTTCCTGATGAGGACATACACTGCCAACACAAGGAGCCAAGTGTGTGTGCGCACACAAGCGATTTAACAACCACAGTGGCTGTAGGCCAACATGACTTAGGTTGACATAATTTTGTAGTGTGGACATGGCGTGAGAGGTGGCCTCTATCCAGTACCATGGGGAAGATCAGAGCTTAGTGCCTGCAGGGCTGCCTCTGTGCTGTGATTTGATCTAAAGCTGAATTGTTGCCAGATGTCATGTCAGTGCTCTCTTGATTTTTTCCCTCCCCCAACCCTTTGGAATGTGAGACTGGAGATGGGATGGGACTTGACAATGCGCTCTACCTTGTGTTAGCTTTTTGATGATTTGATGGGCTATTATGCTTTTCAGTTAGATTGGCACTTGATTTCCATTAGCAGTAGGTACCATGTTACGTGGCTGGCTTTCACCAGTCATGAGGGCCATGAGTCTGGTTTGCAGGCAATGGCTCAAATTATAGAGCAATATTTTAAATTTATAATACAGAACTGAGAATTAAGTGGTACTATGTCTTTTATTATTTATTGCTGTTTTTCATCACATTTGTCATGCGAGCCAGCTATTTTCCCCCCATCTTCCTTGATTCTGCAAAATGGCAAATAAAAAGAAAAAAGGCAAATCTGGGGGGAGATGTTTATCAGATCTTTTATTCTGTATATTAAATAAGGATGCTTATGAATCATAAAATAAGTCAATAAAACAAAGGCAGTGGGGAGGAGGACAGCTGATGATAACTCCAATGGCTAAGGCTGGATGTATGGCATCAAGTGGTATTACTTTACAAGCCACGATTATTTCTGACTTGATTGACCCATCCGCTCATTACAGAGATTTGAGAATTAGACATGTCACAGATGACATAGTAACAGCTACATTTTATGAATGTTGTCCTAGCTTCCGCTTTCTAGACTAATGCAATAGTGTTTTATATCACAGCAAACTGTCGAAAAGGAAGTGTTCACCCTTAACTGACCATCCCAGTGTTCCATGTTGTGACTTAATGGTTTTCAGCTTTCATATATTTGTAATATTTTAAAGGTTTCTTTTTTTTTTCCTAATCCCTTTACTCCCCAGCTGCCAGCTCCCCAGGCAGCTTCTATGCCTGATGTTTCTGATACAGCATTTACTTTACTTTCCAATTTGAGTCTGCCATCTTTTCAATGGAAAAGAAGGAAAGGGTTGTGTAGCACTAAATGGTTTTATGCAATGACTTCAGATGAGTGAGTTTAAGATTTTTTAAAAGTCCTTAACAAGCAAGCTTGCTTAAAAACAAAAAATTCAAATTCACCAGGACCCTGATCCAGCAAAACACTTGACCATGTGCTTAACTTTTAAGCACATGAGCAGTCCCAGTGACATTAAAGGGATTGCACATGCTTAAGTGCTTTGCTGGCTCAGGGCGTAAATTCAATGTATTTCAATTGTTCCCAAAAATCGATGGAGAAAAATGCAAGTGTTTAAAATGTTTTGGGTATGAAATGTACAGTCGCTTTTAGAAATATTTTGTAAATATTGTCAGGTTTCAGAGTAGCAGCTGTGTTAGTCTGTATTCACAAAAAGAAAAGGAGTACTTGTGGCACCTTAGAGACTAACCAATTTATTTGAGCATAAGCTTATGCTCAAATAAATTGGTTAGTCTCTAAGGTGCCACAAGTACTCCTTTTCTTTTTGTGAATATTGTATTGCTCAACCAATGTCACTTTTCCCTTTCTTGATCTCTTCAGTCTTCTCCTTCTTAGCTGTATTTTTAATTTTTAGAAACAATAGTCTTGGGAAGTTTTCCCCTTGTGCGCCATACTAACTTTCTTCTCTTTGAGTCTTGCATAGTGTACAATCTGTAAATCTGGAACTTTAAATAAAACACAATGCCTGATGCATCTCACTTGCACCACTGTAAATCCATTGATTTTGACAGAATTACTCTTGAAGTGCAGTGGTGTGCAACGGCAAAATCAGGTTGGAAACTTACATCACTAATCACACAACTTGATGTGTTATACCTCAGTTCTATAAGTGACACGGGACAGGTGGAACCTCATTGAATTATGGGACTTGCTTAAAGTTCTGCACATTCTTAAGCATCCTACTGAATCGAGGCCTGGAACAGCTGCCACCCATGCAGACCTAGATTATGTGATAGGAGCAAGGTCCAGGGACTAAATTTTGTAAAAAGCTCATGATTTTAGATGCCTCAGTTTGGGAGATTTTTCAGAGGGCAGTTTCCCAGCACTTTCTAAAAACGAGGCCCCTTTAAGTTGTCTGAAGCTGAGGACCCTAAAACTGAGGTATCCAAAATTACTAGTCACTTTTGAAAATTCAGTCCCAGTTTCTTCTCAGAACTCCTGTGTGTCAAACCCTTATTCCAATTCCTAGAAAGCCTATCCAGCTTTCAGTCTCAGCTGAAGTGACGTGAAGTATCTGAGTTTTTTCATTTAATCAATTTTTTTTATAGCTACAGAATGTTTGTCCAAGTCATAATGCTATATCAGCACAATTTGCACGGTTTCCCAGAACCTAGCTTGCAGTGGTGGTGTCTGTAGCATGTGTTGGTCCCAGGAAATGAGACCAGGTGGGTGAAGTTGATCCAATAAAAGATATTACCTCACCCACTTTGTTTTTCCCAGGAACTAGCAGTCTGCTGTTTGTCGTGACAAACAGTATTTGGAATGAAAAGAGAGGTTGAATGAGTATAGAGGCTATCAAAACGGCTGGTTTGCTCACAGTGAATGGTAATGACGCTTGTGTAGTGTTTCTTGATAAATTCAAAATTCTAAATTACAGGACAAAATTCTCTACGCCGGGAAATAGGCACATGTTGCTGCTGAGTTAGGCACTGGCAGCAGTGACAACAGCACGCATTTAAAAAAACAAAAACAAAGTGTACTTTTGAATTTTTCCACACCCAACAAAAACTTGCCACAAAGGTGTCACAGTTTTTGACTTTGACAATATGGTCGCCATAGTATAAGCCGTGTTTTTGGTACCATGAGAACCCATCAGCCCTTGGCATCACGTGCACTGCAACATGCAACTCCGTACAGACGGCAATTATCGCTTGCAAATGTGGGCTGCACTAGGGCTTGTCTAGCTTGGCACCTTATGGCCCTGCAACTTCCTCACTCAGGGGTGTGAAAAAACACCTCCATGAGCGCTTCAAGTTTCAGCGTTGTAAAGTACCAGTATGGACAGTGCCCCAGCACTGGGAGCCGCTCTCCCAGCGCTAGGAGCCACACCTCTCGTGGAGGTGGTTTTTTTAATAGTGCTGGGAGAGCTCTCGCCCAGCATTGTGCCACGACTACACAGCCACGTTCAAGTGCTGCTGGGGCAGCGCTGCCAGTGAAAATGTGCCCTTAGAGTGCAGATGCTATACATGCCCTCTGTGGTTGTTGGTTGTGTTCGAAACGAGTGCTTCCAGGGTATTTATATGCTATGAGTTGGAATTCTTGGAATTACTCAACGAAACCTGGAATCAAAGTAATATTTATCAAAAATAATTGCCCTATAATAGAGCAGTTATATGATTGTTCTCTATAAAGCTGTTTTCTGCTCATTCTCTATTCCTCAGATGAACACAGGATAAAAATTGCAACAGCAAAAGGAACAAAATTTATAGCTACCCCGGAAATAGAAGAAAGATTGCCCATAGTGTATCCAATAAGAAGCTTCCTTAGGACCAGAAGAGCTGAGATTTAAAATAAAAAATATTGAGTAAAATTTAGGAGAACTGCAAGCCTAATGTGGGGTTTTGTTGCAGCTATCAGGGTACTGGTATATGTCCTACTGATAAACTGACTGTCCCACCACATACTTGACTTCCAAGAGTCGGTGTTGGATTACAGATTCTCATAAATCCAATATGTGGATCTCCAATTTCAGCTTCATAGTTCAGGTATGTATAGGGAGAAGTTGGCATTTCACACCTTGACTTGCTCTTTCCTGCACCTGACTTAGCTCCAGGATGTGAGGGCATGCTTTGATATCAGGGCTGGCTTTATCTTTCTTGGTTCCACTCTTGCTGCCTGTGTTCTTTCCCCCTGTGCTTTATCATTGCAAGAGAGTGGAGCCAGCCCATGGTGGATAAAAGAGAAGCTCCATGCTGCAAGGCCTTCCCTGTGAGGAGCTGAGGGTCCACAGCACCTTGCAGGAGTGGGTTCCTGGCAAAGTAAATAAGAAAGGAATGGAGAGAGAAGGGGGGAAAAGAAACAGGAGGGCTTGAAATTAACAAAGAAAAGTTCCAAAGAGGAGAAAAGTCATTGCAGAGAGACTTTGCAGAAAGAATATCCCAGCTGAAATGTAGTTCTGTCACACTCTCTTGAGAGAGAGGCCAACCCATGGGGTAAGGGAAGAGCGATTCTCTAATGTTGCCTCCACAGGGATGTTTTTGGGCACCATTTGTTTTTTGCTGTACACATTACACTTAGCTTTGGGCAGCAGTATCAGTGCTGCTGTGGCACTGTTCATTGTGGGCACTTGCTCTGGCTGACAACCGGCACTTGGGGTGTGTCCACATGGGGATAAAACACCCACTACTGGCCCACGTCAGGGTTGACTCAGGCTTATGAGGCTCAGGATCCAGGGCTGAAGAATTGCTGTGTAGTCGTTTGGGTTCAGGCTGGAGCCCGAGGCTGAACTGGAAATAGGTAGTAAATATTCTTTAGATAAAAAAGACTGTTGGTTAGCAGCTGTGAATCTTTCTGTTCTTTTTAAAGCAAAGTTCTTTCACTTTTAGTGTGACTTGAAGTTCAAGTCTTTTTTTGGTTGGGTGGTTTTTGGTATATTTATATTCTAATGAGATGAGATTTTCTTAAAGCTGCTACTACCAGTAAGTAAAGCTGCCAAAAAATGCCCTGCAGTTTCTTCTTTGAGTTGCTTTAATTAATTTGCTTAGATTACGTTTGCACTGCATTTGTGTTCAATTTTCAAAAATATTTTTGAAATGAGTACTGGAGGGAATTTTTGCAGAACCAGTGAAATTTGAATCAATGGTGAAAAATATTCATTGAAAGTGAATTTTGATTTTTGTGAACACGAAAAATTGCACTGGAAACCTGAGTTCAAGAGTTACTCTGATCCAGATGGGGAACAGGAACAATGCCACGTGATTTATTTGTCCAATCAAAGCTAACCAGAATAGTTTTAGTTTTGAAAACCAGTTACTTACAATAAGCTATTCATGGACAAGCTACAGACCAAGAATTATTTTGCAAATACTTTAAAAAAAATTCCAGAATATTGCAAAACCCACAGAACAATTCATGAAAAAAGAAGCAAAATTTATCCAAAAGTGATTGGTTAAAATTATTTCCCCAACTCCATTGTGGCATATCACTTTGTTTCTCTAAAAGAGTTGCCAGCTGGTGAAAAATGAAAATTACTGATAAAATAGGCAGGTCTCTAAAGTCTTTCGGGAGGAGCACATTTTATGTGGCCTACTGTTTAAGAGCAGCTGTCATATCATGGAAAACTTAAAAGCATTCTGATCTTAAATAATCCCTTGTGAGACTGTCCTGAGGCTAATGGAGTTACCCTGAGGATGGGATTTGCCTTCTCCTTAGAAACAAATCTGTCTGTAATTATCTCAATTATGGTGGGAGCAGGTGCACTCTTTACTTTTTTATTAATTATTAATTAATTATTATTATTATTATTATTAAACCAGCAAAATATGCCTACAAAGCAGAATTGTTGGTTCTTTGTTAATCTGCTGCTGAGTTTTGTTATAAACTCAGATCTGTGCCCAGGTTCATGTAAAGGTCTGCAGACCTTTGAAGTTCATGTGTGATGAGTTTAATTTCACACACAAGTCAGGCCAATACTAAGGGTCTTAAGGTTAACAAAAAGTGAAAGGATGTGGTTCCAAATGACTTTTGCATTATTAATCATGGTTTAATCCAGCAGTGCCTGAGGACCAGCCAAGAATGGGGACCCATTATGCTAACCATTGTACAAGCACAGTAGTAGATGATCCTTGCCCAGAAGTGCATAGTCTTGAATTCAGGGGTTCACTGGAACGTAAGACTCAAGGTGAAATTCTTTGTGAGCAAACCCACACAGATTGGAATCCAGGGGAAAACCACTAAGCTTTGTACAGCCCTAGCAATAAACCTCCACATGTGACAACATAACATCACTTACTTGCTGTGGAGATGGTTACAAATGGAAGATTATCGGCCTCAGTTGAAAAGCGAGCATCAAGAGCGACTGAACTCAGAGTTAAGTAAAAGCCCTATTTTTATGCCAGTAGACCTGGTGAGCCATGGTAGTGGGGAGGGAGGGGAATGCATACACACAAACACTAATCCTTCCTCTGCAGGGGACAATGAGACAAATTGTGTTTAAATTCAGGGCTGGTACATAACTTTCCCACCCACACATGTTGAATCACAGTAGCTATTTGGGCTAGCTATGGCTAAGTGAGCAAAGAGACATTACAGACAAATCTGTGTATTGAGTATCATCAGCCCTCAGGTGTGGAATGAGGCAGGCATATAGATTTTCAGCACAACACTGCCAGAAGTGTTACTGAAAATCTACCATGGGGATTATACAATATATCTATAATGAACAAGGTCTTTGTGTAGCAACTTTCACATAGATGTATCACAAACTGGATTAATCTTGTACCAGCACGTACAAATAGATATGGTGTCAGTATCTAATAGAAACTGAAGCTTTGAGCCAAACTGTTGTTTACCACAGTGTAAATCTAGAGCAACTCCAGTGACTTCAACAAAGATTACTAAAAACTACACCACGTGACTCATATGACTAGATTGGCTCCTAGTGCTTGCACACACAGCTGTGAGACCTGCTAACACTTCCCAAGTTGAACCCTGATTTCTCCACTTCTGATCTTTTTAAAGTAAAAGTTACACAAATCCATCCTGTACCATATAGGAAGCATGTATAGAAGTGATAAAGGAAGGGTTAAGAGGGGTTTGAGGAGGAATAATTGGGTATACTGACACTTGAAGACGTGGGAGTACAATTGGGCTGTTTTATTTGTGGAAAGTTTTAGGTTTTCAGTAGGAGACATGCTGCAGTATGCTGAGCACAATGCAGAGGCAAGAGGCTACCCCACAAATGCCTGTTGCCTCCCATCGGTCCCCTAAGACAGTGGTTCTCAACCAGGGGTACATCAACTTATCTAGATATTTGTCTAGTTTTACAACAGGCTACATAAAAAGCGCTAGCAAAGGCAGTACAAATTATAATTTCATATGGACAGTGACTTGTTTATACTGCTCTATATACCATACACTGAAATGTAAGAACAATATCTATATTCCAAACAATTTATTTTATAATTATATGGTAAAAATGAGAAAGTCAGCAATTTTTCATTAATAGTGTGCTGTGACACTTTTTTGTGTTTTTAGGTCTGATTTTATAAGCATGTAGTTTTTAAGTGAGGTGAAACTTGGAGCTACGCAAGACAAATCAGACTCCTGAACGAGGTACAGTAGTCTGGAAAGGTTGAGGGCCACTGCCCTAAGATACAAGTAGATCTTGAAAGATCTGTGGTGGATTTGGCACCTCTGATTTAAGCCCCACCTTGCTTGGAAACTTTGCAAGTTTATTCACAATATTAGTTATTCCTGTGTGGGGAGGATGGGACTTTAACTGTGGCCATAAGCATAGAGTAATGGTAAACAGCAAGCAATCCAGATTCTCAGAGGCAAGGCAATGGATTAGAACCAAGATACCGTTGACTGCTTGAGTATGTTTGTACACCTTTCCTAAGTGTAAGTGAAATTTTTGAAATGTAGGCTCCTGACAAATCAGTTTGGGAAGTTGGGGGGTGTGAATCTTGCTCTACATTTCCCCACACTGACTAATTGCAACTGCCAGTTCTGCATTGCTGGAGAGACTGGAAATTGTAACTCAAACCATGAGTTTCCTAATCTTGGGGGTTGGGGTTTTTTTACGCAAATGATTTCCTTGTGCATGTGATTTTTGCTAAAGAGCAGTGTGGCTAGGTGTATGACAGATTGCATGTGTACTACAGTGGGGGAGGGAAGGGAAGTTAAATTGGCATTTTCCTCATGGTTTCATTTAAAGTCACACTTCTCTCTGAACATTGTTTACCTATTATAGTTACAAGTAAGACCTAAAATGACTAGAATTGAAAGATTGGTGTTCGTGTGTATTTTGTACATTTGATGGAACTATGTATATTGTCAGTTTCCCTGTGTAGTCAGCTAGTTAGCCTTACAACCTGTTTGTGTAGAACTTTTACACAGCAACAGGGGAGAGAGAAACAACTTTTAAAAAGATAGGAAATATGATTGCAGAACCATAAAGTGATGAGGTGTCAGAGCAGAACCGGAAATTGTTTAATGCAGTTTTAAAACTGCATTAAACGACAAGTTATTTGAGGGACACTATCAATCTGAAGTTAAAGACCTATTCTAAAACGGGTATAATTAGCATTGCCTCTGTATGGTGAATTCCTTCAGTCTAAAACATAAAAGCAGTTAAACATCTTATAGAGAAAATTGGGCATCCTGGCACCTTGAATATACAAAGCTCTGTCAGCCTAGAGCAGGAGTTCTCACAAGAAATTTTTGGTGGTCTTAGAGTGCGGCCACCAACTATTGCTGGTGGCTGCTCTGACAATTTTTCCTAAAATACTCAATTAAGTTTAGGAAAAACAAATAAATATTCATCTATACATGTCATTGTAATTTATGGAGGTTTTTTCACAGACTCAATAATAAAAATAATGTACAGTTTTCTCTGTTCTTTACTGGACCTAAACAGAGAGAAACAAATAATGTGTTTTGCATGTTCTTTTCCCTTTTTGTTGTTGTTTCTTTTGGGGTTTTTTTGGTTGCTTATTTTTTTAAGACTTGCTAGCTAGTAAGTCTGTGTGAAAAGTGATATTTGTATTTTGTTAATATCACTTTTCACAGCAGAAGACTTCCTAGCTGGCAGGGAGGTAGTGAAAAGTGATATTAACAAACATACAAATATCATTTTGCACAACAGACTTACTCAGCCCTGGCAAGCTGGGGGACAAATTAAGCCCTGGATGGGAAGGTGGGCAGGGAGGTTGGGCAGGGAGCTCGGGGCCAGGGGTGATGGGGGCGGCAGGGGGGAGAGTCCGGGGACTGGAGTCCTGCAGCTGCACAGCCCTGTGAGTCTGGGGCTGGAGGATGTAGTGGGGACCAGGGGCCATGTGTGGGGGTGGTGAGCTTGGGGCCAGCAGTCACTGCCACATGGCTGGGGGCCGTGGCTGGATTGCGTGGGCCCATGGGTGGAGTCCAAAACCCTGCAGCTGGAGGTCAGGGCACATGGCCGGGGGGAGGGGGGAGCCTGGGAACAGGGCTCAAAGCCCATGGCCAGGGGATGTAGCCCGCCACCACATGGCTGGAGCCTGCCATCCACCATCCCAGGTCTGAAGCCCAAGCACCACCACCTGCCTGCTCCTCCCAACCCCTACTGGCAGGCCTGGGAGGGGCCACTGCTTTGCTCCCTTCCCCCCATCAACACCCAGGAAGCTGTGGCCACATGAAAAGTCCTGGTGGCTGCATGCGGCCATGGTGGCCGCATTTGAGAAACGATGGCCTAGAGGACTGTTATGCTTGTGTTTTAAACTAGGACTTTATTATAGTCCTGCTGATGCATCCTTTAAATACTCCTTGTGGCACACACACTTTGCCAGGCCCATAGCAATACACACCAATGCTCCTATACACAGGAACCAGTGTAGTCTCTAGTTCCATAGCTGTGAAAGTCACACTTTGCCACAGTATTATGCACAACAGCTCTGCTTTCATTTAAAAAGAAAATTATGTGACTAACCCTCACTGTTTTAGAGAACCTTGAAAGTGAGAACTGAGTGTAAGCTGATGCCTGAGTTTGTAGACAGCATGAGACAATAGTTGAGAGGCATGATCTGCTCCATGCACCTTAGTGGGTTATTGACTTTGGAATTGAAACATAATGACCAATGAATGGCACATTGGAAATAGAATCTGTGTGGACACATACAGTGAATTGAATATTCAGGTAAGAGTGGGGCTACTATAGTGATTGAATTCATTTGCATATTTAAATAAACCTGAATTTTTGTACTTGAAGATGGTATAGAATTTTCCGTCAGAGTGCCACCAGATGCAAGCACCTTGCTGCAAAGAATATGGGGTCTTTAATATACACCTTGGATTCATGGTTCGTGTGCCTATTGCTCACAGAGGGAGAAGAGGAAACATTGCGAAGTTGTAAATACTGAGAAATGTTAACTTAATCCCAGGAAGCGAAAGCAGTGATCAATACAGCTGTAGTAATAAAACAAATGTTTCCAGTCAATACAGATTGTTTTCTCAGCTGCTAAAGGAAAAACCTTCCACTATATCACTTCATTAAGTTGTGCCTCAGTAATTCTGCCTTATCTACAAAATGCACAGTGGTAGCATCAACAATCAATATTGTTGCAAAGACATGTTTCTCCGTAAGTGCTTTCATGGCTAGCCAGGCATAGTTTTTACATTAGCTAAAATGGGGTGCAGAGGGAAAATTGTGGCACTTGATTTGAAAAGGGGGAAAAAAAAGATGATTGAGCATTATTGCAACCTCATTTCTCCTTTCCATTGCTAGAAATACTATTTCATCATGATGGTGCTGTTTGCTCTTCAGGAATAGACATTGCCTGTGTTATAGCCTAGTTATCTAAATTATAGAGCATGCCAACCTTATTGCTTTTCCACTGTCTATTTCAAGCCTTGGGAAAAAGCCAAAGCACATACTGTAAACGCTAGCTGGGCGCTTGATTGTGCCTTTTGCGCCCTAAGTGTGCTGCGAGGGCATGGAGCAGGCCATATGGCAGCTGCTGTCCTCGGAAGAAATTCTGACTGAGTCCTTTGTGGGTGTCTCTCAGGTAGTGCAGGCGGGTGCAGCAACTATACCCACGGCCCAGGTGCAGAATGTGCTGCCCACTGAGGAGCTGAAACCTTGTTTTCACCCCACCTCTCCCTGGCTGCTTTTAAGCGTCTCACATCTGTTGGGACAACAGAAAGGGCCAGGGCCCCTGCACAGATGAATGGGAGGAGGAAGAAGAAGAGGCCGCTCCATGCATCTGTGTACAGGTTGGACACAATCTGGCCCTAAGCCAATAGAGCTGTTTCAGTATTAGCCATTATCTACTCCATGAGCCGGATCTTCAGATGGTGGAAATTAGCATAACCCCATTGCAGTCAGTGGAGCAACTGATTTACACCAGCCAAGGATCAGGCCCTATATGTAGATTTTACTGCCCTCTTAGTCCTTTCTCCACCCCTCCCCTTTCTTCTTAGGTGGAATACTTGTAGGGCTTCTGTCTTGTGGAGGTTATTTTCATTGGCAGAGGAGGGGGGCATTTTTAGCAATTTAATGTTTATCAAGATGTCCCAAAACTGGGGGGAGGGTTGGGGCTTTCTCTTTGTATATAACTAATGACTAGTGTCTACATTAAAATACATTACTTATTACAAGAATGTATACCGTAATGAATAATCTGGGTAATGTTCCTTAGTGCACTTTAATGTAATACTGTTTGAAACTGCACTACATTAAAGTGCACTAGGGAACCATTAGTGTGCATCAGCAGGGCCTACGCAGACGAACTAATGCACAACATTAGTGCACTTTAGCAATTACACCTTGTAGTCTGCATTGGTGCTCTGTGTAGGGAAGCTCTTAGATAAAAGTAACCATTTCTGGTTTTCTGTTTATTGGATAAACAGCAATTTTTAATTTTTGTTTTATTTGTGTCAGGGGTGTTATTGGTGTGCATTGGTTAAAATAAAAAATCAGAAGTCCTACATATTTGATAAAGCAGATCCAGGTTCATTCTTTTCCCTTACTCTTGTTAACTAGTCTGACAGCAGCTAAAAGACTATTTGAACATATGAACTATTTGCATAACAGTATTGAAACTGGGTTAAAAAACTAAGCCAAATAAGGCAAAAGCAATTGTGAGAAGTTCCTGGATGACAAGTGCAACCCTAATGTTAAAAATGTCCATGTTATTGGTTTAATCGGGAGGAAAAAAGATGAATCACTTATTCATCATGATGAATCACGAATATTTATTTGTAAAAGAGCCCATGTGTATTATGGGCTTGAATCAGCAAGGCATCAAATCCAGCAGGAGCCAAAGGCACTCAGCACCTTGCAGCATTGATCCCCACACGTTGTATGTTCACTGTGTGTTCCACCATACTGCTCTGTGCAAGGACCTGAACAAGACAGAGGGGAGAGAAAGCACTCCACATCTTATAGTGTATTTGAGAGACAAGAAGCTTCAAGTCCTCCCTGAGCCAAGCAGGGGAACCTTCAGGTTTGTCAGTGAGGCGGTTGCATAATTTGGAAAGAATAAGATTAATCATAACTAAGAGGAGGCTGAAAATCTGTACAGCGCTAAGCACAATGGGGTTCAGTGCCCAGGAGCTCTACTCCTGGACCAAAAACAATACAAATGATAACTAAAAATAATATTTCCCTCTTTTTTTTTTTAAGGTACAGATAATGAATATGTAAGAACTACCTGTGTTTGGGAGATGCTTCCCTCTTCCTCAGCCATCTGATCAATTGTGGTGGTAAATTGTTACCAAACTAATTACCACATTTTGGAATTGACAGGTACCCTCAGAGAGAAGAGATCTGGATAGACTGTGACAAGCTCATACTAACACAATACCTCACCCAGACAGTAAGGTCCACTTTCAGCAATAAGGAAGGGGGCCAGAATGGGGGGAAGTGACTCTGCCAACCTGCAGGAATCTGCACAGACCATCCTTGACTTCTGGATGGAGCCCCAGAACATCCTGCTGTAGACTGTGTGAACTCCACCAGGCAAGTAAAATGTTTTTCCTTCACAAATGTTACAATATATCTAGGCTAAATGTGGAAAGCAGATGCTTCCTCAGTATGGGTCCAATCCTGCAATATGCTGAGCACTTTCAATGGGAGAGGAGGGTCCTCAGTACTCCACAGGATGGGACCTATGGCAATATTACTGCTGTTCTCCTGGTAGGACTAGAGATGCTAGGGACCAGATAGTTATGCACCCAAACCCTCTGAGTGAGGAACTGCAAGTCTTCTAAGAAAGAAGACCCACCTGGGCCTTCCTCCCTCATCCAACTAAAAAGAGTGCAAAGGTTGGGAAAGGGTAAAGCTACTGGCCAAGCGCACATGAAGGGCAGTGGTACCCAATCTATCTGCAGTTAACTGCCCTCAGCACAAATGGCCAGACTTCTCAAGGATTGGTCATTTGCACCATCCACACACCATTGTAAAGATTATTGGGAGGAGGAGGATGCAGGGGGATCTGTCTGCATGCAGCACCCTAGCCCAATAAAAAGGCTGCTCAAAGGATGGGCTGGAACTGGGGCAAAGGGCTCCAAGAAGCCACTTCTGGCAGCAAGGTCACCTGCAGCCGAACCTCCCCCCACTTCCCTATAAATCCTCATGGGAAGGGAATTCATGTACTCCTATTTAGTAGAGGGGAAAATGCAACGTTTTGAAAAAATAACCTCAGACCCTGAATGGCCAGCTGCCTCTTAAAAAAAAATTATTCAAAGCCAATAGTGTAATATAATTGTGTGTTTACTGAATTGGTGTATTGTACATACGTGTTTAGGATTAATTATTTTGTAAATGTTGAATACTTGGTTTTTGAGGGGAGGCATAAAATGCGGAGTTATTTTATGTGTAAATATGTACACTTAGATCAAGACTGGGCAAAAGCCAAGTACTTAGAACTGGTTTCAGGAGTCAGGGTTAGGGAATCATCCCACCCCTACTGGCTTGTGTTGTGACAAAATGTGTCATCTCAGACATGTAATAAGAAAGCCCACATACTGCTTCTGATAACTAGTCACCCTCAGGCTTTCTAAACAGATGGGAGCACTAAACACCAAAATGCTTGCGCTGCTTACAGGCTGGCAAATGGCCCAATGCCGCTACTAACAGAAGGAGTAGTGTTATTCCTTAGTTATTTACAAATTGAAATTCTTCTGGAAAGAATTACTTCAATACGTAGGACATGATCCCAGTGCTTTGGCAGAATGCATTAGTTAACATGAGCTGTAGATCTCAGGGATTAGAATGGATCATATTAGGTTAAAGTGTGGTGCTGTCTAATGGATTGTGACCTTCTAGCTCTAATGGAAAGTTTTTATTTGCACCCATTGTAAATATCTTAGTTTATATGTCAAGGTTAGTCTTTGCATGAATGAAATGGTAGGCCATTCATCTTCAACTGTATCATGAAGACAGTCTTAACCTGGATATACAGCTATTACAGTGCAAGCATGGCAATTAGACTGATGGTAATTCCAGCCTAAACGCCTGTTTATACCATGTTGGGCTCAAGTTTCTCCTCCTAAAAGTGAATTATTTTGGAAGTCTGCAAGTTATGGGCAGGGGAGAGGGGGAAAGCATCACTTTTAACCCATTAAAATACAATTAAGAATTTTTCCCCCCTTTGGATAATTTCACAACAACTCGGGGTATGAGTGCATAGCACTCGGAACGTGACTGCCGCTTGAGTTGAACTATCTGAGTTTAGCTTTAATCTTGCTAGCTCAGTTCCTGGAGCAGTGAAGTTGTGGCACATCAGCCTAACCTACCCCTACTCAGGATTCTGGGTGGGCTTGTACAGTCCCTGCTGAAGCCTGCGCTGCCAGGGGTTCACTGCCCTGAGACCTAAGCTAGGTCAATGAAAACTTGCTTGGGTATGTCTACTTCAGCTGCAGTCACACCACATGATTGCAGAATAGACATACCCTCTGTTTATAAGATTTCCAACATGGCATATCTAAATATTCTTGCAAAATTAGTGTCTTTGCAACATTTAAAGGAATGTAATTTTGAAATGCTGTAAAAAACTATGGGCTTATGGGGCACAGCAGTACTAGCTTGGTTGTTTCATTTCAAGAAACACAGCATGATTCTGCATTCACAGAACAGAGCCTTCTTATTCATCAGACAGCTAGTTCACAACCCTCCTAAAGGCTATAGAACTTTTACTTGCCTCCCCTCCCCAGTCCAAAGGTAATTAGGATCCATGAGCAGAGCATTGCTGCTTAGAAATGATCTTTTTGCCACAAAGTAAAAGCTCTTTTGACTCTCTGGGAGCCCACTACCGCACAAATCCAAATTCATGTATAGTTATAATGACTACCCAAGTGTCTCTAGAAGAATTTTAGGTAGCATCTCTCTGTGGCAAGCACTTTCCCCACTTCGCCAATAGAGGGAGTAGAGTGCTCTTTCCACTCTGGATGTGATTTTAATTGCACCCTAGCCAGGGAATTGAGGAGGGCATAGGAACATCAACTCTGCTCTCTCCGTTGCCTGTATATAAAGGGCATCTTGCATACAGGATCTCACAGCATATATGGAAGTAAAACTACATGCTTCATGTGCACATGTATAGGTGGAGAAAAAAAGTGCAATTCCTTTAAATTATGTTAATGTATTATGGTCCGGACACTCAACTTGTAATATAAAAAACAGCGAACCAAAAGCAAGTTGGTGTGAGGCTGAGATAAACTTTGCTTTAAAATAAGCAATTTACTGTCCCTTGCAATCAAGAACAATTGCAAGGTATATTTGTCAGGCTCTCTGTGCTCCAGTATAATCACAAATTGCTTCCATGTGGAGGAATCTCTGAGACTTTCTCATGCTCCTGGTTTAGCAGGAGCTAGGAGCATCACAGAAGTTATACTTGCAGCTCCTGCAGCAGGTACATCATCAATATCACATAACAAGGCATGGGGCACTATGAGCAGCTACCAATTCTGGACAGTGCTAGAAAGGGCTGTGAAGAGCTTGATACAGAGATATTTAAAGACTTGCTGAAAACCATGAGTCACAAGCGGAGCTGGGCTTTGAGTTTGTGCCACTTAGCCCCATGATCTGTCCACTGCCTTGCTAACAGCTGTGCCCAATTATGTATTGCAGAGAATAAAACCTCAAGGAAAATGGTTAGCCTAGCCTCAAAACATCTCAAGTGGGAGTTGACACTTAAATTCACACACACCCCTCCGCTGCAGAGTACAAAGCTTTACAACCTTTAAAACAAGAGTCAGTAGCACATATCAAAATATACAAAGTAAATATCCTTAAATCACACTAAGTAGTTCTCAAGCAGGCAAAGTAATAAAAATGCTATCTGTACACTTATCAATGGAAATATTTTTCATCAGTTTGTGTATGGTGAGGATTAAAAATTTAATCCTTCCAAGCCTATGTCTAACCCTAAAAAAGCTTAATCTCATAAATTTACACAAAGTACCCTTTTTACTTCTCAATGTTTATCAGAGACTTGGGAATAATTTTTATCCTTTCTTTAAAAAAAAAACAGAAAACCACCCCTCCCTTAGTCACCTTTGACTTGTGGACTTTAATACAAGATTACTCTCTTTTGAAGAAATATCTTGTGTGTAGTGAAGATAAATCTTAATACTTGTAGAAAAGAAGCATTTTTTGTAAATGTCTACATGAAGCAGCCCCCCCAAAAAACTTTACTTTTCCAACATAGGTAGACCAATATGCTGTCAAGGTTATGAACTCAGATTCTTTCAAGTAATCAGCTTTCATCAACTGAATCAGTAGTGACATCCAGTGGCTACACAGCTGAACTATCAAATTGTTTCTGTAGACCAGATGTTTCCAATCTGAGGTCCACAAATCTTTTGTTGGTTACAAGATGCTGGCTCTCTTCCTTGTTTCCGGTTGAGAGAACACAGACCAGGTTGCAGGTGGTGGGTTAGAATGAAATGAGGAGCAAGAGGAAACTGCTATGAATACTTTCCCCCAAAAGACTAAGGCTCAAATTTTTAAAGCAGGTGAAGCTTTGCCCAGCTCACTCTCACAGCACCCCCTGAGTTATGAGCCTAAATTTCATTTTCAAAGGGGATTTAAGTGCGTAAGAGTCTAAATCCCATTGACCAGGGGCATTTAGACTCCTTTTGAAAATGAAATTTAGGCTCCTGCATCACTGAGGTGTTGCAACACTGAGTGCAGCAATGCCTAAATATCTTTAAAAATCAGCTTCTTATTGACTTAATCATCTAATTCTACACAAAACACTTTCTTAATATTACTTTTCCATGGGACCAATTGCTGTAGTCACCACAGGGAAGTTACATGATTACTAGCAGTAGGAGAGGCGATCCAGAACTGTGAATGGAAGGAAAATGTCCACAAGATAATCTCTGTACTAAGATATGGTCTGTGCTATGACGATGTTTCACACTGCTTGCCTATGTACATAAATACATTCTCGAAAATAAAAACCGTCAAAGAGAAGCTGTCAAATCTAAGATATAGATACCACCTTAATCTATGGCCCTTAAGAGAAATCCAGTGAAGCGTTGCAAACAGGAGGTTTATACTGCTTTTTTAAAAAACTGGTTTCTAAAAGCTATGCACCATGGCTAAAATCCTAGCCCCACTCAAGTCAATGGCAAAACTCCCATTCAGTGGGATTTTCACCATGCCCCGACCTGGCAAGCTGTACCCTCATGGACCCCACCTGTATGGAATAGCTTACAGAGACACCTGACAATAGAGAAGGACTTACTATGACATTATGGGTATGTCTGCACTAAGTTTTAAAGCCCAGGTCTACGGACTCAGGATCATGGTATGGCATTAAAAACAGCAGTGTAGAAGTTGCTGCTTGGGCTCTGACCGCCCGCGCTGCCCCCCAGCATACTCCAGGCTTCAGAGCCCGAGCCCAAGCCCAATGACTATCCAGCTGTTTTTAGCACCATAACACGAACCCAAGCATCTTTCATGTTTTCCTTAGTTTAATTTATAAATCCCACAACAAAGCACTGTGTGCTGGATAATAGTGCAATAAAAAATATTCAGACACCATTAGAATAAAAGCCACCCTTAAAAAATTTCACCTGAGGAAAACAAGGAGAGGAGGGAAGGGTTACAAATATTCAGCCTTCAGTGGTAACTCTGAAAAAACTGGTGTGGGTGTACAGACAGACAAGTGGTAGAGCTGGGTGCAACTTTTTAACCAAAGATCTTTCAGCAAAGACATGCAGATGTGTGGTGACTGCAACATTTAGCAAGCAAGTCAAATTTGCTGAATTGTTCTGGTCAAAACCCCTTCCCCCAAAATAATTCTGAAAAAAAAAATAATCAAAATGGTTCCATGATTTCTTTAAAAAAATTCCTTCAATTTTATTTAAAAATAAAAACCCTTTGAGAGCTGGAAAGCTAAGGGATACATTTAGGCTTGGTCTGCACTACAGACTTATGTTGGTATAGATAAGTCGCTAGAAAATCCATACCCTGAGCAACCCTGTTATACTGACCAAACTCCAGGTGTAGACAGCACTACGTCAACATAAGGGCTTCTCTCATCGACATAGCTACTGCATTTTGGGGAGGTGGAGTCCTACATCAATGGGAGCAGCTCTCCCGTTGGTACCAGTAGTTCATGGGTGGCATGTAATGGAGGCTAGGGAAGGCTGAGCCTCCCCAAACCTCACACTGCTGGGGGGGGTGGGGCAATGGCAGATTACTGTAGGCCCCTGGGGCCTGTATCCAGGGGCCCTAGAAAAATCTTTCCCCTGCTTCACAGCCCCAGGGCTGGAGGAGCTCTCGCTCCCCACTGTGGCTTCTAGACTCAGGACTGTGACAGGGAAGAAGGAGCATGTGGGGGGCAAGGCCATGGGGGAAGAGACAGAGGGGGGCAGGACCACAGGGAAGGGGCCGTGGGTGGAAGGAGCGGCATCGGGGAGAGTTTGTGCCATGGTCCTTGCTGGGACCAAGAGCTTGACCCTGGCTGGGGCCAAGGTCTCAGTCCCCCGCACCATGGCCCTGAACGAGCTCTCAGCCCCACCCTTCCGCCCTGGCTGGGGCCACAGGGGGGCTTAGAGCAGCGAGTGGGGGTGGGATCTTGGCCAGAAGAAGCGGGGCAGGGGAAGCTTCACCCGCCACCCCGGGTAGCATCTTCACTATCTGCTACACTTCACGAACTTCACTAACTACTGCAGCCCTCTATGTGTAGACAAGCCCTTAGTGTGACCTGAACTGATTTGATGGGTTTTTTTGGAACTGCCAGCACACTGACAAATTAGTTATTTGAACAGCTTTAATGTGGGGAGAGGAGTAAGTTCTTTAGATGTTTTTAGAAGTGGGAAGCTGAGGCAGGCTTCGTGGTAGAGTGAGCTCACACACAAGGGCTCACCACACTAAAGACACTATCACCTCCCGGCCACAGACAGAATGGGGAGAGCTCCAAAGAGTGGGTCATGTCTCTTCAGAGCTGTTGATGAGGCTCAAAGGGAAGGTCTCAAACACACAAACACTCACACACAGCAAGAGTAAAAATAATTCAGGCAGAAGTCCAGCAGCGGAGTGGAGGCTATCCAATTTATTGCACTGACTGCAACATGTATGATGACCAGTCTTGTGGGAAGGTGGCATGTGTGTACATTAGACACAAGCAGCTCATGGCCCTTCAGAGACCGACTATGGGCTCTTGAGACCAGAGTGGCCGAACCGGAGGAGCTAAGGGAAACAGAGGTACACAAAGGAGCCTTTCCGGGACACAGTAGAACAGTCCCACCCAGAGTCTGACAGCCTCTGTGCTGTTGAGGAGGAGCAGGATAGTCTCAAGAAAGGAGAACATCAAGCTGAAATGTAGGGAAATGATCCCGTGGTTGGGATCCTCCTTCCAGGTGTTATCCTGGGAGCCTTTTGCACTGAAGATACTTCTCCAGGGCAGGTGACCCCTGTTATTAAGAAGAGAAATAATAGTAATGGGGGACTTGACTACTGGAAATAGATAGTTGGGTTTGTGATGACTAGGAAAACCACACGATGAATTGACTGCTGGCTCCAAAGGTTGCAGACCTCCTGAGAGCTCTAGACGGGGTGCTGGAACAATTTTTATAGTGGGGGTGCTGTGAGCCATTGAAGCAAACTGTAAATCCTGTATATAACGGAAACCACTTCAAGCCAGGGATCCTGCAGCATCCCCTGCACCCCTAGTTCCAGCACCTATGGCTCTAGACAGACGTATGTGCAATAGTGGGGAGGAGCTAGTGGCTGTGGGTACATGCAGGTATCAGTGGCATAGGGAAAGGTAGGGGAGAGGTCCTGGAAGCAAAATTTAGGCTGTTAGGTAAGAAGTTGAGTCTAAGACCTCCATGGTAGCATTCTTTGAAATGCTTCCAGTTCCATGCGCAGGGCCCGAATGACAGGGTCTCAATGCCTGGAGGAGATGGTATTGGGAGGAGGGATTTAGGTTTATTAGGAACTGGGGACATTTTGGGAAAGGAGGAGCCTATGCAGGAAAGATGGGATCCACCTAAACTAAAATGGAACCAGATTTCTGGCATGTAAAAAGGTCAAAGAGGAGTTTTCAAACTAAGGGCCTGGGAGAAAGCAGACAGGTGTGGAGGAGCACATGGTTCAGACAGTCACATCCCTTAAGGGAGGATTTATTAAAGGGGATACTCACTCTATATCCTAGATAAGAAGAGAGATAAAATGTTGATAAAGTAGAGGTAGGAACTGAAGAGAAAGCAAAAAAGAGTCTCATTCAATTACATCATATGAAGGCAGACAACTATATATTGACAAATTTTATAAGTGCTTGTATACATATGCAAGAAGTCTAAATACTAAGGACTTGAGTGCCTGGTATAAAATGGTATTGATATAAAAGGCATCACAGAACCTTAATGGAATGATGATAATCAATGGGATATGGTAATAACAGGATACAAAATATACAGGAATGAGAGAGTAGATTGCACTGGTTGGTGAATGGCACTACAAGTGAAAGAAAGCAGAGTCATAGTAAAAATCTTAAATGAATCAAACAGTACCACAGAATTTCTATTGATAGAAACGCCATGCTTGAACAATAAGAACATAGGCGCCAACTCCATGGGTGCTCCAGCCCTGGAGCACTGACGGAGAAAAATTAGCAGGTGCTTAGCACGCACTGGCAGCCAAGCTCTCCATTCTCCCCCTGCCCCCCGCAGCGCCTCTCCCCTGCCAGCGGCCCCGCTGATCACTCCTCCCCCTCCCTCCCAGCACCTCCCGCCCACTGCAAAGAGATGTTTCGCAACACGCAGATCGGCTCGGGGATGGAGGGCGAGGAGCGGGGATGGGGGGTGCTTGGGGGAGGGGATGTGATGAGGCAGGGTGGGGGCAGAGCAGGGCAGGAAGAGGCAGGGCAGAGACGAGGGCTTGGGGAAGGGGTGGAGTGCGTGCAGGGGCAGGAAGAAGTGGGGTGGGAGCTGGGCTTGGGGGAAGGGGCAGAGGGAGAGGTCAAGCACCCCCGGGTAGTGGGGAAGTCGGCGCCTATGAATAAGAATATAGCAATATACTACTGACTAGTATGATGATTGTGAAATGCTCAAGGAGATGAGAGCCTACAAAAAACAGAACACCCAATAAGAATGGGGGGTTTCAACTACCCTCATGTTGGCTGGGAACATGTCACTACAGGACAGGATGCAGAGAGAAAAATATCTAGGCATTATTAATGACCACTTCTTGGAGCAGCTAGTTCTGGAACCCAGAAGTGGAGAGGCAATTCTTGATTTAGTATTAAGTGGCATACAGAATCTGGTCCAAGAGGTTACTATAGCTGGACTGCTATGTAATTAAATTTAACATTCTTGTTGGGGAGGAAAATACCAAGGAAATCCATCAGAGTGGCATTTAACTTAAAAAAGAGGAACTACACAAAAATGAGGAGGCTAGTTAAACGGAAGTTAACAGAAACTGTCACAAGAGTTAAATGCCCGCAAGCTGCAGGGAAACTTTACAAAAAAATCATAATAGCTCAAACTATATATATATATATATATCCCAAATAAAAAAAAGAAAGTCAGAGGACCAAAAATGCCACCACAGCTAAACAGAATAAAAGAGACCGTCAGAGACCGACACCTTAAAAATTGGAAATCAAATCCTACTGAGGAAAATAGAAAAGAACATCAACTCTGGCAAGTCAAGTGCAAAAGTAGGCAGGCCAAAAAAGAATGAAGGGCAACTAGCTAGACACAAGAACTAAACAGCAAAAACAAAAAATAAGTACATCAGAAGCAGGAAGCCTGCCAAGCAGTGGGGCCACTGGACCATGGAGGTGCTAAAGGAGCACTCAAGGAAGACAAAGCCACTGCAGAGAAGCTAAATGAATTCTTTGCAGCGATCTTCACTACAGAGGATGTGAGGCAGATTTCCATTCTTTTTTGGTGACAAATCTAAGGAACTGTCCCAGATTGAGGTGTCAATAGAGGAGGTTTTGGAAAAAATTCATAAATTAAGTCACCAGGACCAGATGGTATTTATCCAAGAGTTCTGACGGACGTTAAATATGAAATTGCAGCACTACTAACCTATCACTTAAATCAGCCTCTGTACTAGATAACTGATGGATACCTAATGGGACACTGATTTTTAAAAGAACAGAATTATCACATTCATCTATGCGTCTGATATATTGGGGAAGAGTCAACATGGCTTTTGTAAAGGGAACTCATGTCTCACCAATCTATTAGAATTTTGTGAGGGGGTCAACAAACATGTGGACCAGGGTGATCCAATGGATCTAGTGTACTTAGACTTTCAGAAAGCCTCTGACAAGGTCCCTCACCAAAGGCTTTTAAGCAAAGTCGGCTGTCAAGGGATAGAAGGGAAAGACCTCTCATGGATCAGTAACTGGTTAAAGATAGGAAACAAAGGGTAGGAATATGTGGTCAGTTCTCAGAATAGAGAGAGATAAATAGCAGGGTCCCCCAGGGGTTTGTACTGGGACACCATCACAGGGCCTAATAACATCAGCCACACTATCAGAGGCTCGTTCACCTGCACATCCACCAATGTGATATATGCCATCATGTGCCAGCAATGCCCCTCTGCCATGTACATTGGTCAAACTGGACAGTCTCTACGTAAAAGAATAAATGGACACAAATCAGATGTCAAGAATTATAACATTCATAAACCAGTCGGAGAACACTTCAATCTCTCTGGTCACGCAATCACAGACATGAAGGTCGCTATCTTAAAACAAAAAAACTTCAAATCCAGACTCCAGCGAGAAACTGCTGAATTGGAATTCATTTGCAAATTGGATACTATTAATTTAGGCTTAAATAGAGACTTGGAGTGGCTAAGTCATTATGCAAGGTAGCCTGTTTCCTCTTGTTTTTTCCTACCCCCCCCCCAGATGTTCTGGTTTAACTTGGATTTTAACTTGAAGAGTGGTCAGTTTGGATGAGCTATTACCAGCAGGAGAGTGAGTTTGTGTGTGTATGGGGGTGGGGGGGATGTGAGAACCTGGATTTATGCAGGAAATAGCCCAGCTTGATTGTCATGCACATTGTGTAAAGAGTTGTCACTTTGGATGGGCTATCACCAGCAGGAGAGTGAATTTGTGTGGGGGGGTGGAGGGTGAGAAAACCTGGATTTGTGCTGGAAATCACTTTAGATAAGCTATTACCAGCAGGACAGTGGGGTGGGAATAGGTATTGTTTCATATTCTCTGTGTATATATAAAGCCTGCTGCAGTTTCCACGATATGCATCTGAGGAAGTGAGCTGTAGCTCACGAAAGCTTATGCTCTAATAAATTGGTTAGTCTCTAAGGTGCCACAAGTCCTCCTTTTCTTTTTACTGGGACCAATGTTATTCAACATATTCATAAGTGACCTGGAAAAGGGATAAACAATGAGGTGGCAAAGTTTGGAGACAATACAAAATTACTCAAAGTTGACTGATGCGTTAAAGGTATCTCACAAAACTGGGTGACGAGGCAACAAAATGGCAGATGAAATTCAGTGTTGATAAATGCAAAGTAATGCACGTTGGAAGACCTAATCCCAGCTATTAATTTAGACAAAATGATGGGGTCTAAATTAGCTATTTCCACAATGACTCAAGACCTTTCTTGAGTGGTTAGTTCTCTGAAAACATCTGCTTAATGTATAGCCAGAGGTTTTTGTTTGTTTGTTTTTTACTAACAGAATGTTAAGAACCATTAGGAAAGGGATAGATAACAAAACAGAAAATATCATAATGCCACTATATAAATCTATGGTACACCACCTTGAGCACTGTGCAGTTCTGATTGTCTATCTCAAAAAGAGATATTAGAATTTGAAAAATTACAAGGACAACAAAAATAACAAGGAGTATGGAACAGCTTCCACATGAGGAGAGATGAAAGACCGGGACTGTTCAGTGTAGAAAAATGATGACTAAGGCAGGGGTGCTGGAACAATTTGTATAGTGGGGGTGCTGAGAGCCATTGAATCAAACTGTAAACCCTGTGTATAATGGAAACTACTTCAAGCCAGGGGGTGCGACAGCATGCCTAGGTCCAGCACCTATGGACTAAGAGAGGATATAATAGACGACTTTAAAATCATGAATGATGGGAAGAAAGTGAATTAGGAAATATTATTTATCCCTTCACAGAAGTGGTGGAAGCTCCCTATAAGTGGGGTGGCACCAGTTTCCAAACTGAGTCCTCTACTCCCCAAGGCCCTGCCTCTGTGCCACCCATTCCCCACATCACTCGCCCTTATGGCTGGTAAAAAGTGGGAAGGAATAGCCCTCCCACTTTTAAAAGCGATGGGGCCCTGGCCTCCCTTGTTCCGGCACCCCTGCCCCTTCACATATCACAAAACCCAGGGAGCACTCAATTAAATAAATAGTCAGCAGGCTTAAAACAACTATAAGGAAGTACTTCATCATAAAATACACAATCAACCTGTGTAACTTGTTGCCAGGGGATGTTGTGAAGGCCAAAAATAGAACTGGGTTAAAAAAGAGAATTAGATAAGTTCACATAGGATAGGTACATCAGTGGCTATAAGCCAGGATGGTCAGGGATGCAACCCCATGCTCTGGGTATCCCTAAACCTCTGATTGCCAGAGTTGGGACTGGGTGACTGGAGATGGATCATTCAATAATTGCCGTTCTGTTCATTCTCCCTAAAATGTCTGGCACTGACCACTGTCGGAAGATAGGATACTGGGCTAGATGGACCATTGGTTTCACCCAGTATGGCCATTCTTACGTTCTTATACAGGCATTAAAAACTAGCTCTGGCAACTTAATCACTGTCCACCCAGTGTTAAAAGCCCAGAATGTCCTTTTATAGAATGTTGGTTTTGTGCAAGTGGATGGGTTTGAAATTAGGTAGATGCAAAAGTGCATTGGCTGAGCTTTGCGGTGAACTATAACATTTTGTTTCTTCCTTGTTGTGGTTGGGATTTTTAGCCTCCAGGTTATTTCAAGTGGACCTAGAAGGAACTTCTGCATTCCTTACAGTGCCTAAAGGTAAAAACACAACAGGCCTTTCCACCAATGCTTAGACCTAATGACGCTACTTGCTTGTGGCAAATGTAAAGCTCCTGGGTGTTCCTAGTTTTGTAAAGTCAACATCCTCTATCTCAGAATATACCTTTATAAAAATAGAAAAATCAGGTATCCAGCTGCTGACTACTTACTTAGCCACCAAATCTGACCAATTTACTGGGCATCCCTGGCAGCGCCATAGTTAGTATTGCATTGAGATTTATACTTAAAGCAGGACTAAAATACCCATTTCACCATAATGATTTAATTTAGTCTCCTAATTTCGCACAATAACATTTCAGAGAACAACTACATTTTTAATATTTGATAGTGAAGTATTTCCTAGCTTTTGCAGAAGAACCACTTAAAAAACACTCCATCTCTGAAATTTTGTCCTGTTTTTCTCATATTTGTTTGGATTCCTCAAGCAAAGTAACCTCTTCACCTCTCACTGTCAGACACCTTCCTCCTCCACAGTGGGAGGAGAGAAACAAGCAACTCCTGGCCTGATAGTGACAGCTCTGAGTCCTGTAAAATGGAGGTGGCCCAGAAGAGGTGTGAAAGAGAAACAGAAAAAACAGATCTGGAGAGAGATGGGAGGATGCATGAGGGACAGACAGGGAGAGGGTGGAATGGTTAGGAAAAAGAAAAGGATGGCATAGGGTACTATAAAAATTGTATTGCCGTGAGCTTGGAATGATAGCATCCATCTTGAATGTGTTGCACAGGTATTCCCCAGATGCTTTTGCTAGTGTGGTGGTTCTTTCTCTCTCTCTCTCAATATATATTTCATCATTCTTTTGCCTTTACCTCCCTTTGGACTCAATTATTTTCTTTAGGATAGTGTTTACTAAGAACATTAATCTTATAGATATATGTAGTCCCAACTATCATTGAACACCTCTTGGAATCCATTTTTTTTTAAACTCAATTGTTCACTGTAAGCAGTGGCCCCTGTTGGATGGATGCAGAGCGGCATCACCCAAGGGCAAGGTCCTGGAAACGTTGTGCCTTAGCAAGACATTTCTCAGAGCAGCTGGCCAGTAAAAGGAACTTGCTTACCTGGTGCTCCTGGAGGAGGGAGCCATTCAAGCTGACTAGCTGAACTAGCCCACAGCAGTCCTGGCAAGGACTATATTTCTTGCAGCTCCTATCTGGAAGTATAATTTGAAAAGGTTTTGCTTTCTCCCTCCACTTGCACAGCTGTCTAAGAACTGGCCACAATCCAGACCTTAAATTTACTGTAGCTGTTGTGCAGTAATGCTGTTTCTTTGCTTTTAACATTATCTTTAATAAAACAATAACACATATATTCTGTGTGTGTACAGAAACAGAGCAGCAATGCACACTCAGAAAACTAGCACAGTGGGGGCATATATTGTGTCATGGAAAGATGTTAGTTTTCTGGATTTCTGCTAACAAGGCCTATAAAAATGTAAGAATGGTCATACTCGGTCAGACCAAAGGTCCATCTAGCCCAGTATCCTGTCTTCTGACAGTGGCCAATGCCAGGTGCCCCAGAAGGAAAGAACAGAACAGGCAATCATCAAGTGATCCATTCCCTATCACCCATTCCCAGCTTCTGGCAAATGGAAGCTAGGGACACTATCCCTGCCCATCCTGGCTAATAGCCATTGATGGACCTATCCTCCATTAATTTATCTAGCTCTTTTTTGAACCCTGTTATAGTCTTGGCCTTCACAACATCCTCTGGCAAGGAGTTCCACAGGTTGACTGTGCATTGTGTGAGGAAAAACCTTCCTTCTGGTTGTTTTAAACCTGCTGCCTATTAATTTCATTTGGTGGCCCCTAGTTCTTGTGTTATGAGAAGGAGTAAATAACACTTCCTTATTGACTTTCTCCACACCAGTCATGATTTTATAGACCTCTATCATATCCCCCCTTAGTCATCTCTTTTCAAAGATGAAAAGTCCCAGTCTTATTAATCTCTCCTCATACGGCAGCCGTTCCATACCCCTAATAATTTTTGTTGCCCTTTTCTGAACCTTTTCCAAGTCCAATATATCTTTTTTGAGATGGGGCAAACAAATCTGCATGCAGTGTTCAAGATGTGGGTAAACCATGGATTTATATGGCAGCAATAACATTTTCTGTGTTATTATCTATCCCTTTTTTAGTTTGCTTTTTTGACTGCCGTTGCACATTGAGTGGATGTTTTCAGAGAACTATCCAGAGTGACTCCAAAAGCTCTTTTTTGTGTGATAACAGCTAATTTAGACCCCATCATTTTATATGCATAGTTGGGATTATGTTTTCCAATGTGCATTACTTTGCATTTATCAACATTGAAAAGAAAAGAAATTGGCTCAGTGGCATCTGTAATGTGGCAAAGCTGCTTGATCCCAGATCCCTTACTACTCCCCTCTTCATCTGCCATCCACCTACATACAGGTAAAGGAGCAGGTATTCCATGAACATGGGCTGTTTTCTCAAACAATCCCTAATGTGATGGAAGAAGTTGACATGGACAGCCTCCCACTGGCCAAATATCTCTGCCAGTCACAGCCCCCATGGCACTCAGCTCAGCCAGGAGGGCACAAGCAGCTATGCACTGGAGAGTCATCAGCTATCTCCCAGTTCTTGAGCTACGCAGAATGCAAGCCTTCTGGTGAGCGGGAGAATGGGAGGCCACCATGGGCTTATATGAACACAGTAACATTTGGTGATAGAGACAATTCCCATGAGAGGAAAGAGCTAACAAATATTTGTTTGAAATAAAGAAACAAATTAAAAAACACAAAAAGGAAAAAAGACAAGAAGAAAAAAGGAACAGAGGCAGGAAAGGAAGGGCAGGGCAGAGATCCAAGAGGGCATTCGGTAAAGAGTCTGGGAGCCACTGTTCCAGCTGGCATTAAGCTGAATTACTTACCAGGGGGACTACCTTTGACACTGCTGATCAGCTCTTCCAAACACGGCTCCTGGTCTATAAATTAGCAGTGGCAGTGCTATCCTCATTCAGGTCATTTTCAGAATGAATTTAGCAAGGGAAAAATAATTTAAAGGGAAAGAAAAGATTAATAAGTTTCATATTGCTACTGCTGCTGCCTCCTTCAGACACATCAGTGTTAAATAAAGTACAAGGAAATGATGACTTCACTGCATTAAATAACAAGAATTAAAATGACAATAATTAATAATAATTTCAGCCAGTGGCTTCTGTATTATGAGTATTAACACAGTGAATGAACAGAGAAGCATTTGACAGAAACTGTATTTTCATAACTTCTAAAAATACAACTGAAATTTCTCTTGGTGAATTAAATAGCCTTTGATTAAAGCAGATGGAAAGAGAAATTAATGACTCATCTTCATTGACAGTGACTTTAGAGAACTGCTCATTACTGTAAGCAGGGTCTGCTGAAATCTTCTCTGACAGCTAGCTGGGAGGGGGAGAGACCTCATGAGCAAACTGTATTTACATGAACACACCTACTCTGCTTAGATATTCAGCAGATAAGAGAGGTGTGTTGCTCAAAGTGATCAATTTTAGCTGGTGTTGGGTTACAAATCACCTTAGTACCGAATGCAGGGGTAGTGAAATGCTGGTACCAATGTTGGCATTATTGAGAATAAAGGGGAGCAAAACAGTGCTTAACCTGTCCCAAATGAGGGGGGTCACCCTCAGCTGAAAGAACCTCATTAAGCCAAGGGTTCAAATGCCAGAGGCCTGTGGCAGTAAGAGGGATAGAGACAGGTGTTCTAGCCAGGAGGTGTGGACCCTTCCCCCAAGGGTTCTTCCTGGACTGGTTAACCTGTTCTTTCTCCCCTCCTCCTACCCCCTCGCCTCGGTTCAAAGAAATAAGTAAATAGGCTTCATAAAGAGCACCTTTTCTTATTTGAAATGCTCAAGCAGAGCTGAAATCATTTTGTGCTAGGACTGAGTTTTTGCCCTGCCTGCTAAGAGCTAAAAATCACTAAGAGACTGATGTGCAGAGGTCACAGCAGAGAGGCAGTTGGCAGCAAAAGGTGACCGACAGTTGGCTGGCAAACAAGCAGCCATCAGGGCAGCTGGTGGAAAGGTGCGGCGGGAGCGGCAAGCAGGTGGCCATCAGGGCAGCTGGCAGAGGGCCAGAGCAGAGCCCCACAAAGAGGGGCAGCGAGTGAATGACCAAGCAGCGGAACAAGTAAGATGCCTTTTTACCACCCCCTCTACCCAGGGTGGGAGGTGAACTCTGGAGATGCACCTCTGAACTCTGGGTCTGCACTGACCAAAGATAGGAACTGTGAGTGGGGTGCAGAGAAGGGTCAGGCACATGAAGGGACTTTTGGGTTGCTGGACTTAAGACCCTGATGGGAAAAGGACACTGCCCAACTTACTTGGGGGTGGGTGTTTTGCTCATGGTTTATGTTTATGAACCCTGTTTGCGGTGTTTTCCCAAATTAACACAGAGTTATTTCCCTCCTTTTAATAAAAGTTTATTTTCTACACTCGGACTCTGTGGTTGAGAGTGGGGAATGTGACAAAGCTCTGTCCTTACCTTCATGGGTCCCGTGTTTCCTGGCGGATTTTGCTAGCCTCAGAGGCTCACTGTGTCCCTCCATGTAACCCTTCTCTCTCTAGAGACAAGGGTCACGGTCTACTGAGCCATTTTCATCATAAGCCCGTGAGGGAGGTGAGGAGAAGTTATCCTTCCTTGCACAGTCTCTGTTGTCTCCCAGTCTCAGTGATTAATCAGGGGGCAAAGGTGGCAGGGGGAGCCTTACAGCTAATGAGCCTCTCAAATCCTAGCTCAAGCCAAAGGCCCTGAAGCAGGATTCTCAAACTAGGCAGGGGAACACCTATTTCACCAGTGGGGCCCAATCCTGTAGGTATGCTCTGAGCACACCTTAGACCTGTCAGACTTCGCAACAGGAGGGCCAGAGAGAGAGAGTGTGTGTGTGCGCACTTGCGAGTGTATGTGACAGAGATGGAGGGCCAAGGCAGGCAGCACTGCTACAACAGACAGCTAAGGCACTGGGAAGTGTACGGTGAGTGTGAGAAGAATTGAGCATAAGTAGAAGACAGAAAGAGAGAGAAACATGGTTTCATGTCTAGGGTATAGGCTACCTAAGCAGCTGACCTGGCTTTGATACCTCACTCCAGAAGCAGGTTCATGGCTGTGGATCCCAAGCAGAAGGAGGTAACTATCACCCAAGTGCACCAGGTCAGCTATTTAGGCACCTAAACTCCTCTCTTCTCCCTCAATCTCTCCTCACCTATCTCCTTGGTATGTCACTCTTGACTAGCTTCAGCAGCTCTCCACTCAGCTTGCTGGATTCAGGAGATCCCTTCCTTAGGAACCTAACTCTCCTGGTGGTTTGTATGGGGACCTGGGAGCCTAATTCAGAGCTGAGGATTCCATTAGTCAGCACGCTGCCTAGGGGTCAGCTCTTGCAATGCTGAGTGGACAAATGCCGAAGTACTTTTGAGGATCTGGGCCCTAACAGCTGGTAGCTTGATGCTGCTTCGTCAGATCCTAACATCCTGTTTCCACTGTGAGTCTCTACAAGCAAAAACAAAAAAAGGGGAAATGGAATAGATCTACACTCTTGGGGCATTGTCTGGAACCTGTCAATGAGATGTCAGCCTTGGTAAGCCTTCCCCGCCCTGCTTATGAAAGGGCTATATGAAAGGTTGTTTGGGCGACTGATTGGAGAGAGAATGCCTTTGAGAAGGTTGTGTTCCACAACTGGGGGCCACAGGTCTGGACTGAACCCCAGGACTGGGAGTCTCATTATGAGAACTTGTTTCACTGCCTTGCTGTAAACATGAAACATTGAGGAAGAGGACAAGAGCCTGCTGACTATAAGCTTTTTTTCTGCTAAGTTATTCCACCAATTTACAACAGCCTAAGCAGAATTATTGCTAAAAAGAAAGTATTTAACTTCGCTGCAGAGTCTTTGGAGAATGAGAGAGTTTTCTCCCCTACACATTTTAAGTTATCTATCCAATAGTATTAAAAAGTATGGAAATCAACACTTAAGAGAAGGTAGATGTATATTCAAACACGTGTTCAGTTGTACAGACTTAAATAAGTATACCTTTGCAAAAATATCACATTGCATATTCAAAACTCAACGTTAACTCTACCCCTGTGTAGCCACTCACCATCCAGCTAACATAAGAATCACAACTTATGAAGTTTTTAAAGTGATTGATTACAAATGAGCATATAATACACATTCTATAGACATGTTGATTCCCTTCTCTCTAAGGTAAATAAATATTTTACTAGTGTGATTTGTTGAAACCGAGGCCTAGACATTTGGAAAGGATTGGATGACAGTGCACGTGTGTGAGGTGAGGTCTCTGACTCACAGTGGAAGGTGAAAAGGGAAGATATAATCATAGAGATCATAGAAATGTAGGACTGGAAGGGATTTTGATAGGTCATCTAGTCCCCTGCACTGAGGCAGGACTAAGTATTCTCTAGACCATCCCTGACAGATGTTTGTCTAACCTATTCTTAAAAACCACCAATGATGGACATTCCACAATCTCCCTAGATAATTTGTTCCAGTGCTTATCCACCTTACAGTTGGGATATTTTTCCTAATGTCTAGTCTAAATCTCTCTTGCTGCAATTTAAGCCCATTACTTCTTGTCCTGACCTCAATGGTTAAGGAGAACAATTTATCACCCTCCTCTTTTCAAGTATGTAAAATATTGTTATAGATTGTTATGCCCCCCTCAGTCTTCTCTTCTCCAAACTAAACAAACTCATTTTTTTCAGTCTTTCCTTGTAGGTCATGTTTTCTAGACCTGTAATCATTTTTGTTGCTCTTCTTTGGACTGTCTCCAACTGGTCCACATCTTTCCCAAAGTGTGGTGCCCAGAACTGAACACAGTACTCCAGTTGAGGCCTTATCAGTGCTGAGTAGAGTGGAAGAATTATTAGAGTGGGTCTTGCTCACCACACTCTTGCTAATACATCCCAGAATGATGTTCACCGCTTTTTTTTTTTTTTTGGCACAGTATTACTTTGTTGACTAATTTAGTTTGTGATCCACTACAACCCCCAGATCCTTTTTTGCAGTACTCCTTCCTAGTCATCAGTTGCACAAATACAAAATAGGAAAGTATTCCTTCCTAAGTGTAGTACTTTGTATTTGTCCTTATTGAATTTCGTCCTATTTATTTCAGACCATTTCTCCAGTTTGTCAAAATCAAATTGAATTCTAATCCTGTCTTCCAAAGCTCTTGCAACAGCACCAAGATTTATATTGTCTGCACACTTTATAAGAGTACTCTCTATGCCATTATCCACATCATTTATGAAGATATTGAACAGAACCGGATGCAGTACCAATCCCTGCGGGACCCCACTCGATATGCCCTTCCAGCTTAATTGTGAACCATTGATAACTACTTTGAGTACAGTTTTCCAGCCAGTTGTGCACCCATGTTAGAGTAGGCTTGTCTAGGCTATATTTCTCTGCTTATTTATGAGAAGATCATGTGAGAGAGTATCAAAAGCCTTACTAAAATCAATATATATCACATTTACTGCTCCCCACCACCCATCCACTAGTCTTAGGATTTCCAAGCCATGTAGAGAAGCTAGATGGAGTAAATTGGGTTTTTTTCCTCAATATATGTTGGATGGAGTTGTTAGACTGTTTTGGAGAATAAACTGTGATATACTGTAGTCTCTTAACTATGGTGGATAGTTGGGATTTGGGAGAGCTAAGTCTCTGATCTGCCTATGAAGAGTAAAATGGCAAGCTGTGGGTATCTCTAGCTAATAAAATAATGAGAGCATTAACCGGAGGATGGTCTGTGGTAAGGTTTGTGAGCCATGTTTGATAGATGAATGATGGTTTGATGGTAGATGAAGGTAAAAAGGTTTCAGATTTAAAAATAGAGACTGGGTAAAGATATGACAGACTAACGTTATTTTGGGAATATGCAACATCATATTTTACATATGTGCATTTACTTAAGGGATTGTATGCACTCAGTATTTAAAATTTTATCTAGTTTCCTGTAACTCCTTTGTACTTTCATTTTCCATACTTAGTAATTATGGGTCATTCCTTGGTGTACAGTAATAGCAACTTTCACTTAAAGTTAACATATGTGTCTGCTAACACAAAGGATATCTGGAATCTGACTTAACTGCCAACTGTTGTGTCAATTTCTGAAACTGGCTGTGGCTGGTCTAACAATGACAATCGAATGCTGGAATTGTCAAAAAATTGATATTTGTAAGCATCACAAGATGGTGGAACAGTGAAATCATTCTGGGAGACCATAGAAAAGAGTTTTCTTAACAGGGATTTTGCTTCTTCCATACCCTGGCCTATTCTTATTCTAGAGGCACTTATTATGCAACTCCATTCTGCAGCTGCTGGTAACAATTCCATAGTAAAAAGTTGAGTTAAGTTCTGAATTTTAAAGCAGAAGTTCATCATTTGTTATAGATGAACATTGCAGTATATCATTTACTCCTGTGGGACTTCTGTACCACTGTGTGTGCACAGAATTCAGGTCACCCACAGATTTCTTTGCTTCTCTGAAGAAAAATAGGGAAGCAAAGAAATCAGCAGGGGACACTCACCCCTTCCCCAGCAGCCTGGGCATGTCTGTTCGAGTGCCTGAAGCAGCCAGCGGAGACATGCATCAGTGTGGGGCAGTGGAGTGTTGGGCATGTGTGCATGGGGAGATGTCAATCATCTCTGGGGGGGCAAGGTTGCTTGGGTGTGCATGTGAGTGAGCAAGACTCTGTCCCTCATGCTGACTCGCTATTGTGGCACACCTGTCATAGAGGGGTAGGGCTTCGGGTTGTTTAGAGGTAGGCATGAGGCAGGCTCTGTCCCCTCATGCAGAGCAGAAAATATAGCAGCCTGCCTGCCTAGTTGTTCCTATTGTTGTTAGGAAATTGTTCCCATTCTTAGTGAATTCCCCCAGCATAAAACAGTGTAAAAGTTTTAAGGCTCCTTTACATTGCCCAAGTGGTATAAAGGAGCCTTATTGTAAATGACAGTAAGAGAATCCTCAGCTAGGAAGAGCTATGTGCTTTCTCACTTTTTTCCTGTGCCACAGTGGGGTTAGATTACAGCTTAGGATCTATTTTACTTACCCATTTAAAAAAATAAAGACTTTGAGGGCAAATAAAACTTTTATCAAGCAGTCAATAAAATGTCATGACAGTCAGAACCAAGCATTTCCCCCAGCCAGGATTATAACTGGAATGCAAAGTATTCGTTACCAAGTATTTGTAACTTAACTTCCATGTATTTAGGAAATGCTGAAAAGTTAGTGACTTTTTTCTGTATTGTAGCTTAAATAAATTACCAAAATAACTGAAAGTAATGTGATTATATTGTGCTATTTTAACAAATAAAATATGCAGAACTTTGCAGCATTTTAAATTTTTTGGCGCAGAATTCTCCCAGGAGTAATCATACCCCAACTCATAGCTCTTACTTTTTTAATACCGAATGAACATTCGGAGAAGTTACAAGTCAATCTGTTAGCCTGAGTTAAAATAATGTATAATGAGCTCGTAAGAAATTCAGAACTTATTTTTAGATCTTTCTTTGACTTTGATTTCCTTTAATAACGGCACAACACAGCCTCTTCAAACTTTCCATGTAGTTAAAACTTACTGATATCTTGTGCAGAAGGTACATTTGAAAAATTAGTTTGTTAAGCTATGTTATTAAATATCAGAGGGGTAGCCGTGTTAGTCCGGATCTGTAAAAGCGGCAAAGAGTCCTGTGGCACCTTATAGACTAATAGACGTATTGGAGCATAAGCTTTTGTGGTTGAATACACAAAATATTCACCCACAAAAGCTTATGCTCCAATACGTCTGTTAGTCTATAAGGTGCCACAGGACTCTTTTCTGCTTTTATGTTATTAAAGATTGTATTGAATTATTATGAGTGCACAGCCAAAGCCAGATTAACAGCTCAGGTCACTCTTAAGGGGAGCCAATGTGCTATCAGAAGTAACTCAACCAATCATCATCCTTCCTTTACAGCTAATTTGCATGCAACAATTCTATTGGTTGTAATGAACCGGCACTGTGAAGGGAACTATATGCCTTTGTCAACAGTTCTTACTGGCGGATCACTTGGCCACCACTCTATACGAACATCAATAGGAAGCAGGGTGACCAGACAGCAAATGTGAAAAATCGGGTCGGGAGTGGGGGGTTAATAGGAGCCTATATAAGAAAAAGACCCAAAAATCGGGACTGTCCCTATAAAATCGGGACATCTGGTCACCCTAATAGGAAGATATGGATACCACCCATTCCCTGCACATCCCCACTTATCACCTGCCTGGTTCATAGCCCTAGTCTCCCCACCACAGGCCTCCTGTGCACATAACTTTGTTCCATACATTCTTTGACCTCCCCTAATTAGACATTGTTACTGAATCCCCTTGACCCCCACATCCCCATTCCTGCTCACCCATCCTGACAACCCCCACTGAACCCTCTTTTCCCCCTTCCCTCTGTAATCCCCAGTCATCCATCTCATACTCCTCATATATTCCTGTTTATATCCGATCATCCCCCCCTTCCACACCCACAAAGCCATGATCTCCCCCATCATCTAGCTCATTCTACTGAGTCTGCCTCTGAGCTCTCACAGATAATCAAAATTGGAAAATGAAGCAATGGGTGATATTGTGTGTTGTGCCGCTTGGAAGTGCAACACAGACAGGCACTGCCCAAGGTGTTGGAGGAACCAAGGTATCTTAAAGACACCTTTGCACCCTCCTGATCCTGAGCTGTTCTGAGCACTGGTGTAGCCAGCTTTGGCAGTCTCTATGCAGCACCACTGCCTAGGATCTCTGCAGTACTGTCTGCTCTGTGTGTGTGTGTATCCTGGAAAAACAATCTAGTAAATCAATTGCAAATTAAGTGCAGGATTCACCTGTATGCTTAAGTAAAGGTTGAAAGTACATATCAATTTAAGGATAAAAGACATTACAAAAATGTTGCAACTTTTCTAAAAATAATTGCAAACCCAAGAAATTGAGAGATAAATTTAAAAGAAATCCAAACATGTTTAAGGTATGGAAAATGTGTATGTAAAGCACTGAAATACCCTTAACTCTGCCCTTTAGTGACACCATACAGTTACAATTAGAGCAGATCTAGGTTAGATTAAACTGTTGACAGATCTAGGTTAGATTAAACTGATTTTTAAGGGTAAGTTAGGGTTTTTCATTATTTTTCCTTATGACATGTTATAAAATCAATATTGGAAATATTCTGGTACTGTTCTTGTAATAATATTTTGGACTTATATGGTGCCTTGCATCTGAGGTTTTCAAAATTCTTTACAATCGCTATGTTGGGTATGAAATGTTATATTGTTCATGGATTATTAGGTTACATGTATGTATTAGACCCAATAATCAGTTTTTAAGGATATTGCAGCAATCCAAGATGGAATCTAAACTGTCATCTTGTGACTCCATCTTGTGACCCCCCTCTATGCACAGTCATCTTAGCCTGCGTGTAACTGGATTGAACTGTTTTTTCCCACCACTGGGCTATCCCCAAGGTTCTACCACCTCAGACTGTTTCCTGCCTTTCCCAGGATCATACCATGTTTTCCCGCCACAAACTGTATAAAAGGACTGTAATCACAAACTGGTGGTGTAATCATAGGCGCCGACTCCATGGGGGCTCCGTGGCTGGAGCACCCCCGGGGAAAAATTCGTGGGTGCTCTGCACCCACCGGCAGCTCCCCACCCTACCCCCCCACCCCAGCTCGCCTCCGCCTCCGCTCCACCTCCTCCCCTGAGCATGCCATTGGGTCCTGCTTCTCCACCCTCCCTCCCAGCACTTGCGCTGCAAAATAGCTGTTTCGCGCGGCAAGCCTGGGAGGGTGGGGGGAGGAGGGGGAACATGGCGTGCTTGGGGAAGAGGCAGGGATTTGGGGACAGATCCAATAGGGGCAGGGAGGGGGTGGAGTCGGGGCAGGGCTGGGGGGGCACGAGCATCCACCAGCACCAACAAAAGTTGGCACCTGTGCGTGCAGTCCACCTGAGTGATTGTGCGTGTGCGGCTCGGGTCTTCATGGCACCAGTGCACCATCGAAGAATACCATTCACTCCTGAGGTGAGAAGAAAGAAGACGACGCATTCCAACTTACCTGCTCCTGTTCCTGGGAATGTCAACAACCAGAGGGTTTTCGGTCCGTTTCTTCCATCCCAACTGTCATCAAGGGACTCTCCAGTGCTCCTCCTCTACAGGTTCTAATTACCCATGGAGTGGAGGTCCTGGACTTCACCGCCACCCCGGAAGTGCTGGGAATATAGTGAGACATAATAATTAGGGGTTTCTTAGTTGGGGTTACAGTTTCAATTGCCAGGGTGGGTTCTGTATTTTTGGGCCTGAGCTTTATGCTCATAGGAAGAGCTGCTGTGTCACTGGGTTTGTGCTGTTTATATAAAAAGAAAAGGAGTACTTGTGGCACCTTAGAGACTAACAAATTTATTTGAGCATAAGCTTTCATGAGCTACAGCTCACTTCATGCTGTAGCTCACGAAAGCTCATGCTCAAATAAATTGGTTAGTCTCTAAGGTGCCACAAGTACTCCTGTTCTTTTTGCGAATACAGACTAACACGGCTATTACTCTGAAACCTGTTGTTTATATAGTTATTGCTCATTACATTTATCCTTTCCCTTATCTGAAATTTATGCCTTAATACACTTACCTGTTGTTTAACCCTTATTTCTGGTCAGTCTTTATTATTTGTGCACCACATAGGGAAGAGGGAAGGAGAACTTCACCAGTCCACCAGTGACAGATACGACAGAGGGTGGGTCTGCTCTTCTGAGAAAAAGGAGTTTGTTTATATTCTGTTACCTACACCCATTACACAATTATCTTGGCTCCCCTTTGAGATAACAGCTACAGCATCCCTGCAAGGCAAGGGAATATTGCCAGTCTCCATTTACAAATGAGGTAGTATGACAAGGTATTCTATCCACCACTGGGTGGCACCCCCTTCTGGCAATTAGTTCCTCCCTGTACAATGCCCCCTTTCTAGCCTTCCACTGTTGCAGTTTTCCTCCTGCTCACAGAGTCAAAGTACGGCTGTTTTGAGACTCAGCCCTCCGGCCACGTTACACTTTGATTTCCCCTTTTTTGCAGGGGAGGGAGGAGGGGGTCTTTCAAAGTCTCTCTGCACAAGCAGCATCAGGCAGCCCTCATGCCTGCTACCTTGACTATGTCACTCCTGCAGTGATACAGGCAGTCCTCCCATTCACTGTCCCAGCAATACCATTCTGTAGTGGATGGTACAGGGGAACCCAGGCCCACACTCTACTCTGGGGTCCAGTCTAGGTCCCCACAGTGAAATTAAAATTCTGGGTCTTCACCAATCTTACTGCTCTCTTCTCTGGACTACTTCTCTGGACTACTACTTTAAGCTTCTCCTTCACCCAGGGGTGCTGGAACAATTTATATAGTGGGGGTGCTGAGAGCCATTGCACCAAATTGTAAACCTTGTATATGATGGTAACTACTTCAAGCCAGGGGGTGCTGCCACACACCCAGGACTCCTAGTTCCAACACCTATGCCCTCACCAGTCTTCTTAGTCAGCACCCTCTCTCTTAGGCCTACTGTGTAAACCCTTCCTCACAGGTTCCTATTCCTCCTTCCTTCTCCCTTATCTCAGGGGGAGAGAGTGCAGACTCCCTGTTGCCAGCCTCCTGGCTTTATAAAATTCCTGCTTGTTCCCTTGTAGGTGATCTCCCTTCTAACTCGTGCCCCACACACAGCCTAAATCTCCCCTATTTGCAGCTTAATTGACTGATTGGTCCCACTTGGCCTAATTCAACTTCTTGGCTGATGGGGCGAGTACACTCCTTCATGGGTGGATGGAGACACATAGAATCATAGAATATCAGGGTTGGAAGGGACCTCAGGAGGTCATCTAGTCCAACCCCCTGCTCAAAGCAGGACCAATCCCCAATTAAATCATCCCAGCCAGGGCTTTGTCAAGCCTGACCTTAAAACCTTAAGAAGTTGGTGACAAAGAGGGAACAGACCCTGAGTTTCCTGTCTCACGTACTTGTTTTTGCTACAAACCATTCTTCCGAGGTGTCACAGTTTGTGACAGAATATGAACCCATTGTAGATATGTGGAACAGCAATCTGTTACTTTTTATATGCAATTCTGAGTTGCTTCTCTTTCTCCTGGCCACTGTAACAAAAAAGCTTTCAATAACAAGTCACTTTTGGCGCAAAAAAAATTATGTGATTGAAAACATCATGCTTTGGGTGCATGTTCATGATTTCTTTGGTCAGTCATCTAAAATAGTTTGTATTATTTAGAATAGAGGCAAACTGAAAATCCATTATTATTATTTTTGTTTAAACAATGCACAAAAGGGTTGTTAGCTATCAGGATTCTGCTGTACAAAAATATTTGACTTTGTCA
Organism: Lepidochelys kempii; assembly: GCF_965140285.1. Lineage (NCBI taxonomy): Eukaryota > Metazoa > Chordata > Testudines > Cheloniidae > Lepidochelys > Lepidochelys kempii. The sequence goes on along the minus strand of NC_136380.1, from coordinate 270,565,947 downwards.
TAGGATTCCCTTCACTTCAGGGTACTGGATTTTTTCAAGTTGTTGTATCATTTGCGGTGTAACAGTTCAGCTTCTTGTGGCACTCACTTGAATTTCCTCTTGTAGGCCACAGAGCAGCCTAGTCTGAAATCTCCTCATCGTAGGAAGGCAAGACAACCCAGAAAAGGATGCAGAAGGCCCAATAATTCTTAGATCAACCACCAAAAAAACAACAACAACAACCAAACAAAACACCACAGTAGAATTAAAATCCAACATTGCAGAATCCATGTGAATATTCAAAGTATTCAGGTGCACTGACTCTGTAAAGAAGGAGTCTTTCAGTACAGCCTCTTGGTTTTCCTGTTGCAGTAAATCCATGTGTAGATGTAGTAGAAAATTGGCTTGTTGAAATATATTAGGTGGAAAGCAGTTATTGCCCTGTTTTCAGGTATGGCACTGCAAATAAAATGCATAGTGACCCTAACCCTACCTGTTACCACTGTACCACAGCACAGGCTGTTTAGCCAGCAATGGGGCAGAATAAATTATCATCCCATGTTAAAGTAAGTGTCCATAAATCCCAAAAAGTTGTTTCAGTGTAGGAAGAGTACTAAGTTTAAGCTAAATTCAAAATAATTTTATTTTTTCTTAATGTTATCTAACTACAGTGGCTTCCCTTTTGCCAGATCTCTACATAGAGTCCCAAATTTGTCATGCAAATGAGAGAGAAGGACAGAGAGAAGATGGCAGTTGAGTCAGCGGAGAGAGAGAATAGGGAGTAATATGTGAACAGAGGCTGTGTTCTGTCTCAGGGTAAAGAAATTATGTAAAAAGGGGTCAAACCTTGTTTTAACTCATCCACATAGGGCCAAGTCCTGATGTCCTGATGCAGTTCTTATTTAGGCAAAACTCACATTGGGTCAGATTCTGCTCTCATGTAATCCCATTGAAGTAACTGAAACTGCTCAAGGTGGTAATTACAGGTAAAGTTGGTTCATTGACTTCACTGAGAATTTTCCTCTGAGTAAAGAGCTCAGGATTTGGCCCTTCGTGCTTTATAAATGCACAAAACCGCATGTTAAATTTGTTTATTAAACAAAACAACCTTACATGTTTTGGATACATAAACTTATCTTATCAAAACATGTTTCACATTTACAACTAAATGATTTATTAAAGGAACAGAGAGATTAACTGTAATCAGTGAATTAAACTAATTATTTCAGGTCAGCCTGGGAAAATGTTCAAATATGTCTAAGTAAAAGTAGTGGGAGTTAGAGTTTGTATTCACCTAAATCTCTTGAAAATGAAACAACAGTCTTCTAAGTTACCTGGACTGTCCTTCAAACTTTTAAAACTAGTAGCTCTCATCCCTTCCTTCCTTGTTTTTATTCATAGACTGGAAGAGAAAGATAAATTTTCCTGCTTTTTCAACTCCCAATAGATTCCTCAATTACGAATTTTTTAGTCTAAATGAAGAAAATATTCTTTCTGTGCGTGCTGAAGGGGCTACTGCTGTCCAAAACTGGTTTAGCACTTCAACAAACTCTGGCTGCAGCTGCTTAGCTAGTGATTACCACCTGTCCAACTGTGTGACTTTCTCTAAAATATCATCAGCAAACAGGTCCTGCTTGAATGGTTCATCTCCAGCCCTGATATTATGATTGGCCTGACTGATGGGTGATTATTGGATGCCCATGTCATAGCAGCAGCATCTTCTTCAGTAGTTAGGCATCTATCTTGGTACTTGGGTTGAGAATATTGGCAAGAAAATGAGATTGATTGAGTGCTTGATCCACCTGTTTCTTTACTGCCTGAACATTAACTTTGCTGTAGGATATTTGTTTCTTCAATGTCATAAGAAGAGCCATACCGGGTCAGACCAAAGGTCCATCTAGTATAGTATCCTGTCTCCTGACCAGGGATAGAACAAGGGGTTGGGGTACCCCAGAGGGAATGAACAGAACAGGTAATCATCAAGTGAGCCATCCCCTGTTCCCAGGGCCGGATTAACTCTCCTGTGGGCCCGAGGCTATTAGATTTTGTGGGGCCTCTGGGGGTTTGGAGTGGGGGAGTGGGCTCAGGGCTGGGGCAGGGAGGGGGTGCAACTCCAGCTGGGGTGCAGTGGGCTCTGGGTAGGAGTTTGGGTGCAGGAGGGGGCTCCGGGCTGGGGTAGGGGGTTCGGGTGCAGGCTCCGGCAGGGAGGCGCTTACCTCGGGCAGCTCCTGGTGAGCAGCGCAGCAGGGCCAAGGTAGGATCCCTGCCTGCCCTGGCTCTGCGCTGCTCTGCTCTCCGAGGTGGCTTGCTCCATAGGCGCTGCCCCCGCAGCTCCCATTGGCTGTGGTACTCAGCCAATGTGAGTTGTGGAGCCGGTGCTGGGGCGGGAGCAGCGTGCAGAGAGTCCCTGAACCCCCCTCGTCTAGGGACTACAGGGGCACATCGGCGAGCCGGTACTTGCAGCTGCAGCCCCAGGGGGGTGGGGGCACCGAGGCTCAGGGACCAGTGTCCGGCCTGCGGCGCGGAGACTTGCCGCGAGCCGGATGAAAAGAAGCAGTTGGTCACATCCAGCCTGTGGGGTCCCCTTAGCCCAAGGCCCTTGGCTGCAGCCCAGTAAAGCCCCTGCGTTAAATTCGGCCCTGCCTGTTGTCCATTCCTAGCTTCTGGAAAAGAGAGGCTAGAGACACCATCCCTGCCTATCCTGCTTAATAACCATTGATGGACCTATCCCGCATGAACTTATCTAGTTCTTTTTTGAACCCTGTTATAGTCTTGGCCTTCACAATATCCTCTGACAAAGAATTCCACAGGTTGCCTTTGCACTGTGTGAATAAATGTCTCTTGAAGTTCTTTCCAAATTTCAACAGCATCAGCAATACAGCAGCAATCTTCTGCAGTTTGTCCAAGGCTATGGAAGTAGGTTTCAGTATATTCAGCACACCTTCTACATTTCTCTTTAGACCAATTTGTCTAATTTGGCTGTGATCGTTCCATCTATTTTGTTACAATTTTCTTCACAAATTGTCATCAGAATATGCTAGTTCTTAATAATTTGCTCTAAACACTCAACCAATGAATTCCATTGTACATCTTGGGGGAGAATTAGTTTAGATTCTCTTCATGCTCTCCTGTATATGCTGTGCCCTGAAAGCCAGAAACCTTGGGCTTTAGTGACTTCATAAGGAGAGCAACTTCCAAAGATGTGGAGTTTTTGCTGAATATAGCCTGTTGCCAGGGCCCTAAACATTGAAACTAGGGTCTGTCAGAAGTCTCCAATTGACCATGTGTCTCAGGAAGTCACAAAAGCCAATACCTAAACCATATAGAACTTTATATTTTAACATCTTGTATTGCACTAAGAAACAAATTGGAAGTCAATGTAGCAGATTGGGCACAAGTGTAATGTGTTCAGCTTGCGTTGTCCTGCCAAGTAAGTGGACTCCTGTGCTTGGACAATCTATTTCAGTGTGATCGGTTTGAACGTTATTTCATTTACATGTTGACCAAGAACCCAGTCCTGTACAGGAAAGCACATCTTCAGAAAGCGTGTCACACCAGAAGTAGCCTGCTTTACTTACCATCTCTGGTATATATATATATATATATATATAAAGCTCCAGTGTAGCAATTCTGTTCCATGTGCTCCTCTGCATTGTGCAAGGCCCTGTACACACCCTTTAAGTCACTGCCTGTGGAGTAGTATAAAAGGCTGGTGGTTCTGGATGTGGGAACAGGATATGTCATGGACTCTGACTGCTGCAACTGGAAACGTGCCAGTGATAAATGTTTCTTCAGATCCAGGGCAAAATAAATTGCCTTAAGCAATGACTGCTGCAGGGTGCAGTCTACATTTTGGGGAAGGACATGTACTTCTGCAGTGTATGTATTCAAACTGCTAACATCTGCATTATACCTTCTATTTGCAAATTTGGGGCCGGATTCTTATTTACATTCAGGCCACTTTACACTGCTCCAGCAACATTAAACTCTGCCCCATTAGGGCAGGAGAAGTTGATATAATTATTCAAAAAAAGAAACAATATTTTATTTTAACTTAGGACTCAGCAAAAGCAGAATATCTGCCATTTGCTGAGCATGCACTATACGGTTCTGCTTTTGTTGAGTCCTTACTGGAAATGGTCTAGTAGGATTCAGAGAGCATCCAGGCTAAAGGCCCAGTCCTGCGAGGTGCTGACTGTCCGTGACGGTAGTGGGAGTTCAGTGTGCTCAGCACCTTGCCGAAGGAGGCACTAAATTAGACAACGCCCACCCAAAGATGGACAAACCCAAACGCCTCACAACATCCTTCACCATTGTTACTGACAGACTAAATAAAAATCACGGCAACCTTTTGCAGCAACTGTTTAGCTACATGCAGCAACGTGACGCAACAGCTTAAGAAAGGCAGCGAAAAAACACACTATTCAATGTAATTCCACATCAACAAGGGGAATTTAGATAAGGTTCACCCAGGAGTCTGGAATTAATTTACCCGACTGTTATGAAAATACTGATCTATCATGACTACGGGTGGGAAGGATCTCAGTTTTATGCTTCCTTGAAATTAGCAAAGTAAGTGGATTTTGCCGCTCCCAGGAGGACGGACAAGCTTGTATAAAATTGTCCCCGTTTTCATTTCATGATATTGTGTGACAGGCCATCCTGTACTGAGATAAATGTCAGCAAGAATCCCAAATTAGCCTGGCTTTACTTAGAAGGAAGAAGTCACTATCTAGGTCTCAGAAGCCAACCAGGGCAGCATTTCTCAAATGCGGCCACCATGGCCTCATGCAGTCGGGGGCTTTTCTTGCAGGCACAGCCTCCTGTGCAGCGATTGGAGCGCAGGGGCAAAGCAGCAGCCCCTCCCCTTGGGCCTCCAGCAGAGCTTGGGCCCTGCCTCCTTCTGAAGACACAAACACTGGAGAAGCAGGCAAGCCAGTAAATTTCCCACCTTCCCAGGGGTGGTGGGGTTGGGCTTCAGGGATGGTGGGTGGCAGACTCCAGTTGCAGAGCTTTGGGCTCTGGCCATGGGCCCCATCCTGTGGTTCCAGTCTCATCACCCTGCCCCTCTCCCCCATTGCCCATCCCCAGCTGCTGCCTTCTCCAACCCCAGGCTTCATCTGTGCAGTGGCAGGCATGCTCTGTCCCCTGATTGCTGGGCCCCAGGCTCACCACCCCTTCCCCATTGCCCTTGGCCCCCACCGCCTTCACCAGCCGCTGGGCCTCAGGCCCCAGCCAAAGGGCTTTGGGTTAGGCCCTGGCTGTGCAGTGGTGGGTGCTGGCCTCCACTGCACCCTCTGGCCCTTCACTCACCCATCCCATTGCCCCTGGGTCCCACTGCCTCCCTCAACCCCCATCCAGCCCCTCCCCTAGCCCCCTTATTCATTCCCTCCATGGCTCCTGGCCTCTGCTGCCTCCCTATTCACTTTCCCATCCAGGGCTTAACTTGTCCCCAGGTTTGCCGTGGCTGAGTAAGTCTGCTGTGAAAAGTTATATTTGTATGTTAATATCACTTTTCACAGCAGACTTAGCAACTAGCTGGGAGGCTGTGAAAAGTGATATTAATACACAAGTATCACTTTTCACAGCAGCAGACTTACTAGCTAGCAAGTCTAAAAAGAACAACCAACCAAAAAAGCAAAAGAAACAACAAAAAGGGACAAGAACATGCAAAACACATTATTTGTTTCTATTCTGTGTAGGTCCAGTAAAGAACAGAGACAACTATACATTATTTTTATCATTGAGTCTGCACAAATAAAATCCAGATATAAATAAATTACACTGGACATGTATAGTGTATATTGATTTATTTTTCCTAAAGTTAATTAAACATTTTAGGAAAAATTGCCAAAGCCGCTGCCAGCAAGAGTTGGTGGCTGCACTCTGAGGCCACTAAAAATGTGTTGTGAGAACCCCAATGGGTCTCTATAATAAAGATGAGATGGTCAGAGAAAGTCACACTCTCTGCTGGCTGTGGCGACAGTCCCATCTATGCTGGAAAATCAGCTGTGTGTGGGGCCCCTTGTTCCAATGTTATTCCTCACCCCCCAAGAGGTTTAAAACCTGGGTCAGCCTGGCAGTCCAAATTAGGGTGGCCAGATGTCCCGATATTGTCAAGACCATCCTGATATTAGTGGCTTTCTCTTATATATGCAACTATACCCAGGGCCATCCCTAGCTATTCTGGGGCCCTACGCAGCCCCCCTGCGAGGTGTGTGTGGGGGCGGCGGGGCTGGCTTGGGGGGCAGAAGGGAACCGCCCCACAGCACTCACTGGCGGCATGGCAGGGGCCACGTCGCTGCACTTCCCGCCACCTGTGAGTGCAAGCCCAGCCTTGCTGCAGTCCTCAGGGGAGTGGAGGTGGGGCTGGGGTGGAGCAGGGGATGGGGCTGGGGCGGAGCAGGGGATGGGGCCATGGGGAAAAGGCAGGGCAGGGGCTGGAGCAGCACACAGCTGTGCAGGGCACCAGGAACTGTGGTGCCCTACACAGCTGCGTACTTTGCGTATGGGTAGGGACAGCCCTGACTATAGCCCCGTCCCCCTCCACCTCCCCGCGCAAAACTCCCGATTTTCCACACTTACTATCCGGTCACCCTAGTCCAAGTGGGCCCCAGCCATGCTCTCAAGGCCAGGGCCGGCTCTTAGGTTTTTTGCCACCCCAAGCAAACAATTTGCCGCCTCCAGCTCTGAGAGCACAACTGCACAAGCAAAAAATAAAATAAAATAAAAAAAAGGACGGCTGGAATGCCACCCCTGGACTTGTGCCACCCCACGCACATGCTTGCTTTGCTGGTACCTAGAGCCGGTCCTCCTCATGGCATGCCCAAGAAGCCTGCCAAAGGCTGCCTGGTGCACAGGGGTGCTTTGCTCCCATCTAGGCTGAGAGGCTGTGGGATGTTTCACTCACAGCAGGAGCCCAGCCTTGGTTTTGCAGTGCACCCAGCAGCAAAGCTGGGCAGGTGCCTGCGGCCCCCGCCCGCTGCATCCTGGAGGGCGCAGGGCGTGGGGTGACTGGGGAAGGAAGCTTGTGCAAGAGCAAGTCTGAGGCCCAAACCCCCACCCAGGAGCCCAGCCCAGCCTCCCGGAGAGGAACTTCCCACCACCGCAGCCAGACGGAGGAAGCCGGGGCTGAACGACACAGCGCCTCTCCCGCCCCGCAGCACAGCATGGGGCAGCCGCCGGCGCCGGGCAACTAGAGCAGCCGCGGAGCCTTTCGAGGAGCGGGCCGCGCCCATGGCGCCCTGCAGGAGGAAGGACCCCCGGCGCCCCGGCCCCGCCGCGCCCCCGCTGCCCTGGGCGCTGCTGATCGCCCTGGCTGGGGCCGGGGCCGTCGTGTGCCAGCCGCGCTTCGCCCTGCCCGTGCGCATCGACAACATCGCGGCGAGCGGGGACAGCCTCCTGCTGGCGGGCGGCAGCTGCCTGTACAAGCTGCACCCGGCCCTGGGCCGGCCGCCCTCCGGGCAGCTGCAGCTGGCGCCCGCGGGGGCGCAGGGCTGCGCGCAGCCGGCGGGCACCCACAGCAAGCTGCTGCTGCCGGACCCGGAGCGCGGCCGCCTGCTCACCGGCTGGACGCTGCACGGCGGCAGCTGCCAGGTGCGGCTGCTGGGTAACCTGACGGCGCTGTCCAACCAGAGCGAGGTGGTGAGCTGCCTGCCGCAGGGCTCCACCACCGGGGTGCTCTTCGCGCCGCAGCCCAAGCAAGGCCGCTTGCTGGCGCTGGCCGCCACCTACTCGCTGCCCGACACCAACCTGACGTGCGCCCCCTCGGCCTCCGACGCCGACACGGTGCTCACCGTGCGCAGCCTGCCGGACCTGGGCCTGATCCGGGGGGAGTTTGGGACGCTGAAGCGCGCCGGCGCGAACCCGCTGCACTTCGTGGACGCCTTCCTGTGGGGCGCGCACCTCTTCTTCCCCTACTACCCCTTACCCCCGGCGGCGCATCCCAGCGTGGCCGTGCTGAAGTCCCAGAAGGACCCCGCCGTCCTCAGCCTCTTCGGCGAGCTGCGCCTGGACTGCGGCGCCCGCAGCACCCTCCTCTCCTCCAGCCTCCTGGAGCAGGCGGGCTGGTGGGCCGGGGTCTTCAGCGCCGGGCCGGGCGAGCGGCGCTGGGACTCCACCGCGCTCTGCATCTTCGCCATGCAGGACATGGAGCGGCTGGCCGGGCAGAGGAAGGAGCCAGCCGCCAGTTGCGGCCCGTTACAGAAAATCAATGAAAATCGCCACTGTGTGAGTCTCCCCTTCGCTTCGGTGAAGCTTGTTGCCCTCGGAGAAATAGATCAGCTGGCCCCCGTCAAAATCCCCCCCCCCCCCCCGAGAGCCCTTGAGTTTCAGGGGAATTCTGATCCGGAGCCAGCACCCAGGGACCTGGCTCCCCACAAGGCTTAGAGAGAGCTTTATATTTTAAAAACCTTGTGTGAACTCGCTGATCCTTGAGGTAGATACTATCATTCCCCTCTGCAGATGTGGGAAGGCAGACATGTTCATGGTTACCTCTCAAATGAGGGGTAGAGCCAGGATTGCAATTTAGCAGACCTTGCTTCAAATCCCCTACACTCAGCCTCCTACCTCCTGTTGCCATCTAGACATGCTTTCTCCCCTCCACCCCGTAGTGCACCATGCACATCTCTGGGGCTGTGTAAATAATAATAATGAATACTAAATATTAGGGCTTTCAATCACAGTTAACCCACACACTTAACTCAACAAAATTAATTGATTAATCATACTTATAACAATAGAATACTAATTGAAATGTATTCAATATTTTGGATGTTTTTCTACATTTTCAATATTGATTTCAATTACAACACAGAATACAAAGTGTACAGTGCTCACTTTGTATTATTATTTTTGATTACAAATATATGCACTGTAAAATGACAAAAGAAATAGTATTTTCCAGTTCATCTCGTACAAGTACTGAAGTGCAATCGCTTTATCTTGAAAGTGTAACTTACAAATGCAGATTTTTTTTTTTGGTTACATGACTGCACTCAAAAACAAAATAGTGTAAAACTTTCGAGCCTACAAGCCCACTCAGTCCTACTTCTTGTTCTGCCAATCGCTAAGACAAAAAAGTTTGTTTACATTGAGGGGAGATACTGCTGCCTGCTTCTTATTTACAATGTCACCTGAAAGTGAGAACAGGCAAAACAAACAACAACAAAAAAGACAAGAACGTGATCTGTAAAGAGAGCCCTGGTCTCTGGCAGATCCTCCAACACCCAAGCATTCTGCAGTTTAACCCACTGCCCCTTCTAGATTGGGACAGCCTTGTCCAGTAATGGATGGAGTATTTTGGAAATTTCATGAGAAGAGGTTGCTTCCCTAACCACAGTTAGGGAAGCACTCTTGAGATCTTTCCAAATAAAAGCTGCAATATAAATGTAAAATATATTAAAACTAGCTAGTCACAACAAATAAGATTAAATATCTGTCCCTTTCCACATGGAATCATAAGATTAGGTGTGTGAAATCCTGGCTATATTGAAATCAGTGGCAAAACTCCCATTGATTTCTATGGAGCCAGGATTTGACCCTCTGTTTTTAGGTGTCAGTAACTCACTTTGATTGCTGTGGTTACTGATGGTAAATTGAATGAAAGGAGGTAATAAAAAGTCTCTCCTTCCCAAACAATGGTTATTTAGAAATTGGATTTTGGATGCTGGTTCTTTCATTGTCAGTTCTTACATGATTTCTTTACTGGCAGTGTAAGGTGTTTTATCAGACTGTCATCCATGGCAAAAGTGAATAATAAACTTCCAATAGCAATCCACACAAAAAACCCAAAATAAATATTTTGCACAGCTCATATATCAGAAATTCTAGTGAATTGTTTTTTTGTAACTTTTAAGGAAATGGGTCTAAGGAGTGCAAATACAATCTATTTATATGGCTGTCATCACCATGGTATCTAAGTATCTAAATATGAAAGACCAACATTCATTATTTTAAAAATAGTTCTGTCTTAGACTACAAGCATAGTCCCATTATTACAGCAATAACTCCAATCTTTCAAAAGGCTTATCTTTACTGGAAAATTAGGTTGTGTTAGAATATGACCATGAGGAGTTGGGTTAATTAACATGATGCTAAACACAGCTTTGCTGTCAGTATAGACAGGGATCGCTATGTTTAACATGTCACTAACTGGACCTCTAGAGTTAATCATGACCAGCTGACACAATGTTAAACTTCATTGGTTCCTGCCTACATTGGCAGTAGATAATGTTTAACATGACATTAAATTTGTGACTGAACTCCTTGGGGGAGAATTGTATGTCCCCTGCTCTGTTTTACCCACATTCTGCCATATATTTCATTTTATAGCAGCCTTGGATAATGACCCAGCACACGTTGTTCATTTTAAGAATACTTTCACTGCAGATTTCACAAAACACAAAGTAGGCAGTAGACATGTTTAACATTGTGTTAGATAATGACTTCTGAGTGTTGTGTTATACCATGAGCTAATTGTCTAATGAAGCCAACCCAAAGGAGGCATGATATTCCCTTTATTATAATTAGGGCTGTCAAGCGATAAAAAAAAAACATGATTAATTGTGTGATTAAAAACATTAATTGTGATTAATCGCACTGTTAAACAATAATAGAATACCATTTATTTAAATATTTTTGGATGTTTTCTATGTTTTCAAATATATTGATTTAAATTACAACACAGAATACAGTGTACAGTGCTCACTTTATATTTATTTTTGATTACAAGTATTTGCACTGTAAAAAAACAACAAAAATAGTATTTTTCAATTCACCTAACACAAGTACTGTAGTGCAATCTCTTTATCATGAAAGTTGAACTTACAAATGTAGAATTATGTAGAAAAAATCTGCATTCAAAAATAAAACAATGTAAAATTTTAGAGCCTGCAAGTCCACTCAGTCCTACTTCTTGTTAAGCCAATCACTCAGACAAACAAGTTTGTTTACATTTGCAGGAGATAATACTGCCCGGTCCTTGTTTACAATGTCACCTGACAGTGAGAACAGGCATTCTCATGGCACTGTTGTAGCCAGAATCGCAAGATATTTACGTGCCAGATGTGCTAAAGATTCATATGTCCTTTCATGCTTCAACTACCATTTCAGGGGACATGTGTCCATGCTGATGATGGGTTCTGCTCAATAAGAATCCAAAGCAGTACTGATCGACACATGTTCATCTTCATTATCTGAGTCAGATGCCACCAGCACAAGGTTGATTTTCTTTCTTGGTGGTTTGGGTTCTGTAGTTTCTGCATTGGAGTGTTGCTCTTTTAAGACGTCTGAAAGCATGCTCTACACCTCATCCCTCTCAGATTTTGGAAGGCACTTCAGATTCTTAAACCTTGGGTTGAGTGCTGTAGCTAGCTTTAGAAATCTTACGTTGGTACCTTCTTTGTGTTTTGTGAAATCTGCAGTGAAAGTATTCTTAAAATGAACAACGTGTGCTGGGTCATTATCCAAGACTGCTATAAAATGAAATATATGGCAGAATGTGGGTAAAACAGAGCAGGGGACATACAATTCTCCCCCAAGGAGTTCAGTCACAAATTTAATTAAAGCATTATTTTTTTAACGAGCGTCATCAGCATGTCCTCTGGAAACATGGCCTCTGGAATGATGGCTGAAGCATGAAGGGCCATACGAATGTTTAGCATATCTGGCAAGTAAATACCTTGCAATGCTGACTACAAAAGTGCCATGCAAATACCTGTTCTTACCTTCTGGTGACATTGTTAATAAGAAGAGGGCAACATTATCTCCTGTAAATGTAAACAAACTTGTTTGTCTTAGCGATTGACTGAACAAAAAGTAGGACTGAGTGGACTTGTAGGCTCTGAAGTTTTACATTGTTTTGTTTTTGAGTGCAGTTACGTAACAAAAAAAAATCTACATTTGTAAATTGCACTTTCATGACAAAGAGATTGCACTACAGTACTTGTATGAGGTGAATTGAAAAATACTATTTCTTTGGTTTATCATTTTTACAGTGCAAATATTTGTAATAAAAAATAATATAAAGTGAGCACTGTACACTTTGGACTCTATGTTGTAATTGAAATCAATATATTTAAAAATGTAGGAAAATATCCAAAAATATTTAATAAAATTCAATTGGTATTCTATTGTTTAACAGTGCAGTTAAAACTGCAATTAATCGCGATTAATTTTTTAAATTGTGATTAATTTTTTTTACTTAATCGTGTGAATTAACTGCGATTAATCAACAGCCCTAATGATAATTCATTGTTCATTATACATATTTGCAGGAAAGACACAGAAACAAATGCAATTCCATTTTAAAAAGTCATTTTACAAGCACAAAAGGATAGGATAGGTAAACACAACACGTGTGCTCACTTCATGCATGCATGCTTCATCTTCCAGATATTTCTACTTGCATTCTTCTGTCCTCTTCCCTCAAAAAAGTGCAAGGTGGTTCACTTGCATAATGTGATGCCCTTTCGAATCAAAAGTGTGCATGGGTTCAAAATCTTCAGAAAAATAATGCACAACTTGTCATTCAATATGCAAAACTTAAAAAAAAAAAACCTGTAGAAATCGATAGGGCTTTTGGGCACCATGTATCCCAGAACATCAACTGTTCATCATAAAAAATGTGTACCCATGCAGCAGGTAGCTGGCGATGTGTATGCTTTACATTCCAGCTCTTTTAAAGATAGGGTTGTTATCTGGCTACAGTCATGGCAACATGAATATGTCGTATTATTACCACTGCCTTGAATTGGAGCTCTGAGCAACTCTTGTGGCTGGTGGACTCCTCTGAACATAACCCTGCCTTTTGCCAGCAACCCTTAAAAAAATACCCTTTTAAAAAAATATTGCAAATCCTGGTCCTCTTGACCATGTTCTAAATCAGTGATGTGTGGTATGGTCCAGGCTAGTGTACATAGACCCATCACGTTGGCTCTCAGCAAGGTTCAGGATGCTACATTTTGATCTTGGGAATGCAGCCCCTCAGTAAGAGCATACGGTGACATGCCACAACTTTGTAACAGCACTGTTTTTTTGACTGATTTGTGTGGGAATCTCCTATTTGTCCACATTCACACACTGCTGCTTGCACTTCATGAATGTTGCCTCTGCATTGTGGTTCTGAGTGACATGCAAAGGGTCTGTATTGCTAAGGGTATATGCATACTGGATCATCTGTATTCCTGCATTTCATGGGACAATGGTTTGGAGATTCCTCTATAAACTTGATCCTGAAAGGTATTGAGCACTCTGGCCCTGATTTAGCAAAACACTTAAGCATGTGCTTAACTTTAAGCACACCAATAATCCTGTTGACTTGAAAGGAACTACTCATGTTTAAAATTAAGCATAAATTTTAATACTTTACTGCATTGAAACTGGGTGGGTGGGTATGATTTGACACAATATTGCTACTGTGATCAAACAGAACTTATGCTTTTGTTTTAGCAATGGATTTAAGTGTAGCATTCCAAACAAGTATGTTTAAAATCTGTCTCCACCAACTTTATTTCAAAATATATAACTCCAGTGCTCACTAGGCCATGTGTTGCATTTTTGCTTATGAGACTGGACCAATTATGCTATGATTTCATACAGTGGGGTTTGCACATGGCATTTTGTCCTAGGTTGCTACATTTTTAGCAATATACAATATATACACAATTTATAGCTATGCCAACAGGAGAGTGGGTTTGTGGGGGGGGGGGGGGGAAGAAAACCTGGATTTGTGCTGGAAATGGCCCAACTTGATTATCATACACATTGTAAGGAGAGTGATCACTTTAGATAAGCTATTACCAGCAGGAGAGTGGGGTGGGGGGAGAGAAAACCTTTTGTAGTGGTAAACACCCATTTTTTCATGGTTTGTGTGTATAAAAAGATCTTCTGTACTTTCCACAGTATGCATCCGATGAAGTGAGCTGTAGCTCACGAAAGCTTATGCTCAAATAAATTGGTTAGTCTCTAAGGTGCCACAAGTACTCCTTTTCTTTTTGCGAATACAGACTAACACGGCTGTTACTCTGAAACCTAGCTATATGATGTGGCACTCCCAGCAACTCATGACCCAAAATTAGCATTGAGGTGAGCGAGGGGACAATACCATACCTCAAACAAAATTGTATAGTTTTGTAATTTTTTTGTTCTCCTTGCTTTTTTCTGATCCAAATTTCTCTTGCCTTAATTTTGGGTATATCAAATTATAAATACAGCTGAAATATATGTCGTAATGGACACTGCAATAGAAATTACGTGCAGATGAGCACATTTTTTGCTCAAATTAATGACTGCTTTTCCCAATGAGAAATCACCAAATTCAATCTGACTTTGTTTTCAGAAATTTGGCTGTGTACCAGTGACCATTTTTTGGATGCCTGCAATTCTGAAATGGAAGCTCCATGGCTAAAATACATGAGGAATACCTGTTCCAATGACCTTTGAAGTCAATGGGAGTCTTTCCTTTCAATGGGCTTTGGGCCTGCCCTGTGGGAACTACTGGAATATCACACCCTGCCGAGAGATTAGGATTTTGTGCATCATACATTAGCATACATGACTCTGTAAATAGAGAGAGTGGTTTAGAATGTTATCTCCTCACATTTAAGAACCTGTAACTGAGGTCAGCAGTTGCAAAACAAAAAGACTCAGGAGCATTATAGGGAAAATTCTAAAATTCTGAGTTCGGCATGTGTCCACATGGTGAAGAGGAGCATTTGCTACATTAAGATGCTTCTGTTATGAAATATTAAGATCTAAATGGCTACTGAAAGAAAAGAGCTTTTTGCTGGTCTGCTCTCTGTTATGTCATATCACTAAAGAGTTGTAACAATATGATGTTGGTACTTTTGCCCATATGTTCATAAGAAATGAGTAGGTAGATTGTGTAGTGTGTGGTCCATTATTCATCAAGCATGATTAAAAACCTTGGGCCAGATTCTTAGCTGGTGTAAATTGGCACAGCTCTGTTGAAGTCAAAGTATGGAAGTCAATAGAGCTGGACCCAATTACCCCAGCAGAGAATTTGGTCCATTAATTTACAGACACTAAGTATTTAAATTTTGTTATAACTGGCCCTCAAGGAGTCAAACTCTTTTAAGAAAAGATTTAAGGCTTTCAAAATACTGTTTAGTGTAATTAATTTTGCAGTAGTCTAGTCATCCAAAGTACATTGCTAGACCATTAGTGTTACGTTTGCTGTGACAAGAGTATAGGCTTCCATAGCCAGTATATGTCACTTGAGGTTGTCATAGGTAATTACTGATTAAATCTTTGTGTCCAACAGGAATGAGTTCTAAAAATGTCTTTGTTCAGTATGGGGAATTAAGCCACAGGAATCTTGTAAATTCTCCAATAATCAGTTCCCAGCTAAGAGTTGCCTTGCGTCATCTGGCTTGACCAAGTATTTTTGCTTGAAACTTTTGAGAGACGGGTAGGGAGCCGTTGAAGAAGAGATTAGCTTCCTTGGAATCATGTGTAGATCAGAGGATGGTTAAGTTAGCAGGGGAGAACACAGTTCCAAAATCTATACTCAATAAAAAAACAAAGTTAGGCCATTGCACAAATATTTGCTACACATTTCTCATGTGCTCTGTGTCCTGATCAGATTGCTGCATTTCATGTTATTTTGAGGGAATCTGCATGGTAGCAATGCTTTAGAGATATTTTAGAGTCTCAGCTATGAATATTCTAGATGAATTATCAGAATCAATTTAGCTTAGGCAAGAAACTCTATTCTGAGATTTATCTGTGACTGTCCTAGGTGGAAAGCGGTTGCTAACTAATTATTGCAAGGGAATGAATATACTAAAGGAGAGAGTCTACTTACTACCTGCTTGATATATGGCAAAAATAAAATAGGGCCTATTTTTCTACACATGGCAGGGCCAGAAAGGAATGAAGAGTGATGGGCCAGATCCTCAGTTGGTGTAAATAGGTGCAGTTCAAGTGAAGTTAGTAGAGCTGTGTCCATTTACACCAGCTAAGGATCTGGCTTTGTATCTTTACTTAGTGAGCAGCTGCAGTAAGTTCGGAGCTGTACAAACAGGAAAACACAGTCCTTTCCCCAAGGAGCTTGCACTCTAAAACATTTAAATAAAATCAAGACAGAACATAGAAGCATGAATTTAGCAGTCACAGCTGTGCTCAAGGTGGAAGAAATCTAGATGTAAATTATAGAACATGTATAAGTAATTTCATGCAAAGGGTCATAAACAGGATACATTACAAGATGAGGTGGTTGTAACACAGTCTAAATTAATCCAGGAGACATCTGGGTTTATTTGTGAAATTGAAGGAGATTGAGGAGTGTAGAATAAAGCAGAAGAGTGGGATTTGAGAACTGGAAAGAGCAACCATGTTGGACAGGATGGTCTTTTCTTGGTACATTTCTTGTGTTCTTATGGATCTTAGAAGTTGTGACCGGGGCCCTAGGGGGGCCACACTGAGATTGCTCAATTAGGGCAAACTGCAAAGAATGGGGCAGACAATCCCCAAAACTGATGGTTATTCTAATACTTAGATTCACCGATCCAGCAACAGAAAAGCTTCTACAATACCTTACTGGTTACCCAGAAGCCAGAAATACAGTTCCCTTAAAGCAACCCAGCCTTGAGCTCCCCGCCAGACAGCCAAGTCAAATATGATGAGGATTACTGAAAACCTTGTTTGTCATATATAAAAAGTGCTATCAGGTCAATGAATATTTCAGATCTTACCCAAATACACACTTACAGCCAATTCTTATTAACTCAGCTAAAATTTATTAAAAAAGGAATGAGAGTGAGTACGGGTTAAAAGATCATTATACATACAGATATGAGTAAAGTTCTACGGTCAGTTCATAGTAGAGATGGTGAGCTTCAGAGTTGTAAAAAGTTATTTCAGAATTAGTTCTATAAGTTATAGTCCAATGTCAGGGTGACCCAGTTTGGAGCTGGGGACCTCAGTCTCGCAATTCAAACTTCCCCTGATGAAGTTTAAGCAGATGTGAGATGATAGGATCAGGGCCCTAGAGTTCTTTTTATAGTTATCTAGCAGCCTCTTGACAGCGTGCAGTCCTTGGGTGAACAATAGTGGCTTTGAAGGTACATCCTATGTCCTAAGAACCACCGGTGATTAGCTGAATGGATTAATAAAAGGCAATTGCCCAGCTCCCGCCATTTACAGGTAGATTCCACAAACTTCAAAGCGAAATAAAGTCAATGATATTACAACATTCACAGTTTACCTAAATATTAACATCTCCTTTTGATCTCTGAATTAACAGAATACAGCGATAGACAGGAACCATTTGGTTACACTGTCAACCTCAAACACAATCATTGTCTCCTAATATGTTGAATCTGGATCAGTTAGCCTACTAGTTGTGTAACCCTTTCTGGCCCTATGTCACAGAAGTGTTCTGGAACACAGAAACATGGAAGGGAGGAGAAGTATGACTAATGAAGCATAGAGGAAGCTCCAACTGTAAATACATTTTTAGGGCTGAATCAAGATTGGTTTTCTTAAGAAAGGAAAAGCCTGGGAAGACCCTGCACTGCCATAACCCATTTAGTCCCAGTGGAATAAGTGAAAGGGTTGGTTAAAAAACTAAATGCGTGTGAAAAAAGGATGAGAAGGATGAAAGGAACAGCAGCTGCTCCCCAAAGGGAGGGGACAGATAGGAAATAGGTTGTAAAAGAGTTAAGGCAATTTTTTTGTTCTGATGGCCCACCAAACCAGTTCCCCCTTTCACCAGCCATCTAAGCTTAACGTTATAGCACCCCTCCATCTAGCGAGGAGAATTGGGGTGATGTTTTCTCAGACTTGTTAGGGTTGCTTCTTCAGTCAGAAAGAGAGGATGCTAAAGAATGGCACTGCTCATCTACTAGTATATAAGTTAAAATAAAACTCAGTCACCATACTGTTTCAATGTCTAGGTGGCTCCTCCTTCCTTCCAGGGTCTAACTGTGCAGCTTCTGCAAGACGCCTTGAGTAGCTTGTCTTCCTTTCACTCCTGCCAGGAGTGAAAGTAAAATTAAGCTCTTACTGATACAGGGCCAGCTCTGCCCCCCGTTCCCCTGCCCCTGGAAGGGGCGGGGCTCGGGGTCAGCGTCCCCCAGCCAGCCCATCTGCGCTGCCTGGCCCATGCCGCCTGGGGCTCCAATGGCGATTTAAAGGGCTTGGGGAAGCTACTTCTTTTCCCCGCTCCCCCGCCCCCATCAGCAGCAGCGTGTTAATGTCACTGCCCGTTTTGCACCCCCTCATCGGCGGCCCTGCCACCAGGGACCCAGCAAGGCCACCGATGGGGGGGCGCAAAAGGGGCAGCAACATTAACACGCCGCCATGAGAGTGCTTTAAGCAGGGTCCTGCATCACAATCCCTCTGTGTTTTGCAACCCCTTGAAAAAAGATATATATTTTTTAAATAATCAAAGTTAATCAAGTTTTTTTTTTCAAATGCGCTTTCTACAAACTAATTGAAAGTAACTAATTTAAGTTATAGGAAAATATTTTAATTGAGAGTGGATTTACATTGCAGAAACATATTCTCTTTCTGTTGAATGATGGCCTTGTCACTGGATTTGGCGTGCTCTGTCACAGGTTCACTCTGTGGGAACGTGGGAAGTCGTGTCATTTTTCTAAAATCCCCAGTTGTAACATGGGGAGGATAATGCTTCCTGTCTCCCATCCTGTGTCTATGACCAGATCTTCCAAGGGAGCTAGTTAGGTTCCTGACTTTGATGAAGCTCCTTACAGGTGTAGGGATCTGCCTGTGAGGAACAATGTCCAGGTTTGCGGTTTTAGATTGTAAGCCGTTTCGGACAGGGCATGTCTCTGACTATGTGTTTCTAAAGCATGTAGCACAATGGAGCCCTCATCTTGGTTGGGGTCTTTGGAGGGTCCTATATAATACGATTAATAATAAATTGTCCATTTTTTTGCATGATATAAAAATAATTTTCTAAAGTGATATTGCCCTATGTTTTCTTATGCTGCAGTTGCCCAGGTATTTCCATAAATTAATATAGTTTTACAACTCAGCTTCAACAAAGAATTGTGGGTGATGCTTGGAATTGAAATTCCCACAGATACATTTTGTTTAGACATAGTGGGTCAAACACTTTTTTGTCTCTGTAGTGTAAATCTTACACCAGTATTTTGGCCCAGCCTGTTAATAAATTAATTTGTTATTAAAATATGTCTATAATAATATGTCATAGTTACATCTTCGCAGAGTTTTTTAATTTTTCTTATAGCATTTAGTTATTATATTTTTATCATGAAGACTGTTACTTGATCTAAATTAAATACGGAAACTTTAATTTTATGTGTAACAGAGTTATGATGGAGGGGAAAGCAAGGGAATA
The DNA here is from genome assembly GCF_965140285.1 of Lepidochelys kempii. Lineage (NCBI taxonomy): Eukaryota > Metazoa > Chordata > Testudines > Cheloniidae > Lepidochelys > Lepidochelys kempii. Next base: position 270,546,620 of record NC_136380.1, on the reverse strand, counting down.
AACTGTATTTAATGCCTACAATGTCACAAATTGTATGGCACTTTCTAGTTCTTATGGTCTAGCAATATGTTCTATAAGATTCAGCTTCCTTTACTGCAAAGCAGGAAACCAAAAAAGGAAGGGTGAAGCACTTCATTTTTTGGCAAGAGAAAAAACAACACCACCTATTTGTTTGAATCTATACCTGCTGTATCCTGGGTAACTGCATTTATTAAAAGAGGCTTCTGAAAATATTTCAGGTCTGAAGCAGGGTTCCATGGACCCAGATGAAGGTACACTGAGGATTACATGGAGTGGGAGCCAGTAATTTATAGTAGATCTGGACATTATAGACTTTATAACAGCAGAGCGGCTTTGCAATATGGTACAGTGGGGGTGTACATGTAGACAATTGGCCAGAGAAGTAGTACCAATAACAGGCTTCGTATCTGGATAGATATCCACAGTGAATCAAGGAACAAATGGCTGTATCTGCTTTGATTCTTTCTTTCCCTCCCCATTTATGTTAGTAATTATTTAGTACTTATATTTGCATAGCTAAACAGATTGACAAAAGGACTGTCACATCTCTCTGTACATTTCCAAGAGTATATTGTGTTGAGTATAACCCTGTTGAAAATAGAAATACCTCCAAAAATTGTGGTCCATAAGGGGAGGGCACTGAGCGGCTTCCCAGGAATTCTTCTTTTTTTTTTTTAGTTGTATTTTACAGTATTGTTGAATAATTTTGTCACATGTTCTGCTCTTGTCTGATTTTCAGCAAAAACTGTTATCACCAGTCAAAAAGTCACCCACCTTGATTCACTCTGATTTATCAGCTGTTTATGCTACTGTAGTTTTGAACAAGACAGTTTTGTTTTTGGGAACAAGAGATGGACAGTTACTGAAGGTTAGTGGAATGTGGGATATTTTTCCTAATCAATGTGTTTTAATGAGTAAATGTTTCCTGTGTTCCATTGTATACATTATATTGTAAACTAACATCATCACCTGGATATCTCTATATTCTGTTTTGTTTGCATTTTAAAGAACTGCAGTATTGTTACTTTCACTTTTTAAACATTCAAATGTGCAATTATTGGTTTACAGTCTCTTGGTGACAGAGGAACACAGAGAACAAAATAACATCCAGATGAGATTAAATGTCCTGCTTAAAATCCACAAATATAGTTCACTAATTAAATAATATCTATAGTCCTTAATTTATTGTTTGTACCACATTTAGTTAGTCTGTGTTTACCAGTGGAGACCAACTATTATTACATTTCTCTAGCTGTTTTTAAAAAACAACTTTTCTGTGTCTTGTGGTTATCTGTCCATTAGGAACCAAGACCAGACTCATTTTACTAAGGCTGCTGAGTAGTTGACCTTTGCCCGTTCTGAATCAAAAACTTAGAAATGAAATGTTTCCTATCTCACTGTCAAACCTGGGAGGCAACTCTCTTTTATTTGAGATTTTTTTTTTCCAGCGTTCTGTAACAGTGCATTTCCTGTCTACACTGCAAAGGATGACTCTTTCTGTTTTTAGTAAGCAGACAGCTGGAGTAGAGTAGAATACACCATGAAAAACTTTCTCCTGTTTGTTTCCAGGGAGCTGGAAACCAATTTTTGATAATTAAATAAAACTGAATGCTTTCATGTTTCTATAGTTCAGTGGAGACCATGAACACGTCTCCATTGCTTAGCCTTGTTTGTGGAAATAAGAAATAAACTCAGGGCAAATTTTGTACTGATGTTAGTTTGCTGATTAGTATAAACATTAAAATATCTTTGGATCCCCTACTCCTTTTACTTTTGGGAGAGGAGAGGCATAGAAACCTGTGGATTTGGGTTGGGTGAGATATGGAAGAGGAATAGCAACTCACAAGCATCCTCTCATCAACCCCAAAAGCTCCAGGGCAAAGCAACTCCTGTGACTGGAGACGGAGTCAGCAATAACTTTTGTAGGTTCCTTTTCATGCTGTGGAAACTCCCCCTTGATGGGTGGTCCTGGGAAGCAGAGGTACAAGGAGCCAAGTCCCTTACAGCATTACTCACACAAGAGCTGTACTGTCAAGGGGCTGCAGGGAGTATTGGGATTTGGGTGGCAGTGTAGAAACATGGAGCCTCTACCCAGATATTCTTTGCCTGTGGGAGTACCCATGGATTTAGGGGGCTGAACCTCTGCCATGAAGCAGGGTAGGGGCCACTCTCCATCTTCTGAGAGAAGAAAAAGGCATAAGATCTGTCTACGTTAGTTGTCCCCAAACTGGGGTGCACCCCACTACAGCGGTGTGATGGAACATTCGGGGGGGGGGGGGGGGCGGCAGGACCACCCAGCCGTGCTCTGCCCCCAGCTCTGCTCTGGCCCCACTCCCAGCTGCAGTCCCGGATGCTGGCTAAGACTCTCCCCCTGGTTCTGCCCTCAGCCTCAGTCCCTGGCCTGGCCACAACTCCGCATGCAGCCCGTGCTGCCAGCCCCAACTGCTGCCTGACCACGGCTCTGCTCCCGGCCCTGGCTCCCAGCCCAGCTGCAACTCTGGCCCCAGCCTTGGCTCCTTTATCCCTATCTGCGCCCTCCTTCCCCCGGGAGCCACGACTCAGCCCCAGTTTCCCGACCATGTCTCCTGAGCATGGGCAGGGGTAAGGAGTGGCCCAATGTGAAAAGTTTGGGAACCACTGGTCTACATCTTAGACCTTAGATCGTATTGTGGACCCCTTCACCCTCCACTCTACCGATAGAAATTGTTACACACTTCATATAGTATGTGTATATCTTTTCCTCCTCGTTTGATGTTGATGTCAGTTAGTGACTTAATACTGATAAAAATTACATTACCTACCCTACTCCAAGATCCAAATTCAGTACAAAATATATCTAGTTTCTGTGCTACAGAAGATATGATCTGATGTTCTTGTCCTCCAACTTTCTGCATTATGAGAACCAGACACATTTCTAAAGAAATCAGGTCACAATAAGTCTTCTAAGTGGTCTAATGATGTAGCCACTGTCGGAGCATGGAAAGGATTTATGATTAAAATATTAACTGTCTTCTTGTTAATCAGGGGGTTTAGTGGATAATTTTACATCTCATGTTTTTAGGTTATTCTTAACAACAACATGGAACCGAACTGCCCTGAAATTTTGTATGAAATTGAAGAAGAATCTTCTGTTTTCCCCAAACTTGTACTTGACCCAGTGGATAGTGACTACATATATCTGTCATTTGCTAACGAGGTTGGTACAATACTAGATAAAATGATTAAATGATTAACTGCTATCTTGAAGACTTTAATAAGTTTTCTGTCATTGTGTAAGTAGAACTTTTCATCTGAATTACAATCAAACCTTATTAATTATCCAAACTGCAGTTAACCAAAGCTTGTCTGCATCCCCCAAAGTTTGGCTTTAGACCTGCAGAGCTCATAATAGGCTGACTTTTATGTGCTCCCATTGAGGGAGTACTCATATGATTAAAGTTAAGCATGTGATTAAGTGTTTTGCTGGATCGAGACTAAAGTGTTTGGAACCAGTCAGGATTGAACTCAAGCTGCATAGAAGACCTGCTGATGAACAGGTCTCATTAACTCTGTGGGAACAAAGCTTTGAGCCAGCAGGCTAGTTCTCTATAATGTGCGGAGTTTGGTAGCAGGCTTTGCAGTCTATACTACTGAATTATGTTAACTCAAGATATGGGTTTGAAATCCTGGCCTTATTGAAGTCAATGGCAAAACTGCCATTCATTTTGGTGGGGCAGGATTTCACCCATGACCTTTATGCCTTCCCTTAAGATAAAGTCTCTTCAGTGCCAGTGAAAATCATATTTTTACCCTAAAATCTAGCAGAACAATTACAAATTGTTATAGACACCCCTTGACTTTCAAGGGTGGAGAATCTCAAAGTGCAAAAGTTTACTGTTCTAAAAATAGGTATAGATCTTTAGAAGAAAGAGCTTGATGTTCTTTAGTCTTGTTGGAAGAGCAAATTACTATGGAGAAACATTTAAGAATAAATACCTCTCCAAAACCTTGCTTGGGGCTTAGCAAGATCTTTTATAAAAGGAGACTTCTGATCCTGAGTACAGACTTTTAAATTTATTAGTAAATTCCCCTAATGATCTGAACCCCGAATTATTTCACAGACCTTCAAATAAATTGGGTTCCATTGTATATATTTGGAATAAGAGTTGATCGAGGGTCTGAGCAAAACCACAATAAACAAAACAAACAATCTTAATGTCTGCAATACAATTTATAAGCAAATCTTTTGAATCAGGAAAATGTTTAGTATTTATAAATAATGTTCATAGTTTTCATTTCAATTATTTCATTTTGAGAATGGTTAATTGGAATATTAGAGACAAATTTTCAAATATACATGTATCCACAATAACCTGTTTTTGCACACTGAAATGGAATTTTGTATGCATGTTTCATAATTCCATGCATTTGTACCAGTTTACCCAATGCATACATGCAAATATCTACTTACATGCACAGATGCATTTTTTGCACATGCATTTTTAGATGCACATTCATTGCACCATTTAAGAATTTGATTTTGAAGAGGCACAAATCCATTCTCTGCTAAACTAGAAGATTCATCATAAACATATCCCTTTCTATTATACATAATTCGCTGTGCTACTCCAGTATTTCTCCTGTATCCACTTATGGTAGCATGGGATTTTTCAGAAGTTAGAACCTAATAGCTAGTTTTCCAGACTAAAATGTACTTTACTTTACGAGTTATCTAATGAGGAAACTCCATAGATATCCAGTGGATATTTTTTTAAGTATATCACTTTCTTGCTGTAGATTTGTTTAAAGGCAAAGAATAAACATTCATTTTATGAGGTTCATGAAATAAACTCAGGGCAAACTTTGTACTGATGTTAGTTTGCTGATTAGTATAAACATTAAAATACCTTTGGATCCCCTACCCCTTTTGCCCTTTTTGAGCAGAGCTAGTACTGTTCAGCATAAGTTATTGCTTTCTGTATTTTTAGGTGAGAAGAATACAGGTTGCAAACTGCAATAAATATGGTTCCTGTAAAGAATGTTTATCTGCAAAGGATCCACACTGTGGATGGTGTTCTTTAAGCAAAAGGTATTGTCTGGTAGTTTAGACTTTTAGACAAAAACATATAATTAAATGTTAATTTCTAATAATTCAGGGCTGTATTCAGAATATACTTAGGCCTGATCTACCCTAGGAATGTATATTGGTATAGCTATGTCTCTTAGGGGTGTGAAAAATTCAGACCCCAAGAGACATAGCCAAACCAGCCTTACCCTCCCCCGTGTAGTCAGTGCTAGGGTGACAGAAAAATTCTTCTGTCAACCTAGATACCACCTCTTGGGGAGGTGGATTACCATCCTACACCAACAGGAGAACCCCTTCCATTGGCGTAGGTAATGTCTGCACTGAAATGCTACAGTGGCTCAGCTGCAGCAACGCCGCTGTGCCACAGCAGTGTTTCAAGAGTAGACAAGCCCGAAGTGTGTCTTCAGATATATGGGAATTTTTATGAATCCCTCTTGCTATAAATATATGACGTTTACTGTCACATGAGAAGGGGCTCCACGCCTTCCAAGGGCTGTGTTAACCTCTGGATATTTAGGGTCTCCCTATGAAATTTATGTAGGACTGGTGAGAAGAGTGAATTCTTCTGTTTTAAAAAAATTTTGTTGTATTAAATCGTGAACAGGTATCCAGAGACCCTCTTTTTAATGCTAGGCATATTTTGTATGTGAAAATATAAATAAAGTCCTGAATCTCCTTCAGCAATTAGGGTTCATTGTATTCGAATTCTTGCCTGATTCTCTATGCAAAATATTAGGAAGATTTTCTTCTAGGTCAGTAGGGAACAACTTTCTAAGCATCTCCCATTTTTGCCATTAGTTTTGTTGCTCTGTTTGAAGCTGCATGGGCAGGTTTGGCAGACTGCTGTACATTTTAATCCCATCTGGTTTGTTTTACGTTGATGTTAACAGACTGCTGTTGAAGACCCACTTTTCTGTGTAGGCCTAGGCGGATATTGATGGAAAGTAATCTAGTATCTTTTAATTTGTTTTGTCCAAGTTGTCTTCTGCTGGCCCAGAACAGACGTTCCACCAAAACTATGTTGTTAATGGAGGATAGGTCCATCAGTATGGAGGATAGATACGTCAATGGCTATTAGCCAAGATGGTCAGGGATGCAACCCCAGGCTCTCGGTGTCCTTTAATCTTTGATTGCCAGAAGTTGTGACTGGACAACAGGGAATGGATCACTCAGTATTTGCCCTGTTCTGTTCATTGCCCATGCAGCATCTGAGATGGGCCACTCTCAGAAGACAGGGTAGTGGGCTAGATGGGCCATTGGTCTAACCCAGCATAACTGTTCCTATGTTTTTATGTTATTTTGTTATTTATATTACCCTTATTGAGCTTTTCAGGTTTCAGATTTTCTATATGAGACGTTTACAGATGAGAGCTACTTAACACCCACACGATTTTTCAATATTAATGGATTTGTTTTTTGCAAATTGAGGATGAAAAGTGAATTTTTAGAAAAAGAGGTGGAGATGTTTTTAACAAATGTTTTTATTTAAGTTTCTACGTATACACTAAAAACAATATACTCTGTAGTACATCTTTATCATGTGCTGGAAGTACACTTGGTGTTGTCAGCAGATAAAAGGGCAGTGCACAACTTGTTCTGTGTACAATAATTTATCCTTATCTGCTCTTTACTTAATGATAAATGTTTGTCTTAGATACACTTTTCCTTTATTTGAATAAAACTTATCATCTCCTGATGTTAAAGTGATAAAATCATCAGTATTGATTGAAATGGTGCTGTTCTGATATGAAAATGTGTACATCTTGTCACACCCGTATACATGAAACAAAAATTTTTTTTTCTACTTTTTCATCAGATAAGGGCTAGTGCATACATTCCCCTTCTTTTCCCTTCAGTCTGTCAAAACTTTTAATAACAGAATAGAGTGTTTCATCTGGATCTGTATTTAATTTCCACATGTAAATCTGTGCTTAACTGAAGTATGTTGGAATGAATCCAATTGGAGGTGCTAATGTTTTTTATGCATTTCACATAGGAAAAGAATACAGCACATCTGTGTTATTTTTCTTATTGAAGAGCAGCTTAATTTTCAAATATACTGCTCATTTGCAGCTCCCCTTGACTTCAGTGGGAAATGAGTTGATCAGAACTTTTGAAATCAGGTCACATTTCTTCAGAAAGGGCTGTGATTTTGCACCATGAAACCATCATATTGCAGCAAGACAATAAAGAGATGAAGTACAGTAAACCAAAAAGGCATTTTGGTTAACACAGTGGTAAACTAGGTGAAGGTCCTTTATTGACTTTCTCATACAGTAATGAATCTGTACATCTAGATACACTGCTCATCATGATCTATGAATGAAGTGATGCACATTGTGAAAAGGGATCTTTAACAGAATAAATATTTTGCTTGCTGGTAAAGATGTGACAAATTCTCAATTCTGCATCTGTCTGTACTCAAATCCATGCATTTTGCAAATCTCATTCTGAAATTAATTACAAATACTTAAACTGGACCATGCCACCTCAACTCTGTCAAATCTGCCACCTGCTCTCAGCCATTGCCAGATTCTGTCCTTCTAAACTTGCTCCCATCTTCAAGATTCCCAGTCATTCTCATCAATTTCTTTGTGTCCTCCCAGCTCCCTCATGTACAGTGCCACTGATCCAGTCCCAGCTCTCTGCCTCCATCATGACTGAGCTCCAGATACCCTCACCTGCTTACTCCTAGTACATAGCTCTTTCCCTCCCTAGTAATTTTCTGAATCTGAATGCTGATAGCTGCTGTCTGCCAGATACCAGTAGCCACTTCTAAGTACCCAGTGGATCCAAAATAATGTGGATTTGTTAGATCCCAATTTATTATTTATACATTATGGGCTAAGGCCATGTCTCCACTAAAAACTTCTGTCATTGCAAGTTATGTCAATGTACAGTTGCCAAAGTTTCTGAGTATATTTGGCTGCTTGTGTTGGTGCTGTGTGTACTCACCAGGAGTGCTTGTGTTTATGTAGTGTGGTGCACCAGGGGTAGGTATCCCAGTGGGCCATGCACCCCCACCTGAGTCACTGCCTTTTGGGACATTTTCTCAGTGTTTTGTGGGATAGTAATGATTCGCCAGGCATTTTGGGAAGCTAGGTGTCAAGTTCCCAGCATGCAAGTTTCTCCGTTCCATAGTACCTTCCATGTCCCATAATTTTTATAACATTTATTTTAAAATGCCACAAACTTGTGTGGTACTTTTAGTCTCTGCTGTCTCTGACACAAGCAGGGAGCCCTCAGCGCTCAGCACTAGTCTCATGACTGTTGCAAATACAGAATGCTGACCTTCAGGAAGTACTGCAACAACCAAGATGAGGAAGATGATGATGTGTCTGAGGAGAGTTTGTTGATGGACGTAGCAAAAGAAAAATTCCAGGTTGTTGTTGGTGTTCATGAGCAGCTGCAGACGGTGGAGCACCACTTCTGGGCCCAAGAGACAAGCACTGACTAGTGGGATTGCATCGTAATGCAGGTATGGGATGATGAGCAGTGACTACAGAACTTTAAGATGCAAAAGGCTACGTTCCTGGATCTCTGTGCCGAGCTCGCTCCAGCCCTCCAGTGCAGGGACACCAGAATGAGAGGTGCACCAAGAGTAGAGAAGAGTGTGGTGATCATTCTCTGGAAACTTGCAATATCAGATTGCTACTGTTCAGTGAGAAATCGTTTTGGAGTTGGAAAATCCACAGTGGAGGCCATTGTTGTGCAAGTGTGTGAGGCTATGCAGGACTATGATTCTTGGCAATGTGCAAGAAATAGTGGATGGATCTGAAACCATAGAATTCCTGAACTGTGGCGAGGTGATAAATGGAAATTATATCCCTATTTTGGCACCAGCCTACCTTACTAGTAAGTACACCAACAGAAAGGGCTATTTTTCTATGCTAATGCAAGTGCTAGTGGATCACCAGGGCTGCTTCACTGAAATCAATGCAGGCTGGTAAGGGAAGGTGCATGATGCTCTCATCTTTAAGAACACAGAACGTCTGAGAGAGCTGAATTCAGGGATATTCTATCCTGACCAGCGGATTACCTTTGGTGATGTGGAAATGCCAGTAGTGATTCTGGGGGACCTAGCCTACAACTTGTTTCCCTGCTTCATGAAGCCGTACACCGGCCACCTTGACATCCCCAAGGAAAGATTTAACTACAGACTCAGTAGGTGCAGAATGATGGTGGAATGTTCTTTGGTAGATTGAAGGGTTACTGTTGTTTTATTCACTAGATTAGATCTCAGCGAGGAAAACATCCCAGTGGTTATAGCTGCATGTTGTATAGGCATTATATATGTGAGGCAAAGCGAGAAAAACTGCCACCAGGACGGAGGGGCAAGGTGGAGTGGCTGTCTGCTGAGTTTGAACAACCTGACACCAGGGCTATTACAGGAGCCCAGTGTAGAGCTATGCATTTGTGGGAGTCTTTAAAGATTCCCTTTTATGGTTAGCCACATTAGTGTTCTCTCTTGCTGTCTTGAGAGAGTGTCTCTCTTCTATAGTTTAAAGTATGTATTGTTTTGGTTTTTGCCTGCTGGCATCTATTCCCTTGTGCCTGCTGCAGAATAATAAATACTGCTGTGCCTGAGGCTTTCCCTGCCACTAGAATTTGTGTGGTGCTTGCTGTACCTTTATAAATATGGCTGGGTGTTTTTCTGACACTCTCTGAATTCTGGGGTGCATGGTTTGCATTTGTAAGTACTGTTTGATTTCTTGACTGCCTCTATGCATTCTGTAATATTTCGTGTGAACTATTAAATATACTGCGATTCTCCGAAAATAGAACTTTGCTGAGTGAGCTGCTGAGTGTGTTTGTCAAGTTAGGCAACTAGGAAAGGGCATTTCAAAAAGTGGGGGTTTTCATGTGCACCTATGTGATCCCACTGAAGTCAGTGTGGTTGCAAGAGTGTATATGAGAGCTGAATTTGTCCCATTTAGTTCAAGTGAAACCTTGTCAACCACCTTGTTAATTTCTTGCAGTAAGGTTAGAATCTTAGCATTGTCTAAGAGGGCCTCAGCAGTTTCTGGTACAACAGGAATTCAGTTTCCTGAGTTAGAGCACACAGAAAGTGGCCACTTGCTTGACTCTGTTCATGCTGTCAACATCTTGATTTTTAGGCATCTTGTGTGTGTGTGTGTGGGGGGGGGGTTCTTCAGTCTTTTATTTATTTTTCCTTTTAGGATAATTCAGTGTTTGTCTAAACATGCTTTCATGTAGTGAACCCTGAAAAATCCCATTGAATCCCCTGTCAGGATCTGTTACTTCAGGAATTTTATTAATTAAAGCCCCAAACATGCTTAATTGTAGGTTCTTGAGTAGTTCCATGTAAGTAAAATTAATCATACACGTACGTGTTTTCGGGATTGAGGCTTAATATTTTTCATTCCACATGGTTCAAACAAACCAGTTTTGAATAGTTTTGTTATTATTTGCCTCCTGGAAATGAATGCTTTATTAAAACAATTCAAAAGTTCCTGGTTGCTCCACGGTCTTCTGTCCAAACATACTTCTGTGCAGTCTGATTTACAGTGTATATTTTCTACAACAATTTGATATTAATTGAACTTCATGTGCCTACCCCTCCCACCTCTGATTTAATTTATACTTTAATACTAGCAAAATATATTTTGCTATACCTTGTCAGAGACAGGGATCTGATCCCAAAGCCCATTAGTGTCAGTGGGAAATTAGCCAGGATGGGTAAGGAGTGGTGTCCCTAGCCTCTGTTTGTCAGAGGGTGAAGATGGATGGCAGGAGAGAGATCACTGATCATTACCTGTTAGGCTCACTCCTTCTGGGGCACCACCTGCCATTGGCCACTGTTGGTAGACAGGATACTGGGCTGGATGGACCTTTGGCCTGACCCCATATGGCCATTCTTATGTTCTTAGCCAGGACCAGACTCCAGGCCCCCTAAGACCGTCTTAACTCAGATGTGTAAGTGCATTTCTAAATAAAGTCCCATTAACTTCAGAATACTTTGCTGAATCAGGGCCTAAATGCATAAATGATTGTGCTGTGTATTTATTTTGAAATACTAAATACGACTAGAAGATTTGTCTGACTGTTTTCCTATAGCTTTTTATGGTAGCAGCTGGGTTCCTGTTAAAATTCAGTAAAATACTGAACAAATTAAAGCACTGCATCTGGTACTGAAGCTAGTATAAAGAAGTATTGACTAGTGAAATTTTGTGTGTGTATGTGTGGTTGTTTTTTTTAGGTGCACTTTAAAAGGAAATTGTTCACATTCAAATAACTCAAGGGACTGGGTTAACATTTCACATGAAGCTGGTAAATGCCCGACAATCCAGATACTTCTCATTGGTAGAAACAAGGTATGTAAAAACAGTTGTATGTGTATTTGTTTGTCATTTTAAATGTGCTATTGCATCACTTACAGTAACTTTCCTCTTTTGGTCACTACAGTCCATAAACCAGCACCTATCCATCTCAAAAACTGTCAAATATAGTGGAGACTCTAACTGGGTGAATTTATAGATATGATAGATGCTCCCCTTATACCTCTTTGCTTCTCAGCCACAAGGTGGGTCATCAGGCCTTGCTTTATTGTGCTGACTCAGTACTTCATTATGCTGACCAAGGGAGTGATTTAATTATATTGTGACTTTATCACTTATGTTGTCCAGAGAGTATCTATGAAATGCACTAACTGGGTTCCAGGTTTTATAAGTCAGACAACAAGGCAGCATATGCACACAAACACAAATATAATCTTTGAGACCATGACACTGGTGTTTGCAAAGGATTGAGATGAAAATGAATAGAGAAAAAACATCACAGGATCCTAGGAATGAGAAATGGAATATATGTACAGATGGAAGCCCACAGAGAACTTAATAGGGATGAAATCATTAAGATTCTATAGAAATTGCTCTAAATGACCTACAGAATTTTATGAATATTGATATAATAATATTAATACCTAGCTCTTACACAGTGCTTTTTGTCAGTAGACCTGAATGCTTTACAAAAGAGATAAGCATTGATATCCCCATGCAGGGAAACAGAGGCACTGGGAGGTGAAGTGACTTGCCCAAGGTCACCAGCAGGCCAATGGTCAAAGTGGGAATAGAGCCTAAGTCTCCTGAGTCCCAGCCCAGTGCTCTATGCACTACAGAATTATTTTTAAAATTCTATAGGAGTTCAAAAAGGGTCCCCCTGTTAGCACAAAAAAAAAAATGTACTATGGAGTCTAGTTTTCTATAAGCATACCGATGCAGCTTTTGTTCCTTCTGTAGTAGATCTCACTTTGAGATTTTTTTTTTCTGGTGTTCAGTCTCAGTGGTCTTAATTTCATCCCTTTATATTGATATATCCTCTGTACCCTCTTAAATAATTCTTCTATCTCCTCGTTGATCACATCCTTTAAATCATTGTAGGCTGGTATCATGTCCCCCAGCTTAGTTGTTTCTTTGCCAGCCTATTCATCTTTACCTCTGTTAATCTTTCCTCATACATCAGTCACTCCAGCAGCATGACTGTTTTTGCTTCTCTTTTGTATATTCCCTCCATTTTTGTGACATATTTCTGGCAATAAGAAAAAGATTGAAATATGTTTGTGCTAAACACCATGAGGCCTAAAGCGGTTTATAGCTTATTCCGATGCCAGTGTCGCTCTTACTGCTCGTGCCAACACTACAAGTGTCCCACCTGCAGTCAGCACCACCACTATCACCTGATCAATTATTCTTGACTTGAGTGGGGTAAACAATTCATATTGATTAATATGTTGGGCAAACACAGCCCCTTTGTCCTTTGGAGAATTGTCCATGAACAGACTGCATTTTGTACTAAATTGCTCACTATCTGAGATTGTTTGGAGGTTTCTTCCAAACAAATTTCGGTTTATGGATTTGCTCATTATCTGTTCACCACAGATTGCTTTGAGTATTCACTTTTTGAGCTCTGGTTGGCCACCCAATTTGTATGATATTCATTTTGTTTCTTGATTGCTTGAGCTAACATTTATAAATTACTTGCAACCAATGTAGTACAAAACAGATTTTATGTTGTAATTAAATGAATTTTGGATATAGACCCAAAAGTTAACTTTCCATGAACATTTATACAGACTGACACAAATACAGGAACTCCTCACTTAACGTTGTAGTTATGTTCCTGAAAAATGCGACTTTAACCGAAACGATGTTAAGTGAATCCAGTTTCCGCATAAGAATTAATGTAAATGGGGGGTTAGGTTCCAGGGAAATGTTTTTCACCAGACAAAAGATTATATTATATATATATACACACACACACACAGTATAAGTTTTAAACAAACAATTTAATACTGGTACACAGCAATGACGATTGTGAAGCTTGGTTGTGGTGGTGAAGTCGGAGGGTAGGGTATTTCCCAGGGAATGCCTTACTGCTAAATGATCAACTAGCCCTCAAAGATTAACTCGTAGTTAATGTAGCCTCACACTCTACAAGGCAGAAGGAATGAAGGGAGGGGAGACAGCATAGCAGACAGAGACACACACCCTCTGTCTGTGTGTGTCTGTGTGTGTGAGAGAGAGAGAGAGATGTGCATTTCTCCTTTAAGTATGCTGATCCCTGTCTTAAATACACTGCCTTGTTAATTAGATCAGCAAGCTGAGACCCACCTCAGCTGCTGCCTCCGGGAATGTCATGTGTCCCCCCTGCTCTATGGAAGATGGGGTAAGCGGGGTGCAGGAGCAGGGGGGAGGGAGACACCCTGATATTAGCCCCCCTCTTCCCCTCCACCCCGCACAGCAAGCAGGAGGCTCTGGAGAGCAGCTCCAAGGCAGAGGGCAGGAGCAGCACATGGCAGTGGGGGAGGGACAGCTGAACTGCCAGCAATTGACAGCCTGCTGGGCAGCTGCTGCATAGGGAACTTAGGGGAGCAGGGAGCTGGTAGAGGGACTGCCGATCCACCCTAGTTCCAAGCCCCCATCAGCTAGCTGCACCAGGCTGCGGTTCCTGCAAGCAGTGGAGAAAGCAGGCAGCTGCCAAAGGACGTTAGAAGGGAGCACTGCACAACTTTAAACGAGCATGTTCCCTAATTGATCAGCAACGTAACAACGTTAACTGGGATGACTTTAAGTGAGGAGTTCCTGTATTTTTGAAAAGGCAATATAAAGGAGCATAACACTGTCAAAGCAAAATTCAATTAAACAGTTATCAAAATATTCAAAAGTAATTTTTCTACCTACTCACACACCTCTGATTTTAACAAGTCAGTGCAGTAGCTCTCATCAACATCTCTTTTGTATCCTTCCCTGCTTGGAATTCCCTTTGACAGACCTCTGGTGAATCTGTCTGCTTCTGACATGGTAGTTTTTCTCTGCACTTCATATAGTTTGAACTTGTGTGAAGACAGGAAGGCAATTTAATAAATATTGCAAGTAATCAATTGTATTTTTACTTTTTTTTTTTTTTAGATTGTTGTGACTGCAGTTGGAGATGTTTCAGCGCTCTCCAAAAGACATTTTGTTTGTATTGTGAAAGATACAAAAACCAACCAAGTACTTTGTAAAATGGAAGAGTCACAAATCATGAACTGCTCCTGCAATCTAAATAATGCAACACTAATCAATAGGGGTATGTTTATTTAGCATCCACATATTAAATACTTATTCATTATCCTTCATAACTGATTAAAACCAACAGTGAATACATGCCCAGTGAGCATAAGATGTAGATCAGTGGTCTCCAACCTTTTTACGTACAAGATCACTTTTTGAATTTAAGATCAACCCAGGATCTGCCCTGCTCCTTCTCTGAGGCCCCGCCCTGCTCACTCCATTCCCCCCCATCCTCCGTCTCTTGCTCTCCCCTACCCTCACTCACTTTCACCAGGCTGGGGCAGGGGGTTGGGGTGCGGGAGGGGGTGCAGGCTCTGGGCTGGGGCCAAGAGGTTCAGAGTGTGGGAGTGGGCTCCAGGCTGAACCTGGGGCAGGGGGTTGGGGTGCAGGAGTGAGGGGTGCAAGCTCTGGGAGGGAGTTTGGGTGCAGGGGTCATATGGTCACATTGTACCTAATCTCATAGAATCCACTGGACATTTCATGAGTTTTACTTTTTGTTAGTGTCATTTGTGGTTTATAGATCCAAAATCCTTCAGGGATTGTCACAAATCAGTGTAACATTCTTAACTGTGGGGTGTCCAGGCTGGGGCGGAGTGTTGGGGTGCAGGATGGGGTGAGGGGTGTGTGCTCTGGGAGGGAGTTTGGGTGCAGGAGGGGGCTCCGGGCTGGGGCAGGGGATTGGGGTGCAGGAGGGGGCTCTGGGCTGGAGCAGGGGGTTGGGGTGCAGTCCGGGGTGCGGGCTCTGGGAGGGAGTTTGGGTACAGGAGGGGGCTCCAGGCTGGGGGAGGGGATTGGGGTGCAGGAGGGGGTGAGGGGTGCGGGCTCTGGGAGGGAGTTTGGGTGCAGGAGAGGACTCCGGGCTCAGGCAGGGGTTTAGGGTGCAGGAGGGGGTGCGAGGTGCAGGCTCCAGCCGGGAGGTGCTTACCACAGACAGCTCCCGGTCGGCTGCCTGCCTGCCTTGGCCCCACACTGCTCCCAGAAGCAGCTGGCTGCTGTCATATCTCTGCGGCTCCTGGGGGGATGGGAGCGGGTCTCTATGCACTGCCTGCGCCTGTAAGCGCTGCCCCCGCAGGGCAGGGACAGTGCTGGGGGCGGGGGCAGCACACGGAGCCGCCTCACACACACACACACACACACACACACACATATCCCACGGGACCACAGAGATGTGCCAGCAGCCAGCCGCTTCCAGGAGTGGCGTGGGGCAGGGAAGGCAGGCTGCCTACCTGAGCCCTGCTGCGCCACCGGCTTTTAGCGGCCGGAGATGGCTATCAACTGGCAGAGGCTCCAGGGTGACCACTGATGTAGATCATGCTTTGTATTGAGGTTTTTCATTTGAAAAACACTTGATTCTTATTTTGGCAAGTGATTTGAACATATTAGAGTGTGCTTGTTCATTCAAGTTTTGTTTATATGAACCCTCTACTGAACATGTTAGAGGTCCCCTTCTGAGCCAATCTGCAGAGAATTTGAGTTCTTTCAACCACCATCTGGGAAGCTTTGTCTCTTTAGCTCAACCTGTACTAGTTCAACCTTTTAGCTCTGGAAGTACTTGGTCCAGCCCCTGCTGTGTTGTCTAAGATAGCCTCTGTCACACATACATTCATGATTATAATATTATACCTACTTTGGGCTCAATTCTATCCTCAATGACATGGTGAAATGCCTATTGACCTCAATCTGAATTGAACTGAGGGGCAGGGTTGATTTTGTTTATATTGTCAAATATGGTGTTTAATACCTTCTCATACAGTCGCTTAACTTTTTCTTGGAAAATAGCTTTGTTTGGAGACTACTGGCAAGAGATGTTGAAAACGAATGTGAATTAGTGGTTAAGAATCAAATTCTGTTCTCACGTGGGAGACCAGAATTTGGCTTTTAATACTGTTGTGCCAGTGTGAAATGAGAGAAAAAAATGGGTATGTATATCTGAATTATAGTTTAACATTAGTGAACAGTGTTTTTACAATACATTGTTTATCAACTGTAGATAACAGAAAAACTTAAGATTCAATGGTGATTGGCTGAGTGATAATTGTAAAGAATAATTTATTTGATAAATTTTGCCTCTTTATGTTTGTGAATTGCCTGCAAAAAGACAGTAAACAGACTGTGAACAAATCTATTCTTTATTTCATTCATTATTCAGAGTTATTCACTGCATCATTCTGCAGTAATTCTTAGTCCATGACTTTGTTCATGAGCAGTTAGTTGTGAGTATTAGAAATCTGAATCATTCTGATTGGACAGTTAGGTCATGTGGTATGTTTTCTGACTGGATGAGTGTAAGTATTAGAATCAGATTGTGAATTATTATAAATTTGGAATTCACTTTCTGGAATTCAAGGATTCCGTCCCAAAGTAGCTCAGAAGGTAATCCATGACACCAGTTTCTGTTCAATTAGTAACATAATTTTTTTTCCCTATGCATTGCTTCATGGATCTGTGTGGATGCATACGGAAACTGCTGGTGCCAAAGAAGAAAAGAAAGCTCTAAAACAAATGAAAGGCAAAGATGCAATTATATTAGTGAACACAAAAATAAAACGTCTTTAAATAGTACTGAGAGTTTGACAAAAAACAGTAGGTTAAGGAAATTTAAAGTAGAAGATAAAACTCTTTAGCATTAACCTTTTCTCTTTTCCTAGGTATTGTAGCCCAAAAGATACATAAAAGTATGCATAGATCTGATCCTCTTTTAATACTCCCATGTAAAGGGATAAATGAAACATCAGCTTTAATTTATGAACATTCTTGATTTTGCTCTGCACAGATGGAGTCTTGTTCCCACTGGGAGTTCCTCGCAGTGTCGGGGTCTTAAAATCTCATCCTACGGTCATTGCTCAGGCAAAACTCCCACTGGAGTCACAGGCTTCACAGCCCTAACGGTTACTTAAATGTATTTCTGTGTGTGTCGACATCTTTTTATAATATTGATTGTTAAAAACAAAAGGAAAAAGCTTTTGTCATAACTGTGTGACAGCTGGGAAAATAGAGGATGACTCCAGGGCATTAAGCTGTCTGTTGTAAATACATAATAATGGACTTTTAAAAATGCAAGTAGTGTCATAATTACATTAGGAACTTCTATATGCCTATTATTGACCCATTCCCATGAGCCACGTAAGCACAGTTGTAGAATTTGTCACTTCCCCCCTCGTTTTTTATGCGGGGAGGGTCTGTTGCTTACTTTGTGTTTGTATAATGCCTAGCAGAAATGGGGTCCTGAACTCAACTAGAGCTTCCAGGTGCTACTGTCATTTTACTACAGTTATGACTACTGCTACAAATCAGTTACTAATAGAACCGTGGGTGTATGTTGAAAAGTACATGCTATCTGATATTAAGTTGCCTTCATCTTGTGAGAAAGGGCCTTTGCGAGACTCTTGTGATCATCTCACCAGGGAAAATGCTTTGAAAACAGCTACTGCTCAGTGCAATCTGATGCATTCTTCTTGGGCTCAGTCCAGCTCATACTGAAATCAACAGCTGTTTTTCCACTAACAAGTTGATCAGCCAGGGATAAAAGTAATTTGTTTTTAGTATTTAAAGACGGCATAAACTCCACCAGAAGCAGCAGAATATCTTTCCTTTGCTCAGTCTCTCTCCCCTCCCCCCATTCAAGCACTTATCAATAAATGGTGAATTATAACCAATTAAGTCTCTGATCATGCAGTGACTTAGGCGTGTTGTTAACTTTATGTGCTATGGACCAGATTTTTAAAGGTTTCTAAGTGCCTGAAGATGCCAATATGCCTTAGTGTGAATTTTCAAATCCTGCTAGGTGCCTATCTGCATCTTTAAACAACTAAAATACCTTTAAAAATCTGGCGTTCTGGCCCCATTGTGGCAAAGTACTTAAGCCTATGAGTAGTCCCAAAGTCAGTGTTCATCCCAGGGTTGACCCTGACCAGCTAACACACGTAGGTGGGTAGGTGTAACTTGAGCTCGGGCAGTTATTGATTCTGCATGCATGTGCATGCGGGCACGCACACACACTCACAAAAATATAAGGGACTGTTGCAAAGCACACATTATAGCTTAAGTGGCAAATGTCTGGCTATGCTTTTGAGTGTGATATTCAGCTTATTGAGAGGAAGATATTCTTTCATTCCATAGCTGCCAATGAATTATGGTATAGTAATTACTGGCTGAAATAATAGCAAATCAACTCATGTAGTCATAAAATATTTAAACAGGATAAAAATTGCTACTATGTAGATAGCACAGTCTTTAGAAGGGTTTGAGACAGAAAGAGAAGGAAGTATTGTTTGTGAAGAGAAGCACCTTCTAGTGGTTAAAGCACAAGCCTGGAAGTTGGGAAATTCTGGTTTTGCCACAGACATGCTGTGTAATCTTGGGGAAGTCACTTACTTTCGTTGTGGGGGAGTTTCCTCATCTGTTAGCATGAAGATAATATTACTTTCCTACCTCACAGGGGTGATGCCAAGCTTAAATCATGAAAGCGTGTAAAGTGTTTTGAGAATTTTGGATGAAAGGTGCTGTAGAAAGACAAAATGTTGTTGTTGTGGTTGTTTTTCTATAAAGCAAAAGTGTGTATGTGAGGGGAGAGAGAGAGAAAGGACAAACATACCAACCAGGATGCAACTTGATGTACGTTGGCTGCTAAGATTAAGTCAATGAATATTTAGTTATTTCTTATAGCAGGGTAACCAACGTACATCTAATACAGATAATCTTTTTTTCAGATATTTCAGCTGTTGAAGTGACACTCATCTCTGATTCTCGGAATTTGTCAGAAACATTTCAGTTGAAAACGTAAGTTTGTTTTCTAAATATGATGACTAAGGGCTGTGTATCTGAGGTGTTTACATGTTGTTTTTTAAAAGTATTTAAAAAGGGGGATGCACTTCAGCAGAGGTCGAGAAATCTTTTTCCTGGCCTATATCCTCTCTTCTTTTTTGTGGCTTTATAAAGCTGCTTTCATGTGGTGTCTGTTTTAAAAACAAATGATAAAAAGAGATATTTCTTATAAGCCCCTGGCAGCTATAGGAGAGTTGTTATAACAATGCTAGCTCCCACTGAAATAATAAAGGCTGTAACCTGGAAATCAGCGGACATTTTACCTGTGTAAGGGCTGAGGACCATGCTGTACCCTCCCATGGTCTAACCTGGATGAATGGATACAGAAGACCCAGAAAAGTGTGTGAAGTTCATCTGAAGGCAGGGGTGGGAAAACTTTTTGGCCCGAGGGCCACATTGGGGTTGCAAAACTATGGATGGAAGGGTCGGGAAGGCTGTGCCTCCCCAAACAGCCTGGCTCCTGCCCCCTATCTGCCCCCTTTCACTTCCCACCCCCTGACTGTCCACCTCAGAACCCCCAATCCATCCACCACCACCCTGCTCCTTGTCCCCTGACCGCCCCCTCCTGGGACCCCACCCCCTATCCAACCCCCGTGCTTCCTGACTGCCCCGACCCCTATCCACACCCCCGCCCCTAACCACCCCCCAGGACCCTCCCCCATCCAACCCCTCCTGTTCCCCGTCCCATGACCCACCTCAAACCTCCGCCCCATCCAACTGCTCCCTGTCCCCTGACTGCCCCCCGGGACCTCCTGCTCCTTATCCAACCCCCCTGCTTCCCGCCCCCTTACCATGCCGCTCAGAGGAGCAGAAGCTCTCAGCCACATGGCCTGGCCGGACCCAGCTACACAGCCGCGCTGCCCCGCAGGAGCGGCAGGCCACAACGTTGGCGGTGTGGTGAGCTGAGGCTGCGGGGGAGGGGGGACAGCTGGGGAGGGGTTAGCTTCCGCGGCCGGGAGCTCAAGGGCTGGGCAGGACGGTCCCGCGGGTCAGATGTGGCCCGTAGGCAGTAGTTTGCCCACCTCTGTCTTTAGGTGTTTGCTGCTATTAAAGCAGGGATGTCATATGTTGTGATGTTAACAGCAGAAAGTAACACCTAATGAAATAATAGTAATATTGAAACCTGAGGGGCATTTATATCTACACATCCATTCTTTAGCACCATATTCTGGGCTTATTTTCCACTGAAAACTCTTACTGAGAGCAGTGGGAGTTACTCACACAGGATGTGGGCAGATTATGAACAAGATTATATTTATGACAGGGTTGCCTGCGATAGCAGGGGACCTGATTTAATGATCCAAGGAGGTCCCTTCCAGTTCTGTGTCCTGTGTTCCTATACCCCCAATCAACACTTTTCCTTTTCTGACTGTAATAAACACTGAGATAGGGAAGGGAGCCTCTCTTCTTTCTCCTTGGTGAGTAGAACACGGGACCTACTGGAGATTATAATACGGATAAGTGTGTTGCTCATTTTAATGTCGTTGAAAGATTTACAGTGTTGTTCTGCTAGGTTTGTACTTTTTGCATAACTTGAAATTTCATGTTCACAAATGTATTTCTTTTAACGTGTTTGCTTAATCCCTATATTTGATGCAAGCTATCTGTTTTATGTATTGCCAGTTGCTCAAGATGTATCAGCACTGGTGTTTGTGCCTTGTGTGAAATAAAGCACATCTCTCCCTTTGTTGCCTGCAAGCCTGATGGTTCTGGGCAAGTTCAGGTAAAATTCTTTGGGCTATATAGAACTTAACATTTTCTGTGGTACATTTTTTAATATTTGAGCAAATGTATGTTTCCTGTTCATTTTGATGTGACAGAATGTTTTGACTTTTTCAGGATGATTGTCATCTGATTGACAAACAAGGGAATGTGCCAGCCACTACTGCTTCCCAAACGAACGCTACTACACAGATGTCAGAGGTTAGCTAACATTTTTAGACAGATGTAAATGATGCACAAATTGATCGGGGAAAAGCTCAGATTAAAGGAGGGAAGGTTGGAAGGAAGGCAAGGGTAATTATAAGAGAATTAATTGGTTATATAATTATTGCACAGGCTTGTTTTTCATTATTTTTATTTATATTAAATAGTGCCTAGTGGCACAAACCAGGATTCGGGCTCCATTCTGCTAGGTGTTGTACATATACATAGAAAGATATAGTACTTCCCTCAAACACCGTACAAAGTACATAGACAAAGGGTGGGTAGGAAGTATTACCAGCCCTACTTTACAAATGGAGAATGAGGCAAAGAGATTAAATGACTTGTGCAAAGTCACAGGAGGATTCTGTGGCAGAACCAGAAACTGAACTCAGATCTCCAGTGCCCTAAGTGCCTTAACCACAAGACCATTCTCGCTTTCTTGATGGTTCCAAACCATCTTAAATGTTTGATAAAATTAAATAAACAGAATCAGTTGGTGCTACTCAGCTTAGCCATCAGTGGTTTGCTGATTTACTGTAGGTGTCAGAAGAGAAATAGGTATTGAAGAGGGGTTGATTGATGGATAATAGGTACACAGAAAGTTGCTACCTATTTGGTTTCTCATTTTCTGCAAGATAGCATGGCTGCTATAAATAGATGCTAAGGGGGAATATAGTATTCTTCTCTCTACTTCTCCGGATATGTCCACCTAATTCCTTATACATCAAGATGAGTTACCTCTCAATCCAGCTGCTAGGCTTGATGGTGAAGTTTTTGTATGGAATAATAAGATCACTTTTGTTTTTCAAACAGAAAAATGGGACTGTAGTATGTACACTTCTGAACATTAATATTTTGGAGTTGATGTGTGCATAGAGTGTTAGCACTGCAGAGAGAACAGAGCAAACTCCTCTATGCCTCGTTTCCAAGTGCATTAATGTGGAATTGGTAAATGGTTGGAATTGTTGAAAGATGGCTTTCTCCCACATGCCTTATCTTGGAGACACAGTGATGGACAAAGCTGTTGAAGCATTAAAAAGCAATGGAAAGGCAGATATTGTTTAGACTCGATTGAAACATTAAATGGGTTTTTAAACTGCAGCTGAAATCCTGCTTTTTCTTTTATCCTGAAGTTTGGAATTTTTACTTTGGCTTTAGAACTTTAGGGTCAAACAGTGGTTGGACCGGCATAGGAGCATTAGAAAGGGGGAAAGGCCACAAGAAACCCTCTACCCATTGCCGATCCACACAGGGCACAGCCATAATTTGGCTGGGCTGCAAGGGTAGAGGCAGGATGGCCAGTACTGCTCTGAGGTCTGTATCTAGTGGGCTGAGGTAGGGGACTGTGCTTCTTTACAGCCCATGAACCAGCTGACCTATTATGGGTCAATGCTGTCTACACCTTCCAAGATGCAGCAAAAGCCTTTTACCCAGGACACTTCCCTCAGCACCAGTTGAGGCATTATGCCATTCAAATCAGAGTGGGCAAGATCACCAATTGGTGTAAACTGGTGTAGCTCCATCAAAGTCATTGGCCATGTGCTGACGTACACCAGCTAAAGATGTGGCTAAATATCTCCAAGTCCTGCAGCTCAGTCAGCAAGCTCCCTCTCTTTGTGTATCTCTCTAGGTATTTATACTGCACTCATCAGTGTGGTAGCTGAGCGCCTTACAAAGAGTTTAAAAATATCACTCTTTCTTTCCTGTTTTCCTCCCTGTTGTTGCTGGGAGTCTCTCATTCAGCTGAGTTGAAGAAATGAGTTTTGCATGTGCAAAGTGGGGAAGTTAGCTGTGGTGTTCTGATGCAGAAGTGACTGATCTAGACATGAGGCTGACTGCTGACACATCTGTCTCTTCCACATTCACGAGATCATAGTTTCATTGTTCCAGAGAAACTCAGGTGTTGTGGGCAACCGGGGTCATGTAGAGAAGCAGTCGCCCAAGTAGCTTGGGTCAGCACTGTTCAGAGCTCTGAATATCAGCACTAAATCTTTTAATTTGATTCTGTGTTCAGTGAGGAAGCCAATGCCATTTAGCCCAGGAAAAGCATTATTTTTCAATGACACGTTAAGCATCTTTCTGTTTGATGATTTCTAGTTTTTAATAAGAAATAATTTAAATGAAGTATCCTACATGCCTTTAATGTGAGCTCCTTTTCCCTGCTGAACTTGCACCCACCTTTCTTATGTGTCAGCAGTAAAATGAAACTTAGAGAAATCCTACTTTCTAATGGGGCTTGTTACTCAGTTTTGTGAATGTCCTTCTATGCTGCTTTGGCAACGTAAAGGGATCTCAGTGGGGTATAAATGGCTCACTGAGACTGTTCCCTGTGAAGAGGACCTCCCCAGCCAGTTTAGAGCTGGCATAAGGACTTTACACTAGCTCTGCTCCCACTTCCAGGTGTAGGACATTGGTTGTTGGCATGATGTGGGTATAGCCAGCATCTACTGCTCTGTAATTATTCTCTGCTTCCCAGGTATTCAGGGTGTAAATTAAAGCATCCCTGAAGCTGCTCTAACTTGAGAGGTCAGAGAGGCCTGTGCCAAAGACCCTGAATATGGGAAGTGCCATAGCTTAAAGCATCAGGGTTCCCCACTATCCTCTGGCCATGCACAAATTGCAGGAATAGAGTAATGGAGAATCAGGCCCTGCATTATATTTTAAGTTTAAAGTCACTGTTTAAAAGATGACTATTCTAAGTGCTTTAAAAATCCACATGCTGACTTGGATTGTCTTGAAAACTGTGCTTCATTGGACTGTGGGATAGAGTTACTGGTTCAAACTTGGGGTCATTTGAGCAAAGCATTCCTGATTTACAGACCTCCTAAAAATTATATGTTTTCAAAATCACCTGGTTTTTATAATGTTTCTTGCACACACCTGGCACTCAAGCTATGACTCTAATCCTTTGCACACTGATCTGAGCCACTCAAGATTTATCTCCGCTAGGGCACAGTACTCTCTGTCCCTTCATAGAAGCAATATTTCAAAAGCTGTTGAGGGTTACGTTTAGAACTCCTGGTCAGCTCAAGCCTTTTGCCCTGAGACCAAAGTTTATGCTTTAAGAGCTGATATTTTGAAGTGCTCTAAAATCCCCATGCAGACTTGGATTTTACTTTAGAAGTATTGTCAAGGAAATTAGCATTTGTTGAATAGAGGGAAGATGAAAGGCTCTATTAAGCAGCTGGGGTAATGTGACCATGACTCATGCTCTTCAGCTGTTTTCTGAATAATGGGACTGAGTGTGATCAGAGGAAAGCAAGTTGCTAGGTCATTGGGTCCAGAGGTTTCTGATACACAGTTCCCTAACATGAGCTGCTCATAACATTTTCAGATTTTTATAATTTTTTTATGCAGAGCTAGTGAATACAGGGAATTAGAGCCTTGGAGGGTGGGGGTTCTGTACATTTGCTAACCATCTCCCCTTAGGGTTGTGCTCTGGCTCAGCCACACAGTGGCAATGCACCCATAGATGACAACCTTTATTAATATAAGGAGTTATCCGGATACTGTGGTTAAAGAGCCAGTCCAATGACTAGAACTTTGATGAAAAACTGGGTTTTGAGAAATGTCATTTTTCTATATATACTTGATGAACAAGAAGTCATCCTGAAAAGGGCCATTGCCCTCTGGGAGCTCAGAAGCACTGACAGAGCAGAGCCATAATGGAGGGAAGTTGGGTACCTTCCACTCCAGTGACATACTTGGAGGAGAAGGGAAGTGGAGCCATTGGTGATCTCCCCCACTCCCACCCCACTGCCCTACAACAATCCCCGTCCCTCAAAAGTTCCTCCCATGGCTGCTCTACTAGGCCAGGGGAGGGGCTTAGAGGCACCTCTTCCCTCCGGTGCTCCTTGATCAAGGGACTCCTTCCCTCCACGATGCCTCTAGCAGTGGGGAAGAGGCTCCAGGCTCACCCTTCCCCACCAGTGCTGCTGCTTCTAGGGAAGAAGGGGAAGCCAGAGCAGTGTAGGAGAGAAGGGGAGGGGGTCAGAGCCATGTCTTGGGGGATGTAGGGTGGTCTTCAGCCCTGCCCCCCAAACTTCCCAACATCTACACTCCCAATTCTTGTCCCCCCTTCAAAACATGTCCCCGGTGACTCAGTGTTAGTACCTGCATCCTCTACCCAGCTCTTCAACACTTGCTGCCCTCCACCCCCCACCTCACACACACACTCACTGGTGCTTAGCCCTCCATAGGGAGGACCTGGCTGTGCTGGACTGGCAGAGATAAGGGAGACAAGGAGACTTTGTAGAGGCAGTGAAGGCGGTAGTATACAACCAGTGCATTTTGTGGCCAAGGAGCCAGAGGCAGTGGAGAGGAAGAACTGGGCTGTGGTAAATGGAGAAGCTGATAAATTGTTATTAAAACAGAACGAACACCTCCCCCTTTCTCCCCCCCAAAAACAAACAAACAAATGTTGCGTTAAGATTGCCGCATGGTGCCTCATGTTCTTCCAGGACATCGAGTTCAGCTACATTAAAATCTCTGGAATCATAAAATTAAGAATTAATGTAATGTGAACTTAAACTTCAGAAAACCAGGAAATGCAGAATTGAAGTCTATATCACCCCTCAACACAACCTCACCTGCTCTTTTAGAGTGACCTTCCAACACACCAATGACACGCATACAGTACTAGTGCTCTACCCCTACTGACACTGCAGAACTCGCTGAGAACAGAGCACATGGGCATTGTCGGGCAATGTCTAATACCTTCTCCTTGCTAAGGCAAAACTTGGGTTTATGTTAGGTGTAGCAGTGTTGGATCCATCCACATACATCCTCTGTCTCTATTTTAATCACAATTGCTAACAAAGCGAGATGAATACAACAAAAGGGCGGGAAGTCTCTGGGTGCTGTTTCTGTTGTTACAGAGTATTGCTTTGAGTCTCTCCGAGAAGGTAGCAGGGAAGAACAGGTTAACCAGACCTGCTGGCCTCCGGGAAGGTAGCAGGGGAAAGTGTATAGATTAAGCTACGATTACTAAACCTAAGTCCTATTCGCAAAAAGAAAAGGAGTACTTGTGGCACCTTAGAGACTAACCAATTTATTTGAGCATGAGCTTTCGTGAGCTACAGCTCACTTCATCGGATGCATGCCATGGAAACTGTAGCAGACTTTATATATACACAGAGAATATGAAAAAATACCTCCTCCCACCCCACTGTCCAGCTGGTAATAGCTTATCTAAAGTGATCATCAGGTGGGCCATTTCCAGCACAAATCCAGGTTTTCTCACCCTCCACCCCCCCACACACAAATTCACTCTCCTGCTGGTGATAGCCCATCCAAAGTGACAACTCTTTACACAATGTGCATGATAATAAAGTTGGGCCATTTCCTGCACAAATCCAGGTTCTCTCGCCCCCCTCCCAAAAACCACACACACAAACTCACTATCCTGCTGGCCAAATGGCCCAACTTTATTATCATGCACATTGTGTAAAGAGTTGTCACTTTGGATGGGCTATCACCAGCAGGAGAGTGAATTTGTGTGGGGGGGTGGAGGGTGAGAAAACCTGGATTTGTGCTGGAAATGGCCCACCTGATGATCACTTTAGATAAGCTATTACCAGCTGGACAGTGGGGTGGGAGGAGGTATTTTTTCATATTCTCTGTGTATATATAAAGTCTGCTACAGTTTCCACGGCATGCATCCGATGAAGTGAGCTGTAGCTCACGAAAGCTCATGCTCAAATAAATTGGTTAGTCTCTAAGGTGCCACAAGTACTCCTTTTCTTTTTGCGAATACAGACTAACACGGCTGTTACTCTGAAACCTGTCACTAAGTCCTATTGTTCACTGAGGTATCAGGGGCAGCAAGAAGGCCTAAGGGCCAGGCTAAGCTACTTGCTGGAATAAGGAGTAGCAGGTTCAGAGAATCTAGGCTGTGTCACTCGCTGACCTGTGCCAGGTGTGACAAGGAAATTTGATAAGCTATGATTTCAGAATCTAGGCTGTGTCACTTGCTAAGTAATACCAGGAGTGACAAAGAGATTGAAATATCCATGTTAAGATGTTTAAAAGAAAACAGAGTAAGCCAGTATCAGAGGGAGGAATGGAGTCAGAAGGAACTCCAACCTCACCTTTTGTTAAAGAAATTACACCTTTTAAACAAATCCTTCAAAAATTTGGGCACAGTCCTTGGACTAAACAAGCCCTAGCTGATGTCTGCACTATTTCGGACCTAGAGGATAGATTGGCTCAGTATATCCTCATATACAAACCTTCTAGTGCTGCCAAAAGAGATGCAGCAGCAATTTGGTTGTTGTGGGAGGCATGTAAGGATTCTTACCTCCACTTGTCTTCATATAAAGAGGAAAAGGCACAAACAGAAAAGGAGCAGACAATTGGAAGGTGCTGGCTACAAATACCCAAAGTCAGCTGAAAATAGTGAAAGGCTCTCCAGGAATGCAAAAAGAGAGAAAGATTCCTGGCAGACCAAGCTAAAGCCTCTGAGAAAATTGAAAGAGAATCATGTGCTCCAAGGTATGGTAAAGAAATTAACCTTGAAGCAGGGCAGAGCACCTGCAAAACATAGTCGTTGTGAATCACTAATTAAGAGTCTGAGACAAAAATTGGGCTTTGCCTCTAAACAGGTAGTAGCCATTACAGCAGGTGAAGGGGGAGAAGGTCCTATGTAGGGCACCCCCAGGCATAATTACAAAGAGAAAAGAGAGTGAAAAAGTTAACTCTGCAGAGGCTGGAGGGAATTAAGCAGCTAAACTTTGTGAAAATGTTAAAAAGGAAAAGGGTTAGAGAGAGCATTCTTGGTTTCTTTGCAGCCATTCTGAAGGAAAAATGGGCCCTTTTCCAAAGGAATGTCTGTAAATTAGCCAGGCAAAAATAAACTATCTGATTAAAATCATTTGACTATGGACAATTTAGTCAAATTTGCTAAAAGAACATAAGAGACATTATTGGAACTTAACTGCCTCAAATGTATAGAGGGAATGTAAGATGTAAAAGACAGAGCAGTGTGGAAGGGATGTTAAGGAATGGAAAATATGTATGTATCTATCTGTGTGTGTGTAAATATATAAAGTTCTAAGGACCAACTGGTTTTGTTTTTGTTTTAAATAATGCCACTAAAAATCCATTTGATTCTTTAATTCAAAGTTGCAAAACTGAAAGACCTTTTTGCCAGACAGAGGTGATTAGTGTTGTTTGGCTTTGGGATTTGGCATTTAACTCTTAAGAGGTAACTCAATGCTTTACAAAATTTAAAATGTTTTTAAGTTGCGGCTGCAGCAGGGCAGTCAAAATCAGGAGAATACAAAAAAAATTCTGGAGTTTGTTTGTTTTGTAACAAAATAGCAGATGAGAGCTGTAGTAAATAAATAAATAAGAAGAAATTAAAAAAGAGTGCTCCTCTGAAGCAACAGCAGGGGTGAGGTGCGCAAAACAAAAAGAAGCAATGTTAGAAACACTGAGTCTTAAAATGGCTCTGAGTAATCAGACTGTCACTTTGATAAAGGTACATGAAAACTCTGTAAGCAAAAAAAAAGAAATAGTTACACCTTATGTAAAAATTGATATGGATAATGTTATAGAAGTTAAACTATGGAAGGAATCGGTTTTAGAGTAGCAGCCGTGTTAGTCTGTATTCGCAAAAAGAAAAGGAGTACTAGTGGCACCTTAGGGACTAACCAATTTATTTGAACATAAGCTTTCGTGAGCTATAGCTCACTTCAGAATGTGCATTTGCCCCAGAACATGTGCAGGGTATATTGTAGAAGGGGCAAAAGAAATGCAAACATACCATGTGACTTAATTAAAATGCTATTAGGGCTCCAA
Organism: Lepidochelys kempii; assembly: GCF_965140285.1. Lineage (NCBI taxonomy): Eukaryota > Metazoa > Chordata > Testudines > Cheloniidae > Lepidochelys > Lepidochelys kempii. The sequence goes on along the minus strand of NC_136380.1, from coordinate 270,517,412 downwards.
AGGGAGCCACAATAGGTTGGGTTTTCTTTTTCAGATTGCTGTGTGTTTTGGAAGGAGGAGTTAAAAAAGTGATCAAAACTCTGGTGAAAGTTGATTGTGTCCCTTTTAAGATAGAGTCTCTGAGCTGCTGATGGCTTTAAATCCAAAAGCAGGAAGCGTCTGTGAAAATGCAAATGACCTAAATGATAAAGGAAGGAAAGAACTAGCAGCACAAAGGAGCTGCAGATAAAGGACATACCTGGTCAGCAAACAAATTATCTAAAAAAAAGGCATGGGATAACAAGAGAATTTACATAAATTTAATGTTAATAAGTACCCCTGTAACAATGTATAGTGTGTATAATTTTTGGAAAAATCCTTTAAGATCATATGGTAATGATGCTTCTCAGCTATTACCTGTAAATAAACTTAAAGCTTAACACAGCAGGAAAAACGTTATAAACTTGGTCTGCTGTATAAGAAGGAAAACTGAGGTACCCCACCTCATGGATTTAATAACTAAACAGTGGGATAATTTCCCCATAACCCTTAAAAGATAGAAGCCATTGAAACATGGCCTGCCTATAGAACAAAAAAACAGGAAAATATGGGGGTAATTCCTCTGTTTTGCCTGCAATCAGCAAGGGTATTTGTAAAAGAAATATTTGAAGCAATAATCTGCCACCCCAAAAAGGGGTAGAAACATGTTCTTTTGTCCTTCAGAAAATCAGGAAAAGCTGATGCCAGCTGAAGAGCAACCCAATACCATGAATATACTGTCACAATAGAAATTGTGTTTTGTGTTCTATGTTTTGTCTTGTCTTGTTGCTAGCATTGTTGTGTGTTTAAAAAAAAAATACTGCAGACCTGCAGGTAATTAAAAATAAATTAAGCTCTCTGTCCAAGCTACAGGCCAGCCTGATACAAAAACAAGTACATGCCAATGTAGACTTGGTCCAAATTGGTCGGGGTAACCTAAAAAGCCCGATGGAATCTTTGGCAATGGCTTAATACTACCACATGGCTTATGCATAAGAAAAAATTTAGAAATAGGAAACTACACAGCCATAGCTATGGGATGCACTGAAATGCAGATACTTGCCCTAGCTACTTTGGAACACAAAATGTTCTGGGTCATACTGGGAAATATTAAGGGTTTGATGCATTTGTTAAAACAAAGAAAGAGATCATTGTTTGACACTTATCAATATGAATGGATGCAATACGTTTCCAGTATTGTAAAACCAGATTTGTTAATGGGAGAAATTGTTGTCAGAATTGCACACCAACAGTCCATGGAGGCAAAGGTATTGAAGGTTAGTCCACTCCCCATATTACACATGGGATCCTTCTGGCTACTCTGGACCTCGAGCCAGTGGGCTGGGGAGGGAGGAAAGCTATTGGATACTAGAGGTTGTACCGAATGGACTCCTCAAAAGTGGGTGTGCCTCACCTGCCTGTTGCCCCAGAACCTTGTAGTAAAGATACATCACTAGGATCATGTATGTGGGATGAATTGAAATCACAAACTCAAATTGCCTCACAGTACCTTCTCTTGAATAGGCTACATAGAAAGAGACACTGATGATTATAAATCTTAGTGTCAAAAGGGGGATTATGTTGGATCATATTAAAGAAGTTCTGTATTAAAGTCACAAATGAGTTTGATTCCCCATGGTTTGAATTCCAGGGTATTACTGGTTAAGAGGTCTCTTGGTCTTTGGTACTGTTTCTCTCCCTCTATGTGTGAAACTTGCAAGCTGCTAATTGTGTTAGTACATTCTAAGACAGAGTCTGTTCTCAAAGCAATTCTTTGTAACAACAACTACTCACACAGAGAGAGACTCAAAGCAATACTCTGTAACAACAGAAACAGCACCCAGAGACTCCCCTCCCTTTTGTTGTATTCATCTCGCTTTGTTAACAATTGTGATTAAAATAGAGATAGAGGATGTATGTGGATGGATGCTTGGTGTGGATAATAACTGAATGATCAGGGAGGTGCCAGCCTAAGAATCCAGTGTCCATCAGCTGAAGAAGGCGTCAAGTGGAAATAGCCAGAGGACCCCCGGAGGGCAGACTGGAATCCACCCAACACCCTCAAGAATGGGAGAACCAAAGAACAGGATAACATCTGGCAGCACGGAGCTGTCAGGAATGTGCCATCTGCTGATTGATTCAGCAACAGCATGATGAAGCAATTCCCATAGACTGGCATAGGAAGAAATTCCTATAAAAATGGACTCTAGAAAGTGAGAACTTTGGGGTCTGATTCTGCAAACCAACTTCCAGGAGCATCAGATGAGCATCTGACAAGGCCCTGCTCCCTCCTCATGTCCAGGCCACCTGGCCAGTGGCTTGGCATGAGCAACTCTAAGGCTGGTAACTATGATAACAACCTTGCAGAACCTCTGTGTGTGTGTGTGTATGAATGAATGTGTGAATAAATATGAGATTGAATGGAATGCTATAGCTATAACTAACTGCTTACTATGATTCTTTCTGTATTCACAATAAATGTGGTATTTTGCCTTTTCCCCTTTAATAAGATCCTGCTGGTTTTTATTTTATTGGTATAACAGCAGACAGGAGCTACTTACACCCAAACATTGAGCCTGTGCCACACAAACCAGCCCACACTTGCTAAATGTTCCCACTCCTTTTCCCTGGCCTTCAGGATTCCCTTCGAGACATTGCCTTCACTTAGCCCTGGAGAGCACAGTCATGAATGCCACTGGACTTCTAACAGTCCCTGTGACAAGAAGACCCCTGTGCACCGCTCTTGACACAACCTGTGGAACTCAGTGCTGAAATAAGGCCTACCTGACAGCACATGTACACCTCTTCTTCTACACAGTAATGGCTATACCAACCTGCCCCAAATAATCCCACAGTTGTTCAGCACAGATAGACACGACAAAGTGAACACAGCTGGAATGCATGCAGGTAAATGCTGCCATTCAAATCTGGAACTAACCACAGCACAAAAACAGTGTCTCATTCTCTTAGCTGTTCTTTGTGTCTACTTATTATGGCATCACCCCTACTAAACAATTGCCAGTGCCACGGTGGCACAGTTAAGGTTGCATTGTGGGGAGGGGGAGTGGCGGCATTTATCTTAACTCTTCATTTCCTGATCTTCAGAGATTTTAGTGGAGCTGAACTTGATATTCTGGATGGGCATGAGGCACCAATGGGTAACCTTAACTCTCCCATAACAGAGGTTTTGGGCAGTTAATTTTTATAAACATCTGTGACGGATTTTGAGTTGCCTGTAGCGATTTGTGAACATTATGTGTTGTCTGTGTTATTGACATGTTTACTGTATGCATATACCGAGTTAATTCAAAAGCAGTATTGTCAGGAAATGCACCCAGGAAGTGGGAGGTGAATCCAGCAAACTCTTGAGAGACACCCCCACCACATGAATTTTGTTATGTGCACCAATATGAAGGCGATGTGTCACACATCGCCTTCATATCGGTGCACATAACAAAATTCATTCCGCACATGAACATAAAAAATTAGAGGAAACACTGGTGTGAATGACACTGCTCTGAGAATAGAGAGGGGAAGCAGCAAATCATAATGAACACAGTGTGCTCTCATAGAATAAATTAGCCATGTTTTCTAGACATATGTGCATAAAATGAGCTGGAGAACACGTGGTAGAAGCTTTCGATATTTCAGCAGCCATGCTGAACCAAGCTCTAAATCGGGCAAGGGAGTGTGTCAATGGGTGTGCCCACAAACAAACTCATTAAAAATCTGGATAATCACAAAACTCGAAATCCTAATGGGTCATTTTAAACTTGTAATAAAACTAACTTTTAAAAAATAGTTAAAAATCATTTACCCTTGAAGGCCCCAGCCAGTTTGTGGTTTTAGAGTCATACTTTCCTATATTTTTAGATATTTTTTTCTCACCCCTGTTAGGTGAATAATGCACACAGAGGAAACTAACTGATTATAATACAGTGGAAACAGCTAAACTAACTACACACACTCTGCTGTCAAATGCACCAAATAAACAAACTGAAATAATTAGAGAAAATGTTATTTTTGTAACAATAGTAAGTAAAAATAAAAAGTCCAGAAAGAAGTGTGACTATTAAAATTGGCCATGTTTCTTTTTAATAGAATGAAATTTAATAGTGAAAAGTGCAAGGTCATGCATTTAGGGATTAATAACAAGAATTTTTGTTATAAACTGGGGACACATCACTTGGAAGTAACAGAGGAGGAGAAGGACCTCGGAGTATTGGTTGATCACAGGGTGACCAAGAACTGCCAATGTGATATGGCTGTGAAAAAAACTAATGTGGTCTTGGGATGCATCAGGTGAGGTATTTCCAGTAGAGATAAGGAGGTGTTAGTAACGTTAAACAAGGCACTGGTGAGACCTCATCTGGAATACTGTGTGCAGTTCTGGTCTCCTATGTTTAAGAAAGATTAATTCAAACTGGAACAGGTACAGAGAAGGGCTGTTAGGATGATCTGAGGAATGGAAAACCTGTCTTATGAAAGGAGACTCAAAGAGCTTGGCTTGTTTAGCCTAACCAAAAGAAGGCTGAGGGGAGATATGATTGCTCTCTATAAATATATCAGAGAGATAAATACCACGGAGGGAGAAGAATTATTTAAGCTCAGTACCAATGTGGACACAAGAACAAATGGATATAAACTGGCCGTCAGGAAGTTTAGACTTGAAATTAGATGAAGGTTTCTAACCATCAGAGGAGTGAAGTTCTGGAACAGCCTTCCAAGGGAAGCAGTGGGGGCAAAAGACATATCTGGCTTCAAGACTAAGCTTGATAAGTTTATGGAAGGGATGATATGATGGGATAGCCTAATTTTGGCAATTAATTGATCTTCAACTATTAGCGGTAGATATGCCCAATGGCCTGGAATGGGATGTTAGATGGGGTGGGATCTGAGTTACTACAGAGAATTCTTTCCTGGGTGTCTGGCTGGTGAGTCTTGCCCACATGCTCAGGGTTTAGCTGATCGCCATATTTGGGGTCGGGAAGGAATTTTCCTCCAGGGCAGATTGGCAGAGGCCCTGGGGGTTTTTCGCCTTCCTCTGCAGCGTGGGGTACGGGTCACTTGCTGGAGGATTCTCTGCACCTCAAAGTCTTTAAACCACGATTTGAGGACTTCAATAGCTCAGACATAGGGTTAGATGTTTGTTACAGGAGTGAGTGGGTGAGATTCTGTGGCCTGCGTTGTGCAGGAGGTTAGACTAGATGATCATAATGGTCCCTTCTGACCTTAAAGTCTATGATTCTATGATTCTTTAAAACATGACTGGCTAGCTATTGGGACATCACCACACATATTGTCATTTTTATACACAGGAAGATGCACATGTAAATTACTTTTCCTTGAATTGTGGCTATATAGTACTCAAAAACCTGTGTATGGCTTTAAAAAGTGTCCAGTGAATCCAGCTTTATCCTGTTTCTTGTCTTTTCATTCTAGAATTCTAGCCAGCCATACCATTTTCAAGACATTGGCTAGAGTTACAGTTTGTTTCTCTGAACTCTTTCAGTGATCAGAGGTATTGTTTCAGGTTGTGCTTTTTCTGAATTGTTGAACAGTAACATATAAAGCTGCATTTTAAAGTGGATTTCTGCGATACATATCTATCAATATGTTAGATTGCGCTTCCTGTTGGTAGTTTTATTTCAGTAGAAATGCAAACGTTAACACTGCTAAAATTAGAAGACTTGAAAAGGAGTTGTGGTTTTCATCACCTCTCAGGATCGGATTCAAATATGTTAACAATTAAAAAGAAAGATGAATTCTGATTCATTTAAAAATATTTTAAATGCATAGCTCAATGTTCTTTTTTTTTTGATAGCTTGTTTTTTAACCAGATTTTATTTTGTTTCCAATAGCCTATCCGCAGTATTTCCATAGAACCTTTATGGATATCAGTGTTAGGTAAAAGGGACGTGGTAGTCAAAGGAGAAAACTTTAGCGAAGCATCAAACATTACAATGGTGTTGACTGGAACCAGTGGCTGCAAACAAGACAAGTGAGTCCAAATAATACAAATATTTATGTGTATATTTTTAGTACATTGAAAATTACACACATACCCCAGAGCCAAATTTTGCCTTTAGATGCGCAGGCAGGTATGCAACTCTCATTGACTTACAGTCAAGGACAAAAGGTGGCCCGTTATTTACGTTAATGATCCCTTAATTAGCCAAGTGCTGAACACATCCTGTAAGGTGCTGTGACTCTCAACTCCCACTGAAAACAATGGAGGAAATACAGCCCTGCATTAGTGCACAGCCGAAGGGATGGTATGGGTAGATGGGAGGAGCAAGTCTCATTCTGGATCCTGGAGCTGCCAGAGTGATCCTAGTTCAGCCCTTGGTACTAGTAAGGGATGTTCTGAAGGCTTCCCTATCTTGCACTCCGGTGCCATTGCCCCTCTGGGCCTTGCAGCAGGTAGAAAATAGTTGGGGCATAGGAATGCCTCAGCCATGTTTTGACCCACCCCAACAAATCCCAGCCATGCTTCAGAACTCTGCTGGTACTGGAGACTTCAGTGACAACGGAGTGCATAGACTGTGCAGTGCTCAGTGGGACTGTTTGTGTAAGTGCCTGTTCACCAATGTGAAGAAGAATTGCACAGTGTAACCCTTAGTGAATAGACTAGATTACCCTAGATTAGTGATACCCAATCTTGAAGAGTCACTTCAGAGGCCCAGAGAGATGCGTGCTAATTGTGCAATGGAAACCTGACATTGCATTACGCACTTCAGCATATAGCCACAGTGCAGTGTTTGGGTACTGGGATTATTTTGTGGCACACAGCAACTTTATTCAGCTGACTATCTGCCGTCTCCTCCTCCCCCTTCTTCTTCAAGTAGTATCCCGGTGGGTGCTTCACTGTAGGTGTGTCTGTGTCCCTGCGCTGCTGATCAGGGACCTTTGGTAGCAGTCCGTCCTGCCTGCGCATGTGTTGCTCCTTGCCTGCCGTGAGGCCAGCCAGCATGCGTGGGTGACCCTCCTCAGTTCCTTCTCAACCACCCTTGGCTAGAGACATAGCTAAAGCAGTCCTTTCACAGATTGTTAACTCCCTTTAGATTTGCTAATTTTAGCTTCCCTTGAAACCTTTTTTACTTTCTTTCCTTGTTTGCATTTTATTTGGCTTTGACTAAAAAAAAAATAAATAAGAAGAAAGAAAAATGAAGAAAAAAGGGTTTGGTTCCTGCCAACCCTGTTGGGGGGAACCCCCCAGGACAAATGTATGCCGGCTCTCCATGCTTCAAAAAGGGCCTCAGTTGCAAGGAATCTATCCCAGTAACTGTCGGACACTCACAGTGCGTTCACTGCCTGGGGGAAAGCACATTCCACAAAAGTGTGACTTGTGCCAACAACTGAAGCCCAGGTCCAGGAAAGAGAGATTTAAGGCTTAAACTCCTGCTCATGGAGTCGGCCCTTCAACCCCCAGAATCCCAGCGGGAACTCTCACTGCAGCTTTCTATGTCATAGGGAAGTGAGCCCAGAGAGATTAGCCACTCACAGGACCACTAAGAGAAGGTTTGTGAGTCCCTGTAGCGAGCCCAGATAGAGCTGAAAACAATCCCCGGCTCCATCAATATAATCGGTACCGATGGCACGGAAGTTAGCTAAAACTGGTACCCAGGGCATGCATGGTACCAAGCCAACAGAACAAGCTGGACTGCCCAAGGACCCAGTGGACATGAGCAAAGAAACACCGGTACTGTAGAAGTGTGGAAGACACAGAAGATCTGCCCCAGGGAAGGCTCAGTCAGTATGGACATCTGCACTGGTACTGACTCCAGTGCACGTGGCACCGATGGACATTGTGGCCAGATCCACATCCCTGACTCCATCAGTGCAAGCCGCTCGGCACTGACAACCACTGCCAATACCTACACCATCGGCACCGCCTGATTTTCAGTGTGTGGACGGATCTTTCGGTGTCCAATGCACTGGATTCACCCTTACTTAGTACTGGAGCCCAGGGACCTTGCTCACTTAGAGCTCCGGGTTCACCGCCATCCTTGCCATGCACCACCATTATCACTGGAGTTAGAAAGTGAGAAGGAAGAGACTGGTTCCCAATGCTCTTCTCACTTGCCATACTGGGCCCAATTTCACTATGGGCATCAGGTGTATCGCCCCCCTGATCCACTGTCTCCCTGGTTTGGCCATCCATGCTAACAACCGCCAGGCCCCTACCCACCACAATGGCCATATTGGGACTCTTGAAAGGCTCAGAGGCAGCAAACCTTCCATGACTCCAGCGTGGCATACCAACAAGCAAGGAAACACCCTTCTTCAGCTGTGGCTTCGAGGGCTTCTGAACCCCCAGGACAAGGGGAAGACATTGAGGCAGAGGTGGAAGAAGAAGTCACTCCCAAGCCCATCTCTCATCATCCTCACCAGATGAGATGGTGATCCACCCCTCACCCCCACCACCATTGATGGCGGATGATTTCAAGTTATTCCAGGACTTATCACAGGAGGGTGGCAGAAGCCCTACAAATACCATTACATGAAGAAGTGACAAAGTCCCATCACAAACTGGTGGACATTTTACATTCTTCCACCTCCTCCAGAATGGCCCTCCTGTTTAATGAGGCCATACTAGACCCTGCCAGATTCTTATGGCAGACCCCAACATCTGTCCCACCAATGGGCAAGAGGGTGGACAAAAAGTATTACGTGCCGGCAAAGGACACAGAATTTCTTTTTTCCCCACTCGCCTCCCAATTCCATCATTGTGGATGCCGTTAATGCTAAGCACCGACAGCACCAGTTTAAGTCCACTCCTTATGATTGGGACTGGAAACATTTAGAGCTGTTTGGCAGGAAAGCATACTCATCAGCCACCCTCCAGTTCCATGTAGCAAACTACCAAGCCTTGCTAGCACAATATGACCATCAGAACTACAAAAAACTCTGTTCCTTTATTGACACACTCCCTGATTCTCATAAGGACCAATTCAAAACCATAATTAACAAGGGCCAACAGTTGGCTAAGATGTCCCTCCAGTCTGTGTTAGATGCGGCTGACATAGCAGCATGATCAATTTCCACGGCTGTTGTGATGAAACGGGCTTTGTGGCTTCATTTGTCCAGCTTCCCTAGAAAAGTTCAAACCACGGTGGAGGATCTTCCTTTTGAGGAAAAAAGTTATTCGCAGAGAAGACTGACATGTCTCTCCACACGCTGAAGGATTATCGATCCCTTGGGAGCTATACTCCCATCTATAAAAGAAAGTACAGTCCTCCACCACCATTCAAGCCCTGATCAGTGCAGTATGCATTTCAGGACTCCTCTCAAAGATCTTATGACCACAGAGGAAGAAACCAAGGTTCCCCAGGCGAAAGTAATCGGGACCCCAACTGACTTTATCTCAGCCCTCCACTGTGAAGTGGCAGTTTTGATGGGTTGGTCGAGGTGCCCGTAGAACACTCTCCTCGCCATCTCAAACTGGAAAACCTCGCCCATCCCTTTGGAGACCATCTCTCCCCATTCCACAGCACATGGGAACAGATAACCTCTGACAAATGGGTACTGGAGATTGTCCAGAATGGAAATGCCATTCATTTCTCCTCCCACTCCCTTTCCAAACACCCTTCCCTGTCTCTCTTCAGGGACCTTTCTCTTGAGAATCTACTACATCTAGAGGTAAACCATCTCCTCAACGTAGGAGCCATAGAACCTGTGCCCATACATCTCAGAGGCAAAGGCTTCTACTCTTGCTACTTCCTGATACCAAAGAAAAAGAGAGCTTGGAGACCCATACTGAACCTCAGAGCGCTCAACAAATACATCAAAGCACAGAAATTCAAGATGGTTACCCTATCAATGATTATTCCAGCATTAGATAAAGGAGATGGGTTCTCAGCCCTTGACTTTCAAGATGCCTACTTCCACATTTCTGTCATACTGAGTCTCAGACATTACCTCAGATTCATGCTGGGCCAGGACCACTACCAGTACAGAGTACTCCCATTTAGCCTCTCATCGACCCCCAGGGTATTCTCCAAGGTCCTTTTGGTAGTGGCAGCCCACTGACACTTTAAGGGCATCCTGATTTATCCTTACCTGGAAGACTGCTTTCTCAGGGCATGGTCCTTCACAGAAGCCCAATGAATCACTCAAAGCACTCTGGATCTGTTTCTGAATCCGGGCCTGTAGAGCAACAAACAAAAGTCAACCTTAACACATGTATAGATGTTAGAATTCATAGGAGCCATCCTCAACTCTGTTCAGGTGAAGACGCTGCTCTCACATCACAGATTCCACCGTCTGTCCTCGTTGATAGAGACAGTACAATCCAGCCCCCAGATTTCAGCCAGACGTTACCTACAGCTCCTGGGGCACGTGGCCATAGGCACTTCGGTTATTGCTCGGGTCAGACTATGCATGAGATGCCTCTAAGCATGATTCAGTTTGGTTTACAGGCCGAAGAGAGACAACATAAGCAAACTTGTATCGATGCTCACCAGGGTCAAATAATCCTTAGACTGGTGGAAGGACCCAGTAAATGTCTGTATGGGAATCTGATTTGTTCAGTCTTCCCCATCTCTACTTCTGACCACTGATGCATCCCTCATAGGATGGGGCGCACATCTCAATGGTTGCACGATAGAGGGCAAATGGTCTCCAGCAGAGACATGCCTTCACATCAACCCGCTCAAACTCAGAAGAGGCAGCAACACACTCACTTCTTCCTGCTGATCAGAGACATGCACACAAGGGTCATGATATACAACATGGCCTGCATGTATTTCATAAACTGGCAGGGAGGCGCCAGGTCTCTTTCCCTGTGCACAAAGGCAACTCCCACAATATCCTAATATCAGCAGCCTACCTACTTCCCAGTAGGTACACAATACAACGGCGGACAGTCTCAGCTGCAAATTCCCACATGACCACGAATGGGAGATAGTCGGTGACATATTCTGACAGTGGGGGACAGTAGCAAAGACCTGTTCACTACTTACCAGAACAAGAAATGTCTACATTATTGTTCCAGTGCAGGGATTGGACTACACTCCATGGGAGATGCTCTTCTTCTTCCATGGGACAGGGGCCTTCTTTATGCCTTTTTCCCCATTCCCTCTATTACTGAAAGTCCTGTTGAAAGTAAAAAGAGAAAAAGAAAACATCATACTGATTGCTCTCACATGGCCCAGATAGACATAGTACCCTTATCTGTCACAGCTGGGGCATTATATCCACTGATGACTCTTCCAGTCACTCCTTATCACCTGTCACAGAACGAGAGATGCCCTCTCCATCCCAATCTGTGGGTTTTCCAGCTCAAAGCATGGCTCCTTTGTGGTGCCAGCACATGGACACATCTTGCTTTGAGGAGGTATAGGAGGTGCTGTTACACAGTAGGAAAGGAACTACTCGTCTTACCTATCTGCAAAAATAGAAAAGATTCCAGATATGGTACCAACCTGAAGGCGTCGCCCATTATACAGGCACCCTACCAGTAATCCTGGACTACCTGTTGGCTCTCAAGAAATTGTGACTCTCCAACACTAAAGGTCCATTTAGCAGCAATTGCAACCTTCCACCAAGAGGTAGAAGATTACTCAGTCTTCTCCCATCCAACTACAAAGAGGTTTCTTAAGGGCATAATGAACCTCTTCTCACAACCTACACTTCCCAGTCCTCAATGGGATCTCAACCTAGTGCTAAAATACTAGGTAGACTGCCATTTGAGCCTATGGCCACTTGCTCATTAACTCACCTTTCCATGAAGACAGCGTTCCTCATAGCCATCACCTATTCAAGAAGGATAGGGGAAACAGCAGCTCCAATGGCACATCCGCAAAGTCACGCTTTAGACCACATCCAAAGTTCACTCCCAAGGTGACGTCCACATTCCACATAAATCAGCTTATTCAGCTTCCAACCTTTTATCCCAAACCTCGTCAGGATAATAGGAAAGCCATCCTTCATATGCTTGGTGTGAGGAGAGCTTTGGCCTTCTATTTCCAAACTCTTCCTCTCCATTGCAGATAGATCAAAAGGTACAGCGATTTCAGCTTAGAGACTCTGCAAGTGCGTATCGGGATGTATTATACTGTTACCAATTGCGCAACGTAACACCTCACTCTGTAATATGCATGCTTTCTACAAGGCTGATCACCTCATCGGTTGCCTTTTCCAAGAGTATCCCTGTATCAGAAATCTGCAGAGCAGCGACCTGGGCATCTGCATATATCTTTGCAGAACACTATGCCATCTTGGGGGATTCAGCTGCAGATGCCAAATTTGGTGCTAATGTGCTATCATCCATATCAGACTCAACTCCAAAGTCCCTGTCTCCAATGGCGGGCACTGGTCAGGAGTCACCTATAGTGGAGCACCCATAGGGACATTACTTGAAGAAGAAGAGGTTACTCACCTGGTGCACGAATGATGGTTCTTCGAGATGTGTGTCCCTATGGGTGCTCCATGACCCACCCTCCTCCCCTCTACTTTGGAGTTTTTGTCATTGACTCTGTGGTAGATAAGGAACTGAGGAGGGTTGGCCTGCGCATGCTGGCTAGCCTCGTGGCAGGTGAGGAGCAGCGCATGTGCGGGCAGGACGGACAGCTACCAAAGTTCTCCAGCCAGCAGCGCAAGGACGCAAACACACCTACAGTGGAGCACCCATAGGGACACACATCTCAAAGAACCACCATTATTGCACAAGGTGAGTAACTTCTTTCTGGGAGAGGCTTTTCTCCTCTCTCCGCCTCTTCAGTTTATGGCCTGCCTGCAGTAACATGGAGAGATGATGGGGGCTTCTGTCAGTTTGTTCAGTGCTACTTGGACTGCATTGCATGGGAGCTCTGATCAGACCCAGGGATTCTACAAGATCTTCACTTGGGGCTCTATAAACAGCCACATGTAACTCCAGAGTCACAGCTTGAGTGTCTCTGTCATAGTTAAAATGCTGCAAAAACATCTGCACTGTTTTTCTTTCTCTTCCAGCATACAAGTCAGCAAGGTGTTAAATGACACACACGTGAGATTCTCTCTCCCACCTCGACGCAAAGAGGCCAAGAGTGTATGCATAAAGGCTAATGGCGGTAAATGTTCACCACCAATCACAATATATTATGTCTCTCAGCCATCATGTACTAAAATGGAGCCAAATATCACTTGGGCCAGGTAATTCTTGTTTTTGTTTTTTGTTTTATTTTTATAGATTTAATAAAGCTTAGTCATACTATGTTAATATTAGTAAATTTAACTGGCTGCCGGGTCCTCGGCTGGTATAAATTGGGTGTTTATAAACTGTATATTGGTTTTCAGTGAAGCTGTACTCATTTACACAAGATAAGGTTCTGATCCAATAATCCAGTTAAGCACTGCTATAACCCATTTGGGTGGAGGGCAGGGAAGAATTTAGCGCAGTGAATTGAACTGAAGCAATATTTAACATGCAAAGATGATCACTGTAATTAAAAAAAAAGATACATTTGTGGTAAAGTACAAAACTATTTTTAACCCTTCTTAATGGTAAATGAAAAATAAACCTTGGTACTAAACTGAGTTCTAAAATGAGAGTGCCAGGGTAGCACAAACATATTTTGATTTCCCCCATGATTTATTTTGACCATACATTGTGAATTTCCCCTTCATCTCCTGAAAACTAGCTGCAGAGATTCTCCTTTACATTAAAAATATCTTTAAAAAAAAAGAAGTGAACTGATCATAAAAATGAAAATTCCCCTTCCTTGAGTAATATGTATGAAATGCCTCCACTGACTTGTCTTTAGGCCAAAGTGCCAGATGCTTCCTGTGAGGTACTCTACACCTTCATCTCCTACTAAAAGACAACAGGAATTGTGCATAGTCCTAGGTTGCTCCAGGAGCAGCAAAACAATGTGATGCTCCTTGTTCAAGGTAGATCTTTGGCTTATGTTCTGGTGTTAGCCCTCAGTGAGCACAATTTTGGTTAATACAAGCAAATGCATTGTTGCTACTTGAATGGAAGAAAATGTATGACTAACTGAGAAGTATTATATGCCTATAGATTATTAGATCATTTGGGGCTTGCATTGGATCTCTCATGAGCAAACAGGATTTGCACCATGAAAGAGGAATGCAACTATATTGTATCTTTGAAAGTACTTTCAGCTTAATTTTGTGTAACTGGAAAATCAGTCATACAAATTACCTAGCCCTGCAACTTGTTTTTATCTACTGTTACCAAGGCAAAAGGTTATACACTGTGACTAGTAGTTCCTTCTTGAATAAAAAGTTTGAAATGTAAACAGCAAAAACAAGATATGTATTTATTTGTGGGGAAAAACTAACATTAACCCTTCAATTTTTTAATTTTTTTTATAGTGGCGGTCGCAAAATAACCCTCTTTGGGAGAAATTTTAATGTGACAGACAGTGTCATTATTTCAGATGACCAGAGATTAAATTTTACTGTAAGTCTTGAACTCCTTTGCAATAACAAAGTACGTGTTTTTAAAGGACTCACTTTTGTTCTTAAGCTCTTTCAAAAGCTTAAGCACATGCTTAACTTTACTCATGTGAGTAGTCCCATTGAAGTAAATGGGACTACTCATATCAGTTAAATTATGTGTGTGCCTAAATATTTGCAGAATCAAGGTCTAAAATAGTTATTTCCCATGCATAGGTCTCCAAGGCCTCAAAGTTCTAAGGATTCTCCCTCCTATTTTCCTGTTTCTTCACTTCCCAAAAGGCCTTGCAGCAACCCTCTCCATCACCAACATAGACGCAGCCTTAGAAGAGTGCATGGCTGGTGCTATGACTGGTACTTAAAAGAACAAAAATGACCAATACGGAAACTACTTCAAATATAGTACACAGCGTATTGCTCTTAAATAGAAGGTTTATCAGTTTCCCATGTGATGTCAGCAGGATTTTAAAGTGCTATTGAGTGCCTCTGTTTCTCACTGTCTGTACCTTGGAGTACTTCAGCACTGACAGTTTTACTGTTTTTCCCTAGGTCTCTGGATGTCCTGGAAGTACTTCTCCATGTAGTTTCCTAACACCAGATGTTAGCCTTTCAAAAGGGAGTAAAATTGTTAATGTGTCACTAAAAGTGGAAAATGTCCTTATACCTTGTATTAAATTACAATATTGTCCTGACCCTATATTTATTGACTATCAACTGCATACTGAGATGGACCCCCATCTGGAATTAAAATTATATGTAAGTTTTTAAAAAATCAAACAAAAATTCACATACGATAGTTTTAAGTTTTACCACATTTAATAATAGTTTCCCATTTCAAATTTGTACTCTTCAGAAAAAAAATGACATCTTAGATATTTCTGAAAATGAGATTGGCGTTACTCTTACTCACATGATGAATGGTACACTTTTGGAAACTATAATCTTCAGTGTTCAAAATATTACCAAAACTCCAGATCGTAGTACTATACTGTGCAAAGTCAAAAGGGAAAAACCAGGCAAGATTGAGTTATCCACTGTGAAAGTTTGGGTGAGTAAAAATTCTTTCTGCGGTGATTTAACATTGTTTAGTTTTTATGCTTATAAAATAGGTCCAAAGATGTTAATCAGCTGATCATAGATATCCTTTATAATTAAAGAGTGAAATAGCATTATAATATATCTTACCTAAAATAGTTCGCAGCCAAGTTGTGACGCTGCACAAGCTCAGGTTTAGGTGAACTTGCAAGATCTGTCCATGTGTATCTGATAAACTGTACGAAAACTTCAAGACCTGTGGCTTATCACAGTGTCTCATGAGGAGTTCAAGGGACTAAGTTCTGCTCCTCTCAACCTCCCTGGAGCAGAACCAATGCAGAAGAGGGCAAGATGCATGCTTTGCAGCTGTGCCATCTGTACCACCTTCAGGGTGTGGTTGGTTGAACTATAGCTCCATTGGTTGAAGTAATTCCCCATGGAGGATGGGGAGGTAATCCAGGGGCTGGGCTAGAGAGGTGTGAGCCTCTGCGAGGGCAAGGAAGGGACTTAGGTTTGGTGCAAGGCCTCTACCAGAAATGTTGTTTTTCTTTGGTGTTGACTTGAGCCTTACATTTGTCTTTCTGCTGATCAGGGTAGATATCTGCAGTGAACAGAGCAGTTTTTGACTATGAAAACTTGTTTTTACTCTCTTGAAAATGCCAACATTTTTGTTTGCAGTGATTCTGGTGAGTGCAGATACTTGGCTGGTTTGAGGCCAAAATCTGCCTTTGCTTACACCACATTAATTTCAGTGTGTCTAGCCTGAAATATAAGTGATGGCAGAATTTGGCTGGTTGTGAGTAGTTTTACATTTTTCACACAGCACAGTTCTGTTCTTTTGGTTTAACATAAGATATGGTAAATGTTATGTTTGGATCGGTTCATATATGTTTTTCCAAACTGCTTTTTCCTTCCCGATGATTTACCTAGTCAGGGTTCATCACTTCAGCTGAAGAGACTAGTTGCTTTAGCCTCTGAACATGATCTTCTGCAAACATGGACTAGAGTAGTTGCATTCCACTAATACAGCTGTCTATTTTTCCATTAGGTCAGATTAGGAAACTTTACGCAGGAAATTCAAAAGAAATCATTGCACAAGTATTTGTATGTTCTGACTTTGCTTCCTATCTTATTACTGGGTGTAATTGTTGGTAAGTACTGTTATGCATTATTAGTTTTTGATTTGCTGAAAGAGATAATTACTGGGTATACCTTAAAAGTGTCTGGGATTGTCCAGGATGATCACAGAAAGTCTGATATTTTCCCCAGGTCCAGTTGGGAACAGTTAGGTAGATTATTTTGCTCTGGTGGTAAAGTTCATCATCACAGACTACAAGATGTAACAAGGCTGTTTCAGTTGTCAGTTCTTCCAGGAAATGCACCATGTGGTCATGCAAGATCTAGGAACTACAGCCCAGATCCTCAAAGATCTTCAGGTGCCTAATTCACATTGACATCAGTGGGAGTCGGGTGCCTATATACCGCTGGTGATCTGGGCCTACATTCCTACATCACAAGTTAGCGCCTTCCCAGTTGTCAAAACAAAGCTCCCCAAGGGCGAGTGTCCCAGCACAGTTGCTTATCATCAAACAATGGTTGTGATCATCCCATTTTAGATGACTCATTAGTTTAATTAATTGTAGTTAGTTTGGTGAGGGGTTTATTTTTCACCCCTTCTTTTCATTATTTTAATTCTTCCATATTTTTACTCCATCTTATTTTGTAGTGAGAGGCATGTCTTAGCCTTTACTGCTACCCTTGTCAGTGCCTCTCCTCTCTCACAAGTGTTAACTAAGCAGTTTGGAAATACACATGCCAACTTAAAATATTTCTCTTTCTTGTAAAATCAGTCATGTTTGAAGAGTTTTATTCCACTTTCTGTCAGATGCTATGGCTTAGCATGCAGATTTGAGTGTGTTATTTGTTAAAAGAAAGTCAGCCTGATAATTCTGAGATCTAAATAAAAGGAGTGTGTTATTAAAGAGTGCCTTGCACAATGGGATACTATTGTGAGCGGACTGTGTCATAAGCAGTCGAGCCTAGTTGTCGGAGTGGGAGTCAGGCCTAGGGTTCGGAAGGGGAGTCAGGCCTGGTGGTCGGAGTCTGAAAGCCAGAGCCCAGGGTTGAGAAAGGATTAGAATCAGGAACCAGTGCTGAAGGCAGAGGTGAAAGTAAGCCAGTATGGTCCAGTATGGCTTACCAGCAAGAGCTGATATGGCGTACCCGACCGGCTTCCCCAGTCGGCAGTGGCCAGAGCCTCAGGCCCTTTAAATTGCAGCCAGAGCCCCGCTGCCGGAGCCCCTGGGTAGTGGAGGCGGCTGGGAGCCCCGGGGCTCGGGCGGAGATTTAAAGGGCCTGGGACTCCACTGTGGTAGCGGTGGCTGGGAGCCTCTGGCCCTTTAAATCACCGCCGGAGCCCCGCCGCTGCTACCCCAGTGCTCCGGCAGCGGGGCTCAGGCAGTGATTTAAAGGGCTGGTTCTGAGGCAGGAGCAAGGCTGGGACAGGACAGGAACAAGGCTGGGTACAGAGCAAGGTCTGGGCTGGAGCTGTGGAGGAGGAGAGCAGGAGCAGGATGTGGCAAAAGATGAGACAGAGAATCAGTGGGCGTGTGTGTTGAGCACCCAGTGAGCTACTGCTGCTCCAGAGTTTAAGAACCGCCTGTGACTGGTTGGATCACAGAAACCCCGTTGGGGCTGCCAACTACTATGCCAAGATTACTTCTGCCTCTGCTTTCCCTGCCAGCTTGGGACTCCAGAGCCCTGCCTGGCTGTGCCAGACACGCTTGCCGGCCACAAACACAGACCCAGTTCTGAACCACGTCCCACAAACTGCCAGCTTAACTGAAAGCGGCTGAAAAAGTGTTCCTGTCTTTAACACTCAGATGCCCAACTCCCGATGGGGTCCAAACCCCCAAAAAATCTGTTTTCCCCTGTATAAAGCTTATACAGGGTAAACTCATAAATTGTTCTCCCTCTATAACACTGATAGAGAGAGATGCACAGCTGTTTGCCCTTCTCTCCCCACATATTAATACAGGGTCAGCAACCTTTCAGAAGTGGTGTGTCGAGTCTTCATTTATTCACTCTAATTTAAGGTTTCGCGTGCCAGTAATACATTTTAACGTTTTTAGAAGGTCTCTTTCTATAAGTCTATGATGTATAACTAAACTATTGTTGTATGTAAAGTAAATAAGGATTTTAAAATGTTTAAGAAGTTTCATTTAAAATTAAATTAAAATGCAGAGACCTTCCCCCCCTAGACCCGGGCAGTGTGAGTGCCACTGAAAATCAGCTCGCGTGCCGCAGGTTGCCTACCTCTGTATTAATAGATACGCTGGGTTAATTAATAAGTAAAAAGTGATTTTATTAGGTACAGAAAGTAGGATTTAAGTGGTTCCAAG
Organism: Lepidochelys kempii; assembly: GCF_965140285.1. Classification (NCBI taxonomy): domain Eukaryota; kingdom Metazoa; phylum Chordata; order Testudines; family Cheloniidae; genus Lepidochelys; species Lepidochelys kempii. The sequence continues at coordinate 270,498,555 of NC_136380.1, read as the reverse complement.
TACTAACAGACAGAACAAAGTGAATTACCAAGCAAAATAAAATAGAACACGCAAGTCTATGTCTAATACAGTAAGAAAACTGAATACAGATAAAACCTCACCCTCAGAGGTGTTCCAGTAAGCTTCCTTTTACAGACTAGTCTCCTTCTAGTCTGGGTCCAGCAATCACTCACACCCCCTGAGGTTACTGTCCTTTGTTCCAGTTTCTTTCAGGTATCCTTTGGGGGGTGGAGAGGCTATCTCTTGAGCCAGCTGAAGACAAAATGGAGGGGTCTCCCAGGCGTTTAAATAAACTTTCTCTTGTGGGTGGATACCTCTCCCTCCCTCTGTGTAGAATTCCAGCAACAAGATGAAGTTTTGGAGTCACATGGGCAAGTCACATGTCCATTCATGACTCAGAACGTACAGGTAGCAGCCATGGTTCACATGCTACCTTGAATGTCCTCACATAGACTTCTTATGTGGATTGGAGCCTTCCAAGATCCATTGTCTGTTACGTGCTTCTTCTCTGGGCACTTAACTTGCAAATTCCTTTCTAAAGAAGCTGACCAAATGCCTTATTAAGGTTATTTAAAATCAAACAAGTATACAGCCAATATTCATAACTTCGCATACAACAATGACACATGCATACAAATAGGATGAATCTATTCAGTAGATCATAACCTTTACATAGATATGTTACATGGCATATGTAGCATAAAACATATTCCAGTTATGTCATATATACATTCATAAGCATATTTCCATAAAGCCTTATGGGGTGCACCATCACACCGGCTGCTGGCTTCCTCAGCTAGTCAGGCAGAGTGGTCTGTCAGGAAGCCTCGCTGGTTTGTTAAGGTGTCAGGAATACAGAGCAGGTGCAGCTACAGGGCTTTACTCCTGAGGCCTGGTCTATGACTAGGACTCCTCCGTGCTACTAAAATGGAAATTAATAATAAATAATAATAATAATATAATTCAGAAGAACATTACTGGAGATCCTAGTTTGTCTTACACTCATTTTCATTTTATTGTTAGTATTGGTATATACAGCAGATTTGTTTGGCTTATTTCTATATTCAGTATCTAATACAATTTTCTTTCAATTTTTTTTTAGTTGCAATCATAGTAACTAGGTACAAATCCAAACAGTTAACCCGTAAACTGAGTCAACAAATTGAACTGTTAGAATGTGAAATTCGGAAAAAAATACGTGATGGTAGGTCTCACATTTTTAAAATATTTTGTTTCATAAACTCCATTAATCAGAAATAGAATAGTTTGGAATGTGAATATCAGAGTTTCTTATTAATGTTGGTGTGCAGTAGTAGCTAATACTAGAAACTAATAGCATTGCATGTAACAATTCACTTCAGCAAAACTTGAAATACAAAAAACTGCATCCAATCAGTGTTTTCCATCCCACAGAGATTCAGATAGAAAAATAATGCATCAAGTCTTAGAACTGTTTTTAAGAACATCTTTTCAGGGTCGTATTGAAAGCTGTAATTGTGAAGATAATTTTGCGTTATCAAAACTAACATTCCAGGGGGTTGTTATTTCAGGATTTGCAGAACTACAGATGGATCAATTAGATGTGGTGGATAGTTTTGGAACTGTTCCCTTCCTTGACTACAAACATTTTGCTCTTAGAACTTTCTTCCCAGAGGTAAATGGTTGCTAATCTTTTAGGTGTAATCCTTCCACGGTAATGAAGGTAGTTGTCAAGTAAGGACCAAATAGCTCATGTAAATATCACCATGTGATTTTCACAGGAGACTTTGTATACTGCTCCAAATCCAGTAGAACAGTGCTGGGCAAACACTGGAGGGGCGTGTTTAGATCTGTTGATTGTAGGTTCTGTAAAACTTCATATGCCCCAAGTCTAAATTTTTTAACTAATTTAACCCTAGTGTCCCCTTAATTCATATGTGTTTAATGATTGTGTGTGCCATGTAAGAGTCTCTCATAGTCTTGCTTCACTAGATCTGCCTCCCTTCATGAGACTACCATTCCTAAACCTGCATTTTATCTGTGGTTTTTATCTCTCACACGCTCACCTGTCTGTACAAAACTTAATTAAGTTAAGTTAAACAGTTCGGCTAACATGTTTACATCATGGGACTTCCTCATTGGCTCAGCAAGATGAGGAGGAGGCCTTACAAGTTCTCTCTCACAAGCCTGCACATGAATTAATTTCAGTAAATTAAATTAAAAGTAGGAAATGAAAAATCGAAAGTGATGTTGACGTTCTGGTTCAAGCTACAGATTACCTTGCCAGAAATGTTTAGAGGCGTGACAGTGGTCCCACTGTCTGTGGTACTGCCTGTGCTTTAATGTTGTCCTACATAGGGACTGGCTTAAGCAAGTGTTTATATGTTGTCTGAACTGGGTCCAGTGTTACTTGCAGCATCATGACATTTAATAGCATAAGAACAATGGGGGAAATAATTTCCCTGGAATAGCTGGAATGATACCAAACTGGGGAAGAAAATACCAGACTCAAATATCTTTCAAAGTTATATTCTGAAACTAACCAAAACTAACCATGAGTTTTTAGTATAATAATCTAAGAGCATCAATATGGACAACTACTTTTCAAAAACAAATACTTAAACAGAAAATATTTTGTTGTATAACTGGCTCAAAGGAGAAGATGGCCCTAGATGGTTTGTATAGTGCCTAGTACAATGGGTTCCCAAAATTGACACTGTAATGTGAATATTACATATGAATAACAATAAAACTTTCCAAATCTGATATTGATCTCATTTACACCAGAGTAAATCAGGAATAACTTCAGTGCAGTTACCCAAACTGCAACTGGGAGATCATAATAGGGCTCTTGTTGTTATAAACTCTGCATTTTTTCCTTTTGTTTACTTTTTTTAACCAAGGATATTAACATGACAATATTATCATTATTTTTAGTTCATCTGTTCTTTCTGCTTAATCCTCATCAAAAATTTTAACTCTTTTATGAAACAAACAGGATGGGGTTTATAATGTGTCATTTGCTATCAAAGTGGTCAGGGTGACAACTGACGTACACCACACTTATCTCATGTATTTTAAAAATATATGACCATTTTAGCTTCCCACATTTTGTTACTTAACCCCGTATCTAGCCACCATGGCTTTGATTTTTATTATTAACTCTGGTATTTTAACTTCTGCTGTTGTTTTGTTATTTATATATGTACAGTACTGACTTGCCTCACAGGGTTGTGGCAGACTTAATTCATGAACTTTGAGATCCATGGATAGCAAGCATATGAAAAGTGTCAGCAGTAATAATAATAACTGCAGAGAAAAACTCTAAATTTGGCTAAGCCCAGGGATCCCTGACATCCAGAAGATTCATACTATTGATATAGTGACATCTGGGAGTAATGTATTCTGGGGTGTCCTTTGCATACCTGGAAAAGCAGCAGATTTTCATGTGATGATAATAAACAGTCTTCCCTATGGCATGTTAGAACATGACTGGGCTGACAGACCTCCAGAGCCTGGGAGTGAGGGCATTCAGCAGCATACCAGTAAATCTGGCCTAGCTCAATCCTCAGTTTCTCTTTGCAGTTTTCCTTTATGTTACATGCCAGAACTTCTGCAGAAATCCCAGAATACATAAACTGCAGGTGCATTTAGAAGCCCAAATCATTTTTACTTAGGAAAGTCTGTTGCCTTGGGTAGATGCTCAGCGTTTGATATTTCTAACAGTAATACATCACCTGTCTTTTATTTTAGTCAGGCGGCTTTGCATCCATTTTCATTGAAGACATGCACACTAATGTGTCACGGGTAAGTCTGTGTAATGTAATTTTACTTTTATTTAGTGGTTATTCTTTTCTGTCTTCATTGGATCACCATAGAATCTAAGCACCTTCCAAATGATCAGATTAAATTTTCTCTACATTCCTTCCCATGTGGGGAAAAGTTACATGGCTTTATGTATATAATGTAGTAACATATATGTAGATATGAAAACAGGATCTTATAATGGGAAGTATCAGGCAACTTGGAGAGAGAGAGAGAGAGAATGTGTGTGTGTGTGTGTGTGTGTGTGTGTGTGTGTGTACACAGATATGTTATGGGTGAAATCCTGGCCATATTGGCAAAACTCCTATTGATTTCAGTGGGTCCAAGATTTCATCTTGTGTGTTGCTTACCCTCATTTCTAAGAATTAAGGACCTGTCATACCCAACTACAGTTTGCCTTATTTTTGTTTAACTGTTCCAGAGCAGAGACCCCAGACGAAAGGATGAAAGCCTCACCATGTTGCATGCTTTAATTTGTAACAAGAATTTTCTTGTTACTCTCATTCACACCCTTGAAAAACAGAAAAATTTCTCTGTGAAAGACAGGTATAGTATGATTATGCCTTATAATCTTCAAGCCATAGAATTAAAAAAAAAAAACATGGATTATGACACACACATAGTTTTCACTACATTCAAAGCAAATTTAAGCTTTTCCAAAGTCTTTTCCTTGTTCTTCACCATGAAACAAGCCATTAAAAAGAGATCAGAAGATTTATAGATGCCTATAGACACTGAACTAGCAACATACCTCACCTCAGAGCAAGCAGTTCTTGCTTTATAAATTGTAACTTTGCTTTCATTGAAACGGATGCTAGTCTTCTTCAGTTTTAAATTCGGATACACAAAATATATATATTTTTTAAATTGCTGGATGGGATGATCCTGTGTACTTTAGATTTTATAGCGACTTTAGTGGGTGTTTGGGGTACCTAAAAAATGAAGGTTCAGCATATAGGCGTAACTGAACAGTGTATGTTTATTTGAACTAATTTCACAGTATGCTGTTATAAAAGGCTTAGGATCACCTTTCTGTTGTCATAGATTTGAAAAGCAAATTCCAGACCTTTTAGCTATGACTTTTTTATTTTTTGTAAACAGGTGCTTGTTTGCATCCTTCTTGACTATTGCACTACAAAGTAAACTAGTCTACCTAACCCATATTCTAGAAGTTTTGACCAGGGACTTGATGGAGCAGTCTAGCAATACGCAACCTAAGCTCATGCTAAGGCGCACAGAATCTGTCGTAGAAAAACTGCTGACAAATTGGATGTCTGTTTGCCTTTCTGGTTTTCTTCGGGTAAGTTTGACATCTTTCCACCACCTCAGACACTAGAATGAGGAATATTTTCAACATAGCACACGCTGACTTCTTCCATGCAGAACTCATGAGAGATCTGTTTGTGCATGAAACCTAACTTTCTATATTACTAATATACTCATATTACTGTCCTGATCACTTATATAAACAGCTGTCATCATGCAGAGGTAAGAAAAGAGCAACTGTATAAATGATGCTAACAATCTGTACTTGGGTTGGACTTTAGGTAATTTTGAAACCCTGACATTTTCTTCTTTGCTTCACATATTATCATCCAAATCCCATCAGATATTTTCTTGTCATGGCAGAAGATTGTGTATCCTTCTCTTCAGAAGCTATTATAGAGCTATGCTTTCAGAGAGTTTAAAGAGAGGGTGTCATTTTGAAAACCTCACTTCTGTTTGAATTTTTTGCCTATTGTTGTTACAGATAACACCTATGATTAATAGAACTGTAAGAGGTTGGGGAAAATGATCTCTCTCATTTTTACAGTCTGTTTAATTTAGTCCATTTAGTTGCATTTTGTGTGCAGACAATTTTGTTGTTTGAGGTTGTACTTCCTGTTTTGTGGGCACTAATATGATGACATCTTTCCCACGCCCTGTTCTGCAGGGAGCTCACATGCTTTGCCCTAGGGCCTGCAAAATACAGCAGCAGGGTAGTTTGAAGCTGGCAACTTTCCTGGGACCCAAGTACAGAGCTAGGGGACAGTCAGAGGAAACCTGTTCTTCGTATCCCAGCCCTCTTCGTGGGGCTCAGGAACAATGGTAGCTTGGGATGGTAGGGTGCCCTACACAGGGTTGGGGAGTGAGTGACACCTGAGAGAAGATGGCAGGTCCCTCTGAGAGCTCCAGAGGCAAGCTAAGCCAGGCCACAGAGGCAGGGAAGGCAGGCTTTCTCCACTAGCTGCCTGCCTGTGCCCAGCATGGGGCTCTGAACTGTCATGTCAGGAGCCCCAGGTGACTCTTCCCATTTGAGTAAGAGCAACAGGAGTTGGGTGGGGATTTACAAAAGAACAGATAAACCTGGACAGAAAGTATTTTTAATTTCAGGACAGCTGAGCAACTTGGCTAAAAAGGAAGTTAGTTTGACTGGCTTCAAATTGTTGGTGTCCCACTAGAGTTCCAATGGGAATGCAGAAAAAAGAACTAAAGCTGTTGCTTGTTTGTGTTTATTTCTTAGGAGACAGTTGGAGAACCATTCTATAAGCTTGTGACTGCCCTCAATCAGAGGATAAACAAAGGGCCGGTAGACGTAATCACTTGCAAAGCCCTATATACACTAAATGAAGACTGGCTTCTGTGGCAAGTCACCGAATTCAAACCAGTGGTATGTTTGCCAAGCTGCTTTTCCTCCAAATACTGAAATGTTTTGAAAGACCACCCAACATTCTTCTTGTGGAAGGATGATAAACTGAGTCTCTTAGATATTCCAGTGATGGTGATGGTATAAGTACCTAGATAGATAAAAATGGGCAGAAAATAAAATTATGATTAACACAGTTTCAAAACACAGTAGACATGAATTAACCCACATTTCACCAATTGGATACCTTCTGCTTCACAGCAGTGAGCTAACAGCCAAGCATGGTATCAAAGTCTCATGATACTTCAAGTTATTCTTATTTATAAATTATGCTACAGAACATTTGCAAGTACATGATGAGGTATTGAAATAAATATTTAAAATTAGACTACGTTTATCAACTGTACACAAGAAATTGTGTGATGCTGGATGCCTGAGATTTTATTGTGTTTGCTTACTCAATAATCCTCAGAATTCAGTAATTTGCTGTGAGCTTTCCTGTCATTAACTGCAAATTAGTAAAGTTGTAGTGTGGTGGATTTTAATTAGTTGCCTGATTAAAAACAAGGTCCCTATGAAACTTAGCTAAATCATGACATTCCAGGGTGCTGGTGTCAGAACTTTCCTCTATACATAGATTTGTTACATTCACCAAAACAAATACAACATTCTTACCATTTTGCACTTATCGCTGCAATCCAGCTACTACTGAAGATATTTTCAACCTGAATTACCAAGATATTCTTTTTTTAAAAAAAAGATGATTGCAAAAAGTTAATTAAACACGTTCTGTTTTCTGTGTACTATGAATCCTTGGATTTTCTAGGTTTTTTTACCGATTTGTAACAAATATTTGGTGCTGCACATTTATTTTCTGTGTGTGTTCTATATATGTTCTGTGATAAAGATAGGTTTTATATGTTATAAAACTATTAACTTTCTAGATCAGAGGTTTCCCAACTGTGATCCATACACCAAATGCTAGTGGTCCACAGAAAAGTGGCTAGTCCCATGGCATTGGTTCTCCTCCTTATTTCTAGTGCTAAAACACATTGAAAGAAGTTTAACACTATATTAGGGTAAGATTTCAAAAAGCACCTAAGAGATGTAGGTACTGAGCTCTCAATGAAAGCTAATCTAATACTTTCCTGGTTTTTCAAGTATGCAATTGCTGCTGTTGCCATGTGGCCATTATCTAGGAGGGGTGCAGTGTGCGGCAGGAGTTGGGGTGCAGGCAGGGGGCTCAGGGCAGGGAGTTATGGTGTGGGGTGCAGGAGGGGTTTGAAGGTACGGGCTCTGGCCTGGCGCTGCTTATCTGGAGCTGCTCCGGGGTGGCAGTGACCAAGAGTGGAGCTAAGACAGGCTCCCCGCCTGCTCTGGCCCTGTGCCACGCTGCTCCGCGCACTGCCCTCCCCTGCAGGTACCTCCCCCGAAGCTCCCATTGGCTGCGGTTCCCCATTCCCGGCCAATGGGAGCTATGGGGGGTGGGTGTCTGGAGGCGAGGGCAGCGCACGGAGCTCTCTGCCCTCTTCCCCCCTCCCCCCAGGTGCCTCAGGGACATGGTGCCAGTCGATTCCAGCAGCGGTGCAGGGTCTGCGGCACCATGGGGGTGGCAATCCCGTGGGCCAGATCCAGCCCATGGGTTGTAGTTTGCCCATCCCTGCTCTAGCTCATCCTTTTTCTCTTTTTCCAGGTGGATGTGCATATTATCACTTGCCATGGAAGTCACATTGGTGGCATCCTTAAAGTGTGTCCTAAATATGTCCATTGTCATCTTACCGTGTTTGATGCTTTAGTTTGGTTTGCTCTATTTAGAATTTCTGCTATTGCAAGAAACTCTTTCCAATGGATTCTTAACATCTTCCTCAGACAGTTACTTTGGAATGAGTTGATCTTATCAATTTCTGTTGTAGATTTCCATGACTCTGCTCCTTAAAGGAGGACAAACATGATGCCAGTGTTAAAAATTCATACTTTTGTGTCAGTGCTAATCATGCTACTTTTCCAAATCTTTTCAAGTTTATGAAAATTGTCTGCTGCTTTTGATATTCATTGTGTGACAACTGGCATGGTGTCACCATCATTGTACATCTCAGAATCTGTATAGCTAAAATGACTTACTTCTAATGTTTCTTCATCCACTCTAGTGGTTAGTTTAGCCATATATTTTGTCTTCCTCTTGTTGACGAACAAGCCAACTTGTTTGACCATATCAGCCAAAAGCTGAGTATTTTCTTTGATTAAGTGATGGGTTGAATGAAGCTGGACAGTGTCCTCAGCAAATATGTGGTTATCCAATTGTGCTTTATCATTTGTCCATTAAATTCTTCAGTTGCTTTGTGCACTTACTTTCATAACATAGTCCATGACCAGTGCAAACAATATTGGGGACATAATACAGTCTCTCTGTACTCTATCAAAAGCCTTCTGGAAATTTATCAAATTAATAACAAGCTGTGCTTGCCACTCCATACTTTGCTCTGTAATATGTCTGAGAACAACAATATGGCCTGCACCTGATCTCAGGTCTAAAATATGCTTGTTCCTCTCTAAGTTGAAGGTCTATTTGGTTCTCGGTACATTCCAGGGTGATGCTGCACATGGTTTGCCCAGGCACTGAGAGTAATGGGGTTTCTCTCCAGGTACTGCAGGTGGTAAGGTCACCTTACTTCGGCAATTTTACTACAAAGCCTCTCTTCACTGGGCTGGGTTCTTTTCTCCATTCCATATTCAGAAACACAAGGAAAGTCTGGAGGGCTGTTTCATCACTTGCTTTAAGTAACTCTTCACTAATATTATCCTCTTCTGCTGCTTTCCCATTTTTGAGTTTACGGATGGCTTGTCTAACTTTTTCCCATTGTAATATCTCCTAAATCAATGGGCTGCTCTAGGAATAGGTCTTCATCACACATTTCTAGTAATTTGCTCGGGCTTGGTCTTTGAGGCTCGAACAAGAGATCAGCTTCATGTGAAAAATATGATGGGGATTGGTCAAACCCATAAGGAAGCCCATGTCATGAAAAGTGCCTTGCTCAAGGCCACATCAGTAATGAAAATAGGACTTTGGAATGTGAGAATATGAATATTTGGAATGTGGAATATGATGCTACTAAAACTGCCCAAGTAATTAAAGAAAGGGGTAGATACCATCTTGTTGTCCTTGGAATCAGTGAGCGTAGATGGACAAAACTACACTTCAGAGAAACAAATAACACCATCATCTTTGAGAATGTGGATGATAGATATGAAGCTGTTGTAGCAATCTTGATGTTGAAGCAGATCAGACACTGACTGAGTAGGAATCAGTCAATGGAAGTATTATTAGAGCTTGCTTTCAGACTCAATTATTCAAACTATCAGTCATGCAGTGCTATGCGCTAACCAGTGAAAAGTCAGATGAGGAAAAAAATGCTTTTCATGATTTGTTACAGGATGTGTTAACAAAGGTCCCAAAACATGATATCATAGTGACTGTGGGTGATTTCAGTACAAAGTAGAAATGTACAGTGTAAACTACCCAATGATAGGTAGAACAATATTTTCCTCCTAAAGAAGTTCAACATAGTACTCCCCAGATGATACTACAAAGAACCAGATAGAGCAGGGGTGGCCAACCTGTGGCTCCAGAGCCACATGCGGCTCCTCAGAAGTTAATATGCGGCTCCTTGTACAGGCACCAACTCCAGGGATGGAGCTACAGGCGCCAACTTTCCAATGTGCTGGAGGGTGCTCACTGCTCAGCCCCTGGCTCTGCCCCCACTCCACCCTTTCCTGCCCCCTCCCCTGAGCCTGCCGTGTCCTTGCTTCTCCCCCCCAGAGCCTCCTGCGTGCCACAAAACAGCTGATCAGGAGGTGTGGGGAGGGGGAGCTAATGGGGGGCTGCTGACATATTACTGTGGCTCTTTGGCAATGTACATTGGTAAATTCAGGCTCCTTCTCAGGCTCAGGTTGGCCACCCCTGAGATAGATCATTTCTGTATTTAAAACACGTTTTGCAGCTCTTAGGTGCATACAGGGGAGCAGACGTGGGGAGTGATTATAACCTTTGTATCACTTAATTGAAGATCAACTTAAAGAGGCTGAAGAAAATTAAAAGACAACTGTGCATCAACAGTGCACAATTAAAAGACTGAAACACAAAAAGTGCTTTTCAGCTTGAACTGAAGAACAGGTTCAGTGTTTTAATGGAGTTAACTGAAGAGAACCAAGACACTGATGCTCTGTGGGAAAACATCAGTGTGTGCTATCTGGAAAGTGCAAAGCAAATTCTAACAACAATGAACTCTGAAAGGGAAGAATGGATTAGCAATGCTACTTGGGCGGCAGTGGAAAAGAGAAGTGTACAGCAACCCAAAAATTGTTAAATGCTAAGACAAGAAGAGACATGCAAGTGGCAAGAAGAATACAGAGCTCTGGACAGAGAAGTAAAAGGCGTGCCAGAAGAGATAAAAGGGCATATATTAGTAAAAAATGTCAAGAGGCTGTAGATGCTAGCCCAAGAGGTGACCTTACAATCTTGTAAAAGACATCAAATAGCTAAGAGGAAACGTTAGCAGTTTGGAGACCCTATTAAAGATGCAAATGAAAAGACTCTTAGCACAGAAGAACAAAGGAAAAGATGGACAGAACATTTTCAGTAAAATGGCCTAGTCTAATTTCTCCATGTCTATTGCATTTTGTAGTCTGAGAGACAGGGGTAGAATGCTAGACTGGTGGGCAATTTCAGTCGCAGATATAATTTTGCCAGTCCCCTTTTAATGAACAATATTCTATCTCAGTTTTTCACTCAACGTAATAAATGGAAAAGTACTACATACAGAACACTGACAAGACAGAGATTTGAGATACCATGTAGAGCTGGGGTAAAAACTGTGTGCTATATGTAGTAACTTTCCTTTCCCCAGGTTATCTTTCTGTTCTTTGAGGCAAGAAACATTATTTTGCATACACCTCTGTCTTAAACCACAGCACAGTTGCCATCTGCTACTGTTCATTAGCTCAAATGCCTCACTTAACTAGAGCAATCACAGTTTGCTTTCATTACAGAAACAACTGTAAGTCTGGAAAAATGTCTTTAAATGTTGAATTCAAACCTCTTTATTACCTTGTTGCTATCAAGAAAAAAATGCTCTTTATTTTCCCTGTCCTTTAGCCAGTTTCCAAGCCAATCTCCAGTCAAGTAGGTCCCTTCCAAATACTTGCCTCGGTCTCCTTAAAATAGTTACTAAACCTTTCTTGCAACCCATGTTAATCCTTTGGTGCAGAGTTATGATTTACTACTGCTAAGCACTTACTTCTAGTGCATGAAAGCTCAACTCCGGATATTACTGGGTTACCTTAAATGGCCTGTAATTTCCTCCTGAGTCTTTCTTTAAGTTAACTTGTACTTTTCCTTGTTTCCCATGCAAAACCAGAAATAGTGAAAAATACCTATTAATGTTTCTCCAAGATTTCTGTACTTCCATCCATGTGTCTGTTTAATGTCTGACCTTCAGTGCCCTTAGCAATCTTAAGAGCCTTTTCATAATTTTATCATCTATGATTTCTTTTTTAGTGTTACAATTTGTGGATAAATGTGGTGCTCATGAAGGTTAGATTCCTCCTGCCAGGCATGGAGCTGTTAGGGAAAATCTGATTCATTAACATTTCAGCTGTAGAGACAGGCAAAATAATTGTTGGTTTTCTTATTGGCTCGTGTACCATTACATCACTCTGATTCTTTGTTTTTAGAGGAGTTTTATGTATATTCATGTGTACGTTGCTTATCATCTGAGCATCTCACACACATCAGTGAATTTATCTCCCTGACACCACTGTGAGGTAGAGAAGTATTATTATGCCCATTTTATGCATTGTTTAGATCTGGAATCCATAAATGCTTCAATGCTGCATACTTAAGAGGCTGCCTCTCTCTCTGTTAGATACCGTTACAGCTGCACTCAGTGGAGCACTGGAGCAGGGACACTCTTGGTGTAAAAGAGAGGGAGTTGCTGCTAACAGGACATTATCTGTGAGGGGTTTGACAGATATGGCAATTTCCTGCAATATCTTTGGGAGATCTTACTGTATTAAGTTTATGTATCATTGTGGGCCAGGGATTGTATGTAATCCCACAGGAGAGGGTGACCACAGCTCCTCCAGGAAGGAGCAGTAGTGGAGGGTGATTAGGCAAATTCACTCAGGTTGTAACATCTCCAGAGAGGTACTACCACCTGGGGAGGTCCACATATACCAGGTCAAACTGGATTCTTCAGAGGCCAACAGGCAAAGAAAGGACTTTTAGATAAACAGTTTGAGTTTAAATTGACTTAGGGCTTTCTTCGTTATCTAGCAAATGGACAGCACCTTCTGTCCAAGGCAGAACCCCAATCCCTGTGGAAGGGTTGGAAGGACTTGACCTATTAGGGCCTCATAAGACTGGTGGGTGACCTCTGGTCAGCTTTGAACATTCTTATGGGAACTTCTATTGTTTTTATGTGTTTTCTCTGTAATGCTTTTACCTTAAGAATAAATGTGCTTCCTTTTAAATATCTGGGTGGTAACATAAAACTCCTGGCAATTACACTGTTCATAGCCTTTGAAGAGAAAGCAAAGCACAGATGGTAGCATGTTTAAGCAGTCTGGTTTGCTGGGAGTATCACAGCATAGGCAGGGAACTAGGCAGCCTGGGGAAAAACCCCAGTCAGTCAGGAGGGAGAGAGAGACGTGTCTCCACCCAAGAGAGGTGATGGCTGAGGAACAGAGAAGCTAGAGCAGGTGGCCTTGAGGGACCAAAGAGGGGGAACACAGATGTAGTTGCCCTGAACTGTGACAGGGGGAAACTCAGATGTCAGACCTATTCTCCCCTCTCATCCACTCTGACTGGAAATAGCTTGAATGTGATTACTTTCAGGACACACTGCAAGGCCCATCTCTTAGCCAGGGCTTCTGGGGAAGCAGAGGCATGATAGCATCTGACGTTTATATTGGGCTTGATTTTACTGTGGCTGATTATTTTTCGTTTGTGGGATGTGGAGTACCTTCTAGTTTTACTTCCAATTTATTTTATTTTTAAAATTTTGGAAAATGCATCTAGATTCTGTTTTGAATCTATTGTTATAAATTGAAATAAATGAAATATTGGCCTGAACATGAGACTGAGAGCCAGGAATTCCTGATTTCTCATCCTAATTCTGGCATTTACTATTTGTCCTTAGGCAAATCACATAATTCTGATGTATCTTCTTTCTTTATCAGTGAAATAGGGACAGTAATGTTCCCTACTCGACAGAGATATTTTGAGCATTAATTAGTTACTATTTGGATAGCAAGGTAAAGAGCTAAGTATTTTTATTTATTTCTCCCTATGGTGATGATAGTTCCTTTGCTGGATTTGCCACATGATGTTACCTGTTTTAGGATGCCATCACAATCATTCTTGAAGCGTCAAAAGCTTCATTTTACTCCATGACAAAAGCAGAGCTTTTAAAAGCCACAAGGATCTTCTTTTTCAGGGATGGAACCACAGTGGGCAGATGCCAAGTGGCAAACACATTTAATTGGCAGTTTGCCACATTACATGCCCTGTTTCCATTTACATAATTACAATCAATGATTACATTCTCCACCCATCACCAGTAGCGTACTGGATTCTCCATCAGAGGGAATGGGAGAGTTAAACACAAGCATGGCCTGCTTGCTCTCCAAAGCATTTTCTGATTTGCCTTCCAACTGACTATGCTGCAGACCCAAGTCCTTCATTTATCCAAAGAACGTGGGGAGCAGCTGGGCATGTTTCTCTACATCTTTGCTAATGTGCCTTGACCCTGAGTTGGAAACTGTAGCGGGGTTTCAGGCCATCGGGGGAGGAATAGTGGGACGTAGCAAGGAGGCGTGGTCTCCCTCCCTGAGGGAGAGGGCCTCGACCGCCCCCTGGTGGGCAGAGCTGGGACACCCGTGACTGCCCCACTGGAAGCAGAGGGGCAGGACAGGAACTGGAAATATAAAAGGCAGGACCTCCAGCTCAGTTAGAGGAGAGCTGCCAGAGGAGCAGGACATCTCCCCGCCACTGCTGGAGCTTGGACCTGATGGAGGCTGCTACAGCGCCAGAGACCCGGAGGGACTGCCAGAGCTGCCAGACACTGGGAACACCAAGGAGCTGTTGGGGCTGCAACTAGCCATTTACCCCAGCGAGACAAATGATGACCCTGGAACCCAGGTACCCCCTGAATGGGAGTGTAGGAAAGAGCCCAGGGAAGCCAAATAGGGTTTGGCTGTGTTACTGACTTCAAGCTGGCCAGCCTGTTGTGGCTGGATTTCCCCGCTGACCCAGGGGCGGGCCACTTGGCCACGGTTAGGGCCCTGGGCTGGGACACGGTGGAGTCGGTGGGCCTGCGTCCCTGTACCCTTGCCCCCTGAGGGGGTGGCAGCCTCCCCAACTTTAGGCCAAGAGATCTGCATTGGTCTGTCACCCACCTGAGCTAGGATGCCAGACGGTTTTGCTGCCTGCCCCGCTAGAGTGCTGGTCCCCAGCCCAGACCGAGACCTCCCAGCCCATAGACTCACTGCTGCTCAGCCTGACTGCAGGCCAGAGCCACTAACTGTCGGCTAATTTCCCCCTGAACTGAGTTGCTCCAGAAACATTGTAGCGAGGCGGCGTGGTCTCCCTCCCTGATGGACGGGGAGAGAGCTGCAATCACCTTACAGGGGAGAATGCCCCCCTTTGGTGAATGTGGCTCCTCTTGGTCCAGGTAGCGAGGCCTAGCTGTCAGAGATTAGGGAACTGCCCTTGTCCTCAGGGCAGCAAAGCCTAGCGGCTAGAGCCTATGAGGCATAGGGGGACCCAGACCTACCTTACTCCACCGGGTTCTGACACAGGGCCCTGTGAACCGGGAGTCCTGGCTTCAGGCTTAGGTCCCTGGCTCAACAAATGCATTCCCTGGGTCGCTTCCTACCTTTGATCCCAGATCCTGTAGTTCCTCCAGGGGTGGCAGCTTTCCAACTCCCTCATCCTCCATGGTCGAGTGGGGTCCTGTGGCGGACTCAATGTGCTTGGCCTCCTCAGACTGGGCCTCTCGCAGGAGCCTGTAGCTTGCGTCAGCTCTGGTAAGCCCAGACTGACCCAAGCTGCTTTCTTTTATGTACTCCCTCCACCGGGAACATGCGCAGCAGGGGCGAGGGGGCGTGGCCTCCTGGGGCCAAAGCGAGTGGCTAACTCTCGCAGGGCCAGTGCAGGGTTGGTACACCCCATCACAGAGACATTACTCTTGGGTCAGTTAGTTCAGTCTCAATTGCCATTCAGTCTTAGGCCTCTCTGTTGAAACTACCTGAAGGGTGCCGGCTGTAGTGAATTTTGTGACGTGGATACTTGTTCACAAGGACCTGCACTGAGACAATCAACTCATTTTCCAATAGACTACTGAACAGCCATAATATTAAGCAACTTTTTGTCCCCTCCAACTTGTGGTGAACTTGACCTAGCAACCTAAAGGCTCTATGCCATTGCCAGGTCTTTTTATTTCACATTCTGCCTTAACCAAGCTAATCCTAGAGGAAGGGCAATGTCCTGGGTGAGTTTAGATCAAGACACACACTGCTATGTGTCTTCGCTGCCTTATTTCATTGCGTATTATAAAGAATGCAAATTGTTGTTGTTTGTTTGGTGGGTAGTGTCGAAATGGAGGTAGGCCTCAAATTTCTGGCATGTTAACATATGAAGAGGTTTCACAGCACCTTCCATGGAGCTATTTGTGTGGGAATATATGTGCAGGAAAGGAGACTCGACAGAGGAAACAGAACTTTTCTTATTAGCCCAAAAGCAAGAGAGTTTTAAATTGAAATGGGGAAGTTTCTATTATATTGTGGGGCAAATGCTATAATAGGAAAATCACCTAAACAATAAAACATGTTTGCAAGAAGTTGAAGAGGAATCAGCTTCATTTTAAACCTTCAATTTAAGACTCAGTAAGCACCCTTGAAAGTGTTTTGTTTGGAATCCGGCTACTAGTGGAGGAGTGAACTAGAGCCACATGGGAATGTGTGAAGGGAGGGGCAAGCTGTGTGCCTTTTTGTTTTAAGAGCTCTGGGTGGCTGGGGCTCGTGCAGAAGGGCCGTCACACCCAGTAGGCGGAGGTAAAGCCCTGCCACCTGAGCTTGGGCTCTCCTTCCACACAGCCCCCAATCCCTCAC
The DNA here is from genome assembly GCF_965140285.1 of Lepidochelys kempii. Classification (NCBI taxonomy): domain Eukaryota; kingdom Metazoa; phylum Chordata; order Testudines; family Cheloniidae; genus Lepidochelys; species Lepidochelys kempii. The sequence continues at coordinate 270,481,958 of NC_136380.1, read as the reverse complement.
CTGGAGGCGGCGGGGCTCCGGCTGTCAGCCCCAGGGACCAGCACAGAAGTAAGGGTGCCAACGGGGCACTGAGTCTGCTGTGAAAAGTGATATGGACGAATATCCCTTTTCACATTGCCACCATTACTTCTGTGCCGCTGCAGTGCTGCCTTCAGAGCTGGGTGGTAGAATATGTACTTGGGGCTAGGAGGGCCCCACAAACGACTACAGATACAAAGGGTGGGGGGGTGCCGATCAAATACGTTTGAGAACCACTGAACTAGAGGCTTGATCCAAAGGCTATTGAAGTCAGAGGGAGTTTTCCCATAGACTTCAATGACCTTGGATCAGGCCCTAGATAAAATATTAAGCCAGTTTTGTCCAAATTATTCTATTATTCTATTCTTTGGATGTTATGATACAAAGCCTTTTGAAGTTGACAGGGAGACCTCCATCAGCATCAGAGAATTGTGGATCAGACCCCAAGTGTAAGTCACTTATACTTCCTTTTACTGGTTTTTCTGCATCAAATCTCAGCCAGTATTCATTTCTTTCTTCAGGCGCGATGTCCGCCCTCACTATTTCCACATCTCCTCCCCTTCCACTCAGTTTGTCCTTTCAGTAGACTCATTACCCTGGTAATTAAACATCTCTATGTCCTGATTAAGTCATTCTCAGTTACTCAAATTACATTGTATTGTTCATTAAATCCTGATGTTTGCAGTTTTGCAATCTTGTTTTTAATACTCCATCTGTTTTTATAGAAACAGGGAAGTTAATTAATGTCTCTTTCGTTCTTTCCTTTTCTTTCCTCACCACAATGTAGTATTTTCCACTCATGGCTGATAAAAAAAAAATAGAAAGCACCACTCATCTATTATAATTATTAATATTTCTAAATCTGAGAGAGAAAACAGGCCCACACAATGACCTGAGGCTAACTCGTCTTTACTTCTCATGAGAGCAGAAAGGAAAAAAATGACATTTTTGGTTGCTTCCTCTTTTAACAGTCTTTCCTCTAGTAAGTCACACCCACGATCCTCATGTTTCAGTTAGGGTTTATTATAACATAGGTGTTCAACTGCTTAAATGTAGAGAGTTATTACATTAGTTTTTCCTCTGTGGCTTGCATTCAGTGGCTGACTTTTAAAACAACATTTGTTACAGTCACATATAGAACAGATTCGATCAGAACCCCTTTATTCACACACACTGAGATGAACAGAGCAAAGTTACCTCTGCTATAAGAAAATTGCAGTATTAGCAAAGCTTTATCACTGCCTCAAAATAAAAACCTAGTCATGCATCCATACTCATCTCCCTCTCCCTCCTGTTCTCATTGGCCGTTGCTAGCAGTAAATTTCAGGCAGTAAATCTGTGTGGTCCGTGGATGTGGCCTACTAGTTGGCTGACCCCACTCTGTGTATAGTCTAGTAAACAAGGTGGCTACCAGCCACATCTGATTATGAGCTATGTCAACCTCCTCATACAAGACCTATATGCCAGTGGACCACTTCATGTATATCTGACGCCACACACGTTCTTTTACCCCCCTCACCTCCCTGCACAGTGACTTCTCTCCCTGTGGAGAAATGGTTGGATTCTGATGGATGCAGATTTCCATAGGAAATGTTTCTTGTGATTTTCTGTGCTCATCAATAACAACAGCTGGTGCTTACGTGTATTTTAACAATTTTAAGAAAAAACAATGCATATCATGGCTGCTTGCTAAATGAGTGACCTTCTCAAACCTTTATCCACTTGCAACTTCATTTTCTAGGAATCCCACTTATATAAAACAAATGCATATTTTAGGATGTCTACTTTCTTCTGATCTTCAGCGGTAACTCAATAAATATGTTTGTACAAATATAGAAGGGAAAAAATGCATATTTGAAAATATACAGGTGCATGGCAGTGATCCTTCGAACACTAAGAATTAATTAGATCTATGTGATGCATTGTTTAACTCCACCAGACAAACTTTTTGATTGGAAAAATAGTTTAAATAGGTGGATAACTGAAAAGCCTACTGTAGTGTGTCTAGCTCGATATACAGTGTTTGATACTGTGAAGCCCGTCTCATTCTCTGTAGATTTGAATAACATTTGTATTCTTGCAGGCACTGAATGTCTTCTTTGAAAAAATCCCAGAAAATGAGAGTACAGATACCTGTCTTGATATGCAAGTTAAAGTTCTGGATTGTGATACCATAGAGCAAACCAAAGAGAAGATCTTTCAAGCATTTCTAAACAAGAATGGCTCTCTTTATGGTCTTCAGCTCAGTGAAATTGGTCTTGGTAAGAGAGTGGCACTGTGTGTTATTTCCATTATCCTCTTATGTTTGCTGCTGTTTCTGTGAAGTTTCCTACTTGGTAGATCCTATCACTGACTTTGGCTACTGTTAGTTAATGCTGCTTTGTCATATTACATTCTGGGGAATTCATACAGCTAGTAAGGCTGTAACCCCCTTGCCCCCAAAGTTTCATTCTTAGAAGTTAATGTGTTAAAACTACAACTGCCTTTACCTGCACTAAGATTTGAACAAACATTAGCTAACGTGTGTTAAAAACACCCCTTTTCCCCTTAGTATAAACACAGTAACAATGACAGGGACACTTGTGCAGCAGAACAGCATTAATTCTGGTGCACAGGATATCGCAATAACAAAAATATTCCCAACTGCACTCAAAACTAGGCTCTTTCTTTCCCCAGGACATTACTGTTTTCCTTTATTACCCTAAGCAGGCAGCGACTAAGAGAACTCAAATGACTGTATAAGACTGCCAAGGGGATGAGGAGTGGGATAGTTACAAAGGCAAATGGCAAACTGCTTGCCCTTAAGACCACTGAATCTTTATCTGACATGACTATATAAACTGCACAAAAGTAAACTAATCTTGTTCATCCAGTTTTAGAAACAATTCCATAAAACACTCATGAAGCATCCATTTGGGCTTGATTAGTTGAAAGCACCTGTCTGGATTGTGGCTTGAGTAGGATAAGGTGATAGTCTTACGTGTACAAAGAGTTTCTACAGGCAGGCATGCAAGTCATGCTCATGGAAACTAGCACGTGGACAGTGGTTAGTAGAACTCGGATTGGGACCATTAGTCCAAAAATAATAAAATAACTATGCCGTATTTTGCTTTATGGGACCAGGTTTAGTGTGTAATTGTTTTTTCAATATCATTGTTTTACAGAACTTCAGTCTGGTGCACAGCAAAAAGAACTGTTAGATATAGATGGTTCCTCTGTGATTCTGGAAGATGGGATAACAAAGCTAAACACCATAGGTCACTATGAGGTAGGAACAAAAATAGTGCAATCGAATTAGGACCCTATTTCTCCCAACCCCCAAGTACTAACTGCCCAGAAATATCTTGATTGATTAGAAGTCTAAACATTCACCAAGATGGGGAAAGCTCTGTACACTGAGCACCTTATGCGGACACCTAGACAATTTTTATCCCATACAATATTTATGGAATGTTCATACTGTTGAGTCACATGCTATTTCATGTTACTTGTGGAGAGGCTTGTTTGTTAGGGTATCACCCAGGGTTAGATAGCTCAGGTATGCTGTATTTGGTAGTGCAGTCCAGTGAATAGTAATAATTAAAGTGTCTGAGGTTCAATGTCCAAAATCAGAGGCACCCAAAAATACTGATCATTTTTGAAAACTTAGGCTCTCAATTTTTGCATTGCCTAATTTTTTTTCTTTTAAATTTTAAAGCAAGCGACCCTAACATTGCGTTAATATAGAGCTTTAGCTTTTAATTTCTTAGGGCTTTATTGGCTTTTTCTTACTAGAAAAAACAAAGTAAAAAGAAGCTCACCTCCAGGAAGTGTATGCTCCTTTCACTACACTACTCCTGGATGGCACGTCAGGGCCTACACACTCAGTGGAGGCACTCGTGTGCTTTTTACAGGATCCCCAGCACTTTCTCCTAAAAGCAGACAAGAGCCTTAACAAAGAGACCATGACAAGAGGTTACTTGCTTGCTCCCCAAGCAAATACAGAGCTAAGAAACAGCTTACACCACTGTTCTCCAGTCATAAAATTTAAATTTCCCAGGCTTCAGAGTCACCCGTGAATTCTAGGGGCACAAAGCTGAAGAAATTTGAATCGGACATGAGATCTAGTGATTTCTTATTCAAAAACCAGTTTTCTGTGGAGGATAAGGGACCTGGAGGGCCGGAGGAGAGGCACAGGCAAAGGCAGACCGCTGCCTCTTCAGCTGTTCTGAAATGCTCATGCCCCATGCTGCACAGACATGAGCGTCTCCCCCCGAAGCTGTACATCTCAGAAATTAATAGCATTTCAACTGCCTGTGGAAACGATTAGGACACGAACAAGCAATTGAAGCATCACGACAGAAAAGAAGGGCCTCATTGTTTATATATTGTGGAGGAAGAAATGGCGGATTGGTCAATGGTGGTCACAATGACAATAGAAGAGAAACACTTTTATTCCATTAGATGCTAAGGGCTAGCTTTTGTCACAAAGACATGACCCATTGTAGGGGTGGTGCAGAGCTGCACTGCACCCGTGACATCATTTTCTATAGGGAACCACAATTCCCTCCCTGTTCCTCTCGCCCTGGTTGGTAGCTGGCGTACATCAGCATTAATCTGTCTTCTGTGCTGGCCAGAGTGTGAGGGGGTAGAACCAAGGCTTTGCTTATTCCATGCTCCTCCATTCCAGGGAAGTAGGAAACAGGTGTCTAGTCCTATGTACCCAGATCCATGGTCCAGGTAGCCCACACAGAGATGTAAGAGGGACTCTCCCTCCCTCTCTCTCTTGTGTTGGTGCATGGTCCAAATCACAGTCTAGCCCTAAGAAAAGGAGTACTTGTGGCACCTTAGAGACTAACCAATTTATTTGAGCATGAGCTTTCGTGAGCTACAGCTCCGATGAAGTGAGCTGTAGCTCACGAAAGCTCATGCTCAAATAAATTGGTTAGTCTCTAAGGTGCCACAAGTACTCCTTTTCTTTTTGCAAAGACAGACTAACACGGCTGTTACTCTGAAACCAGTCTAGCCCTAGCGAATCTGCCCATCTTTTGAGTGGTCTTAAAGTACCATATGCTGAAACATTCCTGCAGCGCTGGATGAGCTGTGAAACACTGCATTATCAAATTAAACTTTTTCTTTATAAATATATGTATAAAATATTCCGTATCTGCCTCCCAGGAGCAAGTGTAAGGGCAAGATTTCTTTGGCACAAGACATAGCTTTCTACAGAGTATCTTAATGCTCATGCTGGTTCCCAGCGGTGGGCTGGCTGCCAAGGTTTTAAAAGACATTTAAATTATTTTGGCAGAGATCCCTTCGTAGGATTGGCCAGTTGTTTTTGTAATTATAGAGCAGCGTGTGCTAGCACTTGGCAAAACACAGGATTCAACAACTGACTACACTCAGCACTATGCAGGATTAGCTTTAGATCCGTTCTTTGACAGTAACAGTATGACTCACCAGTTTCTTTTTAAGGGAAGTTTTACTACCTTAACAGTGGAGTTTATACGTGGAGGGAGGATGAGGATTTTCCTAGAAGTCTCAAGCCACCTGCCTAGGTACCTTAAGCCTAGAAAACTGAAATGCAGAAATCTACAGTACAGAAGTTTGATCTTTATCGCTTTGGAAATTGAAGACTGGAAATAACTATTAGAAACTTGAGGCCAGGTCAGCTGCATCCCCTCAAAATGCAGATCTCACCCTCCCTAGCAAAAAAGTGATAGAAGGCATTATATGCCTCCACAGCACCATCCCCATATGGGAAGGGATTGGGTGGGAGGCCAGGCTAGGGGGTCACACATCATTCTTGTACCAGTCCTGGAGGGAATCCATAGAAATAGGAATGTGAAGGGAGAGCACAAAACAGTGCCGGGGAATGATTAATGAAACCTAAGGAGATCTATGCAGAGCATAAATAAACCAGCAAAATCTGAGAAGAAGGAAAGCCTTAAGCTGCTGATTTTTTCAGAGGTGCTGAATTTCTATAACTTCAGGTAAAGTCTGTGGCAGTTGCAGCTGCTCAGCGTCTCTGAAAAGAAGGCTTTACAGCCCAGATCCTCAAAGGTAATGAAATCAATGAGAGTTAGATGCCAAAACGCCTTTGAGGACCTGGGCCTAAATGCTTAGTGAGAATCATGTGTGCTATGTTGAGAATGGATAATGCTGGCATAACTCACATTTTGTATGATTTGAGATGCATCATAGGGATGAGGACATGAAACCTAAGGCTTCATTAATTATGGACACGTATATTTTAGTAAGAGATACTTGTTTTTGCTTTCAGATTTCAAATGGAACAACTATAAAAGTCTTTAAAAAGAAAACTAATTTCACACCAGGTAACAAACAAACTGAGAATTATTTTATTTTTATGTGAAGACTGTAATAAAGTTGTAGAGATTTGCATTCATAGTAGTTTGTATCTCATAGAAACAATGTCAAAAACATGACATTGAACTGTAACTGAGAACAGGGACAACTATTTAAATCTTGCTCTGAGCCTGTGACAGGCAACACCTCCACAGAGCATTGGGAGGAAGAGGTCAAAAAAAATAAAAGAAAGACATAGAAAACGTACAGTCTAAAGTAATAGAATGCGTAAAGATGCAGAAACTGAGAGGCAAGATGGCAAGGCAAAGAAGCATAAACATCACAGCTGTTGGCTAATGAGTATATAAACTGTGCACAGGAAACTTATGAACAATTGTATGAACTATAGTAATAAGCAGTTAATGACAGAACTTCAAGTCAGCTCCATTATTCACTTTGTAAACCTAGAACTTTTTACTCAGCTGTTTCAATAACACACCAGTAATTACAAGATACACGTTAGGTGTCAAGCACCACTGGTCAAGCTGCTGCCAACAACAAATTATGATAACCCTGTTCCGGCTCAGTTTGCTGGCCAGAGAATGGAGGGGCAATTGGAATCATGGCTCTGCCCTTTTCCTCAACCCCACCCTGCCCACCTATGTAGAGGGAGCAAGTAAAACAGAGGACCTGTGAACTCTGACCTAAGGTCTGGTAGCCTGCCTAGGAATGTACAGTGAGGTTCTTGCTCCCTTGCATGGGCACATAGCCCAACTCACAGTCTAGTCCGAAATAAAGGTGCCCATTGCTGCGGTGCATTTAACTGACACCAGTTCACACTCTTTCTCCTTTCTCCTATGGCTTAGATGTGGAATACTCGAACGAACACTGTCATTTGGTGAGTTAAATAAACCAGCCATTTAATTGTTCATTTATTTAACATTGAATGATTATATCAGGATGACATCTATCCTCCACTGCCTGTAGATTTTACCTGACTCTGAAGAGCCACAGGGAGCAATGCACAAAGGAAAGCAAAAATTTGAAGTGAAAGAAATGTATCTGACAAAGCTGCTGTCTACCAAGGTAATAGTTCAGGATTCATTTTGGGGTAGGTTGGGCGGTATGTTTGACTTAGCAGAAATTGGTGTGGAAATTATGCAAACCTGATGTATGTGTATGACACAACATTAAACTGTAAAATCACTACTAGTTACAGATTTTTATCTTTCACAAAAATAACTGTATGTTACAGATTGGCAAAGTGGAGCCCTAAGTTAGGGATCTAGTAATGAATTCTCCCGTCTCAGCACAATTGTTACCTCCTTGCCTTTTGAGGATAAGATTGTAGTTACTGGGGGAGATGGGGTTTCCTACTTGTTGTACAGGCAAAGGAGAGGTTAGTGTTTATAAACATTCTGGGTGAAACCTGGCCCTGTTGGAGTTAATGTGAGCTTTACTGTTGACGTCCATAGAGCCAGGATTTCACCTTTTGGATGGATAGACTATGTTCCAGAATGATTAGAGACTTTGGGTGCCCAACTTGAGATACCCTGACAGGGCCTACTTTTCAGAAAATGCTGAGCACCCACTATTATTTTTGAAAATACATGTTACTGTTGAAAACTTAGGTCATAACTTTTATAATTTAGGGATCTAATTCATATAGTGCACAGTTTTAGAAACAATCTCCACCATCACTACCAAAAAAAAAAAATACCCTCACTAAATTCGAGTGAGTTATTTCTAATGAAGCCAAGAATATAAATGTAAAAGCTCTTAGCAACAGCATATCGTTTAAAAATATTATTACCAATTCCCTTACTGGATAAAATTCTGTGTTATTCAGGTCGTCAGACTAGATGATCCTTAAGGCCCGCGTGGCCTTAAATCTAGCAATCTAAGATTATTGTCATGGAAGCTCCCAGAATGTTCCAGGGTGCTTTTCAAAGAGAATGAAGACCAAGATCCACAAAAATTAATCCTGCCTCTGCAATTCCCCAGCTGCCTAGTAACATCCAGTGCTAGCAAACTGACCTAGAATCTGGCTGCTGTGGAAAAGATCAGTTTAGAGGCTGAGAAACAACAAAACAGAAGTAGTCTTTTAAGTAAATTAATCATCTCCTACTTTATAATAGTGTACTGCATCCAGTGTCAGCATTAGAATAAGACAGTGCTTTGAAAATATCACACTCAAACCCTATCTATATGTGCCATGGGCTACAGGAAATGTCATTGTGTTGGACATGTTTAGATAAGCTCTGGTCCCAGCTTCTGAGCATGGTACCAGACCATGGGATTGTGTCCCTGACCATCTTGGCTTATAGTCATTGATAGACCCATCCTCTGAACTTGTCTAATTCTTTTTTTAACCCAGTTATACTTTTGGCACCTTAGAGACTAACCAATTCATTTGAGCATAAGCTTTCGTGAGCTACAGCTCACTTCATGAGATGTATTCTTTTTGCGAATACAGAGTAACATGGCTGTTACTCTGAAACCAGTTATACTTTTGGCTTTCATAATGTTGTTTGGTTTTTTTCCATTTCCTCCTTCTTAATAATATTGTATGAATAGTGTCCATGTGTTTTTTGTTAACCTGCCTTGCCCTTCTACCACCTCTGGCTTTTGTTTTTTGTTTTGTTTGTTTTGCATTAAAAATAGCTAATCCTCAATTCCTCTCTTTAATGGAGGACCTTTTCAAGGTCTCTGATTATCGCCCAAAGCTGAATCTTAAGACTCAGCAACACCTCTTCTCTCAGTTGTGCACCAGGGAGGAAGAACAGCAGCTTGGCTTACATTCTCATGTGACATCATTAATCAGGTCCTCTAGAAATCTTGATATGATCCTCCCCTCCCAAAAAAGAATAAAGTGAGCACCTGTTGTATTCCTGATCTTCTTTGAAAAAGGTAGAAAAAATATACTTTTAGTTAAGATTGCGTGATGTTATCTAAAGAAGCAGGAAATGGCTCAAGACAGTTCCTCCTCCCATACAGAGTTCATCTTTACATTTACCACAATTCTCCCTGTTGACAAAACAATGTAGCTTAGCTGGTGAGCTGTTATGACAGCTGATGGTGATAGGTCTCCAGTTTCTTTTTTATTTGTGATTCTGTCCACACCTGTTGAGTCAATTTTACTCATACCCTATATAGTGTGCATGAGCATGCATGCAAGCGCACACATCAACCCCTGGCCTTCATTTCTGTGTATGTTTCACTTGGATTGTGTTTCAACTCCCCTTCCCCGTCCATCTTGAGAAAGTTTATGCTTTTCACCTGTAATAACAGGACTGCTCATTTTCTTGCTTTTCAGGTTGCAATTCATTTAGTTGTTGAAAACCTCTTTAAAAGCATTTGGAGTTTACCCAACAATAAAGCCCCAGTTGCCATCAAATACTTTTTTGACTTTTTGGATGCTCAGGCTGAAAGTAAAAAAATTACAGATCCTGATGTGGTCCATATATGGAAAACCAACAGGTTTGTTTGTATATATGTGTGTGTGTGTGTGTGCTTTCTCAGAATACTTATGTGAAATTGGAACAGGGTACTTGTAACCATACCTTGTTATATAACGTGTGTAGGTGTTCTGCTGTGACTAAGTACTCAAGACTCGGAAACAATCTTGCCTTGTTTCTGTTTGTGAAAAATGTATCACTTAAAATTGAGCATTGCCCACTAACTTTTGTGGTGTGGCTACCTGGATCCAAGTTATCTGTCTGGAGCTCTAATATATCAGTTAGATTCTGATATACGGCATGATAGCGTCTAGAAATTTGATTTTCTCTGATTTACACTGATTTTCTCACCCAAAGGAAGTCTTTACAAATCCACAGAGTGATTTGAACATTAAATGGTGCTGGCTGAAGCTCGAGCATGGATTTGACTGGTCTGGTAGCTTTGTGGAATTCACTAATGTTCATTACTGCATGAATGAGCAACTCAGAATTGTGCCTGTCTGCATGGTGTAATGAATTCCAATACTGAATAAGTCATCTGACTTGAGCTGCTGAATTTAAAGTGCTTGTCCTTTCTCTGATTAGTCTTCCTCTTCGCTTCTGGGTGAATATATTGAAGAACCCTCAGTTTGTCTTTGATATTAAGAAGACACCACATATAGATGGCTGTTTGTCAGTAATTGCACAAGCTTTCATGGATGCCTTTTCTCTAACAGAACAGCAGCTGGGAAAGGTAATGCTTGGCCTTCATATTTTTTTGCTGTTTCAAGACTGAATAAGGTTACTTTTAATTATGTAATGCTTTTTGGATGAAATCCTGGCTAAAGTGAAAGTCAGTGATAAAACTCCTATTTCATCCTTTGTTACTCTATCTCATAGGAAAATAAGAAATTGAATGATCCAGAGATGAAGCTAAGAGAGAATTTAACTAGGAATTGTCATATCTAGTCTAAATTTCCTCATGCATTTTCTATGTTCTTTTCCATCCTGCCATTCTAAAAGAGTATGATGAAGAGGGGGAAAAGTTCCACATTATTTGGTCAAAGTTGCATCTGTGATTAATCAAACGTTTTTAGAGATGTTAAAATTATTAAACCAGAACTCCAGATTTTTCTGCCATACATTAATGAGGCATGCAGCAAAGACTGCTGATAAGCTGCTATCCAGAATAATAATAGGTAAACTTGAAAAACATTGGAGATGTGATGCAGTTCCTTTTGCACAATGTTGGCTGCTTATCTGAACATATCCAAACTTCTTTGATGGAGAAATCAGTTTGGAAATCTCACAAGTAGAGCCTTTCTTACAAAATTTTCAGAACTTTTTGGTTGACCTGCTCAAAAAAACTTCAGTAGACATTTTTTCTGCTATTTCCCCTTCTGGCTTAAACCAGAAATACAGGGTTAAACAAAATGATTTTTTAAAATGTTAACTATACAATTTTGAGCCTCAAAAAAGTTTCAGACAAAAATTGAGTTATTTCCTGTTTGATCTGTACCAGTTTGCTCATCCTAAATAGGTGGATATTGAAGAAAGCAAGATTTAAAAAAAAAAAACCCAGTTATTTGATAATAGGATTTTAGAGTTCTTGAAACTCAAGCTAAATTGACTAATAACTGGATGGAAAACTCCAAACCGCTGTGGCCTGCATGTTAAAACCCTCCTATTGTTAGATTTATGCTCCCTGGTCTAACCATCATTAGAAACCATTGCTGATACAATGGCTTATATTAGCCATTTAAAAAAAATCAAGCTGAAACTTGCTATACGTAATATCTGTGCATTTAAGAGTTTTTTAGTTCTTAAAAAGACAACAAATATTATTTCATGATTTTGCACGACTTTTCTAAGCTTTAGATTAAAATATTCTTCAGTCACTTGTCAAATAAACATATTTATTTATTTTTATTTTAAGACACTAATAGGAGTGCCAGGATATTTAAAAAGTTAATTATAAGCATACACATAGTTTACTCCCCATAATTTAAAATAAGTAAACTATTTCTGAAATCTGAGGGCACTAGCTCGTAGCTTCTGAAATCTTAGGTTCAAAGAGGGGCTTTAGCTCTTATCAAAAATCTCTTATATTTTGAGGGTCATTCCTCACAGAAGATTAGAATTGGAATAGCTGGGCTGGCTTGTAGGTCAGTATCGCTTTAGACTCTTAAAGCCAAGGTGACAATCCATTTGCCTCTGCCTGAATCTCACCCATGTATTAACTCATTCTTCTAAGCACCAGATTCACATAATCTCCCTGCTCTTTCAGTAATATTAAACTGTCCTCTCATCCTTAGAGAGGAGCCCACTGCAAGGCAGGGCTAGGTCCACTGGCAGGTTAATGTAAGGGAAACTCACACAGCGGCTGCCCACATTCTATACATAAATAGAATTTCAGTCTCAAGAGAGTTGGTTCAGCTCTCACAAGCGGGGGAAAATATAGTAATTAGTACTCCTGAGCCCAGTAGAAATAGTTCTACAGTGACTGTCATGAAATTCAATTTTGCTTGACTCTCTTAGCACGCGACCACCCTGCAACCAGAAGTGGTCATCACGTGCTAACAGAAAATACAGTAAATCCACTCCGTGGATGCAGAAGTTTGGGCAAATTTGTGCTGTTAAAATTTACTAGTCTTCATAATATGTTTTCTTTTTAAGGACGCACCAACAAATAAACTTCTCTATGCTAAGGATATTCCACTCTACAAGGAGGAGGTGAAAGCTTACTATAAAGCAATCAGGGATTTGCCTCTATTGCCCTCAGAGGTAGAAGAATTTTTAACTCAGGAATCTAAGGTATCATTAATAAGCAGACACTTTACTAACTTTTTGTTACTTTTTAAAAAGCAAAACTGTCTCATCAGATCTCTCTTCTTTTTTAGAAACATGAAAATGAATTTAATGAGGAAGTGGCCTTGACTGAAATCTACAAATACATAGCAAAATATTATGATGAAGTAAGACCTCCTGTTATTCCTGTTTATGCAGTTAATGTAAACTAACCACATCAGGCACTGATGTTTGACTTTTCAAGCTAAGCACGGTCTAGTTTTGTCAGTGCTTGATTGGGAGACCTCCACGAAAATGTCAGAGAGAGTGGCTACTGGTAATTCAGAGATTGTCTGAGTCAGTATAGAACCAATACCTCACGTGGGGATAAATGTCATATATTTATAGTATCTTTGAACTCAGCCATAGAGTTAAGATTCTAAACACACCTTGTTCCCTGCCACCACTTTTCATAAAAGTGAATTTAAATTCTCCCTGCAGTTGCAGAAGGATACTGTGTTCTATGCTTCCTGTCCCAAAGTGTTTGGAAATGTTGTTAAGTGACTGTTAAACAGCTGTCACAACCAACCCATTTCCCTGGAGATTCTGGAACTGTTTGGAATTCAGTGTGCTAGATAACATAGAATCAGAGGCCCAGAGCCACAAAGTTATTTAGTCACCTACCTTCCATTGAAAACAATGGGAGTTAAGAGCCTATATGCCATTGAGGAGCTGGGCAGAGTTTATTGTCATTGGTATGGATATCACTTTATGAAAACCAATAGGTAAATTTAACACTACAGCAGAGCAAATTCCTGCTCAGTCTCTTGGCCGTCACTGACCTCTTGCCTAGCCCCATTTTTGGTCCACATCCTGTCCTCATGAAAATAACCTCCCATCTTGCTAGACCTCCCCAATCCTAGCTGTGACTGTCAAGTGGGGTACCTCCCTGTGCATCTGCTCTCAGCTCCCAGCCACCTCTTCAGCAAGTGACCACTCAGATGTCCATGCCAGAAAAATCCCTGTACCCTGCTATGACTGGGCTCCCCCTGCTCCGGGTGAAGTAAGGGTGCTGATCAGAGCCTGGTCCTAGAGTGATGTGGGACACAGCCGGAGGGCTGGGTGGGGAAGAGGAGCAGGAATATGGTGTGGGGGGCAGTTGAGATTTACTGCGGGGAAGAGTCTCATCCTCATCAAGCCAATTTCTAGCAGCTTGGGCCTCATTCCTAGCAGCCCAGACTCTCCTATGCAGCACAGCACCAGCAGGTTTCCCAAAATTTATTAGTCTGCTGGTCAGTTTCCAACTCAACGTACCTGGATTCTGCATCAAAGCATGTCCTTTGCCATGTAAGCTCTTTGCTAAACGACTCTGGTAGTGGTTTTTAAAGTGTCTCTCATCTGTCTTTCTTAGAGTACTTAAACTGTTGCCTCCAGAGCCTTTCATTACAATCCCCTCTAACCTAGTAATGATGTTTTGTTAGTATGTGGTATCTAAACCTACCCCATCCATTCTGGGCCCCCTGCTCCCCCATGTAGCTTTTGACCAATAGCAACTACAAGCTTATTGGCCCTTCCTTTGCCAACCCTCTGGATTTAAATGCCCGCAAAGGGTGTTCAAAGTGCAGCGCTGCTCTGCTTCACATCCTCTGGCCCAAGGCCAAAGTGTATAATTTATACCGCCGGCTTACATGGGAGTGCGGGGGGGTGATATACAAGAGCAATTCTAAATCCGTCTCTCTGCCCCAGGGTAGTGCGCTGACCTTACATTTAGTAAATAAGCCAAGCGGGGTTTTTGTTGGGGGGACGCAAGGTGGAAGGTTTAAACTGGGGGTGCTATTTTCAGCAGAAGTGTTCTAGATCCTGTGATTGTAATGACTTGTGAAGCAAGCCAGAAATAGTGTGTTAATGTTTGAAGAACATGTTATAGGCACAAGTTCAGACAGATCTTACCACTGATATCTTCAGATGAGAAGAAAGTGTGTGTTTAAAACAAGTAGCAAAAAAAGTAAATCTTTTTTCTAATTGTCAACAGATTCTAAGTAAATTAGACAGAGAATGGGGACTAGAAGATGCCCAGAAAGATCTCCTGCATATAAAAGCCTTATTTGATGAAAAGAAAAAATGCAAGTGGATGTGAATAGCGCACATGGGCCCAAGACTATGATCTGGTGAATTTTTAAACTAGAGGTGCTGGTATCAAACGAGTGTTTTGGCTGGTTATGTGTATTTTTTTTTTTAACATTTGGATATTGCTCTCCATTATGACCATTTAAAGTATTATTTTAAGTGTAGGGCATAAACAACAGGCACGCATACAGGACTAGACTTTCAAATATGGGCAAGTAAAAGTGCATGTGAGCTTGGTACTCATGCATTGAGCCTGCTTAGTATTATACATGCATTTGTGTGCCCAGAGACCTCTGATTTGAAAGTCTGCCCCACGTATTTTAAAATTAAACGAACATGCAGAAATGAATGTACTCACTGTAAGTTAGAGAAACTTTCACATAAGGATGTTTTTTGTAGGTCACTGCCACCTTATTAACAGAGAATAGTGCTAATTGGTCACACACCCTGACATCTCAATGGGCTGTGGATGAAGAGTGTGGCCTTAAAGTACAACCCCCCTCCCTTGTTCCCGCTTAAACACAAGAATGTGCTGGCTTTGTTTGAAAACAATAGAAGAGTCGCACTTATGAGCAGGTAATTCAGTATTAGCAAAAAGGTTGCAGAGAAGCTCCAGGGCTACATGTGATGAGTCATTTTTTTTAACTCAAGGTATACTGAGTCTTGTTTTAGACATTGGTATTGGGAAAGAACCCAAACGTGTGCAGAGCATTAGGTTGCTGGTGCAATCAACTGTTCCAAGGACATTGTCCATAGTTTACATAATTTTTCAATAAGATTTGAGAATATCGAGACACTCCTGAGCACATTTATGTTTTGATGATGGTATATAAATACACTGCATCAGAACATTCCAATTATTTCACTAAATCAAATGGGGCTTTTTGGGTGATAAAAGGTTTACTTAGTTGCAGTTTAGATTAGAATGGATGAGGGGACTCCATATGATAGTTTTCACTGTGGCTACTAGTTTCTCCAATGTATAAAGCTAGTAGTTCGCCTGAGAGCACAAATGAAGTGTTCTGTTGGAAGTTTAGGGTTATGCTAAGAAATGGCAAAAAAAGCAAAAGTCAGTCATAGTTTCTGATGTTTTTACTGCTGTGTATATGGTGCTACTTTTTGATACATACAGTACACCTGGGCTTTACTAGAGAGATCCTTGCCCGACTGCCTTAAACTCCTACAGGCCTCCAGATTTAGCTCAGGACTCATGTATATTATAGTAATAACTGAGTCAGGAATCCCAAATACAATGCCCTTTTGGAGCATGCAGGGCTTTAGCCTATGGCACACGAGTAAGGTCCTGTCTATGCTGTACGTTGGAACGGTTTTGTAGCTACATTCTCTGACCCAGTTGCAGCTGCTGTACAGCTGGGCTCTCTAAGCATAAAGCCTTCTACTCTGTTTGGTGTGAGGGTAAAGGATAGATCTCCTTGCACAGCAAAACACAAAAGGGAAACAGTTACTTAGGAAGCCCTGCACTGAGTTTGAGTCATTAACCGCTTGCAGGAGGAGGTGTAGATAAGGGGGAAAGAATGGTGCAGCATCTTCCTGAATGAGGAAGCATGGTCCTCGAGCTGCTTCGAACTACTGGGGCTCGGAACAGTCATGCACATGAACAGCAAGCGCCTCTGCATTGCACCCCAGACAGTACAGCTTAGTTAGCGCCTCTGCATTGCACCCCAGACAGTACAGCTTAGTTAGCGCCTCTGCATTGCACCCCAGACAGTACAGCTTAGTTAGCGCCTCTGCATTGCACCCCAGACAGTACAGCTTAGTTAGCCCCTCTGCATTGCACCCCAGACAGTACAGCTTAGTTAGCGCCTCTGCATTGCACCCCAGACAGTACAGCTTAGTTAGCGCCTCTGCATTGCACCCCAGACAGTACAGCTTAGTTAGCGCCTCTGCATTGCACCCCAGACAGTATAGCTTAGTTAGCCCCTCTGCATTGCACCCCAGACAGTATAGCTTAGTTAGCGCCTCTGCATTGCACCCCAGACAGTACAGCTTAGTTAGCCCCTCTGCATTGCACCCCAGACAGTACAGCTTAGTTAGCGCCTCTGCATTGCACCCCAGACAGTACAGCTTAGTTAGCGCCTCTGCATTGCACCCCAGACAGAACAGCTTAGTTAGCGCCTCTGCATTGCACCCCAGACAGTACAGCTTAGTTAGCGCCTCTGCATTGCACCCCAGACAGTACAGCTTAGTTAGCGCCTCTGCATTGCACCCCAGACAGAACAGCTTAGTTAGGAGTTGTGCTACTAGTGCCTCTGCCTCACTGAGAGGGAGAAGGCCCACAGCAGGCGTTAATACGAGCTGTTATCTCTGCAGGAAATGCTAGGGGTTGGTCAGGCACAGTGCCACGACTGTGCCTGGTCAAATCTAAGGCATGCTAACCACCCCCAGAGGGCAGAAGGGCCCAGCTGTTAACTTGGGGAAAGGGGGAGGTTGGCTGCAGCTCTGCGTCCTTCCCTCTCTCCTCTCCCAGACTTTGTCTGGCATATGCACACGTCCCTCTCTTTTACCCAAAAGGGGAGCCCTTAAGTCACACTTTGATTTAGTAAGCATCAGTAATTTAACCTTTTATATGATGTTTATATTTCATGGTCTGTATCCACTGTAAAAATATTGTGTGACATACCCAGGGTACAATCTGGACTAATGGACAGCTATGTCCCATCAATCTGGGGTGCCTTTTACACTTCTTTGCTGTGAGAACTACCTCTCCTGATCTGCGCACTCACTGCCTCGCTCCTGTAAATCACTCCCAGCTATACAGGATAGGTGCTCTAGCCAGCCACCCCTGAATTACACTGCAGGGCACCACCTCCAAACTCCCAGTCCCAATCTTTCCCACAGAAATGTGCATCTTGTACTGCCCAGCACCCTCCTGCACTATATAAGCTCATATAAAGTATGTCATTTATTAATAGAAAATGATCTGCACAAATCTTATTCTCTCAGGTTTAAATAAAACAAATTTGAAGATTTTTAGTGGACTACACATAATGAGCCACATCTATCAGACTTGGTTACAAGGAAATAAAAGGTAAAACACAATTAAAGCTAAATGAATATAAAGCAAAGGTCTCTCTCACCCCATGTTCCAGCAGTTCCTGGCTGAACCTCTTTCAGTCAGGATCTCCCTCCCAGTCCAATGCTGCTTCCTTTGTTGTTCAGGCATTGATGATGCTGTGGGTAGCGAGTAAGGAAGAGATGATTTGGGCTGTCTACCCTCTCCCCTTCAAGCCCTTTCTCTTGCGCAAGAATAATCTCCCACTGATGTTCACAAGACAGAGTTTGTGGGGCCAGAAACCTTAAGATGCTTCTGTGTCAGAATTTAGATTTTCTGCCCACACCATGTCTTCTGCTGAAGCATGGCCACTTAATCAGGTGCTGATCCGTTTGATCTCATTGACACCTGGCTGAGCTGCTGGCCAGCCTTTTGTCTCTGGGGAACTTTTTTATGACTACCCTTCAGAACATCTTGGAACATGGCCTGGTTAATGTACTGTGGAATCTTATCTCTGGATGTGCAGTATTGCCACACATTTTACCCGGGCAGTAATAAGCAGCAAATTAGGAGTTTTCAAATGCTACCTTACACAGTATGCGTGCTAGAAGCTGGAAATGAGTGCCAGATCACTTGATAACCTGTTCTGTTCATTCCCTCTGGGGCACCTGGCACCGGCCACTGTCAGAAGACAGTTTACTGGGCTGGCTGGACCTCTGGGCTGACCTGGTATGGCCGTTCTTATGAACATAGTTTGGAAAATAGCATTGCCACCTTTCTCATTGCTAGGAACTACTCCCCTCCCCTCCACCCCGCGGGCCCTGCCCTTCCTCTTCCTCCCAAGGCCTCGTCCCTTCTCCACTCCCGCTCCCTTCCCCCCACACAGGCAGTGGGTATAATAGGCCAGGGGATGCTCAGCCCTCCCTAGTGCAGCAGCTGCTGCAGGAAGCCTGGTGGCCCCCACCTCTTCCCCTCCCTGCCGGGAGTGGGCCTGTGTGTTCCTTTCACGGGAAGTTTTTTCTTATTTCTCTGCCATGCAGATTCCGGGGCAGCTAAGGAGGCGGTATCTGCGGTTGAGTTGCCCAGATCCCTTGGCCTCCCCAGAGAGATTACTGAAGAACCCGGGAAGCTACGTCGCAGGTACTGCTGCCTCAGCCATCCCGGAAGCTGCATGGAGCATATGAAAGCCCAGCACTCGCTGCTGCGGCTGCCTGCTCCAGTCTCCAGCACTCCAACCCCCTCGCCAGGGGGCCCTGCTGACACCTGCTGGTTCCTCCTCTCTCCTCCTCGCATCCAGTTCTTTAGCCCCCCCCCCGTGGAGGATTTTTTTTCAAATGTCATTTGCTTGGGATTTGGCTGCCGGGGGGGTGCACACACAGCCAGCGGTGGAGGAGAGGCGAGAAGCACACAGGGAGGGGGTGGCGTGTGGGTGGGCCGCGGGCAGAAGAGGTGGGATGGGGAGCTAGCCACCCCCAAGGGAAGCTTCACCCCCCGCCCATGCCTCCACAACACACAGCTGGGCTCCCTCTGCTCTGGGGTTGGGACAGGAGCTGCTGCAGTCTGACAAGGTGCCTGCAGGATTAATGCCTCTGCGCCACCCCCCACCCCATAGTAACCAGACTTTTGGTGTTGAGTGAATACATCTGACCAGACTCTGCCAGGTCCCCTTTTCGACCAAACTTGCTGGTGGAAAACCAGGCATCTGGCAACCCTAAATGGCACCCAGACACAGAAACCAGCCTGGGTAAAACCCAGATAGATGGCACCGTTACTTGTAAAAGGGCGGGGGGGGGAGAGACCATAGGGGTACAGACTGTCACATGTTTAATTTTAGTGTTTTCTCTACCTTTTACCATGCCAGTTTTGTATAACTGGACTTACAGTACTTTCTTTTGCAGAAGCAGGGACACCAGTTTCAGTAACACTTTATCCTGAACTATTTTGTAACTAGAAAAGGCTTATTTGCTTTTGGCTAGGTCCACTTTAAACATTATCTCACAAATTGGGTTTTATGAAGCTCAATGTGGCCCAGTAGTCAAAAATAGTTTCAGGGTGGCATACCCCCCCACCGGTACACCTATAGGCACTGACTCTGTGGGTGCTCAAGGACACACAGAGAAAAACTAGGGAGTGCTTCCCACCCATGGGGCTGGCCGCATGCCCCCATCAGTTATTCAGGAGCTGGGTGCCAATCAGCTGTTGGGCAGGGCTGCCCTGCCACTCTCTGCACCCCCCACCACCACTGCCCCTTGGGGGGTGCAGTGTGGGGGGAAACCAACTGGCAAAAGTCAGTGCCTGTGGGTACAACCACCACTCATTCACCTTAGCTGCTCTGTTTAATTGTTTTAGGACTGTTAGTGGTCCTGCTGTAGCCAACACGCTTAAAGTGAATCTTATAGGAGTGGAGCAGTGCAGAGGCGTGCCTAGCAGGAAAGAGTAAAAGGTCAGTTAAAGTTCAGGAAATGCAATCATCTTGTACAAGCATAACCTCTAGTGGAGCCTGCCTTCCAAGAGCGCCTCTGTTAGCAGGCTTAGAAACAGTGCTGCTTGAGGCTCCCTGCCATTTGGAAATAGCCCTCTTTAGACACATAACCAGCATGTGTTTAGAGGGAAGGAGACATTAAAGTCAGTCCTGTTTTGTTTTTGGGCCTCTGCTTGTTTGCTATAATCTTACCAGCTAGTAGGTAAAACGGAGAAGCAAGTGTAATGCACTTACAGAGAACAGGATTACTGCATTTTATTTAAGTCTTGACAGTAGCTTCACTCCAATCTTTGGTAAAATCATTTATACCGGGGCTTACCAACCTGTGAAGTGGGTCTCCTATAGCGTAATTAAATGTATAATCAAATGTTTGTAGATTGTTTGAGAACCTTGGGTGAGATTGTAAACCATTATGGAATGCACATTTAGTATTTGCACTCCACTGACATTTCATCACCCAGAGAATATTGACAGTCAAATCACATACCTGTTTTGGAAAGTCTGTGGATTAAAGCAAGCCCTATTACAGATAACTGGTAATTGTAACAGTATTGGCTATAAGGGAAACAACCACCCTGTCTTGAACTTTGTTTACAGGCAAATTAACTATTTGTAAACAGGATTTGTTTTTCTAACACTAGCTTATAAAGCATTATTTTGCAGTTAGTATAATATAATGTTAAATCCTACTAACATGTAAAGTAGTCCCTCTTGTACAGAATTTATGCTGTTCAAAATAGATGTTTCAAGTAATTGCAGAGATGCAGCTTGATGTGTGTATAGGTTTTTCAGAATAATAAAATGTATTTGAAATTTAGTTGACCAACTTTAGTGTCTTTTTTTTTTTTAAATGACTAGTGTTCCGATTGAAACATGGCTCCTGTTATTACAGTAAGTAACTATGTCAGAGCAACCTTGGCTTCTAGTGATACCTGGGTTAAGTGACTGGTGTGAAACATACTATTAATCATTCCAACAGGGCTACCATGCTTATTCCAGTTTTGCAAAAGTCTCTCTAACCCCTCTCCTCCCGTTCATCTAAGTTTAGCACTTAGGAATTAGCCAGTCAATCAAAGTGGATGTCACCTAGGAACTCTGTTAGACCTCTTATCTGGAGTGACTCGAAAGTGAGCTCTGTCAACCACCTAAATGACAAGTCTTCCTTCCTTCCTGGAAGCAAAAAAGAGGAGGCTTGGAAACACAAAAAAGGCATGTGCCATGCAGCATCAGCTGAGAGTGCGGTGGAAAGTTACTGGTGTGAAACTCTGACCTACTGACTTTCTGCAGATGTATAGGAAGTGGGAGGTGGGGGAATCCCCTGTGTGTGTTCCCAGCAGCTGCTACCACGCTTGCACTGGGAAGACTGCAGGACAAGTCGATTTATCCTGAGTTCAGCAATGCAGTTCTGAGCAGCAGCACTATGTTTTCAGTGTCCTAAGGCTTGAGGTCAATGCCCAGAAAGGCCATTTAAATGCTAGTGTTAGCACGGCAATTTAAGACATGCATTCAGCTAGCCACGGCACGTTGTCAGAAGTGCGAGATCACAGAAGGGGATGGAGGATGACAGTGTTCTAAGAAACTGAAGGTTTACCTTGCAGGGTTTCCATCGAGTCTTGTCAAGAGGAGGGCATAAAGGGCCAGTGCAGGAACATGGGTATGGCTTTCCAAACCCCTAGATTGCCAGGATCTGTGGGGAAGGGCCCCCTAAACCTGGGGAGAGACTGTTTGTCC
Source organism: Lepidochelys kempii (assembly GCF_965140285.1). Lineage (NCBI taxonomy): Eukaryota > Metazoa > Chordata > Testudines > Cheloniidae > Lepidochelys > Lepidochelys kempii. The sequence goes on along the minus strand of NC_136380.1, from coordinate 270,460,075 downwards.
TTACTCCTGCTATGGCCCTCTCTTCTCCCATACAGGAGCCAGGCTCCACAGAGGCACCCAGACTGTGTAAATTCCCTCTGACAATGCAATGGTTGCTGCCACAAGGAAGTCTTTTCTTACTGAATAGCATGTAGCTGGGGAGAGAGGTTAAAGTGTAAGTTTTTATTTCTGCCCATTACATTTTGTATCTGAATATTTATCACTGTGCACTAATATACATGCATGGTAATGTGCATTAAATTTGGGAAACCTAGCTGAAATGCAAACAAGGATTAAATTCTTCCAGATCACTTCTAAAGATTTTAGAAACAACTTCCACTATAAGAAAAGGAGTACTTCCACTATGTTAAGCTGTATTCATATGCCAAGCAGATCAGTCATTGCTTATTAATTTTCTTTAGAAAATATGTGAAATTCTAGATTTTTTTTCCCCAAAAGAGGTAGTGTTCAAATGTGTGCACTCCTAGAAGAATCTGAAATGCAGGGGGCAGGGAGAAGAGAGGAGTTTGGACAGATGCTAACTGGAAGGTGTCAACTCCTGTGATTGAGCCACTCTTTTGCATACCATCGTAGTACTTTACATAAAGGGATATGTTTTAACGAATAGTATTAACTATTAAAGAAATAGATTATGTGCTTGTTCATGCTGTAGCTTCACTTCCAGGCAGTGGCTGTGGGCACATGAAATAGGAAAGAGAACCATTGCTGCACTACCAGAAAGATTTCAATTCTCTTCGGGTCAGAGAAAAAGACTCAGTCCCTATAAGTTTCCTCATTTCAAACCAATGCTCTGTTAAATGAAAAACAAATACAAAAAGGCAGAGAATTAAAATATATATATTAAACCTTGAATAAATAGATGTGATCAGGTTTAAGTAAACAAAGCACACAATATATTAAATACAAATTGAGACGTCTCTAAAAGATATAAAAGGCAAATATTCATACTTCATCTATAATGCAGCATTTGATAAAAACCTTGATTGTTACTTAGCTATGTCCTCCCATAACTTTGTTTTAAGTCATTGCAATATAAAAAAGTACAAAAGGTACATTGTTATGGTGCCGGTTTTGTCCAAAATGTGATCTGTTTTCCTCCTCCTCCATCTCTTTGCAGATCCTGTATCATGTGTTTTGGGGTTTTTTTGTTTTTAAAGAAAAAATGTGCTAGCAACACAGCACAATTTCACAGAAAGGGAGGGTGGGTGGGTGGAGGGGCAGGGAACATCCCTGAAGAAACAGATACTCCAAGGGATTTTTCCAGACAAGTTTTTTTTTCCTAAATGGCTTAAAATGAAACCCAAAGCTTGACCATTCTTTTTAAAGAATTGTTTTTTGTGCAACACGATCATTGTATATGCTTAGATAGACCAAGTGTAGTCATTCTTTTCCCTTGAATTATGATGTTTGACTAAACTCAGTGCATTCCATCAAAAATACAAAATGACGCAGATATTTCTTCCTTTCTTCTAATATGAGGCACATACAAATATGTTTTTGGCAAAGCACTCAATAAAAACCTACACAAGAAAAAAGTAGTGAAGTCAGTTGGTAATTGAAACTTGCAGGTTTTATTTGGAGTCCTCGATTTGTATATCGTCCTCTTCAACCATCCTGCTTCTACCAGAGTCACTGTGCGCTCCCAGCCTAACTCGCTCTCCACGTGGCCCGAGCTCTTGCAGCTGTTTTCTCTGTGTGGTTTCTAGATCTTCTAGCCGCTTACGAAGTAGGGAGAGCTCCCTTTGATGCTGTTCCTCCTAGGAGTTAGGGACACGGCAAAAAAAAACAACAACAAAAAGCCACATTACATTTTGTAACATTTGCAGAGACATTGTCCCCTTTTCTCTGTCCCCTTTACTTACTTGTTTTAAATAAAAGTGCTTTTAAAGTTACCTTATGTGAAAACAAGATTTTTTAAAAGGTCTTTATTCTATTTGCTTTCAAGCATTGCCCCTGACGTTCATGATATCAACAGCAGTGAGGAATGTGCACGGGAATGACAGGTGCTCCCGGGGCAGTGCACTTCAGAGCCTAACAAATGGACACAGGTGGGGAGGCAGGAGCCAACACTACAGCAACCTCTCAGGGGAAGAGCAAACTACATGGTCGCAGGGAGGTAGAGGGAGCTGCCTCTTCTCCCTATTACACTTTGTGCTGTTTTTTGAAGGGGAGTATCCACCTTCACCAAACTCCTCTTTGATCCTGGAAGCAGGGACGTGCCACTGGAATCTCCCTTCTGTGGGTACATCTACACTGCAAAGAATAACTCATGGCACCAAGTCTCAGAGCCTGGGTCAACTGACTCAGGCTTGGAGGACTCACACTGCAGAGTAAAAATAGCAGTGTGGACATTCGGGCTCAGCCTGGAGCCCAGGCTCTGAAACCCAGCCACGGGAGAGGGGCTCAAACCCAGGCTTCAGCCTGAGCCCAAATGTCTACATTGTGCTTTTAGCCCTGAGCCCGAGTCAACTGACCCAGGCACCATAGGGTTTCCTTTGCAGCGTATAGACATGCCCTAAGTTTGCTCCCGTGCACAGATGAGGCTCTTATTTCTATGCCACTCTTCCAAATAACGAAGCCAGTGAATTGCTCAAGACTGGGGGTGTAAACATAAGAGAAAGGACAAACAACAGGCTGGAGCCTGGGGTGCGGCAAGTGCAGATGTTTTATAAATCTGAGGAATCAGAAGGGAAGCAGTTGCTAGCAGGGTGCAACAGAATTCTAACTGTGCTACTGGTGTTTTCATTTCCTGTTACAAATGTTGATTTTGTAACCACTATAACTCCTCCAGGGCTAGGAGCACTTTCACAAAAAGTAAAACAGTTCTCAATACAACACAACAGACTGCCCAGAGAGCTCTAACTGTTACCCACAAACCACCACCACCACATGGCAATTGCATAACAAAAATGAAGCAAGGGATTCACATCTGAAGTGGGTACAGTGAGATGTATTTTATATAATCACTTCTCTATATATTAGGCCACAGTATGACAGCATTCATTACTCCTTCCTTTATGCTTTTAAACAGTATGTCTGGTGACTAGCTTAAATCGCCTAAACTATTAATGCAGAAGTTTTAACCACTGTTTATGTCCCAGGTTAGCAACAAACTCCATCCTTTGCTAAGGTATATGAAATAATAAATGTGGATCTGAGTAATATTTAATACATCACCTGCAGATGGGGAAAAGATATTTCAGGCCCAGGAACTAAGGTAGACAACATCCCACTGACTGGATTGAGTGATGGTATGTTAGGAACCAGAATTAAACTCCGGAATTCATTGTGTCTGCGCTGTAAATCCTTTAGTCTTTTCTGAAGGCGAGTGTATTCTTCATAGGGAACGTTCTGTCTATGAAATAAGATTTTTGTATTGCTCAAAATGCTTAGAGTACCGGATCACAGAAACATGTCTCTCTCTCTCCAACATGTTGCTGGACACACTCCCAGTAAAGTGCTGCTTCAGGATGGATGCATATAGCCCATATAGAACAAGCAGAAGCACTTTGTGTTTAAATGTTTGGGAGATCCCTTTTACACCTCAAATGATATAAACTACAGTTTCACAGACTAGAATTTACTCAACAGCAGGGAAATAAATTCAGATTTTAATGTAAGGTTCACAGTAGCAAGAAGCACTATAGTTAAGACTGCTTTTTAAAATATTTAAATCAAAGATGAGTCAGACCCTCCATATGCTTTAAAGGCATTAGAAGAACCAGGAACTGTTGTATCTTTCCATGCAGATTTTAGTCTGGTTCTCTTATATCCTTCTGGGTTATTTTTCCTTTTCTTTACGTCCGCTTACCTGCATGTCTGGGGTACTGCTAGTCTCACACACTGTCCCCTTGCTATCTGTTTTAACCTTCCCTCAGCACTGTTCTTCCCAGTCTAACAACCCTCCTCCTGGTGCAGTCATGCTATCTTTTTCTCCTCTTTCCCCAAATGTCCAAAATATGATTGCGATGGAACCTTCTGATGCAAGCCTGCTGCCTTCTGCTCACTGTCTGACTAGCAAAAGAAAAATGACGCGTACACCCTAATTATCTATTAACTGATCAGTGCATTGAACTACAGAATGAAAGTCAGCCTCTCCCGTCGGTTTATTTATAAATGTCACTGAGCAGGACAAGAAACAGATAATTTGCCTTCGTGGCCCACTGGCTTGATAGAATCATCCTTTTGTTCCACTCAGGCAGTTGCTCCCTATAATCTACAGCTCAAGAATGTACATAGCTAATGGTGTATCTCCTCTCTGTGAAGCGTGGTACAGGGCGTAGCTGCAGCTCAGTGAAATTTACAAGGAAAGCAGAGCTCAATTTGCGCTGGGGCTCAACCGCAGCACTTCTTTTCATGCTGAGGTGCAGTCCCAGCACCTCTTCTGTCAGTGGTGCACGAGATCATGCTGTGCAGGGGACACCCTCCTTATCGCTTGAGCCCCGGCACCCTTTTTTACAAATTCAGCACTGAAGGAAAGGGAGGTTGGAGATCAGTGTTTCATTTCCAACCTTGGTTGGATGGACATGTCAGGCAGGTGATACACCACGGGTTTGTTTAAGTGAAAGCCAGATCAGCAGTGTGTCCTTGCAGGAAGGATCTACAACAAACCTTTATTTTAATTCATTACACTTTAAAAAACATAACTTGGATGTCTACAAACCAAATTGAGACAACCATATTTCCTGTTGGTCACCACAGTTGCAATTTAGTTTGCCCTTAAAGTCACCTTAGAAAACTTATTTCTAGCCTTTTGAACACTCCACTTGCCATTTTAGGCTGACCTTAAGCTTCTTCACTTTCATGTGCAGTAATTCCATTCAAAAGGAAAATATCTCACATTTAAACCACTGTACTTTAAATATATTTGGAATACTGGAAAATGTAATTAATTGTCCTGCAGTATTAATTCAACTTTTCATTGATATTCTAACAATCTACTACAGTCAAGTTTTAAACTGTTAAAGCCACAACAAGGAAATAACTTATTTGAATTGGGGGTGTTTAACAAGAGGATTTTGTATGTTAATTCTGAAGAGCATGGTGGCCTCATAGTATAAAATAGCTCTAACAGCCCTGATTCTGCAACAGCACACTGGCTTCAGTGGGTCTCCATGCAGGAGCAGAGGTCTGCCCACAAGGATGCAGTTGGACTGGGCCCCAGTGACTATGCTGTAAATTGCACACATCTCAAATATTTTGTAATGGTAAATCAAATAATTTAGGAGATAGTTATTCATTTACAGAATTATTACATCAATCAATCTAGAAACGAAATACCTCAAAACAACTGGTTTATAATTCTAAGGACCAATTCAAAGAAAATCTAATATTTTATTACCTATTTAACACCTGGTTTTCTGTTTCTAGTTCTTCTCTCTTTGCTTCCAAGAGTTCTATTTTCTCCTGCAGCCTCTTTTGTTTATTGTCATTGAGAGCCTTTCTCTGTCAAACACACACATTTTGAACACTTAGAAGTTGTGTCACCTGTTTTGATCATTTTGATCAAGTTACATCTACTTTGCACTTGCATTTCAGTCACAAGATTCCATAATTTTTAGCATTTCCTTATGAAGAGATGTAATTTTGTTGAAAATGGTGGAAAGAAAACATAAGCATATATTTGCTTTCCATCCTCTCTTTGATTTAGAAAAGTAATGTACCAAAAAAGAGGCTTGGAATCCCCACATGCCCCGTGTCTAAAGGAAACATGCCGAAAAGGAAGGTAAAGCAGCAACACACAAAGTATCCAGTTGTATGGGCAGGTTATAGACAATTCTAAACCACCTGTTGGGAAATTGAAACAACTACTAAGTCTTGTTAGACAATGACAAATTGACAGGCAAATTAGATAAGCTCATCATGTACTGACTGTTTATAAATATAAACAATACCTTAGAAACTGCAAATTTTATTTCCTCCCTGACATCACTTGCTGATGGTGACATCAATGTTAAACTACTAACATCCATTTTCTGTTTTATAAAGTAGAGGCAGGCACCCTGTATATGTATTTATGGTGCATAAAATTACTAACTAATCCTGGGCTTTATTAAGGTCTAAAACGTATGGACTTGGAAAAATTAATAACCAGTTTCTCCTTTTGTGCTAGCTGTTCCATAACATGCAATTTTAGGGGGAAACAAAAATATAAAATTAAATATTTCCATTAACAGTATTACCAACCCGTGGGTGTGTAACAGATAGTTGCTTGGGTAGGAACAATGTACCATATAGATGTTACTAAAAAGGGAAATGTCATCCTATTGGTATCTAACACAGCATCCTATTGGTTAATTCTTGGTCCATCTCCAAGCTCACCAATAACAAAAAAGTATTTAATTGAACAACATGGTTGGCTCCTATAAAGCATATTACAACTACTGTAATCTCAAATACATGAATTTATGCGTATTAATTACAAAATAATAAAATGGGTGAACTTGAGTGCCTCGTATTAAATAAGGATATTGATATAATAGGCATCACAGAAACTTGGTGGAATGAGGATAATCAATGGGATATAGTAATACCAGGGTACAAAATATATCGGAAGGACAGAACAGGTCGTGCTGGTGGGGGAGTGGCATTATATATGAAAGAAGGCGTAGAATCAAATGAAGTAAAAATCGTAAATGAATCAAACTGTACCATAGAATCTCTATGGATAGAAATTCCATGCTCTAATAATAAGAATATAGCGACAGGGATATACTGCTGAACACCTGACCAGGAGCGTGATAGGACTGTGAAATGCTCAGGGAGATTAGAGAGGCTATTAAAATAAAAAACTCAATAATAATAATAATGGGGGATTTCAATTATCCCCATATTGACTGGGTACATGTCACCTCAGGACAGGATGCAGAGATAAAGTTTCTTAACACCTTAAATGACTGCTTCTTGGAGCAGCTGATCCTGGAACCCACCAGAGGAGAGGTGATTCTTGATTTAGTCCTAAGTGGAGCACAGGATTTGGTCCAAGAGGTGAATATAGCTGGACCGCTTGGTAATAGTAACCATAATATAATTAAATTTAATATCCCTGTGGCAGGAAAAAACCACAGAGGAGGTTTTGGAACAAATTGATAAATTAAACAGCAGTAAGTCACCAGGACCAGATGGCATTCACCCAAGAGTTCTGAAGGCAATTACAGGCCTGTAAGCCTGACTTCAGTACCTGGCAAACTGGTTGAAACTATAATAAAGAACAATGTTATCAGACATATAGATGTACGTAATTTGTTGAGGAAGACTCAACATGGTTTTAGTAAAGGGAAATCATGCCCCACCAATCTACTAGAATTCTTGGAGGGGGTCAACAAGCATGTGGACCAAGGGGATCCAATGGATATAGTGTACTTAGATTTTCAGAAAACCTTTGATAAGGTCCCTCACCAAAGGCTCTTATGCAAAGTAAGTTGCCACGGAATAAGAGGGAAGGCGTTCTCATGGATTGGTAACTGGTTAAAAGATACGAAACAAAGGGTAGGTATAAATGGTCAGTGTTCAGAATGGAGAGAGGTAAATAGTGGTGTCCCCCAGGGGTTTGTTCTCGGACCAATCCTATTCAACATATTCATAAATGATCTGGAAAAAGGGGTAAACAGTGAGGTGATAAAATTTGCAGATGATACAAAATTACTAAAGATAGTTAAGACCCAGGCAGACTGCGAAGAGATACAAAAGAATCTCTCAAACCTGGGTGACTGGGCAATAAAATGGCAGATGAAATTCTATGTTGATAAATGCAAAGTAATGCACATTGGAAAGTATAATCCCAACTATACATATAAAATGATGGGGTCTAAATTAGATGTTACCACTTAAGAAAGAGCTCTTGGAGTCATTGGGGATAGTTCTCTGAAAATATCCACTCAATGTGCAGTGGCAGTCAAAAAAGTGAACAGAATGCTGGGACTAATTAAGAAAGGGATAGATATTTTCTGTCCTATTATCATGTTGCCTCTATATAAATCCATGGCATGTCCACATCTTGAATACTATGTGCAGATGTGGTCGCCCCATCTCAAAAAAGATATATTGGAATTGGAAAAGGTTCAGAAAAGGGCAACAAAAATGATTAGGGGTATGGAATGGCTTCCATATGAGAGATTAATAAGACCTGGACTTTTCAGCTTGGAAAAGAGACTGCTAAGGGGAGATATGATTGAGGTCTATAAAATCATGACTGGTGTAGAGAAAGTAGATAAGGAAATGTTGTTTACTACTTCTCATAACACAAAAACTTGGGGTCACCAAATGAAATTAATAGGCAGAAGGTTTAAAACAAATAAAAGGAAGTATTTCTTCACACAACACACAGTCAACCTGCAGAACTCCTTGCCAGAGGATGTTGTGAAGGCCAAGTCCATAACGGGATTCAAAAAAGAACTAGATAAATTCATGGACGATAGGTCCATCAATGGCTATTAGCCAGGATGGGCAGGAATGATGTCCCTAGCCTCTGTTTGCCAGAAGCTGGGAATGAGTGACAAGAGATCGATCACTTGATGATTGCCTGTTCTGTTCATTCTCTCTGGGGCACCTGGCACTGGCCACTGTCGGAAGACAGGATACTGGGCTAGATGGACCTTTGGTCTGACCTAGTAGGGCCATTCTTACGTACATAGATGCTGCCATAAAATGTCAATATAAAAAAATAATTCTGCACGCCCAAATTGAAAGCTGTGCTTTCTCCCTCTTCATAAGCACTGAAGTAAATAAGAGTCAACATGCCTTTTTTTGAGCAACAGCAGCCCGGTGTAATTTCTCTTTCACCTGGTCATACTTCTCTTCTCTTTCTGTGATGCGGTGAATAAATTTATGCTTTTCTTCCAACCACTCTACACATCTGTCTTCTAACATCCTAGGAGAACAACATTAAAGAGTGGTGATGTAGTAAACCAAACGCTGGATTCTTTTTAATAAATATCAGCATCTAGAATCCCTGACATATACACTTTATTTCACCCACTCTTTTCTTCTTGAACCATATGTTTCTAGTATCTAACTTTAAAAAGTTCAGCAAATTTGGACTTTTAAATTTATAATTTCATTATTGACTTAATTCAAATAAAATGGCTAATTTTGTAAACTGATTCCAATAAAATAGATGGCTGTACAGGCTTTTTCTTTGGATTAGCCTTTTGATAGTCCATAAATTATGTGCCTTTACCTGTGGGAACCACATTAGAGTGTAGTGGAGAGTGACCAGAGCAGTGCCAAACCCCTTTCAAATATTGAAACAAGACATTTTTGCCTTTATCCACTGCAAATATTGCTACAACAGAAGCCATAGGGGAAATCCTGGTCCCACTGAAGTCAGTGGGAGTTTTGCCATCGACATCAATGGGACCAGAATTTAATCCCATACATATTTCTTATTTCAAGAAGGGTTAATTGTAACTGGTAAGTGAAAAGAAAATGGACGCATATCCATATTGTTAAAGTTATCACAAGACAGAAATACATTTTTACACCAGGAAGTTGAAATTAAAAGCACACTAAGAATTCTTATTTTTCTCAAGATACAGTCAAGATCTGGACAAAGAGGGGCTTCATTATATTATCGGTGAGTCATGGCAATGGTGAGAAATACTATTAAAGAATTACATGCAAGCATGGAGGAAAAAAATGAATTAAACAGACAAAAAAAGCAAATCATACTTCTCTGCTTCTAGCTGAGCTTTTTCTGCTTGACTTCTTGCATTTCGACATTCTTGTTTTAATCTCTCCACCATTTCCTTCAGCTTTTGATTATAATCGAGCAAGTCATTTTCACACTGAGAAAGTGAGGCCACTTGGAGTTCCAAATCATGAATTTGCTACCAAAGAAATATATAAGTTTTTATTTAGGGGAAAAATATGAACAAGTGACAAGTAGTTTGGGATAATGGGAGGGAGAAGGAGGTAGTTGCCATGATATCTGGCCATTTGTCCCATTATGTCTTCGTAATATGGATGTCTTTTTTGTCCGCTCTCTGGAACTTTTACAATACATTTTCTGTGGATAAGGCAAGAGGTTTCTTCTGAGGTTACAAGGAGGGAGAGATAGCATAAAGCAAAAGTCATTACTCTTTAGTACCCCTTACTAGCACTCTTGCAGAAATTACAGTGCCCAGCAGTGAGACATTGACACTCATAAAATATTGAAGCATCACAGACAAATTTAACAGAAGTCAGTCAGTCAATTATCCAAAAAACAAAGGGCCCAACCTTACATGACTGTGAAGGGGAGTATGATCTCTGCACTCCCCTGCATAGCCTCCCTGCATGCCAGCTGCAAGTGCAAAAGAACATATGAACAGTTTTCTTTAATGTGAACACACATTTAACTCAAAAAATCACTAAATGGATTTTCCTCAAATTCTAAAAAACGAACAAAAAGCAGATTCATCTCCTGACTGTAAACAAGTATCAGAAATTTCAGATTTTTTTTCTGGGGGAAAGTTACATGTGCCTGAAGACAAGAGTACATAATATGTGCACCTCTTCACCATAACTACAAAGCTGTTATGAAATTTTAGAAGAGCAGAGTAAGTTGCAGGAGTTTTGGAGTATTAGACAACACTTACATTTGGTAGCTAATTGGAGCTCAGGTAAGTGCCAGAATTCTAAATTTAACTCTGTTTCATAGTGGCAACAGTGAAAAATATTACGTATTGTCTTTTAGAAGATCCCTGGGTAACCGAACTTGAGCTTTATTTCCCCTCCATGCTTATCTGGAAGAGAGCATTTGCCAACAGGGCACAGCACTCACTCACTCATGAAGTTAATGGGTGGGATTTTCAGGAGTGTTAAGTGTTGGTCTGACTCTGCTCCCATTGAAGTAAATAAGAATTTTACCAGATTTCACCAGTAACAGTTTGGCCAACACTTGAACATTTTTGATAATTCCACCCAAACGGTCTTTGGTATGAGATGTGGGCTTTTTTAAGACAATTACTAATGTCTTCACTCTTAACTGCTCTTTTTCACTGTAGACATCTACCTATTTTCCCAATCAGCTGAAACTGTGATTGGTAAATTCACTCTGGCTAAATAAGTAGCCAGCTTTTTCAAAGACATAGCTCCATAACTGCATTCTAGGGAAGCATGAGATATGTACTGCAGTCTCCCTTTCTTTAAGGATCTGTTAGGTTCATTAGTTACACAGGAGACAACATGGCCTATCAGGAGTTAGGAGACTTAAGATTGTATTTTCAACTCTGTTACCAATTCACGGTGCAATTTTGGCAAGCCACTTCACCTGAGTTTATTCATGTATAAAATGTCTGTAAAGCACTTGAAGAACCTTGGGTGAAAGGTGCAATGTAAATACAAAGTATTACCGAGAAACAGTTTATAAGTGTATAGAACCTGGCTCTCCAGTTAACAGCATTTATTAGGCCAAAGGACCAGCAACATTCTGAGTTCTGAAATCCTTAGAATACATAAAGAGTAAAAAGTACCTAAAGCAAAAGACTCTGATAAATCCATTTATAAGGGCCCAGAAAATACCGGCCCTCTATACAATTTTGCCATTTGAGTTTTAAAGAGCATTGAAAAAAAAGTTTCACTATGAACATAAGACTTCTTTGATTTAAATGAATAAAGGGATGAAGACCATTCACAGTAAAATATCACAGTATGATACAAAAACTCTTACCTGTTTAAGATCAGCATTTTCACTTTTCTCTTTTTCTAACTCCTCAGACTGAATAATTTGCTGTTGAAGTTTTAACCTAAAATTTAACATAGGTATCATTATTTTTGTCTAATTAAAACGTAACTATTCTAAAACATAACTATTCAGCTTGTTAGTAGTTAAACAGATCAGTCTGTTTAACCCTTTGAAAGGCTGATGACTCTGAACAATACACTTGCGTCAATTATAAAATAAGAAGTCATGTTTCTACTATATGATTAGACTGCACTAATGTCATGGATTCCAATGATTTGCCTGATTTTATATATCCTTGATTTGACACTGGGGTTTATAAATGTGGATATGTGGATGTGATAAACAGTTGTAGAACTCCACTGAGAACTTTGACAACTGCTAAGTTAAAACTTGTACAGAACTGGAGGCTTACGGAGTAGGAGCAATCAAATTAGGCCTCTTGATTTGCCACATGTTCCTAAAACCTCAATTCTGGGGAAAGAGTGGTTTCTGCTGCTGTGGGCCTGAACCAGCAGCCACCAAGAGATCAGTTTTTAACATTTAACTAATTAAAAATGACTTTAAACAGCATTTATTGGGAGGGGGAAAAGATATTCTGCTTAAAATTCTGTAACCCATGACTCCTCTGAGTTTTGTTTTTTAAACTATACATTCTTTATTTGCCTTTTTATATGAAGCTACTATTTTTTTATTTTAAAATACTTTGTATATTTTTAAACCAGGTTGTTTTTTTTAAAAAAAACCACACATACATTACCTAACATTCTGAAGCTCCCTTCTGTTAGACTCTTCTGCCAGGTGCATAACACGCAATTTCTCTTCATACTCATCCTTTTCAGATTGCCTCCAAGCATCTTGTTCCACTTTAATTTTCTCTAACTCACCTAATCTGTTCTCAAGTTCTAACCTGAAACAATGCTCAATATTTACACAAGAACTATTACAAGGACAAAGTGACAGCAAAAACGTTCAGTTGAATATAACATTAAACAAGTAAAGCATGCTGTCCTAGGGTGACCAGACAGCAAGTGCAAAAAATCGGGATGGAGTGGGGAGTAATGGACGCCCATATATGACAAAGTTCCAAATATCAGGACTGTCCCTATAAAATCGTGACATCTGGTCACCCTATGCTGCCCCCTAACCGTTTTTAAAACAGAGCAGTAAACAAGTGAACATACTTTTCTTCCTGTAATGCTGCAAGTTTTTGAAAGCCTTCTTCTCTGGCAGCTTGTACTTTACGAATGAGCTCACGATCCTTTTCTACTAAAAGCACTTTGTGGCGTTCAACTGCTGCCTTGAGAATTTCATTGTCTGAATGCAATCCTGTTTTATACAATATACACATCAGCATGATGAAATATTTAAAGTATTTAAAACATTTTACAAACATTGATAAAATGGAACTGTGAATCCACTGTTCACTCATACATAATATTCAACCACTTTAAAGAGATAAAATGTGCAAGACTTTTACTACTGTTAATTAAAAATACTTTAAAATAGAAAACACATTATTTAGAGACCAATTCTTATGTAATCATGATTAAACATTTTTCTAAAAATACTAAAATAAGCAGCACAGACTTCGATTAAGAACTGAGTCTGCAATTTAGATTTAGCAAACAGCCATATTAGCTAAACAGATGCCCCTGGATAAAACATTCCATTGTGAATATGGAAGGGTTAAATGAACAAATGCATTATATGCTTCTAGAGTACAAGCTGAAGTTGATGGGAAACTAATAATAAATCACTAATGGAACTTTAATGATCTAGTTAGAGCATATCCCCTGTTTTAATTCACTAAAACAAGATGGAGTGGAATTGGGAAGAATACGGACTATATTGAAAACCTAAAACTCTAATGTACCAGAGACCAGTAATAGTGGAAAACAGATTTGTGGAAACATCAACAGTAGTGGAAAAGTTACTGCCCCGTGTGATTCTGAATAATTAAATACTATGGCTGTAAGAAGAAGAGTGAAACTCTTGTGTGATATTCAGGGCCCATGTACTCAATGGCAAGATGGACCTGACCCTTGATTTGTTAGGGCATTTATAGGCAATCCAGGAAGAAACTGAAAATTTTGCAACAGTTTCAGGTAAGTTTAAAAGTGAAGGGGTTTGTGGAATGAAATATCAAAATAAATAATGAAGTATGTACATTATTTATTTTAATATTAAATTAATTTTCTTTTGTTCTGACATTTTCAGTGGACTACACATTTTTGTATTGACAGCAAACAACTATATTTCTAGAACTTTTGGGGGAAAGCTAGAGGTTTTGACAGCTTCTTTTTTTCATCCAGGAAAATGAGGGATATATTTTGGGATTTTTGGATAAAGTGAATGTTCCGCTAAAATGATCAGCTGTGAAACAGCTAACTGTGTTGATATTTAAATTGCCCCCAGGAAACTTTGGCATTCACACCCTATAGTCATATTGGAAATCCGGGAGGTGGGTGGTCACACTCCCGCAGAAGGGGTTAAAAGCAGCCCTGCAGAGGGCTGCGACTGGGAAATGGAGTGAGAACAGCTGGGGGAAGCTGTGGGGAAGCAGCCACAGCTGTGGCCAGCTCAGTTAGGGCCCAGCTGGTCCTTATAAGAGGGCTATAGGCCAGAAGCTGAGGAGTCCCACTCTAGCCCTGGAGTGGGAAGGGCTAGCTGCCTGGGAATAGGGTGTCTGAGCAGCACAGAGCAGCGCTGGGGAAGGGCAAAGGGAGCTGGGGAGCTCCAGCCTGATAAACCCGTAGGCCTTGATGAAGGCCTACAGAGGCACTGGGGCTGCAGAAGGGCAGCCTGAGGATAGACAAAGGCAGCAGGTCCTACCCCCTTGCCAATGATGAGTGGCCATTACACTGCAGTCTGCTCCAGTGAATGGGGGCTAGCTGATGACTGGCAGTAGCCACTAAGGCACAGTGGGTCTAGAGGGTTAGGGGTCCAGAGTGGGGGTCCTGCTGGGGCAGAACCCCAGGGAAAAAGGCACCGGGGTCTGAGAGAGACCTGGGGCCAGTGGCAGGTGAGACACCGGTGTGCGGGGGTGCTCCAGTGCTGGTGAAGACCTAATTCCCTGGACAGCCAGCAGGGGGCGCCGCACTGGTGAGTCTCGCCCTGCTACACACCCCTATAAGCTGTTATTTCAGACTGTCAATCTATTCAGGCAGACAACAAATGCACTGATTACATTCCAACCGTTTTTGGAAGATTTTCTTCAAAACCATGAAGGCTAGAAACAATCGTTTTTCTTCAAATGAAAGCCTAGATCCTTGGCCTAACTCTGTGGCAAATTCCATTGCTGTAGACTCATGGAATACAGGAGGTCCCGTTGGTAATCTTCTGTAGACATTAAAACCTTAGTTCAAGCACTAATTATAACAGAGAGAAAAAGAAACTGACTATACAATTTGGCAATAGTCAATAAAATTAACAAGGCAAGTTATCTAAATATGTGAATTAGCACAGATTATGCTAAAATGTTTCCTGGGTTCATTAATTTATATAAACTGGGAGTCATTCATACACAGCTTCTACACCTGGTGGATTAGGGGATACGGCAATGTTTTTAGACAGCAAATTCATTTTCAGATTGACTATCTTCACTAGAATAGATAATGTGTTTCTTCTGCAGTTAATTTTTATTGTAGTGTGGTAGGAGCTGCAGGTTACAACAGAAACCATTAGAAACTAATTGCACATTACCATCCATTTCACTTTGAATCTTGTTTCTCTCTCTTTCTACCTCACTCTTGGCTCTTGCTGCCTCCAGTCTGACATTAGTTACTTCTAATTTGTGTGAATGCTTAAGTTCATCTACCTGTTAATTAGAAAATAAAACCGAATCACTAATATTATACCCTAGCAATTATTTTGATCCAAGCTTTTCAGGTGGCATCATCCTTACAAGAAATTACTTTAAACAATGTTTTTCATACAGCCACTTCAGAGTTACCAAGCGTCCAGGTTAAGGATGCTATATATCCCATATCCACATAGCAACAATAAGGCTATTAATACACTGTGACTCCACAAATTATACTCCATTGCCACTTTCTTTCCATAAATCCTTCAAATTGAAGACACTGGAAATTCTTGGATAAATTACTGTACAAGTAACTTAATACGAGTTACTGTACATGCTTAATATCCATGTATAATATACTTCTGCACTATACGTCTCCATAGGAAAGATGTACTCAGAGCAGACACTCAACAATTTACCAAAGTGTCATATACTAGAGTTGTAGTAAGTCATGTTGAACCAGCCAGCTATAAGCACCAGATTGGAGAGCTTACTTTTTAGAAAAGGCTTGTGCTCTTTATTTACTGTGATTTTGCACACCCAATGAGACAGATTGTATCTCTAAACAAAATGTGGTATCTTGAGACTTTCAAGCATACACCTCCTACAAGCAGATGTCCCAAAATTGTGCAGCTTATGCTTAGAAGGCTGCTCACTTGAAGTGCCTCATTAAGACTTTGATCCAGTATTATGGACCTTGATGCTTTCTCCATTTTATGTCAATCTGCCAGCACTCTAGCTTTCATGTTTTTCCCTCCTGGCTTAAACCTCCTCAATTTCTAGCCAAAATGAAGCTACAGAGATTCTAACAACATGAAGTGACACAAAAAGACAGGAAAAATAAAAATTCCACTGAAGACGTCCTTATTCAGTTCTCTCTGACAGCAATTTACAGCATCTAGAATCATAGATTGCTACACAATTTTTTTAAAAATCCAATTGTTCATAGTTTTAAAATAATTTGAAACCAGATGCATCTTTTCTGAAACTGTAATGCATAAAAACTGCCCCATAAAAACAGTGGTTTTAAATAGGACATCAAATCACTAAAGGCAATTACTGCCTACATGAAACTTTCTATAGTTTAGGCTCTTACTGCACAGTAATTACATGGTCAGTGAGAATTAAATATCTAGAGGAAAGCACTTACAATGAAAATCCATTTGCAGTGACAAATGTACTTACAACCTGCTGGCACTTACAAGTTGTAAAAGGTTAAGAATGACACAGTAGCTTATTAAGTAACTACATTGTGGATTTGGATGCTTAAATATGAAGTTAATATAAGGAGCTTTCTGAGGCACAAACCTGAGGAAGATACATAAATCACTTGTGCACTTAAAGGACCTGGGTTCTGAAATAAGCTTGTCTGGATACACAGTGGGAGGGGAGCGCAGTGCTGGAGGGACCTACTGCACACATTCTTGGAGTAGACCTGCTTAGGTGGAAGTTTCTACCCTCCAATAACACTACTATCTAGTCAAATTCCTCAGCACTCCTGCGGTTTTATAGAGAACAGCAATTCACACAACCTCAAGGCTCCATACCCCTTGTACAGCTTTTGATGGGGAGCAAACAAGACACAAAAGGTAGGGAAGAGCCAGGCTGGTGTTTTAGCTCATTTTTTTCCTTTTTTAAAGTTACCTGGCGTTCACTTTCCAGGACAGGGGCTTTCTTCTTATTTGTTCATACAATGCCTAGCTTGATGGAGCCCTGATGCCCAGGTGCTAATATAATATAAATAATTAGATAGACCAAATAATTAGATAAATAAGAACTAGGTGTGTCACATTACATGATTAGGCATGTGGGTAGTTTGGTGTTTTGTCCTCTTCCTACAGAAGGTTAGAATCTTAGTGCATGGGGAAAATGTAGTTCAGGGCTGAGATTGTCTTTTTGCCTGATTTATTTTGCAAGTACTGGGTGTGCTTAAGCTCATCTTGAACAAGTTCTTGGATTGTTAAATTTGGACTGTGATTTGTTCCATCTTTCACATTTCTTGTGTTAGGTGTCTTTTTGAGCCATATTATGGTGCTAATAGCTGCTAAAGGTAATATTTTGAATGGATGTGTCTATTATTTTGGGGGGTATGTTCCAAAAGGCAGTAGATTAGTGTTTCAGTTTGTTTGTTGATTTAAAAAAACAAAAACAAAACTGTGTTGAAGGTATTTTGCATAGTATTGTATATGTGAGACCAGAACTTGTGGAACTGTGGGCAGTCTCAGAAATGGTGTAGGCAATCTAACCACAGTCTCTTCAGTAGAGACTGAAGGTATTAAGGTTTACTTTGGTTTATTATTTTCATTGGAATTCTCTCCAAGATGTACTGGGAAGAAGCATTGAGGATTGTTAAAATAATGTCTGTCCAAGCATTCTCTTCTCTGGGACTAGAATTCTGAGTATATTTTCTGATATACAAATGAGAAGTAAAGCTAACATTAAGTCAAATAATGTTTCTGGAAAATTAAGTTCTGTTTTGACTGTTAGAGGAAAGTCACCAGATGGGCACTTTTTAGAGCAGTTCCACAAGGAAAGGAAAATACAAAACACAGAGTTCTTTACTTCAGTCTAGTCTAATGAACGATTCATTAGACAAGTAACTTTGTTTTTGTTCTTAGCTAGAATTATTTTAATAACCAGAAACCAAATATTGATGATCCAATTTTTTTTTAGTTTCAAGCTCTAGCACTTTTGTTTAGATTTGTCTCTATAGTCTAATAAATTTTTATTAAAGTAAGAAATCACAACCCTTATTTGATAGCACCAGACATATTTTATTAAGGGTTGGAAAAACCTAGTGTGGTACTAAATATGGCTCTTCAAGCACCACATCATTAAAAAAAAAAAACAAACAAAAATCCAGAGAATGAGAAGGATAAAATCTCCTTATCTATCTTGCCATCTGTAATTAAAGAACATTTATTACAGGTACCATAGACTCAAAGGGCAGAAAATAGTTTTACATTAAAAACCAAGTGAAATATGGTTTTAAAAAGTCAGCTGAAACCACCTTTTCTTCAGGTTGAAACCAGATGTGAAAATATATTGCTGATACCACAAAAGCACTTACTTTAGTGGCCAAGGCACTGATTTCTCGTTCGGCTTTGTGCAGTTTGCTGGTTAAGAGAGTATTCTGCTCATTACTCATCTGTAGTTCTTTTTCAATGCGATCAATTTGGAGCTTAGCTGACTGCTTTTCTGCCTTGAATAAAAAAAGTATTTATAAGCTCTTTGGAGCAGCAACTATCTCTTGATATGCATTTGTACATTGTGTAGAACAATAGGGTCCCAATCTTGATTAGGGCTTTTTGGACACTACTGGCTTACATATTTATATTAAGGCTGCACATGTGTCACAGAAACCATGGATTTAGTGACTTCTGCAGCGGCCAATGATGGCTCAGGGCCAGCAGCAGCAGTTTGGGTGTGTGGGAGGGGGCTCACAGTTGGAGCACGGTTGGAGGTGGGGGGGGGCGCTCTCTGGCTCCCACCGATATGTCCCTGCAGCTCCTAGGCCACATGTGCTCCCCAGCCCCCGACTCACAATTCCCTTGATGAGCACCAGCTTCACCCAGAACCACACTGCACAGGCACAACTTTACTGCGTTGTTTCCAGGATTGGAACCTCGTCCCTAAACAGCAGCCCCCACCACGCAGCAGCAAGACCAATCCCCTCCCGGTCTCCTACAGCCCCACCCTCGAGAGCCTAGAAACTGCCCAGGGGCCGCACCCATCCCAGCTAGGGTGCCTCCTCCCGCAGCAGTGGTGTCACTGTTGGCTGGCAGGGCCCCTAGGAGTCCCAGGCACCACCCCTATAGAGCACCCCCCACCCGATGAGCACCCCATTCCCCCACCTCTGTAACATCCCTTATAGAGCCCTCCCATGCTACACCCCACAGAGTCCCTCTCCCCCACCGGGCATTCATGGTCCGCCATACAATTTCCATACCCAGATGCAGCCCTCAGGCCAAAAAGTTTGCCCACCCCTGTCCTAGGCAGAAGGCCCAGGGGGTCCGCGTGCTGCCCATGCCCGCAGGTGCCACGCCCGCAGCTCCCACTGGCTGCAGTTCCCAGCTAATGGGAGCTGCAGAGTTGACACTTGTGGCGGAAGCAGCATGTGGTGCCCCCCTGGCAGCCCCTCCCTGTAGGAGTTGCAGCGACATGCTGATCGGAGCCAGGTAGGTAGCCTGCCATCCCTGCCAAACCTCCCCCGCGCCCCAGCACCAGTGGGGGTCCCAGGCCACGAGCTGCTGCCCAGCCCCTCTTCCCAGCACCAGCACGGGTCCCGGGCCATCCCCCACCCAGCATCTGCGACACCACCGGACCACCCCCAGAGCGCCCGCAGCCCAAGTTTTAGTTAAGGGTATATAGTAAAAGTCATGGACAGGTCACAGGCCATGAATTTTTGTTTATTACCCATGACCTGTCCATGACTTTTACTAAAAATACCAGTGATTAAAACAGCCTTAATTTATATTTAGTAGAGGTTTGCAGTTCACTATGTTCTGTCTCTAATTTACTCAGAGTAACACTTGTAACTACATACCCCCACAGACTCATGCACCCCCCACATCCCCAAAGCCTTCTGGAGGCAAGAGGAACGGAGGCTTGGTTAGAGAGGTCAGATATTTACACCCTCATCCAGTAAACTGTTAGGCTGTCAGGATGTGTGTGCCTGCAAGCAGTGCTCCAAAAAGGCTTCTGTAGACACACCCCAGCACAAAACACCTAGAGTGTACCTCTGTAAAGTCAACATCATAAAGGATAAACAACAGTCTCAGTACTCTGCATTTTGCGGTGTTGGGAGACAGCACTTTAGTAAAATTTCAGGTAGATGCTTAACCCAGGACATTGACTTCAATCAATTTATTTTTCTCCAATAAGATTTTAAAAATTACTAAATTAAGATTAGAGTAGATCTAAGCATTATGAAGTGCATTTTGATAGGTCTTTAAGATGCCTTGCCCGTTTAAAAAAAAAAAAATCTAACAGCAGTGTTTGTCAAGTTGTGGTCTTCAGACCACTTGATGGTAATCCACAGCAATATGGCAGGCATATAGTGCTGGCTCTTCCTTGTTTCTAACTGCTTTTACAGAAATACAGCTCACAGCAGTGTAGGGTGACCAGATAGCAAGTGTGAAAGATTGGGACAAAGGGTCATAGGTGCTTATATAAGAAAGCCCCAAATATCAGGACTGTCCCTATAAAATTGGGATGGCTGAACAAACTATTGCAGTGAAGAGCTTAGGCACCTGTAAAAGTAAGATGGAAAGGAAGCCAGTCTAACTATGGGCTGCAGCTACACAGTAGGAAGAAAAGCCACCACAGACTGGAGCTGCCAACAGACAAAAAAACAGGAACCATTAATGGGTCTGAAGCCCTCAAGCCAGTGAGGAATGTTCAGTGGAGAAGTGAAACCTGAAAAGCATGTACAGAAGAGAAGTAGGATAGATGGGACCTTACAGTAGGGAAGTATGTGCAAGGGGACAAGAAAAGGAAGGTAGGAAGTTGCGGCAACATGTTCAGGAGACATGAGTATCACGTGGTAGGTAAGCAAGAAGGAAACACATGAACAGAAGTGAGTGGGGCTAACAAAAGTAGATCATATAATTAACATTTTTTAAAAGGACAAAACTTTTATTGTATTAAAGACAATCAAAACACACACTATCCCAATATTAAATTCCAGTTAAGCAACTGAAATTCACACATGCATCTTAAGTGACTGCAAATAGAACTGTGGGTGAGAATGGACATGGTCTGTAAGAATTTTTCAGTTAAGATGTAGCCCATGCTATGACAGAATTTGAGAAGTGATGACTTAAAAATAAAATCAGAAGTACAGAGTAAGTTCGGAAAATGCAAAATTTTTAATTCTTTAACATGTACATGGAACCAGAGTCGACTGGTCCCAAAACTTCCAAATTTATTTGCTGTGTTCCCCTGGGAGACAGTTAAACTTCTTACCTCCAGAGATCTCATTGTAGTCTGCATCTCTGCCAACTGCCGTACTTGTATTCTTTGGACATTATCTGCCTGCACGCCACTATTTTCTCTCTCTGCTCTTAGTTCTGCTACCTCAGCTTCTAAACCTTTTAATTTTTGATGTAGTTGAGCCTTTTCTCTTAGGAGTACCTCCACTCGCTTATTGTCTCTTGTGGGATCAACACTAAGCAGCTGATTATGCAGTTCTTCTTTATCTCTATCCAGTCTTGCTATCTAATAGTTATAAGAAAAATATACAACCGTTACATTATTTAGCTGTCAGTCACCAAAATAATACACAAGTTGATGATTAAGAAAAAGTCACCAATTTGCATTAAACAGGGAAATCTATCTGCATTTAAATGTTAATTTATTTTCTTCGAGTAATAAGATCCACAGAACCACAACAATCTGATTTCAGCCTGCTGACTGTGCAGGGGACAAAAGTAGGCTTGTTGGCGCCTGCAATTAAAAACCCAGGGCTGGCCTGAGCCAGCTGACTTGGGCTTGCAGGGCTCAGGCTAAGGGGCTGTTTAACTGCAGTGTAGGTGTTCAGGATCAGACTGGAGCGAGGGCTATAGGACCCTGTGAGGTGGAAGGAGCCCAGAGCTCAGGCTGTAGCCCAAACGTCTACAACGCAATTAAACAGCCCCTTAACCTGAGCCCCAGGAGCCCTGCAGGGTCTCACTGCAATGTAGACATGCCCTCAGTCAACAGCAGGAAGGACTGTCCCTCCCTCAAGAGCCTGCCAGTTGAGACAACTTCCCCGAGGGCATGTCTACAATAGAAAGGTAAGTCGACTTGAACCACTGCAACAATTACTACAGTGGTTCATGTCACACTAACCTCCTTCTGTCAGTGGTGTGCGTCCTCACCTGACACGCTGAAGAGGGGCAGAGTGTGGGGAGCGGGGGGAACAGGCTGAAAGCCTTGCTGCCCCCCGGTCTCTCCGTTTTCTGCTCCCTGCCGCCAGGGGGCAGCCAGGCTCTGTGTGAGGTGGGTGCAGCCTGGCTCTGAGCAGGAAGCCCAGGCAGCAGGAGCCCCCCACACCCCCCGCAGCTTTCTTGTCAATTTCACAGCTCCAGCATGGATCCGTGAAATTTACAAGAATGACAGCCAACAGCAGAAGTAAGTAACACAGAGTCTATATGGACACTGTCACCCTAACTACACTGACATAAACCTTACGCCTCTTGTGGAGGTGGAGTTATGATGTCTATGTACTAGGGCACATACATCGGAGGGAGCAAGGCTGTAGCATGTACACTGACATAATTAGATCGACGTAAGCTGCCTTACATCGACCTAACTCTGTAGTGTAGACCAAGCCTCAGTTTCTGATTTTGGAAAGTTGGGTGAAGTTATCCTGCTTTAGCTATATGATGGAAAACAAAACAAAGCAAAGCAAAGCAGTCTCTGCAACAGGAGAGTATGGGAATAATTTCACCTATAATTCTAACAGTCATGGAGGTTTAAAACTAGAGAGCTTCAAAAGCTAACCAGCAATTCTTGAATCTTAAAGAGCTGATAAAACAGAAGACCTGAATTACTTTGAGTCTCAAGACTTGATTGTGCACACCATAGCTGATTTACATATTGACGTCTCAGAATAAATATCAGTTTTGGCTAAATTTTCAGGTAAGCACCTAAATATAATATGCTAGAGATACATGCTGGAGTGCAACTGGTAATTATATACTTGTGCGTATATTTGCAATTTAGACTCTTTCTTGAAAACTTGGCCCCAAACAAAACAGATCATTGAATAGTTTACCCAAGAGCTAAATCATAGGTGAGGACAAATTTTGAAACATTTAGAGGGTCAATAGTAGAGAGATCATGAAAAATTTTCAGAAATGGCAGACAAAGGAATATTGAGAAGTTTGAAAATGGACAAGTTTTCCTGCTCACCTCAGTATTTTCTGCTGCCCCTTTCTTGGGTTAGTAATCAGATATTACTGGACTTTAGCATAATATAATCAGACTTTAGCAAAGCTTTTGATACGATCTCCCACAGTATTCTTGCCGGCAAGTTAAAGTAGTATGGGCTGGATGAATGGACAAAAGCTGGATAGAAAGCTGGTTAAATCGTTGGGCTCAACGGATAGTGATCAATAGCTCCATGTCCAGTTGGCAGCCAGTATCAAGTGGAGTGCCCCAAGGGTTGGTCCTGGGGCCGGGTTTGTTCAATATCTTCATAAATGATCTGGAGGATGGCATGTACTGCACCCTCAGCAAGTTTGCAGATGACACTAAACTGGAAGGAGAGGTAGATACGCTGGAGGGTAGGGATAGGATACAGAGGGCCCTAGACAAATTAGAGAATTGGGCCAAAAGAAATCTGATGAGGTTCAACAAGGACAATAGAACGGAAGAATCCCATGCACCGCTACAGACTAGGGACCGAATGGCTAGGCAGCAGTTCTGCAGAAAAGGACCTAGGGGTTGTAGTGGACGAGAAGCTGGATATGAGTGAACGGTGTGCCGCTGTTGCCAAGAAGGCCAATGGCATTTTGGGATGTATAAGTAGGGGCATTGCCAGCAGATTGAGGGACGTGATCATTCCCCTCTATTTGACATTGGTGAGGCCTCATCTGGAGTAGCGTGTCCAGTTTTGGGCCCCACACTACAAGAAGGATGTGGAAAAATTGGAAAATGTCCAGCGGAGGGCAACAAAAATGATTAGGGGACTGGAACACATGACTTACGAGGAGAGGCTGAGGGAACTGGGATTGTTTAGTCTGCGGAAGAGAAGAACGGGGGGGATTTGATAGCTGCTTTCAACTACCTGAAAGGGGGTTCCAAAAAGGATGGATCTAGACTGTTCTCAGTGGTAGCAGATGACAGAACAAGGAGTAATGGTCTCAAGTTGCAGTGGGGGAGGTTTAGGTTGGCTATTAGGAAAAACTTTTTCACTAGGAGGGTGTGAAACACTGGAATGCGTTACCTAAGGAGGTGGTGGAATCTCCTTCCTTTGAGGTTTTTAAGGTCAGGCTTGACAAAGCCCTGGCTGGGATGATTTAGTTGGGGATTGGTCCTGCTTTGAACAGAGGGTTGGACTAGATGACCTCCTGAGGTCCCTTCCAACCCTGATATTCTAGGATTCTATATAGAATCTAAATTCTATATTTATTTACATTTATTTAGGCTATTTGAGCTACTAATTTAGGACTGGGAGATAATGTATTGATCCATCTAAATCTCTCAAAGCTAATAAAAAAGGTTTGCAAGCATTGTTATTGGCTGTCATTTAAAGACAAGCCTATTATTTGCAATAGGACAACTGATATTTCTACAGGATATCTTGAACAAATTGAGGTAAATTGTTATGGACCAGACCATGACAAAAATTTGAGCTGACAGTACTCTGATAACCAACATATTACAAGAGTACGAAAAAGACAAAATTATAATAGTTAAAGTTACACTAAAATGACAAAATCCTTATTAAAATTTTATAAATACCTAAAATATTTCACTTTTATAGTTTAACTTATATTACATATTCTCTACCTACCTCAGTGTCATACTTTATTTTTTTCTCTTCTAAAATACGTGCATGTTCTTCCTTCTGGTGTTCAAATTCTGATTTGAGGAAGGTATGTTCATAACGAAGTTTGTTATATTCTGTTCTGTATTTTTCTACCTCCTAAATTAGGAAGTAGAACACAGATTCACTCAAGCACAAAAGTAGATACTTAATACTTTTATTTCACGAGTCATCCATTGAATTTCCCCGTCATCTTTTCATAAGTCATTTTAATACCAAGCAAAATATCAAACAAACCCTCCCTCAATCTAGACAAAGTGAAGTTAAATGTGTCTTACTACTTACTTCATCTAGTTTCCGAAAGCGTTCTCTCATAGGGGTTTCCAATTCATGTTGTATTTGTGCTTTTAGCAACTCCAGCTTTTGAGGAGTTAGTACCTGACATGTACAGAAAACAAATGTACTGTAGAATAACCACACAGTCATATTAAGTAATTTATATTGGAAAACAAACGTTGGGCAATGAAACATTTCATATACAATTTTTAAAAAGTTTTTATGAACATATGCCATTTATAAAATTTTTAATTTTTTCCTGTTTTCATAAAAAGCTAATCAATCTAGCTATAATTGATGTGCTTTCTGAGGAAAAAATTTAACATTGCAAAGGTTAACAATATTAAATATATGTGAAATAAATCCAGCCACTGCATCATCTTTGAAGTTCTTCAGATAAGGTACATTCACTACCTTTTTTTTTGCCTTCTTCCTTAATTGCTATAATTCAAGTCTAATGCTCAAACAGTGAAGGACTTGTTTTCTTCCCACTCTCATTCTGCTTTTTCAGTGATTTGCTCCCTTTTGTTACTAGATTAAAAAATTATGAACAGATTGAGGAAAACAATGTAGATATCATCGATAAGCACAGACGAGGGCAGAAAAGAAAAAGCCCTCAGAAAAGTGCAGTGGGCATGGTCTTACTGCATTCTCATTTTCTTGATGAAGAGTGTAAGATTTCTGGTTACAGTTCTTACAGTAGGGCCCAAAAAGAGTTTTGTTTGTTTTTAAAGCATACCGATCGTCCTGCTCTGAGATACAGTATTTCTTAAATTGCAACAATTTTTTTAACCTCTGTGTCTAGCTTTTGCATATATCAAAACAGATTGGCAACAGGTTGCATCCTTCACTGAATTTCGACTGGATTTCAGTGGTAACTGCAAAACCAGAGATATGTGGCATTACTACTTAAAACAAACAATTTTGGAAAAAGAGGTGGGAAGAGTGTTTAGAACATCTCCATTTTGATTTTAGTAGAATGTCTCAACAGATAAAGGCCAATTCACTAAGAGATTTGTTTTGTTTTTAAACTAATAGCCTGCCTTTAAGAACTCTCTACCTTGACATGAAAAAAAAAAAAGTGACTCCTACAAACAAAAGCACAAATGCCCCTTGAATTCTTATAGAAAAGTAGAACATAATGGCTTAAATCCAACATGGCAAGATGCTGGATGGCCAAGGAACTCCCTGCACCTACTCTCCTGGGCTTGTCTACACCACGCAGCTTTTAGCGAGAACACTGTGTTCACACAGCCTTGCCTCTAAAAGTCAGCGTGTGTAATTGCTCTTTGTTGGCACTTTTGCTGACAAAATACTTCCAGCCCCGCGAGCACAGTTAGCTTTGTCAGCAGGAGAGCGCTCGTGCCGACAAAGCTGCATTCACACTGCCACTTGTGTCGGCAAAACTTTTGTCTTTCGCGTGCGGGGGGGGGGGGGGGGGCTTTAAGTACTCATGAAAGACAAAAGTTTTGTCTACAACTTTGCAGCGCAGACATACCCTCAATTGCCTCCCATAAGAACAAAGCCTCTGACAAATTCCACTTTTCTTCTGCCATTCTGGGCCCCAGAAGCACTTCAGACACTGAAGACCAGCTCTGGAAGCAGCATTGAGAGAATTCTCTCCCTCATTCAGAGTATACTAAACTGTGGGTAGACAGAAGATCTTTAGAATTTTCAATCAGACAGTATTGCCTTTCCCTGACCAAATTCTGTTAAATTCCTAGGAATTTGTTTTTATGGGGTTTTTTGTTTCCCCACTGAATGCATCCTACGAAGTGAGCTGTAGCTCACAAAAGCTTATGCTCAAATAAATTTGTTAATCTCTAAGGTGCCACAAGTACTCCTTTTCTTTTTGTGGATACAGACTAACACGGCTGCTACTCTGAACCCTAGAAAGCTCTTGTGATTCATGTGTCATGTTGGATCACACAAACCCTCAGAGCCTGACAAGCAGATTGCGGTTGTAAAAGAAACTATGGAAGAACTCATTTGAGTATATCGGACACAAACAGGATCACTACAAACCCCTCGCACTTACATTTTGGCGCTGGTATCACCCTTCCTGAAGTGAAGAACCTGAGGCAAATATTGACTTGCAGAAGAAGGATCAATACAGGAGATAAAGGTTTGCTCAGAAAGAATGCTAGAAAGTTATTTCACTGGCAGCTGAATAGCTAACATGAACCCCTGCAGCTGACTGCCGAAATACCTTCAGATCAACACTGGTCACAAAATGGACTAGTCATTGGAAAGTCAACTCTAGTCTTTCCAAGCTGTGGGGAAATGATAGTTACTGTAAATAGATTCCTGAAAATTTTATTGACCTCCAAAGTAGAAAAGACTGATAGTCAACATGTGATTTGCACAATTTGAATTTTAGCTAACCCCACTGTACCAGGTACAATGTATGTGCTGAAGCAAGGTTGGAATAGTTAAAAGAAAAATGATGAATAGTGGCATCTTAAGCTTCTTCCCAGAACCTGTTCAGACCTTGAGTGCCACAGGTGAAAAAGCTTTCTTTATGAGGCACCGATCTGACTAAACAGGTTAGCAATAGGGAAAATATGTTCTCAGTCAACAAATTGCACAAGTGGGATCTTTGGCTGAAAACAAGCACTGCTGATGTAAGTTCATAAAAATACAGATGGCAGAGGAAGAAAAGCGGCTGAAGGAAAATGGAAGCTTAATTTTCTCCCTTCAGTACATCTTCATTTACAGGGTGAAAGACACTTTTCTTTCTGTGTCACCATCTCACAGAGCAAGAGGGCCTAATGCATTGCGTAAGCTGACTGAAATCCCAGTGGGGATAGCAGAATCCCAGCTGCAGTGTTGACACAGGGAAGAGATATGCTTCTCCTTAATTTTCTTCATCCTTCTTCATAACCAGTCTAACTAATTTTTGATCCCTGAAGGAGAGAACTTCACATTAGTAATACTAGAACATAGTAAAGAAGGAGCGTGCCATCAATGGCACCTTTTCAAGAGACTACTATTCATGGAATGCATGATAAGTTTAGAAGATCTAAATGGTACCAGAAGTTTTAATTGTCATTTCATTTGTGCTCCTGCAGTCAAATTACAAGAGGAGTGCAACTCAGTCAAGATTTGTAATTTGAGGACATGGCTGTAACAGATCCAATTTGACAAATAGAAAGAAAAACTACAGCTAAAACACACAATACATTGATAAAGACATATTAGAGAAATGTTTCTACAGAAGGACTGAAATTCATATTAAGTTCTGGGAACCATTTTCTCACCTGCATCTTCAGTTCCTCTAGTTCCCTAGTTTTATCTAATAATTCCCCTCGGAGCTCAGCAAGAAGAAATTGAAATTTGTCATGCATGGTTTGCTTTTCAACTAACAACCGTTTGAGCTCATTTTGTGATTTTGTATACTCATCCTGTAACCTGCAAAATATAAAGTATTTTTATTTTATACTAAGAATGCCCATTTATCCTCTAAAAACAGATCTTTCTTATGCGGAAAATTCTGAAGTCACAGTAATAACAGAAGTACAGAAGAAAAAGACATCAAATCTGACAAAATATCTACTAGGTGTCATTTCCGCCCTCCCCCCAAAATACATTTGACATGGTTACTGTGCTAAATTCTTGAAATTACTGCATATTTACAGATACACTGAATATTTCAGAACCCTCACCTCGCATATGTTGAGACCTTTAAATTGTTGTTGTGTAAATAACAAAGTATTATTTTAGAAAACTGTCAAACTTGTCCTGAAGCATAAATTCGAGTAGTAATGTACATTTCTATTAGACACTGAGTATTTTAACAATCAAAGCCCTTCCTCAATGGAGCAATTTACAGAACTCATGACTGAATCCAGTAAACACTTGTACTGCTACTCCTACAAATTAAAGTCAGACAGGTAACTAGCTTAAAAAAAACAACCAAAAAAACCCCTTTCTTCCAATATTTAATTTTACCTTTTAACAGCTCAAACAAAATAAGGAAAACAGACATTTAAAGTACTGTACCTTGTATGCTCTGCCTTTAGAGTTTGATAATTTGTTTTATGATTTTCACACCGCATTCTTTCATCGATTAAAAGTTTTTGTATTTCTGCTTGTGAACCAGCAAGATCAGTATTTCCACTTATTGGAGGAAGTATACTGGTGAAAGTATCCATCCTGGCTAATATTATTGAGTTGACAACCAGGTAAAAATGAATTCAGTCCAAATCTACCACTTTCAGAAGGATTCCCTCCACCTTTTCTTTTGATGGCATCCCAGGAGGCCAAATTACCTGTAACAAACACAAGTGCAACTAATTAGTTATACTCATTCATGGTTCAAAAGGCTTCACACACTATTTTTATGCTTTCATTTTACGAAGCTTCATAACTTCCTTAACCACGCTGATTTTAGCTATTGGCACAGCTACAGTGGTGAGTAAAATCCCAGTGTTGACAATGTGCGAGTCTGAACAAAGACAATTTTATCTGCTATTCTATCTTTTAATATTTTTATTTCCCCCCACTCCGATTCTATTCCCTAAACTTTAGGTATCATTGCAGCAAATACTTTAACTTGTTTTCAAATATAGTTGCAGTACTGTATATATATAACTTCCTGTTGGTAACAGTTGAAGTGCTAATGTAAGCAAAGTGCCAGAACTGACTGGATTTTCTTTTGACTTGTCTTGTCCAAACTTGCCCAGAGGAAGAAGAAATTAGAATTGAGCCATCCAGTGAAGAAAAAAGACTGACTATTCTTCCAGTGTCTGTTCTCCCTGCCTCTGCTTTTCCAATTCTGAGCACTAATCCTTCAGTAAAACAAATTCTGAAGAACCTTCTGAATAAGCAATCTACTTTTCAACCCACGCTTTTCAAGAGCAAGAACAAGAACCACACAGCGACTACAAGCACAATCCAGGATTCTTCCAGATGAAGAAAGCCAAGGCAACACACACAGGAATTTTCAAGCCAGGAGTTGCCATCTGAAAAGGACTATGGTGGCCACCACTAAAACGTGGCTCAGATCTGTACTGTCATGAAACTAAATTCCAAGTCCCAAGCCGTAAAGGCTTCAGAATTGAGAAAGTAATTTTCAGAGATAAGGAACAAGCAAATAAGCAAAACACTCTTAATTGGGGAGATTCTGTGTTCCAAAAAATAGATCTGACTCTCCCAAAAGATTTGGGCAAGAGGAGTACCTTGCTTGAGCAGAAAAACCACACACAAACAAGCAGACTGAGCCTAAAACGGATGCAAAGAAGACAAGGTGGAGGTTCTGTGAACACACCAGCCATCAGAAAGAGAAACTGAGGGACAGTTGGGAAATGGAAAGTTTTATACTCTCAGTTCCAGAATACCAGAGTCCTTCTAATGGCTCTTGCTATTCATGCTGCATGGCTTGAGAAGCCAGGCGCACAGCACCTAAAGTGTTCACCTGCAATGACACTTCATAAGGAAGAACTGGAAATTGAGAAGATCCGATTTGGAGAACAGGAAAGAGAACCATAGTTTACAAACAGGTTTTTTAAATGTCAAAACAGTAAGTGGTACCTATTTAACAAAATAACCCTGTTTTAGATTACAGTGACATCTTCTGGTAGATTTTAAAACCTGCATAAAAGTCTGAAGCTGTCAGTTTTTTAAAAAAGAACAGGAGTACTTGTGGCACCTTAGACTAACAAATTTATTTGAGCATAAGCTTTCGTGGGCTACAGCTCACTTCATCGGATGCATAAAATAGAACATATAGAAAGAAGATATATATACATACAGAGTATGAAAAGGTGGAAGCTGCCATACCAACTCTAAGAGGCTAATTAAGATGAGCTGTTATCAGCAGGAGAAAAAAAAACTTGGAGTGTCTGGGTCATTACACAAATTGAATCTATTTCCCCATGTTAAGTATCCTCACACCTTCTTGTGAGCTGTCTGAAATGGGCCATCTTGATTACCACTACAAATTTTTTTTGATCTTGCTGATAATAGCTCATCTTAATTAATTAGCCTCTTAGAGTTGGTATGGCAATTTCCACTTTTTCACGTTCTCTGTATGTATATACCTTCTTACTATATGTTCCATTCTATGCATCTGATAAAGTGGGCTGTAGCCCACAAAAGCTTCCGCTCAAATAAATTTCTTAATCTCTAAGGTGCCACAAGTATTCCTGTTCTTTTTGCGGATACAGACTAACACGGCTGCTACTCTGAAACCAGTTTTTAAAAGCACTTTTACATTGTCCCATTAAAGTTACTGACTTGCATAAGTACACATAGTTGCCATCCAAGTACTAAATTGCATATAACATGCACCTCTGACCATTTAATCAACACTGCTGATTAATCCATGGTCAGTGACTTCTAATATTCCATCTAATCATAGAATCATAGAAGATTTAGGGTTGGAAGAGACCTCAGGAGGTCATCTAGTCCAACCCCCTGCTCAAAGCAGGACCAACACCAACTAAATCATCCCAGCCAGGGCTTTGTCAAGTCAGGCCTTAAAAACCTCTAAAAATGGAGCTTCTACCACCTTCCCAGGTAACCCATTCCAGTGCTTCACCACCCTCCTAGTGAAAAAGTATTTCCTAATATCCAACCTAGACCTCCCCCACTGCAATTTGAGACCACTGCTCCTGGTTCTGTCATCTGCCACCACTGAGAACAGCCGAGCTCCATCTTCTTTGGACCCCCCCTTGAGGTAGTTGAAGGCTGCTATCAAATCCCTCCCCCCCAACACTTCTCTTCTGCAGACTAAAGCCCAGTTCCTTCAGCCTCTCCTCATAAGTCATGTGCCCCAGCCCCCTGATCATTTTCGTTGCCCTCCGCTGGACTCCCTCCAATTTGTCCACATCCAAAATCACCATTTTAAAAACAAAAAATATGCCAAATGTTTGCTTCCTTTTCCACTCCAACATGATATTTCTTTCACCAAATTACATTAGTGCATGCTCCAGGACAGGCAATATACATTCTTGGATAAGCAGAAAATATTTAATTGCCTTGTTAGGGCTACGAACAGGAGCATTATTCATTAATAAGGCCAGCATCACTTCCAGCTAATGGAATAAGACACTTGCTTATAGCCATATATCATACATTAAATCCACAACATGATTAGATAATACATTCAGAGTTTTGGATTTTTTTTTAAAGAGAGTTCTAAAATTAGTTATAATTCTCTCTCCCTCTGAGGACTGTACAGTTTAATTATAACTAAGGTCATCTAACTTTAGAAAGAGGAATATGAAATATTTATATAGTTCAAATTAAAACTCAAACATCTCTAAATATTTTTTTCTGTAAAATATCAGGCATATAGTGTATATGATGGCATGCTGTGATTGATCAAAATAGCCATCCCAAATTCAAGCCTGTAAAACCTTTTATCACAACATCCTGCATATGTACACCCATAGGAATGGGTGTTAATTCTTCGGATCAAGGGTGTGTGTGTGTGTGTTTGCCCCTTTAAAAAGCTAAATAACTTTAAAATAATGTTAGAGAGGAGAATAAAATGCTATGTGAATGTTATCTGCTAAACTTCCAACCACCTTAATTATGTCCCTCATTGTTTCACTCACTTAAATAGAGTTAGAATGTGTCTGGGTTTTTTTGTTTGTTTGTTTTTTGTTTTTTAATATGGACTACAACCTTTACTTTAAGTCCTGGCAAATTCAGAGATATTAGTCCTTTAAGTCACCATATCACCATTCATTTAAAAAAAAAATTTAAAACATTTTTTTAAAAATGTAATAATAGAATTTCTTACTAACAGTTGTAAATGGTAACTAAATCAACCTACATTTAGAGAAAATTATGTAATCATACTAATTTAAATTTTGAAAACTCTAAAGCATCGCTCTAATTTAAGTGGCATAACCAAGTTACACAATGGTGATTTCCACGTTCACCGGCAATTGTTTAGGATTACGTGCATAACTCATTCAAGGCTCTGCTTCCATCACTATAACCTGGTCTAACCTACAAAATGTTACCGTATTTGAACACACTTATGATCAATGAAGTTAAATAACAAGGCTGAACATAATTTTTTGGCCAGTGCAGAACAGGACAAGTAATATTCTGCCTTGTGTCAGCTAATTGTATCAGACATTAAAAAAAAAAACTTCCTTCAGTTATTATTGTAAGTGTAAAGTTTAATAGTTTCATATAATGTACAGAATAAGCTGTTTACCTACTTATTTCAGTGTTCTAGAATGCAAAGCCAATACCACCTCCCTGTGATCACCTACCACGATCTGTCAGGACAATCATGTTACTATGAATTAATACTACCATCAGCCTAAAAGAATAACTCTCTCTGCTGCAGGAAACACAGCTCTTTTGGCAACATACTAATGACTGAGGAACTCGCTACTGGGAGAAATTAAAATCACCATGAAAGCCATTGATTTGACCTACCCGTCCCATAAAAAAACAAGGACACACACACACCCCAACAAGGAACAGTGAATGGAGAGATAAATAGAAGATTCTTCAATATTCTGTATTTACTTTTAAAATCTGTAACTTTCTTACATACCACAGTGAGGAATGCAGTAGAAATACCTACACAAATATTTTTATAACAGATGCTAGGGAATATTTGAATATCCAACACCTATTATATTGAGATGGAACAGACATAATGCTGTGGAATTGTGGAATATTCAAATGCTATTGTATTAACTTTATAAATGCAATATGTATCTGTATGGGCTACTTAGCGACTGTATTCCTGGCTAAATGGGTATGACAAAGAATGCTTCATACAAGAATTAAAGACAATGGGAAATAATTAATGCAAATCTCCAATACTGAAACAATCCAGGTAACAAGTCTTTTTAAAGTTTCACCCTCCTAGGGAAAAAGCACATGGCCTGGTTTGACCTGGTTCAAAGACCTTAGCAGAAAGGTCTTTGTAAGCTGTTTATTACTTTAAGATATATTTTATGTGAAAAGCTTTTGTTCTAAATAAATAGTACTTCACTTTATGAAAGCTGGCTGGTTACTGGATAACCCTGTCATTGGCCTGAGAGAACAGAACTGAGGGTGTTCAATTGAAGTCAGACCTAATGAGGTGATCACCAAAACTAGCAGAGGTCTGCAACCTAAGGCCATAACGTGCAGGAAGAGAATCATGGGATTTCACTCAGAGAAAGATGAATGCTGGAGGCCTGTGACCTAAGTGGGGTGTCTTGAGAGGACAAGTAGGTTGGAAGTGCAGTTAACTTTGGAACTCTGACACAGATCAATACTTTGTTGCATGCAGTGTAGTTGTAGCCCTGTCCTCCCAGGATATTAGAGAGACAAGGTAGATATTACCTCACCCCTTCTGGAAAATATTCCTAAAGCTCTTACATATATTGCAAGAGAGACACCAATCTCAATTCAGTAGTCACCACTTCTTTCCTCACAATGTGTGAAGTATGGTTCTCAGACAGTAATGGGCTATTTAAAGCCACCACAGAAGCAGTAGATAATTACAGCAGTGCTGATAAGGTGATATACACGAGAGAACTTCCTGGTTATTTTACACTAGAAAAATAAGTGTCCCTGTTACAGCAACCAACGAAGTTGTGTGTATGTAACCTCTCGGACTCATTACAGGAGCTAAGCCATTTTCACAAAGATCCATGAGATTTTTATCCACCCCTCCCAGACCGATGAGCTGACTCGACACCCAGGGAGACCCGCGGGTCGCTCCCGACCACGCACACTCCTGCAGGCAAGTCACAATTGACAGGGTTTTCTCTCGCCGGTTGCTAAGTCGTTGGTCATCAGCGCCTTCACAGCCTCTCTGCACTGATGCACAGGCCCGGGGCCTTTCCCGTGCGGCTCGCACCCTGACCCAAGCGGTGGGAGCAGGAGCCCGCGGCGGGCGAGGCGCCGGCAGTGGAAGGAGACGTCCCCCCGGCCCCCATGCCCCGACGGCCAGAGCGCAGCGCAGCCTGTTTCTGTGCCCCGCCACTGAGCTCGCCCCGGGCAAGTCGCCGCCCGTTCAGGCCGGGAGCCAGGCCCTGTGCAGCGCCAGGCACGGGGGGAAGAAGCAGCAGCCGCCAAGCGCGGGCGGGGCGGGGCCCGGCCGAGGAGAGAACGGGAACCGCGAGCCTCGAACCAGCCGCCGAGCGCGGGGCAACCAGGACACCGCCACGCGAGGGCCCGAGCCGCCCCACCACTCACCCGGGAGCAGTTGCAGGCAGCCGCCAAGAGGGTTTAAAAATGGCGCCTCGCCTCCCGCTGTAGCCGTCCGCCCCGCCCCTCCCCATACCTCCTGGCTGTGACCCCGCTCGGGACCCGTCAGCCTCCTGGAATGTCCAATAAGGCTGACGCCGCTGAGCCCCATGGGAACGCGGAAGCGCGGTTGCTGCGGAAACCGGCTCGCGACTGCGGCGCGCG
Source organism: Lepidochelys kempii (assembly GCF_965140285.1). Taxonomy (NCBI): domain Eukaryota; kingdom Metazoa; phylum Chordata; order Testudines; family Cheloniidae; genus Lepidochelys; species Lepidochelys kempii. The sequence continues at coordinate 270,424,417 of NC_136380.1, read as the reverse complement.
AACGCTGGGCCCCCCTGGGGCTGGCGTGTCTCTGCCGCTGGCGCTGCCTGGCTGCTCCATTGCCCGCTCCCGGCTCCTGTCTCCTCGCCCCGCCTGGCCCCCGGCGGCAGCGCAAGGGCGGCCCAGCGCCGCTTTCCTCGCCCACAGGCCCCTCCAGCCTTTCGCCCGCGCTGCCCCTTCTGGGGGGGGAGGGGGAAGCTCCCAGTCCGCCCCTCCCTTCCCCTCCCCCCCCCCCGGCACCGCCGCAGGCCCGGGCTACACCCCGGCATCGGGTCCACGCAGCCGCGTGGCTGCAGGCGGTGAAAACCCTTTGTGCCGGAGGAAACGCCACCACGCGCCCCCTCCCCCCGGAGAGGTGGAGAGGAAGGCGGCCACGGGGCTGGCTTGGTCCCTGCCCAGTACTAGAACAAACCAGAACAGGATTTTGCCTGTTGTCAGAGAGGGGATGCCCTTTTGAAGTGTCCCCCACTCCATCCCCACCCCTATGCAGTCAAGCTCTTTAAAACGGTGCCCCCCATGTAGTGTTACTTCACATACACCATGCGAGGGTCTGCCAACAGGGTACTTACAGCAGTATATACCTCTCCTTAACTAGGGCATTAGATACCGTATACACAGTAAGGTAGATTTGCTCTTCTGGTGCTGGTTACCTTGCAGAAGTATTTGACAATGAAAGAAAATAGGCATAAAGCAATTGAGCACTTTCACCTGTGCTCGTGGTAACTCATCTACAGAACAACAAAACTTTTATGTTCAAAATGCAAGTTACTATACCAAAATTTCAGACTCAGACTCCCTTAATTGCTAAGATGTACTTCTGGGGTAAGAGAAGGGAATAACAGAACATACAAAATTGGTTGTAATTAAAGTATATGTACACAATTTGAAGTTTCTGACAATGCCAGTGTCTAACTCTTAAATAATCTACTTCAGACAAGTAAGGCAATAGCTATACCTCATATTTTGAACTCAACAATGCTAACTCCAGATCATAAAGGCAGGTGGATGTTACTAATGCCAATACCCCCATTACACAACTGTTTAACAAGAATACATATATTCACAGTATTGTTGATAGTGCCCATTCATTTACATTTGAATGGATTTATACTATTTTATGAATCAATAAGAGCAGTCAAAACAGTTACCAGGTGCTTCTGATGAAATCTTTAACATATTTTGAAAGATTTATTTTGACTAAGAAGAGCCCTTAATCATCCCAGTCTAGTAATGTCCTACCTTTCAAAAGAGAAAGAATAAAAAAGGGCTCTACTTTGTATATCACAGGGTGTGATTTACTTATGTGCCTAACCCCATTAAACAAACAAGAACCAAGTTAAATATCACCAGAATGTTTTTATAGATCTGCACAAAAAATTAGTTACAATTAGTTCCCCTAGAGGTTGCTGTAATCCTAGATATGGGAAAGGCTAGTACGTGTGACAATTATTTCCCAAAGATCAAGAACAATAAGTCTAGGCAAAATGGTTTAATATTTGTTTCTCTTTAGTTGAAATCATGTAAACATTTATGATTTTATAATCATAAGGTTAAGATAAGTATCTTGACAATTTCAGTGGCAAAATGGTAACAACTCGAGCTTATAGGAAGAAAAGCATTAAATCTATAACAATATTTTACAATACTGCAACAACATGAATACTGATTAAGTTTTTTCTCCAAAGTCAAAGATTTTGTTTTAAAAAGTTAAGATTTTTGTTTTGGATGCAAAGCACAGTAGTTTTACAGAACTGTAAAGTGTAGTTCTCAGAAAAATGACTGTTAAAAAAAGGCTTCAGGGGGTTCCATGTTTATTGTTACTCCATATCAAACATGTTCAGTTTAAACGGAAAAGATTTTTTTTTTTGTCAGCCCTGTTCATGCTACCTAAGGTCAAGTAGAGTTCTTTTTGCCTTGCTGGAGACTGGTGTTTGGAGTGGGGGGAACCAGTGCCGATATCGAGGGGACTGATGCTGGGGCCAAGGGGACCGGGATCGTGCATCATCAACAGCACCATCACATTTTGATCTCAGTGACATCTCCACAACCCTTCAGTAAGGTTGCACAGCTGTAACTGGACGGAATTTTGTTGATGCACAAGAAAAGAACCCACCTCACTCTGTATTGGCTCTGCCGGGCTAATAGGAGTAAAAAGCAGTAAAATCTTACTTTAGTCATTAAAGTAAATATGACAGAATATGTATGGGCAACTAATCTGTTGAATAAATTGGTGCCATTTTTACACAGGTATTTTCAATGTAGAACTAAATAAATTGGCTGCAGGATTTGTGGAGGAAGAGAGAGGAATCATGCAGCCTTACATCTGCTCCGACATTTTTTTCCCCAGGCAGAAAAGGATCCTGCTTGGTTTCTGGGTTTACTGAGTCAGGAAAGGAGTGCATTTTGGCCAGTGGTCTTGCATCAGGGAGCAACTTTAGAGCTACCCAGACCCAGCAGGTCTAATTGTCTGAAGACCTAAGCAAGGAGCAGAACTGCATGCCCACCTCCCCTAGAGCTGTTCTGAACAGCATCTTTGTGGAAGGCAACACAAAGCCTGTTTCCCTCTTAATGATTTAAAAATTGCTTTAGTGATGTAAATTGGGGCTGTGCTAGGGGTCTCACAGGAGGCAACCAAGGCAGGGAGATGAAGTAGGAGACAAAGAGATGGAATTCAAGGGTTCTTAGAAAAGACGGCCAGGGAAGGGAGAACAACATGCATATTGGGACCAGCAGGAGACCTAGGGAGTAGCAGGTGAGCACAGCAAGGGAAGAAAGTGGTTAAACAGGAGAGAGGCCAATGGATGGGAATAATAATAAAAAAAACAGCTGGAAAGCTTTTTGGTTCCCAATATTTGAGATTCCTTATTTCTACTTGCAAAGTAATCTTAAATTATTTCTTTAACAATGGGAAATTACTGGATTATATGTTCAGAATTTTACAAAAAAAATGAAAAAAGGAAAGCTTACCTGAGTGAAAAGAGAAGTTTGATGGGAACAGTCTCTTATATAAGTGCAATTCAGGCTTTCCCTCCTCCTTCCCCCTATTCCATTCTTTTCATAGGATAGATAATACGTAGTCATGGCCAAGAAATGCTGTAATGAATCCGAAAGCTCACTTCAGACTTGTTTGCTGTCCCTATGGAGTAAGGGTGAAAGTAGCTGCTATGTGGAACACACACAAGTTTTGGTAACCCAGAAGTGTCTCTTTAGATAGGACTGTTGCTGTAGTAGCAGGTATAAATCTGTGGTTAATCTATGTTTAGTACATGTCACTGTGAGCTAAGGATCTCCTGATGCCAACTGGGAGAAGGCACATGGGTACAGAACGGTGACAGGGCTCTCCAGCATCTGGTATTTACATTCTAGTTCACTAAAGAATGCCATATAAGGTTTCTACAGAAAGCTTGTGTCACACTGGTCATCAGAAACTTTGCAGAATGTATAAGCAGATAATATGTAAGGAATATTTATATTAGAAATTATGCTCTTAAGGTCTTGTAGTTAAAGGACCAGAGAGACTGTGTGCATTGAGACAGATTTCTCCAGACAGGAGGTGGGAAACACTTATCTCCCTACCTGACCATTGTGTATTATGGGTCTTACAATAAACGTCCTTTGCATCTTACAATAAACGTCCTTTGCATACTGAGTCAAATACTAATGATGAGCTTGTGGAAACTTCAAAAGAAAATAAACAGGAAGAGGTAAACAGCAGGAGCATGGGGGAAGATCCCCTGTTTTAGAGGTGATATTTTGAGGTGTTTAAGAAGGTCTGGTGTGTTTCGGGGGTGCAGAGAGATGCCCTGGGATCCTTCAGCAGGGGAAGCCAAGCTTCCAGCAGGCTTGGCCTCATGAAAGAAGGATCTCAGCCATCTTGGTTGAAAAATGCTGTGAGGACTTTATTACACAAGAGGGCATTTGTTAGCTGAGTTTAGGCTCCAGAACGTGTGTTATGACTTTGTTTTTATGTGTAACCCTTTGTTTCCAATATTTATGTTTATCACATTAATTGCGTTCTTCGTTAAATAAACTTATACAGTAGAACCTCAGAGTTATGGACACCTCAGGAATGGAGGTTGTTTATTACTCTAAACAAGCTGTTATGGGATGCTCCTCGGGGGGACTGCTCGGAGCGGGGGCTCAGCTCTGCAGTGGCTGCCCAGTGAGTGCGGGTGGGCCCAGACAGCTGGTTCTAGCCCCCTGGCAGGAAGGGTTATGAATGAGGCATCCTAGGGCACCACAATATCAGTGGGTGCGTGGTGCAGCCTGTGACCCTTTAAAACTGAGCTGCTCCTCCAGATCGCAGGGTGCAGGCAGGAGCTCAGGCTCTGGCAGCTTACACTCCAGGCCAGGTTTCAATAGCAGCTCAGGAAATTTCTTCCCAGGCTCTGAACTTGCAAACTTGTCCCTCTCCCAGCCAGGAGGGAGAGGGGGAAAGTGTTCACCACCTCCTACCTGTAAGTGGCTGCCCCACACCCTGGCGAGTAGGGGATAGTGGTGGGGACTGGCAGCCCAGATGTGCCTACCTTTAAGATGCAATACAGGCACAGTACAGTATTTGCTGGTTTGTTTTTTTGGACTCCACTGCTGCCTAATAGCCTACTTCTGGTTCCCCATGGTGTCCGATTGACCGGTCAGTCCGCAACTCTGGTATTCGTATCTTTGAGGTTCCACTGTACTTGCTTTCTCTATAAATAAATCTAAGTGCTGTGAGTTAAGCAGCGCTATGTTCTTAAGTGAACTGGTAGGCTGCAGTGTACTTAGCCACTGACACACAGAAAATTACCAGACCCACTGTTCCTAAGAGGTTGGACACTCTAGGGGTACGCTTTGAGTCCTTGGGGGTTGTATACCTGTTACTCACTCACTCAGAGAGAGAGCAGAGTCCACTGGAGCTGAAAGGGGAGTATCTGTTCTGCCTGTGGCCAGGGTTGTCGGGGAGCTGACCCCTGGCAGACACACTTAAGAGCAGATAGTAGTGATATGCCTCCCTGGGGACTGTCACAGTCACCTTGGTCTAAATGCAGTCTAGCAGGAGAGAAGCCGCATGGAAAATTAATTAGTGTGGTGATCAAAGTCTCTATCCTACTCCTGCTTCAGCTGGGCCTGGAAGTATTAGGCAGGCAACAATCTTAGGTAGGTCTACACTGAAAGCGCAGATTGTGATTACAGTTCAAGTAAACGTACCTGAATTTTAATCTAGCGAGCTCAGATACCTGAGCAGAGAAGCTGCTGCATTTCAGTGCAGACTAGTCCACTGAGTAATTACCCCAGGTTCTGGGCAGGTTTGTACAGCCTGAGCAGAAACGCACACTTCCACAATGTCATTGCTCTAGATCAAAGCTAGCTCGGATATGGTTCCTTGTGCTGCAGTCGCACCCTGTGATTGCAGTATAAACATACTCTGAGTTCCAGACAGACAGGACAAAGTCCCATACCTTCTAACACAAGCCCCAGAGATGACTGGCTCCAATGGGTGGGTTATTTAGGCTGAGGAAGAGGAAAAATTAAATAGAGTGGATACTGTATGTGGCACTCCTAAGAGAAACGTTTGTAGTCAGAAGACTAAACGTCACTGGAATTCTTTACTCATGGGGTAAAAATATGACCCCAGTGAAGTCAAGGAAGTTTTGCCATTAACTTCAACAAAGCCAGGATTTCATCCCTGGTATAATTCTTAAAAAAAAAACAAAAAACAAAAGACTATGGGAGTCAATAGGTATAAGGACCGAGACCAATCAACAGGATATTATGTTGTGTAGTTGCAGCCGAGTCAGTCCCATTTAAGTGGCTTGTTACATTACTGTAGGGCTGCTGCCTACACAGTCCCATGTTCTCCATTCCTCTGTTTAGTTTGGATGTAAGCAGTTATTGATTCTGGAACATATGGCTGTTATAATAGTGAAAAAATTACAAAGAGGGTTCACAGCAGTTTGGGAAAGTAGGTGTTTTCTAACTCTTAAGGAAAAGGTAGCACATGTGACTCCATTTTGGTTTCGGGCCCACCATTGTTTAAATGCCAGCACATCATACACCAGGACGAGTGATCCTTAGATACTGAATTCCTGTGAAAATCCTCCTCCTTGTCTCCAGCCTGCCTTGACTCCCAGTATTTGGTTTTTGTCAGTCTCTAACTCCCTGTCTCTTGGCCTTGATGTGAGGCCTCCCATCCTGATAATAAAGGTTACTGATCCGTGGCTTTAGGACCATGCTGTGTAATTAACATACTGGTATAGCAGGAGGAATGCACCAAGCTGGGATAGGTGGTAGATAAGACAAGGGTTTGTTTATTGGCTAAGGTTTCCGATGCACGAGGGCAACATGCTTTGCTAAAAAGTATATAACCTTTGTATAATCTGTATTCAGGGTCCCCTCCTGGCTAGCAGGGGGGCACCATGCTCGAGCGTAATAAACTTAGTGTCTTTTGGGAACTTTGCAGTTGTGGACTTTGTTTATGTGCCTCGGCCTAGATTCGAACTGTGCGTGACCTATCAGGTATAATTCGCAGCATTGGTGTGCGTGTCCTACCAGGTGTAATTCGCAGCAGTTGTGTGCGTGTCCTACCAGGTGTAATTCGTAACAGTTTTGGCGACCACGAAGGGACTCTAGGCTCGCCCCAACAAGCGAGACTACACTCCTCCTCTCGGACAGCTCCAGCCGCCATAGGGTGAGTTCACCTTTGAGAACTCCGAGGAGGGGGGGTGTGAGCCGTTGCTTAGGCGATAAGGTGGCACATTTGGTGTCCTTTTGGTATCCCATTATGGGTTCTGGGCAGAGTGTAAGTAAGGGGACCCCTTTGGCTGAAATTCTCGAGAATTGGGGGAATATTTCCTGCACCAAAGGTTTAGGTAAAAAAAAAGCTGTAATCTTGTGCAAGGTTGTGTGGCCAGCACTAACAGCTCAAACACCTTTTGACTGGCCACCGGATGGTTCCTTTGCTGGGGAAAAATTAACAGCGCTTAGGAAAAGGCTGGAAAACAAAGCTCCAGCCCAGATGGATTATTGGTATGTATGGGACAACTGGGCTTATGCGCATGCGAAAGGACGTCCTCTTTCCTCCTCCTTTTCTTATTCATCTCAGGGGTCTCCAGCCCCGCTCTGTGCTATGCCTGCTTCTGCCCCTCCTCCGGCTTACCCTCGGCTTTCTGACTTATGCCCGTCACCTCCTTGCTTGCCAATTAGCCGTTCTTTCTGTCCAGGTGACAAGCCTCATGGAGGTAGGACTCGGGTAGCCCTTGTAAGTGAAAATATTTAAGAAAAGAGACCAGGAGGGCTGGGGGCTAGTTAAGAAGCCTACCCTCCTTGTTAATTTGGTAGTGAAACAAAGCTGGTGCTCATGGAAGGGACAGTTCAGAGAAAAAAAAACAGGATCGGGCCCAATTGGGCAGGCAACAGATAGAGAGATTGGAAAACAGGTTGGAAACTTGGAGGTCATAGTGAAAAAAGAGGAGTAAATAATTACAGGAATGGAAAACGTAAATCCCAGAATAATACTTGAAATGTAAAATCTAAGTTAATTGGGTGTCGTTTTGGGAAATAAGCAAGTGATTTAAGAAAGGAAAGTAAGAAGTTAACTCTTTAGTTGCTGGAAAGAATTAAGCAGTTGAACTTTCTAAAATACTGGAAAGAAAAAGAATTCTTGGTTTCTTTGCAGCCATTTTGGAAAAAAATGGGCCCTTTTCCAAAGAAATGCAATTATACAATGCTACTTAATTAAATATCTTATTAGGCTCCAAGGGGCTACAATAGGTGGTGTCTTCCTTTTCAGGTCACTGTGTGTTTGACAGCAGGAGTTAAAAGTAAAAGGCAATCAAAAGTCTGGTAAAGTTTATTGTGCCCTTTTTAGAGTAAGAATCTTTAACCTGTGGATCCAAAAGCAAGCCAGAAAGCATTTGTTTTAATGTAAAATTACCTAACTAATAAGGTAGAGGCCACTGAAACCTGGGCTGCCTATAAAACAAATACAAGAAAATATGGGTAATTCCTCTGTTTTGCCTGCAATTAACAAGGGTATTTGCATAAAAAGGAAATATTTTAAGCAATGACTGACTGCCCAAAAGGGGTAGATCTGTGGGTTTTTTTGTCTTTCAAAAAATCAGAGAAAACTGATGCCAGCTGAAAAGCAATTCAACATCTCATAAATTTACTGGCACAATAGGAATTCTGTTCTGTGTTCTATGTCCTGTCTTGTGGTGTTTGTCTTTTGGCCAGAATTGCTGTGTTTAATTTTTCATAGGACAGTTTAGTTTAAAACTAAATAGAAGGGTTACATCAAAATGCAGATACTCGTTTTATTCAACTTGGAATATATACTAAAGTTTAATACATTTGCTTAAGTAAAAAAAAAAAAAGTAATTGGCCAGATCTTTTAATTAAAAAAAATTGTTGTTAAAATTTGCACACCAACAGTCTTTGGAAGCAAGGACATGAAAGGTTAACCCACTCCCCATATTATACATGAAATCCTTCTGGCTACCTCACATTTCTAGTCAGAGGGCTGGGGAGGGAGGAAAGCTATTGGACACCGGAGGTTGTACCAAGTGGATTCCTCAAAAGTGGATGTGCTTGTCCTGGCTTGTTACTCCAAAGCTCTGTAATAAAGTCATTTTCCTAAAAGGGTGTATGTGGCATACATTAAACAATAAGACTAAAGTGCTATATAATGGGCAATGTACATGTGTTCCCTTTTAAACAAAGGTGTATAAGTAAAAAGTGAAAGTTTCCTTTGCAGGTTAATAAAAGCCATGAAAGGGGAAAAAAAATAAAACGGAGGACAAGCTAATTCAACGCTGTAGCTGGCAGGCTCAGTCCAAAGATAAGACACTGGCCTGCCCAAGGACACTACTCACAGCTAGGATTTGGCTAACAGCCAAAAAAGAGGGAGGCTTGAATGTGCCCAAGCAGCTGTGAGATCTGCAACACACTGCCAGACATTAATAAAATGTGTTAGGTCTCTGTATTTACAGGTGAAAGAAGTCCTGCTCCAAGGATCCTGAGCAAACCTGCCATTTGTTAAAACCAGGTAACTGGGTCTACATAAAGGTCCATCAACAAAAGACTACTCTGGCCCCATGCTGGAAAGGCCCTTATTAAGTCCTGCTAACTACCAACACCACTGTGAAGTGACAAGGACTGACTGCCTGGACCCATGCTTCTTACTGCAAAAAGACCCCTCCCCCTCGAGATGACTTCACTTCTACTACTGATCAGCCTGACCCTCCTTTTGGGTTTTTTTCTTTCCTCCTTTTGGACAGCAGAAAAAAAAAACAAGGTGAAGTGCTAGTAACCTCTCCCTTGTCCACTGACAAAGCTAACCTGCATTCAGTATTTGCTAAAGAAACCAAAGCACTACAGGGTGACATGCTAGTAACCTCTCCCCTGTATAATGCAAAACCATGCCTGTTCCAAAAAAGAAGAAGAAACGCCTGCTCTGCTAAAACCACCAAAATCCAAGGATTCCTGACTGCAAAAGACACTGAGAATTGGCCTTGATGGCAAAGACGGAGCATTGTACATTGGCAGGGAGGAAGTTGCGGGATGTATTCTTGGGATTGTGAAGTAAAGTGGTGGGGTGGGTTTATTCCAGAGGCTGGAACCTGTGCTTGTAGGCAAGTATAAATACCAAAAATGCCTTACAACCACGAACATTACTCCCACCATCTGCCACCACTCCTTTGCAGGTAAAGGTTCCTGGATCCATTATAGCTACGTTAAGTTGGCGCTGGGGCCCCCACCTGACCCTGACAAGCCATTGGATGAGCCACTTCACGAATGAACACCACAACCAACCCATGGACTAAGCTTTCCAGCTACTGGGACCTTCACAGCCCACCAGGACTTTTTGTATTCCTGTTTATTGGACTTACATTGGGGGGTAGTGTTTTTTGTATGGTATAAAGGAGGATGCCAACATTGGTATGGTTTGCCTGGGTGTTTCCTCTCCCTATTCCCAAGTCCAGTACAAGGATGGGAGGGCAATAGCTTCTTGAATTTAACCCGCGCTATCAAACAGGGTGTAAATCGAATGCAGTGTTGGATTTGTATTTATACCCCCACATATTTAGGTCAGGGGGTCCCGTTGGTAGGGGTACCTATCCCCCTTAATCGAACATTCCAAACTAAGCTATGGGCAAACACTACATTTAACTGGAATGTTACAATCCAAATATGGTCTATTGATATGGTGGCCCAGGGTAATTATGCTTTATGTGTGTCATGACATAAGGGCATAGAAAATACAGTTTTTGTAGGGAATTTTGTGGGGTGCAAGGACACCACTCAAATCAGCTCTGGTGCGGGAGGCCCCTCTACCTACTCCAGGACCCTGTGGCCAGTCCCCGAGGGGTCTGGCTGATTTTGGTTATGCAATCACACAGCCTATAAGGTTCTCCCAGCAGGATGGTGTGGTCCATGTACCTTAGGGGCTACAGTATCCGCCGTGACAGTACACCAGAACCTGACCCGGAAAGAGATCCGCAATCTAGTATGGAGGGACCGACGAAGTATTCCTTTAAACCCCCTTTCTCAACGGCCCAAAGGCTTTCACTCCTTTGTGCGTTGGTTTCTGCCATGGTTGGGAGTAAGCGAGCTGAAAAAAGCTATAGTTAACATTTCAGCTGCTTTGAAACTAATGGCAAATGCTACTGCAGATGCTCTCTCTGCCCTTCAAATTGAAGTCACCCAGCTATCCCAAACTACATTGCAAAACCGCCTAGCCCTGGAGTATCTCCTTGCAAATCAGGGCGGGGTTTGTGCTCTGGTCAACTCAAGCTGTTGTGTATTTGTAAATCAGCACCATAGGGTGGAAACTGACATCCACGTCCTCAAGCAACAGGCAGCCCTATTCCACCACATCAGCCTCGACACTACCAGCGCCGGATTCCAAGAGGTCTGGGACTGGCTCACCTTATGGCTACCGGATGTGGGGACTTGTGGACAGCGTATTTTGTATTTACTTTTTTTGACTGTTATTGTTTTTGCGTTATTTTTTGTATGCCTACAATGCTGCAGTATGTGCTGTCGGCAGTTGCTAACCCTGCAGCGTGGTCACTCAGCCCCAATATAGCTTACTGACATACAAAAAGAAAGGGAGGACTGTTAAGGAAAAGTTAGCACATGTGACTCCATTTTGGTTTCGGGCCCACCATTGTTTAAATGCCAGCACATCATACACCAGGAGGAGTGATCCTTAGACACTGAATCCCTGTGAAAATCCTCCTCCTTGTCTCCAGCCTGCCTTGACTCCCAGTATTTGGTTTTTGTCAGTCTCTAATTCCCTGTCTCTTGGCCTTGATGTGAGGCCTCCCATCCTGATAATAAAGGTTACTGATGCATGGCTTTAGGACCATGCTGTGTAATTAACATACTGGTATAGCATGAGGAATGCACCAAGCAGGGATAGGTGGTAGATAAGACAAGGGTTTATTTATTGGCTAAGGTTTCCGATGCACAAGGGCAACATGCTTTGCTAAAAAGTATATAACCTTTGTATAATCTGTATTCAGGGTCCCCTCCTGGCTAGCAGGGGGGCACCACGCTCGAGCGTAATAAACTTAGTGTCTTTTGGGAACTCTGCAGTTGTGGACTTTGTTTATGTGCCTCAGCCTAGATTCAAACTGTGCGTGTCCTACCAGGTGTAATTCGCAGCAGTTGTATGCGTGTCCTACCAGGTGTAATTCGTAACATAACATAAAATAATCAACGTATTCATAGATTCCAATGCCAGAAGGGACCATTGCGTTCATCTGGTCTGACCTCCTGTAGAACACAGGCCATAGAACTTCCCCAAATTAATTCCTAGAGCAGATCTTGTAGAAAAACAACCAATCTTGATTTTAAAATTATCAGTGATGGAAAATCCCCCATGACTTGGTAAATTGTCCCAATGGTTAATTGTTAAAAAAACAAAAACAAACACAAAAAAGAGACACACTTTATTTCTAGTATGAATTTGTCTAGCTTCAGCTTCCAGCCATTGGATCATGTTATACCTTTCTCTGCTAGACTGAAGAGCCCATTATTAAATATTTGTTTTCCATGTAAGTATTTATAGACTGTAATCAAGTCACCCTTTAACCTTCTCTTTGTTAAGCTAAACAGATTGAACCTTTAAGTTTATCATGTTAAGGCATGTTTTCTAATCCTTTAATCATTCTCATGGCTCTTCTCTGAACCCTCTCCAATTTTTCAACTTTTCTTAAATTTAAAAAATATTTGTAAGATGATCACAAAATTGTAAATTAAAAAAATTAAAATTGTATTCAAAAGGCAAACTCTGAGGTTGCTTACAGACTGTGTCCTGGTGGGCTAAAATTAGATAATATTTTTGTGTTGCATTTATACATTACAGACTTCAAGCCTGATTTTACTTTCATTTACATCAGATAGATACCTGTACAACTCCATTGACTTCAGTGGAGTTACTCCAGATTTACAAAAGTGTAAGGGAGAACAGAATCCGAATCTTCACCAGGAGAGTAGATTGTGAATTAAACAAATGCAGCACCAGTCATGAAGTTCCCATCCAAAGCTTTTCTATTTTGAGATGGAGATAAAATATTAGATAATAAAGCCAGAAAATTCCTGAGAATTTTCCTTTACCAACTGAGCACCAGTTAACTTTCAAACTTGTACTGGAAACAAAGAGAATTCAGCCTCTGCCCAAGCTCTGTCTGAAACTGGCAGTTCATGTCGTAAAAGGTGGATTGCTATCACCTGGGGGACTCAGCTGTCACCAGACATAAAACAAATGAGTTTTCAGCTAAATCAACAGTCTGAATATAAGCGAAACACTATGTCAAGTAAGAATTCAGGATGATGCAGTGCAGAGTTCCCCATATCTTTTCATTTATCTCAGCCCTGATCTGAATGGATTGTCACTGTAGGGAGAACTCTAGCACTTTCAATTACTGTATTTTTTCACTAAAAGGCAAGAATTGCAATTGTGTGCATCCAAATTTACCATTTGCTTTGAACTGAGTAATAAAGTAAACACATGCAAAGTAATGAACTTATTTAAGATAGAATATGCTAATACAAAAACTAAATACAATTTCCTATGACATTTAAATGCAGTCTCTCTTAGAAAGTCTGGGATGAAAAAAAATCCAAGAATTAAAAAACAAACAAAACAAAAAGAACCCACATCTGTGAAACTGAAGAATGACATTCAGGAGCAACAAGTCAACCTGGAGACTGTAGAAAGAAAGATGTTCACTCTGCAGAAGTAATAGAGGAGCTGCTGGGGGAGTGTATAAAGCCTGGAGGCAGAGTTTGGCCATATGCCTCTCTACCACATCAACACAAACGACTTATCTTCACTTTTAAGGCCCTCCACATCCTAACCCCACTCTACCTAACACCTCTTATACAATATAAAGAAAATAGACTTCTGTCATTGTTCCACAAATGCCGGTTTTGATTGGCCATTTAAATACTTTTCCAACATATAACCTTGTTATGTGTGGGTGGAGTTCTCTGTAAATATCTGCAAAACCACATTGTTATCCTTCAAATTCCCCGTTAAGTCATTTCTCTGCTATGATACCTATCCAGAACTCGAGACTTGTTTGCTGCATGCTGACTAGCATTGTCTCATTATTTCCTCATATATACTTGTCTGTTTCTTGTATTGAACTGTTGTCTTGGACTGTAAACTCTTTCGTGGCAAGGACCCTCATCCTTGTACAGGATGGCATTGTACACCGCTAGCACAACTGGGCCCTGGCTTCTTTGTGCTACTGCTACACAAATAATAAATGCTTTGTACCACCCCAGTGCTGACGCCTCTTTCAATTTCAAGAAGTTAAATTTGGTGCTATAATGTGTACAAGCATATACAACCCTTTATGAGGGCTGAGTCAGATGGTTAGTAATGGAGAACATTTTTTTCTCTTGGCCACTAACATACATCCCTCCAATATTAGCAAGAACCAATAATTATTAGAGTCTGAGGACAACCTACAGTCTGTGAAACAAGTTAGTCTTGATCTCTTTACTAAAGATTAAAGCTCCTAGCATCCACACCAAAACCTAGCACTAAAACTGGCATTACTTGGAAGGGGCAGCACTGGACATGAAAACTATTTTATCCCATTTCTTCAACAGCAGGGATGATGCACAGCCGCAGAACAAAATGGCCTGCTGTATGTGGTCTGGGTATGTATGTACTCTGGGTATACATGACTTTAGTCCCAAGGGCTGTCAATCTAACACCTTTCATGAGCACTTTTTTTAGTTAAGAATTGTTATACTTAATATGAACATTCTAAGAATGTATGCTCAACAGTAGTAATATTTGGTAATGTGTCTTAACCTGTTTTCTGACACTAGAATAAATAAATAAAAAACCTCAAGCTTCTATTTCAATTGTCCAAAGAAAAAAAGTCCAAAATGACTCCAAACACTTGATACAATTAAACCAACTCACCATATATCATGTTCACAATGAATTTGGAAAAAAGTCCAGCGATGGTTCCACATCTGACCTTTACACCATTACCAAGCCATAGCTGTAAATAAAATCCAAGATCTCAATTTCTGACTAAATCCCCACAGGATATAGCACTCAAAATCAACATTTGAATGTTTTCATCTTTATTTTGAAATGGAGAGAGTGCTCCCCATTAAGAAATGTAGTTATGGACAGAGAACGCACTATAGTGAGGTGGATTTGACTAATGATAACTGTAAGAAAATGAACATTTAACAGCAAATTAAATTTAAAATACTTTTATTTTAAAAAAATGTTAATGGCACCTTTGAGCAATCACGACCACACCAAGAAATATACAAAAACATTACATACATTAATAGATGCATTTTTACACCATGCTGCACAAAATGAAAGTGGTACGAGATACACAGGTTACATGCTGACACAAATATTTTCAGTCAATAAAAATAAACAAACTTTCAGTACACTTTGGTACTGCCTAGTCAGCATTATCTTACAAAAAAGGAAGGGCAATAGATTCATGGAAAGAAAGAGCTTTCTACCAACAGTACAACTTAATACACCACACATATGCAATAAATCAAATTTACAAGACAATTCAATCAAGTCCCCATGCAATCTGTAGGTACATTGTCTTCTAATATCTTAGAAAACAGAAGAAAGGATTTTACTAGCCTCAAAACTGTATTTTATAGTGCTTTTTGTTCTTCAAGGGTGATTAGCAATTCAGTAAATTGCAATATTTTCTTTCGTCCATTATTTTAATGTAAAAATTTTCATTTTTTAATCTGAACTCTGCTTCACTACCAGATAAGCTCATTCTATTGGCATTCAAACGTCATTTAAAAAACTTGTCTGTGTCTACAGTACTGTATTTCAAGTTTTGACTATGAATATATATTCATGTATCTGGAAGAAGCTATAAAACTGCCTTATTAAAAAAAATCAATATAAAATCTAGGCACCTAAGTCTCAGAGCATGTCACTTCTGAAAATGGGACTTAGGCACTTTTGAAAAATTTTACACTAAGTGATTCTGGATCCTCTTTGTATTTTGAGCTTGTTTAGCAAATTTTTGTAGATTATAAGGCCAGAAAGACCTTTGTGATCATCTAGTCTGACTTCCTGTATAACACAGACCACAGGACTTCCCTGAATTTATTCCTGTTTGAACTACAGCATATCTTTTAGAAAAATATCCAATCTTGATTTAAAACTTGAGTGATGAAGAGTCTACTACAATCCATGGTAAATTGTTCCAAGGGTTAATTACCCTCAGTTAAAAATTTGTACCTTATTTCTAGTTTGAGTTTGTCTAGCTTCAGCTTCCAGCCATTGATTCATGGTATATCTTGTTTGCTAGATTGAAGAGACCCCTTATCAATCTCTGTTCTCCATGTAGGTACTTATGCAAAGATGCTGAAAGGTATTTAGGCTCCTAACTTCCACTAAAAATAAATGGGAACTTAGGAAACTCCAACTAGTACAAAATGCTACAGTGTCTCTCCCCTCAGCAACACAGACGACCATGAGCATATCATATCGGTCCTCTGCTCCCTACACTAGCTTCCCATAGAATTTCAAATCAAGTTCAAGGTCTCAGTCCTTGTCTTCAAAACATTCCATGGCCTGGGCATGGCCCCCAAAGTTCTGGGACGAAGACCATGGTCAACAACTTCACTCCTCTGGCACAATGCAATGCTCAACAATAAGAGTAAACTTGTCTATGCAGGAGACAGAACCTTCTCTAGGGATGGTAGAAGACTGGAATAAACTCCCCCAGGAGCTAACCACTATTAAAAACCTTGTCACTTTCCACTCCAAGTGCAAGGCGCATTTCTTTGATCTTTTCTTCTCAAACATGAACACATAGCAACAGCTATATTTAACAAACAAAAACCCACCCTACCAAAACAAGACACTCAACTCCACATGCTTCTCCCTCTGGGAAGAGGATGAGAACACAAACAATATGCCACAGATATGTAGTCATGTTGCTTAATGCACTACTGGAAGATGGTCAGATACTATGGTGATGTGCATGGTATGAAAACCTTACAGATAGAATAAAAAGCCTAAATACATTAAGGATCTGGATCTTACAGACTGACCAAGTCACCCCCTAATTTTCTCTTAGATAAGCTAAACAGATTGAGCTCCTTAAATCTTTCACTGTGAGGCATGTTTTCCAACCCTTAAATCATTCTCAGTGGTCTTTTTGTGAACTCTCAAATTTATCAACATCCTTCCTGAAATGTTGACACCAGAACTGGACACAATCCAGTAGCGGTTGCACTTCTTAATGTTAGGCATTTTGATACTAAACAAGCAGTGGCCAGATTCAATAGCTTTCTATGAAAAGCCAGAACTAGTATAACTGGAGCTTAATAAGACAAGAAGCATCACTGGGTTATGTGAAGGACTGAACTTCTAGTATATAAGTCAGGAAGAAATTGAATAGGATAGTATCTAGTCAGAGTAATATCAGTGACTTTGGACAGTAGTGGAACTAAATTTATGTGGGCATCTTTCACTAGGTTTACGTGGGAAGCCCTAAAGAAATCCCTTGATTTGGATCAATGGGCTGAAATTAGAAAGGTAGCTAACAGTGAAGGTAACTGTCATGGGAAATTAACTCTCCAGGAATCAACAGGTATGGATTCTACCATCAAACTCTTTGGGGCTTTCAAAGATGTGTTTATCTCTCAGGTAGTTAGGATGCTAACCATAATGACTAGGGCTACTAGACTCTGTTCCAACCAATTATGATTAACTTATTAAGGATCTTGAGACTGAAGATACACTTGGCAAGAGTGATCATAATGTAAATGAAATGAAGTGGTTCTTTGATTGCCAGCCAGAATCAGCCAGAGAAAAGAATCCAACATATTTTGGGAGCAGGAGTTGCAAAGAGTTTGGCATACACTTAAAGGGATTGAGTGCCATGAGCATATTAAAGGCTACCTTCCACTTCCTTAACACAAGTTAGACACCCTGGCTTACCACAGATAAGGGTACACAAGGAGGAAAAAAAAAAAAAAACGTTGGAAGAGTTGGGAAAGCAAAGTTTGGGTTCAGCAAGGGACATATGCAGATTACTGAAGCAAATGATGAGGAAAAATATGGTACCTTAAGGCATTTTGAATTAGTTTTTGAAATTTATATTAAAATGGAACATGAGGGAAAGATTACCAAAGGGCCAGGACAGCTGAGGGAAAGAGAAGGGAAGAAGATGGGGAGACTTGACAGAAGACATGAGATCCATAAAGAATCTGAGCAGTTCTCTTGGAGAAAGATCTTGAAATTGCTGTTGCTTGGGTCAGCCTATGGAACATTGGTATGGTTTTAGATAGAGCTCAGAAAGGAACCTAAAAAGATGAAAGTGCCTGATTGACAGAACAGTTAGGGCTGTATTAACTTGTACTGAGAAACATTTTCTTTTTTCTTACTTTAGAGAAATCTTGTGATTTTTAAATGTGTTTTATTTCTGATACAAAGCCAATAAGGAAATGTACTGCATCTGTTATGTAAGACCTCACTATTTCTGATTTGGAGTCAGTCAGATATCAGCCAAGTGTAAAACCGTTCCTTTGACCATTACATTCTCATTTTACATGGAGATTACTCAGGTAGAATATGGTAACTACCAACAAGTGTAGATGCCTTTGTATTCCCAAATCATGGCTGTAACAGATTTTTCTGCTTATGAGAGAGACTGGCTGATCTTATTGAGGTAAGGAGGCTTAATTTGTTATGTCCTGATCCTGGAAACTGTCAGAGACAGATAACACAGAATGGGTCACAAATTCAAGGTTTCTACATTGGAACCAGCAAGGTTAAATTAATAAAGGTAAGTAAATTATGCTAAACTAAACAATTGTTTTCCTGAGTTCAGTAAAGCTACTGACAAATAGCATCCATATTACATATATGTAGACATTTGTAAGCCATTTAACAAAAGTAATATATCAATGCTTGATTTTTCTATTGTCCAGCCTGGAATGCAGGTACATAAATTGGATATCAAAATGATTAAATGGAGGACACAAAAATGGTGGCAATGGATTACAAGGGAGAGAAGTCACTATCATATGTCAAGAGTCAGTACTGGGGCTCTTCCTTTTAGGTCTGTACCCTCCAAACTCACCTTTAGACACAAAGTTATAAATTGGTAAGAAAAACTTAAATAAATTAGGGGAATGGTTTATAAAATGGCTGATGGATTTTAATGCAAGTCAAAGGATTTTGAATCTAAAATATAATTGCTGGCTGAAGAACTGGAAAGTACTGACAACAAAAGAACTTAATATTCATGTTAGCTGCAATGAAGATGGGAATGTATTGTTAATGCAGTAAAGGTCAAAAGGTTCTCAAGCTGCATCAAAAGGGTATATAAACAAAACAAGGGAAATCCTCTGTTAGGACGTACATATTCTGGAGTAAATCCAGAAAGGAGCAGCTACATTTTTTCAAAGTTATGGAGGGGACTTCACTATGAAGATATGTTTAATCTCTTCAACTGATACAGTCTGTAATCTCCCCAGCCTATGAACTGGATAGATGAGGTAGCTATGAGTGGCTGGACTGATTAGGGGATGAAATTTTAATGCAATGTATACATAGAATACCTAAATGGGGATCACAAAAAATTGGGAATAAGGATCTCATTGAACTAAACAGCAACAGGAACGCACAGGGACCTGCCTGCAAACTGAAAAAGGTAAAAGTTTAGGTATATCACTGACTGTTTTTCCCCTCAGAAGGGTCATCAGTGTTTGGAATTATTTGCTTTCAGAGAGGGAGACAGTATCCAATTTATTAGAAATCAAGGAAAAGAAGACTAATTACTTGGATACCAATAGTGGCTTTGAGAATAAATGGATTTGAATGAATATATGGCAATTCTTGCTCACATATACAGAGTTAAACTGACTGTTAAGTTTGAGGTATGGAAGGTGTCAGCAAGTTTGTTTTATTTTCCTCCACTTTCCTCTGGGAAGATTGAACAGGATCTAGTTAGGATAAAGTGGGTGTATTCTATTTGATTAATTTCCTGTGCCTGCAGCAAGTCAAGTATCACAATTCTTTCGGATTGAATTCCTTTCTATATTCAAAAACATTGCACATATCAGAATTTCTTTAATGATTTTTTTTAAAATTTAGTTTTCTAAGGTCTCGGTTATATCATCATTTACACCATTAGCCATGCTCTTTGTTCAGCCCCTGAAACCACAGCAAACTATTAGATTAATTATAAATTGTGTTATGGTAAAGAAAGGACAAAGTGCTTTCCCCCCCACCCGCCACATAAAAATTTCTAAAGACTTCCATACAAATTATTGCACTTGGTTAAAATTCAACTAGCCCTGCGACCAAAGTAACAATAATGCTGTCATGACAACATATCTTAAAAGCAAACAGCATTAAATATTAAATTAAATAACCAGACACGTGTCATTTTTTTGGATACATATGAGTGGAGAAGAATCCTGATATTTTATTTCATATATTACTTTACATCATATCTGGTTACCCAGGCAACAAAGGATTTCAAGAAAAACATTTTGTAGTTTCTAGATCAGGCAAAATAAATATTTTTAAAAACCTACCTCTTTCATAGTGCCGTTACTGTCTGATGTCTAACACACTGTTCTCAGGAATGTCTCTCAACACATCCCACAGTTAGTTCTAATATATAAAGTTTCATTCTTTCCCAACCCTCCTGACCTGGTGGTTCCTGTGGAACCCTGAAGCAAAAAAATTCACAACATCCAATTTCCTTCAGCATTACTAACTCCTACTCCAACTTGGGGCCTAGTTTTATCTGTTTCACATTCACTGGAAAGCTCATCAACTGACTGTTAAAAATTTAAACAAATGTTTATGCGCTCTCCCTTTGCAATCTGCAAAGCTTGAAATACGACCAAAAGAGCTACTGAAGTCAACATAGTGGCATCAGCACTGATTACTTGTTTCTTTATTCTTCTAAGAGGTCTTTGTGATCTTATAATTCATTCAGTGCATCATATTTGGAGGCATGTTATTATGTTTATGTATTTCCTAAACATGATAAAGAATAGCTCTAGGATATGATATTTACTAATCTGTATCACTAGAGACTCTAGTCATATTAAATTGTTGGGAAAGTATAACATTTAAAGAATAATCTGTATGAGTAAGGGCCCACTGGCAGAAGCATCAGAAAACAGTGCTGGATTGTAATTAAGCACCTTCCCAGTTTCTAATTCACAGATGTTAAATCATCTAGCATTAGGAAATACTGTAAGTATGGCTGGTATTTCCTAATATTGTAAAATATAGCTAGCCATTCTATCCTGGTTCATATGGAAAGCTAGACAACTGAATTAATCCAATAGGAATGGTGTAAAAACATGATTATAATGCACTCCCACCACCACTCCTCCTCACTCTAATTAATGACACAATACACTTCACATTTCTTACACCACCAGTAGCATGACCTCTTGTAGATATGCTGGTTTGTAAAGTGGAAAGCTGGTAAGATTAAGGCAAAAGATTTACATGAGTGAGCAGTTCATAATAGATGTAGCCAATTACATACAGCAGAATTGAATAGGCAAATAACTGCCACGGAGTATAAATTGAAGTATTTAAACCTTAGCATTCAAGAGTTTTTATAGCCTTCATCCAGTCTGCATGTTTAAATTGCAAAATTAAATATTTTGGTAGTTTGTTCACATACAACATTTCTTTAAAAAAATAAAACATCTGGACTAGTGGATTCATCTTGGTATGATCATCCTTTCTATGGCACAGATAATGTGATCCCAATTTTTACAAAACACTGCAAGTAGAGTCACTGCAAAAAAAGTGCAGATAATATGGAAACGGCTCTTCATCATAGGAGCTATAAACTTTGCAATGGTAGAGACGCACACTAAGATGACAGTCATGAAGGCCAAGATTACATTTATACATTTCCCTAGGAGTACTTTGGCATTCACAGTTTCTGACTGCAGCGCTTGCTGTTCTTGCTGATGGAACTCCAGCTTAAAAACCCGAGTCTGGCAAGATTCCAAGGCTTCCTGTAGACAAAAAGAAAAATAAGAGTCAGCTACATTTCTACACAAAGCAGTTCCTCATTCAGCTGCTGCATATAATTTATAAATCTATTTAAACAAATATGTTGTGCAGACAATCAACTGTTTACAAAAATTATAAAAGTATAATCAAACTTGACAATGCTATTGTGTAACATTTACATTTTTTCCTGGTTGAGGAAAATAGTGTTCATGGTGTCTCATGTTTTCTGAATGTACAAGTTGAACCTCTCTAATCCGGCACTCCCTGGTCTGGCAACATTCTTGGTCTGGCATAGGCGCCAACTCCATGGGTGCTCTGGGGCTGGAGCACCCAAGGGGAAAAGTTAATGGGTGCGGAACATCCACCAGTGCCAAGCTCCCCCCTCTGCCCCCTTCCCCACTTGCCTCATGCGCGCCAGCGGCCCTGCCCTTACTATTTCCTCCTCCTTCCCAGGGCTTCCAGCGCACCGTGAACAGCTGATTTGCAGCATTAAAGCTCTGGGAGAAAGCAGGAGGACTTGGGGCCGGCAGCTGGGACCCCGGGCGAGAGGCCAGCAGCTGCAACCTGGGGCCAGCATGGAGCCCCCAGGCGCCTACGGAGACTCGCTAGCACTCTGCATTGACCTCCCATGGTTCGACAAATTCTCTGGTTCAGCACCGGTCAGGTCCTGAGGGTGCTGGACTAGAAAGGTTCAACCTGTACTGATGAGCTGAAGAACTGGGTAAGCTAAGCTGTTACCATGGAAACTTCACTATATCAAAGCAACACCAAAATTAGTTTCTTCGCATATACCATTGAAAATTTTAGGACACTGCTGGCTTGCTGTGACACCAGTTAAATCAACTTCAGGGTGGACCCATTAGGTTTACACCTCCATTCTGGTCTAAATTCACTTTCATTCTCTTGAATGCCACCCACTGTACAACGATCCATGTCATAAATGTATTGTGAGCATGGATGTCTCTAGAGAACATAAAGCAGACATGCTGGCCACTTTCCACCCGTACTTTGCTTACAGTTATACCATTTAAATATCAATATGTCGGCTTAAAAGGAGATACAGTCCTCTTAATATTTTCTTGCAACAAGTAAAATGCAGAAATGTTTAGCTGTCAGAATAATACTGTAATTATAATTCACTTTCCAACTTGTTCTTTTATGCAATAAATCACAAATTCCGATCATCTGAGAAAAGTGGATAACCGAGACCCCAGGGTTGTCTTTAGGAAATGTCCTGCACTCAAAACATAGCTACCCACACTTACTCTTTTCTTCAAATCATCATCATTTTATACTTTCTGTAGATCAAACTCTAGTCTATATTTTGAAATTAAGTTCTCCATCCCTTACTGACTTGGTCTTCTCTCATTTGATGTTTCTTTTGTTCTGAACCTGAATGTATACATCTGGCTGTTTTTTAAAGGTGAACTAAATGCTCTTTAAATAAAAATAACCCCCCCAATTATTAACCCAACATATGTACAAACATAAGTGACAAGTAAATAAATACATACTTTCCAGAATGTTTATAATTTTCTACTTCATTGACTGTGTTTAGTTGACTGTGGTAAAGTTCTCATCACTAAATGCATAAACCTATACAAGAAATGCAATTTCTTTTCACTACTTTAGGTGTTAATGCAGTGAACACCTCTTGCAGGAGAAACACAGGGAACAAAAGGTCTCGATAGGTTAAAAACTTCTCAGTTCATCATTGAACTGTATTTATAATTCACAAGTCTACATGGGTGTTTTATGAATAATTTGGGATCTCAGTCAGTTTTCGACAACTATACCGTTTTTCTACAAAATTCAAAATTTATATAGGGCTCTGCCATGCTATGTTAGTATTCAGCTAGGAAGGGGTTTGGACATAAATTTATGTTAAGCTCACAACTGGGAATAGTGTTATCTTACTGCTGTTACAGAGCCAGCAGGGAAAGCAAAATTATTGCATTTCAGAGCATTTTACATTAGACCAGTAGATTCCTTATTCCTCTAGTGATGACAGAGCAGTAGATGTAAGACACCATTTAGAATCCACAGGATTTTATTCATTCAATTTTGAAACACTAGCAGGTAAAATCGTGGCCCCATTGACTTCAGTGGGAATTCTGCCATTGACTTCAATGGGGCCAAGATTTCAATCTAGCTGGGTAAAAAGTTGGGCCTAAATTCCTTAAATGCAAACGTTATTCCAAATTTTGCAAAATTTCTAGGCTATGTAAGAAGTTGATTATAAAAATACCTGAACATCTCGTGACCGTTCACAGGCCTGATATGCCACTCTCTCTTCTATGCTGGCTAGCTCTTGTTTCAGGTTTGCAGTCTCATGCTGATGAAGATCTGTCAGATCGTTTAGCTGGTCTTCCAATCGTTCATACCTTTTTCAGGAAAAACAGAAGTCTGAATTTAGCTCTTCTACACAAATGATGTTACACCATGTTAGAATACATCTGTACTTTAAAGTCATCTTTCCTTGTATCTCAAGTCACCACCACTTCGGTTTGTAATGAGAAGGAAGGGGGGAAAGTTTCCCCAAGGACTTACTCGGCAGGCTGAAAGCTCTTTGTAAATGCTCCTGGTTGGCGGAACAACAGAACAATGTTTGAAAGACCAAGGCATTTTAACACTGCAATATAAAAATAACTCAGTGGATAAGTGTATCCAATTCATGCTCTTCCTCCTTTCAGACCACCATTCAAATCTTGTCACGGGGATTTCTACATATTTTTCCCACCATATAAACAAACAAATAAATTGCTTTCCCTACACTTGGAGAACTGCTCAAGGAAATCTTAATAAGTATTGTGTTTGTATGAATGTTTCGTCTGTTAGCACAGTAGAAACTATATTGATCTCACTAACCAATACACTTATTATCACGACTAATACGACAAAGAGGATGTTCTGTGTATGCTTCAGGGGGCCACAATTTTCAACAGTGACTAGTTACTTTGGATGCCTAAATTTTACACCTTAAATAGACCTGATTATCAGAGGGCAGGTGCTCAGCACTTTCTGAAAAGCAGGACACTTTAAGGTGTCTTAAGCTGGGAAGCTCAAAAATTGCGGCATCTAAAAAGTCACTAGTCACCTTCAAAAAAAATGTACCTTGTGCCTGCTTTTAGTCTCTGGGACCAGGTGCTGATACTCTGCAGAACATAACTCGCACTCCAGAATAGATGTTAAAGGGTTTACCAAGCAGCTAATGAGCCCACAGGGAAGCAGTGTTCAAGTATTTAAAACCAAATCTCACTATACTTTGTTACATTGTGTCTTCAAACTTCACAGTCCCATAACAGTGTGGTTGAGAACATATACCATACCACACTGCAGGAAATGGCTCATTAATAAAGGAAGTACTGTCAACAGTAAAGCTCTATTACATCAGAGACCGCTTATTTAGGTGCCAAGTTACAATAAATCAGGAGCAGTCCCTTGGCGATGACCGCACTGGCACCATTTGTATGTCATATTCACATAAGGTAATGTCAGTGAAGTATCAGATAACAAAACTTTCCAGAAAAGCCTCAGACAACTGCACAGAACTGTCAGTTCTATCAAATCGTAAAGTATTATTGTCACAAATGTAGGTTAACAGAAGAAATTAAGAACTTTGGTACCTGACAATGATTACTGAACACAAGTTTACCTTTAAAAAAAAAATCACTTAGTTTTGAATCAGTTCATATACCCGTGCAAAAGCCATTTCAAAAGAACAGGAAAAGAAAATACCTGTATCTTTCCTCCTGCAACGTCTGAGAAATAAAACCATAGTCTCTTTGAAACTGTGCTTTTAAATTCTCTATGTCATCAGCTAATTGGGACTGCGTCTCCTTTATTTCTCTCAGTTCCTCCAAGATCATGGAAAGCTTTGCTTGGCTGTCCAGAGCGTTTGTCCCACCAGGCCCAAAGGAATGGTTCCCATTACTATCTGCAGAGCCAGATGTCCCACTTGAGCACTCATCATCACTAACATATTTTGGTTTAGCCACAATAGTAGCACTGCCACCATAAGCCCTGGAACTAGTTTCTGGCCGAAATTCATCCAGGGTATTTTTCAGGTGAGAAATGTTGTCAGCACTACCAAATTTATTTCGGATCAAATTTGCAAACTCTCTCGACTTGTTGAAAACAAACACTGGTGGTGTCAAGGAGACACCTGGCACACCCGATTTGGTGCTCTCAGCACCTTGGCCACTGGTACGAGATTTGCCATGGACATCTTTTAAAGGGGGCTGGATATCCTTCAAGTTATCTTTCAAAATATCTTTGGAACTTTTGGAGGATCCATTTTGTTCTATGTCTTTGAGCTTTCGGTGATACTGTTCCAATTTCTTCTGTAGCTGGGCAATGGAGTGGGCAGACTTCTGATTCTTCTTCTCGAAGACTTGTTTAATACGTCCAGCCTGCTGCTTGTCTGCACTGTTCACCAGCTTTAAGTATTCAGCCACATTTCCATCACGGGCTGTTTGTTCAATTTTAATCTGTTCTGTAACTTTCAAAATTTTTTGTTTCAGGCTATCTGCATTAAGTTTGACTTTGTGAAATTCTAAGACCCCATCAGGTACATCAAAGTTGAGGTTGGTGTCTGAACCCCCACGGCGAATGTTAAGTGGCAAGCTCAAAGTATTCATGTCATGTCTTTCCACCTGAAAAGAGATTAAAATTCAAATTGAAGACAACTGTTTCTGTTTTATATTTCAACTCCACCCAAAATTGGACTTCCCATCAAACTATTTATATCAAACACTGGTCAGAAGGTAAGTTATGAGTACAATATGTGTTGAACATATTTTGAAGTATTTCTCACAAGTTATGTTAAATAATGTAGAAAGCGAAGACATGCTACTTATTCAGCCATGTACAATATGGGTATGAAAATACATGCTTGAGTTGACAAATGACAACCAAGTACCTTGTCTTTTGCTTTAAAAAAGTAAAAGTAATACGAAGAACCAAAACTAGAACATTATAGATAAATCCGGGTTTGGGGTTTTTTTGCTGTTTTTTTAAAAACACAAAAATGCTTTACCAGCATCAGGAAACATTCCCTACAGATTTTCTATTATCAAAAGATTTATATCCTTCATGAATGGTAAACATCCCATTTTAGCTGGATGGACACTTATTAGTGGTAAAATTTTCCTCTTTCCATCTCTCTCACTGTACCAATATGCTTTACTGAGCTAAAGCCCAGTTATGGACACCTGCCCCTTGCCCCAACTGATCAAACCAACAGCTGTTCTTACTCATCTAGACAAAGGTGTCTTGCAATTTACAGTAAGCTTTAGTGACAGCATGAGCCCCAATTTACAGTCAGATCCAACAGCATCCATTAGCTTTCAGTGTAGCTATCACAGAGAAAACTGGATACCCATTTGACTTTTCAAGTTTGCTGAAGGTGTCCAATGACTGGTTTGCTGCAGCTAAGTTTGTTATATTTTAATATCAGCCTGGCAGTGTGTGATTTAAATGCCCAACAACTGTTAAGAAAAGAAAAGTGTCTGAAGTATTGGACTCCTATGATTGTGTTCAGTTGTAATCGCTTAGATGTTTTGCGCATTGAACTTGGTAAGGATTCTTCTGAAATGTAATAAAGCGGATAAATAGTGATTAAGCCACTTGATCATGATACTTGGCCAGAGCACTAAAGCTTGATTAATAGTCTAGACAGTATACCAAAACAGCCTCAATTTCCATAAGCATTAAAAATATTTTCTCATATAAAATTATTGTGGAGTAGTGAAGTAGGATTTATCTAAGGAGATCGTTTTCGTATATCTGATCACTATTACACCAAAATATCCCCTATAATATAAGGGGGGGCACTTAATTGAATCAGCCATAGCATCCAATAGATAGAGATTTCTTTTTTCAAATATACTGGCCCTAATGGATTTTCCATGCATCACAAAGTCTTTATAAAAAAAGTTGTGCTAGAAAACAGTGTCTTCTTCAGCTAGGTTTGGAGAGAAAAAACTCCAGTCCAAATAAGTTAAAGGTATTTCTACTGACTCAAGACAGTCCCAGTGATAGATAGTAAATCTTGAACAACCCTGCCACTCCCCCGCCAAATCCTCATATTGTATTTTGTTCTGAATGTCATGCCTGTTTTTCTACATAGCATCATAAACCACACACAGTTTGGCAAGCATTTAATTAATTGACCACGGTGATAAACGAGCATTCAGCTTTTAAAAGGTTTAATAGTTAAAATTAGGGTTACCAGATAGCAACTGTGAAAAAAATGGGACGGGGGGTGGGGAGGGGGGGTAATAGGCGCTTATATAAGAAAGTCCCCAAAAATGGGACTGTCCCTTTAAAAATGGGACAGCTGGTCACCTTAGTTAAAATAGATGCATTTTACCACTAAAAATAGTGTGTAGAGGAAGAGCTAGAATGATGCCAGGGGTTACTTGCAGTACATTGACCTTTTCATCTCTGAAAAACTGGGCTTTAATCTTGGCAGTTTAGACCATCAATGAAAGTGAATTCAGTAGTTTCATCCTAGTCCTCCACTGCACCTATTGCACACGTTGCCCCATGACAATAGAACTGAAGAACACTAAGCCTTACATAGTCAATTCTCCTTATGTATGACATTTATTCCATCTATACAGAAGGGCATTTTGTTGAACATTCAATGGCAAAACTCCTTTAGATAAATCTCATGGATGGTTAGGGCTTTTTACTTATGCCTTCCTTGCATTTTGCCACTCTAGGAATATGAATGGATGATGCAAGAATCATCCATTCAAGAATTCAAGGTCCTGTGTAAGAAACATGCAATAGAAATGCCTATTAAAAAAACAAAATTAGTTTGGGACATAGCACAGAAAGGATTTGGCTACTTAGATTCTGTTCACACTACATGAAGTTATCTTTTCCAACTGTGTCTTTTTAGACTTGCAAGCATTATCTACTACACATTGATGGAGTATAAAAAGCAGCTAGCATAACACTAATGCTTATTATGTTTTGTGCCAAGCAGTCATAAGAATACAGAGAGCACAGTTCTGATATTGATTATTTCTTGTTAGGAATATTGGTTACTGTTGGTGTCCTGGGGTGACTGGCCCCTTTAAGCGGAATCAGGGTCCAGTCTGCTTGTGACCGCCTTCTGCAGGACCACCTGGGGTTAAATGACTGCCCCAGATGACTACTTAAAAGGTTAATTGGTGAATGACAGCCGGACCTAATAAAAAGATCATCTGAGTTTAGTTAAGGTAAGTACTCCTAAGGAAACGGGAAGCTTCTGAGGAAAGAAGCTATCAGGAGAGCAGAGAGTCTAGAAGGCATACTCCTGGAGACAGGAGATTCTTAAAATGAGAGCTACAGTTGACAGGTATCCAAGAAGGCCCGGTCTCAGCAAAAGGATCTCCCAAACAGTTGCAGGAAGCCCAACCTGCCAGGAACAACGTGCTGCCTTGGAGAAGAGCCGCAGCTGACTGGTCTCCATGCAGTTGGACCCAGAGGAGGACCTTACCCAGGTAAAGGCAAGAGATCTGACTCCAGAGGAAAGGACCTAAGCCGAGAGAAGCCTGGTGGTAATGGGCCTGGAAAGAGATGATCAGTGGACTGGACTTAGTGGGACAGAAACTAAAACTAAAAAACTGACTCAGTCTCCCAGCTAAGACCCTGGGTAAAGGTTTTGCTTATACTTTCTGTAGACTTTTTTAGAAGGTCGTCTTTATTAACAGAAAAAAGCCTACAGAAAGGTCTTTATTAACAGACCTTCGGGTACTCTTTAGTACTCAAAGGTCTGCCTGAATGTTTATATCTCATGTGCAGGGAGATCAAGGGAAGCTTAACCACAAGCAGGTGCCCTAGGACAGTCTGCACTACGATAGGAGCCATTCACTACCAGCAATCTATTCAGGTTCTCATGCTAGTCCACTCACTGTGGTATCTGAGCACAGTATCTGAGCACCTCACCAGTTTGCTTGCATGAAAAAGTATTGAGCAATATGCTTAATGAATCAAACAGGAATATTTACCCCTTTCATGCTTGCATAGAACACTAATATATATTACATATGTGCATCAAGAGGAGA
Organism: Lepidochelys kempii; assembly: GCF_965140285.1. NCBI lineage: Eukaryota > Metazoa > Chordata > Testudines > Cheloniidae > Lepidochelys > Lepidochelys kempii. Next base: position 270,394,837 of record NC_136380.1, on the reverse strand, counting down.
ATCAGCTCTCTTAAGCCAATCCTATTTCAGTATTAACTTAGATTCCTCACACAGCAGTTCAATGTTCCATCCGAAAATTGTGATCAAAATACTATACTGTTAAGGTGGCTCACTGATGTGCAAGATCTTATTTCCAGAAATAGTTTTATTTCCAGCATGGTCTTAGACATTATAACCAACAGTAAATATAATTACTTAGCATTTACATACCACTTTTCAAACAATAGCTAATAAATCTTCACAATGAATATCTGTCACAGACGTATCTCCAATATTACATGTGTGGAAACTGAGGCACGGTGACATCAGATGACTTGCCTAAGGCCACACAGACAGACAGAGTCAGAATCAGGATTATAATTCAGGAGTTTATGTAGTCAGTCCACTAGCCCACATAAATGAATGTTTGATCAGAAGCATTTACTGTATCTGGCTAAATCAACAAAGTGGATGGCGGGAAGCCTAGTATAAAATATTAGCTTCCTGAAACAATGCAAATCACTTTTGAATAAACCTTGACACAAAAAGTTATCCTAAAATAAGTCTGTGAACCACACACACACGCAAGTCAGACTTATCACTGAAGTTATCTAGCACAAACTGTACATGCTTCCAGAAATGGGTGGTTCTGACTACAATCTTTATAGTGTTTACTTCCTTTAGTACAAAAATGTTCTAAAAATATTTTGCAATAATTGGATAGAAGCCTGAATCAGATCTCTTCTGCCTCATGTCCCATCCCTTACTGCAAAGTGCTGGAACAGCTAACGGTCACAAAGTTCAGTTCTTACCCAAGCTATGTGGCTTCCCCTCCCTACCTGGTCAAGAAGGTATAAAGACAAATCAGGCAAATACGGAGTGAGGGTTCACATCAGCCAGAAAAGGTGTCAAGCAAGTCACCTTTGCAGGCAGTGGTAGCACCAGTTACCTTCATGCTAACGATGCAAGGAGCTTATCGGGACCATCTGTATCTTGCATCAGTGAAGGAGAGCCTTAAAAAAAAAAATTCTACCTGGGGGAGGTCTGAAAAGAGTGGAAATATGCTGTCTTGTCTCCAAGAGGAGCAGTAAATGGGAAAGTGGGATAGGAGCTGTTGAGCAGCAGAGGAAGCAATCCTGAGCCAGACTGGCACTAGGCCAGGATGAGGAAGGCAAAGCATTACCTAAGAGCCTGAAAGAATCTACTGTGCTTGTGTGTGTTAGGATATAGATATTCAGGCCTGTCTGTAAAGGCCTATACTCTAAGAATGTAGGTGTATTCTTATCACTTAGCTAGTTATAGAGGTATAAAAGAAAGAATCAAAGTCACTGTCTGCCCGTGTAAGGGCCTTCTCTTACTGTGACAGTCTGAGGCCCTGTGCTTAGGCTAAGATCTTTGGCTAAGCAGCAGAGGCAGCCATAAGCTGGGAAGCGGACGGTTACATCCTTACATCCCAAACTAGTCACATTGAAATAAGGTGCTATTGGGCTGTTAGGAATATAATCCTGTCCTGATAATGCCTATCGTCTTCAGAGAAAGAGAAGTGCCTAGAAAATGTAAAAGGAAACTTAGTTCGATAGCATCCTGTCTGACAAAAACTCACTTATCAATAGCTGGGATGTGAAATCCTCATTTCTGTGTTGTTCTATCACTGTAGTCCCCATTTCTCTATTGTTTGTCTGTATAATCTGTCTGGTTCTGGGATTGTTTCTGTCTGCTGCATAATTAATTTTGCTGGGTGTAAACTAATTAAGGTGGTGGGATATAGTTGGTTAAATAATCATGTTACAATACGTTAGGATTGGTTAGTTAAATTTTAGTAAAATGATTGGTTACGGTATAGCTAAGCAGATCTCAAGTTTTATAATATAGTCTGCAGTCAATCAGGAAGTAGGGGGGGAATGGGAACAGGGAAGGGGGGTGGGGAAACTGGAATCATGTTTTGCTAAGGGGGGGAAGGGGAACAGGGACAGAGGTAAGGCTCTGTAGTGTCAGAGCTGGGAAGGGGGACACTAAGGAAGGAAACTGAAATCATGCTTGCTGGAAGTTCACCCCAATAAACATCAAATTGTTTGCACCTTTGGACTTCAGGTATTGTTGCTCTCTGTTCATGCGAGAAGGACCAGGGAAGTAGGCAGATGAAGGAATAAGCCCCCTAACAATGTGGTGTTAGACACACATCCCATTAACTCCCTGGAGGAGCAAGGAGACTCAGACTCATGCAAGGGCCCTTAATAGAAATGTTAGGTGTTTTTTGTGGGGTGAGGATGGGGGAGAAGGAAAGAACAGTGCTATTTTGTGGAGGGAAGGACCACACATCATCCCCAAAAAGCCTAGTTGATTGACAGCTATTTGTACCATTTACACTGCTTAAGAGAGCTTTAAAGATTTATAGTCCAAGAGCTGAGCAGCCAGGGCCTTTCCTGCTGGGGAAGCCAGAGTTCAACAGCGCACAGGATGTGTGTCTACAGATGCCTGTTTCAAATGTGTAGAATAAATAAAAAGCAAACAAACAGCCCAGCAGGCCAGAGGACAGCCTTTCAGGGGTGCTGGGACAATTTGTATAATGGGGATGCTGAGAGCCATTGAACCAAACTGCAAACCCTGTATATGATGGAAACCACTTCAAGACAGGGTGCGGTAGCACCCTGTGCACCCCTAGTTCCAGCAAAATGTGCAAGCTTTACACACTAAGAGACCTTTCCTAGACTACCCACATGAGCCCTTCCTAGGCTGAAGTACAGTAATCCAGAGAGGAAACTAGACCAGCTGTTCAGAACACTGAACCACGTTCAGGGCTAAGAACTTTAATACTGGCCCAGCAATTAACATGCATATCTTCTGTCTAGCATAAATACATTTTGGAGAAGTGAGCGTTGGGTAAGAGGTAACCTGCCACTGATGTAAATAAAGCCTGTTGTTTTTAAGACATCTGCTTGTGTTTTGAAAAGCGGCTCCACAAAAATGGCAATGGGGAATTATTTGTGTTAAAGTAGTGCCTATATGTTGTCCAATCAGGTCAGGGTCCTGCTGTATTAGGTACATGGCAAAAAACTGTCTGTATGTCCAAAAAGCATGTGTCTTTTCTTAAAATGATATTTTTAGAAGTGTGTGGATCAAAACACACGAAGAGAATGGAGAAACAAGGATGAGTGCATATACTTTCTATAGACTGCGTGCACAGCCTATAGGTAGTTTGCGGGGGTGTGTGTGTGTGTGTCCCACTAGTAGAAACAAAGCCAAAAAGTCAGCGAGAGATCTCTATCAAATATGCTCAGTTCACAATTCCCTCCTCCTTGTAAAAGATTTTACTGTGTCTTTCAAGTCCTTTGTTCTTCCTAAAGTCTACGGGAGCAGACTCTGATGCAGAAACCTGAAGCTGGCCCTTCAGGGTATGTCTACACTGAAGAAAAAAACAAAACAAAAAAAACCAACCACCCACACCACCACAATTCAGAGCCAGGGTCTACAAATTGTGGCTCATACTATGGCACTAAAAATAGCCATGTAGACAATCCCCCTTGAGGTCTGAAGCCAAAGGGGGGCGGATTCATTTCAGAGCCTGGGCAGGACCATCTACCCAGCTATTTTTTTGTGCCATAATACAAGTTCCTTGAATCTGAATCTGTAGACTAGGGCTCTGAGACTTGCAGCTGCCTTTTTGCAGTGTAGACATACTCTCAGGGCATATCTATACTGTATTCTAAGCCCAGATCTGTGGGACACAGGCTGGTGGACTCGGTGTTTCCAAGCCCATGTTTAAGCATCCACACTGCATTGTAAGCCTAGGTTTAATATTGCAGGACCCAAGTTTCACAGCCATACAAACATATCCATACTGCACTATGCAGACCCTCTGACAGTCCATAGCTTGAGCTGCGGCCACACAGAAAAAGGAGAGCGGTTGTCATAGGGAGCCCTGACATATGGAACCTGCTCCTCTTGATATCATCTCACAGCCAGTCTATTGTTTTAATACAACATTACCGTTTGTGAGGCTGTAAGCAAGGGCACATCAGGAAAGCTGAAGTTATGTTTCCAACATCAGTGTCACACACAGCCCTAGTTGAGCTCCCCCTCATTAGGCTGCTTTGTTTGGTCCCAACAAGTTAGACCTATGTGGTCTTAAGCTTCCCGCAGTCTGAAGTAGGATGCAGTGCGGTCTCTTTCCTTGGGCTCTGTGGCACACTTCCCAGGCACTGGCTCTGCCGATTACCCTTTCACAGAACTGGGATCCTGCAGGCCAGCTGCACTCGACCCCCATCCAGTTGCTTAAAAGCACACCCTTTCCCAGAGCTCCAACCTGGGAGGCACTCTGGGTTTACAGCTCAGCTCTTTGGGGACATGGGATAATGGAAGCAAACAGACACAGGTTTTGTACCTGTGTGAATTTCCCTACCTCAGTTTTCTAAACATTCTTTGGGCTTAAGGAAGAGTTCTCTAAGGCAGGGGTTCTCAGACTTCATTGCACCATGACCCCCTTCGGGCAACAAAAATTACTACCTGACCCCGGGGTGCGGAGCGGGGGCCCCTCACGTCCCACCGCCCCAGGGCAGGAAGCCAGAGCCAAAGTCCAAGGGCTTCAGCCCCAGGTGGGGGGCCTATAACGTGAGCCCTGCCATCCAGGGCTGAAGCCCACCGGCTTTGCCCCCACGTGGTGGAGCTTGGGCTTAGCCTTCAGCCCCGGGCCCCAGCAAGTCCAATGCCAGCCCTGGCGACCTCATTAAAATACGGTCCCGACGCACTTTGGGGTCCTGACCTACAGTTTGAGAACCCTTGCTCTAAGGAGTTCAGGATCCCACTTCTTCACATGGCTTTCTCCTCCAAAAGACACTCTCTTTCTTCCTCTCTCCTGTGCAGGCTGTTTCCTTCTGCTCTTTCCCAAGCTTCCACTCATCCCCTTCCCATCCTCATAATCTCAGACTTTATGAGAGTCATCCTGAGTTTGTAAATCCTATCAATAAAACCCAGTCTTTGTTCTGCTTCTAGGGAAATTCCACTGCTCTAGATCCCAGGCCCCTACAGAGAAGTTGGAGAAAATTGGTTTCCCCTAAGCGTCAGACCATCCTGTTGTCCCAAAATTCTCCCATTTGAATGGGAACCATTCAGGTTAACATATCTCCATTGTCATGCCTGTGTCACCAACCCCTGGAATTTTACTCTATCATGGAGGTAAAAAGACAGAGAAGGAAAACAAAGCCCTACGTTCAAAATGGAGTTTGCAATATGACCAGATACACACACAGAATCCCCAACATCAAACAGAATTTATAAGCTGTACATAGATTCCAAAATCATCACAATCAGTAAAGCCAATATATCTATTTTTTTAAAATTATTCCATATAGGGAAATACAAAACACAGCACACCCAGAAGTTACATTACTATTCCTATTGAAACTGCAATTTTGAATTTTCTGACACACTGTTGTTAACACTGCATTAACTGCCCTTTATTTGCAAAAAGAAGAGGAGTACTTGTGGCACCTTAGAGACTAACTAGCTAGACTAACTAGACTAGCTCACGAAAGCTCATGCTCAAATAAATTGGTTAGTCTCTAAGGTGCCACAAGTACTCCTTTTCTTTTTGAAAATACAGACCAACACGGCTGTTACTCTGAAACCTGCCCTTTCTTTATTTGTTTTGTGGCATGTAATAATAATATAACTCTCGTGCAGGGATCTCACTGGACATGCTTAATGAAAAACATGCAGTTTCAAAGTACTTCTACCTATGAGGAACACAAGGGGTGCCTTCAGAAGAGTGTTTTGACCAGAAGTGTACACCTGTTACAATTTATCCTATAGGAGACCAGAAAGCAGCTGATACAGACCCAGAGTTAGTGAAGTTTTGGGATGATGATCCTTCCTATCTCATTTCAGGCTAAGGGCTTATTTACACACAAACTATAAACCAAATAACTAAATCAGTTTTAATTCACATCTAAATTATTTTGTTGCAAATCTGCATGGAGACACACTCACTTTGGATTCAGAGCATCCACATGTGCCGGGCCATTACTTGCATCCTTTTATGAAGGACTGTGACTCTTGGCAACGTGCTTGAAATAGTGGATGGCTTTGCAGCAATGGGATTCCCTAACTGTAGTGGGGTGATAGATGGGCCGCATATCCTAATTTTGGCCCCAGAGTATCCACAGTATTGCAGGTGTGCGTGGATCACCGTGGCGGTTTCATTGACATCAATGCAGGGTGGTCCAGGAAGGTGCATGACACATGCATCTTCAGGAACACGGGCCTGTACAGAAAGCTCCAAGCAGGGACTCTTTCCGGACCAGAAAATTCTAATGGGGAATGTCAAAATGCCCACAGTGATCTTGGGAAACCCAGTGTACCCCTTACTCCCATGACTCATGAAGCCTAACCTGGGAAACCTGGACAGTAGCAGGGAGCACTTCAACAACAGGCTGAGCAGGTGCAGAATGACCTTAGAATGTGCCTTTGGCAGATTAAAAGAATGCTGGTGCTGCCTTTATGGCAGGTTAGATCTAAATGAGGAACACACTCCTATGGTCATAGCAGCCTGCTGTGTGCTCCATAATATTTGTGAGACTAAGGGGGAACAGTTTCCCCAGGGTGAAGCGCAGAGGCGGATTGCCTGTCTGCTGAATTTGAGCAGACAGGTACCAGAGCTATTAGAGGGGCACAATAGGGAGGCTTATTCAAATCAGGGAGGCTTTGAGACAACATTTTGACAATGAACTCCAATAATTTGTCTTTCGATATAGCACTCTGCAATGCTTTGTTAACATGCGCCTTGCATTAAAATTTTGATGATTCCTGACCTTGATTTGTACTCAAATGATCAGACTGCCATGGTGTATTAATTCCAGCACCAGCTACTGTGTGCAGTTATCTTTCAGAGAGTATGTTTTTATTAAATACCAACTAACAACACACAAAAGGCTTGGTGGGAAGGGAGATAACAGTGCAGGGCAGTGTAGGCTCTTATAGCTATGTGTAAGTCCAGCTGTCTTTCTGGAAGCTGTCCAAAGGGGTGGACTGAATGGGGTTCTGAGACAGGCCTGAAGTTGCAAGGAATGTGTGGGAGGAGATTGAGGTGTGGGGGGCTGACCGTACATTAATTCTGCCTGCAGCGTGATTAGGGACTTCAAACATTTCTGTTTGCTCCTCCATCACTTTTATCATTTGCTCCTGGATCATTAAAATTTGCTCCTAACTCTCCTTTCGGTCTTGCCTTCTATTTTATAATTTTTTTTTGAAGTCTCTCTCCACACCATGTGTTCTTGTTTTTCAGCCTCTGAGGATTAGAGCACTTCTCAAAACATGTTCTCCTTGCTCCTCCTCGGTCGCCTCCTTATCTAGCTCAAGCGCTCTGCTGGTGCGTGTGGGGCCCCCTGCAGGCCACAGTTGCGGAAGCACAAGAAACAACAAACAGAAGCAGGATTGCTAGTTCACACACAGCATCGAATCATTATAGTAAAATGCACCTTTTTAAAAATATGAATTAGTTTTTCACTGTTCCATGGCAAACACATAGCTCAGTGAACATCCTAAACACGATGAGTTCAGCCCACAGGGGGAGAGGTGGCGCTCAAGATTTCAGTGGTTTCCTAAGGTGAGAGAGAGAGAGAGAGAGAGAAAAAGAGAAAGAGAAAGAGAAAGAGAAAAAAAAAAAAAAAAAAAAGCAGTTCTTACTTCTGAGGGTAAGCAAGAATGCATCTCTTGCAGGTGTGTGGCTTCAGACCGGGTCCCTTTGCTGTTCATGTGTGCTGCTTTAATCCCTGAACAAGTGATTGCTGAGTGGCACGGGAAAGTTTCTTACAATGGGGGAAGGAACAAAGCAGTTCTGCCAAAGAACCTTTGGCAAAGGATTGGTGAGTAACTCCAGGAAAGTTTCCTAGAGATCTTTGTGGAGGATTCCTGTGAAATCTTGGTGTGCATTAACACACTGTTCCGCCGTACTGCTTAGCTGTACAGGGGAATGTGGAGCACACGCAAACACAGCTAGTCTTGTACATTTCTATCCCTTCACCCACTTCTAGCATATACAAAGCAAAGGACAACTCTACCTCATATAACTGAGCAGCATCAACTCAAAAAGATCACTTAGCAGAGCTCTCCTCTCCTGCATCATGCACACAAGAGATGGACTGCTGGGACTGGCTAGATCCCTCTGGACTGGAAAAAAAGGCCCTGACTTGCCACACCACCAGACAACTCTGCAGTGTGCTCCATGTCATCCTCCAACTTGACCTCCTCGTCCACAACTTTATCCTCAAGGTTGAGTTTGCTGTCTCCAGCCCCACCAAAGCATCCATGGGACTCTAGGCAGTGAGGTCACTGCTGAGGATGGCATCCAGCTCCTTATAGAAGTGGCAGGTCTTCGGCGCAGCACCAGAGCAATGGTTTGACTCCCTTGCCTTCTGGTACGGCTGCTTCAGCTCCTTTATCTTCACATTGCACTGATGTGTGTCCCATTTGTAGCCCTTTTCCAACATACCACAAGAAATCTGACTATAGGTATCAAAGTTCCTACGGCTGGAGCGCAACTGTGACTGCACAATGTCCTCTCCCCACAGTGCCAACAGAGCCAAGAACTCAGGTGTGCTCCAAGCAGGAGACTGCTTGCCACATGGAGCCACCATGGTCAGCTGGGAAGATGCAATGTGAGCTGTCCATGCAGAGCAAACAAGAAGTGGAATTTCAAAAATTCCTGGGCCTTTAAAGGAGATAGGGCAGAAGCCTGTGTGCTTGGGTGCAGGGCAGCAGAGTTTGAACCACTGACCGAAGCCGTCAGGATGGGCATTGTGGGACATCTGCCGGAGGCCATTTACAGCAACATACCCAAGTGTTTACACTGACACTTTGTTGATATAACTTTGCTGCAAAAAGCTCTATGCCTCTCATCAAGGTAGATTTATTTTGTCAGCAAACAAGAAAGTTTTGTTGGTGGAAGGAACATTGTAGTGTGTACACCTCTATCCTTTTTTTGATGAAAACTAACTTAATCGACAAAACTCTGTAGCATAGACAAGGCCTCAATGTGTGGGTGTGTTCTGAGAGTTGACACAAGACATTTTATATCCCTTTTTCTAAGCTGATTATCTTGCTCATTTCTTACTATTTGGGATAAACACTTTTCCCCCCTTCCCTCACTAGATTTTTTGGATTTTTTCCATTCAGTAATAGATTTCTTTTTTTAAAATGTTAAAATTTTCCAGTGCAACGTGAAAAAACTCTGAAGAGTCAAGTGAAATGCTATACACCTGCAATTTTCAAACCCTTTTCAAGTTTGACAGAAAGTCATGCTAGGTTTTCTGCCCGTTTATAATGGTGGTGACCACAAAGGCTTATCTTCCTCCCCGACAGGCGCCAGCTTCCAACTTTCCCCAGGGGTGCTCAATCCTCATTAAGCCTCAGACCCCACCCCCACTCCACCCCTTCCCGCCCCCGTTCCACCTCTTCCCATCTCTCTCCCTCCTTCCCAGCACCTCCTGCCTGCTGCAGAACAGCTGACCTGCGGCAGGCAGGAGGCACTGTGAGAGAGGGGAAAAATTGACCGGTGGGGCCACCAGTGGGTGGGAGGGAGGGAAGGAAGCTTGGCTGCCGGTGGATGAGAAGCACCTGCTAATTTAGCACCCACAGAGAGTCAGTGCCTATATAATCCAGCCTTCCTCATTGCTCCCATTCTCTAGTTTGTAGAGCCTTTCCCCCCCCTCTGATCCATCATCCTCTACTTACACAAAAATACTTCCCTATTCCATGTTGATAAGTTACTGAAAAATCACGCAACATGCCTATTCTGCACTGTAGCCAACTTCTCTGATTTTATTGCCAGTCTTGTGCTACTTTGTGTTTTTCTTTAAGCCCCAACTCTCTGCCAACAGGGCCTTTAAAGTTTCGTTCCTACTGTGGAGTCCAGAAGGGTTACCATTTAGAGATTTTAAAATCACTTTAAAACTGGACAGAAACACCATGGCTGATTTGCATGAATTATTTCTTTGATGCTGCTGCAAGACTTCATTTATAAACAAAAGAACAATAGTTCCATCAAGCAGATTTTGATTTGTCTTAATTCTGCAGCAGCACATTCTGAATACAAACAATTGCATCTTGTTCTGCACATGAACTGAGTCATTTACTTATCCTCTGCCTCGCTCCCTTCTCCTCACACTGGATCAACAAAGGAAGCTCAAAAAATACAAGTGTCTGCTCTCAAAATAATTGCAGATATATACAGTTCATTAACCAGGTGCAAACAGTTTCATATCTTATATAATATACTGAATTATCCAAAGTGATAATAAAAATCTGCAAAAGCTACAGAACAGGTAGAATAGCTAACAATCAGTGAGTTGGCAAAATTAAATAAGACGCAGATGTCAATTTTCAGTGCTATGTAAAACATTGTAATTGTTCCAGGGCTAACTGCAATTCTCCCTCCCTTGCCAACCCCCAAAGTGTCAGGCTTCATGCCTTACCTTTCCTCAGGTACAACATGCAATTCTCTCACTCTTAGGGTGGGTCTACTCTGCAAACAGTGGTGTGTGAGAGTCACTTTTCATCCAGCCAGTAGACCTTGTCTTCTCAGTTTCCTGGGCTTTTGGCTCTGCTGCCCAAAATCACTTTGGTCAACTCTAACAGGAAGCTGAGTCAGTCTCCTCTAAGACAACTGCTCTCCCGTTGTCTTGTCAAATGTTCTTGGGGCATCTTATCTCAAGTCATTGATTTCCCTCTCATTTGTTTCCCCAACAGACCTCTTGGCTTAACCCAAAGAAGTCCTATAGTAACATCCCATAATTTATCCCCATATACTCAAAGTAAACACCCCAATAACCAGCTCACAGAATATTTTGAAGTTATTATAGAGCTGACCCATATTCACCACAAACTTGTACTGCAGGTTTAAATACAATATGTTCTGTCAGGGACTAGATTTGTGTAGATTTAACTGGCACAGCAAATAAAGCGTGCTGGTGTGTTTTAATGGTGCTATCGTACTTTGCAGCAATGTAAGAGCTTCAGCTTAGTAAAAAAAAGATAGTCACTAGTCTGAAAGTGTAAACAATATATGTAAGTCCAAAAAATGAGTACGCATATCCCATATAACTACAAAATGTATACAATCTTATCTTACTAGTGCTGTAGGCAGTCCTAAATAACTTTATTAGATTAAAAAGCCATGCACAGTGTACCTAGAAGTGGCAATAAACCCAGCACAAAACCACAGAAAACAGCTACTTTTCAAGGCAGCCCTGGATCAAATCAGATCACAAAAATATGTGTACTCTAAATTTTTATACCCTGTCCTTTCATTCTACTGTATCATCACAATCTGCTAAGAACAGCAAACTGGAGCTGCACTAGCAGCCTGGGCCCTGAGTCAGCTGTGTACAATTATAATGAGAGCTACAAAGCAACTCAGATCCTGCCAAAACGCTTTCAAGAATCCAACATTATCAGCTGCTGGTTAGTAGCACCTAGTCTGATGCTAGCACTTAGCTTTATAGTAATATTAAAATGCTCAAAATATTAAGGCACACCCTTACATTACAACATACACAAATGCATAAAGACTATGGGCTTAGATGTTTTGACTACCCCCCCTGCCCCCCCACACCATGCATGGCTACCTGTGCCTTGAGTCCAAGTATGCAGGAGAAAGTGTGTGCGCATAAGTGGGCGGGAAGGGATGGGAAGAGGGCAAAGTCTTGGCTCTGCCAGCACAGGAAATGTCAGAAATTATTTCTAATATAGTAATGTGCTGCTGCCCTATCTCCCTCCCCGAGGCAAGGAAGATGGTGGGAGGTAATTGAGCCTCAAAGAGATGTCTTTGAGGCACAATATTTCCCAGGGCTACTATTGGGGTGGAGAAAACGGTGCCTAAAGACAATCGAGCTCAATGTTGAGAGCATGTTAAGGTTACATAGTTGAAGTACTCCCCCCTACACCAAGTGCCCCTGTAATTTGAGCACTGTTCAAAATTGAGGAAACAACAATGTTCTCTCCCCCTACAATTTTGGATACATGTTTAACATCTTGTAGCTTTTCTCCTTCTTATTTATTTAGGCCCCAAATTGAAGAAAGTGTCTGTTTAGGAGCGTACTTAAGAATGTGTAGGACCGTACGCTATTTTGTTTGTCATAATGGTCCAGTACACACCTTTACTGATGAGGCAATTAACAACAAAAGGTAACAGTTGCAAAGTTTGATTGCCTGAACATGACAGCAAATTTTCAATACTGTTACACTTTATCTGATATTGCATAGATAGGGTTTATTGAGTAGTTTTCATATACATTTCATGGACTGTGTGATGTGCACAGAGTTGTGCACAGTACTAGAAGGTATTACACAGAAGGGTTTTGTATTAGTGCCCATCACTGCATATCTATATATGAAAGAAAGTGAAGGGAGTGAATAGGAGAAGGGGAAACTGATCATGAAAACGAGATAGGAAAAGAAAGAGCAAGGCAAATCCAGGAAGCGAAAGAGGGCATAACAAAACCAACAGAGGCATAGTAAGTTAAGTTACCACTTTATTTAAAAATGGAGAAAATATTTTCTCTGTCAAAGCTATATTTGATAGTTATGACAAAATGGGGGGAAATGCACTAAAATTTGGAATCACATAGATGCATTAATGCAGTTGTCCTACATGATGTCATTACTAAAATTGGGAGTCCCGCCGACGCATAAATACATGGGTCCTACATATCATTACTGAGTTCCTTACCTTTCATAACTGTTGTTCTTCGAAATGTGTTGCTCATGTCCGTTCCATTCTAGGTCTGTATGCGCCCACGTGTGCGGTCATCGGAGATTTTTTGCCTTAGCGGTATCTGTAGGGCCAACTGTAGTGCCTCCTTGAGTGCCATGTTCAGGCATCGGTATATCAGGCGCCACGGGCCCTACACTCTCTCAGTTACTTCTTGTAGGCAACTCCAATAGAGGAGCAGGAGGGTGGGAAATGGAATGGACATGAGCAACACATCCTGAAGAACATTCTCTGAGCTAGATAAACTACCATCTCTATGCACAAAAGGTAAATTATCTCCAAGTTACTAAATATGCTGTATTACATGCTTCTTTTTTCCTCTTAAGATTTGTATATCAGTAATATCACAGTGTATTTCCCATACAATATTAATAGAACCTTTGTGTCACTAGTTGTACAATATACACTACAAAATATACAAGGGGACCGGGGAAGGGGGAGGTCCACTAAAAATTCCATTTCACAAACTACAGATCTATTAAATATATTCATTTTAATTAGAGACTAAAAATACAGGAGACTTGTCCAGCTGAAGAGTAGTCAAAATGATACTCCCAGTTAGTGAAAATTAAAAATCCCACAGTTAAATGATCTAATCCATGAAACAGAGGACAATTCCACAATTAGTGGGATTTATTAGATTGATTTTTGCTTTTTAAACTACTGTAAATGGTCTGGAATACAGAAAAGGTTAAACTAATTTTATATTGACATGGATATAATTTTATTACAGCATTCATGTTATTTAAATTTCAAGGGATAAAACACTGGCTGAACAACAGCCTATAATTAAATTTCAGGAAAAATTTTAAAATGCAGATTCACGGCCACGATTAAAATGTAGTTAAAAACCCTCCAAAGTGTTTCAAAACAAGCTGAAGTAATAATTTTGCTTCCCTTATGTGGTACTACATACCCCTACTAGCGAACTAAGGGAGATTTTTTCTTATATGGAGATTTGCGAGCTGAAAGTTATCCCTCTATAACGTTTGGCTAGGATTAAAGCCTCAGGGGCGGAGGAATGAACTTCCCCATGAACTAAGTATCAGACGGGTAGCTGTGTTAGTCTGGATCTGTAAAAGCGGCAGAGTGTCCTGTGGATTGGAGCATAAGCTTTCGTGGGTGAATACCCACTTCATGAAGGAGCATGACAAACCTCACCACCTTCTGCTCCAAGTACAAGTTGCCTTTTGTTTGACTTTTCCTTTCTCTAACAAACAGACATTAAACAAAACAAATTCACCCTACAGAAACAAGACCAAACACTACCAAAAACAAAAGAACCAAAACCCCTCAATCCCCACAAAAAACACAAAACAAAAACCCGCTCAAGCAACGAGAAAAATTCCTACCAAAATACACCACCCTGCATACACAATTCTCCCTCTTGGGAGGAGATGAGAGCATGAACAAACCACACGTGACAGATTTTAGTGATGCTGCTAAATGCACTACTGGAAGGTGCTCAGATTTAATAAAGTTAAGATAATGTTGAAGTAAAAAGAAAAAACGGCACAGAGTTTAAGCATAGAAGTTTCTGGTTATCAGGGAATAAGGTACAGATTATCAGGGGGTGAGAAATTCGGTTTAGGAATGGGTGGCATAAGGAATATATAATCTGCAATCTCCCCGATTGGGGGTAAAAGTTTAACGGGTTGAAGTACGGACATTGAGATATGGGGGTATGTTGTCCATATAAAGGCTATGTTCAGGTGTGGAGTACAATGAGTGGATATGATGATGAGGATGGATCTACCCTCATTTGGTGGGATTTAATGTTCAGTGAGTTTATGGTTCCAGTTCATATGGTCCAATGGAAAAAGTCTCTCAGTCCCTTTCCCATAGTTGATGCACGACGTCGTATTGGCTCACACCTCCTGGTACTGTCGGTGGCTGGTGATGTGTTCGATGTAGATGTCCCTGGACCATCGGATGGTGACCGATCCCACAGGTCCGCAGCACACGCTTGTTGCAGGGGTCCCAAGCGCCCAGGGCTCCGACGATCAGGGCATCCATCTGCACCTTGTAGCCCTTTGCTCTCAGGGTGTCAGCCAGGGGGGTGTATTTTTCCAGCTTACGAGCTAGGGCTTCGCGGAAGATCGGGGTCCTGTTCTCGAAGGAGACCGTGATGTCGACGAGGATGATCTTTTTCTGGGCCTCGTCGGTGACTACCACGTCAGGTCGCAACTGGCTGTTAGTACCGGGGATGGCGCAGTTCACGGCGACCTCCCCCAGGCGCGGTGCGATGGCTTTCACCGGGCGGTTCTGGATAGCATTGTGGCGCAGCTGCCAGGCTCTGGAGCGGGGCTTGCAGCTGCACAGAACGTGGGGCAGGGTCTCGTTGGAGTAGCCGCACTTCCTGTAACGCTTGTCTCAGTTCCCCTGGCGGACGGCTCCGTTGAGTGGGACGCAGCTGAGCCGGGCACAGTTGATGAACCGTCAGTCGGCGAAACGGGTGAAGCCGCCCCCGGCGAGGAGGTGGTTGCTGGCGTCCCATTTGCTGTTCAGTTCGAAGGCTTTATCCTGGTCTGGTTTACGCTTCAGAGTTTCCATGTACACAGTGAGTGGATGGCTGCCTGCAAGGTCCTCTCCAGCATGCCCCTGGCGCTCAGGGTGACGATGGTGTTGTCATCGGACCTGATCTGCGGCACCAGGACTCCCAGCTCCTGGCGCTCTTCGCACCACTCCCCCAGGCGACGCGTGGCATTGCGAGCGTGGGACCACATTGAAGTGATGTTGCGCCGGTCCCGTCCAAATTCGCCATCCAGGGAACCGCTCAGGAAGCTGGCGGTGTCTTGGTTGGAGGGGGCTCTGCCGATCCACTTCTTTGTTGTGTCATGGAGGGAGTTTGCTGCAATGTTCCTTACCACGGCGTCGGGACACGTCAGCAGGTGGAAGGCGCGGGTGATCACCACGATGTCACACAGGTCACCCAGGCGGGGGACATTGGCACTGCCATGCCTGTGGGTGATATAGACCAGCTTGTTGCTGGCTCTCTGGGGAAGGAACAGCCACTTCTTCACCAGCTGTTGGACGATCTTGTCTGCCTTGTTGAGGGGTACCTTCACCACGGCGGATCCCCTTAGGACGAACAAGATGCGGGGGATCAGGAAGGTGTTCAGGGTGTTTATCTTCTGCCACGGTGCTAGCTGGGAGGCGTCGAACTTGGCGGCATCCTGAAAGATCTACTGGATGGTGTCCTTGGGTGTCTGCCGGACATGGAAACCCGTCGGCGTACCAAGGTGCTGGTATGCCTGCCCCTCTGCCAGAGGGATGATGGTCTCGCCCTGGATCTGGAACCCTGTCGTCTGCACCGAGTCCCTTTTGCTGCCGTCAGTGTGGAGAGTTGCACACTTCTTTGCATTGAAGTGGAGCCCCATCCAATCGGCAGCTTGACTGGTGGCATCTAGCATATGTTGGAGGTTCTCTGAGTCATCCGCGGTCAGGACCAGGTCATCCGTGTAAGCCTGGACGCTCACCCTCTCACCGTGGAGGTTGAAGCCATCTGCGCCATTGGAGATTGCTCGCAGCAACGGCTCCATGGCGAGGTTAAAAAGATGATGGGGCTGAGGGGACAGCCCTGCTTAACTCCACTCCGGATCGGGATCTCGATGGTCTCACCTTCGACCGAGCGAATGGTGGTGCTGCATCCCTCGTACACCTCTCGGATCACACGAAGGATGTTCTCTGGCATCCCAAACTCCTGGAGTGTGGCAAAGATGTGGTGGTAGGGCATGGACCCAAAGGCGTTAGCCAGGTCAAGCCATGCTACCGTTCACTGCCTCCGCGCCCTTCTGGCCGTTTCGATGGTCTACAGTGATACGTTCATACTGAACTTATCTAGATCACAATCAGTAAAGGAACTACCCACAGACTTTATTTTATTACCTTGAGACATATTTGGCAAAGTTCATGATTTAAAATCAATTTAAATCAAATCCACCTTGAAAAAGTATTAATACACAGGTAATGAACAAAGCTTTTTTAATTAAATGCTTATCTGAGAGATGGCCAGCAACAGGGGGAAGAGCCAAAGATGACACACTGGTTATGAACACAGAAGTATCTTGCACTAAAACAATATGAAACCTATCCTATGTAGAGAGAGATGCTTTAAATAAAAGTTGGCTCTACATACAGTAGGTTTGGTCAAAGACTGTTGTAGGTAGGAGACAGCAGGGTCAACAGAAAAGGTAATAATACAAAAACAGCAGTAGTAAGTGTTGCCTAGGACAGAGACAGACATGTACGGCAGTTTGCAGCATCTATTGACATCACTGCCTTTCCTTTGGGTAAGTGCTATGAACTCCTGACCCTTCACATGATAATCTCTTCAATTTATTCTGCTTTCATTAAAACTGGAGAAGGGAGAAGAGGATTAAGGGCCAGTCTTTAATTTTTAGCATCACAATTTAATTTAGAGCTAAATGCCTTAAAGGAAAATCTTGGCGATTTCATCTTAGTCCTCCAGAGGCCATACTGGTAAAAAGAATAGTTCCTTATTACAATCAGAAAAGACTATATTGCACAATATCTAATTTCACCTTGTCCCAGGATGAGATAGCTAGTTGCTCTCAGGTAATAAATAATGCAGATAAAGGGGAGCAGAATTCTTCAAATTATAGTCTGGCAAATCTTATTTGAATTAAGAGAGATTTGCTTTATTCAGATGCCTATGTAGCCAACTGATGTTATCTGCAATGTTAATTATAGCTTAGATTTAAATATAACACACACACACACACACACTCACTCTTCAATTTGGATTAACAAAAAGTCTGTTAATAAAATGAGATTTTCTGTTCAACACTCCCCTAACACAAATCATGAAAATGTTGCAGCAGAGTGAGTTTTAAATAAAAATCTGCAACAACAATTTTGTAGTGCTTTATACCTCAGTTATATCTTTCCTGCGATCATTTTGTGCTGGCTTTACTAATTCTTGTATGTTCTTTTTCTTATTATCTTAAAATAATTCTATTTTGCTGTTTATCTGGGATGTATTTTACCTAGCAGTTTGACTGTAAATCTTCGCAGACAATACATGCCGATTCCTGTTTGGATGGAAATATTCATATCAAAGCATACAGGAAATTAAAGTTATCCTGGAATAATCTGGCTCAGTACAACATTAGCAAGAATTTCCACAAGACTACATACATTCAGTTAGAAATAAATTTAACATTTTAAAATGTAAGCTTTAATTCTACAGGATATAAAATCCTAAAACCCCCATCTCTGCAAGCCATGCATTTTCTATTTGAAAAGATTTTTGATGTGCCACCTCATAACAATGCTCAATTATTATAGCACAGTCTCAAAAGCAGGTGGACTTTATTAAATCCCCAGGAGTAAGTATTGTGAATTCCACAGTGATGGATAACCTGACTGATAAAAAGCTGTATGAAGAAGAGACGATTTCCAAGTTAGAAGTTAATATGGGTCTCTCTCCAGCCCCAAATTGTCTCCAGCCACTCTAGAACAGAGCAACAACAACATTACCATCACCACATTTCTAAAGTGAAGGTAGATGCTACTAGTCTACTCCCTCTAATCACTAAAGACTCTCCTTCCAAGGAACTGAGTCACATACTCCACCCAGCTCAATTTCTATGCCAAGTATATGAGAACAATAGAAGATGCTCAGAGTATCTTTTGATGTCAATGCTAGTTACTGCTTCCCAGCCTCAAGAGAAGTAGTAGAGAGGAGAGGGGCACCAGCCCCAACCACTGCTTTCTTGGTAAGACAATAGACAGAGAATGGGAAGTCCACAAAAAAGCTGATCCAAGACACATCCATCTGCACTCTTTTGGCCATGCAGAAAGCTAACTTTCACCGACAGGCTGTGAAAGCCTAGACGAGTGGCTCTCAACCTTTCCAGACTATTGTACCCCTTTCAGGAGTCCGATTTGTCTTGAGTACCTGCCAAGTTTCACGTCATTTAAAAACTACTTGATTACAAAATCAGACATAAAAATACAGAAGTGTCACAGCACACTATTACTATTACTTTCTCATTTACCATAGAATTATAAAATAAATCAATTGGAAAATAAATATTGTCCTTACATTTCAGTGTATAGTATATAGAGCAGTATAAACAAGTCACTGTCTGTATGAAATTTTAGTTTGTACCAAGTTCGCTAGTGCTTTTTATGTAGCCTGTAGTAAAACTAAACAAATATCTAGATGAGCTGATGTACTCCCAGAAGACCTCTGTGTTACTCCCAGTGGTACGTGTAGTACCCTGGTGGAGAACCACTGGCCTAGAACACAGATCTAGGCAGAGCACTCGCACCTCCCCATCATGCCTCCCCCTGCTGACCCCTACTTCCCTTTTTGCTTGTGTTTTAGGTTGGCTGTCCATCAGGGCAGATGACTCCTGTAAATAGGCTAGCCAACTTCAGGGCCACCAGTATATCCTTCTGCAGCTTCAGAGGCTGTATAGATACAACACAGAGGACAAGACAAAGCCCTATCCCTATTTGCAACAAATGCTGCCTCAGATCAAATTCAGTTAAAGCGAACAGTTAAAAAAGTTAACTATACCAGCCCTATGGAAGGCAGAAACCCTCTGTTGTGCGAACAGCCTACTGTACATATCAGCCCAGAGCTGGGGAAGTTGTGCAGGAAGCTGAAAACACCCTGCACAGCACTTTCATTTCACAGTCTAAAGGGAATATTACATTTGGTAGTAAGGAAAACCAAGGAACATGGCTAACCATTTTAGTCCATGCCCTTAGATTATTTTTTTAGTATTATTCCAATTGTCTCTTGATACCTTCAGTAATAAAGAGACAGGGAAGGGGTGATGGTGTTTTTAATAAAAGAGACTTGGTTAGGTGTCCTGACAGTACTTCTGTGAATGCGTGCTCAACTGTGTAACGCACACGTACCCACCAACTGGGCTGGGGGGTAGGAAGAAGCGATACAGACAACACACCCACCTCAGGAATTCTCATTTCTTGAAGAGGGAGTGAGCATTTTTAAAAGCAGCCCCCATGGCTGATTAAGCAGCATCAGCAACTAGCTCACAGTGTCCTCTGAAAGGATAGGGCACAAGACCATGGAAGAAAGGGAAGTAAGGAAAATAGGAAGAGGACTCCAAGAGGCCCCCCTCTTTCCTGAGATGCTTTTATAGATCCGAGAGAGAGAGAGACACACACACACACACATCTCATTGTAATATCTCTGCAGGCACCTACAGACGGACCATTTAAAGTTTAAAAATGGGGTGGTTAAGACCAGTCAGATCCTTCCCCAATCCACATTTCTTCAAAAGAAACTGAAAAATTGGTTATTCATATCAAAAACATGCTCATGGGGTTATTTGTAGATATTGTCTACCACCAAAAACCACACTTGTAAACACATACAGTGGGAATTCCTGCTTCCTGCAGTGGGAAAGTCTTCCAGATATATTTTGTGTTTATGGGAACAATCTTTCACCTTCCTTCATTATCAAAGCCATATATCAAGTTTCTTGTTTGGTGTATGGTAAATAAGATATTGCATGTAGCAAAATACTGAATGCTACCTTAAGGCTGATGCACTTGCTAATGCCGCTCAATACTTCATTTACGGTATATGTTTTTAAAATGAGAATTGCCATCTGTTCAAGATTCATTCAAGGGAAAGACTGAGCATTTTTCAAACATTTGGTATTTTTAATGTCTCTTCATATCCAGTCTTGCATTTTTCTTTCCAGTAGCACCCATGTATTAAAATCCTATCAGATTTCTCTAGTTTAAAGGTGCAGATATTAGCAATCTATTCAACAATATGATCTGATTACAAAATGAAGCCACAATCAGCATCTCATCCAAACTGTTCCCAGCCTGCCTTCATCTCTTATGAACTTTCTGATTAGATCAGGGGTTCTCAAACTGTGGGTCAGGACCCCAAAGTGGGTCCCAACCCCATTTTAATGGGGTTGCCAAGGCTGGTGTTAGACTTGCTGGGGTCCAGGGCCGAAGCCTGAGCCCCACCGCCCAGGGCCGGGGAGCTAAGGTTATATGTGCCCCACCTAGGGTAGAAGCCATTGGGCAGCTTTGGTGCCACCGCCCAGGGTGGCGGAGCTTGGGTGGGCTCGGGCTTTTGACCCCCTCCTGGGGTCGTGTATTAATTTTTGTTGTCAGAAGGGGGTCATGGTGCAATGAAGTTTGAGATCTGCTGGACTAGATGTTTATTCATCCTAGGTCCATTTCTACTAATACAATCCATAAGGACATTCTTCGCATCACATGAGTGGCTTTGGTATGCAATTTATAAGCATGTTATTGCTACAATTTACAGAGAGTAATACCAAATAACATCCTTGAGCGTATTTTGTTCTCTGAACAGATGGAAAGTAACAAGCAGAACTAATCAGCAAAGGAAACAGACTGCAAGGCTTTGTAGGTCTAGAATCCAGGCCTGCAGAGCTAGCAGGTAGTTGACATCTCCAGGCTCCTACCCAGCGGCAGCTGAAACTAGCTTGCACTCCATTTCCCATGACTCGAGGTGGACATAGACCACAGTGAGGTTCCACCTCAAAGATTTGAGGGACAACAACCTCCTGGCTCCTGATTTGCTCCCTGTCCTATATAAACCCAAGGGGCATTCCAGGAAGTCTCCAGAAAACAGCACAGATCTTCTGTAGCTCCCACAACCGTTCCGACTCCTGAATTCCTGGCTTTGACCTCAGCTTGATTTGAGCTTCGCCTCCAGGCGCAGACCCTGAAATCTGACTGAGACTCTGACCCTTGGTCTCCACCCTGACCTGAAACCTATGAACTCTTCTGCTACTCCCAGCCTCAGGCTTGACTGCCCTTGTTGCAATCCTGACACAGATAAAAGTCACATAGTCTGTGGTTACTCTTTACCCCCACTTCCCACCAGGATTTGAATAATTAATGCATTCACTGAGTTATATGCTGCTGGTTCCTGTAACCAACAAAGTTAAATTCAGACAGAAGCCATGAGACCTTTGGAAAAAAAAAATCCTATTTCCAAAGATGGAACTGAACTAGAAGACTAAGTATTTTTCATATCACATTTTACATAGCTGTTAGAGACTCTAACAAGCATAAACTATGATCAATAGATCTCATATTAGCTCTCTGAGCAGACAGATGAAAACTTTATGTTCCCCCATTAAGTCTTCAAAAATATGGCTCCTGTGTGATGGTTTGAATGATTAAACCATTTTCCATTATTCAGACAAATTATTTAATTCATTATTTGTGGGAAAAAGCATTCTCCAGATGTCCTCAAAATAAGTTACCAAAAGAGAACAAAGTCATAGTTATCTTAGAAAACAAAAACGTTAGCTCCTTCACAAGTTGGTGTTGCTAGCCATTCCTTGCCTCAGGCTCTGCCTTTTCCTTATAACTACAGCTGCTGTTAGCACTATGGTTAAGACTCCAAACTAACTTCAGTCCATTATTTACAGAATTTACTACAAAGCATATATGGGGTGCTAATGTTTTGTTGAAATCTAAAATGTTGTATATACAAGCTTCCACAATATTGCTGTGAAACAAGGCCAAATTTAGAAGTGACAAAACATTCTGTAAGTTAGACCTTTTCATATTCAGACTCCTTTAGACACATTTTTTACACCCACGCTATCCCTATATTAAGGAGTCTATGTTAATGCAACTTAGAAATTGATAAAGTGGAAGGCAGTAAAAAGTTATAATTTAAAGCAGGGTGGGAACTACTTCGACTTGCATCTTCTTCTGGGTACTCAGAATGTATATTACACCAACGCAGACTGTCCAACATGTGGGCAAAGTGGGTGAGGTAGGTCTAGGGGAGTCTGAGTTAGTACAAAAAGAGGTATAATTTAGTGCAATGGAGTCCAACATACACACTCTTATCAGTCCCTTCTGTTTATAACAACCCTAAGCTTGTTATAAAGCTCTCTCAAAAAGGTACCTGTCAAGGTTTCTTCCCCACTCTGAACTCTAGGGTACAGATGTGGGGACCTGCATGAAAGACCCCCTAAGCTTATTTTTACCAGCTTAGGTTAAAAAATTCCTCAGGGTACAAACTTTGCCTTGTCCTTGAACCCTATGCTGCCACCACCAAGCATGTTAAACAAAGAACAGGGAAAGAGCCCACTTGGAGATGTCTTTCCCCCAAAATATCCCCCCCCCCAGCCCTACACCCCCTTTCCTGGGGAAGGCTTGATAAAAATCCTCACCAATTTGCATAGGTGAACACAGACCCAAACACTTGGATCTTAAGAACAATGAAAAAACAATTAAAGAAAAAGTAAAAGAATCACCTCTGTAAAGTCAGGATGGTAAATACCTTACAAGGTAATCAGATTCAAAACAGAGAATCCCTCTAGGCAAAAGCTTAAGTTACAAAAAGACATAAAAACAGGAATATATATTTCATTCAGCACAGCTATTTTACCAGCCATTAAACAAAAGGAAATCTAACGCATTTCTAGCTAGATTACTCACTAACTTAAGGAGTTATGAAGAGCATTCCTGATCTGTTCCTGGCAAAAGCATCCCACAAATAGACAGACCCTTTGTTTCCCCCGTTCCCTACTCCAGCTTTGAAAGTATCTTGTCTCCTCATTGGTCATTTTGGTCAGGTGCCAGCGAGGTTATCTTAGCTTCTTAACCTTTTACAGGTGAAAGGGTTTTGCCTCTGGCCAGGAGGGATTTTATAGTTCTGTATACAGAAAGGTGGTTACCCTTCCCTTTATATTTATGACAGTACCTAATGAGCTGACATTTCATGGGAGTGTTCTTCAGTCCATCAGCTGTTTTGTGGAGCAGAAGCACTGATACCAACATTTAAATCAAAGTGTTATATTATAGCAGAACTCTTTGTGGAAAAATTTACACTTTTCTCTTGCATATATCTGCTTTTTTAGTAGACTCAAAATACAGGAATTTATTGTAATACAGGAATTCTCTTTAAAAACGTTTGCTCCAATGTTTTTAAATGTTGTAGCAAGTATTTCTGCATACACATAGAACACATTTTTAAAAAAAATCAGAACCACAGGAATGAAAAGTGCTTTCCCCCCCTCTTAAAAAGCAATAAAACTATACTTTTATGGTGCCTCTTTTACATTAAAAAAGAGAAACTAACAATTTTTATATTGTTGAGATTAAAACATCTAAATCCAGACTCTCCCCCCTCTCCTTTCCTGCAGATTTGCTCTAATTCTGCTTCTGCCAGATGAAAATATATAAATAACAGCTAAATATATTTGTTTATAAACAGAAAGGATGGTAAAGGCAAAGTAACAACCTCAAAAGGGTATCATCTTTTAATAAAGCCATTCAGCAGCATATATGGCACAAATGATAATGTTGAGCCAAATACACCACTGATGTAGGTGGTAAAATTAATCTACTCCATTATATGCACTGGGAATTTACTCCTTGAATAGATTTCCCTCTACTAAGCATTCATTTAAAAAGGATTTCCTGCTATACGATTCTAGTATTAGTATCCAAAAACTATGTTGATATCCGGTTTATTCCTGGTTAATTTCCCCATTTGGTATATGGGTTTTTACTTTACATTTATTTTTTTTATTTAAAATGGGATTATCATAATAAATAAAGTTTCTGTAAGGGTTAGTGTCCAATGCATTTATTTTAAGCTCTTAGAAAAAAAAATATTCAAAAGTATTTAAACAAATCTTCAACATCCGTCTATCCTAAACAAATACTAATAGCCTTAAAAGACTTTAAAATGTATTGAAGAAATTCATGAAAAAGCTTAAGACTATTTTGCATTTAGCTGATATTCAGGGGTTTGATAAGGAGAAGTGAATATTCAGATTTCAAATTTATCTAGGTTTCAGGTCCTGAGATCACTAGAATATAATATATGCACGTACAAGAATTACCTCTAAGCACCTTTACAGTCAGAATTTTTGCCGGTCTACTCTAAACGTTTTTACCCTTACACTGAGGAGATGCTATAAAATCATTTTTGGCTATTTGGTAAAGAGCCCGCCCCCCATGAGTTTTCAGCTTTCTGTATTGGTAAGCTATTAAGTGTGCAAACACATATTTTAAAAGATTTATGTGGAATAGCTGTGCTTTAATTCACGTACACCACACACTTGGAGGGGTGCTTATGAAGTTTAAATAAATGAAGATACTTGGAGTCATGACGAATACAGAATCTACAACATCATCTCATTGCTATCTTGGGACTTTCCCCAAATGGCTTCTGGCTCAGGTGATACATCTGGCCACTCCCTGGATCTCATGTTTAGTCTGGGACTGAGAATTTTACTCTTGCTGTAGACCAGCCAATACCTACCCTAGTTTACGATCAGGGCATGCCTCATTTGCTTGGAGTGAAGACCTTATTTATTCACTCTCAAGAGGCTAATGGAATCAGTGCATTTCCAAATAGTTCTAAGAAATCTGTCAGTTGAATGGCAGGCTAATTGCAACAGTGGCTTGGCTGGACTTTATAATGAACTTTCATCCTTTGCTACCAATACAGGGGCATCTTCCCTGGACCCATTTTTATAGGTCACCTATTTATATAGACCTGCTCCCTTTTCTAATCTATTGAAGGCTATCCAGGTACTCACCTAACCACATTATTGTACTATCTGGTTAGAGCATTAGTGTTTAAAATCTTTTCCCAAAACTGGATTATCTGTATCGAGGTTCTTTAAAGCTTTTCGTCATGGCTGCATAGAAGAGGAAGATGTATTCACCTTCACCACAGAACCTGGAAAGTCCCATATAGTAGCACTGTTTCAGATTGTGTTCAGCTTGACAGCACTCCTGAGTCAGTATAGATTTCAAATTAGCTTGTGGATGGAAGTTAAGTTACTGGTTGGGGTCCATAAAGCACTTGGGACCAAAATTACCTAGATGTCAACTTGATATCAAACAGAATTTTTCACATAGCAAGGAAATAAAATCTAAATAGATTGGCTGATCAAAAGCCTGTTACACCAGATGTGTGGAATCTGAAAGGACTTGGTCTTCAAAATCACTATTGGAACATCAGGCAGCCTGCCAACATTTCTTGTGATGAACAGGTCTAGAAAGATTGAAAGATGTTTGCAGTTAATATCTAAGTTCTGGTAACTGTATAAAATGCCTTTGTGATCACCTTCTGAGGTGTTCCCATCTGCACAACAGACAATTTTAAAGCAATCTTTACAAGTGAAAGTTGTGGATTCCTCCCCCCCAAATGACCTGCTTGAATGGTCTCAAATGACTTTTTGACCAGGGTGCAGGATTCTCACTGGATGCCATTAGTCCAAATAGAGTCATCAGGTTCTCAAATCCTGTGTGTAGATAGTTCAGAGTTCAGTATTCTGTTCAGCAGAGATTTGGTTTTCCCGTCACTGGTGTGCAGTGTCAGGGCGGTAAAAGAGCATTCTTTCGAACTGGTCACAAGTTTCAAGTGCGAGAACATGACCCATATTCTCTTTACTGCCAGCATTGCCTCCTCAAGCTACTTGTGCTATTAGCAAGATGAAATATGGGATTATGTAAACTCCCACCCACAGGCTAGCCGGTACAACTAGTGCCATCATTGTTGTGAACATCCAAGTAGCTGTTGCCAGGCGAAAGAGAAAAGTAGTATTGAGGAAATATGAGGTGCCACTGACAACTGAAGACTCTTGGCTCATGTAGTGTTAATTACACGGATTTAGACATGAAGAAGCTCCTCGGGTCAGTTCAGAGAAGACACTATCCTGAATCAGACACCATACATACTGATTCTGCTATTTTAGGTCAAAACTAGACTAGTGTTTCTTCAGCTTCTCTGTTTTTTTGAGACTCCCCCTTATTGTACTCATTTCAGTAGATGCCATATGGCATCCAGGAATGGAGCTCTCTTTACCAGGGAGAGACTAAGAATCACTATACTGGATTTGGGGGGGGTGGGGGGGCGGGGAGGGGAGGAGAAATTCTATTAAATGCTCTTTGTACATAATAAAAAATACCTGTCTGTCCCCATACGCCAATGCACAGGTTCCTCAGTATAGAAATGATCTATGCCAGGCCACAGTCTGTTTCAGAACCGTGCTTAGGGCACAATTTATTGGTTAAACAGAAACTTAGGTAAATAACAAAATATTTCCTTTGTTCCCAGATGCTTTTCCCTTGCCCCTCTCAGCCAGTACCCTGCCCCAGGGAGCTTTTGCTACTCCCTGCAGTTCTCAGACCCCGGGCCATCTGCCTGAAAGTATCCTAACGGCTGGGTTCCTTCCCTTGATCTTGGGACTCTCACAGGAATCAACTTGTTCCCTGCAACTCAGCTGAGCTCTTCCTGGTCTTCATAAGGACCAGGCGCTCTTCAAGCTATCCTATAATCCCCAGCTCCACGGCCTCAGATGGGAGGCAGCTGATTAGCCACAGGCAGCGCTGTAGTCATCTCCTCTAAAAAGGTCACCTACCCTTTAACAGTCCCCTGTAAACCAAGCTTCTGGCCAACAGACAAAGGGATACTTTTCATCCTAGTATGAGAGTGAGGGAAAGTCTTCTGTTTATTAAAGCATACAAGCTTTCCCATGTCATTCCTAGGTTTAGTGTAGATCTCTCACGGGATGTTTGATCAAGCACTGTGCCATTTTTTTGCCTCTGTACTTTACAATAAAAGCAGCAGCAACTTTATTCAAAACAGTTTTGCAGGAAGCTTCCAATAATAGCAAGATGCAGTTGCAGAAACATGAACCATTGTGTAAAGCAAGTGCAGTATACTGTGTGCCAGGCTTTGACAACTCAATCAGCCTTGAATGCTGGAAGAAACAATCTTACATTTTTTGCTTCTCTATTGTCTGCCCCTTTAGGGCTTGGTTTCTGAAGCTGAAAACATTCGGAAATGGCAACTACTGGAAACCAGAGGCCAAATTACAGGGCATGAAGTTATTTTGCTTTTGCAAATCTTAGAGGAAGACTTAAGTGACAGAATTTCATACATCTTCAGCATTAGTTTGCTTTGTATCTTTAAAGTGCTAAGTATTAAATACCATAAACTACTGGTGTAGCTATTCAGTCTGTCACCACTCTGTGTGCAAGTAGGAATAGATTTTGCTTAAAATCAGTATGTTCCACTCAGTTCTCAAATACAAGTGTAACCTAGTTCAACCAACAAATGCATTGCATTGTATTTAATGCAAAAGCATTAGAGTTCAAAGAAATTTTAGTCTCGAGGGGAAATCCACTATGAACATTGACACAGGCTTCTTCTCCTGCAATATCAACAGTATAAACTAAACTGCAAATTAAAACTTGCTTTACCCCCATTTAAGTAGTTTGGGAAGCTTGCAGTAATTTGAAAATCAATCAGTACATGCAATAATTAGTGAAAAGCGTATAAAGAAACTTGCTCTTTGCTACTCAACCAATGTTAGCAATAAGATGACTGGCCATTCAGAAGCAATTCTAGCTTCATGAAACTGACAATTATTTATGATCACATACATATGATCTACAAAAGAAAGGAAAGGACTAGAGTACTTTGAGGACTTCATATTCAGGACTTGTCTATACTTAAAATGCTGCAGCAGCGTAGCTCCGGGGGGCATGGATCAGCATTCACGTCACACGTCCTGTCAGTACCCAACCCGAGCTGGGGAAGTTAATGATCCAACTAGCGGACCAAATTTGGTGATGAATCCTGGTCACGTGCCACCTGAGGCACATTGCACATATGCTAAGAAACAGCAGCACAGCTCCATCATTGCAGCTGTGCCGCTGTAGTGCTTCTTTTTACATAAACTTAGATGTACTGGTTCCAAAGATTTTACAATGCATTTTGTATTACAGTATACAACGTATCTCACTATCTTCACACTCCTATTACATTCAATGCTTATTTAACCATTGAAGCATTGAGTGGAACATCAGGATTTTTTTTTTTAATTCATGAAAAAATTCATTGCAACATAGGTTATACTGTTAAAACAGTTTTAGTGTGGCATGAAAATAAGCTTCTAAACAGAGCAAAATATAGGTTGAAATGTGCTCTTTAAATTTGATCACTTGTGAATGACAAACATTTGTTAAACAATTTCTCCATATTCACAGGGTTGCCAAAATTTCCCAGTTCTTTAACATAAAATAGGATAGTTACAAATTTCCCTAAAAGTAATTGTTACACCAAAACTCTGTTTTGTAATGTCCAGCTCACAGAATTTATTGGAAATACTGACTAACCTTTATCTGATGTGAAGTGGAATGTGATATGAAGTGGAATTATTAAAGTAATATAATAAGAGAAAGTTAATTATCTTATAGTAAACGGAGATTCTTTGAGATTGGTGGCCCTATCAGTAGTCCATTGTGAGTGCATGTGCTCCATGCACCCAGAGTTGGAGAATTTTGAAAGCAGCATCTGTTGGTCTGCGCATGCACTCTGGCTCACATTGTGTCTCCAACTGAGGAGATAAAAGGTGGACTTTCCCACTCTCCAGTTCCTTCTCTACCACATATCAGAGAAGGAACTAAGCAGGGAGGAAAGAGGGTGGGTAGTGGAATATAGAAAGGGACTACACATCTTGAAGAACCTCCAGTCGCTATAAGTTAAGTAACTCTTCAAGTGCTGATCCATGAGTGGAGGGTATAATAGGCCAAGGGAGGCTTTGCTGCAGCCGTCAGACCCGTGGATGCAGGGTTTGGCGGTGAAGATTTTCCTTTATTATGTCCCATGCAGGTTCCAGGGTGGCTGAGGCAGCACATGGGGTAGCTGAGGAGGCAGTATGTGCTGCCCCAGCCACCCTGGAACCTGCATGGACATATCAAAAGCATCTTCTAAACAGACACTTTTCCCCTAGGTGGGTTGGGTCCGGGGAGGGGAGGCACGGTGCAGCTTCAGCCAGCCTGTGACTCCTCCAGCCAAGGCGGGGGATGCTCAGGGCTTCAGCCAGCTGGGGCTCCTCCAGCCAAGGGGCGCTCTGGGCTTCTCTGAGCCATGGGTCTCAGGGTTCTGGCCGTGGGGAGGGCATGGGCGGAAGGGACAGGGCCGGAGGCTAGCCTCCCCAGAGGGGGACTCCACCCGCTGCCCATGCGCTGGTCCCTATGTGTATTCCACTCCGGGTGACTGTCAAGCAGTTTTCAAATAAGAGGAGTGTGTACATTTGTGGATGGCAGAGCCGAACAAAAGAAGTCCTGTATGAAGGCACAGTGTCTCACAAACAGGTGGATGGAGCTCCACGTGGCTGATTTGCAGATGTCAAGTAAAGGCACCTCTTGAGGCAATACCATGGGATGTTGCTTGCACTCTTGCGGAATGAGCTCTTACCACAAGAGCAGGGAGAAGATTAGATAATTGATGGAGTGAAATACAGCCCAAGATCCATTTTGAGTTTCTTTGTGAGGATATAGCCTGACCCCTGGCCGTTTCCACTATGGCAACAAATACTATAGTCTAGATTTCCTGAATGCTTTTGTTCTCTACTGGTCAGAGTATCAACATCAAGGGAATGGAGCCTCCTTTCTTCCAAGGATATGCGTAGTTTTGGGAAGAACACAGATAGGTGAATTGACTGGTTCAGATGAAACTCTGAGACTCCTTTGGCGGTGAACTTAGGGTGTAAACGTAATGAAACTTTGTCCGTATGGAATATAGCATGAGGAGGATCCGTTATCAGCACTCCAAACTCACCAACCCTCTTGGCTGAGGTGATGTCTACCAGGAATGTGAACCTCATAGATAGAAGAGACAGAGAAAGAAGCTAATGGTTCAAAAGGAGGCTTAGTGAGTACTGAGAGAAGAAGGTTCAAGTCCCATTGAGGAGTAGGCTTGTTCATAGGCAGAAAGGTTCTGATTAGGCCTTTCCAGAATCTGCTACTCAGTGGGTGCAAAAAGATCGAGTAGCCCTTTGAAGGTGGATGGCATGCACTGATTGCTGCCAAGTGGACCCATAAAGAACTGACGGACAAATCTGCCGTCTTTAAGAAAATAATATAGTCCAGAATGAAAGTAATATCTGCAGCTTGTGGGAATGTGTGTCTTTGATGCACCCAGACAGAAAACCCTTCTATTTGGCTAGTTAACATTCCTAGTGAATCCTTCCTATTATTAGAAAGGACATTCTGTACAGCTTCAAAACATGATGGCTCTAAGGACAATGCTCATCTAAAAACCAGGCTCTGAGATGAAGCGGACATGCATTGGGATGCTTGATCTTGGTGTTCCCCTGGATCAAGAACTGTTGGAAAAATGATCAGTGCCTGAGATAACAGGTGGAGGAGGTTCAGGAAACAAAATGTCTGGGGCAGTTGGTGGCAATGAGAATGACTCACACCCTGTACTACCAAATCTCGCACAAAACTCAAGGTAGGAGTGGTAGTGGCAGACAGGCATAGTTCAGATGGTCTGGACCATGGATGAAATAGAACATCACCCTGAGAGTGGTGACTTAGGGCTCCTCTGGAACAGTATATGTTGCATTTCCTACTTGATTGGGAGGGGAACAGGTCAATAGTGGAGGGTCACACCCACAGCACAGACCTCTTCCACTTGAGCTAAAGGAACAAAAGCTAGAATAAGTAGGCTGTTAAGATTTAGTTAGACCAGTGACTAGAGGGGGAAATAACACACACACACACACACACACACACGTCCTGAAATATTATGGCAATTTCCATCACCATATTAAAACTGACAGGCATAAATTCCTATTTGTAATAGCAGGTGTTATATACAAGGCATAATGACAGGTTTCAGAGTAACAGCCGTGTTAGTCTGTATTCGCAAAAAGAAAAGGAGTACTTGTGGCACCTTAGAGACTAACCAATTTATTTGAGCATAAGCTTTCGTGAGCTACAGCTCACTTCATCGGATGCATACCGTGGAAACTGCAGCAGACTTTATATATACACAGAGAATATGAAACAATACCTCCTCCCACCCCACTGTCCTGCTGGTAATAGCTTATCTAAAGTGATCATCAGGTGGGCCATTTCCAGCACAAATCCAGGTTTTCTCACCCTCCACCCCCCCACACAAATTCACTCTCCTGCTGGTGATAGCCCATCCAAAGTGACAACTCTTTACACAATGTGCATGACAATCAAGTTGGGCTATTTCCTGCACAAATCCAGGTTTTCTCACATCCCCCCCACCCCCATACACACACAAACTCACTCTCCTGCTGGTAATAGCTCATCCAAACTGACCACTCTCCAAGTTTAAATCCAAGTTAAACCAGAACATCTGGGGTGGGGGGGGGGGGTAGGAAAAAACAAGAGGACACAGGCTACCTTGCATAATGACTTAGCCACTCCCAGTCTCTATTTAAGCCTAAATTAATAGTATCCAATTTGCAAATGAATTCCAATTCAGCAGTTTCTCGCTGGAGTCTGGATTTGAAGTTTTTTTGTTTTAAGATAGCGACCTTCATGTCTGCGATTGCGTGACCAGAGAGATTGAAGTGTTCTCCGACTGGTTTATGAATGTTATAATTCTTGACATCTGATTTGTCACTTTAACATCACTTTAACTTGGATTTAAACTTGGAGAGTGGTCAGTTTGGATGAGCTATTACCAGCAGGAGAGTGAATTTGTGTGTGTATGGGGGTGGGGAGGATGTGAGAAAACCTGGATTTGTGCAGGAAATAGCCCAACTTGCACTGCTCTGGTGGCCCTGGGGCTCCCTCCATGGCAGCTCCTGGTGCCGTGGGGTTCCCCCTTCTCCCCCCCCACCCCAGCAGCACCCCTCCCAGATGCTGGTGCTGTAACACTCCTCCCCCGCCCAAGATCCAAATCAGGGTATTTATGGTACAAGTCATGGGCTGTGATTTTTTGTTTCTTCCCCGTGACCTGTCCATGAGTTTTACTAAAAATACCCATGATTAAATTGTAACCTTAATCATGAGGGATCAACCCATCAACTGAAGACAGCTTGTAAGAGCAAGCCAGCACCTAAGATAATTAAATTCTATCCAAGACACTGATACCTATTACTCTCCCTCCAAAGTTTTGCCCCTATTTTCCCATCCAGAAGTTATATTCCAAGCGGAACTCCTGCCAGTATCCCGTTTGGATCTTTTGTTTGTTTCCTAGAGTGCATGAGCCTGCTTATTTTCTGTAGCTTGCCAGTGCCAACACACCCTGGAAGGTGTTGTGCACTTGGTTTCCATACCTATTGTGACTAACAGGAGCAAAGCCTCGGGGGTGCATTGGCACCCCTTCAGGTGGATGTGACAAAAATGCATCGCAGAAGCTGCTGGTGAATCTGTGGGGCTGAAGGTTGTATAAAACTGCCCGAAGAGTCCATAATACATCATACTTTCATGAAACCTTACACAGGACTGGAAGGAATTGGCCTCCAAGTCACATTTCTACAGTGCAATTTAGAAGAGTTTATTATGAGTTATATATAACCTTTGGTCAGGCAGTTTATTAAGCCATAAACAATTTATAATGGAATGATACCATGAGTTTTTTTTATTACGATATAGTCAGCATTGCCAGAACTATAATTTTTGTAGGCAATTTTGAAATTTCAGCACAAGAAATCTCTGGCTAATGTATTGGGTCAGACACAGCAACATACATATCTAGTCATTGCAGCAACACTTAGTTTTCAAAAGACAAGCCCTATTAATGAGGTATTTATCTTACAGCAGTTGCCTTTATGTTAGTCATATTAATTTGGTAGTTAGAGACAATTGCTCCGAATTAAACACTGCAATAAAATTCTTTGTTTGGCTGCAAACCATCATCATTAATGACGGTTAACGTTACCTTCTAGATCTCCATGCCCCTCAACCTTTATTTCCCAACTTCTTCCTTCCTGGAGGAATAAAGTGAAGTCACTCAGCTAAAATTTCTATGAAAGCTCTCTCAGAAATAGAAAAAATAATTGTAGAAATTGCTACAAGCATGTAGCCTCTATTTATTCAGGGTTCAAATGCAGATCTTTTGTCAAAATTAAGTTAACTTTAAACAGCTCCAGCTGCTTGATACAATATAGCTACAAAAAAAAAAAAAAAAAGAAAATTTCAACCTAAAGGTCAGTATGACTTCCTACAAACACAACAGTCACCATCCATCATGTTTCTGCTCAGTACATGCTCATTTTCCCAAGGGGACAAGGCAGGGAGATGGGGATGGGAGACAGTTGTATGCAGTATTGAAAAAGCATAACAAGTTAAATGTGATTGGAGAACATAAGGCATTTCCTCGGAGAAGCTTTGTGAAAAGAAGAAAAAAAAAATCTGACTTCAAAAATAGAGCAAGTCACCTGACACTGAAATGGTGTCTTTATCTTCTTTTCCTCCTACTCCTTCCATATAGACTCATCCAAATCAGTATTTGCCGCTATTGGCAGTGAGCCTTAAATCCAAACTGGTAAATTTTTAACTGACATATTGATTGGATCACTTTCGTGTAGTGCAGTTTTTGAGTCAAGACAATAACTGTAATAGTGGGCTCACAAGTATGTCAAGCTTTGAACCCAAGCAAAGCTACATAAAGAATGGACAATAGTAAACAGATCTTAATATCTACAATAAACAGAGCATGCATCATTCTGGCAGAATCATAATGAATATGCACAAAGAAACTGACTCTGAAGGAAAAAAAAATAAAACCACAATAAGGAGACTAAATTGAGTCAGAATTCTATTAAAATATTTTATCTTTAAATACCAGAACATTGCAATATTTCCAACTCACTAATTTTGATTTGCTTTTTAAGATAGAAACTTAGTGTTTTCTGATTTTAAATCAATATTTAAAATTCCACATAGCCCATGAGGTGTCTATAAAGATATCATTTCAAGTCATATTTTCTCTTTTTAAAGGATAAAAGGATGAGTACAGTGTAAAAAAATTACTCAGGCATTGTCTACACTGGCAAGTTTCTGCGCAGTAAACGGCTTTCTGCGTTGTACCTCCCACCAAGCCACTTAGTGCACAGAAACTGCGCCATTGCAGCACTGTAAAAACAAACAAACACACACACCTCCCCCCAACCACCACACCCCCTGACGAGAGACGTACAGCCTACAGTGCTGCGGCGCCAGTATAGACACCCTGGGCAATTACAGCACTGCGGCTGGCCTCCGGTAGGTGTCCAACAATGCCTGTTCTTGCCTCTCTGGACATTGGTTTGAACTCTACTGCCCTGCCCTCAGATGACCAACCGTCATCCCCACCCCGTAAATTCCTTGGGAATTTTGAAAGTGCCCTTCCTGTTTGCTTGGTGACACATGCAGTGGTCTCAGTGCATCTTTCCAGGTGGCCATGCCTGCTCCACGCACCAAGTGATCCCCTGCTTGGAGCAATGCCGAGCTGCTGGACTTCATCAGCATTTGGGGAGAAGAGGCTGTCCAGTCCCACCTGCACTCCAGCTATAGGAATTATGGTACCTATGGACAGATTTCACGATGCATGAGAGAAAGGGGCCATGACCGGGACACACTGCAGTGCAGGGTCAAAGTGAAGGATCTGCAGAATGCCTACCACAAGGCGCGGGAGGCAAACTGCCGCTCCAGTGCTGTGCCCACGAGCTGCTGGTTCTACAAAGAGTTGGATGCGATACTCAGTGGCAACCCCACCTCCACTGTGAAGGCCACTGTGGATACTTTGGTGGGTTGCATGCCAGCCAAGAGTGGAAGAGAAAATCTTGGACGACAATGTGGAGGGGGATGACGTGGAGGTCAGAGATGTGCAGCCAGGAGCTCTTCTCTACCCCGGGGGATGCTAGCCAGTCTCAGCTGTTGCATGTTGGTGAAGTGCACACAGGAGAGGAGGCCCCTGGTAAATGGCTTTGATTCTGGGAATGACTGAAGCGAGTTGTTGGGGGCAGAAGGGTTGCAGAAAGCAGGCTTGTGTTTATATGATGCGCGTACCACCACTTGCCTAGTCTGAGTGGCGGAACAGGGTGTTGATTGACTCCCTCACTTTATGGGAATCTGCCTCAGATCTCCAGGAAACTCTCATGGAGATACCGGCAATCCACTGCCACAGGTTCTTTGACAGAGCTACTTTGTTTCTTGCCCCATTAAGGGTAACTTTCCCACGCCACTCTGCCAAAACTTGGGGGGGGGGGGCGGGGAAGAGAACCATTGCTGCACACAGGCAAGCCGCATAAGGGCCAGGGCAGAAGCTGCAGTCTTGGAGAAGACCCTCCCTTGATTCTGTGCTCACCCTCAGCAGTGAGATATCATCCATAACGAACACAGCCTGTGGAAAATGTTGGGACAGGAATGATTTATAAGGCCCCCCCTCCCCCGCACAGTGCTGGCTCTCCCCAAGAGCCACGTGCCCAGTGTACAGTATGGTCCTGTAACATTGATTTCCCTTGCCCCTGAGGTTACTCACCATTCTGGGGGTCTTGGGGCTCATGTGTGCTTGGCTGGGGTCAGCCAGTTAGTGACAGGTATGTGAATAGCGGCTGTATTTTAAAGCACTGGCCTGTGTGTTGCAAACAATACTGCATCTGTAAAGTGTTGCATTTTGGCTTCACAGATATGACCCTGGGAGCCCAGCCTCCCTCTTTGTTATCGCCAGCTGAATGGCTGCGCAGAATTAGAGAGCAGCCATGAAGAACTAAGGAGGACTTTCTGCATGATGTCATGATGCACTCCGCAGCCGAAACCAAGAACTGAAGGAGCGGCGGGACAGCGAGAAGAGGGGCCGAAAGGAGAATGCGGCGCACCAGAACGAAGCCATGGAGCGGCTCTTAAACGTTATGGAGCGCCAAGCGGACACGCTCCAGACACTACTAGCACTGCAAACCGAGCAGCTCCGTGCCCGCCCTCCCCTGCAGCCGCTTTCACAAAACTCAGGCTTCAGAGTAGCAGCCGTGTTAGTCTGTATTCGCAAAAAGAAAAGGAGTACTTGTGGCCTTAGAGACTAACCAATTTATTTGAGCAGTTTTATTTCACAAAACTGTTACCCATGCAGTGCCCAGACACCGACAACACACTCTTTTCAACCTCCTGGCTCCAGTCTCTACCCGCGGCATTCCACTCCTCCCCTGTCACAGTCCAGCACTGCGGACTCCCAGTACCCACTGCACTCAACACCCATCCCTCTGCAGTTTAGCCCTACTGAAGTACAGTACCCACTGCACTATACTCCAAAGGAGAAGGTTGGATATGATATCTGGACATACGCAAATCTTTAAGTGTCCCAGGACCCCACCTCCTCCTGGGATCCTCCCTTCCCCCATCCCCCTCAGTGCTGATGCGTTTTTTTGTTTGTTTCTCTCCTCTGATTGTTGCTTTTTTAATAAAAGAATTGTGCTGGTTTGAAGGCAAGCTTTATTCTATTAATTGAAAGCAAACAGAGCCCTGCAAAGCAACAGGCAATTTTCTTAAACCTTCATATTGCATCATCTGCACCAATCACAATTACCTCCTAGCATTATAAACACTGCACTCCCAAGCATAGCAACAAATATTAGTGGCTTTCAGCTTCAAATTGCTGTCTCAAGGCATCCCTGATCCATACGGCCCTGCACTGTGCCCCTTTAATAGCCCTGGTCTCTGGCTGCTCATATTCAGCCTCTAGGTGCTGAGCCTCAGCAGTCCAGTCCTGAGTGAAGCGGTCATCCCTCCCTTCACAAATATTATGAAGCATACAGCACGTGGCTATAAGCATAGGAATATTGTCATAGGCCAGGTCCAGCTTCCCATAGAGCAATCTCCATCGGGCTTTTAAATGGCCAAATGCATACAACAGTCATTCTGCACTTCCTTAGCCTGTTGTTGAACCGCTCCTTGCTGCTGTCAAGTTGCCCCGTGTATGGCTTCATAAGCCACGGCATTAAGGGGTAGGTGGAGTCTCCCAGGATCACAATGGGCATTTCAACTTCCCCTATGGTGATCTTCCAGACCGGGAAGAAAGTCCCTGCTTGCAGCTTCCTGAACAGGCCTGTGTTCCAAAAGATGCATGTGTCATGCACCTTTCCAGACCAGCCTGCGTTAATGTCCGTGAAATGCCCACAGTGATCCACAAGCATCTGGAGAACCATTGAGAAATACCCCTTCCTATTAATGTACTTGGTGACTAGGTGGTCTGGTGCCAGAATTGGAATATGCGTCCCATCTATTGCCCCTCTTGTGGATGGCTTTGCACAAAATGGGCTTCCCTAATGTCACGCACGTTGCCCAGAGTCACAGTCTTTTGGAGCAAGATGCGATTAATGGCTCTGCACACTTCATCAACATGAGTCCAATGGTCGACTTTCCCACTCCGAACTGGTTAGTGACCAATTGGTAGCAGTCTGGAGTAGTCAGCTTTCACAGTGCAATTGCCACACACTTCTCCAACAGCTGGGCAGCTCTCGTTCTCGATGTCTTTGCGCTGCAGGGCTGAGGAGAAATCACAGTCCCATGAATGTAGCTTTCCTCATCCGAAAGTTCTGCAGCCACCGCTTGTCATCCCAGACGTGCATGGCGATATGATCCCACCAGCAGTGTTCCCTCTAATTTTTTACATCCATGTGCGGAATGAATTTTGTTATATGCACCAATATGAAGGTGATGTGTGACCTTCATGTGTGACCCACCAATTCACGTGGTGGGGGTGGGGCCGAGGGGTTCGGAGTGTGGGAGGGGGCTTAGGCTGGGTCAGAGGGTCGATGTGTGGGGGTGGGGGTGTGCTCTGGCTAGGGGTGCAGGCTCTGGGGATGAGGAGTGCAGGGGGGGCTCAGGGCTGGGGCAGAAACATCTCTCCCCGCTGCAGCCCTGAGCCCCTGCACAGGGCTTAATAGGCAGCTGCGCAGCCATGCAGCTTAGAGGGGACCTTAGCCCACCGGTCAGCGCTTGTTTCCCCAAGCCCAAAAGCAGCGTTCCACTGTGGTCAGCACCTCCATGAAAGCCAAAAGCAATCTTGTGTCGTAGCTACTCTGCATGGGGAGATCAACGTTGCACTCCTCTTGCCTTTGTCATTTAAGGAATAACTCCACTGCCACTCATGACGCGTTAGTCAAAGCGAGCAGCATACTGGTCAACAGTGCGGGATCCATTCCCGCAGACCAAAGAGGCAGAGCAGAATGAGCAGTATACAAATGGTAGAAAGATGGTGCCAAATGCAGGTGGAAGCACAGGGATTGCTAGGATGCGAAGCAATGCATCACGGGGCATTGGGACAGGACCCAGGATGCCCCGCGACTCCCTCCGCCTTCCCACAACTCTTAGCGGCAGAAGAGGAAGAGATGCTCTGTGGGATAGCTGCCCAGAGTGCACTACTCTGAACACCGCTGCAAGTACCCCAAGTGTGAACACGCTATTGCGCAGGCAGCTGACAGCGTGAACACACAACAGTGGTTTCCCTTCAGCGCTCTCTGAGCGGCGCGGTAACTCTGCCAGTGTAGAAATACCCTCAGATTTGCAGGGGGAGACTGAGTAGGTATTAGTAATAATATGATGAATACTTTCAGTCTTCAAAAGAAAAAAAAAAATGTTACAAAAGCTCCTGCCATGATACTGCTAATTTTTTATGTTTAGAAAGAGATATTAGACTGAAAACACTTTGTACTCTTATGAATATAAATGACCCCTAAATAATTCTTTTGCAACTGCCAAGATAAGAACCACAAACAGACCTTCTGCCCCAGGAGAGAGAATCATATCAACTGAAGCCACTGCCTGTTTAATCAGCAGAGAAAGTCGGAGAGCACTGTGTACTAAATCTCCATAGTATATTAAAACAGAGCCATGGACGATACCAGGAACTACTGATATCAAAGTAAAACCTCTCAAACATTAGCGGGGATAATGAGTACATGAAAATAGTAATTTATTTTCATGTTTTGCTGATATACTTATATATATTTTCACATTGTAACAAAGATTCACCTCACTTATTCAAGTGTATTTTAAAAACATCTCAAATACAAATATTGTGAAAGATTTTCTAATAGTCATATGACATCTACAACTATGTGGCATTGAACACACTTGATATGATTCACATATTAAGATATGACAAGAGACTTCTTAAAAAGCTACTTAGAGTCTCGATTCTTGCTGTTTACATTTCATACCAAATATGCTTTAGTAACAGAGTATATATTTATCTGTCTAGCCAGTCTATTAGTCACCAGTATATTAACATTCCAAATAGAATATGTCACTACATAACATACAGCAACATATTCTTAATAAACCTTCAGAAGCAGTTATTAAAATGCTTTCTACTGTTGTGGAATAATTCTGCTTTAGTTTATTCTGAGGACACCACAATTCCCAAAGTTAACAGAGCACAGGGGATGTAACTGGAGACAGAATTTCTCTTAACAATAAATATTGTGTCAATGTTACTCCAAAAGTCAATGGGCTTGCATGAGATGTTAGCAATAGCAGAATTTAATCCAGTAAAGCAAACTGAAGTTGTCTGTCTGTAGTGGGAAGTCTACAGATACAAAAATTCATTTAAGAGATCTAATACAGAATGTGTTAAAAGACTACGTACAAAAATGGAACACTTATTTATACACAAACTCCCACTTTTTTCTTCATTCTTACTGTTATTTTTAAATTCATGTTCTGACAATTTCTTAGTTAAATTTTTATGGTTCTTATTTTAGCATTTTAAAAATAAATTGGAATGACTGCAGTCTCTGGAAATAGTACAACATTGAGTGACCTTTGTGTTCTCTCACTGCCAGGGTAACATGGGTGGTGAGAGAGAAATAGTATCTCTCCTAACAGTGAACTGCAGCACAAATTCCTACTAAGTATCATCACAGAAAGTTACAAGCCACCATATAGAAAGCTGACATGGAAACATTAGCTATACTGTATCATAAAATTTAAGAACTAGCCTCCCGAAATTAACCACCTTCAGGTTTTAAACTCTGGAACATTTATTTGAGCCAAATATGGAAGGTGAAGGGCAGAATGAGTCTCCTTCCCTCACCCCAAATCTATATTTAAATGTTAATGTGTCTATTCAGGAGTAGCTGCAGCTATTACTCCCTGCAGATTACAGGTCACATTTTGAAAGGAAGATATTAAAATTTTGAGAGTGCACTGACCACTCTGAGCTGAGCAGAAACTTACAATACTAATGTATTCTTACTCTATGAGAATCAGTCCGGATGAGATCAAGAGTACAAAATAAGCACTAAATAAAATTATCTAAAAAGGAGCATGCAACAGCATCTTTCAAGTGGAAGACCAGAATTTGCATGACTGAAGTGATGAGTTCTCTCAAGTAGCCTTCCATCACTGACTTCCACCCTAGCTGGAAATTCTGGACACTGTCTACACACTTTTACATATAAAACTATAACAAAATGGAAAGACCAAGATATTTATACAAAGAGCTTTCAGCTATGTAAACTCTGTCCTCCTGCATCCTCTTCCCCTGCACCTTCCCATAAGCATCCCTTTTTATGTTGTGTCTAGTTGAAAGTGTAGCTCCTTTAGTCAGTGACCTGTCTTTTTTAAGATCTGTAAATGCATGGACACTAACGGTGCTGCATCAATAAAAAACAGCAATACCAATGCAACTTGATCACCTTTCCAACCTTTCTTTCAATACAAAGCTTTCGTGCTTTGATGGTGAAGACCCACTGCACTCTCTCAGGAGGATTGTTTAATCCCAGAACACAGATGAGCAAAAGTGCTGTCTCAATGAGGCACAGAACTTTTTGTTGCCTGTGACCAAGTCAGCTACAGAAACTGATTGAAATAACCAGTTATCAGAGCCAAAGTAAAACTGAGTGGTCACAAGATACATGTTGATGGTCAACAAACAATTAAGGCAGTGAGCCAAACCTCAGTAAGTTTGTTATACAAGTACTGCAACCCTTCTGTCACTCTTCACAACAGGCCCTCTCCTTCTCCAACACCCCTCTGTATAAACCCACGTCAGTCTGGAATATTAGGTGGCGTAGATGACAACATTCAGATTTCAGCAGTAGAAAAATCTGAGGCAGAAAAATCGTGAAATGGGTGGAGCAGGGGCCTCCTCTTGAAATTTTTGAAGCACCAAGTTTTAACAACAATTAAACCCACATATTTCATACAAATATATAACACTGTACCTGGTATTTAACTGAAGTTCTGTACTAGAAAAACCTGCCAGGCAAGGCATAGGGAGCCGAGCATCCACCAGCACAGCAATGCCCCCTACCTAAGTCACATACTTCAGTCACTAGTGCAACAAAGTGTTGGGGGGCTGAATGGGCTCTCCCTGAGCCAGGCAGAGCTCCTGACTGGCTGCCTCCTTTTCGTGAGCAATAGAAGGTTCCACAACTTTGCACGAGAGGCAATTTTGCTTTGCAGCCAGACCCATAAAGCCAGAATGAAAGTGCCTCTCCTCTCTGCTTTACCTGTATTATTGCTCTGCCCTATGAGTGTGTCATAAATATAAAGGGAAGGGTAAACCCCTTTGAAATCCCTCCTGGCCAGGGGAAAGCTCCTCTCACCTGTAAAGGGTTAAGAAGCTAAAGGTAACCTCGCTGGCACCTGACCAAAATGACCAATGAGGAGACAAGATACTTTCAAAAGCTGGGAGGAGAGAGAGAAACAAAGGGTCTGTGTCTGTCTGTATGCTGGTTTCTGCCAGGGATAGACCAGGAATGGAGCCTTAGAACTTTTAGTAAGTAATCTAGCTAGGTATGTGTTAGATTATGATTTCTTTAAATGGCTGAGAGAAGAATTGTGCTGAATAGAATAACTATTTCTGTCTGTGTATCTTTTTTGTAACTTAAGGTTTTGCCTAGAGGGGTTCTCTATGTTTTTGAATCTAATTACCCTGTAAGATATCTACCATCCTGATTTTACAGGGGGGATTTCTTTATTTCTATTTACTTCTATTTTTTATTAAAAGTCTTCTTGTAAAACACTGAATGCTTTTTCATTGTTCTCAGATCCAAGGGTTTGGGTCTGTGGTCACCTATGCAAATTGGTGAGGCTTTTTATCCAACATTTCCCAGGAAAGGGGGGGGTGCAAGTGGTGGGAGGATTGTTCATTGTTCTTAAGATCCAAGGGTCTGGGTCTGTAGTCACCTAAGCAAATTGGTGAGGCTTTTTACCAAACCTTGTCCAGGAAGTGGGGTGCAAGGTTTTGGGAAGTATTTTGGGGGGGAAGGACGCGTCCAAACAGCTCTTCCCCAGTAACCAGTATTAGTTTGGTGGTGGTAGCGGCCAGTCCAAGGATAACGGGTGTAATATTTTGTACCTTGGGGAAGTTTTGACCTAAGCTGGTAAAGATAAGCTTAGGAGGTTTTTCATGCAGGTCCCCACATCTGTACCCTAGAGTTCAGAGTGGGGGAGGAACCTTGACAGAGTGAAATGCAAAGAAAGAATTCGGGAAGAAAAAGAAAAGAAGACAGATGAATACATACGTTAAAGGGATAATAAGGGCCAAGAAGGATGGGGACAGGCAAAGAAAAGAAAGAGCGGAGAAACACAGTTGTTTTAATCTGGAATTTCTATAATTATGCATCAAACTGTTTGGATATCTTAGTTTACAACCGATATACAGAAATGGTGGTAGTGCTCAACAACTATGCAATAAACCAGTTTAAATATTCTGTAGAAAATGCTACTTGAAATCCCATTAGCAAAGTATTTACTGTTCTAGTGTGGACAAGACAGACTGCCATTAACACATGCAGATATCTGGTGCTGGTGCGGCTATACTGCTTGTATGACCACCAGAGAGTGCTATTCCACTTGTATCTGAGGGGGTACGATCTGCTGGGC
This sequence comes from Lepidochelys kempii, assembly GCF_965140285.1. Classification (NCBI taxonomy): domain Eukaryota; kingdom Metazoa; phylum Chordata; order Testudines; family Cheloniidae; genus Lepidochelys; species Lepidochelys kempii. Next base: position 270,351,468 of record NC_136380.1, on the reverse strand, counting down.
TTTATGGAGGGTACAGCAATAACATTATTGTAGGATAGAGCTGACGGCAATCCAAAGTGCACATAGCCTCATACAGTCTGCTATCCACTCCACCCCAACAGGTGACTGGCAGCTCCTTTGGAGTGGGGTGGTTGGGCCACATACTCCTATCATTTACAAAATCAAAAAACAGATTGTGCATTAATATGAATGCACAGTGAGGTGTGAGGTTTTGGCAGACTAGAGTCAGTCATTTTTTGAAGACGGTAATGTTGCACAGAAAGTTAGCTTTTGGGGGAATAAGGAACAAAGTGACAAAATATTTTGCAAGTCTGGCAGAGAAAGAGAAGGACAGCCCTGACATGAACCAACAAGAAGCCTGATGCAGTTTCCAGTAAGAATGAAACCAAAACTCCTAGCATGACCGTACAAGTCACTAAAATGAGTTCATTAGACTATTAAGCAATAATATGTACATCATACAAACCTCAGTAACTGTAGAGATAGCAGCTATTACAATTTTATTCTTCCATTTGCAAAGCATGTGTGTGGGGTCAGAAAGGGAAACAAAAAGACACTTCTATGTCTGCCCTTAAGACTGAACTTTCAGCCTGGCACAATAAGCCTAACTGTATACAGATCCCCATTTTCCACACTTGCTTTGAAGTGCTACTGACTGCAACCCCTCTTGCTTATTCCAACAGGGTAAAGACAGCAAAAAAACCGTGGACCTGGAAATATAGTTGGGCCTTTTCTGGCAGACTGACAGTAGAGTTGAAAGCCCAGCCACATAAGTATCTTTCCCATTTCACTCCAAGATACTGCAAATTTCTAGTGAACAGGGTAGAACAGCCCCAAGTGGAGGAAGAAATGGTTTGGTAATAGAGTCAAAAAAATGAAACTGCTACTAGAGTTATTGGATTTATGCGACGTATGTCTTACTGCTTAACATTTTAATGGATCTGATTAGTCTTGCTCATGCTGACGTGCAATATTTTATTTCTTCTGTTTGTACTGCAGGATAATCCAACTCCAAAAACAAAGAGCAGCTACAGATTTTTACACCAACATTTACTTTCCCACCCTATGGTTCATTTGGTAATTTCATAATTTTGCTCAATGTTCTCCAAGAGTCACAAAGAAGCTTGAGGTCTCAGATAATACATGGAGCCTAAACACTGCAAGTGGGACTGAAGTTATCCTTCTCCAGAACCTTTATAATTCACTGCAAATAAAATTCTAGAATTTCTTCACAGCATCTACTTTGACTGCTACCAACTAGATTACAATTCTAGTTCATTCAGTTTTTGAGCCCTTTTAGAATGGGGTCAAGTTCATTACTAAGTAGCTCTAGGTCTTCAATTCTTTCCTCTTGGTTTTCTGCAATTTTAAACCAAAAGCTGCTTGTCTACTGTAACTGCCGAAACATGTTTAAAGGACACTGGAATTCTTATTTAGCATGTCTGACGAACCATAGCCTTACCTCCCATTGATTTAAGCCAGAAGAGAAATAAGCCTATATTTTTATGCACAGTAGGCTACCAAGATAGACTGTACTGAATTAGAAAATGTTAGTGCCAGTTCTGACTTTAAAGCGTTTCTACTCTGTGGCACTCACATGACTGGACACTGATATAGGACAGTGTATTTTACATTAAGTGCTACCTCATACTTTTTGTACGAAATGTAACAATTTAGAATAGAAACAGAAGTTCATGTTGAAAATCCAGAAATACTAGTCATCTTGGCCAACCCCAATGACTTTTCTCTCTCATCATAGTGTGACAGGTTGCGTCACAGAAACCCCCTTGGAACTGCCATCTGGTGTGCTGGGACTACCCCAAGCTCATTTTCCCTGGCAGCTTGGGACTTCAGTACCCTGGCTTGTTGAGCCAGACATGCTAGCCTGCTACAAACAAAGACCCAGGTCTGAACCACGTCCCCCAAAACCTGCAGGCTTAACTGAAAACAGTTTAAGAAGTGCTCCTGTCTCTAGCACCCAGATACCGAGTTCCTAATGGTATCCAAACCCCAAATACACCTCTACCCCAATATAACATGGTCCTCGGGAGACAAAAAAATCTCACCACACTATACTGAACTTGCTTTGGTCGTCCCCTCCAGAGACCGCTGTCCTTAATCACCCCCAGGACCTCAGCCCCTACCCAACCCCCCTGCTCCCTGTCCCCTGACTGCTCCAACCCCTATCCACACACCCCATGCCCTGACAGGCATTCACTGGCAGCAGTGGGAAGCAGAGCAACGTGGCCCCAGCCTGCTCCACTCCACCACCTCCCAGCCACCAGTGAGCGTGGGGAGGTTGGGGAAAGGGCACACTCCGCACTCACCAGCAGCGGGAAGCGGAGCGCTGCGACTGGGAGTGGAGCGGGCTGCCCCATTTCTGCTGCTGCCAGTGAGTACGGGGAAGGGGGGGGAGGGATCCCTTACCCCAAGCCCCCTCCCCTGAGCGACAAGGCTGGGGCCGGGGCGAGGGAAGCGGAGCGGGCTGCTCCCGGCCCCCAGGCCACTCTGGGACTGCGGGGACCCCAAAAATGCCCCCCCACAGCTCCTGCCTCCCTGACCCTGTGGGCTGGGGAGGGGGGGTGAGGGGGAATCCCTGACCGCCCCCAGGACCCTCTGCCCCTTATCCAACCCCTCAGCCCCAGCCCAGCACCCTTAACATGCTGCTCAGAAGGGCATGTCGGAGCTTTACCGTGTTGTATGCGAACCCGCGTTATATCGGGGTAGAGGTATAAATCCGTTTTACTCTGTATAAAGCTTATACAGGTAAACTCAAATTGTCCGCCCTCTATAACACTGATGGAGCAAACAGCTGTGCATATTTCCCTCCCAGGTATTAAATTACGTACTCTGGGTCAATTAATAAGCAAAAGTGATTAAATATAAAGTAGGATTTAAGTTGTTCCAAGTAATAACAGACAGAACAAAGTGAATTACCAAGCAAAATAAAACAAAAACACGCAAGTCTAAGCCTAATACACTAGGAAACTAAATCCAGCTAAAACTCACCCTCAGAGATGTTCCAGTAAGCTTTTCTGACAGACTAGACTCCTTCCTAGTCTGGGTTCAGCTATCACTCACACCCCCATAGTTACTATCCTTTGTTCAGTTTCTTTCAGGCATCTCATTAGGGTGCAGAGGTTATCTTTTGAGCCAGCTGAAGACAAAATGGAGGGGTTTCCAGGCCTTTTATACTCTCCCTCTTGTGCAACATCACAGCCACCAGATGGAGTCCCTAGCCAACTGGGCAAGTCACATGTGTATGAATGATTCAGCTTTTTGCAGGCCGATGCCATTGTTTACATGTTAGTTTGAACATTCCCAGGAAAGCTCAGATGTGGATTGGCGTCTCTCAAAGTCCATCGTTAGTTAAGTACTCCCAACTACTTGAATAACCCCTTTACAGTATGTTGACCAAATTTGCTGAAAGAAGCACATAAGGCAAACACTTTAAATACAAGCATAGAGCCAACACTCATAACTTCATATATAAAAATGATACATGCATACAAATAGGATTAATATATTCAGTAGATCATAACCTTTGCAAAGATATGTTACATGTTAACATAAAATATAGTCCCATTATGTCATATTTACACTCATAAGCCTATTTCTATAAAGAATTATGGGGTGCAACGTCACACATTGTGCTTCTGATGTATCAAAATCAGAAATATTCTTACAAATCCACTATTGATTTTTTTTTTAAAAAAAATCAAAAGACACTGAAGCATTCTCACCTCATTTTTCCTGTAATCTCTTGTTATGTGTTTAAATAGATCTGTATTCTTTTTTTAAAGGAAGTAGGATTAATTGCAGATGTGTCAATTCTGCCCTGAAGGTTTGTTTGAATCCCAAGCCTAACTAAATTAATAAGCCTTAATGCTTACAAAAAACTGCAATGACTTTTAAATCTAACACACGGAAGTCAACATACGTGACTTAATGTCATCTACAGCCCATAACTCACTTTCAGTCTATGTTTCAGAGTAGCAGCCGTGTTAGTCTGTATCCGCAAAAAGAAAAAGGAGTACTTGTGGCACCTTAGTCTCTAAGCTGCCACAAGTACTCCTTTTCTTGTTCTCCTGAATGAGAAAATTACTAGGTCATTTGAAAGCTTCCCTTACTTCGTTTTAGGATCCAATCCTGCAAATCTTTATGTATGTTAGTGGGTTTACTGAATTGCACAGTCCTATTAATTTCAGTGGGATTACATGACATGAGTAAAGACAAACACATACAGTGTTTGGTAGACCTAGTCCTTAGTCAGCAATTAAAAGGATAGACAGCTTGACATGGTCCTTTGAATTAAAAAACCCAACCAAACCCCACACATTTCTTTGTTTCTGTTATTAACACCATCTTTGACGGATAACTAAACTGAAATAATTTTTTTTTTTTTTTTTTTAAAAACACACACATTTTGGACCAAAATGTAAACTTTTTAAAGGAATGATCTTGTGTAACACCAACCCTTGGACTTAAACTAGATGAAACTTTACAAGGATACATGTGAGACATCTATTATACTTCAACTATAGTCTACTTTAAAAATATACTGATTATATATAGACTAGTTTCAGAGTAGCAGCCGTGTTAATCTGTATTCTCAAAAAGAAAAGGAGTACTTGTGGCACCTTGGAGATTAACAAATTTAGTTGAGCGTAAGCTTTCGTGAGCTACAGCTCACTTCATCGAATGCATTCAGTGGAAAATACAGTGGGGAGATTTATATACATAGAGAACATGAAACAATGGGTGTTACCATACACACTGTAATGAGAACACCCATTGTTTCATGTTCTCTATGTATATAAATCTCCTCACTGTATTTTCCACTGAATGCATTCGATGAAGTGAGCTGTAGCTCACGAAAGCTTACGCTCAACTAAATTTGTTAATCTCCAAGGTGCCACAAGTACTCCTTTTCTTTTTATATATAGACTATGTTTTCATAATGTTGTTCGTATTCATTTAGGACCTGTTCCAAAGACCACTGAAGTAAATGAAGAGACCTCAAGTGATTTCAGTGCATATTGGACCAGGTCCTTAGTTATTTTTAATCAACTCAATAATATAAATAATACTTTGCACTCACACCTTTTTCCATCCAGAGATATCAAAAGACACATAAGCATTACGAACTCTACCGTACAAATGGCTAAGTAAAATCCAAAGGTCACTGACTTATTCAAGGCCATGCAGCCAGCCAGTGGAAGGATTTGGAATAGAAGAACCCAGGTTTCATGATTCAAAACTAGGTTTAGGAATAGATTTTTTTTTTTTTAAAATACACTCATCCATGATAATCAAAATTTTACTAATAGGCAAAGAAAGAAAAATGGTGTTTTCAAAAGTATTAAAGTTTGATTTAAGGATATTCTGTATATTTTGACATATGAGGTTTAATTAACAACACTAATGGAAGTAACAAATTACTTTATCTGAACAAACCAAAAGCATCAATACTTTCATTCATTCTACCATATGATTCCCTCCAGTTACACTCTCCCTTCAACATCTCCCCAAACTGAGGTCAGGTCTGGATTGCAGCACATTTGCCTATTGTGTCAAGATGCTGAAACTTGATATCCAGCAGTGCCCATTTGATTTATACCCTGAACAGCAGTACAAATCAAGTCAACTTCCCTGTCTGCATCCCACCAGAGTAACTGTCCTTTTGCAAGGCTGCCAAATTAAGCAACCTTCTAAAAAGCTACCCAAACCAACTAAACCAAGAGAATCAAACCAAATAATTAAAACGTGTGTGTGTGTGTGTGTGTACATATCTTTTTACTATGTTTAAAGTAGTTAACTTAGACCCTGATCCTGCAAACAATATGCACAGTAACAAGGATCCAGGAGGGGCATAGCAACAGGAACGAGTCATTACACTGTTTTGGCTAGAGCTGTGCAAAATTTTCTGGCACAGACCCAAAGCGAAGTTCACACACATCTACCCAGGTTCAAAAAAATTCTCAGTCAAAAATCCATTCAAACTTCGAAGAGAACTCTGGTCCCCTTTTCCATCTTGCATTCATCTATGTAGGAGCAATGGAGTGGGGGGGGGGCAGGGAAGAGGGGAAACAGTGGCTTTTAACCCACCCCCAAAATATGTGTGGGCACAAAAATCTATTTGCACAGATCACGGGACTGGGGCATAAACTAGCAGTACACTGAGACACAGGCAAACATTTTAAAATACATGCTGACCTGTGTAACAATTTTTTCACCCTACCTTATTTCACTTGGTTTAGCAATTATTTAAAAAAAAAAAAATCTAACAGCAGCCATTATTATTTCAGCTGTATTTAATCTGGAAACTGAAAGGACAAAAAGAAATCAACTTTGTCACCTCCCTGCTGTTCAATATTGTTCTGCTGGAGTATTCAGTTAAAAATGTTTTGAAAGTCAGCAATTTAGAAAAAACTCTTCCATTACATTGTTGAAATATCCGTGTTTAGTTAGGAGCATCCTCTAAAACAAAAGGCATTGATTTTATCCTAGCTATCTTTTCTTTTTTTCCTGCAGTTTTAAATTTTCTTCTTCCGATTTCTAGCATCCTGGCAGTAGGCATCCCATCATTTTATGGTACCTCAGGATGGGGCACCCAAGTCTTCAGAGATGCTGTGAGGTAATGATAGCAATATCAGCTTTTAAGGAGATGTGAATAGTGTTCTGCCTCATCACGTTATCTTGAATTTTTTTCCCCTAATAGAGGAACATTTGTAAGGATGCTCAAGTAGTCTGGACACAAAATATTTTTGAGGGATTCTTTTACAATATTTTCATTAGAAATATCTTGATATTTAAAGGGACACTGTCAATAGACCATTTCATAAAATGTGCATACAAAGTACATAAAATATTTTTTCTGTGATGGTAACAAATGAGGATTTCTATTAAAATATAATATCCAGCACTCTGAAAATACACTTGTAAAAGAACTTGTGTATCTATTAACAACTTAGGCTATCAAACTTAACAGGTTAAAAGTGGTGGTTTCCTTTTCACCATATATGCAGTTTACTTTTGCACTGCACTTAGTGTGGGCAGGGGACCTACAATAGCCAGTTAAACTGATCATAAACAGAAAATGTACATTCTGCTTATGCTACTGTAGCATAAAGTTCCACTGAGGATTTTTGTTCAGATCCATTTCTCTACCTAAAATGCTGTAAATCCCCAAATCTGAACACCTGCGTTTGTTTGAAAACCAGATCTGAACTTTGTAGCGAGACTGTCACTTGTTTGAAATAATTTTTAAAAGCAGACACTTGTCATTGATTTTTTTAAAAATATTCTTGAATCTCCAGTACCATCCTGCTATAATTTTTGTTAGCATTACACAGGGTATGAGGTGTCCTCAACGGTTTCTTAAAACATGGCTAAAATAATGCTAAGAAAAAAAAATGTGGGTTCAGCGTTAGTAAAGGCCTACAAACATACAACCCTTGGATACGCAGTAATGCTTTAAAATGTACACTAGTTAAGAACATGGGCAGTGAACATTCAAACATATAGAATTACCAGCTACCTTACAACACTTCACTCACCAGGTACTGGTACTAGTACTGTGGTAAATATCTACTAATTGTTTTAACACAGGTTTCAGCGTAGCAGCCGTGTTAGTCTGTTTCTGCAAAAAGAAAAGGAGTGCTTGTGGCACCTTAGAGACTAACCAATTTATTTGAGCATAAGCTTTCGTGAGCTACATGCATCTGATGAAGTGAGCTGTAGCTCATGAAAGCTTATGCTCAAATAAATTGGTTAGTCTCTAAGGTGCCACAAGTCCTCCTTTTGTTTTAACAGTGAACAACATTCACCCAGGCATAAACCTACTGAAACTAAATGGAGTTACACCAAGTATTAATTTCATTCCAATTGTGGTTACCCACATTTCATAGCTGTCACATTACTTCACCCCACACCCCATTCCATCTTCACACCAGACATTATATTATTTCTGGTCCTATCTCCAAGCCAGGTACAGAAACTTAGTTCATTAGTTCCAGCAGCATTAGCTTGCATTTTTCCAAGCTGAATCTCATACAGTTGCATTTTCCCTGTGTTTCCAATCTCTTTAGGTCTCTTCAGGTTTCTCCTCCAACCCTCTTAGTGAATCCAAGGAAAGATATAACAGAAAAACAGGTTATCTAGAAGAAAAAGGTGATGACAGTGATTAGAGGCCACAAAAGACTTCCATATGAGGAGAGATTAAAAAGACTGAGCTGAGCTGGATGAAAGGGCTCATGAGGGAGGAATACAAACAGTATGAATGATTGCAGCAAAGGTGGATCAAATGCTTTTTTTTTTTTAACCTTTTCTAATAATGCAAAAAGAAGGGGACTAACTAGACTTAAGCAAGAAAAGGAATTTTTGTAACCACATGACATTTATACAAGTAATGAGAACATCCAGTTATATTAGACAGATTTACATTTTTATAAAAGGATAAACTCAAGTGTTTAATTTGTGATAGGGCTTGCCAGAGCTGAGCCCAGGCACCTCTAGGCTTGGCAGTTCATAGCCTCAGCACTTTTGGGCTTGCTGCATCAATTATCAATGTAAAAAAAAAAAAATTGCTTGAGCCCCATCACCAAATTGCTTGAGCCTTGGCAAGTCTTTCATTACAAATTAAGCACTGGATAAAATCATTCATCAAAAATTATTGCCACTAATTGATGGGGATTAAGGGGGGTGAGGGGAGACTTCTCTTATGGGTAGGAAATACAGTAATTAGGATTTCCTGCACCTTCTTATGAAGCATCTGATACTGGTCAGCCAGACAGGGCATCTCACTATATGGACCACGGATGTGACTGAGTAGGGCAATCCCTATCTGGTTATGCTTTAAAAGTTTGTTTTTTTCCCAAAAAGGATGGTCTTGAAGCACATTGTCAAAGCAATGAGATCCTTGGTACTTCTTTGCCTGGCTTTTGTTAACTGCATTGTTCCAAAAGACTTCAGTTGTCTTAGTGGATTACAGATGGAGATGCAGTTGTTGATGTACCCCAGTCTTCACCAAGGCCTAGAAGTGGAGTAGGACCCACCCAGTGGAGCACGTGGAGCTCACAGTCAGGGATGACATACTCATAGCAGCTCTTCCTGTTGAGAAGGTGAGCTGCTGCATTCTGTGCAATTGGAATTTCTGCATCACTTCAACCTTCAACCCCAGAATTACAGTAATCCAGTATGGAAGCAACAAATGCATGGATTCCTTTGGCCAGATCCTCACTAGGGAGGATGGGTCAAAGTCTCCTAGCAAACAGTTTCTTGACAGGGATAGTAAATTCTGCAGGACCGTGAAGCTTTGCACCTCTTCGATGGATTAGGGAGGGAAATGCACCTTGAAAGGAGGAGAAACCAGTGGCCTAGCTAATTCTTCAAAACATTGCTTCTGCTTGACCAGCTGTTCTTCATTCAAGTGCTTTTAGGCAGTGGGATCTTTGTGATGGTGTTGACTATACAGAAAATGAGACACACACCCCCAGGTTGGTGTCATTGCTATTTAGCTGGCAGGCAAGCCAAGGAGGTCTGACTGCTTCTCTAAGTGGTCTCAGGGAGAAAATGAAATGGAGGAAGAGCCTCTGGCATGTTAACTACAGTGGAGTTTAAAAATTACTTTCCTTCCCTGAGATTCTACCATCTTGATATTCCCCTTAGAATCATAGAATATCAGGGTTGGAAGGGACCTCAGGTGGTCATCTAGTCCAACCCCCTGCTCAAAGCAGGACCAATCCCCAACTAAATCATCCCAGCCAGGGCTTTGTCAAGCCTGACCGTAAAAACCTCAAAGGAAGGAGATTCCACCACCTCCTTAGGTAACACATTCCAGTGTTTCACCACCCTGCTAGTGAAAAAGTTTTTCCTAATAGCCAACCTAAACCTCCCCCACTGCAACTTGAGACCTTTATTCCTTGTTCTGTCATCTGCTACCACTGAGAACAATCTAGATCCATCCTCTTTGGAACCCCCTTTCAGGTAGGGGAAAGCAGCTATCAAATCCCCCCTCATTCTTCTCTTCTGAAGACCAAACATCCCCAGTTCCCTCAGCCTCTCCTCATAAGTCATGTGTTCCAGTCCCCTAATCATTTTTGTTGCCCTCCGCTGGACTCTTTCCAATTTTTCCACATCCTTCTTGTAGTGTGGGACCCAAAACTGGACACAGTACTCCAGATGAGGCCTCACCAATGTCGAATAGAGGAGAACGATCACGTCCCTCGATCTGATGGCAATGCCCCTACTTATACAGCCCAAAATGCCATTGGTCTTCTTGGTAACAAGGGTACACTGTTGACTCATATCCAGCTTCTCATCCACTGTAACCCCTAGGTCCTTTTCCGCAGAACTGCTGCCTAGCCATTTGGTCTCTAGTCTGTAGCGGTGCATGGGGTTCTTCCATCCTAAGTGCAGGACTCTGCACTTGTCCTTGTTGAACCTCATCAGATTTCTTTTGGCCCAATCCTCTAATTTGTCTAGGGCCCTCTGTATCCTATCCCTACCCTCCAGCATATCTACCTCTCCTCCCAGTTTAGTGTCATCTGCAAACTTGCTGAAGGTGCAATCCACACCATCCTCCAGATCATTAATGAAGATATTGAACAAAACCGGCCCGAGGACCAACCCTTGGGCCACTCCACTTGATACTGGCTGCCAACTAGACATGGAGCCATTGATCACTACCCGTTGAGCCCTTTCATAATGAATTGTTCTAACTTCTGTACAAACTGAATCTGCTGGGTTTTTTCCCCCTCCAGAACAGACAGCAGACTTTTTCCCTCTTAAAAATAGACTTCATTTTTCCTTCACCTTCTAATCTGAATTATCCTTAGTAGAGTTCAAGATGGATGTGGTGATGTGTAGCACTTGAAAAGTCTCAACACCTGATCTCCACAGGACTATGTTTAGTCAGTCCAGATTAAAACGTCCTGCACCATCATGCTCCTAGGTCCTCCTAATAAAAATCAGTCCTGACATCTCCTTCCCTCCTATCACCCCCTCCACCTACATACACCTAATTAATTAATTCCAGGCTCCCTAATTTTGTTTGCAGGGCTTCTGTAGGGCTGCTGCCATTCTGGACATGTAGGAAACCCTTGGCCTTCCACATGGGCTGCTCTCCTTCTCACTCCCATGCCTCACCAGGAAAAGCAGCAGCAGCATGCTTTGGGCAGCCCCCGTCTAGGCGGTGGCTGGGCTCCGGCGCTCCCTGGGCAGGAAAGCTACAGTTGGGATCTAAACTGCTTGACAAACCCTTTGTCTTCTGTGTTCTGGTTGCATTCCACCTCAGTCTCGTTGGGAGAAAGAGAAATCCTTGACTCCAAACCAAAGCAATAGCTACAATGGTGGCTAAGTGAGAAGGGCCTCAGTTCATCAGCGAAGGAGCAGTCCGAGGGAATGCAGCCATTCTGGAGTACTGCTGGACGTCAGTTTCTGCCTTGCCAGGAGCAACAGCAGCCTCAGTTGCTCTGCTCTTCCTTCCCACTCCCCTTCTCTTAAAAGGCGAAATGACCCTCCTTCACTGCAAAGCAGCAGCATGGCTTGCTGCTCTGCTTCCTGCCCACCCCAACCCCTCCAGCTAAAGGATAGAGTTTGAACTACTCTGCTCCTTCCTTTCCCAATTCTCAGGGAATGAGCCAGAACCTATCCAGCTCACTCATCAGGAAAAGCTACTTGTCCTAGGTAAGTGAAAGCGGAGTTTTTCCCAACCTCCAGCCACATGATGCATAAAACGATCCAGTTACACAAGAGACTCAGTTTTTTCCAACTCTTTTGATTTTATCACAAGTCTCTTTGTATTGGGCATTTTTCTTAAAGCCTCAGCTCCTAGAGTCATGTGATTAGATCAGTGTTTCAGCTTACATTAAAAAAATAAAAAAGTAAGTTTCTAGTCCTCATGGTTGCGGAGAAAAGCTTTAAAATGTGAACCCTGGTGTTTAAGGCATCAGAATGCAAATAAAAAGGACCCAACATTTTCTTAAAAAAAGAAATTTAATTATTTTTGAACACCTGGAGCTGGCAATACTGAAAATTGGCCCAGCTATTAAGTCAATCTGCTGGACTGAAGAGACTTCAGTTTAAATTCTCAAATAAATCAAGACACATCAAGAAGATACAAAGTTTTCTTCTGTCATCATGCTAAGCGATATAGCATGTTTACCTTCCAGAAAGAGAAGAATTAGGAGGTATAAAACTAATTTGCTCAACGGTATACAAAGAAGTAGACATCAATATTGTTGGTTTATGTATAACGTGTGTCAAACGTATAGTGCAACGGCCAAGCTATGCGGATAGCATACCAACAGTAAAGGCCACAGTGAATGAGGTTACTTAATTTAAAACATTTCATTATGCAGAAACAATCTGAAGCACACTCTCTTCTGTCTAGCAGTGCCATTTAATGAGATGGGAGGGGTGGAAAGAAAGACTAGCATTCTATGTAGGGAAAGGAAGCAGTCTTCCTCCACAGATAAATAATCCAAGTACTTCAAGCTGTGAAGCTCATTTATTTTGAAGCACTAAATATCTTGTCTCAGTAGAAGAGAGAAAGCAGAACAGCTATTTTTGCCCACAGCCAGAGCCAGCAAGAGGAAATTACAATACCCTGAAGAGCAGCTTTGCTTTCTTTTCCTTAACCAGAGTCATAAATACAGAGAGGACTTCACCTGCTTAAACCAAACAGGTAGCTGGAGATTTGAAATTTGTACACAAACTAGCCAACCCATCAGTCCCATCCATAGTGTAGTCATACATGTAATTACACACACATATTATGATCATTAATATAACAGGTGCTTTTACATTCAGATATCATGCAGGCTATTAAAAATAATTTAAAAAAAGTCACAAAATAATCAAAGACAAATCTAACCTGCCACTGCACCGTGAGAAAAACTGCCCCAATGAAATTGTACCTCACGGACACTACAGTATATAAATGTATTGCTCCAACCCTCTTAGAAGTAGTTTTAGCATGTAGGTTGCCAGGTGTCCCATTTTCAACTAAACACCAGGTCGAAAATGGACCCACCCCAGCCCAGTTAAAATGAGTGAGCGTGGGTGGGGGAGAACGAGCAAGGGAGGGAGGGGGGATGGAGTGAGCAGTAATAATTGCTCCCTGCTGCAGAAAAATCATTTGCTCTGCAGATCTTCCCTTTAAGGGAGATTTAAAACAAAAGAAGAGCCTTTGCTTGTATTACCTAAGGATTTCTGAGGGAGACATCCCAGGGGTGTCTAAGCACGAACAGTTAATATTCAAAGAATTAAACAGCTAGTTTTCTGTTCACTTTTTGTAGTTTTCCATTACTCTCAGCTTGAGCTAGTTTCTTTAGTGAATTTATCTTGATCTTCAGTTTCTACAGTCTGTCAACAGTCATTCATTTTCAGTTTCTGAGGCAACAGGGCAATGAAGCAACATTTGGGTTATAAACACTGAATGGGAAAGTTTATTAAAAGTTTTCCTTTAGGTTAAGAAAAATAACCATAGAAATAGCTATTTTGTGAGATTTACTTAAAATAGAGAACCTATGCTTTGGTCAGCAGGCTTTCTTTCAAAGGCACATCTGAATTCATGGCTCAGACTGACACTGCTTACACTATGACAGGTTTCAGAGTAACAGCCGTGTTAGTCTGTATTCGCAAAAAGAAAAGGAGGACTTGTGGCATCTTAGAGACTAACCAATTTATTTGAGCATGAGCTTTCGTGAGCTGTAGCTCAGGAAAGCTTATGCTCAAATAAATTGGTTAGTCTCTAAGGTGCCACAAGTCCTCCTTTTCTTCTTACTGCTTACACTCTACACAGAAATGCAGAGGGGTTGTTACATGGTAGCTCCTCAGGCAGTCTCTCAACTTGTTGCCCTCACTTCAAAAAAAAACACAGTTGTCATCCCCACAACTGCTGCCGCTTGTAGTCATCAGGAGGAGCAAAAGAAGCTGTTTCGTTACCTTTAGACCGGAGCTAAGTGTCTCAAGCGCCGGCCATGAGTCCCTCATCCGTAGCGCTCCCACTAAGCTTTCGCAGCTACCACCACCTCCAGTGCAATCCAGTGCCACAGCTCGGAGGCCAGCGCAGCGCGCAGGGGAATGGAGCCGTGGGCCAGGTGTGCTCTCTGCCCAGGCGCCCAGTGGCTGCTTCGGGGCGAGAGGAGCTGAAACCTGAGATTACAGGGACAGTTTGGGTTTGGCTCCCAAGGCGACGGGCGCCTGTCAAGCCCCCAAGACAAACCGGTCTCTCGCACCTGAGCGGAACCCCAGCCATTTCCAGCCCAGATCCCCGGGGAGGCGACAGGGGCTCCTGGAACAAGCCCCTGGGGACGCTGCGACACGGAAGAGCCGAGAGCGGCAGTGGCGGGGGAGCAACTAGCCCCCGCGGGCTGCGCGGCGAGAGGGGAATTACCCGGGTCTTGGCGCGCTGGTGCCTCTCCGGGTCCGAGTAAGTCCTGTCCACAGCCAGGCCGGTGTCGCTTCCAGGCATGGTGCCCCCGCGCCCCTGTTCCCCTCGGGCCGCCCCAGAGCCAGCAGCGCCCCGCGGGAGCTGCGCCCGAGCACGGAGCCCGGCTTCGCCGTCCCGCCGCTTGTGCCTCCTCCCGCCCCGGCTGCGGCGCGGGCTGCCGCCGGGTGCGCGACCGGCGGGCACGCCCGGCAGCGGCGCCTCCTGCCCCCGCCCATAACCCCTTTAACCCTCCGGCGGCCGCGCCGCGCCCCTGCCTGGAGCGGCCGAGAGAGCTGGGGCCGCTCCCTGGGCAAACCAGTCCCGACGCTCAGGGATTCCCTGCGCCAGGGCGATGGAGGCGGCGGCGGGGGCCGGGCGCTGCCGCGGGGAGAAAGACAGAGGCGCTTGGACGAAAGGAGAAAACAAAAGGGGCCCAAACCCCTGCTTTCTGGCGGGCTCGGGTAGCCCCGGGCAGCCCAAAGGCTCAGCCTGCAGGAGGCAGGGGCGAGGGCCCTTGATCTGCTCCCGCTTTCATTCGAGTCTCTCCGCACTGTCACTCAGCCGGCGAGGAGATCCCAACACTGCCCTGCCTTTGCCTTTCAAACCTTTTAAATCTGGGGTCATTGAGTGCTCCTGGGTGAGAGGCACTGGCTAGGCAGGACTTGTACTAGCTAAGCCACCCTCTCTCCTCGCCTCTCCCACCCAGGGCTAAGGGCTTGTCTGCGCTGAAAACGCTGCAGCACCACCACCACCATAGCGCTTCCGTGTAGACGTGAGCTAGACCAGGCGTTCTCCCGACAATTTTTTTGGTGGCCTCACAGTGCGGCAATTTTTCCAAAAAACTTAATTAACTTCAGGAAAAACGAATAAATATGCACACATCCCTGTCCAAATCATTGTAATTTATGTATGTAGGGTGTGGTTTTTTTGCAGACTCAGTAATAACTGCATACAGTTGTCCCTATTCTTTACTGGAGGGAAACAGAATAGAAACACAAATAAGGTGTTTCGCATGTTCTTGTCTTTTGTTGTTGTTTCTTTTGCTTTTTTGGTTTCTGGTTTTTGTTTGTATAGACTTGCTAGCTAGTAAGTCTGCTTCTGTGAAAAGTGATATTTGTATGTTTGTTAATATCACTATTCACAACAGACCAAACAGTAACAAGTCACAAGGACCAAATAATATTCACCCAAGACTTCTGAAGAAGGGATAGCTCAGTGGTTTGAGCATGGGCCTCCTAAACTCAGGATTATGAGTTCAGTCCTTGAGGGGGCCATTTAGGGATCTGGGGCAAAAATTGGGGATTGGTCCTGCTTTTTGAGCAGGGGGTTGGATTAGATGACATCCTGAGGTCCCTTCCAACCCTGATATTCTATGATTCTAAGGAAATCAAATATATAATTGCAGAACTAACCATGGTATGTAACCTATCACTTAACTCAGTCTCAGTACCAGATGACTGGTGGATAGCTAATGGGATGAATTTGCTGATGTTATGGGTCAACTGATGTTATGGTCATATGATTCTTTGAGCTAAAAAATATGAAATGAGAAGGAACTATGCCATATGACATTCACTTTCCATAAATCAGAGTTCTTATTCTGCCAGTGATGTGACTCTGCTCATATTTCCAGGAGATAATTTCAGTGGGAAATTCACTGTGTGTGGATTGAGAGCAGGATATGCCCAACACTGACTCCATTTAAAAGGTCATGAACTATTTTTACCCAACATAGTTTCCCCCACAAAAAGGAAGATTAAGATGTTTATTTTCTATTTCTTCTATAAATCTCACTATTATCACTCATGTTGCTATTGTTTCCACACATTTCAGCCCCACAACGTAGCAGAATGTTATCTGTGTAAATAAGAGCTCCAGAAACCTCTTAAAAAAGCAGTTATATGCTGAGAAGTGACTGTAACAAGGGTATAATAGGGTTCTTTGTTTCCTCTTGCAACAAATTTCAGGCCAGATTTGCTCACTTTATACATACAAATACAGGAAAAAGAACGGTTAGGTTCAAGGGAATCAAATAGCCCCAAAATTTCTGTGGGCCAAGTCCTCTTACATTCCCAGCTGAAAGTCTCTCCCTAGTGCTATTAAAGGGTGTTGACTTTTTCACCTTTTGTATTAACAAAAATACAATTTAATAGCTAGCAAGAAACAGAATTAAGCAAACGAGTGAGAAAAAATCTGATTATCAGTGCTCTTCTGTACTTTGAACAATTTCATTAAAGACTACTTGATCTCCTGTCTACACCCTGTGTTTGTAACTATAAATAATAAAGATGAAACTCCAAATGGGAGAGTTCCTCTGTATTTGCATCAATTTGTAATCACTATGGAAGCATGTGTGAAATTGGTTACTGATGCAGAACTCTTCCTTGTAAGGCACTGTAATGGTGTCATGTAAGAGAGTGAGAGGTTTCAGAGTAGCAGATGTGTTAGTCTGTATTCGCAAAGCACACTAGGTATTTTCCACTGAATGTGTCAGGGCTAATAGCATAAACTTCACAACAGACTTCCTAGCTAGCAAGTCTGCTGTGAAAAGTGATATCGGTTTTTAAACATACTAGCTAGCAATAAATAAACTACAATGTTTTGGATGTGTATATATGCATATTTGTTTTTCCTAAATGACTGAATGCATCTGATGAAGTGAGCTGTAACTCACGAAAGCTTATGCTCAAATAAATTGGTTAGTCTCTAAGGTGCCATTCTTTTTGCGAATACAGACTAACACGGCTGCTACTCTGAAACCTAAAGTTAAGTATTTTAGGAAAAAGTTTCAGAGTGGCCACCAGGAAGAGGTGGTGGCTACATTCTGAGGCCACCAAAAAATTTGTCATGAGAATCCCTGATGGTTATCACTTAAATCAGCTTCTGTACCAGATGATTGGAGGATAGCTAGTGTGATGCTGATTTTTTTAAAAGGTTCCAAAGGTGATCCAGGCAATTACAAACCAGTAAGCTTAACTTCAGTGCAGGTATATTGGTTGAAACTATAATAAAGAGCAGAATTATTACACACATAGATGAAGTCAATCTGTTGGGGAAGAGTCAACACAGCTTTTATAAAGGGAAATCATCCTCACCAATCTATTACAGTTCTTTGGGGGGGGTCAACAAACATGTGGACAAGGCTGATCCAATGGATACAGTTTACTTGGACTTTCAGAAAGCATTTGACAAGGTCCCTCACCAAAGGCTCTTAAGCGAAGTAGACAATCAAGGGATAAGAGGGAAAGTCCTCTCATGAGTCAGTAACTGGTTAAAATATAGGAAATGAAGGGCAGAATTAACAGTCAGTTTTCATAGTGGAGAGAAGGAAAGACAGGACGCTGGGTTAGATGCACTATTGGTCTGCCCCAGTATGGCCATTCTTACGCTCTAAAAACAGTGTGCTGCTGTAGCGCTTCAGTGTAGACACTCACTACAGCAACACCTTGTCGATGTAGTTAATCCACCTCCCCGAGAGGTAGTATCTAGGTCAATGGGCAAATTCTTCCACCAACCTAGCAGTGTCTACCCCAGGAGTTAGGCTTAATTACATCACTCAGTGGTGTGGATTTTTCACACCTGAATGATGTCGCTAGGACTATGTAACTTTCTAGCGTAGGACAGGCCATAGCTGTTCTTGCTTGGGGAGGTGGTGTTCCCAAAGATTCAGAAAAACCCTTTTCATCAGTGTTGGCTGCTTCTACACTATGGGGTTATGCCTGTACAGCTCTGGCGCCATAGGCTGGGGCACTCTCCATAATGTAGACATATCCTAACTCTTGCTCAGCTACTATTTTGTCCTCTGTGTCTCCCTTCAAAAAGACAGTGTGGTAATTTCTCTTGTAGTCATAGATGGGCTAAGGTAAGAACAACATTCCCAGTGTTGTCAACTTTCACTATATTTGGAATTTTTCTGAAAGGTCCAGCCCCACAAGGCCAGTGATTATGTGACAATCTCAGCTTTCATTAAAATAAAATTTAAAAAGTAGTTAAGTTTCAAGCCCTCACCGTTGTGGACAAAAAATGGCAAAAAATAAGAAAAATCTGACATTTATTATTTTTTAAGACCTCATGATTTTGAGGGCCTGACTCATGATTTTTGATCTCGTGACATTGGCAACACTGACTTCTGTTGAACATTTCAGTGCCACTGCTGTGGAGCACTCAGGAGCCATTCATTTTAATATAACACCTGCTTGATAGAGTCTAGTAAATCTACAAAATAAACAGGGCACAGATTTTCAAAGGAGCCTAAGGGAGTTAGGCACCTAACTTGCATTGATATTTTTCTTGTTTATCAGCACTGTACATTACCAGTATGGTTATAAATCTTGACATATAATAGAAAACAGAAGTCCAAGATTAAATCTGCAAGCCTTATGCAAATCTAAGGAAAATATACTTTCCAGTGACATCTCAGTATAGCATACCTAGTCCAGAAGTGCTTTGAATACCCTATTAGATTAATACATTTAAACTAATAATTTAACAACAGGAGCAATGTAGAAATAAAAGCATTTTGTAGAGTTACTCACTCTCCTTACAATGTGTCTGGTAACACCCATTTTTTCATGTTCTGTGTGTATATAAATCCCCCCAGTGTATTTTCCACTGAATGCATCCGATGAAGTGAGCTGTAGCTCACGAAAGCTTATGCTCAAATAAATTGGTTAGTCTCTAAGGTGCCACTAGTATTCCTTTTCTTTTTGCGAATACAGACTGTCAAGGTTCCTCCCCCACTCTGAACTCTAGGGTACAGATGTGGGGACCTGCATGAAAAACCTCCTAAGCTTATCTTTACCAGCTTAGGTCAAAACTTCCCCAAGGTACAAAATATTACACCCGTTGTCCTTGGACTGGCCGCTACCACCACCAAACTAATACTGGTTACTGGGGAAGAGCTGTTTGGACGCATCCTTCCCCCCAAAATACTTCCCAAAACCTTGCACCCCACTTCCTGGACAAGGTTTGGTAAAAAGCCTCACCAATTTGCCTAGGTGACTACAGACCCAGACCCTTGGATCTTAAGAACAATGAACAATCCTCCCAACACTTGCACCCCCCCTTTCCTGGGAAATGTTGGATAAAAAGCCTCACCAATTTGCATAGGTGACCACAGACCCAAACCCTTGGATCTGAGAACAATGAAAAAGCATTCAGTTTTTTTACAAGAAGACTTTTAATAAAAAATAGAAGTAAATAGAAATAAAGAAATCCCCCCTGTAAAATCAGGATGGTAGATATCTTACAGGGTAATTAGATTCAAAAACATAGAGAACCCCTCTAGGCAAAACCTTAAGTTACAAAAAAGATACACAGACAGAAATAGTTATTCTATTCAGCACAATTCTTTTCTCAGCCATTTAAAGAAATCGTAATCTAACACATACCTAGCTAGATTACTTACTAAAAGTTCTAAGACTCCATTCCTGTTCTGTCCCTGGCAAAAGCAGCATATAGACAGACACACAGACCCTTTGTTTCTCTCCCTCCTCCCAGCTTTTGAAAGTATCTTGTCTCCTCATTGGTCATTTTGGTCAGGTGCCAGCGAGGTTACCTTTAGCTTCTTAACCCTTTACAGGTGAGAGGAGCTTTCCCCTGGCCAGGAGGGATTTCAAAGGGGTTTACCCTTCCCTTTATATTTATGACACAGACTAACACGGCTGCTACTCTGAAACCTGTCATTTATGTTGCAGGAAGCATTTACAATTCTCCCTCCCCCAGTGCAATAATGAAACAGCTCAGGGACCAAATTCTGCCCCAAGTTACACTAGTGTAAATCTGGAGTTGTTTCAGATTCACACTGTAGTGACAAGAGCAAGATTTCACGTTCTGTTCTCATGAAATGCATGTGAATGCACTTCTTGGCGCTGGCATCACACCACCTTTGTTCTCAAGCTTCAGGGAACAGCACCCCTGAGGCCTGCACACATATACATCTCATTACTTTTGCACACCCTTGAGTGATTTATTGCCCATTTTAAAAGATTCCCATAATCATTTAACTTTTGTTTGCTAAACCTTACGTTCAGTAGCATTGTGTATGAAACAGGATTTGGTGTTGAGGGTTAATTATGTGACACAAGAGCCTAGTTAGTTTTCATGTTGTAAAATATTAGGAATCTCAAATAAAAAGAAAAGAGAACTAGAACTCACTCCTTTGGTAGGTTTTACTTCTGTTACGCTAACTCCTCCTTTTCTTCAGTTATCTCCCAATATAGAGCCAAATCCAGTAGTCAATGGGTCTTCTAGTGTATAAGGAGCACAATTTGCTCCATAGATTTATTCATGGAAGCAAAATCATACAGTATACCTGTACATAAGTGCTTATCTGCCATTCCACCCCACAGCTTTTATGTAGCTATAAGACAAAGGCAGTAGTTGAAGTTGGAAGGCTGTTAGGCAGATGCTTTAAAATAAGCATAGGCTTTCTTCAGGTCCTCAACATTAACATAGAATTAAGGTTCATTATCCAAAACATGTTTTGGAGGGGGGGGGTGGTTTAGGGTATGGGGACAAAGCTCTTTGGGTCAGGGACTGTCTTTTTGTTCTGTGTTTTCACAGTGCCTAGCACAATGCAGTCCTGCTCCATGACTGGGGCTCCTAAGCGCTATGGTAATACAAATAAATACATAATAATGGAAGAAGCATTAGTTCCCAGATTTTCATAGCAAAGTCCACAACCATGCATTTCTGAAGCAGACTGTGCAATTTACAGAATCAAGGAAGGAGCTTCCACATTTCCTAGTCCTCTTCGTTTCCTCAGAAGCGTGCAGGAACTTATGCTCTTCCCAAATTCAGCTGAGCAAAGTGTTTGGGAGATAAGTAGTTGAGAAAGGACATGCAGAAAGCTTCAAGTGCCAGACTATTTAACAATATAGGACTTGTTCTATTCCTAGTTCATGCAAAAGTTTTAAGAGGCCACAAAATGATGGAACCTACAATTACCTCCACAAAAGAGGGAGACAGGGCAGCACCACACAAGTAATACATAACACATGCATGTTGCAGGCAGTGTTCATTGGTGGAATGATGCGTGCACAAAGTAAGCAGTGTTTCTGGTAAAGGGGATTATGAGGAGACAGAATAATGTGTTTAGCTCCACAGGACCTAGAAACTGCATTAAAGGCATGATTACCAATCAGATCTAGTAAGTAGTTCTTTTCATCACCTCCATTTGAAAGAAGATGGAAGGAGGAGGCGAGTTCCAGACTATATTTTCATAATGCAAGCAAGTCGAGAGGTACCATTTAAGGTTCTAGCCGGGGTGGGCAAAGTTTTTGGCCTGAGGGCCACATCTGGGTATGGAAATTGTACAGCAGGCCATGAATGCTCACGAAATTGGGGTTGGGATGCAGGAGAGGGTGCAGGCTCTGGGGTGGGGCCAAAAATGAGGATTTCAGGGTGTGGGAGGGTGCTCCGGGCTGGGGCAGGGAGGGTGGTGTGTGGGAGGGGGGGTGAGGACTATGAGTGGGGCTGCGGATGAGGGGTTTGGGGTGTAGGAGGGTGCTCCGGGCTGGGACTGAGGGGTTTGGAGGGCGGGAGGGGGATCAGGCCTGGGGCGGGGGTTGAGGCACGAGTGGGTGAGAGCTCCAGCTGGGGGTGCAGGCTCTGGGGTGGGGCTGGGGATGAGAGTTGGGATGCAGGAGGGTGCTCCGGGCTGGGACCAGGGGTTCGGAAGGCGGGAGGGGGATCAGGACTGGGGTAGGGGGTTGGGGGTTGATCAGGGGTGCAGGCTCGGGGCAGCATTTACCTCAAGCGGCTCCTGGAAGCAGCAGCATGTCCCCGCTGCAGCTCCTACATGGAGACACAGCCAGGTGGCTCTGCTGCGTGCTGCCCCGTCTGCAGGCACCACCCCTGCAGCTCCTATTGGCCGCCATTCCTGGCCAAATGGGAGCTGCAGGGGCGGTACTTGGGGTGGGGGCAGCATACAGAGCGGAGCCTCCTGGGCTGTCCCTACACATAGGAGGGACGTGCTGATCCTTCCAGGGGCCATGCGGAGCAGCCCGCAACCCTGCTCCCTGGCTGGAGCAGGGCAAGCCCCAGATCTCGCTCCCCAGTGGGAGCTTAAGGGCCAAATTAAAACAGCTGGCGGGCCAGATGCGGCCCGCAGGCTGTAGTTTGCCCACCCCTGCTCTAGCCAATCTAATGCCGCTCTTTCTTCCTTCTCCCTCACCTGCTCTCACACCTGTACTACTACATCCTCCATGTGCTATAGCATAGACACCTGGACTCCATTATCCTACAGTATATTCACTGAATACCTTTCATTTTTCTTGGCTGAGTACAGACAAAAAACCCCAATCCAACCACCCCACCCCCATTTGTGCAATACCCCTTTCCCACCCCTAAAGTAGAGCTACAACTCTTTAACACAGCAGTTAAATGAACACAGAATTTCCCACAGAAACATTATCTCTGGATTATCCTAAAAAAACCCACACTTCATTTCTCAGTTTGTATATTCACATTCAGTGTAAATCTGTGTCGTTTTTGGTCCTGATATTGGCAACATCATTTAAAGAACATGAAGTTAGCTTAAACTTGGCATGTATAGTACTAATGACTAGTAGATAAATTCGCTTATCTTCCTGTAGTTTTCGCCAACTACTTTATAAAATTCAGTTGTATGGTGATGTTTATGAAAAAACAATGTGAAATCATCCTAGCCATCCATCATGTCATTTTTAAAGTTCAAATTTCTCATAAGCATTCACTGACTTACTGTTCTCAAAGATACACTCCAATTTCATCATTTTCCAGTTTTCTCCCTTGTCAATACTTTACTGACACTATCCACAATTCATAACTCCCGACACTTCCACTGCTTTTCTCGCCTATTCAAGAAGTGACCTTTTAAAAATAAGTGAATTGGGAATGGGAGTAGGATTTACAAATGCCACGCAGGATGTTTGGAGAAACCTAAAGGATATTAAAGCACATAAATGGGAACCCGCATTCTGTATTTCTACACACAGAAGGGCAGATTTTCAGCCCCGGCTCTAGCTGCTTTGTATTGCCTCTCGAGCACGAAGTAGCTGGAGGGGCAGCAGAAGATTCTCTCTGGCAAAGAGGAATCCTTACTACATAGAAATGGACGGCTGGGTGATCCAGTGGATGGGAATGGACTGGAAATCAGACTGGTTATGTTCCCACCTCTTCAGCTGTTTGACCTTGGGCAAATCACTTGATCTCTCTGTGTTTTCATTACCCCATCTGTAAAGTGGGGACAATAGCACCTACTTTGTGAAGACCTTTAAGATCAATGGATGAAAAGTGCTATTATATGCAGTACTTTATTATTGGCAGAAGAAATGTTACGCCCAGTATCCAGTATTGGCAGAGGCAGAATCATTGGAAAGGCAGAGGTCTCCTCTCCTCCCACAATAGGAACTTTTGTTCCCTACACAGAGTACTGAGTATTCATATGAGTTTTAACATGCACTCAAAAGCCTTGTCCCAAAAGCTCATCAGTTGAAGCAACCATCTCCAGCAAAAAGTTTATGTGAAGGAGTCTATCAGTGCCACTTCTAGTCAGACAGGTAATGGGACTCAGCGGAATGACGTAAGACTCACAGAGACAAGGTTGGTGAGGTAATATATTTTATTGGACCAACTTCTGTTGTGAGAGAGAAACTTTCAAGCTACACAGAGCTCTTCCTCAGGTCTGGGAAAGGTACTCAGAGTGTCACAGCTAAATACAAAATAGATCAAATCAGTGGCACCAAAAGGGGGCGGAGGGCAGGGGCGGACCTCACCTCCACTTCCCACCAAGGCCCCACCCCTCATCCAGACCAGCATGGAGCCTGGCAGGGGAACCCGGGCACGGGTTGAGAGCAGCCCCTAGCCTATGTTCCATCCTTCCGGGCTCCCCGCCCAGCACAGGGCATGTGGATGTGAAGGGTCCATGATGGCTCCCCACAGCTGCCTGCTCGGTAGGGTGGGGCTCGGAGCCACAGCCCAGCTATGACAAGAGCCGTGCAGGCAGCTGTGGGGAGCTGCGGACCCTTCATCTGTCCAGGGTGGGAGGCCCAGGGGGCAGGAACATGAGCTGAGAACTGCTCCACTCAGGCCCCCTGCACTGCGGGCAGGTTGAGGGTCCACCATGGCTCTTATCATGAGTGGCTCTTATCATGGCCAGGTTGTGACTCCGAGGCTTCCTCTTCCCCAGCCAGAGCCAGGTCATGGTCAGAGCCACAGGGGCAGTTGTGGGGATGCACTGCACCTGCACAGGGTGAGGGACCCCGAGGGCAGAGACACAGTCAGGGGGCTGCTTTCAGCCCCCACCCAAGTGTGGGCAGGGTGGGCTCTCTGGTCCCGCTCCGATTTGGCCAAGGGCGGGGTGACGGAGCCCCCGGTCCCTGGGCCCCCAACTTTTGGGAAGACTCCCAAAGCCTTGGAACAGATAATTTAGCATAAGTAGTTAGCACATAGCCTAGGAGACCATTCAAATTGAAGTGGCCCATTAACATCCTTGTAGTCAAAGGACAAAAAGGGGTGGAGGGGTGTGATGTTGCACTCCGTATGTTTTATGGAAATAGGCTAATGAGTGTAAATATGATGTAACTGGAATATGCTTTAGGCAAAAGGTCTCTTGTAAGGTATCATTACAAAGCTTATAAGCTACTGAGTGTGTTCATCCTATTTGTATGAATGTATCATTCTTGTATCTGAAACTAGGAATATGTAGCATAACTCTGAGATCCTATTGTAATTATGCAAAGTGTGAGCCATTAATGGTGGTTTAGAATCTTGATAGCTCCCATTAACTAGGACAATTGGTTGAAGATGGCTCTGTTTACTTGTAAGCCTTCCTGTATACGCATGTGCCAGTGAGTGGGTAATGAAGTCTCACAGGACATGTAAACATGTCACATGATACTGGAATCCATCTTTAACCTGGTGCTTTTCCATTTAGAAGGAGGGGTGGGAACCCAGAGAAAGACAAAGGATTCCTGGCTTGTGCAAAAGATATAAAAGGGGGTGGAACAGAACAAAGGGGGGTGCCAGTCATGAGAAATCCTCTAGAATTCCACCTGAGCTGGAACTAACAAGATGGTACCAGGGGAAAGGACTGGGCCCAGAGGTGAGGAGGAGTCTAGCCTGAGAAAGAAGCTTATTGGAACATCTCTAAGGGGGAGATTTACCTGTATTCAGTTTCTTAATGTATTAGGCTTAGACTTATGTGTTTTGTTTTATTTTGCTTGGTAAATTACTTTGTTCTGTCTGTTATTACTTGGAACGATTTAAATCCTACTTTTTCTACATAATAAAATCACTTTTGTTTATTCATAAACCCAGAGTATGTGATTAATACCTGGGGGAGCAAACAGCAGTACACATCTCTCTATCAGTGTTACAGAAGGTAGACAATTTATGAGTTTACCCTGTATAAGCTTTATACAGAGTAAAACACATTCATTTGGGGTTTGGATCCCATTGGGAGCTGGGTATCTGGGTGCTGGAGACAGGAGCACTTGCTGAGCTGTTTTCAGTTGAGTCTGCAGCTTTGGGGGCGTGGTTCAGACCCTGGGTCTGTGTTACAGCAGGCTGGCATGTCTGGTTTCTGAAGTTACAGCGGGCTGGTTTCTGAAGCCCCAAGCTGGCAAAGAAAATGGGCTCAGAGGTAGTCTCAGAACATCAGGTGACAGTCCCAAGGGGGTTTCTGTGACCGAACCCATCACAAAGGGTTACTGGGTTACAATTTGATATAATAAGCCATACATCCAGTTATCCATGAGCATGTGGTTTTAGCAGCATTCCCAGTTTGTGTTTGCCAAAGTGTGAGCCTTTTACACCCGTTAGAAATGAGATATTCTCTTACCAGTGCACAGTCCAGCTGCCATGAAGCCAGGCTAAGTCTACTAATCACTTTGTTGCTTTGGAATGTTGATGCTGATGAAAATTCAGATATGTCAGACTAAAACCTTGCATCTATTTCCTTTCAGGCTTTTTTTGGATTAAGAATTTCTTACTGTGTTTTCCATTCACCAAAGCTATTTTTGTATACACGAGTGTTTGAACCCTTAGTGCCCATTGTCTATCTGACCCGGTAGTAAACTCATACAATTGGACTGTGCCTAACTCCTGTTCAGGTGTGTGGAAGGAGCGTGAAGATACAGAGGACAGTGAAATAAGCCATCCCTTTCCCCGCCCCTCACCCCTTGTGCCCCAGTGTGGGCCTTGTCACAATTTCAGTTCTTGTGCTCCCTGGCCTTGTTTCCTATGGGATATTTTTGCTAAATAATTCCCCACTGTTGCTACCCACAGTGGTAGCAAAAGTCGGAGTGGTGCTCGTGCAGACCAGGTGCCAGCACCCACTAGCATTGTAAACACTGAAATGTAGACTTGTGCTGAGCAGGGTTAAATGACACTGTGCTTAACATGAGGCGCTGCCTGGAATCCTGTCAACACTAGCACTCCCACTGCTGCTACCATTGGCAGAGCTGAACTGGTGGTAGTAGCAATGGGACATTTTAGCCCAAACAAAAAACGACCAACAAACAAAAACCTTAGTGTAGCCCCTGGGCACAAGAACTGCTCCTGGGAAGTGTTAACAATGAGGCTAGGTGCCCCAGCGGGATTCAGACCTTCCTTCCCGCTAGGTTTCTGAGCTTGCCCAAGGTTTGGAGAACTGCAAACAGCACCTTTGAAATGATGAAGCTGGGGGCAACTCTTGTCTGAGCTCCCAAAGGCATTATGCCTGAACAGCAGCACATCCCTATGCACACCCTACCACTAAAAGGCTGTAGCATTAGAGGCACACTAACTTAGAATGCTTGGAATTTAGGCCATGGTCCTGCAAACACTGAGGCTTGGTCTACACTACAGAGTTAGGTTGACATAAGGCACTACACCACAATGTTCCTCCTGCCAATTTAACTCACCCACTATGCCGACCTAGTAACTCCATCTCCGTGTGAGTAGCAGCTCTTTGGTCCATGTAGTTAGGTCGACGCAGTGTCCATATAGACACTGTGTAGCTGACATTGCCTGTTGCTGCCTTTGACAGCCCGAGCCCTGCCACCCCGTTGGGGGCTGACAGCTGGAGCCCCGCCACCCCATGAGTCAGTGTAAGTGCTCCTGGTGAGGACGTGCACCACTGACAGAAGGTGGGACACAAAGAGCCAATTTAATTACTGCGGCAGTTCTAGGTCGACCTAACTCAAATCGACTTAATTTTGTACTGTAGAGATCCCATTAGGCATGTCCTTAACTTTAAACCAAAATGTTCACAAGATTGGGGACTTAGATTGTAAATTCTTCTAGGCAGGGAATGTCAAATTCATTTCTCTGTAAAGTACCATGGTACTGCATAAATAATATAGTGCTAAATGTATGACATCAATTATTTCCATAGCAATAGACAATGACGTGAAATACAATAGTAGGACTTCTTTGCAACGTAAGTGAGCCTGAATCTCCTCTCACTAAGTCGTGCACAATGGATGCAACTCCACTGGCTTCAATGCAGTGTAAATCAGGAATAACTCGAGTAAGGGACAGGAGAATAAGACCCAAGTTCCTTTAGTACGAACAAAGGGAACACTGATGACAAATTGTACAGTTTTCTCTTCCAAGTTTAGTTGACTCTGGTACAAAAGCCCTCCTTTAAAATGACATGAACACAGTGCAATGCTAAGTATGTAAATTAGCAGGCTAATAAGCTATTTAATGAGCCATTAAATAAATGTGTCTAATAGCCCATTTAAAATCAGCATAATCAAAACAGGACATTTCTATCTGCCCCTCATCAGTTGCAGCTCTTAACCAGCCAAGGCCTAAACATGTGACATAGGGCTCTGAGTTGTGAGACAAGGACCTGAAGCGATAGCTATTAATAAGGGAGAGGCCAACACGCAAATCCATTATGTTTAACCTGCATAAAGTTCCCAATAACCTGACTTCCATGACTTTTTAAAGTTAGTAAATGACAACAGTAACAAACAGCAGCAGCAGTCTGTGTGGGAGTAAGTAAATCGGTATCTCAAACGAAGGGGAGCCATTCTTCTTAATGCGGTATTGTATCTCAGAGATCCAGGATACAGTTTTCTTGACAGCTAATTTAACTAAAAAAAAATTAGGGATAAATTCTGCTTTTGTCACACCTGTGTAAATATGAAGTAGCTGCACTGAAATTGGAAGAGTTACTCCAGATTTGTGCCTCTGCAAATGAGGTGCAAATCTGGCCCTTGGCCCCCAAAGCAATCTATTGATTACCCTTGGGACAATTTGTTCTTGCTGTATTGACTAAATGGAAAACTATATAGAAGCCCAGTCCTGCCTGTTTTCTGTAATACTCTAATAATTCCAAATGTGCATTTCAGGTAGAAAGCATAATTAAGAGTCCAGTGCAAATATAATGTTAATCTGAGCAACAGAAGTCATTTCCTCCATCCCATCCCCAAACAAATGCCTTTTAAAAATATACAATATTATTCTATATTACTCATCTGAACTCTGCAATTTACAATAAAGTTGCCACAGGGATCTGAGCCATGACTATATAATCCTATCGTATTTTTTTATTTAATACGATGCTTTGCATTGTTTTCTTTGGGCCTTTACAAGGCTGTTTATTGGAATTAAGTTTGTTTTACTTTCATGTAAAAGGAAATTTCTGTGGGTGAAATCCTGGCCCCACTGATGTCAATAGAAGTTTTGCCAATGACTTTACGAAGGCCAGGGTCTCTCTCTCTCTCTGTTTCTGTATATTTCCACTACAAATTCACTTACTATTAAGGGCCCAATCCCACAATACCTATAAAGATGCATAGCTTAATGCACAAGTACTCTTATGAGATTACTCTGGTGTTTCAAATGAAATGTGTGTGAGTGCTTTGTTGAAGCAGGGCCATATTTCTGATTGACACAGTCACACAGACTTAGAATTGGTGAAGTTTAAAAATGTGTCTGGTTCACCACAAAGTGATAAGATATTGCCTCATTCCACCCGGGCACCATAACCTATATTCAGATAGCCTGGGAATTAATAAAGATTTTAGACAGAAACCAAAAGAAATCTCGGCTAGAGGAAATGACATTTAAACACAATACTAATAATCATGAGAATATGAATTATTTATTATATTTAAAATTTAATCCAGTGCTGTTTTTGGTTAGCTCTTTGCCCCGTTGAAGGCTCATATGAAATTCCTAGAGTTCTTTTCTGATATGCAAGGCTTAGGAATCTAACAGTATAAAATTATGTCCTCCTTGATGAAGTGGAGTTAACAGTCTCAATACAGTTCACATCCCCTGCTTACTGCAATTTACCAGTGAATTCTAGCTGTTGTTAAGAACGTCAACCCAAATTATTCTCTCCAATGAAAAAAATTGAGAGAGTAGGCTCTGGGGAAGGAACTATCCATGGCTCCCTCTCAGACAATCATTCCATGGGGGGTAGGGCATGCCCTTCCACAGAAAAGTCTGCTGGGCTAGGCCCCAAACCTGGTAGATCCCAGGGTCCCCATCCTACCCACACTTCACATGCAGTCTCCAGCCTAGAGGCATTAGCAGAGTTTTAGCAGGGGGGAGGAGGTGGTGAATGATGACAGCATGCAGGTAACTAAGTTCCTCTTCCTGAGAAGGGGAAGATCTGCTCATGGGAGACACCCTCCATGCATGGGTCCAGGAGCTGGATCTGTCCTTTTGTTCTGTCTCAAGTATAAAGCATCATGTTTCCTGAACTTGCTTATAAAAGCAATATTTCCTGACTGACCTTCTATTTCAGCGCTGCTGGTCAGATCTTAAAGCTGCCTTTTGAACTAAATTTAGCAGGAAAAGAAAAACATAGAAGTATGTAAACGAACCTTTGTGCCAAAGAGGAGATCTTTAGGAGAGAAATGAATACAAATGTTTCAGACAGTGCTGGCAGTGGTTCCATTGAGGAAAACATGGTAGATAGGGGGAAAAGTACCTTTCAGTCCAGTGGTAAGTAGTTAGTTCATCATTTGCACATCTAACAAAAGTTACTAAGCTATTAAAACTCAGGGCTGCTCCCCCTTCCCCCTTAGTTCTTGCACAACCACTGAATTTTAGATCTAGTATAGTAAAGATCTCTTCCTTCCCCCTCCCCCCAGCCCCTTGTATTTTGGGAGCAACTTGCAGGTTTGGACATATTTTGCAGTACCTTCAGCGGCCACTTGCAACAACCTGGGATGAAATACTGGCTCCACTGAAGTCCATAATTTCCCCCTGGGGTCAGGAGTTCACACCAGGAACCTGAGGCCTTGTCTACATTAGAAAGTGAACTAGTGGAGACGCATCTTATACCAGTAAAAGGGCTCTTTGGCCAGTATATTTTATGCCAGTTACCAAAATAATCTATATTGGCACAAGCACTTTTATGCCAGTTTATAGCTATGTCAGCTAGGGGGTATGATTTTTTTCAACAGTGCTATGCCAGCAAAACTTTTAAGGGTAGACCTGGTTTAAGAGAGGCAGAGTAGTGGAGAACCATCCCTTTTTACAGAAGCCTGAAGGCTCCTGGGGAGATACAGAGTAGGAGATATCTAGCAGCAGTCAGGAGGCTCTGGAGTAAGACAAGACAGAACGCTCCTTCTCCCTTCTGAGGCCAGAATGTGTGGGGCTTCAAATTTATCAAAGGCCAAAGATGGAGCTCTGAAGGACAGATATCCCTCGCTTACTTCAACAGCTTTGGTTGCTGGATTGGGGCTGGTCTGATCTCTTTTGTAAAGCACTTTTAGATCTGCTGGTGAAAAGCACTATAAGAGCTAAGTATTATATTATTACAATCATCATTGTCATCACCTGAGCTTCTCACTAGGGCACTGCCGCTGATCTTGCTAGGGCAGCTCCCCATCTCACTTTTTTTACAACCACCTCAGGCATGCAAATTTAATAGGTCTTTGGGAAATTTTTCGAGACCTGTAGACAAGAATGTAATTCTTGACAAGAATCCTGCATGTACATGCCTGTAAATCAATATGAAGTTGGTAAATCTAATTATAGGTCTGCCAGTCAAATTATTCCATTTAGATCATATGTTAAGAACTAATATATTACACACACACCCCTATGGACTTTTTTTTTTTTTATTAACATTGTAAGGAGGGAATTGAATGCATCAGCTTTCCTGTTTTGAAGACATAGGCTGATTAGCACCTATAGGCTAATATATTTGTCATTGTGAATTTTGTTTAGTAGAAAATCCTACAGCCAGATGTATAACAGCCTATGGACACATCATATTCTGAGGTTTTGGTAATTAGTGGAGTCATTAGAAAAACAGAATTAAGTAACCAGGCTTCTTTGTTACTGGGCATTTACAAATCCTGCCAAAATAATGCAATATGTCATTCTCAGGGTTTAACAGAGTAGAACTCACAACCAACAGAGCAATACAAACTATTCAAAAGACAAACGATTTTTGGGGGTGTACGTGTAACAGAAAATTCTGGCGCAGTGGTGCCTGTTCTGTCTCTCAAGTGGCTCCACTGGCTTCTGTTACCTCACGTACACAGCACCTGCTTTTTCAGAGTTACTGAGCAGCTGCCGCTCCCATGGGCCTCAGCTGCATGTTCATCACTACAACTGATCAGTGAAGATCAGCCTTTTTCCCCTAAATGAACATTTTCATTTTCTTCAGTGTTTTCAACAAAATACCCAACACTTTTTGGAGTTTGAAAACTAAAAGTAACCAAAAAATGTTTTTGTTAAAAAATATCAAAACCGAAATGTAATGTCTTGTGCAAACTTTCTCCCGCCAGGTCTGTTCAACGCTTTTGAGAATCAGGCCTCGTGGCTTTCAGTTGTCATGGCCCTATGTGGGGGATACTTTCCTATCCAAAGGTTCATAATGTCTATGCTTGTAAGGGCTAGCGAGCCGACAAGAAGAAGGAGAATGACAATTCATTCATCATTGAAGCCTTCTTAGTTTTATTTATTAGGAAGTGTACAAGTATGGGCATCGGGAACCACCAACCATAGAATAGGCCACTTTTCCAAATAGAACTTCAATACAGGTCTGGCATAGTCAAATCCTATCTTCTTATTTGTATCTAAAGATTTATGAGTCGAGACAGAATTATGTTCAGACCTTGGAGAGGGACAGACCTTCAGGAACAGGTATGGAACTTCTGAAGGAGCTCTGTTGATGAGTTACTCAGAGTTTGTGTCTGGGAGAACACTTGTCCTCATGCACATAGAGTTGATGTTATAGAAGTAGAGAGGAGACAACTAATAGGGATTCTTGAGGCATCAAGGACACTGCCAATCTAAGTCTGTCGAAATAAAGCATCTGAGCTAACAGTTGAAACAGCTTTCTAGTTTGGGGACAAAAACTATTTATAGCCACACAATAAAAATCTAAAACATTACTGTAAGAATGAATTGGAATAGTTAAGAAAAAAATCTTTACATATAACTCCAGAACAAGTGACCTAGCAGGAGAACCATGTCCTTCTGTTCTCTAAATCTGTGTCATCTTCTGGAGATGTCTCAATAAATCTGTGTAAAAATTCCTTCTTTGTTACTGAGCTGGAAAATTCCTCCGATTATGCAGGCATTGTTGGCCCACTACTCAAAATCATAATGAAAGTTTATAAAAAAAATGGTAATAAATAAGTCAAAGACACATCTGTATGTCACTCAGTTTCACTGACGTGGAAAAGAGGCAGATCAGTTACGTCTAACCAGTAGGGAACACTCACATTACCATGCACTGAACAGGGACAAGCCAGCAGAATAAACATTTCAAAATTAAACTTTGTCCCTAAATATTTAAATAGCTTTAAATACATCCTCCTTTAAGATCAGAATAAAAAACAAATAAATTGTGATCATTGCATTGAACAAGATGTGGTTTGGCTCACGGAAAGTCATGCAGTGATTTAAAAATATTCAAGGTTAGCAGGCCTAAAGTTTGCCCTCTATCCCCCAACAGGGCATATTGTTATTTTATTGATGGACATATTTTTTTATTTCATACCTAGAGCCCAAATCCTGAAATCCTTACACTCTTTTTTACTTTGACAAGACTCCTATTGAACCAATGGCTGTCCCCCCAGAGATTCAGAGTTTGATCCACTGTATCCCTTTATGACTGTAGTTCTTTGTATGAATATGTTTCTCTTAATCTTTCAATATTCCTTTGCAAAACAGTGCCAGCAGCCCAGTATTCATTAACAACCAAGCAGTCAGTAAATCAGTGAGAAAATGCTATCTTCAATAGCATTTTATATCACACCCATCACCATAATATCTGAGTGCCTACAATCCCAGGAATTAAACATGTCCTAGTTAGAAAATGTCAAGAACTTAAAAAAAAACCATATATTAAAATATATTGTGGAAGATGTCTTAGTCTTTGTTCACTATTCACTTTATTTTTATATATTTCATATGCATATGTATTATCACTACAGTATGGCATTTTACAAGTAGATAAGCAAAAACCACTTGGAGTACAGATTCAGCATAGTGCGATATGCAGGTGGAGTGTTATACCCAAACCAAGCCCTGTAGACTCCAATCTACCCATGACCTGAACAGTATAGAATCAGGGGCTATGTTAGACGAAGAACAAACAGCAAAATGCTACGGTGGGCAAGAGAATCAATCTCAGGACACAGAAGGAAGGGTATGCTATTCATGAAGGAGGGTATTTTCTTCCCCACAAAGAGCAGAATAAGTTGACTCATTTTGCATGTTACTGGTTGGTTACTTAGGGGAGTTACGATAATTGGGCCTACAAATTTACCCTAATTGTGAATTCAACTGTGAAAAGTGAGTGAAAGTTCATAATAACCCATACCAACAAATGCTCATGGGAAAAGGTACAAAAGCGAGACATAAAGACTGAACTAGCCCAAACAAAAAGGCCTACTGATATAAATCAAACACTGCGTTAATATCATGTTTGGTAAACAAGAAGAGTGTGGGATCAGAAATCAGTGAATCAAAATTGGTCTGTCAGAAGTTAGGCCTAACTGGTGGACAAAAGAATGAGTGGATGGGTTATTCCGCCCATCGCTCCCTTTTGGGGTCCTCAAGAAGAGACTTTGGGGGAAAAGCTAATGGACCATGAGAATGGCAGGACGACAACTAACTGAAAGAGTGGAAGCGAACTAGCCTTACCATCATGGCTGACATTCCCCATCATCTCCTGGGACACCAGACTTTCTTTGTCTTTATCCTGAAAGATATCTTGACCAGACCAGGCCAGAGACAGGGCCTCTGATGATATTGTCACCTTCACCGATTCCAGATAAATCCTGAACATCACTTCTGATGTGAGTCTTTGTCTACACTGCCATCCCCCTGCCACGCTCATGTGCCCTTTTCTTTCCCTGCCTTATTTCTTCTCTTTCCTATCTCTCTCCTTTTTCCTTCTGTTTAATAAGAGTCCTGCTTAGCCAGCTAAGACTGCACATTTGGCAACAATGCTGTAAGCCTGTGACCAGATGGGCAACTAAAAGCAATGCCCTAAACAACCCAATGCTGGTACAAGTTTGCCAGGTCTCAGAGGGTATGTCTACATTGCAATAAAAGACCTATGGCATTGAATCTCAGAGCCCAAGACAATTGATTTGGGCTCGTGGGGCTCATGCTATGGGGGTGAAACGACAAACTACCCTCCCTTGCTGGGTTTCAGAGCTGGGGCTGCAACCCAAGCATAGAATCATAGAAACGTAGGGCTAGAAAGGACCTCGAGAAGTCAGCAAGTCCAGCCCCCTGTGTTGTAGCAGGACCTAGTAAACCTAAGCCATCCCTGACAGGTGTTTGTCCAACTTGTTTTCAAAGCTTCCAGTGATGACCCAGGCTCTGAGACTCGGTGCTGTGGGTTTCTCTCTGCAGTGTAGACATATCCAGAGTAGCTGATAAGACCATGCAGAGAGATTGCAAATAAGAGTCAACAACAGAGCAGAAGCTGCACTTTATATCTCTGCTGTTCTTTTTTCCCACTCTTGTGTATGTTTGTCTTGTCTTGTCTTCTAGGAAACATGATTGGACTTTAACAGAAGTAGTAACAGCAGCAGCTCCAGGCCAGCTTCACATTTTCCCTTTTCCCCCAGAGGAAGGTTATTACTCTCAAACAAGGGGTGGGGTGGGATGGGGAAGGGCTGGGTGGGGGGATTGTTTCCTTCTAAAAATTCTCTCCAGCTAAAAGGAACAAGGGGTGTTGTTAAAATGAAAACCTTACTTAATACTTTACATTTCAAATGCTTTAGCTGGTTTCCTTCTTTTTTTGTATCTTTAATAAAAGGTTTAAAGGATGTTTAATGGTGTGTTTGCCATGGTATTAAGCAGGCTGAGGTCTCTGCATACCAAACCCCAAACCTCCTTTAAAACTGTTTAATGTTGGACAGTGAATGGTTTGTGTTAACTTCTTTTTTTGTGTTAACTTCTTTAGCCCATATATGCCATCTAAATTAATACAAACAGAGTTTGAATTGATTCTTAGTAATTAGTAATTATAGTCATTGGATCAGATTCTCAGGTGGTATGAAACTGGCCTATTGACTTCAGTGGAGTTTCACCAATTGACACCAGCTAAGGATCTGCCCCAGAATCTTCAATTACTATTGATAAGTTTCTGTTTAATAAGTCTTGGTAATACATGAAGTTTGAACACCCACTAACTCCTCTAGCATTTTTGCTCTTTTGAGCAAACTAGTAACAATTCATGCCTCATAGCCAATGACAATTTGTACAATCATTAAACATTGACCATTGACTCTTCTATATCTATAGTAAAGTTGCCTGTGCAAGAAGAGATAAATTTAATATATTTCAAGGGCCAAATTCTGTTCCACTAAACCGACTGAAAGCAATTGATGGTAAACACACAATTAACAGAGAGCAGGGTTGGAACCAATTGGAACCAATTACTCAACACTGGTTTTAGTCTCTGAAATCAGCAGGGTTTAAATTTTAGATGGATCTGATATAGTATGCTTCATACACTGCAGGATGTTGTCCAAATCACTCTGATTAAACTAACACCATACAGGGAGAATTAAAAGTTTTTGTGAACATTATCCCAGTCGCCTTAAAATGATGGCACATATGGGATCTACCAAACTGTAAACAAGAAAATTCCATAAGCTTGGCAAGTGTCCTAGCTCCTACTGACTGAAGCAAACCAAATAGCCTTCTGGTTCAGATCACAATTAACAGGAACTTAAAGAGATAAACAATTGACTAGATAAACTGGGCCAACAGCTATACAGATCCATATATGTAAGTTCAAGGACTTTTACAACCAGCACAAGATTTAAGAGGAAGCCAGTGCACGGTTTTTAGAATACAGGCAATGTGCGCGACCTGCCATGCTCCCATAAGTACGCGAGTTGCTGTGTTTTTAATTAACTACATCCTAGTTGTAACACCAGCACAGATTTCTAAAAGATAAGGAACAGCAGCAATCTAGCCTTGAAAAAAAAACAAAGGTGTTTGTCCGTAACTCTTTAAACTTACTGTGCTGAGCAATGGTCTCAGCCTGAAGATGATCTGTAGACATCAAAATTCGGCTCCAGTCGTAGACCAAAGATGCATGTCCATTAATAAAACTGAAGACACGACAGCCTCCAGATATTTTATAGTTGAGGCTCACGTCGGTAATACTTTGTCTAACAGAATCATCAAGATGGGAGCATTTGCTCAGCCACCACTTGGAGCTAATAACTAGAGCTCCCATTGTGTTCAGATTCAGTTTAAAAGAATGTTAGGGCAAACCAGGGCAGACATATGAGAAATCACAACACAATAAGGGATAGGAGGAAGAACAATCGAGTGTCATCTGCATACAAATGAAAGGGCAGATTACATTACCTTAAGACTGATCATTTGGAAGAACATAGATACTTAAAAGAAGAAGCCCCAAAACAGATCCTAGAGGAACATGACAGGGAAAGGAAGCAGATGCTGAACATGACTAACTTAATGAGATTATTACTGAGCAGTATGCAGTTGATTTTGGAGGAATTAATAGCTTTCAGAGATGCTCAGGCCTTTATCTTTTGTGACGTAGGAGATTTCTATGTCAAATTGCCTCAAGAATCCAGATGCTCTTCATTGTAATTTCACACTGCATCCCTCTACTGACAATGCTCCCCTGAGCTTTTCCATTTCCGAGGAGAGCACCAGGAATTAATTCAAGTGTAGATCACAAAAGTCAAGGAACGCTATTTTATAGTTCTGCATCATTTTGTACTAATTAAGGCAAGTCTTTGCCCAAACACTCACATCATTGTGAATGAACAGCTGAGTCTGTGCATGCTAATGAAGGCAAAGACTGAAAGTTAGTAAACTGTGCAGGTGATCAAACAGGAAGGGTAAGTTAATAGGAAATATGAGAATGAATTCAAAATGAAAAGGCTGAAAAAAAATTATTGAAAATCCTTAATGCAATCAACAAATTCACCATATATCCCTGGGATTGTATTGATCCCAATACTTATGGAGTCATATTATATTTGGAGAAAAATGACTGAATGTCAAAATTTAAAGTTAAATTAAAATTAAATTAAAAGCCACTAGGAAAGTTCCCAATGAACTGTCTGGGAGCTTGAGGAGACGATATCTAATTGTTAGAGCAAACAAAGAGGAGTAAGACTAGACTACAGCGAAATGTTCTTTGTGGAAAAAATGGGTCCCATCCTACACTACATTCAGTTTTATGCCACCACTGTTTGAGGGCTGACAAAGAAGTAACCACACAATAAATCTTACTAAAGGCCAAATCCTGGAACTAGCATGGAGCCCAAGTAGCTAGGTTCTTAGTTTGGGGTCAGTGTAAAGAGTATAGTGTAGCATGAAAACCATTGTTGAGGTCATATGATAATCCACTAATAGCTAAGGGCAAGATCCACAGAGATGTAGGTACCTAAGTTCAACGTTTAGGTGTCACTCAGATCCTTGAAATCCCATTCAGTTACTGCCTAACCCTGTAGGTACCTAAATTTCCATGGTTAAAGTCCCCTGGGCTCCTAAGTTTCTTTCAGTGAGCATGCACATAGCCACTTCTGGGTAGGCATAGGCACTCAGGCAACTAAGCCCAAGAGGGATCCTCAAACTGGGCCTTCCTCTGCCTATCTCCTGTGCAGGGCCCAAGCCAGAAGGCATTCTCAGAGCATGTCTTATCCCACACCAAACAGGACGAGGTGGTGGTGCTGTCTGCCTTATAACATTTAGCCCAGTGGTTGGGACACTCACCTGGGATGTGGGAAACCTGGGTTTAATACCCTTTTTCACATCAGGAGGAGGGGGGCGGATTTGAATTTGGGTTTTTCCTCTCCCAGGAGATACTCTTTCCATGGGGCTAAAAGTTATCAGAGGGGCATCACAATCACCTCCTCCTGACTTTGGCACCTAACTCAGGAGAGGGTTCCTGACTGAGAATACCAAGTGGAGACAGCCGCCTAACGCTCCTTGCGAAGCAGGGATTAGGCCACACACCCCTCCTCACCATTTCCTACTGGCAATTTTAGGAGGCTTCTGGCTCAGTTTGCTGGGTTTTTTGGGTACCTTGTTTTCCACATACATTGCACAGGGAGCAAGGGAGCCCAACTCAGTGCTGTGGATAAAAGCTATCGCTGCAACACTCACCATTACAATGCCTAAGTCCCTTTGTGGGTGTAGCCCTAAGGCTCTGTGTCACTGGTAGAATCATGGGACATCACAGTTGTATTTGATCCTGCAGGTCATACAGTTCTTTTAATACTTTTTGATTTCTCTCTCTGCTTATCTATGATGTAAACCATGCCAGGGCTAGTTATACTACCAACTACAATGGATTTTTTTAAAAAAACTGGACATTTTATTCAGAACTACCTCGAGTATTTTGAAAATGTAGATTATTTTGCAGGGACATTGTAATGTTTCTGAAAATATTTTGATAAATACGTTAATCTCAGAAAGAAGATGACACCCTGTTAGATTCTGCTGTGCCTAGAAAGATCACAGTACAAACAGTTCTGATCCTTTTCTATCTTGCAGATTTTAAATCTGTCACACTCTCTTTTTATAGAGATAATTGCACCTACAAGCTATTGACTTAGTCCAGGGCCAATCAGTCCTTCATGGTGAGGTTTATAAAGAAAACATAAGTCCTTTTATTACGAACATATCTGCTATTTTCTGAGAGTTCTCTCTCACTGAAGGCTGTCGTAGTGGCACTAATGGCTATAAAGCTTACACTTTTCTCAGCTGAGCTCTCTGGTCTTCTTTGTACTCCATTACAAATCCAGGAGAAGGGTGTGGTGGGGTAATACAATTAGGAAAAAATTCAGTCAGGCTTTAGATAAGCCCACAATGCTAAGATTGCTAAATGAGGGGTTTGCAATGACCTTCTGTCGCAGATGGACTCCAATATTCCATGAATATTAAATCTTGCTCTTTCCGCAGCCTTTGATTGTGTGGCGCATGGTGTTTTCTTGAAGCACCAGGAGCATACTGTGGGCCTTTCAAGCACCATACGATGTGTCACTTTCAATCCTGTTTCCCTCAGTGGTGTTAGTTTGTCCCTATAAATAAGCACTGATTACATTTCTGTGAATAGAGTCTCCCAAGCCACGATCAGGACTACTGTCATGCACATGTTTATGCAGAAGATACCATATTAATTTTTCTCTTCCTACAGATTTTTCCACACTAATCTCAGTTCTGTCAGCCTGTCTGAAGGAGTGAAGAAACTGGATGGAGGGCTCAGGTGGCTGCATTTGAAAGTAATCTCAAGTAAGAGATGTTGCTAGTGTGGACTCTTCTTTCGTTGAAGGCTCAATGGTGGAAATTGCTCGTCATCACAAATGGTGTGTCTGGACTCCACTGTACCATTTAAAAGCTGTAACAGCATCAGCAATTTGGAATATTTTTGAACCGCAAGCAGTTTTCAAGGGAATTAAAAAACATATGAACAGAGGGAGCTAAGCCAATTATTAAGCACTCTACAGTAAATTCCAGTAATTTTTAAACATAAATTACAAGATACATATGTATATTGGCATGTACTGAACAAACTGCCTCTGCTAGCATGCTGTAATGCAACGTGGTAGCACATGCTGCTTTAAACTCGTTCTTGGGCAAGAATCCATTGTAAACTAGTTGGTTCACCTTAACTGGGATAACCCAAGAGAACATGTTAATAAATAGAGGTGAGGTGGGTTAATAGGGGAGTGTACCATGTCCATGTTCTAGGCTCATTTATCAGCTGTAGCAAAATTGGAGTTTGTTGCACCAGGATAAGGATAAAGATACAAGGTAGTTCCTATAAATTACATTTTACTTTGTTTCACATTTGGTTCTTCCCTCAATATCCCCTCTCTGTGGTTCTGTTTACACAGGACTTTGGAAAGCACCCTACATTTGAAATTTCTTTAAAGGGCATACATTTCACAACCACAGCTGTAAGTGTTTTTTAATGGAGTGCGGGGGAAATAAAATTAAAATCTGCTTGTGAGCTGGGAGGCTCTCCGTTAGAAGAAAGTTATTTTCAATATAGGCCTTGTCTATGTGAAAAAGGCAGTGCCAGTTTAAGTAAATCAATCTTAAACTGAGCTAGTTAAAATCTGTGCAAACCCCTAATATGGATGCATTTAAACTGCTTTAGCTTAATTTGGTAATTTACTAATGCAAGCTAAACTGGGTTAAGTGCATCTAGAGGAGCGTTCACACTGGTTTAACTAGATCTATTTAAAATCAATTTAAATAAACTTGTGCAGCTTCTCATATAGACAAGACCTTATAATTGCAAACTGAAAAAATTATTTTTGGAAATTCATGCTCATAAAATATTTCAGTTTGCCTACCCGGGAGACTATCTCGTCTAATCATGTACCCAGCTGACAGATACAAGGGAACCCTCCCTACAGTTTCCTGCCAGTGTGCCCATAGAGGACTGAAGATAACTGAGGCCCCGATCCAGAGAAGTGATGGGCCCCACTAGTTCAAGATAAACCTCCTACAACAGACTCTTTCTGCCCTCCACCACATCTCGCTAACTGCCCCCAGCCTAGCAGATCCCTTACAGTCTTCTCCTTGTGACCCATCCTGGCAGCTCTACCCAGGTCCTTGATCTAAATTCAGTCCCCAGTGGCTGGCCTCAACTTTCTCCTCTCTGGCCAGCCAGCCTCAAACATGCTTTTGAACATTTTTTCTGTGTCCTGTCCCATGTTATGGAGGACTCTTTTCATGTGGACACTCATCTTCCCCTTAGGAACTGAGCAGAGACCATTTTACATAAGCCACTGAAGAACCATTTGTGATGGGTTGGGTCACAGAAACCCCCTTGGGACTGCCACCTGATGTGCTGAGACTATCTCTGAGCCCGTTTTCTCTGGCAGCTTGGGACTTCAGAACTCTGCTTTGTTGAGCCAGACATGCCAGTCGGCTCCAACACAGACCCAGGGTCTGAACCACGTCCCCAAAAAACTGCAGACTTAACTGAAGACGGCTCAGAAAGTGTTCTTGTCTCTAGCACCCAGATACCCAGCTCCCATCGGGATCCAAAGCCCAAATAAATCCGTTTTACTCTGTATAAAGCGTATACAGGGTAAACTCATAAATTGTCCACCCTCTATAACACTGATAGAGAGATATGCACAGCTGCGTGCTCCCCCAGCATTACTCACTCATTCTGGGTCAATTAATAAGCAAAAAGTGATTTTATTAAGTATCAAAAGTAGGATTTAAGTGGTTCCAAGTAATAACGGACAGAACAAAGTAAATTACCAATCAAAATAAAACAAAACCACGCAAGTCTAAGCCTAATACACTAGGAAACTAAATCCAGGTAAATCTCACCCTAAGAGTTGTTCCAATAAGCTTCTTTCACAGACTAGACTCCTTCCTAGTCTGGGTCCAGCAATCACTCATACCCCCATAGTTACTGTCCTTTGTTCCAGTTTCATTCAGGCATCTCTTTGGGGTGGAGAGGCTATCTTTTGAGCCAGCTAAAGACAAAATGGAGGGGTTTCCAGGGCCTTTTATATTCTCTCTTGTGGGTGGAAACCCCTTTGTTCTCCTGTGCAAAATCACAGCAACAAGATGGAGTCTGTAGCCACCTGGGCAAGTCACATGTCTACCAATCATTCAGCTTTTTTCAGGCTGATGCCATTGTTTACATGTTAGTTTGAACGTTCCCAGGAAAGCTCAGATGTGGACTGGTGTCTCCCGAAGTCCATTGCTAGTTAAGTACTCCCAATTACTTGAATAACCCCCTGACACTATGTTGACCAAATCTGCTTTATGTGCTTCCTACAGCAAACACTTTAAATACAAGCATAGAGCCAATGCTCATAACTTAAGATATAAAAATAAAAATGCATATAAACAGGATGAATATATTCAGTAGATCAAAACCTTTGCAAAGACATGTTACATGGCATATGTAGCATAAAACATATTCCAGTTATGTCATATTTACACTCATAAGCATATTTCTATAAAGCATTATGGGGTGCAATGTCACACCATTAAATTTTTTTCTGGACACTGTTGTCCCAAACTTGGTTTGAACCAGTAACCAAGAGCTTCCCTATCCCCATATCAGTCCCTTGAATTGTACCATCTCACATCTTTCATATTCTAGTAGGGACAAAATTTGTATTCAACCACATGCACCTGTATCAGCATCTATACAGACATGGCTAATACACTGATCACAGTATCTAAGGCCATGTCTTCACTAGCAACGTTAAAGTGCTGGCTGCGGCAGTCTTTAATGTGGCTTGTGTAGTCATGGCACAGCGTCAAAAAAACCCACCTCCACGAGGGGAGTAGCTACCAGCAGTCAGAGCGCGGCTCCCCGCGCTGTTGCACTGTCTACATTGGCACATTAGAGTTTGTGTAACAAGAAACCACCATTGTGCCTCCTTAACACCAGTATGCTCCTACAGTTTACAAGGAAACAAAACAACTGGATTCACTTAAGACGTGCTGACTAAAAATCAGTCAAAGCCACTGACAATGTATAATGACATTGTAACTACTGCTCTCAATATCTTTTGGTGTAAGTCCCAGAGCTAGGGGGCCAAAAGTGGATGTCCAAAATTAGGCTCCTAAATCTATATTTAGATACCTAAATAGGTGGCCTGATTTCCAACATGCTGAGCG
Organism: Lepidochelys kempii; assembly: GCF_965140285.1. NCBI lineage: Eukaryota > Metazoa > Chordata > Testudines > Cheloniidae > Lepidochelys > Lepidochelys kempii. The sequence goes on along the minus strand of NC_136380.1, from coordinate 270,307,955 downwards.
CTCAATAGCTCCCATTTACTTCAATGAATACAGACTTCCCAAGCTGGGGACTATTTTAAAAGAAATCACAGACCGTTGCAACCAAATATGTCCCTAGTTTTCCCCTCTCTTACAAAGGAGAGTTTTTTTTAAAAAAATGGTCCTATCCCTAAGCTACTGGCCAAAACTCAGGGGTTCCTAATATCCGTGGACTGGTGCCTGAGGTAACATCTGCAATTTCCAAAAAAGTTTTCCACAGACCCCAAGGAGTTTGCATTGGAAGTGAAACAAGTAGAGGTCCACAGCTATAGTGACAGAATACGTGGAAAGAGAGGAGGCAGGTAAAGATTCTACACAAACCCGCTGCAAAATTATAGACATGGCGTTACATTAATACTATGGTGATTAGTACTTTATAAATACAGATTAGAGAGCAAAGGGAAGAAAGAAAGGACCCCTTGAAAGCTTAAATGAAAATAATCCTACCCTCCCTAAATATTTTAGGTGGGCCCATAGCTTGCTCCAAAGTCCTGGTTATACACCCAACTCCTGCTTTGGGAAAGTTTAGACCCTCTCTAGTCTCAGAAGAAGACTGTAGAAGAGTTTGGGAATATCAGAAACACAGCGTGGGTATATCTAGTGGGACTCCCTCTTTTTCAGTGCTATGAAACTTACTATACATTCATGCTTAAGATTTCGCTTTACTATTTAGCTGCCAATATTGATATAGGTTGATTATATTTATTAGACAATGTGCCTATCACGTATGTTCTACACAAGCAGAACTCAATTTTCAGTGGGATGGCCCTGCTGTTCCATGACAGAGGTTAGCAGAGGATAGTTCTGCTATTCTGGGAAGCAGTTAACTCTAAAGGATTTCCTCCCTTTGTGTACATGTTCTTGAGTTGCTGGGTGTTTACTTTTGCTTTCCTCACCCACCTCCCCCTTTTCTCTTTGTGATACTTTGCCACTTCTAAGTCCTGATGACACACTGCATTACAGAATGTCAGGGATGCCTTATCATCAGTGACTTGCAGTTACTGAAACCCAGATTCAGACTTCAGACACTGAGGACAAAGTATGCTTAATGCAGGACCCAGATGTGGAACTTCATGTCAAAGGGGCTCAGACTCAACCCTGGACAGGCTATATTCAGATCAGGCTCAAGACCCCTAAAGCCTTCCTTCCAGTAATAGATCCCCAACAGGGATGGCACGAGTAGGAAGACAAAAGAAAGAATCCTTCCTGCTGCAATCAAGGCAAGCTATAGATGAGATCACAGGAGGATATATTGAATGTGAAATGGATTTATATGTACAGCTCTTGGATACACCAGTGGTAGGTGCCTTAGATTTAGATTTAGGAAGGGGACCTGCAGCAATGATTCGAAGACTGAGCTTTTTCCCCTCTGCTATGCGGAGGTGGAAAGACGCTAGGAAGAGCACTGATTCTCCCACTATACCTACAGAAGTGATGTTTGTAAGAAGGAGTGCAGAGGGCACACACAACAGCTGTGCCATGGTAACAGACCCAGAGGATGACACCATCACTCCTCCCCCACAGTCTCTCAAAGCAGACATGACATTACACACAATGAACCAGACCCTCAGCCCCGATACATCCCTTTTACGCCATGGAGCAGTGCAAAGGTAGCAACAAGGCTCATCCTAAATTTGGGGTGAGAGGGGATACCGTGTGGAGTGCCAAAGTGACTTTAAACCCCGCTCAGGCCCAGCACTGAGTACAGCTCACCTGGACTGCGGGATGGACTAATATGAACATTTATAGAACAGACTCTGTGTGATAGCTCACTCTTATGTGTTGATAAAAGGCCTGACGAACACACATAAATATCCTGTTAGATGCCAGAAGAAATCTTGCTACCAGGAAGTTAAAAATACGTGCTCCCTAACATATGCTTGCCCTCGCCCATCTTGTAAAACTCAGATAAACTGGAATGTATGTATAGAACACACATCTATATGGCCTAGGATAATAGTTATCTACAGTTTAAAGTCTCTTGTGAATTTTTAAAATGTCTCAGAGAGAGAGGTGGGGTGGGGGTGGGAAGAGAGGGAGAGAGAGAAAAGCCCAGTCACATAGTATATATTTCAAGAAATTAAAAGACACACACACACACACACTAACACTTCTTTCTTGGGTCTGCTGTTAACTTCTATCTCAGTGCTTACTCAAGATCAGCAAGAAAGCAGTTCTTCCAATCCTCTTCCCCATTATGATCCCTGAATAACAAGGTAATTAACTGAGTTCATAAGAGCCAAAGTACATTGCCCTCCCATCCCTCTGGGTCTTTCTGCACTGATAGTAGACACCCACTGTATTTCTGTTGTTCAGGAAGTCTTTTAGCCCCATACCTTCCAGAGGCTGTGTAAAATCCAGACTTCCAATCCCATGTATTAGGCTTTCATTTTACATATTTCTCAAAGTTATAGGTCTGTAATGTTGTTCCTTTGCAAGGTTCATTTATCAAAGACCGTAGGGAAAAATGTGCATTTTATATTGCATTTGAAATAGTATGTGATTAAGTAAAGACAATATCATAGTACCTTTGCACAGCGGTTGTAATGCAGCCTTTGCTGTACTACCTTCCTGACATTTGAATGTTGAATGGTGCAACTGTAACATTCTTATAACATAGTTTTTTTATGTGGAGTTTCCTAGAATATTTTTTTTAAAAAGAAAGAAGATGGAAAATGAAGATACATAAAAGAGGCAGCACTTCACATGCTAGGACTTCAGAGCTGTGATGGCTTAAATTTAGGGTGACCATATTTCCCAAAGGGAAAACAGGACACTGTGCAGGGCTGGCCCAACTCCCCTTCTCCCCTCCCCACCCGGCCTGAGCCGCTTGCCTGAGTCTCTTTCTCCCCGGGGCTGATGCTGGCATCACTGCTCACTCAAGACCTGCCTGCCTCCAGCCTGAGCCGCTTGCCTGAGCCCCTCTCTCCCCGGGGCTGATGCTGGCATCACTGCTCACTCAAGACCTGCCTGCCTCCAGCCTGAGCCACGCCACCCTCTCTGCGTGGGGCTGGCGTCACCACTCACCCCTGGCATGTTCCTCTACACCCCACTTTTTTGACAAAAGTGGACATTTTTCCCGTTTGCTCTTGCCAACTTGATCAGTTGGGAAGAGCAAACGGGACAAATGCCCACTTTTGCCAAAAGTCAGGACAGACAGGATGGGGCTTAAAAAAAGGGACCGTCCCAGCCAAAATGGGACATATGGTACCCTACTTAAATTGGTTAGAGCATGTATAAATTCTATCATCTGTAACTACTTGGCTGGAAACCACCAAAACATTCTCCCCACAAACTGTAGGACGTTTACAGCAGAGAGTCCCTCTTTAGTACTCTCTCTGGAGGATGACAGAAGGAAGCCTCTCTCCAGGGAATCTTACCAGCTACTCTCAGCAGAACAGAGCATCAGAGCAGAACTCCCTCTCTTGAAATTTACAAATGTTTATCCCGCCTTAATCCCCAAGCCTAAAGACCAAGTAGTTAGATGTGTTATTGTGACACTGCACCCCATACTCATCATAGTAATATTATTATAATATGGTTATGGCATAATTATGATGCATTTTGTACAAGATAAGTCATGTGAAGGGTCATTGGAAAAGTTATGATTTGGTAAATATGATTATCCTATTTATATGCATGTATAATTTTTGTATCTGAAATTATAAATACTGCCTATGTATCTGTACTTCAAATTTAGTTACCCCTGCGTAATGCCCACTAGACAAGAAGCTTGCAGTCTAGCTAGCTGGTTGGGAAGGGCCTATTCAGGACAATGAGCCATTAGGGAAAACAGTAGGCCTTAGGAGAAGCTTATCTCCCATCTGGTGAGCCTTCCTGAGAAGACTACAGACAGCCTGTAAGTCATGGCTGCTATGACTCTACAAGAATATGTGACCAGGCCACATGATTCTTGACCCCATCTTGGGATGTCAGTATTTTTCCATGAACCGGTCTGGGAACCAAGTTTTGAAACAACAGGTTCCTGCCATATGCTAAAGCTATATAAGGCAGGGAGTGGCATCATCTATGGTTCTTCACTCCTCACACAAGACGACTCCTGGAAACACCTGAGAAACAAAGACTGAACTGGGGAAAGTGCTGGACCTAGGCTAAAGGGATGTCTAGCACATGTATGAAACACCTGGAGATTCCAAGCTGCAAAGCAAGTGTAGCTTGTGCCTTAAGAATCTACAGGTCTGCCTGTACCATCAGTTAGGGTGAGAATCTGCTATTCATATCTAAGGCTGCTAATTTAGACCCCATCATTTTATATGCATAGTTGGGATTATATTTTCCAACGTGCATTACTTTGCATTTATTAACATTGAATTTCATCTGCCATTTTGTTGCCCAGTCACCCAGTTTTGTGAGGTCCCTTTGTAACTCTTCTGCTTTGGACTTAACTATCTTAAGTAATTACAGGAGGTGGTCAGCACCTTGAAGGCCTGGGTCCTTCACAGAGCAGGAAGTATTGGGAGAAGAAAGGGGAGGTAACACCAAGGTTCCTCATGTGGAAAACATGTTCACCAGTTTGCTAATCACACAAGTCTAGTCATGTACAAGTGAATCACACAAAAATAAACACCAGTCTGTGCCATGCTGAATTTCATCATGGCCTCAGACTCTGTCAAGTCAGGCAGATGATGATATTTCCTTTAAAAGCATTTCAGGAACAATATCAGAAAGTTAGGAATTTTGGGTTTCGACTGTCGGAATGACTAATGCAAATAACCAAAATGGCAAAGCAGGTCACAGAATCCTCAGAGCGGCCACTCTCCACTTCACAGCAAGGCTGGCCTCACTTACAATTGGATTTCACACATTTATTTAGTTTCTGCAGTTACTTAGTTATTTCAAATGGCACTCTGTACATTTAACACAGAGTTTGTTTCTTCCTTGACAAATTCAATTTAGTCAGTGAATTCATGTGTCATATAGGTGGTCTCAGTTATTAGGCTGATAGGGTGACTGAAGAGAGTCAACTAGATTGCCAATTAAAGTGGGAGGACAATTACAAGAAACTTGAATGAACAATTTCCTCTCAGTTATCAGGATTTGTAACTTTAGGACAGTGACTAAGACACTGCAAAAGCTCTTTATTGCAAACTACCATCAGCCAGCAGGGCACTTGGAATACATAAATTGGACACGTCCAGGAAATAATATTTTGGACAGATGACTACATTGGGGGCAACTGGAGATATCATTAAATAAATTATTCCCTATTTTTGTGGAATTAATACAAATGGCTTTGTAAATAAAACACAGTAAATAGAACTCTGTATGTTTACTCTACTCAACCTGCATTGATCCATTAAGCAGCTACTGTTATTTATATTCAGTAATGCCTTGAGATCACACTTGAGATCAGGACCCTATTGTGCCAGATATGATACAGGTAACCTGAAAGACAGTCTGCGTCTTAAAAAGGTTACAATCTAAACACAAGATAGACACAGGATGGGAGGGAAGGGATATAACGTACAAGCAGAATGAACAATGAGATTATGTGCAAGTACTGTTACTGCCTAACTTTAAGCATGTAATTAAGTCCATCCCTATTCTACAAAGCGCTCACTCTTTGTTTAAGCACATGCTTAAAGTTAAGCATATACATTCTGATGAGGCAGCATAAAATCATGAATAATCAGATATTTGGTGAACCACTGCTATGAAGTGACTGATTATGCAGCTCTTTTCAAAGGTGAAAGATTCAGTATAATAGGAAAAGCATCAATGTAATTTGTACCCAGAGAGGATAAGTAACATATGCTTCAATGTTCAAATAAAGATAGAAGATTTTTGCTTTAAATGATCTGATTAAAAATTGTTCACATTATAAAATCCTTTAGCAACCATCACTTGCTAAGAGCATATCTATCACTTTCTGTAGAGTTGACTCTTGTTCTACCCAAAGATGGAAGTGAGTAGCTGATTATCTCAAACTGTTCATTATGTACTGGCTTAAAATTAAGCCTACGATTATCTCATGGAGGTCACAGAAGTCACAGAATCCATGTCTTCCATTAACCTCTGTGACATTTTTGCCCCGCAGCTCCCAGCCCCCGCCCTAGTGGGGAGACCCCGTGCCAGCCGCGGCCGGCAGTTGCAAACTCCCTGCAGCTGACCAGCCGCGGGCAGCAGGAACTCCCCACGCAGCTGCCCAGCTGCAGTGGGCGGATCCCGTGCAGCTGCTCAGTAGCGGCGGGGCACCGCCCGTAGCTGCCCAGTCTCAGCGGGCACTCCCCGCAGCTGTCAAGCTGGGGTGGGCCATAGGGGACCTCTGCAGCTGCCCAACTCCCGCCAGTGGCTGGGGGACCTTCAGCTACCAGCTCCCTGGGGGTATGGGGATGCACTGCAGTGGTGGGGTACCCAGGAGCCCCAGGAAAAGTGGGTGCTGAACCCACGTACCCCTTTTGTCAGGGATATTTTTAGTGAAAGTCAGGGACAGGTCATGGGCTTCCGTGAATTCGTTTACTGCCTGTGACCTGTCCATGACTTTTACTAAAACTATCCCTGACAAAAACTTAGCCTCACTTATAATTCATGAAGAAAATTGTGACAAAAATTGAAGGAACCATTAGGGCTGGAGTAGTAACTCTAGAACCAAAGAGATAAATAGAATATATGCTGAGTGTACAGAAACCTATTTCCTTTGCCTTGAATGAAGTACAACAAAAAAGAAGAGTTATATTGCTGCTGTTATTGAGACTGGTAAGAAACTTCCGAAAACACTACAGAAACAAATACTTAAGGGCAAGGTTAAATGGTACATAATTTTTCAGTCATTAAGAATCGGAATTACACTTATGAACCACCCCCTTATTGAAAATTCTGTCCGTAATAACAAATAGCAACAGCGAATAGTAAGTTACCTATACTTTACATCATACTTTAATACTTTACATCATAGTGTCAATGTGTTTTGATCATTATTCCATGAACTCTATTTTAGAAAATAACTCACTGGTAAAGCAATCTTTTCCTCTTGAGAGAGCTTCTATAAGATACTGTATCATAAGGCCATAAATATCTCCTAACAAGATACAGCTACATCATCTCTCTTCCCAGATGGCCATACCTCTCTTACCGACTTTTCTCTCTATCTCTGTCTCCTACTAGCTTCTCCATTTCCTATGTCTTGCTAGTATTTTTACTTAACTTTTAGAACCTGCTTAAGTAACCCACTAAATAATAATAAGGATGAGGAAAGGAAGAGTAATTTAGATTCTAAGCTCTTCAGAAGATGGACTGTCTGCTACTCTGTGTTTGTACAGTGCCTAGCACAATGGGGGCCCCACTCTTGATTGGTCCTTTAGGCACCACTGTAATAATTAATAATGAAGTGAACATAGCATGAACACTTTGTGCCAGATTTGGTGCAGCACCTCACAGGAAGTGCAACACAGAAGGTACAGCTCAAGCAGGGGGAAGGGTATGGTGTCTGTGAGCAACCTATGTGGCTCTTAGATACTGGGCTGACCTGAGGTTCAGAAGAGCTCCCAGGACATTTTAGAGCAGCCCCAGGGGTGCTCTAACTTACAGCAACCTTGCATAGCTGCCTATAATCTATTCTGCAGTCCAGAATACCTGGAGAGCAAACGATACCAGCCACTCCCCCTCTTACCTCTGACATGCCCCTGGATCTATTACTACGAACTGTATTTCTGGCCCCTACATCATGGGGCCTGCTGCATAGACCCTACACTGCAGAAATTTCACAGGGTGCCATTCCACACAGGAGCAGTGAGGAAGGGCTGTAGCAAAGGCTGGAGTCTGTCCCTTTGCTTCTGGTATTAATAAGAGTAATCTTTACTTAATGTACATAACATTCTTTATCCTTCCAGTATGCTGAGTGAATCTTTGTTTGCAATAAACTATTGTTACTGCACCTGCACTTATTATTTTATTTTAAGAAATTAAAACTAATTAAAAAACACACTTCCTTGATACCAGTGTAAGTGGAGGAATAGCCCCGCTATTGTGTGGAACTTTCCTGGCTTCTGCACTACCCCGGTGAAGTGGGCTAGCAAAAGGATCTGAGTCCTTGCTCCCACTTCCTTTACCCAGTGGCCTCCCTGCCCTTGAGGACTCCCCTTCCATTCTCCTGTCTGGCAGAGTCCTTGTAACCCCAACAAGGCTGGGCCCAGGATTCCTTGGGGGGCTCGACTCCCAACCCTGCTGTGGTCACCTAGGAAAAGGGCTAAGGTGTCCCCACTCCGGGGTACTCTCTCTGCACTCGGCACTTCTCTGACCCACTGACCATTATGTAAAGTTAAAGCAAATGCAAGTTATTTAATCAACAATTAATTTTAAAAAGAATAAGGAAAAATGGGAAAGGTTAAAGGAAGCACATCAACCCACTCTGTGGCAGGGAACATCACAAACAGTGACTCTGGAATGTCCGGGCTGTTCACAGCCTGTTCCTTGTAAGTCCCAGACCACCTTCTCAGGCCCCGGCTGTGCTGCAGGGATGCTGTGGGTTGGACACTTGCTCTGGTGGTGGCCACACGCTCTCAGGCTCTAAGTGGTAGGACCCTTCTTCCCAGTGTCGCCCCCGCCCTGTCGGGGTTACGATCCAAGCCTGGCCTGCAGAGCCTTTTGGCTGAGGCGTCTCCCTGTGCTGGGCCTGCTGCCCAGGGTCCCCCTCGGCCTCCCCAGCTGCTCACCGCACCCAGCTCCGGACTGCTCCAGCCCCAGCTCCACCACTCTGTCTCAGCACTGCTGCTGCTCTGCCTCCAGCTCCCTGGGCTGCTTCTCTGGCCCCTCTGGCTCTGGTTGCTGCAGCTCTGCTCCCAGGACAGGTCTGCTCTGCAGGCTGCTTGTGTGACTCTGCTCCCAGGGCTGCTTTTCTGGCCCCTCTGGCTCTGGTTGCTGCAGCTCTGCTCTCAGGACAGGTCTGCTCTGCAGGCTGCTTCTGTGACTCTGCTCCCAGGGCTGCTTTTCTGGCCCCTCTGGCTCTGGTTGCTGCAGCTTTCTTCCCAGGGCAAGTCTGCTCTCTCTGGGCTGTGCCTCTGGCTTTGGGGCTGCAGCTCTGTTCCCAGGACAGAGTCTGCTCTCTCTGGATCTGGCACAGCTCTGCTCGGGCCCCTGCTTTCTCCTTAGCTCAGCCCCACTCTGTCTGACCTAGACAATTCCAGCTCACACAGAGGAACCTCCCTGGCCTCCTGACTCCCTGATTAGCCTGCCCGCCGTGTCATTCAGGCTGACCTGGAGCATTGGCCTCTCCCCATTGTTCCTGGGGGCTGTCAGTCTCAGGGTCCTGATTCCCCATTGACCCTTCCCCCTTTTTAGTACTGGGAGCTAGCAACTAAAACACCACCACTGAATGTTAGTAAGGGGGCAACACTCCCCTTACACCAGCATTAGAAAGCTTGTGTCAACGTCAAGGGGAAAAGCCTATAGCTCCATATGCTAAAGTGATCGATGCTCATGAATATAATTTCCAAAAGTTTCTAATAATCTGCCACCATAAACAACACTACAGCCTTGGAGAGCTTGGCACTTGGATTTCTGAATCAGAAAAGCATCAGGGATGACATGCCCTGGTCTTCAAAAACAAATAAACCAAGTCATTACGTTAAAATGGTAAAGAAAGACTAACTTGAAGGTTTACTCAAGCCTAAATGCCATAACCTACACAAGCGATGAACACCATATATATACACACAAGCTGTTGCTTCTGTACTACTGCTACCTATGGGTATTTTCCTCCTTCCATGCAAATGAGAATTCAGGAAAACATTTTGCCTTGTAGACTGTCTACTCTGGTAAATTCACAAAAAGAAAAGGAGTACTTGTGGCACCTTAGAGACTAACCAATTTATTTGAGCATGAGCTTTCGTGAGCTACAGCTCACTTCATCAGATGTTTACCGTGGAAACTGCAGCAGACTTTCCTCTGAAATCTGGTAAATTCAATTGTCATCCCATAACTAGTTGAAAGCATAATGCCACTGATCCTGTTTCTCCTCACTGCAAACATTAAGTGAAGTATAACAAACTTAGACATCTTAGAGTCCTATTACTGCAACTGCTCATTTCAAAGAAATCAGATCAAAAACTCACTGATGGGAAGGGAGAAAAGAGGAAATTCTGCTTAGCCGAAGGAAAAATAAGTTAGATTTACCTTACTTTAGCAGAGATGAGTGACTATTGTATCATGTAGCTAGAACAGGCAGTTGTCTAGGACAGCAAACTAATTAGTGTCCATTTGATATTCAAGGGATAGTAGGCAGTGAGCATCCATTTTCAGGTGTGTCCAAGCAGCAAAAATCCTAGAAGTGGTGCTGGCTCTGACCTCTGCTAAAATTCATGCTCTTCTGGTTTCGGAATCTTCAAACTACAGTTTATAATAGGATGTGCCCTCTGAGATGTGGCTGCTGTTTTCTTAGCATACTAAAGCATGTTTCCCTATGTAGAAGGGAAGCCAGTATGTCAAAGCCTTTGACTGTAAGCTCCTTGGGGCAGGGACTGTCAGTTTGTTCAGCGGTTGCACAGAGCCTACCCAATGCATTCCTGTTCCATGGTTAGGGCTCCTAGATACCACAATATTATAAATTAATAATAATAATTTGAATTCCCGTTTAAATGCTTAAGTAAAGGCACCATAGTTTTCAGATGTGCTTATCCTCATTACACCCTAGAAGCCAATGGGAGTTATGGGTGTTCAGCACCTCTTAAAATCACATTATTTTTCACTTAGGTTCCTAAATATGGATTTAGGTGCCCAACTTTAGATAACCCTGTTTCAACACAGGCCAACATTTTCCAAGTAGGGATCTGATTCAGCTCTAACTTATCCTGGTTTTACAATATAGTGTAACATCATTTCCTTTGATGGATGGCTAGGTGCAACCACGGGGTGGGGGGAGGGTGTCTTCTCCAACTTTTTGCTGTTCTGAAGTCTGCACATGCAATGCAGCTGCAGGACTCGTTCATTCTCCTACCCCTAACCAATTTTTAAAAACCAGTTTGCCTCACTAATCCTTGTACCATGTTAAGTAAGATCAAAATCAACCCCTATTTACAGAATTACTGACAAAACTAAATCACTGTGACTAATGCTTAAGCTGCAGCTGATGCTATTAATTATTCCATAGACAAAAACTGTGATATCTTTGTTTTGAAAACAAACCAGTGCGGCATATGTATCTATACAAAATGTATTCAGCCCAATCAAAAAACATTTACTTGACAGGCCTTTTATCGTGCATTAATGTTATGTGAGTAAACATTACACATCGACATAGAAATGTATGGCTTCATCATATGCAAGTGGTCTAATTTTAAAGTAAGTGACCATTCTACATCCCTGCAAATCCAGAACTTCAAGGCGAGCCTATTTTTAAAGTAAAATGTGATCATAAGTGACAAAAAAGACTTACATTAAATATATTCTCAATTGTGAGAAACAAAGTGCTTTCATTTTATTAACTGTTAACACCGTTTTCTACCAAGAGTAATAGTAATATGAAGACATACAGATCCACCACAGTTTAGCTTTTCTTACATGATCAAAAAGGATGACCAGGGACATAAGAAAGCAATCCACTATTGTCAGAGTTTAAAGTTGGGAGCTTTTAGACCTTTTAATTAACTTTTATTTTACAATAGTTGAGACACTGTGGTGGTTTATTGTGAATAAACTCGGTCTCCACATACACCCTTCCTAATTTTACCTTATTATTGCCTACACGTTTCAGAGAGCTGGGGAAACGTATCACATATTTAGCTCCAAATATTTAATAACTGGTATTTTATTGTTTAGTAGTGCAAGTAAAACTGCAATTAATCATGATTAATTTTTTTGAGGTAATCGCATGTGTTAACTGCGATTAATCAACAGCCCTACTCTAAAGACAACTCATTTCCATTCTGGTCCTTCAAAACAAAAGCTTACACCACACAGACTACCCTGATCCCAGCAGACTTTACTGGAGCCATCAATCATTTATTACTGTAAGTTGCACCATATTTGTAGAAAACAAAATTTAAAAGTAAATGCATTAGATCTGTAGTTTCCAAAGCTTTGTGTCTCGACTATTCAGCTATGGCGTATCAAGCTTTTACATATAGGGATTGCAAAGGGTTTTTTGGTAACACTGCACATTAGAAGATGGTGTCAGGGTATGTTAGGAAGTAACCACGGATTAAATTGCCCCATGACAGAAATAATTTTTGTGAACCACAATAGTAATTATCACAGGAGAGTCATGGATAATTATTACTAGCTTATCCATTCTGAGTAATGAATTCACCTCTAGCTAAGGAAACTAAACTACCACTTTTAAACAAAGCACTAGTTTTGTATCCTAGCAAACAACCATCATGCAAATTGTGTAGTGTCTATGGTATATGCAGTAAGCAAGCACATGCCATTCTTGGTTATGGTTGTACAGAGGCAGCAGACATCCTGATAGGGAGAGGATCTCAGTATAACCAATGTCTCATGACACTGTGCCTATGTTACCCGAGGTACTGTTTGACCAGCCAACCCACAAGGAGTCTGCCTACAGGTCTAATAAAGTACCAGTCACTGCAAGAAGTAATGTTCTTCTGGTCTGTATCCCTACAATCCCACCTGAAGTCCTGATCCTGCAAACTCTTACATGCGTCATTAATTTTAAGCATGCGAGTAGTCCCATTAAACATAAATAAATGCGAGTAGTCCCATTAAACATAAATAAACACATACATAAGTGTTTTCAGGATCAGAGCTTCTTCAAATCGGTAAGGTTTGTGGAACTCTTTCAGCCTGTGTAGATGAGAGGGCACTGATTCTTTGTCTAGTGCTAGGGAGTGGGTCAGACAAGAACAAGTAACATGCAGCATAATCATACTATGAAAAAACTGTTTTCTTTGTATGCATCAGTGTAGAAGCCTGATTCTCTCTCACTTTGGCCAGTGGAGTTTTCGTGACAGGAAGGGCAGTTGGATAATGATGCTTAGCCCTTTAATTGTACTCTGCATCTGCAAAGCGCTCTGCAATAAGAAGTTATAACTATTCCACATACCTATCCACCTCACAGCGATGTTAAGTGTTAACAGCCTTATTTTTAAAATGTGAATACTGAGGTCCATATTTTCGGAAGCCACCTCTAATATTGGGTGTCCCACATCATTCATCTAGAGGCAGCTTGCCCAGGGCCATGCAGTGAATTGATGGCATTTAGGGTGAGAACTCAAGGGCCTGTGATTCCCAGGCCTGTGCCTCACGGCCATACCGCTCCTCACAGAAGGAGCAAGACAAAAGGGGAGAAGCAGATCTGCTTTTTTTAATAGATGCAGAGAGCAAGAAATAAAGGGAATGCTTTTGTCAAACGTATGGCTGTGCTGGCCAACCGCCTTTTCATTTCCCGCAAGGGAGGCGGAACATTTATAGCATTAATGCTTTCCAGACAGAGAGACACAGGGAGGAGTGTGTGTACATTTCACAGTGTAATGCCTCTTGCATTGCTGATCTAGACTGAATTTGGTCAAATTTAAGTTCATTCCATACTTTATCAAAACCCTGTGTGTGGTAACTCCCCTGCCTTGCTACATATCTGAGCTCCTAATACATCCTGCACAATACCTCTAAGGGGAAAAAAGAAAAGGAGTACTTGTGGCACCTTAGAGACTAACCAATTTATTAGAGCATAAGCTTTCATGAGCTACAGCTCACTTCCTCAGATGCATATCGTGGAAACTGCAGCAGGCTTTATATATACACAGAGAATATGAAACAATACCTACTCCCACCCCACTGTCCTGCTGGTAATAGCTTATCTAAAGTGATCATCAGGTGGGCCATTTCCAGCACAAATCCAGGTTTTCTCACCCTCCACCCCCCCACACAAATTCACTCTCCTGCTGGTGATAGCCCATCCAAAGTGACAACTCTTTACACAATGTGCATGACAATCAAGTTGGGCTATTTCCTGCACAAATCCAGGTTTTCTCACATCCCCCCCACCCCCATACACACACAAACTCACTCTCCTGCTGGTAATAGCTCATCCAAACTGACCACTCTTCAAGTTTAAATCCAAGTTAAACCAGAACATCTGGGGGGGGGCGGTAGGAAAAAACAAGAGGAAACAGGCTACCTTGCATAATGACTTAGCCACTCCCAGTCTCTATTTAAGCCTAAATTAATAGTATCCAATTTGCAAATGAATTCCAATTCAGCAGTTTCTCGCTGGAGTCTGGATTTGAAGTTTTTTTGTTTTAAGATAGCGACCTTCATGTCTGTGATTGCGTGACCAGAGAGATTGAAGTGTTCTCCGACTGGTTTATGAATGTTATAATTCTTGACATCTGATTTGTGTCCATTTATTCTTTTACGTAGAGACTGTCCAGTTTGACCAATGTACATGGCAGAGGGGCATTGCTGGCACATGATGGCATATATCACATTGGTGGATGTGCAGGTGAACGAGCCTCTGATAGTGTGGCTGATGTTATTAGGCCCTGTGATGGTGTCCCCTGAATAGATATGTGGGCACAATTGGCAACGGGCTTTGTTGCAAGGATAAGTTCCTGGGTTAGTGGTTCTGTTGTGTGGTATGTGGTTGTTGGTGAGTATTTGCTTCAGGTTGCGGGGCTGTCTGTAGGCAAGGACTGGCCTGTCTCCCAAGATTTGTGAGAGTGTTGGGTCATCCTTTAGGATAGGTTGTAGATCCTTAATAATGCGTTGGAGGGGTTTTAGTTGGGGGCTGAAGGTGACGGCTAGCGGCGTTCTGTTATTTTCTTTGTTAGGCCTGTCCCGTAGTAGGTAACTTCTGGGAACTCTTCTGGCTCTATCAATCTGTTTCTTTACTTCTGCAGGTGGGTATTGTAGTTGTAAGAAAGCTTGACAGAGATCTTGTAGGTGTTTGTCTCTGTCTGAGGGGTTGGAGCAAATGCGGTTGTATCGCAGAGCTTGGCTGTAGACGATGGATCGTGTGGTGTGGTCAGGGTGAAAGCTGGAGGCATGCAGGTAGGAATAGCGGTCAGTAGGTTTCCGGTATAGGGTGGTGTTTATGTGACCACTGTTTATTAGCACTGTAGTGTCCAGGAAGTGGATCTCTTGTGTGGACTGGACCAGGCTGAGGTTGGTGGTGGGATGGAAATTGTTGAAATCATGGTGGAATTCCTCAAGGGCTTCTTTTCCATGGGTCCAGATGATGAAGATGTCATCAATATAGCGCAAGTAGAGTAGGGGCTTTAGGGGACGAGAGCTGAGGAAGCGTTGTTCTAAATCAGCCATAAAAATGTTGGCATACTGTGGGGCCATGCGGGTACCCATAGCAGTGCCGCTGATCTGAAGGTATACATTGTCCCCAAACGTGAAGTAGTTATGGGTAAGGACAAAGTCACAAAGTTCAGCTACCAGGTTAGCCGTGACAGTATCGGGGATAGTGTTCTTGACGGCTTGTAGTCCATCTTTGTGTGGAATGTTGGTGTAGAGGGCTTCTACATCCATAGTGGCCAGGATGGTGTTATCAGGAAGATCACCGATGGATTGAAGTTTCCTCAGGAAGTCAGTGGTGTCTCGAAGGTAGCTGGGAGTGCTGGTAGCGTAGGGCCTGAGGAGGGAGTCTACATAGCCAGACAATCCTGCTGTCAGGGTGCCAATGCCTGAGATGATGGGGCGCCCAGAAAAAACTTGCATGAAAAAACTTGTACAGATACAGACAGACATCATCTTCCTTTCCAAATGCAAACAGATGGACATCGTACCAAAAGGACTGAAGGTAAAAAATCCATTACAATCTACATACCACACAGACTATGCTGACAGCTTGTGCCACAAGCTCTCAAAGAAACTGCGGAATCACCTGATCAACATCCTCTACAGCAAACAGGGAAAGATTAAGAATGAGCTCTCAAAAATGGATACTCTCATAAAAAAACCAACCTTCCACACAAGCTTCCTCGTGGCTGGATTTTATTAAAACTAGACAAGCCATTTACAACGCACACTTTGCTTCTCTACAAAAGAAAAAGGACACTAAACTTTCTAAACTACTACATGCTACAAGGGGCCACAGCAATGGTTCCCTCAACCCACCCAGCAATATTGTTAACCTATCCAACTATACTCTCAGCCCAGCAGAAGCAGCTGTTCTATCTCGGGGCCTCTCCTTCTGCCCCTCCACACCCACGAACATGATACAGTTCTGTGGTGACCTAGAATCCTATTTTCGACGTCTCCGACTCAAGGAATATTTCCAAAATACCTCTGAACAGCATACTAATCCACAGAGTTCTCCCTACCAACACTACAGAAAGAGGGATTCTAGGTGGACTCCTCCTGAAGGTCGAAACAGCAGACTGGACTTCTACATAGAGTGCTTCCGCCGACGTGCACGGGCTGAAATTGTGGAAAAGCAGCATCACTTGCCCCATAACCTCAGCCATGCGGAACGCAATGCCATCCACAGCCTCAGAAACAACTCTGACATCATAATCAAAAAGGCTGATAAAGGAGGTGCTGTTGTCATCATGAATAGGTCGGAATATGAACAAGAGGCTGCTCGGCAGCTCTCCAACACGAGTTTCTACAAGCCATTACCCTCTGATCCCACTGAGAGTTACCAAAAGCAACTACAGCATTTGCTCAAGAAACTTCCTGAAAAAGCACAAGATCAAATCCGCACAGACACACCCCTGGAACCCCGACCTGGGATATTCTATCTACTACCCAAGATCCATAAACCTGGAAATCCTGGGCGCCCCATCATCTCAGGCATTGGCACCCTGACAGCAGGATTGTCTGGCTATGTAGACTCCCTCCTCAGGCCCTACGCTACCAGCACTCCCAGCTACCTTCGAGACACCACTGACTTCCTGAGGAAACTTCAATCCATCGGTGATCTTCCTGATAACACCATCCTGGCCACTATGGATGTAGAAGCCCTCTACACCAACATTCCACACAAAGATGGACTACAAGCCGTCAAGAACACTATCCCCGATACTGTCACGGCTAACCTGGTAGCTGAACTTTGTGACTTTGTCCTTACCCATAACTACTTCACGTTTGGGGACAATGTATACCTTCAGATCAGCGGCACTGCTATGGGTACCCGCATGGCCCCACAGTATGCCAACATTTTTATGGCTGATTTAGAACAACGCTTCCTCAGCTCTCGTCCCCTAAAGCCCCTACTCTACTTGCGCTATATTGATGACATCTTCATCATCTGGACCCATGGAAAAGAAGCCCTTGAGGAATTCCACCATGATTTCAACAATTTCCATCCCACCACCAACCTCAGCCTGGTCCAGTCCACACAAGAGATCCACTTCCTGGACACTACAGTGCTAATAAACAGTGGTCACATAAACACCACCCTATACCGGAAACCTACTGACCGCTATTCCTACCTGCATGCCTCCAGCTTTCACCCTGACCACACCACACGATCCATCGTCTACAGCCAAGCTCTGCGATACAACCGCATTTGCTCCAACCCCTCAGACAGAGACAAACACCTACAAGATCTCTGTCAAGCTTTCTTACAACTACAATACCCACCTGCAGAAGTAAAGAAACAGATTGATAGAGCCAGAAGAGTTCCCAGAAGTTACCTACTACAGGACAGGCCTAACAAAGAAAATAACAGAACGCCGCTAGCCGTCACCTTCAGCCCCCAACTAAAACCCCTCCAACGCATTATTAAGGATCTACAACCTATCCTAAAGGATGACCCAACACTCTCACAAATCTTGGGAGACAGGCCAGTCCTTGCCTACAGACAGCCCCGCAACCTGAAGCAAATACTCACCAACAACCACATACCACACAACAGAACCACTAACCCAGGAACTTATCCTTGCAACAAAGCCCGTTGCCAATTGTGCCCACATATCTATTCAGGGGACACCATCACAGGGCCTAATAACATCAGCCACACTATCAGAGGCTCGTTCACCTGCACATCCACCAATGTGATATATGCCATCATGTGCCAGCAATGCCCCTCTGCCATGTACATTGGTCAAACTGGACAGTCTCTACGTAAAAGAATAAATGGACACAAATCAGATGTCAAGAATTATAACATTCATAAACCAGTCGGAGAACACTTCAATCTCTCTGGTCACGCAATCACAGACATGAAGGTCGCTATCTTAAAACAAAAAAACTTCAAATCCAGACTCCAGCGAGAAACTGCTGAATTGGAATTCATTTGCAAATTGGATACTATTAATTTAGGCTTAAATAGAGACTGGGAGTGGCTAAGTCATTATGCAAGGTAGCCTGTTTCCTCTTGTTTTTTCCTACCGCCCCCCCCCAGATGTTCTGGTTTAACTTGGATTTAAACTTGAAGAGTGGTCAGTTTGGATGAGCTATTACCAGCAGGAGAGTGAGTTTGTGTGTGTATGGGGGTGGGGGGGATGTGAGAAAACCTGGATTTGTGCAGGAAATAGCCCAACTTGATTGTCATGCACATTGTGTAAAGAGTTGTCACTTTGGATGGGCTATCACCAGCAGGAGAGTGAATTTGTGTGGGGGGGTGGAGGGTGAGAAAACCTGGATTTGTGCTGGAAATGGCCCACCTGATGATCACTTTAGATAAGC
This sequence comes from Lepidochelys kempii, assembly GCF_965140285.1. Lineage (NCBI taxonomy): Eukaryota > Metazoa > Chordata > Testudines > Cheloniidae > Lepidochelys > Lepidochelys kempii. The sequence continues at coordinate 270,289,382 of NC_136380.1, read as the reverse complement.
TATTACCAGCAGGACAGTGGGGTGGGAGTAGGTATTGTTTCATATTCTCTGTGTATATATAAAGCCTGCTGCAGTTTCCACGATATGCATCTGAGGAAGTGAGCTGTAGCTCACGAAAGCTTATGCTCTAATAAATTGGTTAGTCTCTAAGGTGCCACAAGTACTCCTTTTCTTTTTGCGAATACAGACTAACACGGCTGTTACTCTGAAATCTAAGGGGAAAAAGGCTTTTGAGGTCAGTGGTTCCATACAGTCATTGATCTACTAGCCAGTCCCCAGCCTGTTTCCTGCCCTGTTCCTAAAGCCATCCTGTACCCTGTCCTGGAGAAAAGTGCCCAGGGTCTGCTCCAGGCATCCTTGTTTCCTTCCCCGCATCCAAGCACAGAGGAACTACATCAGTTCCATGATGCTTGGGCCTTGGAAATGTGCTGGGGCACAACTTCATCCATGTGCATTACTGGGAGTTGGGTGTACATCCTAAAGAGATTGTCGTTCTTTAATGTGCAGATCCTAAAGAGGAACTGACCACGTAACACTTCCACTTTTAGATATAGCTAACTCAGTGTTGCCAACTCATGATTTTATTGCAAATCTCATGATATTTGGTATCTTACTTAAAGCCTTGGTTTCGGGGTGATGTGATTAGGTGAAAATTGCAGCTTTCATTTAAAATAAATAAATACATTTATAGCCTTCATGGCAGCAGAGAAAACCTTGGAAACATGACTTGAGGGTAACCTAATGGCTCACAAAGCAGATGGTGAAGAATCCATTTTTCAAAATCTCATTACTTGTATGTCAATTTCATGACATGATTTTGGGGCACCTGGGTTGGAAGTACTGGCTGAGGGGTTTTGACACCTCTGAAAATCAGGCCCAAGGTATATCACATGCTGCAGCCACAATCTGATGCATCTAAAAGTAGTAGATGTTTTTAAAATATTGGCCATAGTCACTTGCTCAAGGTCATACAGCTCCAGCAATGCTGGGAATAGAACCTAGAGTCTTGACTGCCAGTTGTCTGCTCTAACCAGCAGACGGTACTGCCTAAGTGCTCACTGACAATGAACAATGTTTGATGTTTTTAGAAAGCTAAAATACTTGATTGTTCATTATGGGCCTGACCCTGTCCAGTTCTTAGGGTCCTCAGCTCTCATTAACGTCAGTGATTTGACCTTGCAGGATCAGGCCCCTAGATAACGTCAAAACAATTAGGCACAATTATCAGTGCAACTGCATATGTTCCTTCCTAGCACTCCTGCTCATTCTGTGCCTACAGCAATTGGATAGTAACATATTATATTAAAAAAAACACTTAGCAAATTCATTAGTGTCAGTCCAAGTTAATTGGGGTATCAGCACAGTGCAATGTTAGGCCTTAATTAAAAATATGCCAAATGAATCTAGGACCTTGAAATATCATTACATAATAGGCATGCACTTTGGGTACAGATTAGTTGTATATTGTTTTCTTTTTCTTGCTCTTCAGTCATTAAACAGACTGCCTCGTTTACAGCAGTTTATATGATAATTGCTCATTTCAATAACACCAAGTAGATACTGGAAAACATCTTCATCAAAAGGGATGGAGACTACTCCTTGTGCATTTAGGAGAGGAATATGCTTTAGGGCATAGTAAGTCAGGGGTCATAACACAATCATGGCTCAATGGATGCTGTAATGATCTTTTAGGGACTTTAGGGACTTCTTTAACTTGGACTCAAGACTCACCATTTGGTGCTCAGTATCAGACTATTCCAGCGTAGTTCTTACTCTGAGAAAAACAGAAGTTCCTGTCTTATTCTTTCTGTGGGAAATCATGGGTCTCCAGTTCCTAGTGAACAAATGTCCACATCACAAAAAACAACCACCGTTAAGTGTCATTCATTTTCAACCTTGTTAGTGAGGCCAACACTGGACAGGCACAGATATTTGTCTTCTCCATGTCAAGGTGGAGATCCTGGTGAAGCAACATGCACTGCAGCTACACACAGTGTACCCATTCCAGCTGATCAATCTACTGTATCTAGCCTCCCGACAGCATATGGGTTTTATATAACAAACATCAGGAAACATCACTTCTACCACTAAAGAATCAGAACTCCACTCCTTCACCCTTCGGTTTAGGCCACATCCTGAGCTGAATACTCTATCCAGACACTTAAATGGCCCCATCACTGTACTATCTGAACAGCTTCTAAGAGCTAATGACAGTATCCTCATGATACCCTGTGCAGAAAGGTGGTGGTATTATTCCCATTCTATACTCTTTACTTTACCAATGTCCCACAGAGAGTCTGTGGCAGAGTTGGATAATGAGCCAACATATCCTGAATCCCCATCCAATGCCTTAACCACCAGAGCAGCCTTTCTCCCTCTCCTATTCCCCACAAATCCAAGCTTTTGTTTGCACTACTATTGCAATCTCTCCTTCCAGCCTTTCCACCAAATTTCAGTGTACAATTCGGTCATCTCTTGCCTTAACTCAAATGCCCGTGTGTGCACAGGCGCCAACTTCTACTGGTGCCGGTGCGTGCTTGACCCCCCTCTGCCCCCAGCCCCGCCTGACTCCACCCCTGCCCCACCCCCTCCAGCCCCCATTCCAACCCCTTCCCCAAAGTCCCCGCCCCAACTCCGCCCCCTCCCTGCCCCTATTCCGACTCCTTCCCCAAATCCCCGCCCCGGCCCCGCCTCCTCCCCTGAGCGGACCACGTTCCCGCTCCTCCCTCCCGGAGCTTGCTAAAGCTGTTTGGCGGCAGCAAGCGCTGGGAGGTAGGCAGAGGAGTGGGGACACAGCGCGCTCAGGGGAGGAGGAGGTGAAGTGGGGCAGGGAGCTTGGCTGCCGGTGGGTGCAGAGCACCCACTCATTTTTCCCCACGGGTGCTCCAGCCCCAGAGCACCCACGGAGTCGGCACCTATGCATGTGTGTGATGAGCACCTGATAAGAACCTAACTAGGTTCTAAATAGCTAAATATTGGACCTTGCTCTTCTAAGGCCTCCTTGACTCTGACCTCAAACCCACTCAGCAGACTGCTGCTAAAACCATCCTCTGTGGCTGCTACTTTCACCATGTCACTCCCCTTTCTTTAAGAATTTCACTAACACTTGTCTTCTGCTTCCAACTCATTGCATTCCCTACTAGACTCTTCACCACCAAGTTCTAGACTACACTGATCCAATTTCTTCCCAGCTCCCACTTGCTCCCTTCCCTCTGACAATTTCCCATGCCCATCTACTCCCACTGTATCCTTTTCCCACTCTTGTTTCTCCTGTGTTCTCATTTCTGGTACATGCTCCCTAAAGCAGTGCACCAAGCATTCAGCCCTTCCTCTTTCAAATCTCCCCCCAAAGTCCACTTCTTCCATAAATAGTTCCACTAATGGTTACCCTCCTGATCTCCTTCATGTCTGAGTTCTCCCTTTCCTGGGTGCTCGTCCCAATTCCTTGATAATCTACTTCCAATCAGTGGGTGTGTGTCAGCAACAGTGGATGAATGAAATAACTTGGCTCCTGCTGTTAACTGAATCAGCATCCCAGCAAATTAACTAGCAATGACACAGTCCACTCGTGGTAGACACACAGCCCCAGGACAGGACAGGACTCGTTTGGGACTTGGGACCCCGGTCTCTCCAAACATAATCTTAGGGCTAGTCTACACTAGAAGCACTACATTGGCACAGATGCACTGGTGCAGCTGCACTGCATTAGCACATCTGGTGAAGACACCGTATGACAATGGGAGAGCTCTCTCCTGTCAGCATAAAATTACTCCACTTCCGCAAGAGGCGATGCCTTTGTCAGCAGGAGAGCGTCTCCCACCAACATAGCGCTGTCCACACCGGCACTTAGGTCAGTGTAACTTGCATCGCTCGGGGCGGAGGCAGGCTTTTTCACACCCTGAGCAGTGTAAGCTATATCAATATGAGCGGTAGTGTAGACCTGCCCTTACTCTCACAGACAAGGTTGATTGTTTCTCGGATACCTACACCTATGCCTGTGTTGTTTGACTGCTCAGAGCTTAAACCATTTAATCATTTTGCCTAGTTTGCCCACTGAACTTGATATTAAGGGCTATGTTATGTTTACTACGGATGGACAGCCTGTACATTGCTGCACATGCCATGTCTTGTACGACTAGTACCTCCTCTGTCACAGTACGTCTCAATACAGCAGGTAATACCTGTTGATAAACAAAAAGTCTGATTAACAGAGAACACAAAGAAAGTTCACGTCCTTTGTGGTTGGCAGTCAAATAGGCTTGGTTACGATAAGTACCTGGGACACCCATTATATTCACTTGGGCTGTTTAAAATGTTTTTAAGCAGCTCCCTTACTGTGAGGCATGTAGCAGGTTGAATAGCTGACTCGGAGTCAGCATGTTACACAGCAAGGCATGGCAGATCCTACTCACCCCTAAATCTGTTTGCTAGCAGAGCCCAAGTATGATTAACTGGTGCCTTTAAAAGCAACAGGCTCCAAAGGTGTTGTCACTCAGCCTTAGACAACTTCCTCAGTACACAGGTATCACTGTGCTCTGAGAGCCCGTTCAGTAACTCACAGGAATGTGCCACCGTAAGCAGAATAAGTTAAGTACTGTTAATATAAATAACAAGAAAACAAATCTCAGTGTAAGCTTTCTCCTGAGTTTGTCTGTTTGTAGGGTTTTCCTCACAGGACCCCCCTCTCTCTCCAATCTCGAGTTCTCTATACCTCAAAGAGATGCTCCAACCATCTTATACCTGGGACAGAGCTAACAGGACCCACTTTCCAGCGTGAGTCAGCACAAATAACTGCAGCTTCATGCTGGGTTTTAGCACCTGCCAACCTGTCACATTGGCGTCACATTCACCAGGGAAGCCAACAGAATTTCTAGGGCTAAAGTTTTAGACTGGTATATGGATAACAGAACATCCAGTTATAAAAGCATGAATTTAAAATAATATGTAAGAACATTTAAAGAGGTTTGTCAGGGGTATAAGCCCTCAAGCTTCAGGAGGGCTAGGAAGAAACTTTCTCTGTGGGCACATTAATAACTGCCATCTGCAGGGTTTCTTACACCTTGCTGAAGAAGACAGGAGACTGGACTAGATGGACCACTGGTCTGATCCAACGTGGCAATTCCTATGTGCCTTTATTTAAACTGCTGCACCCATTCATGCCACATGTACTCTTAGAATGTAATTCCATATCAGTTAAATAATATTTAACTCAAAGGGAACTCCTCCCATATCACCTCTAAAAAGCCTGTTGACCTGGCTGAATGTGAGGGTATCAGTGTGGAGCACAAAGATCTAACCACGGGACAGAACAGCCACGCTGTCAGTAAATTAATCATTTAACACCTTTTCTTGCTAGAGCGCAGAGCTGACCATTGCTACACAGCACAAAGGTTGTGCTAAGTCACATAGGTTAAAGTGTAACAGCAACAAGCTTGACCTCTTGTATTGTCTCAATGATTAGCAGACCACACCAATACACCCATGGCCTTGGTTTAACAAAGAAATGACTCATAGTTGTTTGGTGTGTCTACTTTCTCAACTCTGTCAATGTGGCATGGGAAGACAGGTGGTCTCTCTCAAGTAGATTGATACCAGACTATTTAGGGTTGAAACCAATACCTTAAATTCCACCTAGAAAGCCAGGAGCAGCCTGTGCAGATAACAAAACGTCAATGCAATATGCTTGCAGCAATACTGCACTTAATGGTGGACTGCCACTATCTGGTCTAGCATCAGTTTCTGAATGGATTTAAGATGCAGTCCCAAACATAACGCATCACAATAATCTAGTCTCAAGATGACAAAGGAATGAATCATGCTAACAAGGTTTACATTGGAAAGGAAAGGTCACCGCCTCCTGGCAGATGCAAATGAAACAGGTCTCAAACGCTGAAAGCTGATTATCCACAATAACTGGGAGCCTAATCAAAGTCTCAAGCTATGACCACGAGTAACAAGTGGTGTGCAAACACCCTCCCTCAGTCAGAGGGGCAGAGATATGTTCATATCTTCTGGTTACTTTTCCTAACTCTGTATTATCTAGACAGAGATGCAGCCGGCTTGCTGTCATCCATGCCCCATCTCAGACACTGAAAGAGGTGCTCAACTGCACCAGCCAAGCTCTAAGAGACAGAAACATACAAAATGCCATGCATTTGGAAGACACTGAAGCCCACTAACAAGCATTCCTTGCTTATCAAACAGCCTCATATATAATTTGCACTAGAAGACGGAACGCTGCTGAACTCCCTATGACAGTCCCATTGGTGAAGAGGAGCAATTGCTCAACACCACCCTCTGGGATCTCCCATGAGCTAGGAATGAAGCCACTTGCAAGCAAACTCATCCATTCCTCAAGGTGCATCGGTGTGTCACTAGCACTCCATGACCATCAGTACTGAAGGCAGCTGACAGCTCTACTAACATCAACATGGTGCTTGATCTTTGTCCATCATTAGGAGGAAATCATCAATCAGTGCGACTAGCACAATCTCTGCATCATACCCAGGTTGGTACACAGATTAGCACGAGTCAAGGAAATTGGAGGCATGTGGACACTGTGAGTTATCTGATCACAGCCATTTCAATAATCTTAACCCCAAAACTATATTTAACACAGAATGATAGTAGGCCAGATTGTCAATGCCAAGTGATAGCTTTTAGGGCCTAGGCCACACCAAGTGAAGCCAGAAGCCTGCCTTTCTTCAGGTAGATGCTGCGACTCTCCATTAGCACTGGTCCCAGCATTTCTACATTAGTGTCCACCAGCCAGGAAAGCATGAGTCCAGAGTACAGGTTCTGACAAAAAATTCCTCCAACACCGCCACAACCTAACTAGCTAAAATTCAAAGAGAGAATATGTAGCATCTGTTCCTTGCATGACACATACTCTGCCTCCATGGACACAGACTGTTCAATCAAATCCAAGCTATTTTCTCCTCAAAATGACTAGCAAGATCCTCACAATGGAAGGAACTCTCAGTGGCCACCAAGTATACAGCCAGTATGAAACAGGCTGTCAGACATTCAGAAGAAATCAGCTGGTTATTGAGATTATGTGGATGCTATGGTGAAAGCAAAGAACCTCTTTGTCACGGCTGAGGCTGGTTAAGTCATGCTTAGTGAATGAACCTGGAATTGAGCCAAGGGTCAGAGCCAGAATCAGAAACCATACCAACGGTCAGAGCCAGAGTCGGAAGCCAGGATCAGAGATGGATTGAGAAGCCAGGAACCAAAGCAAGATGAAGGAGCAGGGTGTGTCACAGCAGTCTACTGAGGACCCACTTAGTTGCACAGACAACTTCCTGGTGTTCTTACCAGGCTTAGGTAGTGCACCTGGGCCACGCAGGCACCTTGGGAGCACGGCCAATCAGGCCCTCTGTATGGGGCACATCCTGTGGTGCTTGGGTCCACAAGGGTCACAGCCAATTGCTGCTCTGCCACAGACATCAGGCGGTGGTGTAGATGTAATAGTTGCTCAAGTTCTAGTCCCGTGGATCCTCACACTCTCCTTTGCCACAGCATAAGAGTTTAAACATCTTCATGCTGCAATCAGCCAGCATCACACAAAGTTCTACCATCAGCACCCTACTCATCTGACTGAAGGTTGAAAAATAAATCAGCATAATGCATAGTAATCCCCTAACCCAGGATAGTGGTATACAATTTAGAGAAGCATAGCAACAGACAGACAAACTCAACGCAGGTGGAAGCGGGCAAGGGATTCAAGTGGAGCAAGACAGTGAAGCCAACTGGATTGCAAGAAGGCTGATTTTGCCCCAGGAAACTGAAAGGCATGTGTTTAATCACACATCACTGAAAACTATGATCAGGAGATGCTCGGTGGCATTTCCTGGAAAAAGTCTATGGTTTCCCAAAGATCAGAGAAGCTAAACGCTATTTTAAGAAAAATGAATCTATACTTATATTTAGTGAGTAAACAAGTTTCTACGGCTGGTTTTTCTTCTCCTTTACTGTAAATGGGCAGCTGTACAAGTAACTAGAGATAGTAAAGCTGGCTTGATAAACATTTCTGTTCTGTCCTTTTGGCAGTCTCCTTTTTTTTTTTTTTTTAAGTCATACAGGTTTTCATTCTAGTAAGCAACTGCATTAGCATTTCATGGCCTTACTCAAGTGTGTAAAAGATAGTAGCTTTATTAGTGCTATTAATTTCACATATTTGCTGCTGTAAGAGATTCACTCTTGGGTAAGGCAGGCAGCAATTGCTGCAGCTAGATGCTTAAGCAGCACTCAAGAGTTTTCCAACCCCATTTTCTCAGACTGAATTTTTATCCTTTCAATTTTTCTTATTTCTTCTTACCTCCAGCTGCTGCTATCATAGAAGACATTTTCCCTTCTGATAGAAGGATATAGAATGTCAGTGCCAGTCTACAAATGGCCTGTCATCTTCCCTAGCAAAGTGAACTCATGACTTGAACAATGGATGTTGCTGGCAATGCAATTTTATAAATGCCACTAAAGTTCCTTCTGAAAAGTAGTTACTGGGCATGAACACTTAACATATGTACTGACACCTGGAAAAAGTCAGAGAGAGTGTGTGTGTGTGTTCGGAAGATCAACTGACTTATGGCACCCAATTAAAAATCATCAAAACTAATTGCCAAATAATTATAATGAAATTAAAATTTCACTTCTACAGCATCTCCTAGCAGAGAATATCATAGCTATCTGCAAATATCAATTAATTAAGTCTCATACTCCTGAGAGTTAGGCAAAAATTAGCTGACTGACTTGTTTAAATAATACAGGGATGCATGCTATAGAAAAATCTAAGTACTGATGTATTATTATTGAAATCTCAGGGTGCTAATGTTAAAAATAATTAATATTAATTGCAGACTTTCCACTATCATTCCTAGATATGTTTCAGCATTCTTCTTCCCTAGTTTCTGTCTCCTAACAAAACTGCTCCAGAGTATTTTGCCCTAGACCTTGCATTTTTCCAGGATGAATATCATTTTGTTATTTTCTGATGATGTTCCTAATCCCGCTAGTAAATTAAGTGACATGCTCAAGGTGATATAGGAAGTCAGTTTTCAAAATTGGAGCTGGAACCCAGAATTTGTGTTTTCTAGTTCTGTGCTCCATCCACTGCACCATTTAACTCAACTCTAAAAACCACTCAACTTTGTCCACTTTTTGGGTTCTTAAACATACACACGAGAACTGTGAATTAGGAAGAAGTAACTAATTTTGCCCTAATTATGTTCCTGTTTTTCTTGAGCATTTAAATGGCCAAACTGTTTCTGTCATAGATAGAAAGAGCTGAGATCAGTCCTGCACAGCTTCATATGAGGAAGTACCCGTCACTTCAAAGGGAGTTCCTCATCAGGAAGGCTTTCAGAATCAGTGTCTAAATCTTCATATGTCTGGACTGCTTCTTTTCCAATTGTGCTGGGTTTTTTACATGTTTAGTAACAGATATCAGTCTTGTTTTTTGTTTTATGTTTTAGAAATGTGAGCAGAATTAATTACTCTATAATGACAACTGGAGAAAAGATTAATAGGACTTTTAAATACAATTCAGACCTTCATGGGATTTGAAGAATCCCTTTGAAACGTGAAGAAGCCACTTATCTACTAAACTACACAGTCTTTTGTTGAATACTTACTGGAATTCTGAGATATTACAGCCACTAGAGGGCTACCGTATTTTGCTATTAATACAGAAGTATATTGAGAATGATGCAAAACATGAGCTGTCAAGTTCAAACACAGTGCATGTCTAGATCAGATCCAGCTCCTTAGTCAGGAAATTAGTCTGCATGCTATTTCACTCCACTTGCATAATGACTGAGTATCTGGCTTCTATGCAGTGGAGAGCAAAGTAGTTGGGAAAATGTCATTCAACCACCTGCCTGCCAGAGGGCCCATAAGCAAGGCAGTGGTTTAGTACTTCTTCCATATCTCCCAGCCTATGGAGTGGAATAATGACCACAATCCCTCAGAGCTAGGGATTGTACCACTGGATCCACATAAATGTGGGTTTTCAGCCTCTCTCCTGGCCCACCTCCACAGTGGCTTTCTACACCAGACTATGCAGGACAAGCATAGAGACCCTTTCCATGGCAGATAGGTAGGGTGCAGGCAAGCCCAGACAGCAGACCTCAGGAAGGCCTGTCTGAAGGGCTCCAATGGGCTCGTGCGGGAGGATATTGTGATCTTGTATGGAGAACATTTCCTGGTGACGATATTAAGCACTGACAGTACATGAGAAAATAGATATGAATAATCTTTAACCAAAATAACATCCCCAAAGTAACTGAACATGTTTCAGCAGTAAGGTAAACACACTGGCAAAATTCATCCTTAATGTAAGTGCATGGAAATTAATGTAGCTACACATGGCATACACTTGGTCTTTTATCAGCTAGGTTAGAGTGTTTGCTTCACTTGCTCTATCTATTTAAAGAAACTATCAGCTTGATAAGGAAGGACCCGATCCAAAGCTCACTGAAGTCAATGGGAGTTTTTCCATTAACTTCAGGGGTTTTTTGGTCGGGTTCTAAATCCCAATAATAATGAGAGAAATTTAATAGTAGTATATTAGCCACCAGATAGCTTCCGTATTTTTCAGCAAATGCAATGAAAATATATCAAGGACAACTAAGAAAAACAATAATCTGAGAATTAAAATTCAGAGATTCTTCCTAAATTCAAACTGAGATCTATTTACATGTTAAGAGTCAAACTGGTAAAACCTGATTGATTATTGGCCTGATTCTGTTGTCATGCCCATTCTACACTGGTGTAGCTCCACTGGCTTAAACACTTCCTCCTGATTCACACCAGGGAGACTGTAAGGAGACTCAGGCCCTTGTGTTTGCTTTATTCATCCAAAAACTGAGAAGAACAATAATTTCCCAACAATTTAGCTGTAAGATGCTCAACAAATGGAGCACCTATTAAAATACCACTCCCCTTTGGATGCAGTAGGGGATAACATTTTCAAAAGCACTAAGCGATTTAGGAGGCTACGCCCTATTTTCAAAAGTGATTTATGCACTTAGGAGTCTAACTCCCATTGACCTTCAATAAAACTTAGGCTCCTAAGTCACTTTGGACAATGGGACTTAGGAGCTTTTGAATATTTTACCTTGGGTCTACATAGAAACACAGAAATTACCAGAAAGAACATGTTACCTGACCCCACTACAGGATCTGCAAGTCCGCAACTGTCCCCAACTCGACTAAACTAGCTCTGAAATGTCTGTCTTCATCAGAATTGCTCTGGGCACTGAGGTGCCCATGCCATGTTTGCCCCAGGCCCTCCGATTCTGTGCCTGTGACATGCCCAAATTGAGTAGGAAAGGGAGGATCCTACTCTCTCTGTTTCAGCTATTTCTACTTAAATAGCTTTTAACCAGCATCTGTATGGTTCTACAATGACAGTCCTAAACAGTTATTTTATATCCAGAGTTCTGCCTGTTGATGAAATCAGAAACAAGTTATGTAAAACTGAGCAACGTCATACCCAGAAATAGACAACCAATAAGCCGAACACAATGATGACAGTGTAACATTGGTACTAATTACAGACAGACAGTAGCAGAGCTGAAGGGCTAGAATGCGAAGCAAAGAGCAGATTTCTGGAATGAGCCAGGAACAAGATGTACTTGTAAAGCTAATACTTTGTGGGATGCCATTGTGAACACGGTTTCACCATCTCGATCTCATACTCAGAGACAAGGAGAGAGCTTCTTTAAATCATTAGTGAAATTGCAGCATATCATTATTTGAAAAGCTCTTCATAGCAGCATTCGTGCTAAAGTACCTACTAAAGAAGCTGTATTCATAGCTTCCATAGCTCATCAAGCCCGAGGAGATTATACCACAGTGTTAGACCCCCCACTTAAACAAGTGTTGGATTTGCTGCAATGGAGCCCCTGTCAAAAAGCTCTCAACAAACCCTCTTCTTCTGCCCACATTTGGTATCATGTTTCCACTGCTGCTGGGAGCCTCTAGCTGACTCCTTTGTGTACTGTCTCCCGGCTGCCCCACTCCCATGCCATTTGTCTCCAACTGGGGCAGAGCTTCAGCTGGTACACGTCATCATAACTCCACTGGCTTCAATGGAGCTAGGTCATTTACCACTGGTGCAGAGTATAGGAGCCAGCAAGCAAAGAGCAAAAGCCAGCAGGTGCCCTCCTCCCCACTAAATCACCTCAGAACGGGGAAGCACAAGAGATACAGGAAGAGTCCAGGGGTGGAAGGAGGACTGTGAGGAGGGCATGAGAATAGAAACAGGAGACACAGCGATAGGAGATGACAGAAGCAGAGAAAAATGTGGAGTGGGGACAAGAAAAGGGAGAGCACAAGGCAAGGGACTAAACTACACAAACAAACGCCGAAGGGCAGTAAGGGTTGCCACCTGCCCAGGTGTTCCCAGGATTGTCTGTTTTTTGAGGGAACTGTCCTGGGAAACCTATAAGGATGCACAGTACACACTGCCACATGTCCAGTGTTCTGGGCTCAGCACCTTCCTGGATAGCCTGGGGTTTTGTACCTCAGAGGTGGCCACCCTAAAGGACAGATATGGAACCACTGGGGCTTTGACAGCAGAGCATGTGGTGGGTTTGAGGGAAAGCCAAGAGATGAAAGATCAGCTTCGCTGATGGCTTGAAAGTAAACATTTATGATAGACGGTACTTGGCTACTCCCTTGCCTTGCACGGGGGAGGGCACAAGGAGCTGCCCAGCAGATGGTCACAATTAGTCTCTGCCCACCCTGGTGGGCATATTCTGCTCCCCCTCTCCGCCCCCACCTGGTAGGGAAGCAGCAGGATAGTGCACCCCCCCCACACACACACATATTGGCTGCTCATGCAGAGGGGTGTATGCAGTACCTCTTCTGGCTCCAGAGCAGATACCCTCCAACAGGCACACACTATTTACTTGCTTGTCATCTGGCTAGCTGCAGCCCTACCCCGGCCTCCCATGCCAATTGCTTGTCATGAGCAGGAGTAATCTGTCTGCCCAATATGGGGTGTGCATGCATAAGTATATGGGGTTATGCCCCCTGTGTCCTAACCCTGCTCTGGAATACCCCTTTGTGGTTCAGGTCTGGGGGAAACCTGCAGAGCACTTTCCTCTGGGTTCAGAAAGGAGCCACAATCAGCACAAAACAGCGCCTTAAATTCCTGCATCCCCATCCAGTGGCTGTGGCTTCACAGCGTGGGTCTAAGGTACAGCTCAGAAACTGACCCCTGGGTTCTATCTCCTACGCACACACACACAGAGTTAATATTTCCTGGGAAAGCAGGTTTTTCCCAGACACTGCGGGATATGGCAAAATGGGCTGCATCAGTCAAAATGACTGAACTGCTCATCTGAATAAAGAAATAGCATTGCTGTGTGCTATTTACCCAACAACATTTTAGCAATGCTCAAGTAGTCATTTCCTAATGTCTCTATTGACCAAAACCCAGCACTCCCTAAAGATCTAATCCTGTTGTTATCATATGCCAGTTTTTTCCAACCAGAGAAAGTGATTGATTACCATTAGAATTACTCATTAATATTCAAAAATAGATAAATAATGAATAAATGACAGTCTCCCCGCTTCTCCCACTAAAGCTTGAACAATGCCTGCTGGTTCTCTCTGCATCCTGCCCAATATGCCCTTTTCCCCAGCATATGAAAGAACTATACTGTGTCTAAAATAACACGTTTGAATTCTGCCTGCAGTGGAATATTGGTGCTCTGAGAGCTGAGAGAGCAGTGAATGACACCCTTTATTAAGAACATTTTTCTTACAGAAAGTCTTATTTTTGGACTTTCAATGGCCAGGCACAATCTCCATTTTGGACTCAGTCCTGCAAATCCTGCATCTTGGCAGGGGATTAGACTAGATGACCCTTGTGGTACCTTCTAGCCCGACGTTCTGTGATTCCAAATGCTTGTCAACCTGTGCTTCTGGACTCACATGAGTAGTCCTCCTGTGTTCCATGAGATTATCCATGCAAGCAAAATTACTCACATGTTTTATAATATATGCCTACTCACTATGTCACTTTGTCCACATCCAGTGTTAAGAGATTTATGAGCCTGCTACAGCCATGGGTAAGAAAGCTTAGGCAGTTGCAGCTCATGTATTAAGATCCAGAAGTCCCAGGGCCAAGTTGGTTGGTGTCACCTTAAGTATTTTCAGAATTTCTCTCTTGAACACACTATCAGTAGTTAATACATAAAATATATTTAAAAATGAAAAATCAGCCAAACCAAATTTCATCTTGTCATCAAAAGTTTTGAGGAAAAGTTCAATTGAGCATGTTTGTTTTCTGACCAGGAAGAACATACGAATGGCCCCACTGGGTCAGACCAATGATCCATCTAGCCCAGTATCCTGTCTTCCAACTGCGGCCAATGCCAAGTGCTTCAGAAGGAATGAACAGAACAGGTAATCATCAAGTGATCCATCCCCTGTCGTCCAGTCCCCAGCACCTGGCAGTCAGAGGCTTTGGGACACCCACAGCATGGGATTGTATCCCTGACCATTTTGGTTAATAGCCATTGATGGACCTGTCCTCTATCAACCTATCTAACTCTTTTTGACACTACTTATATTTTTGGCCTTCACAACATCCCCTGGCAATCAGTTCCACAGGTTGACTGTGCGTTGTGTGAGGAAGTACTTCCTTGTGTTTGTTTTAAACATGATACCTATTAATTTCATTGGGTGACCCCTGGTTCTTGTGTTTCGTGAAGGGGTAAATCACATTTCCCTATTCATTTTTCTCTACACCATTTATGATGATTTCATAGACCTCTGTCATAGCCCCCCCCCCCCCCAATCATCTCTTTTCCAAGCTGAACAGTCCCAGGCTTCTTAATCTCTCCTCGTAGGGAAGCTGTTCCAGTTCTTTAATCATTTTTGTTGCCCTTCTCTGCACCTTCTCCATTTTTAACAGATCTTTTTTGAGATAGAGCAATCAGAACTGCATTCAGTAATCAAGGTGCGGGCATACTATGGATTTATATTGTGGCATTATGATAGTTTCTGTTTTATTATCTATCCCTTTCCTAGTGGTTCCTAACTTTGTTAGCTTTTTTGACTGTCGCTGCTCATTGAGCGGATGTTTTCAGAGAACTATCCACAATGACTCCCAGATCTCTTTCACGCATGGTAACATCTTATTTAGATCCCATCATTTTGTATGTGTAGTTGGATTATGTTTTCCAATATGCATTACTTTCTATTTATCAACACTAAATACCTGCCATTTTATTGTCCAGTCACCCAGTTTGGGGAGATTCTTTTGAACTTTTTGCAGTATGTTTTGGATTTAACTATCCTGAGTAATTTTGTACCATCTGCAAACTTTTCCACCCCACAGTTTACCCATTTTTCCAGATCATTTATGAATATGTTGAGCAGCACAGGTCCCAGTACAGATCTTTGGTCAACCCCACTATTTGCTTCTTTCTACTGTGAAAATTGACTGTTAATTCTACTCTTTATTTCCTATCTTTTAACCAGGTACTGATCCATGAGAGGACTTTTTCTCTTATCCCCTTACTGCCTACTTTGCTTTAGAGCCTTTGGTGAGGGACCTTGTCGAACACTTTCTGAAAATCCAAGTACAGTATATCCATTTTATGATGCTATATACTGTAGAAGCTGGCCATCTACACTAATATGGTTGCCACTTTTACAAAAGTGTGATAAAACTTGTACAAACTATGCCTTGTAAAGTATCACTGGAAGAGTTACAATCTGCTGTGTATTATTATCTAGTTATAAGGTGTATTTCAATGTTGTGTATGGAGTTATGAAATTTTTCTATGTGGTTGTAACTCAAACCAATTGTGAGTCTGGGAAACGCCCACAGGTTAGCTCTTCCAGAGTATCAAAAGTTCTATAAACAAACCCTCCTGCTTGTCAGTCACAGATACACCTCCTACATCACTTCCACACAGACGAGGCAGGCAAAGATTTGCAATTCAAATGAAGGGCTGGTGGAAGAGCACTTACACTTCGGAGCTTTGTAACCCAGCATGTAGCCAATGAAGGCCTAACTCCATGGCACAGCCAGGATTTTTCCAGAAAAGGGGTCAAGATATAAAAGGCAAGAACAAAGGCCTCTGATTACCTCTTTCCTACCTCATCTCTGGAATGATGACCTTTCACAAGGAAAATTCCGAACAAAGGTCTGAGGTCCCCAATACTATTTGGGCAAATCCAGAGAGACTGATAAAAAACTAGCAGATATAACATCCCTGCTAGCATTTTGGATATACAAGCTTTCATTCACCTATTTACCTGTTTTAAACCTCTGAATAACTCTCATTTCTTTCTTAGCTAATAAACTATAGTTAGTTATTGAAGTGACTGGCTGGCAGCCTTGTCTTTGGTGAGATTATGAGCATCTGGTGACCTGGGGTGAGTGACTGATCCTTTGGGATTGGGAGTAACCTAATCATAGGTGCTGGAACTAGGGGTGCTGCTGCACCCCCTCGTTTAAAGTGGTTTACATTATATCCAGGGTTTACAGTTTGGTTCAATGGCTCTCAGCACCCCCACTACAAAAATTGTTCCAGCACCCAGGAACCTAATGTGTAGTGATTTCTGGTTTTAATAAACTTTCATCACAGTAGTCCAGTTGGTCTGGGTGGTAAATGAGACTGGAACGCTAAAGGGACTGTCAGTGGCTTTATGGTGAGCAAGTAAAGTGACCCAGGATCACACAAATATTGTTCGCTTGGTTAAATCTAACTATAGAATATACCACCAGTTTGGGAGTGGTTGTCCAGTTTGGACCTAATACTGGCATTCACAGTTGCGATCTCCATTAGACCTCCGTGACACACTTCACCACCCTTCTCCACATGTTCACTGACACTCTCAAAGAATTCTAGTAGATTGTTGAAGCATGATTTCCCTTTACAAAAGCCACGTTGACTCTTCCCCAAACTGTGTTCATCTTTGTGTCTGATCATTCTGTTCTTTATTATAGTTTCAATCAATTTGCCTGGTACTGAAGTCAGGCTCATCAGTATGAAATTGTCAGGATTGACTCTGGAACCTTTTTAAAAAAATCAGCTTCACATTAGCTATTCTCCAGTCATCTGGTACAGAAACTGATTGAAGTGTTACATACTCCAGTTAGTAGTTCTGCAGTTTCACATCTGAGTTCTTTCAGAACTCTTGGGTGAATCCCATCTGGTCCTGGGGACTTACTACTGTTTTTCAATTTGTTTCAAAACCTTCTCTAGTGATGCCTCATTCTGGGACAGTTCCTCAGATCTGTCACCTAAAGACAATGGCTCAGGTGGGAATTTCCCTCACCTCCTCTGCAGTAAAGAGGATTCAAAGAATCAATTTAGCTTCTCCTCAATGGCCTTGTCTTCCTTGAAAGATGGTCTAATAATTAAGGCACTGGACTGGAAGGCAGGAGAACCGAGTTCTATTCCTGGATTTGACGAAGACTTCCTGTAGGGCCTTGGGCTAGTCCCCTGCCATACTTTAGCTTCCCTAACTGTAAAATGGGCATTAACATACTTCTCCTCCTCACAAAGGTATTGTGAGGGTAAATGCACTAATTGTTTGTGGGACAATCAAATACTAAAGGTGATGAGCATTACAGAAAAACCTCTAAGTAATTAAATCAATAAACAAATGTTATTCTTTTGATTTATCTTACTCTATTTTCAAAGTCACATACTCCAGCATGACACCATTACCGTGTGTTATGAGGAAGAGTTCTGCATATGTAACCAATTTCAACATTCTCCCATGGTGATAACAAATTGATGCAAGTATAGAAGAACTCTCCCATTTGTCGTTATAGAGTCACATCTTTATTATTTATACCTATAAACACAGGGTTTAGACAGGAGATCAAATGGTCTTCAATGAAATTGTTTAAAGTACTGAAAAGCACTGGTAACAACAGATATTCTTCTCACTCATTTGCTTAATCCTGTTTCTTGATAGCTATTAAATTATATATTTTTGTCAATACAAAAGTAAAAACATCAACACCCTTTAACTAATAGCACAAGGAAGAACTCGGGCTGCTGATTAATCACAGTTAACTCACAGGATCAACTCAAAAAAATTAACTGCAATTAAAAAAATTAATCATGATTAATTGCACTGTTAAACAATAGAATACCAATTGAAATTTATTAAATACTTTGGATGTTTTTCTGCATTTTCAAATATATTGATTTCTATTACAACACAGAATACAAAGTATACAGTGCTCACTTTATATTATTATTTTTGATTAAAACATTTGCACTGTAAAAATGATAAAAGAAATACTATTTTTCAGTTCACCTCATAAACGTACTGTAGTGCAATCTCTTTATCCTGAAAGTTGAACTTACAAATGTAGATTTTTTTTTGTTACATAACTGCACTCAAAAACAAAACACTGTAAAACTTTAGAGCCTACAAGTCCACTCAGTCCTGTTTCTTGTTCAACCAATTGCTAAAACAAACAAGTTTGTTTACATTTATGGGAGGTACTTCTCCCTGCTTCTTATTTATAATATGAGAAAGTGAGAACAGGCATTCGCATGGCACTTTTCTAGCTGGCGTTGCAAGGTATTTACGTGCCAGATATGCTAAACATTCACGTCTCTCTTTATGCTTCGGCCACCATTTCAGAGGACATGCTTCCATGCTGATGATGCTTGTTAAAAAAAAAATGCATTAATTAAATTTGTGACTGAACTCCTTGGGGGAGAATTGTATGTCTCCTGTTCTGTTTTACCCGCATTCTGCCATGTATTATATGTTATAGCAGTCTCAGATGATTACCGAGCATATGTTCATTTTAAGAGCACTTTCACAGCAGATTTGACAAAACACGAAGAACGTACCAACGTGAGATTTCTAAAAATAGCTACAGCACTCGACCCAAGATTTAAGAATCTGAAGTGCCTTCCAAAATCAGAGAGGGACAAGGTGCGGAGAATGCTTTCAGATGTTTTAAAAGAGCAACACTACAATGCAGAAACTACAGAACCCGAACCACCACAAAAGAAAATCAGTCTTCTGCTGGTGGCATCTGACTCAGGTGATGAAAATGAACATGCATTGGTCCGCACTTCTTTGGATCGTTATTGAGCAGAACCCATCATCAGCATAGACACGTCTTCTGGAATGGTGGTTGAAGCATGAAGGGACATATGAATCTTTAGTGCATCTGGCACGTAAATATCTTGCGATGCCAGCTACATCAGTGTCATGGGAAAGCCTGTTCTCACTTTCAGGCAACATTGTAAACAAGACGTGGGCAGCATTATCTCCTGCAAATAGTAACCAAACTTGTTTGCCTGAGTGATTGGCTGAAGTAGGGCTGAATGGACTTGTAGGTTCTAAAGTTATACACTGTTTTATTTTTGAATGCAGTTATTGTTTGTACATAATTCGACATTTGTAAGCTCAACTTTCATTATAAAGAGATTGCACTACAGTACTTATATTAGGTTGTAATAAAAAATAAATATAAAATGAGCACAATACACTTTGTATTCTGTATTATAATTTAAATCAATATATTTGAACATGTAGAAAACATCCAAAAATATTTAAATAAATGGTATTCTATTATTGTTGAACGGTGCGATTAATTGCACAATTAATCGTGATTAATTTTTTTAATTGCTTGACAGCCCTACTGGGAACATAAACATATAACATACTTAAATAAAAGGAAAAATGGAATAAGCTAGACAACTACATATACTCACTTTAAGGCATAACTAAATAAGGGCTTTGTTCAGGTTAACTTAATCACAGTACTTTGCATGTTTGTCAACACATGGTGCTAAATTCTGCTCTCAGCTTGCAACCTCACTGAACAGAAGAGCATAAGAACGGCCATACTGGTCAGACCAAAGGTCCATCTAGCGCAGTATCCGGTCTTCGGACAGTGGCCAATGCCAGGTGCCCCAGAGGGAACGAACAGAACAGGTAATCATCAAGTGATCCATTCCCTATCACTCATTCACAATTTCTGGCAAACAAAGGCTAGGGACACCATCCCTGCCCATCCTGGTTAATAGCCATTGATGGACCTATCCTCCATGGATTTATCTAGTTCTTTTTTGAACCCTGTTATAGTCTTGGCCTTCACAACATCCTCTGGCAAGGAGTTCCAAAGGTTGATTCTGCATTATGTGAAAAAATACTTCCTTTTGTTTGTTTTAAACCTACTGCCTATTAATTTCATTTGGTGGCCCCTAGTTCTTGTGTTATGAGAAGGAATAAATAACACTTCCTTATTTACTTTCTCCACAGCAGCCATGATTTTACAGAGCTCTATCTCTAGGAAATCAAATGGGTTTTGTGTGTGAAATCCTGGCCTCACTGAAGTCAGTGGGAGTTTTGCCACTGACTTCAGTGGGACCAGGATTTCACTCCACATGTGTAACTGAAAGTAAGACTTGGCCCACAGAAATTTTGGGGCTATTTCATTCCCTTGATCCTAACAGTTCTCGTTCCTGTATTTGTATATATAAGTGAGCAAATTTAGCTTAAAAATGTTGCAAGACAAGAAATACAGAACCCCATTACACTGTTTTTACAGTCACTTCTCAGCATATAACTGCTCTTTTTAAGAGGTCTCTGGAGCTCTTATTTAAACAGATAACATTCTGCTACGTTGTAGGGCTGAAATGTGCGGCAACAATAGTGATACTAGTGGGATTTATTGAAGAGACGAGAAAATAAACATCCTAATCTTCCTTTTTGTGGGGAAAACTATGCTAGATAAAAATAATTCATGACCTTCCTTTAACTGAAGACAGAGTCTTGGGCACATCCTGCTCTCAATCCACACACAGTGAATTTCCCACTGAAATTATCTCCTGGAAATATGAGCAGAGTCACATCTGGGCAACAAAAATGATTAGGGGTCTGGAACACATGACTTATGAGGAGAGGCTGAGGGAACTGGGATTGTTTAGTCTGCAGAAGAGAAGAATGAGGGGGGATTTGATAGCTGCTTTCAACTACCTGAGAGGTGGTTCCAGAGAGGATGGTTCTAGACTATTCTCAGTGGTAGAAGAGGACAGGACAAGGAGTAATGGTCTCACGTTGCTGTGGGGGAGGTTTAGGTTGGATATTAGGAAAAACTTTTTCACTAGGAGGGTGGTGAAACACTGGAATGCGTTACCTAGGGAGGTGGTAGAATCTCCTTCCTTAGAAGTTTTTAAGGTCAGGCTTGACAAAGCCCTGGCTGGGATGATTTAATTGGGGATTGGTCCTGCTTTGAGCAGGGGGTTGGACTAGATGACCTCCAGAGGTCCCTTCCAACCCTGATATTCTATGATTCTATGGTGGAATAAGAATTCTTATTTATGGAAAGAGAACGTCATGGCATAGTTCCTTCTTATTTCATATTTTGTAGCTCAAAGAATCACATGATCTTTTATTAACACAAAGCTGGTTTACAGTAAATGCACATGGTAACCCATAATAGCAGCTAACCCGTAACATCAGCAAACTCATTCACTTCAATTAATAAATGCCTCATATTCCTATGTATTTGCAGTGATGAAGGACATTAACTGAATATGAATGGACTGAAAGTATCAGGGACTATCAGGAAGAAAAGTGGCATTCCTCTGTTAAAATACTGGTTTATTTATTAAGCATGGAAATAATTTCCAAGCTGTTCAGAAACATCTGTCTAGAAAAACTTACTGAGATCTCAGAGTAGCAGCCGCGTTAGTCTGTATCCGCAAAAAGAAAAGAAGTACTTGTGGCACCTTAGAGACTAACAAATCTATTTGAGCATAAGTACTCCTTTTCTTTTTACTGAGATCTATATAAAGATATATTCCAGGTCAAAATTGCTACTCTCTTGAAGAAGGACTCTTTGAAAGAGAATCTCACCATCAGAAGGTCTGATACATCTTTCATCTAGCTGAGGAAACAACAGCTAGCAGGGATAAACGTAATTTTGTGGAAGTGGATGACAACTTTTCAACAGTGAAACATGAAAACTTTATGGGAGAGGGAGGGACAGAGGGAATTGGAAGGAGAAAGCAGGATGTGGGGGTTGGGAGAGGAGGATTTAGTACTTAGGTAGCACTCTTCATCTATCTCAAAGTGCTTTACAAAATGATGAAGTGAGCTATAGCTCACGAAAGCTTTGCTCAAATAAATTTGTTAGTCTCTAAGGTGCCACAAGTACTCCTTTTCTTTTTGCCAATACACACTAACACGGCTGCTACTCTGAAACCTGTCAAAATGATGAGTATGTACCATCATGCCAATTGTACAGAGGGGGAAACCAAGGCAGAGAGAAGCACTTTACCCAAGGCCATCCAGAAAGTCTGTGGCAGAATTGGGATCAGAACCTAGTCCTCCAGATCATCAGGCCTTTGCTTTAGCCACAAAGCCATCTCCTCCTAATACTTAAACAAAAAAATTACATCACAAATCAAAAGCAAAGTGGCAGAATTCACTTGTATGATACAGAGAATTTAATATTGACCCTACATCTCATGTGTACTTTTGTCTTGAGTTAAGACTTTGTCCCATTAGCTGCAGCAGTGGGTGTTTGCAGGACATTAACACCAAAAATCCCCAGGCATCTAATTCTCTTGTCTGAAACTCCCACAGCAAGATAATACAAATAGCTCAGCAGAGCCTTCAGGAGTCAATGTGAAGAGAACTTCCACACTGATAACAGGGGATATCTTCAGCAACTTGATGCCTTTGTAGAGGCTGACAGCGTTGAAATCTCTCCCTTTTACTATTGCCACTTCATAGATTTTGTGGTAAGTTTGACGGTATGTGGCTCACTCTATTTACACCTGTGTTTCTCTTGGACTCTATCTAAACCTCATAGACATTGGGATATTTGGATCAGGATGTGAAATCCCTAGCTCGCTATCTTACTTGCCTGAAGCAGACTGGAAAACATCAAGGCAAACTGTGTAGACACTTGTAAACTATCTGGGCTCCTAGCTATTTTGTTTGATTTTTTTCTTTACATTATTATAAATGACTTCAGTTTTATATTGCTGCAAAAGGATGTCATAATGGATGGCGCCACCTTTTGGTGAAAACGTAGAAAGGGTCAGCATGTTCGCTAATTTGCAGAGTTGCAAATAAAGGGTATAACTGAGAAAATAATAGCAATTGGTTATTGTTTTTATTTGTATTGCATTAGCTCCGAGGCATTCCAGTCACACTTGTGTTAGGTGCTGTACAAACTTGGAACGAAAAATGCAATTCTTCCAGTTTTAGTTGTTTTCAGATATATCATTTTATGTCTGGAATACCTAGTTATGCTAGGGTGGTTTTTTCAATATTTATCTTAACATTACAATTACCGACAACAGCAAGTAAACAGCAATCTCTGTGGCACATAACAGTCTAGTCTCCTGTGGGCTGTACTACTTTGATCAATTTTTGGTTGTTGGGTTTACTGTGCAGGTGTTGGTAGCCTGTGATATACAGGAGGCCAGAGAGATGATCTGGTGGTCCCTTCTGGTCTTAAACTCTATGACTCCTATGTAGGTCAGTCAGCTTGGTAGTAATGTATCTCCCTCACCCACAACACTTTTGAAGACTCTCAAGAGGGCCTGAGGGTTAGGCTGATCAGATCGCAAGGGTGAAAAATCAGGTGGGGGTAAAAGGTGACTGTATAAGACAAAACCCTGGTGCAGAGGCACATGGTCTCCATGCAAAGACCTCTTGCAGATCTTGAGGGATACACAGGGCTTGATCACCAAATCCCCTGCTTGTTTTACAGGGACAAACTCCCTTTCCTCTGATGGCACCATCTGGGGAAATCTTTGTGAGGGAAGGGTTAAGACAATGTTTTAATATATATATATGCTACAAGCTACTGCCAGGAGGCAATCCGATGCCCTCAGAAATCACTGTGAAGTTTCTCCAAGGTTCCCAGTACAATATAGTCCAGCTTTCAGCCAAGGGGTATAATTAAGAATAATGGGTTAAACTAAGAAAATGAAAACTGAAGATGAATATCCAGGAATATTTCTAACAGACAGGTCCATTAAACTGTGAAACAGTTTCCTACAGCAACTGATGAAAGCTTCATTGCCTGATTTACAATTAGGCTAGAAAAGAACCATAGAATATATCACGGGGAAATATCCCGGATTGTCAGAGATGAACAATATGACCCAGCAGGTTTTTTTCCATCTCTAATTTACAGTGATTCCATTATTTTCTTACTTTACCTCTTAGTTTCATATATTCCAAAGCCAGACTGGTTAGTCCAACCGCCTGTATAACACAGGCCATAGGACTTCCCCAAAACAATTCCTTTTCAACTAGAGCATATATATTCAAAAGCCTCCAATTTTGATTTAAAAATTGCCAGTGATGGGGAATCCGCCACAACCCTGGGTAAATTGTTCCAGTGGGTAATTACCCTCACTGTTAGAAATGTACACCTATTTCCAGTCTGAATTGTCTAGCTTCAACTTCTAGCCACTGCTCTTGTATAACTTTGTCTGCTAGCCTGAAGAGCCCATTATCAAATATTTGTTCCCCGTATATGTACTTAAAGATGGAAATCAAGTCATATCTTAACCTTTTCTTTGTTAAGCTGCCACTATGAGGCATATTTTCTAATCCTTCAGTCGTTTTTGTGGATCTTCTCTGAACACTCTCCAATTTATCAATCTCCTCCTTGAACTGTGGACACCAGAACTGGACACAATATTCCAGCAGTGGTCACACCAGTGCCAAATAAAGAGGCAAAATACCTTGTCTACTCCTACTTGTGATTCCCCTGTTTATGCATCCAAGGATCACATTAGCTCTTTTGGTCACAATATAGTGCTAGGGACTCATTTTTATCTGATTATCCACCATGACCCCCAAATCTTTTTCAGATCACTTTTTCCTAGTATAGAGTCCCCCATCATGTATATATCTTGGAGCAGCCAGACATACATTTAGCCCTATAAAAATGCATTCTTCCCTGTGCCCAGTTTACCAAACAATCCAAAGCACTCTGTATCACTGACCTGTTCTTTTCATTATTTACCACTCCCCTAATCTTTGTGTCATCTGCAAACTTTATGAAAGATGATTTTACATTCTCTTCTGGGTTATTGAAAAAATGTTACAAAGGAACGGGCCAACAACCAATCCCTGCGGGACCCCACTAGAAACACCCCCTCCCCCGATGATTCTCTGCTTATAGTAACATTTTGCGACCTATTAGTTAGCCAGTTTTTAATCCATAATATGCGCCATGTTAATTTTGTATCATTCTATTTTTTTAATCAAAATGTCTTGCGGTACCAAGTCAAATGACTTACAGAAGTCTAAGTATATTATATTATATCAACCCTGTTCAATATGTAATCTTATAAAAAAAAGGTATCAAGTGAGCTTGAATTGTTTTCCACAAACCCATGTTTAACAGTCTGGCCTATCTTTTAAAAAACTGATGCACAATATATTGGCCTGATCCAAAGCCAGTTGAAGTCAATGGAGAGAATCCCACTTCAAATGGGTTTTGGATCAGACCTTATATTTGGAAAAAGCACAAACTCCAGATTCTGCCTGTATCTATTACTAGTGTTTATCCTTTTTTGCCTAAAATCCCCGGAGATTTCTGCAGGCTTGACGCTGAAAAGCTATCCACAATTTGTTCCGAAGATCTTTCTTGGCACAGGAACACTAATTAATGTGTTAACAGCAGGATGATAATAGTCCTGGGTTTTCTGTAGCAAAGCAAAACAATACATAAATACAACACTGGCCTGCTCAAAGACATCAAAACCTACCAGTGCGTAAAGATGCAATTACCATGGAGCTGAATCTGACCCAGGAACTATACAAAAACAAAAATTAACCAAATGTTACTTGAGCATTCCACCACAGAACATCCACGAAATAATGCAATCACACACTTTACCATTCCAAATTTGGCAAAATACCCAATAAGTTTGCTCAGATCTTGCATTTTATTATTTTTGATTTTTAAGAAAACATGAGTTAGTATTGTTCCTCACATAAATTAGGGTGTTGTGCCAAAGCTTGTAAGTGCCCAAGGTAACAAAAGTGCAACTCAGGCCATTATATAAAATTGATTATAAAAGCAAGCCAAAACTGGAAATAGAAAGAACAGTACGAACTGCATTGTTCACATTTAAAAAAACTGGTTTCAAGGCTTCTGGCAAACAGGGCTGGCGTAACAAGGAATGAAAAGATTCTAGAAATGTGAGGAAACTTTTATAATTGAAATCACTAAAATGTGTTATGATTGGTTAATTTTAATAAGATGAGGTCACTACCCCAATTTGAACCATTTTTATCTGGGGAGCAGGGAGGTCACTAAAAGATCAAAGGGAATAGCAGCATGGGTGGTCTGGAAGGGGCACGTTTCACCATCATGGCTGCTCCTTCCCCCACTGTCTCCTGGGACTCCATGATCCACCATGACACCACTGAGCCTTCATCATCCTGATACTGAAAGTTGACCTACCCAGACTGAGCCAGAGAGAGGGAACCAAACCACACCCAATATCAACCAGCTTCAGCTAAATCCTGGACTTTAAAATGGAAATCTGAGGTTCCTGCGGTCACCCTCTCCTAGGGATGCCAATTTTGGTTGGACGTATTCCCGGAGGTTTCATCACATGACATAATCTTTAACTAAAGATTAATCTTTTAATTCCTGGAGACTCTAGAACAATGCTGGAGGGGTGGCAACTCTACCCTCTCCTTTGTGTGTCATTTCCTTCCCTGCCTTATTTCTCCTCTGGGCTTGTCTATGTGGCACAGATTTGTAAAGTGCTCTAATGCATTGTGTTCCAACCACTCTAGGTCCACAGGAATGAGGCTCTTTTTAGAGTATGCCAGCAGAATCTACACGCGGCAGTTAGAGTATAGCGCAAATCACAACCCTGTGGTGCGCTTTGCTGTGCCATGTAGGCAAGCCCTCTGTCCCAGCGTCCTCTTTTTTTGTTGTATGTCTAACAGGAGCCTGGCTTCAGTGGCCGAATCGTCTCCACCCTTTGCAACATCACTGTGAGCTTGTGACCAGAATCCAAGCTAAAAGTGATGCCTTAAAACAGCCTGTAACCAGTAAAAGTTTGCCAGATCTCAGAGAGAGGCTGATGTGCTGTGCCAACAATTTTGTAGCAGCAAGGTTGCAACTGAGAGTGAACATCAGAGACAGGAGCTGCATTCTCAGTCTTTACTATCCTTTTCGTTCTCTCGTGCTGCATGTCCTCTTTAAAAAAACCCAGGATCAGACTTCAACAACAACAGCTCAAAACCATCTAAACCCTGGGTGGCCAACCTGTGGCTCCGGAGCCACATGTGGCTCTTCAGACGTTAATATGCATCTCCTTGCACAGGCTGCCGCTTGATGGCTGGAGCTACAGGGGCCAACTTTCCAATGTGCTGGGGGGTGCTCACTGTTCAACTCCTGCTTCTGCCACAGGCCTTGCCCCCACTCCACCCCTTCCCACCACCTCCCCTGATCCTGCCGTGCCCTCGCTCCACACACACACACACACCCGGCCCCCGAGCCTCTTGCATGCCACAAAACAGCTGACTGGGAGGCGTGGGGAGGGCTGTCGTGGGTGGGATGCGCTGGGAGAGGGCAGCTGATGGGGGAGCCACTGACGTATTACTGTGGCTCTTTGGAAATGTTCATTGGTAAATTCCGGCTCCTTCTCAGGCTCAGGTTGGCCACCCCTGATCTAAAACAACTTTCTCTTCTTCCCTAAAATGACAGTTAATACCTGCTAAAAACTGTCAAACTTTTTTCCCCCTTCTACAAGACTCTATCCACTAAAAAGGAAAGCAATAAGGGACTGCATTAATATCTTACCCTTTCTTGGGTTCAAGATGGCTCCTTATGGTACAATACTGGTTTGAGCCAGACATAAAAGTTATACGCTATGTAAGTATTTCTGACACCAGACTACCAATCGTGATCAGTCACACCCTTACTATCATAATTCATAGATTTTGAAGGTCAGAATAATCCATTGCAAGCAACCAGTCTGATCTCCTACATAACATAGGCTGGAGAATTCACCCAGAAATTCTTGCAGTGAAGGGAATCATTCTTCCATACTAGTAAAGTGAACAAAATTGAACTCAGTAATTTACTAAATTAAAATTAAATCAGCTAAATTAAATCATTGACTTGATTCTTGTTTACACTAAGAATCCCCTACATCAATTTGATGGTTCCTTTAAATTGCCAGAGAGGTGTAAAAAGAGGCCTTAGTGTAAATGAGAATCAGACCCCCTGTCTTTTAGAAAAGCATATCATGCCTTATATTGATTTTTAACCCTTTAGATTTTTAAATGGGGGTTACTAATCAGAGCATGATTCTCTGATGTGCATAAATTGAGATAAGGATGAAACTCCCAAACATATGACCTAAATCACAATTTGAATCTTAATCCTCAGAAGCAAAAGCCTAAGGTGCTAATCCATTGAACTCTTATCCCCCAGGATTGATCTCAAGCACCCTATTGTTTTTAAACTCAAGTTTCCAAACTGCTGAGCTCCTAGGCTCTTGGAGTGGTTGATAGAAATTGGATTGCAACTGATGTAAATGATACAGTCTCATTATTCCCAATACGGGTTGCTTTACAAAGCATGGTAGGAAGTGATGGGCAAGTCCGGTTGATAACATAATTAAAACAGGTTAAACAAAAGTTCAGTATCCAACCACAAATCAGGGCAATCTCTGTACGATTTTTATAGCCTCCTCTTTACCTGCATATTTTAAATGCACCGGCTGCAGGAATTTATCATTCCCTACTGCAGGTTCAGGGTCTGATTCCTAAATCACTCCTGTTAAGAAAACCAATTAAGAATGTGAAGGAGAATTGAAACCCTTTAGTAACCCTTGTCCCCTGGAGGGGGTCTATTTATCCCACCTGTCATGTGGTTCCTTATGAGCAACTTTCTCATCAATTCATATTTTTTTCAGGCCAAAAAGAGTCATTGTGATGATCTAGTCTGACCTGCATAACACAGCCACAGAATTTCACCCAGGCACAGTCCCAAGCAGTGCAAAATACAATGAACATGAAGTACTGCTACGCTCCCATTGAGCGCTGAGTTTTGCTCGGATGTGCACAGCAGGCCTAGCATGCTAGGAGAAAGGTGGACCTGGGCACAGAAAACGGAGACACGGTCAGTGTGAAATGAATTGCAATCATTTGCTCCTTTCCTAAACATGAATAAAAACCTGAAGTAAGGAAGGCTCTTTTGAGGCTTAACAAATAATAATACTGAGGGCATAAAGCAAAGCAGCTCCACTGTGCACCATTGGGATTGTGTACTACGAAGAGCATCTGGAAGAAAATGACCTGTGACTGCCTAGTGGGTGGCTAGGTGGAGCTAACATGCTTCATTCCATGATGATGTGCAAGGGCTGCCCATTATACAGGCAGCACACTGGGTCTGTCCCCTTTTTCTGGGTTGAAATCTTTATTTGGGCATGGAGCACTTTTGGTAATCGTGCCTACATCTGCCCAAAGAGTTTGATCCCGCAAGGTTCTAAGTGCTCTGGATCCAATACAGCAAAGCACGTAGGGCCAGATTTTTAAAGGTATCTAGGCACCTGCATAGAGATTTCAGTGGAAGTTGGGCACCTACATACCTTTAAAAACTCAGCCCCCCTCAAAGCAGACAGTGGTCCAGAGACAACATGTAATGTTTGATAGGAGCAACTGAGAGCCTGTTGTAGCTCCCTGATCCTGTAGAATCAGAAAGCGAGTCCCCCTCATTAGCAGTGGGTGGAAGATATATTGAAGGATTGCTCATTCACTTCACGTGTAGCTATTTTTAAAACAAGGAAACACCTAATAGCTTTTTATTTTATGGGCTTCTCCCAAATTCTTTTGATAGGATAATACTGAGTGGTATGGGTTTTCATTTTGTGCAGTGATGTTACAGAGCTACATTTGGAAGCAGACCACAACAGCAAAGTGGAGTATAATTTAGATGATATTTCAAAGGAAAGGTGACCATATGTTTTTCTGTGCATGAGTACCAGGGCCTTCCTCCCAAGAGGTCCTGGACAATTCTTACCCACATGTATTCAGCTCAGAACTGATGTGCTACCTGTAAGCCAGGACTTCAGACTTAAGGATGGTTCAGATTGGACTGTGGGACTGTCAAACCTATCATTTCTTTCTGAAGCACTACTTCATCCTCTCCCTCCTTCACATGCACATAACCCACTCCCTCATCCCTTTTTCCCTAGTAAGCAGCTATCTTGAGTAAGAAGCCATTTTTAAGAAAACAGTGAGTAGGTGTAAAATGACACTGTGCTGCAGTGAGTAAATATAACAAACGCTATTAATTGATAAGTGGTACTTCCTCATTCAGAGACAAAGATTAGCCAGTGAAAACTGATTATTCCTTTTTGCTTCAGTATAGGGACTTTGCCCGTACCCCATTCAAACTTTCTACAAGAAGCAACTGCTACAGCATTACGGCGATGCTATGCTGTGCTATGCTGACAACTATGTGTAGCCACAAGTTGTCAGATGTGACATTCATTATTTAGTTAATATATTAAAATACAAAAGCCTCACAGCAATAGAGAAATAAGATGTTGGAGTTCCCCACTGGCCCCGATTGTGGGCTGGGGGTAGGAGGGCATACCATCCTCCCTGGGCAGCTTCATGGTGCCTGTCAACAAAAGGGGCTCCCAAGGGTCAATCCCAGCATTTCTAACAAACTCTGGGATTGGCCAACAGGTGGCATGACACACCTCCTAAAAGCGAGTATGGGGAGGAAACAGGTTCTACAAACCCTATCACAAGCCCAGACATTTCCCCCCCCCCCACCCGCCGTGCTATTCACAATGTCTTCTGCACATTTCTATACCTATCTTAGGTTCTCAGATGGCACCCATTCTCATAGTATCTGAGCACTTTACAATGTTTGTATTTATCCTCACAATACCCCTATGAGGACAAACAATAGTATTGTTCCCATTTACAGATGGAAAACTGAGGCACAAAGAGAATAAGTGCCTCGCACCAGGTCACAGGAAGGATGTGGCAAAGCAGGGAACTCAGTCCAGATCTCCCAGATCCCCATATCTAACAGCACGCAAAAAGAACATATCTTTCTGTTAAGTGTAACCATTCATGTGTTTTATACTTCTAGTCTTCTGATTTTTCTTCCATTTATCTCAGCCACTCTCTGTCATTTGGACTCCTCAAATGTCCACAGAAATTACTCCAGCGGCCATTGCTTTAGGATGCTTTAAAAGAATCAGTCTTAGCATGCCAAGCATAATCAATCTGTTCTGGGCAACAACTCAGTAACATTAAAATGACTCAAGATAACTTGTTCTCTTTCAATTATCATCCTTTTCTCTCAGACAAAGGCCCACACTTCTACCCCTATTACCATTGCTTATTGCATTAGCAACTACTACTGTATCTTGAGCTACTGCTGAAACACAGTTTAAAGAGGTGATTCAATCCAGGGATGTGTTCTAGCTCCCTGGGAAATAAATCCCATTTTGTTTCCTCTAACAGTAGTATTTTAATTTTATTTTTATTGCATGCAAGACAAATAAAAAGACGAACAGTTACATGGGAATCAGAGCAGGTCAAATACTATAGCAGGTAAAATGAAGAGAAAACAAAGATGGACTACAAGCCGTCAAGAACACTATCCCCGATAATGTCACGGCTAACCTGGTGGCTGAACTTTGTGACTTTGTCCTTACCCATAACTATTTTACATTTGGGGACAATGTATACCTTCAGATCAGCGGCACTGCTATGGGTACCCGCATGGCCCCACAGTATGCCAACATTTTTATGGCTGACTTAGAACAACGCTTCCTCAGCTCTCGTCCCCTAATGCCCCTACTCTACTTGCGCTATATTGATGACATGTTCATCATCTGGACCCATGGAAAAGAAGCCCTTGAGGAATTCCACCATGATTTCAACAATTTCCATCCCACCATCAACCTCAGCCTGGTCCAGTCCACACAAGAGATCCACTTCCTGGACACTACAGTGCTAATAAACAATGGTCACATAAACACCACCCTATACCGGAAACCTACTGACCGCTATTCCTACCTACATGCCTCCAGCTTTCACCCTGACCACACCGCACGATCCATCGTCTACAGCCAAGCTCTGCGATACAACCGCATTTGCTCCAACCCCTCAGACAGAGACAAACACCTACAAGAACTCTGTCAAGCTTTCTTACAACCACAATACCCACCTGCGGAAGTGAAGAAACAGATTGATAGAGCCAGAAGAGTTCCCAGAAGTTACCTACTACAGGACAGGCCTAACAAAGAAAATAACAGAATGCCACTAGCCGTCACCTTCAGCCCCCAACTAAAACCCCTCCAACGCATTATTAAGGATCTACAACCTATCCTAAAAGATGACCCAACACTCTCACAAATCTTGGGAGACAGACCAGTCCTTGCCTACAGACAGCCCCGCAACCTGAAGCAAATACTCACCAACAACCACATACCACACAACAGAACCACTAACCCAGGAACTTATCCTTGCAACAAAGCCCGTTGCCAACTGTGCCCACATATCTATTCAGGGGACACCATCACAGGTCCTAATAACATCAGCCACACTATCAGAGGCTCGTTCACCTGCACATCCACCAATGTGATATATGCCATCATGTGCCAGCAATGCCCCTCTGCCATTTACATTGGTCAGACTGGACAGTCTCTACGTAAAAGAATAAATGGACACAAATCAGATGTCAAGAATTATAACATTCATAAACCAGTCGGAGAACACTTCAATCTCTCTGGTCACGCAATCACAGACATGAAGGTCGCTATCTTAAAACAAAAAAACTTCAAATCCAGACTCCAGCAAGAAACTGCTGAATTGGAATTCATTTGCAAATTGGATACTATTAATTTAGGCTTAAATAGAGACTGGGAGTGGCTAAGTCATTATGCAAGGTAGCCTATTTCCCCTTGTTTTTTCCTAACCCCCCCTCCCCAGATGTTCTGGTTAAACTTGGATTTAAACTTGGAGAGTGGTCAGTTTGGATGAGCTATTGCCAGCAGGAGAGTGAGTTTGTGTGTGTGTTTGTGTGTCCCCAGAAAAAAAAAGGGGCGGGGGGAGTGAGAAAGCCTGGATTTGTGCTGGACATGGCCCACCTTGATTAACATGCACATTGTAGGGAGACTGGTCACTTTGGATGAGCTATTACCAGCAGGAGAGTGAGTTTGTGTGTGTGTGTTTTTTGGAGGGGGGTGAGGGGGTGAGAGAACCTGGATTTGTGCAGGAAATGGCCCACCTTGATTATCATGCACATTGTGTAGAGAGTTGTCACTTTGGATGGGCTATTACCAGAAGGAGAGTGAGTTTGTGTGTGGGCGGGTGGAGGGTGAGAAAACCTGGATTTGTGCTGGAAATGGCCCAACTTGATGATCACTTTAGATAAGCTATTACCAGCAGGACAGTGGGGTGGGAGGAGGTATTGTTTCATGATCTCTGTGTGTATATAGAAAAGGAGTACTTGTGGCACCTTAGAGACTAACCAATTTATTAGAGCATAAGCTTTCGTGAGCTACAGCTCACTTCCTCAGATGCATATCGTGGAAACTGCAGCAGGCTTTATATGGAGAGTGAGTTTGTGTGTGGGCGGGTGGAGGGTGAGAAAACCTGGATTTGTGCTGGAAATGGCCCACCTGATGATCACTTTAGATAAGCTATTACCAGCAGGACAGTGGGGTGGGAGGAGGTATTGTTTCATATTCTCTGTGTATATATAAAGCCTGCTGCAGTTTCCACGATATGCATCTGAGGAAGTGAGCTGTAGCTCACGAAAGCTCATGCTCTAATAAATTGGTTAGTCTCTAAGGTGCCACAAGTACTCCTTTTCTTTTTGCGAATACAGACTAACACGGCTGTTACTCTGAAACCTGTGTGTATATAAAGTCTGCTGCAGTTTCCACAGTATGCATCTGATGAAGTGAGCTGTAGCTCACGAAAGCTCATGCTCAAATAAATTGGTTAGTCTCTAAGGTGCCACAAGTACTCCTTTTCTTTTTGTATTACAATTTAAAAGTATAGATAAATGCTTCAACATATCTCAACCATCTCTAAGAGTCTAAAAAATTAGTCTATTGATTTACCATTGAACAAAGAGCCAGGATATTTATTTATGCACCCGATCATTTACAGAAGCTTTCTTTGCTGGTGATGATCCAGTCTGTTTCACTAGGTTCAGAATTCATTACGGTGTAATGTAAGTGTTGTTGCATAAATTTAGGATAAACCTTTTGCTCACCATAGACATTGTCTTCTGTACATTTAAGTCACTGCCAGATAGTTGGTCCCATTGGCCAATTCTTAAAATGTACAATAAAACATTAAAGACCGAGTCAATTACTGACTTGGAACATATGAAATGGTAGATCAATGCCCAAAATTGGCAGCTCCAAAAATAACGTTATGAACTGGGGCTATTGACATCTTAAATGTAGATTTGGATTTATTTTGTTCAAATTAGAAGGAAAATAGTGAAGTCCCTACAGCACAAACCACTGCATTTGGTTGGAAGTGTTGCAAATATGGGGCTTCATAGAGGCATCCTCCAGTATCTTTTATCCTGTGTCTGCTTCAGACATAAAATAGCAACAACTTCAGAAAACATTGACTTTATCATATGGAGACCAGATCATATAATTTATTGGTGATTATTACTGCCAAATTCTCTGTAGTGTGGATACAAAATGAAATCCTTCCTATGTAATAATCACCTACGCAGGCTAACTGCTTGATTTCCTTGTCTCATCTACTACATTTTAGTCTTGGTTTCAATGGTTTAACCCCTCTTCCTTTTTGTAGAAGACCAGGTAAAGTACCCAGTCCCTGCCTCAGAATCACCTTTTCTGAATCTGGAGAGCATTTTCATAGCCTTTGTTCAGAGCCAGTATTGAATTTCAAACCAGTTGCAGGATTTGTCTGTTTTTGTTTTTTCAACTTTAATACAAAACTTTTCAACAGCAGGTGTGAACGTTGAGTGCCAGGCATTTGCCAACCCCATGGTATAGGAATGCATCCGATGAAGTGAGCTGTAGCTCACGGAAGCTTATGCTCAAATAAATTTGTTAGGTTTCAGAGTAATAAATTGGTTAGTCTCTAAGATGCCACAAGTCCTCCTTTTCTTTTTGCGGATACAGACTAACACGGCTGCCACTCCGAAACACGGTATATACTGTCAGTTTCTGAATTTACTGACAAAAACAGTTGTGCATTACTGTAACATTTACTCAGAACATGTTAGTCTAGGGGACTTTAGTTTAAAATTTGCTTTAAAAATATTTCATTAGAAGATTGCTAAAGAGTATAAAATCACATTGCTAAAAAATCCTTGCATAGGTTTTTAGATGCACAATCTGAGTATTCCTCTTTAGCCTTAAATGCTTGGATCTTCAGACATATAGTTTTGTAAATAAATCCTTTGAAAGACCACCCTTCTCTAAAATACACATTTTAATTTTAATTACTGTAGTACAAAAAACTTACTTCCAAAGTCTTCCTGTCCTTCCTTTTGTCCCTTCACCCTGCAGCTGAAGAGAGCACTTAAAGGGGCAACACCCCTTTCCTTCCAGATAGCTGGACAAACAAGTTTCCCTTTCTTTACTTCTGACTTATTTAATGAACTAATTTTAAGAGAACCCTCCAGCAAAATCAGTACCTTAGTAAGATATAAAATCCTTTGTTATGCCTAAAATCTTTGGAAACATTTTTCTTTAAAGTTGGTGAAACTTCATAAACATGTCTATTGTTTTGGAGATCACACAAAGTAAATTAGTGTTCCCTTTTTCTAAAAGCAATGAACATTTTTATGAACACACTACACCTCTGCGACTGATTAATTTAAAAGAATGTTTTTGCTTCAGTGAGTTAAATAAGTAGTAATCTGGAATGATTACTTTATGAAGGCTTAAGAGAACATATAAAATACAAAATCAGCTTAGAAATATTAAGAAAATGTAAAACAGAGAAGAGCTGCATCATGTATTCCATAATATTTAAGGTTGTATTCAGCAAGACAGCTGACTTGCCCTTACTACAAAGTTTTTGCAAATAAATCTCTGACAAACTTCAAGGTATATCAAAAAAGGTGTGACTGACATACTTTTTGCAAAAAAGGTGTGACTGACATTTTTTATTCCCAGATTTTGTGCTTTTATTTAGGTACCTTCTGCATGTCCAGTCTTCACCATCTAGCATACAGTGGAAAACGCTCCATATTCTTTAGAAAGAAAGTGCGGAAGAGCGTTTTTTTCAAATGTTATTTGCTTCATTTGCATTCAGGGATTTGGCAGGAAGGGGGTGATCAGGGAGGGGGAGAGAAGAGAGGAGGGAGACACTGGGGAGAGGGTAGGGCCTTAGAGGAGTGGGGCAGGGCCTGGGGCAAAGCAGGAGTGGAGTACTGGCAGGGCCACATGCAGAAGAGGTGGGCTGGGGAGCTAGCCTCCCCAAGTGGCAGCTTCACCCACTGCCCATGGCAGCAGGTAAGAGCGGGTCACACCCAGTGCGCGCCGCAGTCTCCTTAGGCAGGGGCCGTATTCACAGAGCCGAATGCACTGGCACGGCGCATTCTGCGTGAGGGAGGGTACAGGGCTCTCTGCGGGGAACTGTGACTCTCCACCACTGTGAGGCGGGCCGGGCGGCTTGGTATCCTTTGCTGCCTTGTCCCTCCCACCCCGGGCTGCAAGCCTGGGCTGCCGTCAGGCATAGGGGCACCAGTTTAATAATACTGCATAGGGTCCCATAAATCCTAAGGAGAGCCCTGCTGCTGGACATACTAGCTAAGCTGATGGGAGAGTCAAATGTATACCCACTTATGATACCAGAGGTCCCAACTCAATGGTACAAACCAGCGGGGCAGAAGCTCTTCCTGTGGTTTCCAGATGCCGCACCCACACACAGGGTATGCCTAGCTTTAATCTAGGTTTCACTGTAATCTAGTTAGCATGGTTAAAAATAGCAGCTAAGGTGCAGTGGCATGGACTCCAGCACGGGCTACATAAGCCGGCCAAAACCCCATGTACATATTCTCATTACTAGCCTGTGCTGAAGCCCATGACTACATCTTCACTGCTACTTTTAGCACGCTAGCTAGGTTAAAGTTGGTGCAGGAAAGCCGACCTGAGCTGCAATCACACCTCTGACTGTAGCACAGACATATAGTGGGCACTCCTCCGATGCGGCCAGATTTAGCAGTGAGCTTGGCCCTTTAGGGACTAGAGCCTGCAAAGTGCAGCCGGACCAGGGCTGCACTCAGGTGCCATGACTTGTCCTCCAGCAGAGCCTGCAGTGACTCATTTCTCAGGTGTGCTGCAGCAGCCTATCCCTGGGTAGGGCTCAGGTCAGGTACAGACACACCAACTCTTGCAAATTTATTGCGAGAGATGCGATTTCTAAAATAAAATTAAGTCTCTCTCATGATAGAACTCTCAAATGTCAGGATTTTTTCAACCCCGCTGTCAGCCCCCAGGCATAACGGGGACTTCCTCGGTTAGCCTGGGAAGTGGGAGAGGTGACCCTATTGCAGCCCCCCCAGGCCTGGGGAGCATGAAGAACCCTAAGAGGAGCAGAGAGGTGAGGCTGGAAGGGCTGAACTATGGCCTGACGGCTGCAGCAGGGTGGGGGCTGATTGATGGGGTGAGTGCTGGGAGGGTGAACTGATGGGATGGTGATGATGGGGCTGGGAGACTGAATTGAAGGGCACTGAATTGAGCGGGGTTGGGTGGGAACAGAACCGATGAGGGTCTGGGGACAGGATTAATTGCCGGGCAGGAAAGGGGCAGATGTGGGGGGCGAGAGCTCCTGTAGCAAGGGCCAAAATCACCTTATCCAATACATGGAGAGCAGGCAACACTAATTGCCACAGGCACACACCCATGGGATGGGCAGGGGGAGTTAAAAATCAAGACACTGACCTAAAGAAACATAATACAATCTTTAAAAAAAAAAATCTTGTGATTTTTGTGCCAATCTCATGGTTTGTAGGGGTCCGACTCATGATTTTTGATCTCATGAAGTTGGCAGTACTGCAGGTGATCCCCAGGGACAGGTATTTCACTCTCACTGTCAAAGCTGCCACAGCAC
Organism: Lepidochelys kempii; assembly: GCF_965140285.1. NCBI lineage: Eukaryota > Metazoa > Chordata > Testudines > Cheloniidae > Lepidochelys > Lepidochelys kempii. The sequence continues at coordinate 270,251,270 of NC_136380.1, read as the reverse complement.
CACTCAACTAGGAACCCTCCTGCTGCATTGTGATATTACAGACTCCCTAGGCTTCCAGCCTGGCCTCCATCCTGTCTCTGTTCCTGCCCCAACCTTGCTGTAGCCCCCTTCAGCCTTGTTCCAGCCCCGTTCCTGAGCTGCTCCAGGCCTGCACTCGCCTCCTGACCCCCAGGCCTTTGGATGGTCTCCAACCCAGCTTTGACCTTTGGCCTGCATCCAGACTCCAACTCCAGTCCTCATTTGACTTGTCTCCAGACTCTGACTCTAATAGGCAGCAGGTTTAAAACAAACAAAAGGAAGTATTTTTTCCACACAAAGCACAGTCAAACTGTGGAACTCATTGCCAAGGGAATGGGCCAAAACTATAACTGGATTAAAAAAAAAATTAGATAAATTCATGGAGGACAGATCCATCAGTGGCTATTAGCCAGCCCCATGCTCTGGATGTCCCTAAGTTTCTGACTGCTAAATGCTGGAACTGGATGACAGAGACTAGATCACCTTACTTTTGCCTTCTTCTATTCATTCCCTGTGAAGCATCTGGCACTGGGCACTGTCAGAAGACAGGATATTGGGCTAGATGGACCACCGGTTTGACCCAGTGTGGCCATTCTTATGTTCTTATGACCCATGCTCTGACCCACAGCCTGGCCCTGGACCCAGCTTTCAGCACTGCCATTGGTCCAGTCCTGACTCTACCTCCGGCTTTGACTCTTGTAGCTGTTTTCAATCCCCAGGTCTGACCCTCTAGAACCCAGAGCCTGATCTAGCAGACATGAACCTCCTCTGCCAGCAGTAAAACCTGATTTTGTATAACTGCTCTAGTGACTTCAATGGAATACACTTTTAAAAATAGCAGAAGGGAAACACGGGGGAACTGGGCAGAACAGCAGTGAAGGTGATACATATTCAGCCAGCCTCAGCCCCTTCCGATACCATGGTTGTTATAGACAAGGAGGAAAATAGTAAATTAGAAGTCTAGCTGGCCACTCATGTAGTATTGGGAGGGCATCAAGATTTCCGGTAATGAGGATAATACAGATAAAATCCTGGCCCTACTGAAGTCAATGGGAGTTTTGCCACTGATTTAAACATTGCCAAAATTTCACCCTCTGTGTGGGGATGTGGGTCATATAGCCGGGGTGCTGGTACAATTTTGAGGGGTGCTGAGAGCCACTGAACTAAACTGTAAACCCCGTTTATAATGGAATCCACTTCAAGCCCGGCTGTGCGGCAGCACCCGCAGCAGCCCTAGTTCCACCACCTATCCATATAGCTTTTGCACATGTTATTTCAGTTCCAGTATAAAATGTAAAGCCCAGGCACACAAATGAAAAAGGCTTTTTAAAGAGCCTCTAATATTCAAAAGAATTAGATAACAAATGTAAAGGACCCACCTACTCTTGATCCTTTCTGCTGGCAGAACATTTTGTGTAATAATCATACAAGCACTGCATTACTCTAAAGCTAAAAATGGACCAGAGTCAGGAGGAGGCAAGGGACTCTGAATACAGATTTCAGAATTTCACTTGATAAGATCAGCTCTCAGTCTGATCTGAAGCTTCCTCATGAATGCTCCTATAAATGAGGAGGGAGAGGCTCACAGGGTGATTACAGCTGAAGCTGGCTCTTATGCCTTTTTCCTTTGGCTTTACTTTTTTCACTGTTTGATCCTGGCTGGATAAGCATCTAGAGAAGGTATTTACTGAGTCATCTTTTTTGCTTTCCAAGGCCTCAGACAATTGGTGAGAGGGAACATCTCCCAGGGGCTGTGGGAGAGAGGCTTGGCTGAATGGCTAGGTGCAATATAATCACCCTGCAAGTCAGTGGAGGAGATCAAACAGCTTTCTTCCAGTGTTGGCTGCTTTAGATATATAGCTTTAACAAGCACATCCCTAGCCATAAAAGGGCTCAGAAGTGTCACTGACAACACTCGTAGCATTTCTGCTTCAGGAATACACTCTTCATTAAGACTAAAAAGAAAAGGAGTACTTGTGGCACCTTAGAGACTAACAAATTTATTGGAGCATAAGCTTTCGTGAGCTACAGCTCACTTCATCGGATGCATTCCTTATTTGAGCATAAGCTTTTGTGAGCTACAGCTGTGTATTTGAATCCTGCAGATATCTGAATAAAACCACAAACACTATTATTCACATAAACTTGGATAAAGAAACGTAGTAATGTCAAATATTGAACATTTTTCCACAGGCTTTTTCAAACACAAAAGGATCCATTTTGGGGACCAAAAATCACAAGATTTTGCTTTCCAGTATTCTGGCCATCCAGGAAATAAGTTTTGGTGCGATGGCCAGGTCTTGTGTTACTTTGGTGTCACAAATGATTCTTGGAGACATTAAAAAGCCAGATTTGTTGCATCATGGGAGCTCATGGAACAACAGATATAGACTGAGTTTGTGGAGAACTGTGGCACCACATGGGCCTTCGTCATGGAGTTCCGGCAATTCCCAGTCCCACACAATTACCATAACCCCATATGATGGAGTAACATTTTAAAAGCCCTCTCCATGCTCATGTTGATATATACAGCCTTATTTGTTAGATTCCTGATTTTTAAGGCACCCTGACATATTTAAATCTTCCACTTACCATACCTTGTGTGACCCCCCCACGCTTTCTGGAAAAACAGCAAAACTCAAAATTGCTATCTGCCGCTGTGCAGTAACTATAATTATATGGGAAAACCAAACGGAACTCTCTCCATAAGAACAGATCTAAAGTTATCTGTGCCTTTTTTAAAAAAAAAAGATAACTGATGAATGAAATTAATAGAATCCATAGACTTTTAAGACCAAAAGGGGCCATTTTGGTCATCTAGTCTGATCTGCATGTCATAGGCCAAAGAACCTAATGACAACTCTTTTCTTGGTTAATTAGTTTCATGTCTGCTAGGTGCAAACACTGAGTATTATTAATGAATACTCAGAAGTAAAACACTGTACCTGTCACTTTGCTTTAGAGCTGGTCTTTCTCATCTTAAACAAGAAAAGTTGCATTACATAGTATACTTCTTCAGCTTGCACAGTCAATAAGAAAATAAGCTCAAAGGCCCTCATCCAGCAAAGTACTTAAGCATGTGAGTAATCCCATTGACTTCGCTGGGGATACTCACATCCTTAAAGTTAGGGACATCCACAAGCGCCTTGGTGAATCAGACCCCAAAGAAGGGCAGCCACTTTATCTCCCTCTTCCTCTACTTATGGCCATGATGGTCCTAGGTATGCGTGTAGGTTCTCCCCTAACCCACTCAACTCCAGCTTAAGTAAGTTAGTTCTAATTAACAATCATTCTAATACTACTAGTGAACCGATTCCATTTTTATTGACCACATCAAGGACTTCTTGTGCCTCTTCCCCATTTTATAAAACCAGCTCTCGGAGACAAATGTATTAGCCATTGCATTGCATTAAAATTGAGCTCGTTACTATGTTGGTCACAAACCAATCCCAGACTGTACCTTCAACACAAACCATACCTGAGAGAAAAGGAGTACTTGTGGCACCTTAGAGAGCTAAAACATAGTCAGTGGATTTTCTCTCAGTGTTATCTTTAATCTGCTCTTTCCACCTCTTCCTAGACTTCATTTTAATTGAATTTAAAATTGACATTTCCCCTGCACTGTTTCCTGTCAGGTGCCCTAATGACCTTTCCAGTCAACGGTAGTATCTTGACAGCAGAGAGTAGTATTTCCTGTCAAGCTGATTATCATTGTGCCACCTGCTTCAGGCCAAACAAAACTAACCCTATACTGCATAATCACCTCTGGATGGACTAACACAACCCCAATTAACACTAATGCTTGGGGCTGGTGATGGTGACATCACATCCTAATTTGATTTATTTAGAATGAATAGGAGTGTGTACCAATTTCCTCTTAGGCACCCTCAGTATAATTTATAATACAAATTAGGGCTGTCAAGAAAATTAAAAAAAATAATTATGATTAATCGCACTGTTAAACAATAATAGAATATAATTTATTTAAATATTTTTGGATGTTTTCTACATTTTCAAATATATTGATTTCTATTACAACACAGAATACAAAGTGTACATTGCTCACTTTATATTTATTTTTATTACAAATATTTGCACTGCAAAAAACTAAATAGTATATTTCAATTCACCTCATACAAATACTGTAGTGCAATCTCTTTATCATGAACTTACAAATGTAGAATTTTGTACAAAAAATAACTGCATTCAAAAATGAAACAAAACAATGTAAAACTTTAGTGCCTACAAGTCCATTCATTCCTACTTCTTGTTCAGACAATTGCTCAGACAAACAAGTTTGTTTACATTTATAGGAGGTACTGCTGACTTCTTCTTATTTACAGCGTCACCTGAAAGTGAGAACAGGCTTTTGCATGGCACCGTTGTAGCCGGCATCACAAGATATTTACTTGCCAGATGATTCATATCATTCATATGTCCCTTTGTTCTTAAACTGCCATTCTAGTTGACATGCGTCCTCTGATGACAGGTTCTACTCAATAACAACCCAAAGCAGAGCGGACCGAAGCATGTTGGGGGTTGGACTAGATGACCTTCTGGGGTCCCTTCCAACCCTGATATTCTATGATTCTATGTTCATCATCTGAGTCAGATGCCACCAGGGAAGGTTGATTTTTTTTAGTGGTTTAGGTTCTATAGTTTCCGCATCCGAGTGTTGCTCTTTTAAGACTTCTGAAAGCATCCTCCACACCTCATCCCTCTCAGATTTTGGAAGGCACTTCAGATTCTTTAACCTTGGGTTGAGTGCTGTATCTATCCGCAGAAATCTCACATAGGGACCCTCTTTGAGTTTTGTCAAAACTGCTGTGAAAGTGTTCTTAAAACAAACATGTGTTGGGTCATCATCCAAGACTGCTATAACATGAAATATATGGCTGAAAGTGGGTAAAACAGAAAAGGAGACATACAATTCTCCCCCAAGGAGTTCAGTCACAAATTTAATTAACGCATTTTTTTTTAACAAGCATCAGCAGCATGAAAGCATGTCCTCTGAAACAGTGGCCAAAGCATGAAGGGGCATATGAATGTTTAGCATATGTGGCTCATAAATACCTTGCAACTCCGGCTACAAAAGTTCCATGCAAACACCTGTTCTCACTTTCAGGTGACACTGTAAATAAGAAGCAGTCATCAGTACCTCCGTTAATGTAAACAAACTTTTCTGTCTGAGCGACTGTCTGAACAAGAAGGACTGAGTGGACTTGTAGGCACTAAATTTTTACATTGTTTTGTTTTTCAGTGCAGTTATGTAACAAAAAATAATAATCTACATTTGTAACTTCAACTTTCAGGATAAAGAGATTGCACTACAGTACCTGTATGAGGTGAATTGAAAAATATTATTTCTTTTATCATTTTTACAGTGCAAATATTTGAAATCTAAAATAATAATGTAAAGTGAGCACTGTATACTTTGTATTCTATGTTGTAATAGAAATCAATATATTTGAAAATGTAGAAAAACATCCACAAATATTTAATAAATTTCAATTGGTATTCTATTATTTAACAGTGCGATTAGTCACGATTAATTTTTTAAATTGCAGTAAACTTTTTTTAATTAATCAATTAATCAACAGCCCTAATACAAATATTTTAAAAAATCCTTCCATTATGCACAGTCTTTCCTTCCATGGAAATGGAACATTTCCATTCCATATATCCAGACATTTTAGAACAGTCCTCCCTCTCTAACTACTAACCACCTGTGTCATTCTTCCCCATTGGCAAATGCTCAGAAGAAAGAGGAGCACTGCTGCATCCTTTGAAAGTCACTGGATTCTGGCTCTCTCAGACCAAGAAGGGAAGTGGGTTCCAAAGCCAAGGGGGGCGCACAGAGAATGCCCTGGATAGGAAGATTCTCTAGAAGATAGAGCACTGGATTGTGACTCAAGAGACCTGGATTCAATTCCAGGCTCAGCCACAGGCCTCCTGTGTGAGCTAGCGCAGGTCATTTAATCAACCCTGTGCCTCAGTGCCCATCTGTAAAATGGAGACAGTACTTCTCTACTCACAGGGTCCTGTGAGGATAAAACCCATTAATGATCCCATAACATGGTGATAAGGGCGAGATAAAGTACCTAGACAGATAGCAGCCTCCTCTCACACCTGTACCAAGTGCAGCCGTATCACACAAGAAGAGAAGTGATCTCCCTGGTTGGTCCTAAGCCACTTAGGGCTTTACAGGTGAAAATCAGCATCTTAAACTAATCAATAATATGTATTAAACTGATACCTAACCTTGTCAAGTCAGATTTGTGGAACAAGGGAGAAGAGAGTATAAAGTTTGTGATGGGATGGTATGCCTTTAAGAGCAAAGCAGCCTGGGAACCTTCTTGAAGTTAGAAAAGCAGAGAGTTAGCAGAAGGAAGGTAGAGTAGGGCAGGTTCTGGTGAAGGAAAAATATGCAGAGACTACACTAAAGACCCTAGTTTGGAGATACGGATTGTTCCTAATTTTTCCCTCTATCAAGTGGTATTTGCTTCTCTGTGTTGTTGCTAACAGTAGGTGTGTGACCATTTAACCCTTGAATCATGGCAGTTCTTAAATTCTGTAATCCAGGTGACTTTATGTCATACCTAGTCAGAGAAATGGAAATAATAAAGTAACTGCTGTCTTAAAGGATGTTGAATTCCCATGTCAATCACACTCATAAAACCAGTGACTCGAGCCTGACTAAATAAAACATATCCATTACAATGTATTTTGTAACATATCTTCTATTGAGGAAACACTCTGATTACATGCTTATTGTCTCTGCACGACTCACAAGTATCTGTGTGGCATCTGTCCTATTATTCTCCAAATAAAATATTTTTCTTCAGCCTAGGAACTTTGATTTTATTAAGCGATTGCTTAGCAATGCAAAATCTTCATAAACAATTCAAGAAGTCTCCAAGCTATAATTGGTACTGCCAGATTGCACAATAGAGTGTGAGAAATTAAACAAGTTGTCTTAATAGCACTTGTGTAATCAACTTATTTCGAAGGCTTGGAAAAAGAATAGAAGGCACTGCCATTTATTTAACACTAAAAAAAATAACATTTTGACTTACCCTACTGACCAGGAAATTACCCTTATTGCTTGTGGCAAAGGTTCTCTCACTAGAAGTACTGTAAGTGGTTTAGTTACAGCCAAACAATCCAATCAGTCAAGACAGGTGCACAAGACTAAAGCTAGTTTAACCTTACTGCCATCTTAACATGTCAGTACTTCAATATTTTTATTACAGTAGAGTCTAGAGATTCCAGCCAAGTCTGGGTTCCATTATTCTAGGCACTGTACAAATACGTAGTAAGTGACCAATATCACCAACCCAAAGTGTTAAAATAAATATGAACCAGGACCCCAAAATTCATGAGACTGGCTTAAAAACCATGAGCTTTAACATAAGCTTGCCTCTTTTTGACCCCATTGGCCAGTCTAAGTTTGGGGCCCTGGGGATGTTCCAGTTGGAAGTAGAAATTGATGGAGTCTGGCATTTTCTCTCTGATGCAGTCTTGTTTATTTACAAGAAACATACAAAGTCCTGAGTCTCTGAACACAGGAGGAACAAAGAATTAAAAAAGGAGCAGTTTCTTAGTTTATAGGCCCAAGCCTCTTTAGCCAATAGACCCAAAAGCTCTTTCTCTAAATTTTTCTAGGGTCACACCATGCTTATAGGCTGCCACTTGATTTACTTGCTTTTTATCTTTGCCTCTCTTTCTGTTCTGTGTGTTCTGCCTGCATACACATCCCTCAGCAAAACTGTTCCATCGACCCAATCCAAAATTCCAGGCAGGTTCACAAACCCTTTTTGTCTGAGGTACAGGGTTTGTTATTAATCCTGATAATTTTCTTAATTGAAGGGTACATCCAGCCACACCAGTTATCAAAGAAGTTCGTGACCCAAGCTGTTATGACAGGTTTCAGAGTAGCAGCCGTGTTAGTCTGTATTCGCAAAAAGAAAACGAGTATTTGTGGCACCTTAGAGACTAACCAATTTATTTGAGTATAAGCTTTCGTAAACTACAGGTGTAGCTCACGAAAGCTTATACTCAAATAAATTTTTTAGTCTCTAAGGTGCCACAAGCTGTTATGAGTACCTCTGAGCATAACAACAACAACAAATGTTGGGCTGTTTGGGGTTTTTCTCTCTCTCTCTTTCTCTCCTGGTTTCTGAGCCTTTCGGGTTCACATTTTCAAGGTTTCTTTCTACAATCATGAGAGCTAGAAATGGACTTATTTTAAAATGAAAGCTAAGATTCTCACTTAAATCACAAGATTCTGGAAAACAGGGCTTAGAGAAAAAATATTGCAAGACTCATGATAATATCCTGCGAGTTGGCAATACTGAGAGTCCCTCTGCTGAAGATCTGTGTAATCTAAATAGACAAAGACAATAGGTGGGAAGAGACACAGAGGTACTGATGCCCTGATTCTACAAACACCAATGTGCTTAACTTTACTACATGAGTAGCTCCATTCATTTCAAAGGGACTACTCATGGCGGTCAAGTTAAGCACGTGTGTATTTGTAGGATCAGGACCAGAAAGATTAAATGACTTGCACAAGGTCCATAAGTATTTACATGGGAAACAAATATTTAATAATGGGCACATCAATCTAGCAGAGAAAGGTATAACATAATCTAATGGCTGGAAGTAGAAGCTAAACAAATGCAGACTGGAATCAAGGCGTAAATGTTTAACAGGGAGAATAATTAACCATTGGAACAATTTTCCAAGGGTCATGGTGGGTTCTCTATCACTGACCATTTTTAAATCACAATTGGATGTTTTTCTAAAAGATCTGCTCTAGGAGTTATTCTGGAGAAGTTCTGTTGCCTGTGTTGCACGAGGACACAGACCACATGGTCACAATGTTCCCTTCTGGCCTTGGAATTTATGACTCTCTGAGGTCACCCGTCAGGTCTATGGCAGAGGCAGGAATAGAACCCAGGTCTGTATGGTGCACTGTCTGAGACAACTGGATTGTGTTTTTCCATTTAAAAGATGTGACTTTCTATCATCTCTCCACTCTTATTTTTTTTAAAGGGCTGATCAAATGGTGCTGTAAATTTACTTTAAGTTCTCGGTGGGCTATTGCAATTCTAAAGGCAACTTAAAAAAAAACCACACAAAGGCTAAAACATGTATACCTACTATAGTTACAAATAACAGCTGAGATCACTAAAACTGAAATATTAGTAGGAAAACAATATTTTGTTGAGCTGGTTTACTTAGAGCATTTATTGACCGCACTGTGTGCCATTACAGTCTGTTTTGCTGTTCCCCTTTTTAGTTACTCAGTTTCTGCCTGGCTGGAAAATTTAAACATCCTGTCAAGGTTCCTTCCCCACTCTGAACTCTAGGGTACAGATGTGGGGACCTGCATGAAAGATCCCCTAAGCTTATTCTTAGCAGCTTAGGTTAAAAGCTGCCACCACTAAAGTGTTACACAAAGAACAGGGGAAGTGCCCACTTGGAAACGTCTCCCCCCAAAAATATCCTCCCGAGCACTACACCCCCTTTCCTGGGGAAGGCTTGATAAAAATCCTCACCAATTTGCATAGGTGAACACAAACCCAAACCCTTGGATCTTAAGAACAATGAAAAAGCAATCAGGTTCTTAAAAGAAGAATTTTAATTGAAGAAAAAAAGTAAAAGAATCACCTCTGTAAAATCAGGATGTTAAATACCTTACAGGGTAATCAGATTCAAAACATAAAGAATCCCTCTAGGCAAAACCTTAAGTTACAAAAAGATACAAAAACGGGAATATATATTCCATTCAGCACAACTTATTTTATCAGCCATTTAAACAAAACAGAATCTAACGCATATCTAACTAGATTGCTTACTAACTCTTTACAGGAGTTCTGACCTGCATTCTTGCATGTCCTGCTTTGAGCAGGGGGTTGGACTAGATGACCTTCTGGGGTCCCTTCCAACCCTGATATTCTATGATTCTATGATTCTATTCCTGCTCTGGTCCCAGCAAAAGCATCAAACAGACAGAGAGAGCCCTTTGTTTCCCCCCCCTCCAGCTTTGAAAGTATCTGGTCTCCTCATTGGTCATTTTGGTCAGGTGCCAGCGAGGTTATCCTAGTTTCTTAACCCTTCACAGGTGAAAGGGTTTTTCCTCTGGCCAGGAGGGATTTAAAGGTGTCTACCCTTCCCTTTATATTTATGACACATCCAAAAACGGGAAAAAAATCTTGATTACTTATTTTCTTTTAATTTCAGGACATACTATTTAAACGTTGCTCTGTCTTTAACTGGAATGGTTTTAAATAAGTCAACTTAACTACCTACACTGACTGCGCTCTTCTAACTACTCTGTCATAGTAACAGGAGCATCCCTGACCCCTCTCTCATCTCTCCGAGTCTATCCTTTGGCCTCAGGCCTTGTGCCTTTACTTTTCCAATGTGGAATCCTGAGATTCTCCCACTCTTAGACCAGTTCCCAGGCCACAGTACCCAGTGTACCAATCATGCTTGCACAGCAGATCCAACTGCAGTTCTTCACTTCAGCAGTAGTCTATGAACAGTACATAATACATTGACCCTAGACAGCCGTCTTAAAACAAAGTACTGTTTAACCTTAACTACAGGAACAAAGGATAGCATAAAAGAAAAAGGGTTTTCAAACAAAAGGTTCACATGCATGTCAACCTTGCCTAGAGTTCTAGGTAGGTCTTCTGACAGAATATACCTCTGTATTCACACTCTACACACTATTGTAATAAAGTTTGTGCAATGAATGCTTTGTGAGGTGGTATTTAAAAATTCATAATTTGCTGGTCAGTATTGTCCTGATAAAATGTGTGGCAACACTATGCGAAGTTCTAAGATTCCCCTGTATGGTATTATTATTATCACATGTTCCAAACTCCACTTCTGCCCAAACAGAAGTTGGCAAACATCTGCCCTAAACAAAGAAATGTGTGCGCTGCTTAATTTGCATTTAAGCAGTAACCAGAGTCATCAAGCAGGAAAGCTGCAAGCAGGAAAGATGAAGTTCAAAACAGATGAAAAAGAACAGCAGGGAACATCCTTCCACGTAGACTCTTTGGCTCCTGGTTCTCAGCTGAAAATGTTTTTCAAGAGGGGGACTGAAACTATAAAAAAGAGGGACAAACACAACAAGGCACTGCTCTCTCTCTGTACCTTCCCATCGCATTCACTGCTCCTGAAGAGACAAAGGAAACTGCCTTTGGACTCTGGTGGAGGGGTCATGACCTAAAGAGCCTGATCAGTAAGACTACTGAAAGAATGTGGTGAGAAAACTTGGCTTTGAATCTAATGTAGTTTGTTAAATTAGGTATCAGTAAGTGTTATCTTTATTTATTTTGTAACCATTTCTGATTTTTCCAACTCATTACATGTACTCACTTAAAATCTCTCTTTTTCCAATTGAAAATGCAGTTTCCACAGAATCAAAATTTTCCATTTTTCATCACACATATCTAAATCAAATATTTTGTTGATTAAACCCGTATTTCATTTAGAGCAGAAAAAATTTGGAATTTCTCCTCCAGGAAATTTCCACATTTTATTTTGTCCCAAATTGGAGCAAAGTGTCAAAATGTTTTGTTTCAACATATGCAATCAAAACAAGATATTTTGACACTCCCAGATCAAATGGTTTAACTTCAGTTTGTTGAAATGACCTGAAACACTCCATTTTGAGTCAATTTAACATTAAATTGCATTTTTCATTGTGACATTGCCTTATAGTTGTAATTCCGGAGCTGGATACTACTATTCTCCCTTATGGGCCAGGCTCCCTGGCTGGACTACATTTCCCATAAGGCACTCAGAGTCATACGACTCCCATGATGCACCACACACAGAGTCAGAGGGGAGTCCCCATTTTGGATTATGGGAGATGAAATCCTCCAGGAAGCTCAGCCCATATGAGAGAATAGGTGGCTGAACTACAACTCCCAGGAGGCAATGCATGGATTAGGAAATACAACAATTTAATGTTTTGCTGAACTGATTCAGAACAAAACACTTCGGCTGAGTTCAAAACAAAGTATTCTGATTCAGGTGGAATCAACCTGAAACTCCCAGTTGTGAACTGTCTTTTGGTTTTACCCTTTTGGAGACTTTAATGTGCATGTCCCTCTAAGATAATCAAACTTCATGCTCCCACAGTGCTTTGTGAGATAAAAGTTTGCGCCAGATTCTGATTTCCTTACTGCCGGTGGAAATCCAGGGTAATTTAATAGTGGCAGATGTTTTAGACACTGGTGTAACACCACTGGTAAAAATCACTAGTCTAGATGAGCTTCACCACAGTAAACCCAGACTCATATAGATGAATCTTATCTCTGCTTCAAGCCAGGATAAGCTGTATTAGTGTAATTCACGGTTTACACTGGTGCAGCTACACTAATGTAGCCAGACCAATGCTATTCCCCTAATGTCAGCAAGGCCTCAGGGTTTATTCCACTATCAATGAAATCAGAACCTGGCATACTAACACCATCCTTGTGAGTTAAGGAAGTATCACTGTACCCATTGTACAGGTGGGAAAGTTGATGCTTAGCATTTAAATGACTTGCCCAAGGCCACAGGGACAATCAATACCAGAACTAACACTAGAGCTCAGGGGTCTGATCGTCCCATCGGTGACCCACACTCAATGCTCCTTCATTTCAATGGGGGTTATGCACACAAAACTAACAGCTTGATGGGGCCTCAGGAGTAACGAAGGGGCCTCACAGACCTCTCGGCCGCTCTCTCAGTGATAGATTTAATGGAGAGCCAGAACTTCTTTGCCAAAAGCAAGGAGATCAGAATTAAAGAAGGCAGGAGAGCTTGCTGGAAAGTGATAGGGAGAGAAAAATTACAGGAGAAAAGGTGAGAGAGAAGATGGGGAGTGAGAGCAGCAAATGTACCGAGCCAACAAGAATGACCTAAAGGACTGGGAAAAGAGCTGCTATCATTTTAAAAACCACCACTGTTCCTAGCTGCTCCTTTGACAAAGTCCTGGGGAATCCAAACACAGTCACTGGCAATTCTAATATACTGATCACCAAAGGAGATTTTAGAGGGTTCTTTCTCTTTTAAACATAAATCAATATCAACCAAGCATATTCAAATTCAAACAGAACTGCAGTAAGAAATAACAAATGCCTTTAAGGAGGCATGGGGAATTCACAGGAGCCCAACACGGAATAATGTCTGCTTGCTTACTGTGGCTCATTAGTATACAAAACAGTTAACAGGTTCATTAAATGGCCTTGTCATTATCCTACAATGCTGTGCAGAGAAAGACCTGCATTTAGGCTCACTAAATGTCTACTCTTTAGAAAAACAGTACATTTTGTAAAGAGCTGGCCAGAAAAGGTAAAATCTTGGCTCTGGGTTCCTACTTCCTGGACAGTTTGGGTTTGGAAATACCTTGGAGAGGATACATCTGGCCTCTGGAGGGCATAAATCACCACCACTTCAACAGGGACCTGTGGCCAATTAAGGTCTGGTGCTGACAGGCTCCTCACCAAGGAAGATGGCTGTGAAGAAGTGAAGCAATTTCTTATGTCATGTTCCCTCCTCCTTCCGTTGCCATCCTGGGCTCTTCCGGGGAATATTTATTTATTTGGGAGCCCCGAAGCAAATGTCACAGAACCTTCAAGTCGTGTAGGTATGCCCAATAAAACCTGGTCAATCTGTCTGCATCATGCTTATGACCCCTGTCCTCCACAAGCCTCATTAAGAAGAAAAGGGGACTGTGCAGAAAGTTACTCTGCAAATCTACCACCAGCTCCTCTGCAATAGGGGCCCAATCCACCATTGAAGTCAATAGAAAAACTCCCTGGATCAAGACCAAAATGAGCATGATAGATGGGCCACAAGAAAAGGGCGTGACGTCAGGCAACAGGGGAAGTAATCATAGACGAGCTGCTCTGTCTGGCATTTCCCCATTTCGACGCCATTCCATACTTACTCCTGTTCAAAGAAGCATTGACCCTTCTCCTCCAATAAGGGATCTCCAAAAAAATGCAGCCATTGCCCTATTATCCAATGGTAGCACAATGATGGAACGGGCTGTACTACTAAAGCTAAGGAGGGTAGGCTGAGAGGAATGCATAGGAAGAGTTCCTCTGTATGGTCGGAGGGGAACTAATAGGCTATGACCCTTTGTAGTCTGTAGACACGCAGGCTGCACTCTCTCTTTTGTAGCCTACAGCCCCATCACCCTTGGTGCCTATGGTGGCAGAGGGAATGTGCCCAAACAGTGACTCTGTCAAGGCCACATCCTGTTTGCTTATGTAAACATGAGGAGAAGAAATTTATCCAGAGGGAACACAGAGGCCATAGCACTTCCCGTAGGAATAGTCTTTGGGCATGTATTGTACCAGATGCCTGCTAGATTAGTTTAGAAGCCATTATTTTATTTCCTTCAGATAATAACACCTGATAAAGCCAACAACAGAACATTTTAGCCATGATGAGGGGCTGGGGTTGCAGTGGGATTCCTATTATCTTCCACTCTTATTTATTCATGTTTGGGCTGGGGGGACGGGGGGGGGGGGGGGAAACGCTGATTCAGTTCATCAGATGGGCAAAGGAAATGATTTCAACCTTTAACAAATCATAAATACTGTGTTTAAAATATAGCTGTCACCAATACAGTTCTGGTCAATGATCTGAAATGAACTTACAATTGATTTTATATTGGAGAGATCCTTTTACAAACCAATGTGGGCAGAAACGACAAATGGAAAAAAAGATCAGTAGTAAATATGATAAACAAGTACCTTTCCTGTGACGTTTTTATAGACAAGCAATGTGGATACATAAGGGGAAATAATCATGTTTTACATATGTATGGCCATGGACTAAATTTTTGTTCTGATGGGCACTATTCTCTCATTTTGCAGACCCCTAATGCAAATATGAAGGCATTCACTGTGTGGGAGTCAAAGAAAGCAAACCTGTAATAAGAGTTTGGAATGATTGGATATATGGGTACCATACATTGGTCTAGAGGTACCATATGGCACCACACACAATACATAGAGATTGTCTAGGGTGGTAGGTCTAGGGAGGATTGGGTGATGTAGGCCCTTTGAGAAGAAGGGAGTAACAGAACAGAGGAGAAAAGAGCCAGGATTTGTAAGGATCAAGAGGAACTTGGCGAAGTTGGGGAGCGTACAGATCTCGTTTCAATGATTTGCAGCAATGTCCTCTCAACAGTGACATGTGCAGAGCAGACTCCTGAGTTATTGCAGATGGTGGAAAGGCACAATGCACACCATTGCTTTCATCGTTTGAAAGCCACTACAATAACAAGCACTAAAGGCAATGGCAGTAGCATCAAATTAAAAGTCTATCATGAAATGAATTGCCATTTGTCTGCTTGCCCTCTGGGATTTTTGCAAACTAATGCTATTAAGTATCTTAATGACAGAACTTTCAATTGTTTTCTTTGCCACCATTGTTTTCATTGTGTCCAATTTTCAAACCCAAGATGATCAACAAGGAAATTCTCTTGTTCTGTTTTTTTAGCCCGGTGGTTAATGAAGAAACATTCTGTAATACTGTGTTTAACTGCAAAGTGATAAATGAAAGGCATACGGTACTTGGCATATTGGAAAGCATATTTCTGCATGTCTGCCAAATCTACAATATTTTACAAGGATTAGAGCTGGAAAAAAAAAAACAAAAAAAAAAAACAGTACGCAGCACCCAAACATTGGAGGTAGAAGAAATTGGCTAGAAAAGATCAGCAAAATCTGTGCAAGAATTAGGACAATAGCTATCCACTCAAAATCACTAGGAGTTTGTTGCACTGTGTTTAAAGGAACAGACTGCCAAACTAAAATTCACACTTCTAATGTTTAGTAAATCTACTACTATTACTTATAACATCAAAGATTACTAGAGAGAAAAACAGAAAAATGTGGCTGTAAAACCGAAAAAAGGGTCAGAAGAACCAGGGGCAAAAGCAGCACTGGAATCTACTTTTAACACATTTTTTTTAAAAACTGTATAAATTGCAAATCAAGTGCCCCTCTAATTTTCATGGTTTCCAGCACCAAAGATGCTACAAACATTGCCTAATAAAAATGTGTACAAACACACAGGTGAGTCGGTACTGTTAATAATGAATTTTTATGTTCTGTTGGGAGAAGACACATATTGGAGATGGAGGGGAGGCTTGATTCCACTGTAGTCTTTCCCCTATTGATGCTATTTCCCAGTTTATAGTAGCCATTTTTGTGTAACATACACTGGCACAGTTCTACTAAGGTACCAAAAGGTCTTTCCACTCTACCTTCTTTTTCTGTTCCAAAGAAGCAAGACCAGAGAGCCATGAGTGTGCTCAGCTGTATGTGATTACTAACACTGTAGCAGAACCAACCAATACAAGGGAGCCTGAACCAAATCTGTAATTCCTTCTGAGCAGCAGAATCTATGTGCTTGCTCAGACACTAGACTAGCAGTCTCTCTAATATAAAATGTCACACTACATCCTCAATTAACTGAATTTATTTATGAAGTGATGCAATTAACTCAGTGAGAATAACACAGGGAAACAGCAGTCTTCTTGTTCACTATTACTGCAGAAAGGTAGTAAACCTTTTCAATAATTACTAAATATAATAAAACATAAAATAATAAACAGAATAAAGGGAGGAAACCATTACAGAATATATATAATTTACATATAATGGACATGAAACTGAGTTTTGTATGAATTAAAATAAGGAAAATTGGAACAAAACATTTGCTGGATTCTATTCAATTGAAGCACAAAGTCAATATTTTAATAGCAGGAGTCTTCCAGTGTATGTCTGAATACCAGGAAATTACTCCAAAACATATCATTTTGCCTATTCCAAACAGTAGACTAGTAATTTAGCTCAAAATGGTGTTTGCACTTTACAGATCTCCTAAGTCTGCTTATTTTTTCCATCCAGTTATTACCACTCCATGCTCTACTTATGTGGCACCTCTCACACAATGTGTCAAAAGGTAACTCTGAAAGCAATATGTAACGAGCAAAAGAAAACATATTAAAGCAAAGACTTTCTCCCAGCAGTCATTAAAGATTAGCTACTAAATAGAAAAGAACAAGCTCTTGAATTTTGATTTCTCACTCTCTCTCTTACAGACACACACACACACACACACCTGAGACCTACCTACTTCTAGCAGGAGAGATTTCCACAAAGAATGAAATTAAATACACCTCCCTTCCATGCAATT
This sequence comes from Lepidochelys kempii, assembly GCF_965140285.1. Classification (NCBI taxonomy): domain Eukaryota; kingdom Metazoa; phylum Chordata; order Testudines; family Cheloniidae; genus Lepidochelys; species Lepidochelys kempii. The sequence continues at coordinate 270,234,023 of NC_136380.1, read as the reverse complement.
AAATACACAAATACTTGTGAAAATAAAGGTAATGTTATCCCTTCTGATCCCATTCTAGCTGGTTACTTTGGGGGCATGTTCCGTCTCCTCTTTCACAGCTACAGAAGACCCCAGATCCTGCAGAAGCAGGGTGGCTGTGCTGCCTGAGCTGGGGCAGGCTTTGGGAAGCCAGTCTATAAATCCATATGAATGGCACACCATTGAACAATTCTGGCCCTGATTCAGCAAGGTACTTCAGGATGGAGTAGTTTTGTTGAAGTCACTGGGACTATTCATGTGCTTAACAAGTTATGCATGTTGTGCCCCTAAATGCCCCTCCATGCCCACTGGCAAAGGGATCACTGTCACGTAACAGCAACCCATATCAAGCCTGACAAACTCACTACACCTAACATTGTTGTCATGATATTTATCTGTAAAGAATGTCATGTGAGATATCTAATGAAAGCCTTTGACACACTGGTCATTAATCATCATTGTGAAATGTATTCACACTATATAAGGAATTCTGGATACATACTGATACTATGCTTTAAAGCCTGTAACCATACAAAAGGGAAAAAACAGATTATTTTTTTTCCAGACAAGGGGGAAGATAGTTATCTCCCTGTCTCTAATGTAAACTGAGCATGGTGATGGCAGAGGCAATGGGCAGTTCATTGGCATTGAAAATTAACAGGAGGAACAAAATAATGTAAGGATGTGAAATCAGCATGGGAAGACACTGGAGTCTGAACCCCAGAGGTTCATCTGCTGACAAAGACAATAAACTTTGAGGAACATAAGGACACGCAAAAAGACATCATAGTTATCCATCCCTGAGGGGACAAAGAGGCCATCTCTCCTTGTATCTTTCAATGGTGAATGCTTTGCAGTGTGGGTGGGTGATGCTGAAAGGTTGCTTCAGGTGAGAGACTTCTCTTTAGTCAAGGATTGCAGCCTGTTAAGTTTTAGTGATTCAGAAGCATGTTATACCTTGGTTTTATTTGTAATCATTTCTGTCGCTATTATTCTTGCTTAGTATCACTTAAATCTCAGTGCTCATTGTTTTACCATAAGTACATCTCAGAGCCGCTACATTAAGCAGAAGAGCGTCAATTTCTGGTTAAATTAAGCAATCTGGTGTGTACACTGTCTCTTTAGAGACAGCAGACTTGGTAATTTCTATGAGCAGTGATGGGCTGGATGCTGCAGGGAAATGCTTCTGGAGGGCTTGGGGCACCATGGGTTGACCTGCAAGGCAAAGTTAGGACTGTTGGGATCCTGAGGAATCTGTGGGGCTGGCTAACAAACTGGAGTGGCAGGGAGTTGTCATTCTGTTCAGCACTAGCAGATCCCTTTTATGCTGAGACAAAGAGGTAATGGTGATTTACAGTTCTGGACACCCCAAGAAAGTGTCACATATGTGCTTACATATCTTGCTGAATCTGAGCCTAAACTAGAACAAGGACTAAAATAATCTGACAATATTAAATTACACATATCTGCAAAGAATGACATCTGTGGCTTCTCAGCAATAGTCTTTTAGGATACGTTACCCAAATTAGTTCTATTATGTATCTTCAAATCTATGCTACTCTTAAAAAAATATGGGAGCAGTGCATGCACATTGGAGAACAGGACGTGGCTGTCAGAATGCATGAGTCTGTGTACATGCTCATATCATATTTACATATATGTTTGCGCTTTGTAGGCCTTTCAGTATTACTTTTCATATGGTGGTTTCTATATTCTGTATCTTTAAAAAATGGTGAAGTTTGAATACAAGGTGTTTTCATGGAAAGTAATTTTTTTTAAAACTAAGTTATTCAATTTCATGCTGAGTTTTGAAAGCCATTGAAGACAGCAAAGTAACAAAACATCTGTCACATGACTTCTCACGCAATGAATGATTTCTTGTTTTCCTGTCCAATTGCAGAAACTGCCAAGGGGAGTGTTTTCTCACCAGTTGCTACAGCCAAGTTTTTCTAATCCATGATGAGCCAGAAATTAATCAACTCCCATTTTAAAGCAGCATTCCAGAGAAACGGTTTACTATGAATCACTGTTCAAACAAAAACAATCGCTCAGGAAGGAGTAGGCAGCATTGTTGTCACCTGACCTCGTTTGGGAGAGAGATGCATCTCTATGTTCCAATATGAGTCCCTATAGTGGAAAGTGATGTTTGTAAATAACCCTCTTCTTTGGCAGCCCTGACCCACTTTCAGGTGGTTCTAGCAGAGGCCAGGTTGTGGCCATTTTGTGCCTCAGCAGTCTACTCTTCTGGCAGACTTTCCGCCACTGAAGTTCTGTGGCAGGATCTACTTCAGTAGATGTAGATAATGTAACTGGGATAAAATACAATGTGGTTTTACAAAAGGTAGATCGTGCACATCAACCTGATCTCTTTCTTTAAGAATATAACCGATTTTCTAGACAAAGGAAATGGAGTAGATCTAATGTAGCTGGATTTCAGTAAAGCATTTGATACAGTTCCACATGGGAATGAATCTGTGTTCTGGGTGTACCTGAACCCAGCTCTGCAACCATTATCTTTGATATCAAAGGGACTATCTGTAGTAGGAGAGACAACTTGTGACAAAAGCTGCAGCATTGTCTGTTTAAGCTTCAGAGTAGCAGCCGTGTTAGTCTGTATTCACAAAAAGAAAAGGAGTACTAGTGGCACCTTAGAGACTAACAAATTTAATTGAGCATAAGCTTTTGTGAGCTACAGCTCACTTCATCAGATGCTTGTTTCACTCCAGAAGACTTATAGCAAACGCGCAGGAAGATTGTGTGTGTCCCTGTGTCAGTCCCAGAGAAATAGGCGTGGGGAAAATAATGAATGGAAAAAACAGGTTCTTTTCTAGAGTGCAACAAAAGAGCTGAACTCACTAAAACCAGAGAGTCTGTCTGATGGGACATAGAAAAAATCTCATTCCAGTGGAAACTAAACATTCTTGATTTGAATATATTTGCTACAGTGGAACTGTCTTGCAGCAGGGAAAATCGTGCTGCAACTGAAAGAATTAACAATAGGTTCCAGCATGACTTTACTCACCAGACTAGAGTGATAGTGTACGTGGAAAAAAGTTGAAAGGATGTGTCTATCAGCAGACACTCTATGAAAGGCTAGGAATTTCCACTTGAATATAAATCAGTATCAGCTTCACAAGCTGATAAGGATTTTTGACTTCTGCGTCACATTCACCGAAAGTCTCGCAGTTTTGTTTTTAGTACTATCTTAGTTCCAAATGAACCTTTTTAAGTTTTAGAAAACTATATGTATAGGTCTGTGTGTAGCCAAGTACCTCTGATTAACATAAAAATGTAGATTTTTGCGTCACTGAAATGCATAACTGAGTCAGGCTGATTTTCTCTTCCTCTTCCCTTCCCCCGCTTGCTCCCCTCCCCCCCAAAAAGGACATTTTTCAAACAAAGTTTTCTAACTTCTCTAAAAAGCCAGCACTGTGCCATTCTCCAAGGCTGGCAATTCATGCAAGCAGGAAGGAATGGTACTTTCTACCACGGGAGATGTGACCATTTCAGTATAGTCTATCAACAGCCATTTTTAAATGAGGAAGAATTAGGAAAACAATTTACAAATCTTGGAAGAGAGCATCTTCCCCGCATCCCAGTAAATTCACTTTTAGATACCATGGGCCTTGTCCCTGACACAGCACACAGAGGATAAAGCTGCCTTGTCCAGACAGCTGGGAATTTCCTTAAAGGCCTTCAAACCAGTTTAGTCAGCTCAGTGCCATCCTCTCCTGAGTAAGAGGTGTGACTTAGGTGAGCCTGGAGTGTGGGGCCAAAGCATGCTGTGCCCTCGTGACCCCCAGTGGGCATAAAGGCCTCAGGGGAGCTATCACCAGCTAGCTTAAGTTGGAGCAGCTGTAAGGCTACTCAGACTTGCTGGCCCACAGCAGCTCCTGGGACTGGTGGAGTGCAAACGTGACATACATACAGCTACTTCTGCTCACTGCCCCCTTTGTTTCAGCATCAAGCACCACAGTGGACTCAAAGATCGGGGAAACTGTGTCTTATTTTTAAACAACAACAATAGTATTACAGAGATTACCCTTGTTAGGCAACTTCCTTCATTAAGAGGCCACTCCAAAGTATTAAGTATAATTCTGCTACACCTTCACTCAAGGGTATTCTCAATTAAGGAATCAATTGATATCAGCTCCTTGAGAGGTTGCATAAGACAGTTTTCACGTAATCACAATTTTATATTATGGTCCCACGATCCTCAGAAAGACACTCAAGGTGCAACACAAACAAATAATCTACCAGAGACAATGTTCAGAAAATGAGACATTGATTTCACACATGCAATGAGGGTGAGAGGGGAGATGGAAGAGGGAGTTGTTTTGGTGTGGTTCTCAGCATCTCTCCCAACATCCAAGCTCTTGCACACCCCCAAATCTGCCTTTTCCTCTCTGTTCCTGATGCTGAGGCCCTTGCCCATCTGTCATGGGACTTATATACACCCATGCTGGTTCAGCAGCCAAAGGGTTAACAAAGCAAGTGCCTGCCTGCTCTGCCAGAGCTAATTTATTCTGCTGCTGTGGGGCTGCCAAAAGGTTGTAAGGCAGGCAGATGTTGTGGCTGCCAGAGAGACAGAGGGATTGCAGAGAGGATCCCTCCAGAAGGTTGGTGAGACCCCTGCCCACCAAAGAGGGAGAAGCAGGGCAAGTGGCTGGGGAAGACAGAGGCAGGAAGTGGCTCAAGAAACCACAAGGGACTGGTTCTGGCTGTTCCAAACAAGGGCCCAGAGCTGGAACCCAGTGGAGTGGGCAGGCCTGGGTTCCCCTACCTACCCAGCCAGGGCTCCTGAGAGAAAAACCTTCTAAACTCAGGGGAACTAGTGCTGATGAGCCCCTACTAAAGCCAGGGAAATTCCACTTCCCCATTATCCTACAAGGGACAGAGACTATTGAGGACCCGGCCAAGAGGGGTCGGTCCTTGACAAGGACTTGAAAAATGTAAAGTCGAGTGTGCTGGCATCATGGGGGGGGTGCAGCCAAGTCGATGTAGCTCCCTGTCCCACCACAAGGGGATGCTAACAGATAAAGACCCCCTTATTATACCACGCCTTGGTCATCAGGCATTTATTACTGTAACCTCCTCTTCCCTGCCCTCCCAACTTCTCTCCGAAGTGCCACTGCTAAAATCATCTCCCTTAGTGTGCTGGGTCATCAGCCCCCCCTCCACCTCTTGAATACTGTCACTCACTCCCTTTCTTTTACTACAGTACATCGAAACCAAGCTCCTTGTCCTCACCTTCAGGGCCCTTAATCATCTCATCCCCATATCAGTCTGTTTTCCTTTCCTCTTCTCCCCTTGCTTTGTCTCATCTTCCCTCCACTGTCAAGTCTTCAGGAAGAGAAAAGACACTCCTACAGAAGCAAACATTCTGGTGAATAATCTCCTAATGGCTGGCGTGAGGCAACTACCTGCCCTTGAATAACTAAACTTCAGCAGGGCAATGTGCGCTCAGTCTCATCTAGCTCTGACTCTTTACTGGATCACTGCTGACCTTAACCCATTATGAATGAAAGTGCCTCAGGATAAGGGCCTTGTCCATACCTCAGCTCTGCCTGACCTGCTCTGCGAGCTTAGGCAAGTCCCATTACCTCTCTGTGTTTCTATTTCCCTTCCCGCCCCTTTGTCAATCTTGTCTGTTTAGACTGTAATCTCTTCTGGACAGGAAATGCCTCTCACTATGTATCGTACAGTGCCTAGCACAACTGAGCCCCTACCTCAGTTGGGGTTTCTAGGCACTACTGTAAAACAAACAAATAGTTATAATAATAATAATAGTATTTTTGTAAGGCATCTAGCACACTTTCAGTGGTATACCCATAATTAGTAGTAATAATGTATTGCAGAAATGAGGCAGATAAAAGATCAGGTAACTGCCTATCTAGACAAACGAGACACGTTCTGAACCACATCGCCCCCTTGCTGTGGTTTAGAGAGATGACAGCGAGCAACCTTCATTTCCTTCTATGTTATTCTCCCTCACGACCGGTGATAGATTTATAACTGCGAGAAGGAACGAACACAAAGACAGGTGTTGCTACGTACAGTTGAGATTTTAGGAGATGAGACTGTCTGGCATTCAACAGTAATGACGAAAAGTCCAGCAGGATCATCCACATGGCTGCCTGCAAATGTCAAGTAATGCTACTAGCCCGCTTGAAAAGTGTGTAAAAACGTACCAGGGGAATATTTTGCTGAACTGGGATGCACTTATCTGGAATCAAGAGATGACCGTCCCAACAAACAAGGCAGGAAAGAGACTTAAACTAGTCTAAATAGCTGTTGGGCGTTCTTAAATTCTGCAGACGCAGAACATTTCACACAACAAACTAATCAGTATTATAAGCAAACTGAGGACACCAGCTGACCTCCATCCCAATCCTGGAATAAATGCATTCTAAGGGGGAAAACAAGGTTCATCTTTATCCCTTGACAAATGGAATTGGAAAGTTAAATAAATAATGCAAAAGTGAAAGTTCACCTAATTCCTCAGACCACTGCTAATAGCAATTTCATGTTCAAACAAGGCATGGTGACTCCAAAGCCAAGCACCTTCTGAGAGCTCTGCTTATAACAACAAAAGAGTGCTCTCTCTTGCTCTCTCTCTTCTGAAGTTTGTTCCTAAAAGATTCAAAGTGAAACATTTCTTGATCTAAACTTGTAAAAGGACCGAAGTGTCTCAAAGTAAGGAGTAGTCACCTGAGCGACATTTTTTCCAAGCCAAGCGTATCCCATCCCCAACTCTTTCCTCGTTGTCATCCTTCAGAGCATTGGGTGATGTATCAGGATCAAGTCTGGAAATTCAGAATGGGGAGGTCTGTGTCTGAATGGAAAAATTCCAACTCAATCCAGCATGCTTCCTTCTGCTGAGAGCAACAGAGACTCCAAGAATGTATGGACTCCAAGAATGTATGAATTTGGGGGCTTCATGCATCTCACATTGTCATTTACACCTATGTGTAAGGTGTAAACTGGGTGTAAAATACTACCACATCAGAGCAGTTGAATTTTACACTCACTCTTCACAGCTGTAAATAAGTCCACAGGGAAGTGGGGACTTAGGCCCTGTATGTTAATTTTATGCCTTTTATGTATGTATCTGCCTATTCCAGACAATCTGCACATAGTCTTAGGGCTAGTATACACACCAAAGTTGCACCTGTTTAGTTTGAATTGGTCTAAAAATTACTTAGGTCTGCTCTACACTTAAAATGACCTAGCTATGTGACCCTGAGCACTGTAATTAAGCCAACCCAACCTCTGGTACAGAATGGCTAGGTCAGCGGAAGGATGCTTCTGTTGACCTAGCTACCACCACTTGGTGAGGTGGATTATCTACATGGAAGGAAAATGCCCCTCTGTTAATGCAGAGAGTGTCTATACTACAGCACTACAGCAGCATAGCTGCATCGCTGCACCAGTGCCATTGTAGCGCCCATACTGTACATATGCCCTTAGTTAAACTCCTGCGCGGACACTCACATTGGTTTACCTTGCACTTGCGAGCGTCCACACACAAAGCTGTACCAGTGTAACTCAACTGCTATAGCTGACCTGGTGCAAACTTTGTGTGTAGACCAGTCCTCACAGTGTTCTCTTTCAAACGTTCACCCCTTTCCTACAGATGCTTTTCGAGCTTACTACTGAGAAATCTGGGCCAATTAGCATGAGGAGGTAACAGTTTGTAATATGAGGGTAAAATAATTCAGGAAGATGAGATCAGAAGCCAAACAACCTTGGTTCTCTGGCTTGAGAAAGGTGTTAGGTGCCTTTTGAGGAAAACGTAAGAAAAACTACAAGCCCTCTTGTTGCTGTTAATTTTAAAGCTTTACTTTCCAGAAGCACAGCAATAGATCCCAGGGCTTAAAGTGGTCTCCCAGAAATGCTAGTTCTCTCTTTCCACAAGGATGGAATTGAATTAGTTTGTAATCTGAATTTTAGGGCTTGGAGAACTTGATTAAATGCCTTCTCACCAGATATTGCCTTGTTTCAGACCCATCTTATAGCTCTAGTTTTTTGCTGTCCCCAAGAGACTGAGGCTGCTCTGTGCCTTGCCATCTATTACTGCTAGAGACAAAAAGTGATGCACATGATCAGCCTTATTTCCTCCACTTCATCCCTTCTTCCGCCCAAAGGAGAACGGAAAATTACAAAGCGAAGCTTTGAACACACAAGTAAGATGAACACAGTAAAGATGTTGCCTGAGCACGTGAGCTTATACTCAGACCCCTGCACTGTTCCCTCCCATCCTCTCGCCCCCTGGCCCTTTGTGGTTAGGCTGCACTGTGATCTGTACAGCTCATTAGGCTCTAGATGGCACACATTACTTTCACTCTACCGCAACTGCATGTGCATCACGCTGATACAGCAACATTGCAATTAAAACCATTTTGATGAGCCATTTTCTCGGAAAAGAGTCATTTTACATTTGCTTAATTTCTAGGGGCGCCTGGTTAGTGCTCTGAGAACGACATTCAGAGGGGCCGGTGGGGATCCCCCCCCCCACATACGTTCCAACCCCTTGAGGCTCAATCTTTTTCTGCAAAGTGTCATTCCGAGTGCTTGTAAAAAATTATTTTAATTAATTAAGACGTTGCTTAGTCTTCTGCTGAGGGAGGGACACGATATTTTCTAAGTGAAGTCAGATGGCTGTGATAAATGAAACCATCAACGTGATATTAAAACAAATGTTAAGGGTCTAAAATAAACACAAGCAAGCACATCATTAGCTCATTGTCAACATGCCAACCGAGAGCTGAATGCTTAGGCCAAAATTTTCTAAACTGGCCTCTGAATGTGGGTGCCCAATTTGAGACACGGTAGGTGGACACCAAAAAATCCTGAAGTGCCAACAAATCGGATGCCACTCTTGAAAAATTCTAGCCCTGCAGTCTGAGCCCAAAAGATGCTGTGTGCCCTCCCTCACCTGCCATTGAAACCCATAGGATGGGCTGCTAGTCCCCTGTAAGGACGGACCATGTCCCTGAACCCATGTCAAGTACCCACCTTTGCTGTACTGTTTAGGCACAATAAGATTGAGTTCATACGAGGACTTAGCATTTAAATAGCACTTTTCATCTTCCAAAAACTTAATTCATCTTCACAGCTAAGGCTTCTTCACCTCTACACTTCTGTAGGTCTACGTTACATCTGCTTTCTGCTCTGTGGGCTACTAATGTTGTATGTCTTGTAAAAGTAGTCCCTACACTTGCAAACACATCTAAAGTATGTCAACTACTTTTACAAGGTATGTTGGTGCATATAAAATGGCAGCATACAGCCTTATTTTCTTGTTGTTTGTCATGTTTAACTCCCACTATATCTTCATGTCTGTGGGCCTGTATTTATCACTTTTGCCAAAGTAAACGATCTGGAGACAGAACAGACTCAGCACACATGTTAAAGGTATAAACAGAGATTAGTTCTCCCCCCATTTGTCAAATGTACTATTTAAATTAATAAATCCTAGAGACGCACTAAAATTGCTTCAATCAGGTTCAGCAACTTTTTAGGAATGGGGTTTCCTGCCAGTTAAACACCATTAATATGAAAGGGGGGAAAAAAGATCACACTTCTGTCTGAACATTTTGTATTTGCTACAGTTACAAATGACACCTAAGATTACCAGAGCTGAAAGACGCTTGCCGCAAATAAGACTGTCTCTGTTTTTCAGTTTACTCTGTGCATTTCACATCATTTTGTCTCATCAGTTTCAGAGCTTTTCCTGTACAATCAGTCAGTGTCTCCCTTTCTGAAGAGGCCATTAGAAACATCAAGGGAGGAGCAGAACATACCTTTTAAAGGGCATATGAAAAAGGTGCCCTATTTTAAACTGGATTGTAACAAAAGCATCCCTTTAAAGAGGAAGTATTTACGAAAAATATATTTTAGTGTGTAAGATAATATATAACAATATTTTGCATTTCTATAGCACTTTCCCTCTGAACTCAAAGTGCTTTACAAGCATTAATGAATTTACCCTCACAGTTCCTTGGGGTGAGGGTCTGATTCCCCCAGTTTATTGATGATGGGGCAAAGACAGGTTAAGTGACTTGCCCAAAATCACACAGGCAGTTTGTGGCAAAGCTTGAGGTAGAATGCTGGTCTCTGAACTCTCAGTCCTGAGCCTGAATTACAGACCAACCATTCATACTCTTCTCTCATGTACAGAGGAGTTCTCTTGTGAAATCATATCCAGAGGCCTGGACCCACAAGAATTTCAGGGTCCTCCCAACCAATGAACTGCAGCCTCCCTCATTCTTGAATCTTTGATCTTCACACTAGCTCAGGCAGCCCAACCACCCCCACCCCACCCCAGCAGGCGGACAGTCAGCCACCAGCAATCAGCTGGGCAATGCATTACCATCTGCTCCTCTGCCTCTAGCAGCCTGCCACAAGCAGGCACCTACAACCATGGGACTCAGTTCTTTTAGCTCACTCCACAACAGTAATCAGAAGCAGGAGAGAGCCCTGGCAGCGTTAGGCTAACCACTGGGCACCTTCTGTGCAGAAATAAATATGCTTAACTTCTCTGCTAGTGCAGTTGTCCTGCAGCTCACCAAATAACCTTAGGCAATACCCACATCATTTAGTTATTTATTCTTGAATCACACCAATGTGATATATGCCATCATGTGCCAGCAATGCCCCTCTGCCATGTACATTGGTCAAACTGGACAGTCTCTACGTAAAAGAATAAATGGACACAAATCAGATGTCAAGAATTATAACATTCATAAACCAGTCGGAGAACACTTCAATCTCTCTGGTCACGCAATCACCGACATGAAGGTCGCTATCTTAAAACAAAAAAATTTCAAATCCAGACTCCAGCGAGAAACTGCTGAATTGGAATTCATTTGCAAATTGGACACTATTAATTTAGGCTTAAATAGAGACTGGGAGTGGCTAAGTCATTATGCAAGGTAGCTTATTTCCCCTTGCTTTTTCCTACCCCCCCACCCCCACCCCCGACGTTCTGGTTAAACTTGGATTTAAACTTGGAGAGTGGTCAGTTTGGATGAGCTATTGCCAGCAGGAGAGTGAGTTTATGTGTGTGTGTGTGTTCCCCCGGGGGGGTGTGTGTGAGAAAGCCTAGATCTGTGCTGGAAATGACCCACCTTGATTACCATGCACATTGTAGGGAGAGTGGTCACTTTGGATAAGCTATTACCAGCAGGAAAGTGAGTTTGTGTGTGTGGTTTTTGGAGGGGGGTGAGAGAACCTGGATTTGTGCAGGAAATGGCCCACCTTGATTATCATACACATTGTGAAGAGAGTGGTCACTTTGGATGGACCAGCAGGAGAGTGAGTTTGTGTGTGTGTGGGGGGGGGGGGGCGGAGGGTGAGAAAACCTGGATTTGTGCTGGAAATGGCCCAACTTGATGATCACTTTAGATAAGCTATTACCAGCAGGACAGTGGGGTGGGAGGGCGTATTGTTTCATGGTCTCTGTGTGTATATAATGTCTTGTGCAGTTTCCGCGGTATGCATCAGATGACGTGAGCTGTAGCTCACGAAAGCTCATGCTCAAATAAATTGGTTAGTCTCTAAGGTGCCACAAGTACTCCTTTTCTTTTTACTAAAACCTACACAGATCCTAAGAAAACAGTTGGTGGGCTCTGATTTATTTGATGACTTAGCAGTTTTTGCACCTTTTCCAACAGAAATATTGTAGGTGAGATTTTTGTTGCTGTTTTTTAAATGAAGCAAAAATTGAAAATGTCCATAAGTTTCCTTGCCAGGTGCAGAAAACAACACCACCACTCTGCACTGGTGTGTGTGGGTGTGTGTGTGTGTGCGTGTGTGTGTGTGTGTGTGCGCGCGCGCCTAGAGATTGTAGGCCAGGGGCAGGATAGGGAACCCCCAGACCTTAACCCAACCCTGTACTTTTAAGTGTAGATTTGATCTAACACTGCTATTTTCCTGATTTGGTTCAGATGCAGACCTCAGTGGCAAAACTCTCAAACTATTTCCACTGTTCACAATAAAGGAAAGCTGGAGTGATCTTGGTAGATTTATATTGCTGTACTTTTAGACCACCAATCATGCAATAAGCCAGGATTCTGCACCATAACTCTAGCCCTCGTTAGCCTTTGAACGCAGCCTAAATCTAATCTGGATCTGAACACAGTCACCTCCTTCCATTTATTCCCAATGCCTTTGTTTGAGGATCTCAAAACACTTACAACAGTGAGTAAGTATTATGCACATTTTGAAGGAGGTGTGGAGCAAATGATGCACAGAGAGGGCAATCGAGTTATCCAAGCTCACAGAGTGGGTCAATACGAGTTGAGAGAACTCAGATCTTCTATTTCCAAGGCTTGTGCTTCAAATAATTAAATCACCCTGCTTCCCTACTGTGACTGAATTACTAGCCCCATCAAGTGCAAAAGTCATGCCAGAATCCGCTTCCCCACCTGAGAATCTGAACCAAACCCTAGCCAGAGAGGGGAACTGGTAAATTAACGTATTTTAGTGAATAGGCAGGCTTGAGCCTGGCAGTGATTCCAGCCCATGTTGTTATTAAACAAATGCAGGGGGAGGGGATTAGCGACTGCTGATTATAGTGGCCTCTTCTGGTGCATAAGGACATAGCACAATAAAAATCAGGAAACTTTAAAAAAAATTCATCCCTCTGACTCAATTTCACCCACAGGCACTGGAACTAGGGATGCAGGGGGTGCTTCCACACACCCTGATTTGAAGTGGTTTCCATCATATACAAGGTTTACAGTTTGGTTCAATGGCTCTCAGGACCCCCACTATACAAACTGTTCCAGTACCCCTGATTTCACCACTTGAAAATGGGGGAGCAGCACCTTCCTCGTCTACTTCACACATGGTCCGAGGGTTGGTTGTGCTTGTGTTCTCTTAGTGAATGTGTGCATAGCCTTTTGAAAAATGGGAAGTGCTCTATAAATGCTCATTATTACCTTCTCCTCCAGTGCCTACTGAAATCTGTGACATTTTTTGGGCAGGGGGGTGCAGCATGTGCTGTGGGAGGCCTCTGAAGTTGCTTATTTTGGACTAAAGCTGCTCTCAGCAACTCAACTGAATTACTTCTTGAATGGGGGAAAATCCCTTTTCTAGATTATTCACAGCAGGCTTCCTCTCCCTCCCACAAACAGCTGGTGTTTCTGTTGAGTGTCAGAGTGGTTTTAGTCCAGGCTATGGCTATTTCAAAGACCTCACAAAGCAAATGTTGCACTTAAGCTAATGATGTCATTTCAGTGACACTGGAGGATTTGCAAAAAGAAAAGGAGTACTTGTGGCACCTTAGAGACCTTAGGATTTAACATCCTAGAGTCCCCTTGCGCCTTTAAGACACAAATTAAACGTGCATTTTCTCAGTAGAACATCACACTCCAAGGTCTGCTCTTAGCCAGTGAACCACACTTCTCAACAGGCACTGGAGGCACATGGCCTTCGCCTTTATGTTTCTCCATGCACCTGAGGCTTTCGGATATCTCATAGCAACTGCACATTCTGTCTCATGTTATTCCTCACTCTTACCCATCAGTGACCAAAGTGACAAACAGAGGAAAGTTTGATGGTGACAGAGCTAGGGTTTGATTCAGTTGTGAATAACCTAGACCTGAGCTCAAACCAAAAAACCATGATCCAAATACAGACCAGCATTATGGAAATTCAGAGCTAGGCCCAAATTTTGTGGCTGATCTTTATACGGAGCTGAACACCAAATGCAGACAGCCTGGCTCTTTGGGAACATCTGGACCTGGAACTGAACTGTGTGGCTCAATCCCAGTTTTTACCAAAGGCAGAAACCTTACAGGCAAGAATCCAGTCAAATTTCATTGCTGAAAACAGACAGCTGCATTGTCATTCTTCAGCTAAAGCTTTGCTTTCTTCCATGCTACAGCAGTAGTAGTTTAGCAAAATTAAAATAGATATGTGTAATCTACCTATCTGCTTTAAAGGATCTGATAAAATGCTCACTGAAACTAATTAAGACTCCCATTGACTTCAAATGGGGATTGGATCAGGGCCCAAATCAAATAAAAAATGAAACACACAATTATATCTACATGCTGACACTACAACTTCTGAGAGGAAAAAAGAATGGAGAGAAACATCTTTAATCCTATCGGATGCTTTTCTCCCTATGTAAATACAGTACATACAGCTCTCCTCAGCCTTTTGCTAACGTTCACATGCTGTATATTTGTTATTTGTGTCAAATGTTACTTTGTGATTACTTAGTACTAAATAGAACATGCAGCCATTTACCCCTGTGTATATTCCATTCTGTATTCAGGTTCCCCTCGATTATCACCATCCAACGTTGAAAACAGAACAAGTATTCTATACTGTAGTAATAAATAAGATAGTGAGTCTGACTGAGCTAGATACATAACAGGTTTCAGAGTAACAGCCGTGTTAGTCTGTATTCGCAAAAAGAAAAGGAGTACTTGTGGCACCTTAGAGACTAACCAATTTATTAGAGCATAAGCTTTCGTGAGCTACAGCTCACTTCATGCATCTGATGAAGTGAGCTGTAGCTCACGAAAGCTTATGCTCTAATAAATTGGTTAGTCTCTAAGGTGCCACAAGTACTCCTTTTCTTTTTGCAGATACATAACAGTAGACTTAACAAATGAACTGTTCCTGTGGGTAGTGACTTAATATGGCATCGCCTTGCATTTTAATACTGCTGATGCCGACACAAAATTAGTCTCTCAACACTCCAGCCCCCTTCTGAGCTCTTTTAGATGTAGAATACTATGATCAGTCCAATTAACAAAACAAAGATGTCAGTTTCTTTTAGCAGCAACAGTATGTTAGAGCTTTATTACTCTCTTTAGTCATGTTAAACGCTACACAATCTCATACCTGCCATTCAGCACGAGCTATCGAATAAGTTACCTGTACATCATGTGTCTGTAGCATAGTAAATAATTCAGTATTTCTGCTGCTGAGCCTGGAAACCAGCAGTGAGAGTTCCCAGGTATTACACTGTGTAGCTACTTATATTTGTCTTTGCACCAGTGGACACTCAGATCAACTGCCAGCATCTTTTTCCCTCCTTCCTGTGCCGTGACAGCCCTTCCTTCCCTTTTTGAAGTGCTCACAACACATTACTGGTGGGGTGTGAAGGGCTGTGTGTAATGAGGCTCATGTCAAGTATTTTAAATATGGGCATTTCCTTGGATTTCTTGACACTTTCATGTGTCTACCAGGGATTTGCCAACACTTCATTCTATAATCCACTTTGCAGAGCAAAATCCTTTTATGGACAGTTTCCCAATCCCTCACCTTCTTCCTATTATTCCCCTCTTCCTCTGGTGACCAGGTAGTTTATTACAGACCGTGTCTGAGATACTGCTGTGTATTGTATAGGAATGTTCGTAAACTAGGGCACAGGCAGAATAGTGGGTGAAAAAAGTTTAAGGGCCAGATCCAAAGCCCACTGAAAGCAATGGAAAGACTCCCATTGACTTCACTGGGCTTTGGATCAGGCCCAAAGAGAGATGTGGTTGTCACATTGCCCTGTCCAATAGGGGGCAAATTGGGCTATTGAATCAAAATCACACTCTTAGGGGAGGGGAGGACTTTCCTTTCACGAGGTCTTGGAGCAAAGTAACATACAATGTATCTTCCAAAGATGTTCTGCAACCTCCCCGTTTCCAATTTTAAGGCACTAGCCTTTACCCCAATCCAATGCTGCATAGATTTTCCTCGAAGCCAACTCCTCATCCCTTGATCACTTGCCAGACCTCTTCCCACCCTTTCAAACCTCCCAAAAGGTTAACAGAATTACTATTTATTTGTTCAGTGCATTAAGGATCTGATCCAAAACTTTCCATGGATTTCAGTGGGTTTTGGATTGGGCCTGTAGTTCTGTACAAGACACAAATCCCAGATAGAAGATACACACAAATCAGACTGGATACACCAGTCGATGCAGAGGGTGGTATCAAGTTGGATTATTCCTTTTATAAACTGAATCTCTTTGGGTTATGGCAATAGACTAACATGGGTTCCTTGACCTCCTTGTCTCAGCCAACTCAGCTTCCACTATGGTCTCTCCCCAGCAGTCTGCGAAAGCAGTCCTTATGCTCAATCCTGTGCTAATGGTTTGCTGCACAAGGTCAAAAACATAGGCATCCAAAGGTCCTATCCTAATGCACCCCTGCTGACCACGGCAGGCCTCTATGACAGGGGACAATATAGCAGACAGTACTCAACAGCACAGTGATGGGAGCCCTGCTCAGAGCTCTCTAGAGCATAAAGCCTTATATTGCATCCAGTCTCTTAGGCCGCATCCATCCTTCCATCCACACAGAGCCCCATCAGAGTCAGGCACTGATCCTACCACAGGGTCAATGCAAGCATAAAGGTCTGTGTAATGTTAATTACATAGTGTTAGTTAAGGCTACCCTGCCCCCACACACTGCTTCCCGCAGTCACAATAATTAGCCCCGGAATATGAAACAAGAATAGTTTCAATTGAATTCATTTTTTCAAATACAACTAATTATATTGAAAAATTAAAATTTCATGTCAAAACAGAACTCTCAAGCAAAATAAGTAAAATTCATCATCTTATTGCCTTTAAACATATACTCTATCATCCCCTGCAGCACATGCTTAATCCCTTTTTCCCCAATGCAGATGAGAGAGACAGAAAAAGAGAGTGTGTATGTGTGTGTGTTTGTGTTTTTAGGCTAGAGAAAAAAGCTTTCAAAGCAGTGCCTCTTTAAAATGGAAGTTTCGTCTTTCTCTTAAGAACAGTGCAAAGACTTCAAATGCATTTGAAAAATATAAGCAGTGGGTATGTATATTGATGGTGCAATTAGGGCTGGAAGCAGATCACAGTTTAGGTGTCAGAAATTACAAGGCTCTGACGGATCAAGAAAATACTTGCTAGCAAGAAAGCTACCTGGTTTTGAATCTCGTCATCCTGTGTAGAGACTGAGTGCTTGTAAAATATAAAAATAAACAGAACAGGCAAACCTCCAGTGGTGAGCGCTCCCTGGGAGCAGGTGCAGGAAAGTATGCATGGCTTGATTTTAGAGGTACTGAGAATCTGCGGGACCTGTTGAAGGCAGCTGAACCAGTGGGTACTCAGCACCTTTAAACTTGGCCATAAAGAGCTAGCAGAGGGTTTGAGAACTAGTGAGCCACCATTTCACTCCTGGAATCATCATTAAGATTTTAAAGAAAGTTCAATCGGGGGTTGTTGGGTGAAGAAAATGAACACAAAGGATTCTGTGTGGAAGGTCCTACTGGAAAATACTTGACCAGCAGCCACCTCTAAACCATAGGAGTCACTAGAAACAATTTTTAACCTGATCACGATAGTCTTTGGAGTTGTGTCATCAGATGCAATCCAGACAGCTGCTGTTCCTTTCAGAATGTGCCTTTCTGTTCATACAATGAACCCCACCATTAAAAGAAAATGCCAAGTTCTATCTTCTTTGAAAAGGTTAATCGCCTTTGTCTCTTTAACACTTAACAATAAAATGAGCATGAATGGTTAAAACTGATTTACTGACTCTTAATAAAATGTACTTAAAAAGAAAGAGTCAAACTCTTCTACATGAAATCCAAACAAGAATAAAATGAAATTACATGCTTAAAATGCTAGCAACATTCAAATGACTTCAAAATTTAAAAAACAAAAAACAAAACCTGCAAGAGTGTCCCAAAGTAGCCACTTACATTAAAGTATGCACATTATTTCAAATCCAGTTTTTCACAAGCATGCCCATGCTTCTTATCAAACAGTACAGAGGTAAATCCATTCCCGTTATTATATGTTGCAGTGTAGGGCTATACCATTGCCATCTTCTGGGCAAAATCAGAGCAGCTCACCTCTGTGTCATAGGTCTTATACTGCTACTGAAGTTCCTTCTTTGGCTCAAGTGGTAAGGCCCTATGCCTACAAAGCAGGGAAATTTTGGTTCTACCACGGGTATCTCTATTGAGTATCTGAGTTGCCACAGTATGCAGCATAGTGACAACTGTAAAATCCTAAGTGGCCATAGGCTTGTTAAAACACCTACAAATGCCTATAAGACCTAAGTTTATAAACTTCAGTAGCTCAAATGAATCTTCACTGAAAGTCACTTATCAGTAACCAAACTGAAATTTTGGTTCATAATCCACTGGCTATCTCCTTATTTTGTGCCCAGTGGTTTGTGTCTTTGAGTTACACTCATAAAGTATCATGGATCAGGATGAGAAAACTCTCCAAAAGGGAGGAGATTTTGTTGAAAGATTGTTCTTATCAAAGGGAACATTTTTATTTGCTTTACAGAGAAACATCCCTTTCACTTAAATCCATTCCATAACAAAAAGCAGTGAGTATTTTATACAAACCTTTGTTGGGATGCAAGGGAAATGTCAGCCATCTAAAATGTGTCAAGCAAAGACAGAAGCAATTTCTGGTAGAGGCTGCCAAGCTATTATTGCTGAATTCACAAGCTCCATGTGACAGTCACCAGTGTTACTTTGAAAGCCAAGGATCAGACCAGCATAGTTCCCTTGTGGTGATGTTGAACATGTACAGTTTAAGGCACATTGCAGACTTTATCATTTCCTTGTTTCAAAATACGTAGATCCTCAGCTGATGCAACTTTAATCTGCATTCATTTGAGCTACTCCAATTTGCGCCCGCTGAGGAACCAACTATGTAATTTGGATAGTAGTAAGCAAAGTTTGCAATGCACCTCAAATGGTACAAGTAATTGATCAAGACTGGTTCAGAATTTTACAGAACAGCTACATTATCTCTATCTTTGTTTGCTGGACTGGCTCCTTTGGTCTCCCTTCATCTACCACTCTCGTGCTTGTTCTTCCATTTTTTTTTACTTTGGGGGGGGGCGGGGGGGTTCTCTTTTATTTTCTTAAGGCTCATCCTTTCAGCTTGGTTTTTCTTAATGTTTCTTCTTTATTCCTTGCAATAAGAAAACCTGACTTGCAGCCTATAGGTGTCTCTTGCGGCCAAGGATTTAAAAAACATTTAGCCAGGTGTCTATGGTGGAGTTCACCGCAGTAACTGTATTTAAGCGAATACTGATGGTGGATTTTTTTGGCGTGAGGTTACAGGAGAGGTCCAACAAACTAATGAACTTTACTGTCATCTAGAACAACTAGAGCTGTTGCTCAAGACAGAGTGGATAGAAGCAAACCTGAGAAACTAGCTGAACTGGCCATTCCTGTCAGCACTGGGAGAGCCGCTGTCTAGATTGATATATGTCCAAAAGGAGATCTGGAGATCAAAGGGACCAGTCCACCGAACGGAGACAGAGCTCATATAATTGTTCCTGTTTATTTTCACCCAAACTGGCACTAAACTGATTTAACTCCCACTGACAGAGCCACATTGGTTGTGAACCAGAGTGACTTCTATTGATTTAAAATCAGAGAGCCAGATTAGAGAAAGTTTGCATGTGTATGTGACAATGATTCACCACTTTAGCTGACACACTGGGGACTGAACCCAGGAACTCCAGAGCTAAAAGCATAAACAGCAACAGTTTGAGCTAAAGAGCAAAGCCTCTGCAGCTAGTGACTGTACCAACTCATATCCTCTCTGGATCAGCACAGAGGCAGAGCTGTAACACATCCACCAGTGGGTTATATGGACACACAAGTTCTCGCTGATATAACGAAAGCTATACCACTGTGACCTCTCGGCGTAGAACAGGCTTCTTTTGTGTGTTTACATTTGACTTGGTCCCAAAATTAATTGGCAGAGCAGTAAGTGATTCGAACAAGAAGGGTTTACTTGTAATAAGCAGAAAAGGATTCCATCTTGGAGTTTTAATCTCTAATCCTTTGCAAATGTTTGAGGATTTAACATCAAACTATGCCTTGTTCAGAGTATGCTAAAGCCATTACCAAATCTAGCATTTCAGTCGTCTAAGAGCCAGCCACTCAGCATAACAAGGGCACTAACCTCTTCAAATATATCTGCTTGAAAATCATGCTGTCAATTTTCCCTAATCTTTGTTCCCAACTATAGTTAACTGAAGAGGGGCTGCTGCAGTGAGAAGCAGCTGGACCTATCACAAGTTCTTAGGATTCTTTTTCCCGTTGGGTTCTAGTAAAGTGGATTGGACAACAGCCCACATGCTAAATGTTATAAATAGACTCAAATCAAATACAGAATCACCCTGATTTTCCGAACCTTGGTGTCATCTGAAACAGGGTCAGGATCCCCAATGCTCATTCATTACACTGAATATTCCCTCAGTTTTTTGAAACCTTGATTATCCAAGTTTATTCATTGTCCCCCAGGACATATGATAATTGAGGTTTATACGGTATATGCAAAATACAGTTTGTACTATATTAAACTGATCCAATTTGATTTTTTTCCCCATGCAGTAATGAATCAACTATGTATGGTTACCACTGCCTTCTAGTCAACAGAATCAGAATGCCTAAACTGTGGTCATAAACCCTATTCTGCAGGAACTAACAGAGTCTACTTAAAATCACATGCAGCATAGTGATAGCCATTACAATTTAAGTAGCCACATATTTGTAACTGTATTAAAGCTGCTCACAATGAAGATCTGGGAGACAGTTGCGGATAAGAGATTAGGAAAAGAAGTAAAGGTCAGTGACAATCAGTTTGGATTCGTGCCAGGAAAGGCAACAATGGATGCTCTCTTTGCATTAAGATTGTTGCACAAGCAACCTAGAGAAAAGCAGAAAACTCTGCACATGGTATTCGTTGATCATGAGAGGGTTTATGAACACATTCTGAAATAAGTCATCTGGTGGTTGAGAATGAAACAAATATCTGGAGACTATATGAGACTCATCCAGGACATGTATGAGGGTACTGTTACCACAGTCAGAAGACCATGTGGAGAAACTGAACAGTTTCTAGTAAGAGTCACAGTACATCAAAACTTGGCACTAAGCCTCTTTTTGTTCATGTTGGCGCTTGATGCACTGACAGAAAATATTCAGAGAGTGGCATGCTGGTGTATGCTTTTTGCAGATGATGTAGTGCTCATGCGGGGGATCACAGAGAAAGCAAAAGAAGATTTAGAGAGATGAACATTGTGACAGGTCCCCCCTGGTGTGCCACCTGGAACTGGGGTACCACTGAACCCCCTGACCCACCAGCCTGGGCTTTCTCTCACACTGTACTGCTGTGACAAGCTGAAAACCCTCCAGCCTGCACTTTCACCAGCATTCATACAGGTAGGGACACACCCAGCTGTAGTTACACACAGGCTCTCTGACCACCAGCTTTCCAACCTGGGACCCCAGAGCAGTACCGTCCTGCCCTGGTCAAATCTGGCCAGTGTATGGGTTTAATACCTGGTCTGCCTCTCCCCCAGTGTGAAGAGGGCAATGCACACTTGTGGTGACCAAGCAGAGATTTTTCCCAAGCACTCCAGTCAAAGCTCACTGGTTTAGATTAAAACAAAAACAAGTTTATTAACTATACAAGATAGATTTTAAGTGATAAGGGATAGCAAACAGATCAAAGCAAATTACCTAGCAAATAAACCAAAAAAAGCAAACTAAGCTTAATATATTTGATAGATTGGATGTGAATTAGCAGATTCCCACCCTAAGAGATTATACAAACAGGCTGCAGATTCTTAAGGGGCAAGCTGCACTTACTTTACAGTTTGGAATCCCCAAGCGTTTCACACACAGGCTAGAAATCCCGTTAGCCTGGGTCCAGCACTTCCTCCAGTTCAGTCTTTGTTCCTCAGGTATTTCCAGGAGTCTTCTTGGGGGGCAGAAGGGGTGTGTGTGGGGGGAGGGGGTGTGTGTGAAGAACCATGGATGATATCACTCCCTGCCTTATATAGCTTTTGCATATGGTGAGAACCCTTTGTTCAAAAGCTTGGTTCCCAGACCAGTGTGTGGAAAAATACTGACATCCCAAAATGGAGTCCAGCATCACGGAGTCTCATCACATGTCCTTGCATTTTCACAGCAGCCATTACTCGGAGGCTGTCTGTAGTGTTCTCAGGAAGACCACCCAGGTGGGAGATAATGAAAGAAATGGCATGAAAAGCAGAAAGAATACAATGGAGGACATGGTCTGTAGATTTGATGATACCCTTCAGGAAGGTGACAAGTCCGTAAATCTGGGAGGCCAGCCACTACCAAAGGTGCAGCAGTTCAAGTATCTAGGTTTGATAATACAGAAAAATTGTGAACTTAATGGTGAACTTATAAGCAAAACAGGAAAGGCATAGCCTATACCAAGGGTGGGCAAACTATGGCCCACGGGCCGGATCCGGCCTATCAGGGCTTTGGATCCAGCCACAGGGGGCGGGGGGGGAGCAGAGGGCTCCATGCGCTGCCCTCGCCTGCAGGCACCACCCTCCACAGCTCCCATTGGCCGTGGTTCTCCATTCCCGGCCCATGGGAGCTTCGGGAGAGGTACGCGCAGGCGAGGTCAGCGCATGGAGCCCTCTGCCCTCCCTCTCCCAGGGGCCGCAGGGACGTGGTGCTGGCTGCTTCCGGGAGCAGCATGGGGCCAGGGCAGGCAGGGATCCTGTCTTAGTCCCACTGCCATCCTGGAGCTGCTTCAGGTAAACAGCACTGGGCTGGGCCCCGCACCCCTCATGCACCCTGCACCCCAACCCCCTGCCCTGAGCCCCCTTGTGCACCCCGCACCACTCCTGCACCCCAACCCCTTGCTCTGAGCCCCTTCCTGCACACCACACCCCCTCACACTCTCTTTCTCACACTCCAACCCCTGCCCCGGCCCTACATTCGTGGCCCTGTATGCAATTTCCCCACCCAGGTGTGGCCCTCAGGCCAAAAAGTTTGCCCACCCCTGGACTAAACAGAGAGAAGTGAGCAGTAAAATCTAAAACTGAACAGTAAAATCTATAAGATGGAAATTAGGCCTGCACTTTTGTATGGTTCTGAATGCTGGGCACTGAGTAACAGACAGGATCAGTCCTCGAATACAACAAATGAAAAAGTTTAGATGGATGCTTAGAGTTACAAGAATGGACCATGTTTGGAATGAACTAGTTAGGGAAAGTGTGAAGGTGGTACCAATTATAGAAAATTGGAGGGAATCCAGGCTTAGATGGTTTGGGCTTGTGAAAAGAAGATCAAAAGGATATATAAGAAACAAAGTGTTAAACTTGAAAGTTGTGGGTAAGAGAAGGGTTGGAAGACCCAAAACTAGATGGACAGATGTCATAGAAAAGGATTTGATTAGCTGCAAAGTGTCCAAGGAACTGCTTCAAGACAGACTGCAATGGAGAACAACTCAAAGACCCAACTCCATAGAGATGGGACCAAGGCTAGAATAAGACTAAAGCTACTCAGATAATAGACTGGGTGAACGTCTAGTAACACTAGCCCTATAACACACATTGAGAAGTTGGTTTTTGTTTGTTTGTTTTTTAGGAGGGGGCTATGTGGGCAGTACAAGCCTAACCCAAACTCTAGTTAGAGCTGTTAAAAGGCTTTGGAGATATAACCTGGTGTGAAAGACCCAGCCAATCTACAGAGCACCACAACAATGGCACAGAACAGAAATTCTGAGACACATTAGCCTGCATGAGAGTCAAAGTGCAAAAATTTGTGAAGGTGCACGGAGAGCCACTTGGGAAGCCCTCATGAATGAAGTGGGATTTAAAGAAAGAAAGGAGCGGGAAAGTATCACACCACGCCACGTCTACACTTACAAGCTTACAGCGGCACAGCTGTACTGATACAGCTGTGCCGCTGTAGGAGCGCTCGTGCAGCCATGTTATGCCGACGGGACAGAGCTCTCCCGTCGGCATAATAAAACCAGCTCCACAAGTGGCAATAGCCGTGTCGGCGGGAGAACATCTCCCGCCAACATAGCACTGTGCACACGAGTTTGTGCGTTTCTTTCACATCCCTGAGTGACAAAAGTTTTGCCAACGTAAGTGCTACTGTAACCATGGCTCAGTAGCACACAGATTGAAAGGTTGTTCCAAGTCAAAGGGACGGCACGAAAGATAGTGCGAAGCAAAGAGTTGGAGAAGAAGACAAAGGCAGCAACTGAGATAGATTTGGGAGGAACTAAAGGAGCAAGGGAGAGGAGAACAAGTAAATCGACCAGGCAGAGTTGTACAGAGCCTTCCAGAAGAAGGACAAGGAGCTCAAGTTTGAGCTCAAAAATGGAGAGGAAGGCACCCATCCAAATCTAAGAGCAGGGCAATCTGAGCCGAAGTGGCTGGAGATAATCTTCAGAGCATCATTCTGGATAGACTTTAAGGACCAGACGCAAGAGGACTGAGAGGTAAGAGATTGCAATGATCAAAGCTAAAGATCATCACCGAATGATTTATGCAGTAGGGAGGAGGAAGAAGAAAGTACTTATTTACACTCAGAGCTTCTGAAAATTAGCTACTGTGGGCAACCGAGTTTATTATTATCCTCCCTGGCATATCTTCACATTTTTCCCTTGGTAGGTAACCCTTTCAAGGCCAAGACTTAGAAACAGGGCCAGCTGAGACAGACTGTGAAACCTGAAGTCTTTAGAGGGCCCCCAGTTGTGATGCGGATTGAACACAGTGGAGATAAAAATGGTGTGTGATATGCCATTTAGATGGTCCTAGTCTCATGGTTCAACAGGTACCTCAGGACTCAGCATTCAGAAACCATAAACCTGATCAGAAAATAAAGCTGATTGTTCTGAGTCCTATTTGTGCCCTAAATCCATGTATTTGTCTTGCAAGAATCAAAGATTTCATTCTTACTTAATCTCTGGCTACTATATATGATTCAAGATTTAACAACCATTGATCAGAAAACACAGTTTGTTCCAGTGTATATGATCCAGAAAAAAACACATTTGGATAAGTCACGCTTGTCTCATCTTTGGTTAAATGAAACAATATGCTCACAATAAAATGGATTTAACAGACAGATAGAATTAAGGGTTTCAGAGGAACAGCCACGTTAGTCTGTATTCGCAAAAAGGAGTACTTCTGGCACTTAGTCTCTAAGGTGCCACAAGTACTTGTTTTCTTTCAGATAGGATTAAATATTTGATAATATTTAATTAAATATTAAATTGAATCCAATTATCCAGTTTCCACCACTTAGTGGGTATCAGAACTTTTCCAAACCACTTGCAGACCTGCACTGTCTTTCTTAGATACAGGAGTTTAAAAGCAAAAGGAAAGATGGCTTCACCTAAATTAATACTTGTTGCTCTCTTTAGGGGACTATCCTATAAAATGCTGAGTTGAGAGTGCTCAGTTTGAACCAAGCTCAGCACACTGCAGAATTGGGCCTTTTCAAAGGAGACAAAGCTTGTGATATACAGGTCAGAATAGATGACCTAATGGTCCCTTCTGGCCTTAAATTCTATGAATCTGGGAAATACGTTGTTATGCTTAATCTGAGAGAGTAGCTTGACCGCTGTTCCACATGGAGTAGTTAAAGTATTCTAAGGATGCACTGGTGTCATAGGCCCTGATTCAGGAAGACATCCCTAATAAGGAAAGCACATACTTACTTGCTTTTCTAAATCAGGGCCATAGAAAGGCAGGGTCTGGTTGTCTCAAAAAGAAACTAAGGCCTGGTCTACACTACGAGTTTATGTCGGATTTAGCAGCGTTAAATCCGAATTAACCCTGCACCCATCCACACAACAAAGCCATTTTTTCGACATAAAGGGCTCTTAAAACCGATTTCTCTACTCCTTCCCAACGAGGAGATTAGCGCTGAAATTGACATCGCCGTTTTGAATTAGGGTTAGTGTGGATGCAATTCAAAGGTATTGGCCTCCGGGAGCTATCCCACAGTGCATCATTGTGACTACTCTGGACAGCACTCTGAACTCGGATGCACTGGCCAGGTGTACAGGAAAAGCCCTGGGAACTTCTGAATCTCATTTCCTATTTGGCCAGGCGAGCTCATCAGCACAGGTGACCATGCAGAGCTCATCAGCACAGGTGACCATGCAGTCCCAGAATCGAAAAAGAGCTCCAGCATGGACCAAACAGGAGGTACTGGATGTGATCGCTCTATGGGGAGAGGAATCTGTGCTATCAGAACTACCTTCCAAAAGATGAAATGCGAAAACATTTCAAAAAATCTCAGAGGCCATGAGGGACAGAGGCTACCTCAGGGACACATCACAGCGCCAAGTGAAACTTAAGGAGCTCAGACAAGTGTACCAGAAAACCAAAGAATCAAACGGACGCTCCGGGACAGAGCCCCAGACATGCCGCTTCTATGCTGAGCTGCATGCAATTCTAGGGGGGGCCGCCACCACTACCCCACCCCTGTCCGTGGACTCCAATGATGGGGTACTCTCCTCCATGGCTGAGGATTTTGCAGATGGGGAAGATGAGGAGGAGGACGACGAGCTTGGGGAGCACACCGTTCTCCCCGACAGCCAGGATCTTTTTATCACCCTGACTCAAATACCCTCCCAACCCAACAAAGCCAGAGAAGGGACCTCTGGTGAGTGTACCTTTTTAAATATAATACATGTTATAAAACCAAGTGTTTTTTTAATGATTAAGTAGCCCTGAGGACTTGGGATTCATTCGTGGCCAGTACTGCTGGAAAAGTCTGTTAACGTGTCTGGGGATGGAGTGGAAATCCTCCAGGGACATTTCCATGAAGCTCTCCTGGAGGTACTCTAAAAGCCTTTGCAGAAGGTTTCTGGGGAGAGCAGCCTTATTCCGTCCTCCATGGCAGGATGCTTTACCACGCCATGCTAGTAGCAAGTAATCTGGTATCATTGCATGACAAAGCCTGACAGCGTATGGTCCTGGTCTTTGCTGGCATTCAAGCAATATCCGTTCTTTATCTCTCTGTGTTATCCTCAGGAGAGTGACATCGTTCATGGTAACCTGGTTGAAATAGGGGAATTTGATTAAGGGGACATTCAGAGGTGCCCGTTCCTACTGGGCCATTTGCCTGTGGCTGAAAAGAAATCCTCCCCACAGTTAGCCATGTGGGAGGTGGGGGAGGGCATTGGCACTGAGCTGTTCGCGTTTGGCGAGCAGGGATCTTCCCTGATACCAGCCAGGCAGTGGGGGGAGGGCAAAAGCGATCATCCCAGAGAATTGGATGGGGGGAGGGTGTTAGTTTGGTTTCTGCTGCTGCACGTTAACAGGAAAACTGCAGCACTAAATGGCCAACTCAACGGGCTTTGCTTGGTATGGGAAAGGAGGGGGCTGCTGTTATGAAGGTTGCAGAAGCCAAAAACCTATGGCTTCCCATGGCCGCCTGCAAGCTGAATTCTGTTGCCCGGCCCTGCATGTGTGATCTCGAACACCAAAGCCACAGGCACTCAATAGAAGATGCAAAACGCGACCTTGTACCAAAATCACATGTGCCATGTAATGTGAATAGCGTTGTTCACTGTGAAAGATATAGCCATTGTTCTGTAAAATGTATTTTTTTAAATACTTCACTCCCTTCTTTTCCTCCAGCAGCTGCAAATGTTTCAAGCCTCCCTTCTCCGTTCCAAAGGCTATCTCAGATAAGGCGGCGAAAAAAAAGCACACGCGATGATGTTCTCTGAGCTCATGCAATCGTCCGGCACTGACAGAGCTGTGTGGAGGGACACAATACCAGAGTACAGGACAGTGGCCGATGAACGTGAGGAGAGGTGGCGGCAGGAAGATCAGAGGCAGCATGAGGCAATGCTGGGGCTACTGCGGGATCAAACTGACATGCTCTGGCGTCTGGTGAAGGTTCATGAACGGCAGCAGGATCACAGACTGCCGCTGCAGCCTCTGCTTAACCGCCCTCCATCCTCCCCAAGTTCCATAGCTTCCTCACCCAGATGCCCAAGAACGTGGGGTGGGAGGCTCCGGGCACCCAACCACTCCACCCCAGTGGACAGCCCAAGCAACAGAAGGCTGGCATTCAACAAGTTTTAAAGTGGCCTTTTCCTTCCCTCCTACTCTCCTCCCATAACTCACAAGGTAGCCTGGGTGGGGTATCTCCCTATTTTTATAATCAATTAATAAAGAATACATATTTTTTAAACGATAGTGACTTTATTTCCTTTGCAAGCAAGCTGTGATAGAAGGCGGGAGGGCAGGTGGCTTACAGGGAATTTAGAGGCAACCAAGTGGGCGGGTTTTCATCAAGGAGAAACAAACAGAAGTGTCACACAGTACCCTGGCCAGTCATGAAACTGGTTTTCAAAGCTTCTCTGATGCGCACCGCTTCCTGCTGTGCTCTTCTAACCGCCCTGGTGCCTGGCTGCGCATATTCAGTGGCCAGGCGATTTGCATCAACCTCCCACCCCGCCATAAACTTCTCCCCCTTACTCTCACAAAGATTGTGGAGCACACAGCAAGCAGCAATAACAATGGGAGTATTGGTTTTGCTGAGGTCTGAGCGAGTCAGTAAACTGCGCCAGCAACCCTTTAAACGTCCAAATGCACACTATACCACCATTCTGCACTTCCTCAGCCTATAGTTGAACAGCTCCTTACTACTGTCCAGGGTGCCTGTGTACGGCTTCATGAGCCAGGGCATTAAGGGGTAGGCTGGGTCCCCAAGGATAACTATAGGCATTTCAACATCCACAATGGTTATTTTCTGGTCTGGGAAGTAAATCCCTTCCTGTAGCCGTTTAAACAGACCAGAGTTCCTGAAGACGCGAGCGTTGTGAACCTTTCCCAGCCATCCCACGTTGATGTTGGTGAAACATCCCTTGTGATCCACCAATGCTTGCAGCACCATTGAAAAGTACCCCTTGAGGTTTATGTACTGGCTGCCCTGGTGGTCCAGTCCCAAGATAGGGATATGCGTTCCGTCTATAGCCCCACCACAGTTAGGGAATCCCATTGCAGCAAAGCCATTTAGTATGACCTGCACATTTCCCAGAGTCACTACCTTTGATAGCAGCAGCTCAATGATTGCGTTGGCTACTTGCATCACAGCCACCCCCACAGTAGATTACCGACTGACCGGTAGCTGTCTGGCATTGCAAGCTTCCACAGGGCTATTGCCACTTGCTTGTGAACTGTGAGGGCTGCTCTCATCTTGGTATTCTTGTGCCTCAGGGCAGGGAAAAGCAAGTCACAAAGTTCCATGAAAGTGCCCTTACGCATGCGAAAGTTTCACAGCCACTGGGATTCGTCCCAGACCTGCAACACTATGCGGTCCCACCAGTCTGTGCTTGTTTCCGGGGCCCAGAATTGGCATTCCACGGCTTGAACCTACCCCATTAACACCATGATCTCCAAATTGCGGGGGAACGCGGTTTTAGAGAAAAGTGTGTTCATGTCCTCATCACCACGCTGCTGTCTCCTCCTCGCCTGGATTTTCAGGTGCTGGTTCTGCATACACTGCACAATAATGCGCAAGGTGTCTACAATGGTCATAACTGCTGCGGTGAGCTGAACGGGCTCCATGCCTGCTGAGCTATGGTGTCTGCTCCTGCTTGGGCAATCCAGGGAAAAGGGCACGAAACGATTGTTTGCAGTTGCTCTGGCAGAGGGAGGGATGACTGACAACATGGCTTACAGGGTTGGCGTACAGGGAATTAAAATCAACAAGGGGGGTGGCTTTGCGAGAAACAGAGTGGCCGCCTCAAGGATAGAACTCAAAACTGGGTTTAGCAGGCCGTTGATTTCACGGAGGGAGAGAGGAGAAAATGAATACAAAACGAATCTGGTCTATTTCTTGTTTTGATCCACTTCATCTGTCTTTATATATCTTGCTGGCAGCAGACGGTGCAGTACGACCGCTAGCCATCGTTATCTCCTCAGTGCTCGGCAGAAGACGGTGCAGTATGACTGCTGGCCATCGTCTTCTGCTGGCTGCTGATTAAAAGACAGTGCACTGCCGGTAGGACTGAATCACCATGAGACGAAACTTAAAAGGGTAATGACCTGGCTGAGTCACTCCCATGTTTGCCCAGGCGCCCCTGACCTCATCGAGGTTGGTTAAAAGAGCACCCTGGACTACGTCGACGACGTCTACCAGTCATACTGCACTGTCTGCTGCCAAAAGGCAATAAACTGCTGCTGTGTAGCAATGCAGTACCATGTCTGCCAGCACCCAAGAGACATACGGTGACGGTTAGCTGAGCGGGCTCCATGCTTGCCCTGGTATGGCATCTGCACGGGTAACCCAGGAAAAAAGGCGCAAAAGGATTGTCTGCCGTTGCTTTCACAGAGGGAGGGAGGCCTGACGATATGTACCCAGAACCACCCGCGACAATGTTTTAGCCCCATCAGGCATTGGGATTTCTACCCAGAATTCCAATGGGCGACGGAGATGCAGGAACTGTGGGATAGCTACCCACAGTGCAACGCCCCGGAAGTCGACGGTTGCCTCGGTACTGTGGACACACTCCGCCGACTACATGCACTTAGAGCGTTTGTGTGGGGACACACACGATCGACTGTATAAAAACGCTTTCTACAAAACTGACTTCTATAAATTCCACCTAATTTCGTAGTGTAGACAAGGCCTAAGATTCAAGAACTACTAGTACTGACACGGATTCCCTCTGTGACTTTAGGCAAATCACTTAACCCCACTTCCTCTGCCTTCCCATCTGTAAAATACTCTGCTCCACAGCAGTATTATGAGGATTAACTAGCTAATGCTCGTAAAGCAATTTGAAGATGAAAAGCACTGTAGCATATACGTGCTACGGTGGGATTTTTTCAGTGAGTGTCACATCACGACAAGCCTTTTTAATGCATACTTAGCAAGAAGCACAGCTTAAAAAATGACAGTTCTAAAATTGTTAAACTAAGAGCAACACTACAGGACAACAGTCAAGGCAGATCAGTATTTAGACCTATCAGCCTGGCCACCAAGTGATATCTTCAGGGAACAAAGTGAGCTGTAGATGTCTTGTAAGCAGCTAAACTGGAGGTCAGGTTTCTATCTTCAAAATGCCAAAGGAGGCAGAAACTGTTATCAGTGCCAAGAAAGCTAAGTTTCAGAGTAGCAGCTGTGTTAGTCTCTTTTCGCAAAAAGAAAAGGAGGACTTGTGGCACCTTAGAGACTAACCAATTTAGTTGAGCATAAGCTTTTGTGAGCTACAGCTCACTTCATCGGATGCATTCAGTGGAAAATACAGTGGGAAGATTTATATACACAGAGAACATGAAACAATGGGTGTTACCATACACACTGTAACCAGAGTGATCACTTAAGGTGAGCTATTACCAGCAGGAGAGCGGGCGGGGGCTGGCGGGGGGAGGAAGGGGGGACCTTTTGTAGTGATAATCAAGGTGGGCCATTTCCAGCAGTTGACAAGAACGTCTGAGGAACTGGGGGGGGGGTAAACATGGGGAAACAGTTTTACTTTGTGTAATGACCCATCCACTTCCAGTCTTTATTCAAGCCTAAGTATCCAGTTTGCAAATTAATTCCAATTCAGCAGTCTCTCATTAGAGTCTGTTTTTGAAGTCTTTTTGTTGAAGAATTGCCACTTTTAGGTCTGTAATCGAGTGACCAGAGAGATTGAAGTATTCTCCGACTGGTTTTTGAATGTTATAATTCTTGACGTCTGATTTGTGTCCATTTATTCTTTTACGGAGAGACTGTCCAGTTTGACCAATGTACATGGCAGAGGGGCATTGCTGGCACATGATGGCATATATCACATTGGTAGATGTGCAGGTGAACGAGCCTCTGATAGTGTGGCTGATGTGATTAGGCCTTATGATGGTGTCCCCTGAATAGATATGTGGACACAGATGGCAACAGACTTTGTTGCAAAGATAGGTTTCTGGGTTAGTGGTTCTGTTGTGTGGTTGCTGGTGAGTATTTGCTTCAACCTGTTCCTCAGACGTTCTTGTCCACTGCTGGAAATGGCCCTCCTTGATTATCACTACAAAAGGTTCCCCCCACACCCCACCCCGCTCTCCTGCTGGTAATAGCTCACCTTAAGTGATCACTCTGGTTACAGTGTGTGTGGTAACACCCATTTTTTCATGTTCTCTATGTATATAAATCTCCCCACTGTATTTTCCACTGAATGCATTTGATGAAGTGAGCTGTAGGTCACGACAGCTTATGCTCAAATAAATTTGTTAGTCTCCAAGGTGCCACGAGTACTCCTGTTCTTTTTGCGGATATCCCTAGGAAGTTACAGCTCCTGTAGAAGCCAGTATCTCTTCTCTCTGTATTTTGTTTAGTAAGCTGACTGTACATAACAATGGTTGCTATTATAAGGCCTGAGTTATTCTTCTACCTGTAATTCATCTCTGCCTTTGAGAAAAAATTATCAGATCATCTCTCTTATTTAAGATAAGTACCCACTCTACAATGCCACTGCAATGTTGCCTGGTTGGTTGCTATGGTCATTCGTGTTTTAGATTGTTGACTTCTTATTAGAGCAGTTAAAATACCAGTGACACCATACATATTACACAGAAAAAACTGTTCAGGAGAGCCCTAGGTGGATACAAAATTTGTATCTGCATCCAATCCATGATCTGCAAACATGCTCTGCAGATATCTGCAGACTTGCAGGCTCTAGTGTTCAGATTCCCCACAGGTCTTAAGCTCCCTGGCCTACTGTTTAATCAAAGGTAGTAAAGCACCTCTATTTACCATGCAGTTTTAATGTATTGCTACTCTTGTCTCATTGTGAAACCATTATTATATTTGCCAGATTACACCTACCCATTTGACTGAGCGCTCTTCAGGACGGAGACAATGTCTTCCTATGTGTCTGTACAGTGACAAGCACAATGAGACCCAAGTCACAACGGGGGCCTCTGGGCGTTAGCGCAGTTCCGATAATAATGACTGTGCTTTTTCAGTAAATGGTGCTTATGCCTAACAATTCCAGTGTACAAATTATAAAACGCACGATGCATTTCTTTGCTGGAGGGTGGCCCTGGATGGCAAACAAATTGCTATCAGCAGTTTAGGGCTGATTCAATACCAACTGAAATAAGAGACAGTCTTTCCATTTGGTCTCAATGGAAGTTGAGTCAGGGCCCTTAAATTTAAGTTTGAATGTCACATGACTGTCCCCCCGTTCCAGTAAAAAAGAATGCTTTCTTCCTGTTTACTTTTCAGCCATCTAATGCTATTAATACCTTCATTATTCAAACTACAGTGTATGTGTAAGCCTTCATTTTTGCCTACATAATTCTTTTTGTGGCTTTTTTGCAGCAACAGCCCAAGTCAGTAGTAACCCAAAGACCACACTAACTGGTAGCCTGTGGCATCTGTGAAATGAGCTGGTGAGGTCAGTAGAATTCCTGATAGACTGATGTCCCCCTCCTAAAATATTACACCATCATCACCGGAATTGGCATCTGTTTTGGCAGTTTCAGCAGACAGCTCAAGGAATGAATGAATAGGGAGACTGAACTCCCTTTTCAAACTAACACCTGGTTCCTCCTAGTCGGGGTTGAGGCTTGTTGGTGGGATGGGACTGGTACTATTACAGCTAATACTACTTCTGTTTTGTGGGCAAATAAAGGATTTCAGTCTGTGGCTGTCAGTCTGGCCCCTCTGTCACCTGCAGGGGCAGGCCTTCCACTGCTTTCCACTGCTCTGCCCATCAATACCATCAAATAGGCTGGCACCATTCATGAGATCTAAAGAAAAATTTAGAGAAATTAAAGTTTTTTAAAATATCTATAGGGGTATAGTCAAAGGCAAACATGGAAATTAAGCATGCACTTAATTCTTATTGCAAGTCCATGGGAGTTGGACACCTATCTCCCCTTCACACCTTTGAAAATTCCTCCCTACTATCCTTACTATTTTTGTTTATAACCCTGTCTGTAGCTCCCTGTTCTTATGCATGCTGTTTAACTAACACAATTAATATTTCATATTAGTAAATTTATAGTGAAAGGTGTTAAACATGTTTACAAAGTTTCTTGTCTGATTCACAGGCAATTACTCCCTTTGACAGCAAAGATTACATATACACATCTAAAGGAAACCTGGAGTTAATTAATTCTGCAAATATTAGCATTGTTGCTGGCTGTTTATTTTGCACAGTAATATCCTATTTGAAGGAAGGAATTGCACACCATGGTTTAACTTGTGCTGTGCTCAAAAAGGAGTTCACTGGAACATTCTGAGATACTTGGTTAAAAAAGTTCTATCTTCATACATTATGGTTAGTATTTATCTATATAGCAATCATAAGAATGTAGGGCTGGAAGGGACCTCAAGAGATCACTAGTCCAGACCCCCTGCACTGAGGCCATACCAAGTAAATTTAGACCACCCGTGACAGGCGTTTGTCTAACCTGTGCTTAAAACCCTCAATGACAGTGATTCCACAATGTCCCTAAGTAACCTGCTCCAGTGCTTCACTCACCTCATAGTTAGAAAGGTTTTCCTAATATCTAACTTGAACCTCCCTTGCTACAAATGAAGCTGATTACTTATTTTGTATGACATAGTTATTAATGAAATGCATATCATCAGTTATTGATATAGAAGTACTCAATATGAAACTCTCCATAGAAAAGGTAAAAAGAGGGTGTGATGGGGTCTGTAGCTGACACAGGCTCAGAAAGAGTTAATGTAGGCCTGAGAGGGCAATTATGCTACCCGACTACACTTGGAGGGTGGGCCAGGCTTAATTAATGCTGAATGCCAGGGCTGGGAAAGGAGCCGGGTGGTTAGTACAAACAGAGGAAGTTGTACTCCGGGGTGGGGATTCTGCACAAAAAATTAAAAATTCTGCACACAATACTTTAAAAGTCTGCAAAATTCTGCATAATTTATTTGTCAAAATAACGCAATATAATCATGCTGGTTTCAATTATTTAGGTAATTTATTTAACCTACAGTACAATGGATGGAGAATGGGAGTGGCGAGCACTGGAGGAAATCCCCAAACACCTTGCCTAATAGCAATCTAACTAGGTTTGACCCTTTATATCTAGTTATTAGTCAACAAATATATGCAGCCATATGCTCAGTTTTACATCACAGGCAACTGAAAAGCAAGTGAGGGCTGGGGAATCAAACTCAAAATTTATTGGCTACTGACCATCTCCAGAAAGGTCAGTAGCAAATAGTTTATGGAGCACATTTTGATACGAAATTTTTTCACTCAAAAAATTTAGACCAGTTCTAATCACTAAAGCACCATAAGCATTTATAAGGCCAAACTGTCCTTTCCACCACTCTGGCAACATAAAGGAGCCTTAACACTTTTACACCTGTTTTATACTCCTGGGGGAATTCACAACAGTGGGAACAATTCACTAAGCGGGCAGGCTGCTACAGTCTGCTCTGCCTGAGGGGACAGTCTGTGCCATGCCTACCTTCTCAGACACACCCTGAAGCCCTGCCCCTGCATGCTGAGTGCCACAATAGTGAGCAAGAGGGACAGAGTCTCTCTCTCATGCATGACAGCCCATCCCTTCACACACTCCCAGAGGTGATTTACGTCTCTATTGGCTGCTCTGGGTGCCTGAACCGACCTCCCTGTGCTGCCAGCGAGGGGAGCATGAGAGCTCTTGTGGCTTCCCTTTGCTTCCCCATCAGAAGTTATTTTTATGTGGGGAAGCAAAGAAATCTGCAGGGGACATGAATTCTGCACAGAATTCCCCCCAGAGTAAAGCTGAAAGCAGAAGGGGGCTGCAGGCATAGGTAATGGGTTTTCAAAATTTTTGGTAGGGCTCAGGAGCAAAACCCACAACACAGGTGTAAGGAAGGAAAACAGTGTAGTGGATGGCAAGTCCCAGGTTTCAATGACAGCTTTCACCCACATGTTCATCACTGTGCAAACCAGCACCACCAGGTAAGTAATGATAGGGGGGTAGCAGAGGCAGTATGGCCCTGGTCCACACACACCCTGCATATCCAGTCTGGCTGACCTGCAGGTTTAGTGTGGCAGGAGGGATGGAACCCCCCCCCCCTTCACTCAATGCCTCCTCACCAGAAGTATACAAGTATCATTGGGGAAGTGTGGGGAGAGTGAAAGTGACTTGCCCATGGCCACACGGTGAGTCAGTGGCAGAGAGGTGAACCACGTTGTTCATCAATCCACATCACATATGTGTACAGCTCTCAGTCAAGTGCACACAATGGAGTAACTTGTCCCGAGGAGTCCAGATCCCCAAGTCCTGCACTGAGTGCTCTGGACTGTGTTGCTTCTCTGAAGCCTCTCTGGGAACTCACAAAACTGACTCTAAACTTGCCACTTGGGAAGAGGACAGCATTTCCATCCTGCTTCATCCCCTAGTTTGAGAGACATCCCTAGCTGAGCACCTAGAGGGCTGCAGAAAAACAGGAGCAGTGTGCCAGGTACCAAGGGAGGGCCCAGTGGGGGTGTAAAAGTGAGACTGAACAAGGTCAGAAAGAGAGACCCTTTGGGCATCAAAGTATCACTCTGGAGAAAGAGGACAAACACACACAGCAGCATTCAGCCCGAATTCTCAATGATCACGGCACCAGCAACATAGGACACCCGCAGCTCAGCATCAGCCTTCCAGGGAGTGGGGAAGAGGAGACAGAAGCCTGGACAGTGATTGGACTTCACTCCAGAGCCCCTCTAGCCATCTGCAGCTCTTCCATTCGCACGGATGCCATCCTGTCCTGCCCTCAGCACCTCTGGAGGGACAGTCTCATGAGGGCATACTTGCTGCTCAGCTGTATGTTGCTTTCTCTTTGCAATGTTTAACATCAGCCCACCTGCTATGACAGCCCAACCAAGCAAGGTGTCTACCTGCCCTTGACAGGTTCACCTGGGCTGCCCTTTGATTGACTCATACATCCAGACTCTCCACTGCAGCCAACACGTCTTCCCATTCTTCTGTGTAACCACACTGAATCCGACACATGGAGCAGGGGACCAGATGCTGCTGGCCATGGAAATCCCAGCCTTTGGCTTCCCTATGGTTTTTCCTCAAGGGGAAAGCTGAAGTGGCAGTGCTGTGTTATAGTCTGGGGTCATTTATGCTCTCCTGTTCCTTCCCCAGCCCCATCACAGAGAGGCACTCAGATATTAGACCTAACCAGTTTCTCCCATCTAGTCTGTGCCCCCAGGCTCATTGCAGGCATCTTCCCTCATGTGCGTTTCCTGGTACTTTTCCAGTTGAGATTTCAGCATCCCACGTAACAGAGCTCCATCCCCTTCCCAGGTCTCAAGAGTCTCCCCACCGCCATTGTTCCTTTTTAATACCATCTCTTCACCCCTAGTTCCAGCCCTCAGAACTCCAGTAAATGTTCCCTCCCTCCCTCCTTGCTGTTTGGCCTCTTCAGGCATGTGTAGGCACCTCTTAGACTTGCTCTTTTAATATCTTTCCCCACAGCTCTGGCCCAGTCCCACAATCAGGAATGATGCTCTTCTCTGGGCTCTCCTAGCACATTGATTAAAGGAATGCCCCCAGAGCACCAGGAAATGGAGTCCCTTGGGAAGGCAGCAGGAGAAGGTCAATAGTGGAATGGTTTCTCTTTTATTCAGACTCTCCTGCCATGATCACTGCATCAGCGCCACGCTCCATCCCCCAGGGCAAGTCAGCCCAGCCCCTGGAATGTGAAGTTCCATAAGCCCATCTCTCCACACTAAGTCAGGGACTCAGTGATGCCTGCCTCTCCTCAGACCCAATGGAAGGAGTCGCCAGCAATTCAGAACCTCCCGTGCCCCAGCACTGGGAGCACATCTGCAAGGGCCACCTGGTGCCCCCACAAGAGCCTGTTGGCCACTCCCATGCCCCCTGGCCCTGCCTAGGAAGGTTGGGTGCTGTCAGGAGACCCAGGCCAGGGGGTAAGCTGGACAATACTGCATAGCACACAAGCTCCTCCATGGTCCCAGGTGGAGGGATAGGCTAGATACATACCTGGTTCAGACCTGGGCCCTTAAGCCAGAGAGCCCTGTGGCCATACCCTTTATCACTGATGCAGCCATGCTGATGGGTACCCAAGAGGGGTCTTTGGAGCTTCCATTCCATAGCCAGGGCAGAGCCTAGGACTCACATGGCCCAGCAGTGCACCTATTAAACAGGGCAAGACTTGGGGGCAAAGGGCCCTAGCAGGCCCATCCCAGCACTACTTGTTCAGTGTCTCCCTGCAACCCCAAGAGTCCCTGCAAGTCACAGATGCAACCATTTGGTGCTGGCCCGCCTGCCCCACACACACCCCAGCCCCAATTCACTCCTCAGTGATTCCTCAGAGCGGCTGCCCAGGTGCAGGGCGTGATGTCCCTGCCATCCCTGGGGAGAGCACAGGAAAGCATAGACTATTCCCCTGGAGAAGGGGGTCCTTCCAGCCTCCATTGGGAAAGAAAGGGAGAACATGGAGTCCCAGGGAGAAGGGGCCATGACAGCCCATCCC
Source organism: Lepidochelys kempii (assembly GCF_965140285.1). Lineage (NCBI taxonomy): Eukaryota > Metazoa > Chordata > Testudines > Cheloniidae > Lepidochelys > Lepidochelys kempii. Next base: position 270,195,776 of record NC_136380.1, on the reverse strand, counting down.
AGGGGGTAGGCACTGGAGTCCAGGATCCCACCTTGGGCTGGTGCAGCCACTTCTTGATGGCCACAGGCAGCATGGTGAGAGGCTGAGCAGTCTGCTGCGCCCAGCCCCAGCCCACTTGAATTCCACTGCTAGCACCTGCTCTCCTATGGTGGTCTGTGCCACCACAAGTGGGTGGTGCCAGACCACCATAGGAGAGCAGGTGCTAGCAGTGGAATTCAAGTGGGCTGGGGCTGGGCGCAGCAGACTGCTCAGCCTCTCACCACCACAGGATGGGGTGGTGACTACTTGGACAGGGGCATCCTAGTGCTGAGCCAGTGGGACCCCGATCTTCCCCCTTACCCCAGGCTGCGAGTTCAAAGATGGGCCTACTCCACTGTTTGGGGCCTTTCCTCTTTAGGGGGCACGAGCGCCAATCTGGCCCCACAGGCCCACATAACTCAGTGCTCCTGGGCTGCAGGGAGGAAAGAAAGGAACTCTACTGTCACTCTCTGAGATTAGAGAGAGACCAGCAGGGTCAAAGAGGAAGCCCAGGGGAGAGTTTGCCCTGGGATCCTCTGTAGAGTAGAGAAGTCTAGCCGAAGGTCAGGAGGGAGACAAAGCAGAGACTGGGAGCAGAGTGGTGAGCCCCGATAAAAGGGCAGAATCCAGATTTTTCAGGGAGCGAGTCCTGGGAGGCATTCAGTGTAGGAACAGAGCCGGGGAACAGGCACAAAAGGACAAACCTGAGGATGGCAGCAGTTGGTTTATGTTGTACTTTTGGTTTAGGATTTATTGGGGGATTGCAGAGGAAAGCCTTGCAAGTCCTGCCATGAGAGAAGGCTGAATCTAGACAGGCTGTGGGGCAGAAGACCTGAGGAAGGCTGTGACAGGAGATAGTCTAGAGAGGCAGCAATACGGCTGTAAATACAGCAGACCTTGGCTGCTGGTTATAGGATCCCCATGCTGGAACCAGTGTAGAAGGCGGGCCTAGATTCCTCCCCAGCCACCTGAGAAGTAGGGTGAAGCATCTGAGAAGGACATACAGATAACAGGAAGCCCTGAGAGAAGGGTATGAGGACAAAAGGACTCAGTTGTAGGGTCAAAGTCCCTTTTTGTCAGGACATTGGGACTTCTGTTCTGCTGGGCTTTGTTACCCTGGAACGAATGGACTTAAAGTGTGACCTGGATACAGCACGAGATACCACCACAGGGCAAGTGTCCGTCAGCAGGGAGCATGAGAGAGAAGAGAGCCTGCTGTATAAATTCCATAAATTCCCTCCCATTGAATTGTGAGAGAATTTATCTATGCCTTTTGGGTACACGGGGAAAAATTATAGTAAGGGATTGGAGGATCAGCAGCACTCATGTGATGCTATTGGATCCACATTACAGAGTGGTCATGGTTAGCAGCTTGAGAGTTAGCACCAGTCAGGTTTTGGCCAGCTCAGGTGGCCTCATCATTCTGAGTTAAAAGCACAGCCACAGTCAAGTTAAGAGTTTGTCTGTGGACTAGACTTGAGTTAGGGGCAACACTGGAGTCAACTTTGCAGTGGACAAAAGTCCTAGTTTGTCTGAATGAATAGTAGTAGATAAACTGACACTAATAGACACTGGTTATAGTAGAAACTGTCTGAGAAGTTCCCTTTGTGTTACAAAGCAGCTGAGCCAAAGGAAGGTTCATGGCCAGGGATGCCTGAACTAACCCATGCGAGGTATGGATAACAATTAGCTTCATTTGTTCACCAGCCTTAGGTGTTTTCCAGATGGCAGGGTAGGGCCCAGAACCAGACAGTGTGTTGGCAAGGAGAGAAAGAGAGAAAGAAACAGACACCATAGAGCTGAGATAGGGCACTGCTTCGTGGCTGCAAGACTGGACACAGTAGCATCTCAGCTGGGGTTTATGCAAGTGGAATTGCCTGTGTGCAGTTTTGTTTTTTTGGTCATCTCTGTTCAAAGTAAACAGAGACTTGTGTACAGTTTGTGAATAAATAAATCACATTAGAAAATTCTCTGACTGTGTGCAACTGTTCCCAACGAGAAACTGACTCACTGCACAGCCCCCAAAATCTGTCAGCCATGGAGTCTTCCAGGAAAACCAGAGAAACAAGACCTGAATTTCTAAAGTTAAGGAAAAGGAGCAATTCTCCCCCTCACAAACCCTCCTTTATACATCGCGGAGAAATATAAAGGTTATAAATGTATATTTAATTCCACTGCAGGTCAGCTTTAAACTAAATCCCTCTGCATTCATTAACTGAATTAGGATGAGAACCAAAGGATTGCCAGTAGGGGACACTTTATTTAAATGTTAATGAATTTTTATTAATGGTGTTACCTGGAAACTTTGGCCATACAAAAAGGAAAGATAATTGAAGTTTATGAAGGAAGTTGTGCTTATTTTGTCCAAAAAAATAAAAAAAGCAAAGAAAGGAAAAGAATGACAGAGGAAAAGAGCTTCTTTGTAGATGTGTATAGCCTATAAGAAAAAGACCTTTAACTAGTGAGGCTCTGGGAAATGAATTCCTGATAATCACGTGTGTTTGAAGACAGTAAGGAATAAATATAATTGTGTGCACTGACCAATTTTCAAAAATGGAGGCTGTCTGAATCAAACTATTGAGTATTATTATGAGAGGGGGCTGGAAAACAGGTTTCCCCCCCCCCAAGAAAACTGACTTTTAATTAAAAAAAAAAACACATTTTCAATTATTTTCAGCTTCGGGGTTTGTTTGTTGTTTGGTTCTTTGACCAAAAGGTGATCATTTTCAACAGAGAGCAGGTACTTTCAACAAAAATATTTGTTTAATCAAAAACCCAATTTTCCACTTAAAAGCAATTTTGACAAAAATAACTAGGGCCAGTCAAAAGTTTTCTATTACAGAAGCTTCTGAAACCGCACCCAAGCTAAGGGCTCCACTGTACTAAGTACTGTATAAGCACAATAAAGGAAGAGCTTCTACTCTAAACAGACAGGACAGGACAAAAGGAGAAGGGGAAACAGCTGGAGGGACTTGCCCTAGGTCACACATCAGATCAGTGGCTGATTTGGGAACAGAACACACATCTCCTGACTCCCAGTCTGGTGGTCAATCCACGAGATTATCCTACCACCCCTACAATAACACATTGTAAAGAGCATCTTACAGGCTGAGCTCACATTTACTCAAGAGACATGTCATTCCCATAAATAGCAGTGACAAGCAGTGAGAGAGATACATCATTGGCTGTTAGAAGGCTTAATTCTACCACAGCAGAAACAAGGTAACCATCCATTTATCCTCTTAAAGTGCCAAACAGATACTCTGTTGGTTTGATCGGAGCTGAATTGCTTGGGGAGGAAGTTTTTGATTTTTTTTACTCATTTGTCCTGGGGTCATGCAAGCTAGTGCTCTCACAAGAAGAGGATCCATTTCTCCTCTCAGAGGTGACAGGCAGCAACCTCACATACAAAAACATTTCAGCACTCAGCACAAGTAGCTACTTGAAGGGGCAGTGTGAGGGAGTCCATTTTTGCTCTAATTGCTACCTACTTCAGGAAGGAATGACACGACAAAAATAATGAGATGTGGGTTAATTACAAGGAATTTATCCCAAGCTGAACCAACTAACTTTGTTCATTGGGCCCCTCAGCCCAGTCAATTCTCCTCCCTAGCTAACAGGAACAAAAGAACTTGATGAAATTGTGATTTCATGATCTAGTAGAGCCTATCAACATTTCCAGGTAAAGGAGGCAATTTCCTTCCCCAGCCTTCTGTTCCACTCCTGCTCTTTTTGATCTGTGATTTGAAGGGTTTGCTTTTTATTCATTTCTTGCTGAGGCAATCTTTTGGGCTAAACAGTGGCTTTGTCACAAGCCCAGAGCTAAGGGCAGAGCAACAAGGCTGTCACACAGCTGCCAAGTTTGGTGCAGCTCCATGTGCGACATTTCATGCAAATCGGCTCATTAAATATTTTGCACATAATTTGTACAGGACCATAAAGTTCAGCTTAAGGTCAATACACCCCACCCCACTCCAAGCAGAGGCTGTGGTAGGATGTAGAGCTGCATAAGACTTGGCAGCTGTGGCAGGAGGGGGGTGCTGAAGGATGTCTGGAGAGCAGGTGAGTGCTGGGCGAGGGCTGTCTGGGGCAGCTGGGTTTGTGGAGACTGTCCAGGGGATTGGAGAAAAGGAGGGTGGCTGGCAATGGCTCTGTGACAGCTGGGGACAGGGAAGGCCTGGGGGAAGATGGTGACAAGTGGGTGCAGTGGCTTAAGGTTGGATGGAAGCAGGGGCCTACCTCCGATGATGAGGGATGACAAATGACTGGTTTCTGGGTAGGAGAGCCAGAGCCAATACTGAGCCTGCTGCTGCCAACACTGCTTGGCTGCTCCTCCCAGCTGCTCTTTCCCCTTCCAGATCCAGCAAGGGAAGCAACAGAAGTGCAGCAGGCACCATAGAGGCTTTGCTGCGATTGCAGACCCACCCTGCCTCCCATCTGGATGTGAGATATTCAGTAAGGGCTATGGGTATGTGTGCGAATGGCTGCACGTGTGCCCTTGGCAGGTCTGCAGATAGCGAAACCAGTTTCAGAGAATCATCACTGGGGCCAGTGTTTACCGGCAATGAAAAAACAGAGTAATTCCGAAGTTCCAAAGCTTTATATTTTGAAAATGTATTATACGAATATAAGAAAAAACACGTCTTGACAAACATGAGCAATATGTAATCCTTTACAGCACGAAAATGCTGTAGCCTACACTACAATGTTTACAGACACTAATTTTTTTCCCCAACTGAAATTGTCAATTTTAGAAGATGAATGTATTAAGTGATCATCACTGTAAACATGAAATAAAAGTCTTGCTATGCAAGACTATAAAATTAAAATAAAAGTTGGACTATTGTTTTATGCAATGATCTAACAACACAGGGAAATTTGGAATAATTACATTTCTACTTAAACTAATATTTTATTGCTGTGTGTTGGCATTCTTTCATCTGAAAGAGATGGTGGGAATTGCAGCCTATGATGTAGATGGTTTGCAACGTCTCTTGTGACTGAATAGTCCAATCGGAGATTTGCACGATCTTTGGCAGTTATTGCAAATGGATGCATCTTGGTTGGGAGCTGCTTGCTTACTACAGACTCTTTTCTCTTCAAGCTGTAGGAGCCAGCTCCTGTCATGGACTTTGATGCCCTAATGGAGACAATGGTGCCAAGATTTCCCATCGGTCAAGATCCATTCCAAATTCCTTCATCTCTCGTTTGCACATGTCTTTATAGCAAAGCTTGGGATGTCATAGAATCATAAAAGATTAGGGTTGGAAGAGACCTCAGGAGGTCATCTAGTCCAATTCCCTGCTCAAAGCAGGACCAACCCCACCTAAATCATCCCAGCCAGGGCTTTGTCCTGTTGTTCTTGTTCCCTCTGATAGTTCCCCATATAGCATGTCCTTGGATAGGCATCTGTCTTCCAATCTACTCAGATGCCCCAGCCAGTGCAGTCATCTTTGCTTGAGCAGGGCTGTCACACTTGATAAACTTGCCCTTCAAAGAACCTCTGTGTTGGTGACTTTATCTTGCCATTTGGTGTTGAGAATGTGGCGTAAACAGCATAGGTGGAAACTGTTTAACCTTTTCTCCCAATGAGCATAAGTTGTCCATGTGTCCCTACCATACATGAGAATGTTGAGGATGCAAGCTTGGTACACTAGCATTTTGGTCTTGATGGTAAGCTTTGAGTTGTTCCATGCTCTTTTAGTTAGTCTGCTAAAGGTGGTGGCAGCCTTTCCAATGTAAACATTTAGTTCTTCATCCAGTGAGGTTGGCGGTCACTGTAGAACCTAAATAGCTGAACTTTTGGACTACTTCTAGCTGGTTTGCATTTAAGGTGATTGAAGGATCTTGTGGAACCCTCTGTCCTAATTCAACCATTTTCTTAATGCTGATGGTGAAAGCAAATGCCTGACAAGCACTTGAAAGGCAGTCCAAGAGTTCTTGTAGTAGGTCTTCATTGTGGGCTACGAGGCCAACATCATCAGCAAATAGAAGTTCCCCGATTAGCACCTTTTTGAGTTTCGTCTTTGATTTAAGTCATGACAGGTTGAAGAGTTTCCCATCCAATTTTGTGTGGAGATACTCTCCGTCTCTCATGTCCTTAAATGCACAGTTCGAGAGTACCAAGAAGAGGATTCCAAAGGATGTAGGGGCAAGAATACATCCTTGCTTCACTCCACTTCATCTCAAAGTTGTCCATAGTAGACCCGAACTGGACAGTTGCTCTCATGTTGTTGTGGAATGAACGTATAAGACTTAACATGGTTAGTGGGCATCCTATTTTTTCTAGTATTGCAAATAGACCTGCTCTGCTGACTGTGTCAAATGCTTTGGTGAGGTCCACAAAGGCAATGTACAATGGTCGGTTTTGCTCTCTGACCTTTTCTTGGAGTTGATGCAGAGAAGATATCATGTCTATAGTTGATCTTCCAACCCTGAACCTGCACTATATCAGCGAACAAATTGTGACATTGCATCCCATAATGCTTTATAGAAATATGCTTATGAGTGTAAATATAACATAACTGGAATGTGTTTTATGCTAGATATGCCATGTAATGTATCTCTGCAAAGGTTATGATCTACTGGATAAATTCATCCTGTTTGTATGTGTGTCATTTTTGTATTCGAGGTTATGAATATTGGCTAATATTGTTTAATTTTAAGTAGCCTCAGTGAAGCAGTTGATCATCTTCCTGAGAAAAGACTATTATCAGTAAGTGCCCAATCAAGAAACACTTAAGCTAACAATGAACTTTGAGACGCCAATCCCCATCTAGGCTTTCCTAAGAATGTGGCCCAGAGTATGTATTAATACCGGTGGGGGAAACAGCTGTGCATCTCTCTCTCAGGGCTATAGAGAGTGAACAATGTATGAGTTTATCCTGTATAAGCTTTATACATGGTAAAATGGATTTATTTGGTGTTTGAACCCCTTTGGGAGCTGGGCATCTAAGTGTTGGAGACAGGAACACTTCTTAAGCTGTTTTCAGTTAAGCCTGCAGCTTTTGGGGGACTTTGTTCAGACCTGGGTCTGTGTTTGTAGCAGGCTAGCATGTCTGGCTCAAACCAGGCAGGGCACTAAAGTCCCAAGCTGCCAGGGAAAACTGGCTCAGAGGTAGTCTCCACACATCAGCTAGCAGTCCCAAGGGGGTTGCTGTGATCCAACCCGTCACACAAATATTCATTGACACATGCCTAGGACACATTAAAACTCATTTGGACATATATCTTCATATTTTCCAATGACATACAGTAACATTGCAGGCTTAACCCTTGCTCAAGGTGGAGAAACTGGCTTCAGCATCAGCACAGGATTGCCAAAACAACACATGCAAACCGGCTAAGTCTTGTCAAACATTTGCCCATGCTTTTTCAAAAACTGGATAGAGAAGCGTCATCAGTACTATGAAGTTCATTTGCAACGTTCGAGTTGCACTCACCCTCAGGTACAGAACTCCGCAGGGGAATACTCTGTTCATAGTCATTGAAGTTGTGAGAGAGTACACGAACTGACTTGGGATCAAGGATTCTCACATAGCAAAAAAATCTATATGCTGGTTGGTTGTCTGTATTTAAGTATCGCTGCAGCTTCTCTGCACAACTCTGAAAAACTTGACACTTGAGATTGTTCAGTGCATTCTGTCCTTTGTACTGAAGTATTGCCAGCAGATCAGATGGAAAGCTGCACACTTCCACTGGTAATGCCGACCACGATTCAAACGTAAGTAGTGTCTGAACAACTGAAGTTCCTTCTGCCTGGATTAAAATTAAATCTGCCACAAGTGATTCACTCTGCAATAAAACACATAACTCCTTTAAACCAGCTGTGGTGTCCTCCACTTCAACATCCTGAGCATCAAATCACTTGTAGTGCTCCACATGATGGTTGAGATGGTTTAAAGCTTTAAACCAAGTATTCCATCTTGTTACAACCAGGTCCGAAGGTAATATCGGGCTTTCAACTCCATGGTCGATAAGCTACTCTCTGTAACGTGCATGTCCGAGTGGGGGTTTGCAGAACAGCTTTTTAATTAGAGAACACAGATGGTCCACTTCTGTATACAAACAGTGCCAGCACTCGCCTAGTAAAGCTGTAATGTGTGCCCAGCTGATCACACGAATTGAGTTGGTTAAAATGCCACTTAAACCGTCTTTGCATTATCTGTCACATAAGCCACTACATTTGAAAAGTCAATTTCATGTTGTACAATGGTCTTTATAACAACTTGTGCAACTGTAGAGTAGTTAACAAGTTCTAACTCCATTGTTTGTACAAAGCTTGGCAGCAGCTAGACAACCTTCTGAAACCTGCATCAGTTGTATTACAATATTTGCAATATACCGGTTTAGGCTGTCTACATATTCATGCACAATTACAGCTACATGCTGATCCTTCAATCCAGCGATCAGTTATTGCTTGTTTACTTCAAAGACATGGAGAAGATGGACTCGTCTCAGTGTCCTTGCTGGCAGGATCCAGCCCCCATTTTGTATGTGCTCATTTAGGAATTCTCGCATTTGGGGATTGTCTGTTTTTTCTAGTGGGATGTTTGCACTGCAACAGGCCTCCACCCGGTCTTGTACTATCTTTTCCCTGTATTTCTGATTTTCACTGTGTCATGCAAGCAAACCAGTAATTGTGAGGAGTTGTTTTTGCTGCTGTCACATCGCCCCTCTCCGCCCTTCATTTTCTTTTCTCTATTGCTACAACACAATGTGAACCTTTAATGTGGTCGACTATGCAGTCCTTTTTAACGTGATCAAGAACTTTGCTGCAAATTGTACAAAATAACTTCCCTTCATCCACATGCAGCACATCCTTGCCGAATTCTTTAACGCTACCCTCAGGCTTAACCATTTTAGGCATTGGTAGTAAACAACTCCAACAGCCAAAGCATAAAGCAGAAAATCGGAAGGAACAGATGATTCCAGAAATGAAAGATAATTTTGAGAAAAAAAACACTGCAATATCAGCAATTTCCAGAAAACACAGGCCCTACTCATTACTGCGATTCGCCGTCTATGTCTCAGGTTCCCCTTTGCACCAAGTAGGACATCCCAGAGTGCTGTCACAGCCACGCTGGCTAGTGCATTTGACCCTTTGTTAGCAGGCTCACTTCTGTCCTTCCCTTTAAATCTGCTGGGGGATACAGCAGTTTAGAGTGTGGTTCTACTCTAAGAAACCTCTACAAAAGGCACTTTCTTACCCAACAAATCTAGATGCTACCTGTGTAGAGTCAGTAATATCTGCCAACTTAAGGAACTAAAATATGTTTTAATGGTTTTGACTCTTTTTAGCCATGCAGAGCCAATAGATGTACGATTTTATCTTCCCACACCTACTTATTGTTTTCCCTCAGAACTTTTCCACATCTTTTGTCTACTGTACACTCTTCTAGACTAGTTACCCATTTCCCTAGCTGAGCCACTCACTGAACCAGGTGAGTCACACGTGTGACTGTACTGTCATTAGCCATCTCAATATAGAACAAAGTTCAGTGTGTCCTATCAAAGCTCTCAGAAGCACCACTTTACATCACAACAAAGAGGAAGAAGGGAAATGCTCATTTAATCTCCTCACTTTCCCCCATGCTTCCTTACCAGCAATGCAAGCAGGTAAGGAGAGACCAGGGGTAACATTTTCAAAAGCACATGTGACTTAATGCCCATATCCTTAAAGATTTTGAAATCAATGGGAATTAGGCACCTAAATACCTTTGAGGAGCTCGGTTCAAGTGGCCCAAGTCTCACTGAAAGTCGATGTGACTTAGAGGTTAGGCATTGCAACCCAAAGGCCCAGAGCCTCAAAGGTACTTAGGTGTTGCTCCGCTTAGCAATGCAATGCCTAACCCCAGTTGCCCAGCTGCCTAGTGGGCTACTCAGCCCTGAGCCAGACACTCAGGCTCCACATACAATACACGGGGAGAGTTAGGTTCTTATGAAAGGGATCCTCAGAAGCCAGCTAGCTTAAGCTTAAGCAGCTTAAGCTAGCAAGGAGTGAACTACCAGAGATGGGTGAGGAGAGGAGAGGAGAAGGGCTTAGGTGACTAAGTGGTTGACTAGTGCACCTGGCTGATGGGCCAGAGATAGGCACCTCTCTCCACTTGGTGTCTTCAGCTGCAAACCCTCTCGGAGTTAGGCACCTAAGTTGGGTCACAACCTCTTATATACCCCATGCCCTAGCAGCCAAAGATCTCTCTCTCTCTCTCCTGCTTGATACCTCTCTCACACTCACTTGATGCATTTCCCTGTGCCTCCAGCTGTCTTTTGTGCAGATGAGTTTGAGTGGTCTCCATCCAGCCCTCCTGCTGCTTCTGACAGGTATCACGTCTAAGGTGTGCTCAGAGCACACCCACAGGATTGGACCCCCCGGCAAAATAGGCATGCCCCTTCCTAGGTTGAGAATCTTATTTCAGGGCTTTCAGCTTGAGCTCAGGCTCAGAGCTGCTCATTAGCTGTGGAACAGCGTCAGGGCTTAGGCGGCTTTGCAAATGTCAAGCAGTGCAAACGTAGGCATCCACATGGTTAGGTATCAGCTGAGCAGTGGTTCTGAAAATTTCAATGGCACTTAAATGGGGGACTTAGACACCTTAGATACCTTTGAGGATCTAGGCCTAAGTCACTTTTGAAAATTTTACTCCAGAAACATAGGAAAACAATTCTTAGCATGTAGAGTTAAATAATAACACTGCCTAGCTCTTACATAGTGATTTTCATCAGTAGATCTCAAAGCACTTCACTATCTTTCATGTATTTATCCTCACAACACCAGTGAGGTGGGTAAGTAGTAGTATCCTCATTTCACAGATGAGGAACTGAGGCACAGAGAGGCTAAGTGATTTGCCCAAGGTCAGACAGAAGTCTGTGGTGGAGCAGGGAATTCAACCCATAAAAAGGATGGTAGTCGGTGTGGATATATTTAGGATGTTTAATGTAAGCCAGTTTACCCAGTTTCCAGCTCAAGGCTATCATACATGTAGCAGTAACTGTCCAGCACTAACGATCTCTGTTTATAATGCAGAGCACACTGACTTTCTTTTCTATTCTCACTACAGGTTTTTGATAGCACCCATCACCACTGTTCTTGAGCTACTGCTTTATCCCCCTAGCCTTCCTCACATGGCTGCCACTGCTTCCTTCAAATCTTGGGAGATTTTTGCCCCGCACACATTTACGCAATGCACAGCCTTGGCAGAGGGAACAAAGGAAAGTACTGCACAGAGTTCATGACCCGTTACCAGTGACTGGAGCTGTGAAGAAAAAGAATGGCAGGATGGATGGGAAAGCTGGGCCATTAAGAAATTAGGGTCCTTGAGGAAAAAAAAAAAAAAGCCTTTTGTCCTAGCAGAATTGGAGGCATGGAATATTCAATATATATTGGCAACACTAGTACTTTGCATTGCAGGGGATCTACGAAAAGAGGTAATTTAAATCTTCAGGTTGATTTCAATGGAACTTCTTTACCTTAATACCTTCGTAATCTAGAAATATGACTTAAATGGGTATTTTCCCTGAGCACAGAATGGACATTATGAAGATCCTTACAGAATCTTTGGTGATGGGTACAGTGTTAGGAACCCATTGTTTGGGCTTGCTTCTTACAAAATTATATTGCCTGTTTGTTAGTCCTATTAAATTTAATGCTCAAATATGCTCATGCATGGTCATGGACTGGATTGAAAGTACATTTCTAGGTCCCCTCAGAAGACATAAACGAGGGGCTTTTGATTAAAGTCTCAATGTTACCTGATCGGAAAGTTCCCTCTCCAGTGTTCTAATGATGCTGACATGCTCCTGGAGAATTCCACAAACATCTACGTGAAAATGACAAAATAGCACCTCTCTCTCTTAACAGAGGTGCACCAGCATCCACCCCCAGTTTCCCATGTAGTGGCAGTAAAAGTGCAGCTCTACACAACAGGCTCTGAAGAAAAGCCAACTGCAAGCATTAATCAAGTAATCAACCTCACTAGTTTTAAGATGGAGCTTGATAACTTTATGAACAGCATTATATGACAGATTTCAGAGTAACAGCCGTGTTAGTCTATATTCGCAAAAAGAAAAGGAGGACTTGTGGCACCTTAGAGACTAACCAATTTATTAGAGCATAAGCTTTCGTGAGCTACAGCTCACTTCACTTCTTCAGAAGTGAGCTGTAGCTCACGAAAGCTTATGCTCTAATAAATTGGTTAGTCTCTAAGGTGCCACAAGTCCTCCTTTTCTTTTTGCATTATATGACAGAGTTGTTCATAATACCAGGGGACTGGACTCAATGACCCAGGAGATCCCTTCTAATCCTACACATTCCTGATTTATTTTAAAAATAGATTCCCCCCTCTGCAGCCAACCCTGTGTGTATGTATCTATTCATTCTGATTTATAACACAGCACCCCTCTGCTACATGTATCTAGGTGCCTATATGTCCATCATTGCTGCACCTAGTTGACTCACAAATTAAGAAAACAGACTGTGTGTCAACAGATAAACTATTCTCTTTCTCTCACCCCATTTTCCACCTGCAGGAGTAGCTGTTAATATTTAAAGGAGTCAGGACAGAGACTGGGTAGGAAAGTCTAAGAATATTAAATGGTAATAAGCACAGAAGTAGCAACCTTGATCTCATGCCTTTTAAACATTTTCATTCAATCCAGCTTTGATCTTCAACAGGATTTTTCCCCCCACCTCCCAAATATTCATTTCTTGTCAATCTCTTTTCTAAGAATGGATTTAATCTATACCACTCATCAGCTGATGACATCTTGTCAGGATGAATCGCTGTAACAGAATTTACTATGTGAACAGGTTTTTTCTATTCTCAGATGAAAACAAATGAGACACACACAGGAAAAATGCCAAACAGGGAGGCAATAGCCAATGCGAATTTAAATCCAAAATGCAGCTCGGTGTTCTGGGGGACTGAATGCCTCAGCTAAACAAACTGGCCTATAATAAAGTAAATTCAGCTAAATTCAGACAGGTAGGTCATCCAGTGAAAGAAGCTGGGGGAAAAGTTCCAAGAAATGAGAAGAGTGAGGACTGAGAATTTGGTTTTTCTGTGGCTCCCTGGAAAACCCAGTTTCTCCATTCCTCTCTGTTAATTCCATCTAGCATCTCTCACTGGGTGACCTGACTATTAGTGAGAACACCGACATGTTTGGCTCATGCGACGGGGGCAGCACTCTCTCCATTTCAATATTTTTTTCTTGGTACATTTATCTGGGAGGGGTCGAATCTACAGGAAACTGGGGCAGACATAGGCGAGGATCTTCAACTTGTGTACCTCTTTGAAATCAGTGGGGATACATCTATTTAGAACAGCTAAGAAACTGGTCCATTTTCACACTGTTTAGATATCAAGGTGATGGGGGTCTTAGAAATACTTCGAATAGATACACACATCTGTATATTACATATACAAAAGCATGTGTTGTACACAAAAAGAGCATAAGAAATACTTGTGAAAAGCTTACCACATCAGCTTTACCTGATCCGGCCAGTCTTTGGGCACAGAGGGTAGGATTGCGGCTACTGTCTCATTCCTAGGTGTGGTTTGGAAATATTATACAGCCATAACATTTCAAAGGTCACTAGTGATTTTGGGTGCCCAGATTGGGACACGTTAAAGGAGCCTGATTTTCAGAAATACAGGGCACATCCACCCTCTGAAAAATCAGACTCCTTCGAAGTGTCTCAAGTTCAGCACGCAGACGATGAGGGACTCAAAATTACTAATCACTTCTGAAAACATAGACAATACTTTCTCTACCACCGTTTCCAAAGTTTAAAGGGGGTAGGCCTTTCCCTCATTCTCGCTTCCCAGGTTACACACCTCAGCGGCTTCCAAAATTGAAAGTATCTGCAGTGTATCAGAAATCAAAGTGGTTCGTTACTGTCAAAAATATCCAGATTTGCCTGGATCCACATCTTCTAGAATCTTTGGCCCAGCACGCACTGCAATCATTGCTTTTACACCCTGATCCCTATTTTTCATTGTTGACAAGACACTGTCCTACCCAAGAACCTCTCAATTAAAAAAGAAACAGGTGCCAAGCATTTTATTATGTTGCAGTTTGACTGCAGGCCTGGCCGGTGGGTTAGAAATTACAGACAGAGAAAAAGACTAAAGTAATAAGTGGTTTGTAAAACAAAAAGTGTTGAAATAATAAGGAAGTGAAAGTCCCTTAGGAATTTCTGGCAATCATAACAAAGTAGGATTAAAAAAACCAAAAGTGTACCTAGAAGTACCATTAGAATTATTATTAAGCAATCACTTTGTAGCATCTAGTGGATAAAAGGGTAAAAAGAAATAGCTAATCTAGATTTGTCAAAAACAAAACCATGCCAAACCAATTTAATTTTCTTCTTTGACAGGCTTACTAGTGTAACAGATGCAGGGAAGCAGTACACACAATTCACCTTGATTTTAAGTAAGGCTTTTGATACAGTCCCACACGGCATTCTCATAAGAAAACTAAGGAAATGTGGTATACATGAAAATACTATAAGGTGGGTGGGCCAGTGGTTGAAAAACTGTATTCAATGAGTAGTTATCAATGATACACTTTGTCTGAGAGTGTATCTAGTGGGATCCTGCAGGGATCTGTCTTGGGTCCAGTACTATTCAATATTTTCATTAACTACTTGAATAACTGAGTGGAGAGTATGCTTATAAAGTTTGTGGATGACACTATCCTGGGAAGTCTTGCTAGCACTTTGGAGGACAGGATTAGAATTCAAATCAGCCTTGATAAATTGGAGAATTGGTCAGAAATCAACAAGAAGAAATTCAATAAAGATAAGTGCAAAGTACTACAATTTAGGAAGAAAAAAACAAATGCACAAATACAAAATGGGGAATTACTGAGCACTGCTAAAAAGGAGGGTTATAGTGGATCACAAATTGAATGAGTCAACAACGTGATGCAGTTGCAAAACAAGGCCAATATAATTAAATCAAAGTGCAAAAAATTATGCTTCAGTTCTGGTAAATAGACTGAAAAAGTATTTATCTAGCTATATTAACAGAGACCAGAGAGCATTTGTACTAAACAGGCAGCTAGCTACTGGACAATTTTCAGAGTCCTTAGACCTGATCTTCTTTGCAGACTCTACCATTAAGCCCCCACCTAATTTATCACTAGATGCAGAAAAAGCTTTTGACAGAGTAAACTAGCAGGTCTTAAAAACCACTCGATACATTTGGCTTAGGCCCTAAATTTTAAAACTGGATTTCTGTCTTGTATTCCAACCCATATGCTGCTACGATAAGAGTAAATGGATATCTGTCAGAAAATAGAGGCACATATTAAGGATGCCCTTTATCGTCTCTTATTTTTGCTATGGTAACAAAAAGTTATTTGCCCAATTGATCAGGAATAATCCTAGCAAATAGAATTACAATAGGAAACAGGGAACACAAATTAGTGTTCCGTGCAGACGATGCCATAGTATTTGTTATGAATCCAGCTCACAGGACTACTAGAAAGGCAAGAGGTCATCTTAAAATTTGGCAAAGTATCTGGGTTTAAAATAAATTATGACAATCACAACTCCTGGATATAGATGTGGGCTCTGATCTACAGAAAGATATAAAGGGCAAATACAAATGGATAACGACTTCAATGAGGTGCCTGAGAATGCACATTTCTAAAAGACAGCAAGACATATATTAGTTATACCCCTTTGATTAAGAAAAATCAAAACATATCTGAAAAATGGTCAATATATATAATTTCATGGTTAGGCAAAATTGCAGCAGTTAAAATGAATCTCTTACCCCAAATTAACTTCCTTTTCCAAACTCTTCCAGTTTTAGTCCCAGGAAGTTACTTAGATCAATTGCAATCCATGATAAATTAATTTGGGGAAAATTAGACACCCAGAGTTAAGCAATCTGCTTTATTCAAAGGCCATGGCAAAAGGGAGACTTTACCACACGTTAAGCACTAATATCAAGCTAGTCAGATCAGAAAGTTAAGTTACTGGCTAACACCAAACCCTAGTAAACAGTGAGTAGAGACAGAACAAATTCACTGTTGTGCAAACAAACTCTACATGATCGCCTGGATCAAGAAATCCCATGGGATAAAATGAATATAACCACCTTTTTATGAAAGCAACAGCAGAAACTTGGTATAGTTTATTTAAAAAACTAAGCCCATACCCATCACCTCTAACACCCATAGTAGATAATACAGAATTTAAACCGAAAGCCTGGGAAGTTGAGACATTTGGGACCTCACAGGTATATCAAAATTCAGCCTACTGTTTAGAGACAATATATTTAGATCACTTGATGAAATACAACTTGCAAGAGACACCAAAATTTCAGTATATCAATACCTACAATTTAGACATTTTTCACAAAATGGCAAACATAAAATGACAGAATTTGAAAAACACTCACTACATCCATAAAACAAAATGGCTTACTCTCCATTCTATAAGTAACATCTAGAGATTGCTTTGTAAAAGGACAAAACTATGTTCATGAAATGATGGAAAGTTGACAGACAGTAACTGAGGTGTGAGAGAACATATGGCACCATGGTCCCCACACTTAAACACATTAATAGAATTTTAATGTAGTTTTCTTTTATCAGTGGTACCCAACTACCCTTAAAATTAAGTTACAGTACAGGGATTAGCAAATGCTGGAGAGAATGTAATGAAATGGGAAGAGTTCTCCATAAATGGGGGATGTGCCAAAAAATTAAGACCTTTTGGAAAGCTGTCGGAGACTCCATAAGCTGACACCCTTTTATCCCCCTGTCAGATAATGTATTTTTATTAAATTATCCTGAAAACTATGCATCTTATAAAAGCCATAAAAATTGATCATTCATTTTCTAGCTTCTGCTAGACTTACTATAGTGAGGTGGTGGAAAAGGAGTAACTTCCCTAAATCTGTTAATTTGTATCAAAGAGTGTGGGAAATTCTGGTACTAGAAAATCTTCAAGTCAGAGTCTTACATGGTAGAAGGGAAAAAGATAACTACTTCAAAAGAGTTCCACCAGACTTCTGAGTTTGCTGGAAGAGAGTCATCACCCACCACCAAACCTAGTAGTTTGAGAACTTTCTTTGAATACCAAGGAAGGCAGAAACTCCTTCAACAACAGTTAAAATTAAACTTAAAGTCAAGCTATTAAAATAGGGGAAAGAGATGGGATTTAAAAAAAAGGAGAAATCTTAATATTGTGTAGAGTTTTGACAGGACAACTAATAAATACATTATGCATCTAAATGTAAGAAAAGCAGAATTCTAGATCTAATCACAAGACAATGAAAGACTGACACTATCAGCTGACAAGGCAGAAGAGTGAGACTTGAGAAGAAAAGCTGCAACCACAATATATGATCACTATCACAAACAAAGAAAGCGACTTGGTAGGGGGACTTCCACAGGCCAATTTATAATTGTGTATGTACTAAGTTTCTCTCTATTTAAATTGTAAAAAGACCAGCTCTGTTAATAAATACAATAAAATACACCAAAAATCCCAGCCTAAAGCCAGGAGAGAAAGGTAATTACGCCATCTAAGCTCTAAATGTAAGCCCTCCTCTGACACCACACACTCGAACCAAAAGTATTTATTAAAAAGAACATGATCTGTTGAAAGACTCTTCACATAGTTGTTCATCATCAACTCTGTCACCCTCCAGAACACTGGAATGCAGGTCAGAACTCCTGTGAAGGGCTAGTAAGTAATCTAGCTAGATATGCGTTAGATTCTGTTTTGTTTAAATGGCTGATAAAATAAGTTGTGCTGAATGGAATGTATATTCCGGTTTTTATGTCTTTTTGTAACTTAAGGTTTTGCCTAGAGGGATTCTCTATGTTTTGAATCTGATTACCCTGTGAGGTATTTACCATCCTGATTTTACAGAGGTGATTCTTTTACTTTTTTGTCAATTAAAATTCTTCTTTTAAGAACCTGATTGCTTTTTCATTGTTCTTAAGATCCAAGGACTTGGGTCTGTGTTCACCTATGCAAATTGGTGAGGATTTTTATCAAGCCTTCCCCAGGAAAGGGGGTGTAGGTTTTGGGAGGATTCTGGGGGGAAAGACATTTCCAAGCGGGCTCTTTCCCTGTTATATATTTGTTAGACGCTTGGTGGTGGCAGCAATAAAGTCCAAGGGCAAAAGGTAAAATAGTTTGTACCTGGGGAAGTTTTAACCTAAACTGGTAAGAATAAGCTTAGGGGGTTTTTCATGCAGGTCCCCACATCTGTACCCTAGAGTTCAGAGTGGGGAAGGAACCTTGACATAACCCATAACTCCCCCCGGTGCTACATGCAGTTCACTTTGCCAAACCCAGGATCTGGACTTTGATGTTCACAATTTAAAGTTAGGGGCCTAAAATTGCATTTCTTTCTTAGGAAAAAGGGAGGTGGAGGGGTGGGGGGGGAGGAGGAGAAATTCAACAAATGAATTAATTGCTCCACATTAATCACATTGACAGGCTAGAATTAGTGAGCTTTCTTTTAGAGCTCTCTTGTCCAATCTGTCCATGAGCTACACTTTAATGATACAAAATGCACCCTGGAGGGATTTGTAAAATAGGTTACTACTGGCACATTTCAGGATTCTGTAAAAGCGGAGGGTGCCTTTTCAGAATGAAGGAAGTGAAGCAGAATGTGCCAACTGCCCTAAGCTAGGAAAGTAAAAACAAACAATGAAAATAGATAGCCAAGGCAAAACAAACAAGATGATTGAGGCTATGCACTGCCAGACTGAGTGCAACCATCAAACTCCAGCCTAGTACAGAGAAAAGTGCTGGAGAAGACACCAGGATACCTTCATCATCACCGCACAGCAGGTACAGAAAAGGTTTAATGACTGACAGTCCTGAATTCAGTGGACTGCTTTGCAGCTTCAGCTACCGATAGGTGCTGTAGTTACCCAAAGCTTAAATGCATAACATTAACTGAGCCCTAAGTGCATTGCAAAACATGCATCATCACCACCACAAAATGAGGCAACAAGAAAGAGCAGATCACGAAGCCCAAATGGATATGTGATCATTCCTTTAATAATGCTTTTTTGCACTATCAGCTTCCTGATGTAACCAATTTTCAGTACTTATGGGAACTCCAGCTTGGGACAGCCCAGAGTTAAACGTGCATCAATAAGGAGGGACAACTGAGAAAAATAAATTAAGAGCTGTAAGGGCCTGATCCAAAGCTCCTGATTATCAAATCACAAGACTCCACTGACTTTAATAGGCTTTGGATCAGGCCCAAAAGAGAGGACTGCCATGCAGCAGCATCAAGCTGCAATTCACACCTGCACATTATTCTTCTCTACCTCTCTCCTTCTCCACTAACAGTAAAATGCGCGTTGTGTGCACGTTGAAGTAAATGGCATTAGCTGGCAAGCATCTATTGCACAGCACGAGCAATGAAGAGCTGTCCAATTTCCTGAAATCTCTTCATACATGAGCTACTACAAAAATGAAATAATCTGTGGCTGTGCAACAAACAACAGACACATGCAGAAAGGCCATGCCCCAACAGTCCCTGCAGATAGCTGCTTCAAGACCTTATCTTCTCCTACCCAGCAATTCACTCACAGGAGCAGCTTTCACCAACTCCAGTCATGCCACACCAAGCCCTTGACCAGCTGGATTTGCCTCCCATTTATAGTAAGATTTTTAGCCAGCTGTGGGGCCTGGAGGTAGAGCCCTTTTCACATTCTCAAGCTTCCTAAATGCCATAAGCAATAGCATGTGCTGCCAAGCTGACTCAGACCCTGCAAAAGTAACATCAGTTTCAGTACCTGCAGTCATGGCAACTAAAATCTAAAAGGAACTAATTGGAAGAGGCTTCAGATGTGAGTGGGAAAGTTTCACTATCATCAGACTTGTGGGTTTACTATGGCTTTAGTGACCCTCAACACTTTCATCTCTGATAATGTGAATCTCCTAGTTTAAGTACGGAACTAGTTCTATAAAAATATTTATTCCTCTGATGATTTTGGAGAGTTCACATTAAGCAAACCTCTGGTTAGGTCTACACTGCATAGTCAACACAGGTGACTGGCATCCAGGTCTGAGCACCCAACTTAGCCTAGCCTGGGTGTGAGTGTCCCCATAAAGTCCTACCCACATTACTGGGTCCTCGCTGTTTCTATAGGCACCATGGGGGCATATTCCATGGTTCTTCTTGCAAAAATGTTCCAGAAATTTCTCTCAGTCAGTTGGGTCAACTGCAGAAGAACAAGTCCTGTCTTTCCAGGGGAACTGTCAGTGCTTAAAACAGGGGACGGGGTGCCAAGGCTTGGGTCACAGGCCTGGCTCAATACATAAATACAAAATCAAGCTGGGTCTCAGCAGGGCCACCTTTAAGGACCCTCTTACCAGAACTGCTAGGCCCAGATGACAACAGACCCCACACACACTTGTTTCAGACCACTGGGAATATGGGAAGGCACTGGAGTGATTCAGCATGGTCCCTCACTGCACAATGGGTGGGTTACTAACCTGAGTTAAGGCAGAGCCAGGCTCTTACCCACACCTCCAGCCAGGCAAGCTACTCTAGTGCTTAATGCATCTCCAACCCAGGCCAGATGTTTTTGTTTGGACAGCAGGGGGGAGTTTAAGGCTAAAACCAGGACTAACTGTGCAGCGCAGAGAAACTCTCCCTGGTTCACCTGATTAGCATGGTGGCATTAGCACTGCGGGTTAACCCGTTGCCTTTTGTTTCCCCTCCCCCTTTGCTTACCGGGTGCATTTCACATAGCACAACTCATTTGCTGTTCTAGAGGGAAGTGACACGTTGCAAGACTGGGGGCTGCTATGAAGACAGCGTGCTTTGCTAATGCTCAGGCTCTGCCCTGCTCACCTGCTCTCGCTCTGCAGACAGGCACAATCGCCGGCCTCCGAGGTTGACGGCGGTCACAGTGCTCCAGCAGACACGGGGAACAGCTCGCACAGACTGACCCCACCTGACCAGGGCTCCCAACAGCCCAAGCCAGCCCAGCAACGCTTCCAGCTGCGGCTTCAGAACAGATGAGAGCTATACCGAGAGGGGGGCCCCACAAACACCGCCCGCTGGCCCTGCAGCCCCTGGCCGCGCTCCGCTCCCGGCCCCGTTAAAGCAGCCAGCGGGGTGTCCCCTGCTCGGGCTGGTCGCGCGCCCGGCAGCCCTGGGGATGCAGCGCGGGACGGGAGCGGAGAAGAGGCGCTGCGGGTCCTGCGCAAAGGCGAGGGGACCAGGCGGGGCTCCCGCGCTTTAGCGCGCTCAGGAGGCGTGCGCCTTTGCCCACGCGGAAGCTGGCTATGGAAAACCAGCGCCGGCAACCCCCAGGCCGGGGTGGGGGTCTATCCCGCCGCCTCCCCCGCACCCCGGGACTCGTTATCCGGCCCAGAGCCGGACCCTCCAGGGCTTCCGCAAAACTTCTACGGCGCAGAAACTTCAGCCAGTGCGAAGTAGGCGGGGAAGCTCGTCTTTGCAATGCGTAAAATGCACCCACGGGGGCCCCCACTTACACCCCCCCCCGGGGCTGGCGAGCACGGCGCGGCAAGTCGGAGCCACCCACCAGCCCCGGAGGGACTAGTCCAGACACACGCGATGCGGTAGCTCCTGACGGCGCTTGGGGATCAGCAGTGACCTGAGGTTAAACTGCACCCCGCAGAGCCCCGCGCCTTCACTCCGGAGTTAGTTGCGTGTAGAAACGACACCTCCCCCCGAACCCCATTAAACCGAGCGCCCGAGCCGCTAACGCCTGGGAAGCCGCCTCCGGCAGAGGCTCACGCTGGGCTGCTGAACTCAGCGGAGCAGAGCCCCCGAGCGGCCAGACCCGCACAGGGCAGCCGGGAGGCCGCTCCGCGCAGAGTCCCGCGTGCTGGCGGTGGGTGAGCAGCGCCGCTCACAGCCGCGCGCGGAGCCGCTCCCGCGCCAGCTCCTCCCTCCCCGGGGCCCGGAGACCCACCCCCCGCCACACACACCCCCTGACCCAGGCTGCCTGCAGCCGGTGCGGAGCGCGCCTTCCCGGGGAAACTCGGCGTGCAAAGGAGGGCTCGGCCCCAAAGGACCCCCGTGAGCACGTTTCGGGGGGGCAGAGCGCCCAGATCTCCCGCAGCTAACTCCCCCCCCCCCAGCATCAAGACCCCTGAGTCGCGTCATCCTGATCCGAGCAGAAGCTGCCTGTTGGGCTCCCTTTTCGTTGGCTGCCGGTGCCCGGTCCGTCAGACACCCCCGCAGGCGGGCAGCCGTGGGGCCGGGGATCTCCCTACCCTGCAGCGATCCCAGCCCGCTGAGCGGGGCAGGGCACTCCTACCTTCCGCAGCATGCCGGGCAGCCTGGGCCGAGCTCCTCGCACCGGCGATGTGCTCCCCTGCCCTCTCACTCCCTGGCGCGGCAGCGGCACATTTCTTGCAGGGGGATCTTGCGAGCGCACATTGAATCCCCAGGCACCGGAGTCTCTAGGGGCGCTCCCGAAGCCCGCTCCGCTCGCACATGCGTGTGGCACCCCCGTGTAGGTGCCCAAGCAAGCAGGGCGCCGTTATGTGCAATCAACACCGACTCGCAGCTCTAGGACCCTGGGCCAGCCTGACACTACAGCAGCGAGCGAGCAGCCGAGAGGGAGCCGAGCCGCGCCGCGCAGCCGCCGGGCTCCTCCAAGCACCGGGCCGGGGGGACCCAGGGACGCAGAGCTGCAGGTCCGCGTTTTTGCTCCGCAGATCGCCAGCCCCGTGTGGAGACGCCGCCTGTTCTCCCGCAGCAGGGGTGGCCCCGGTGGTGAAGCCGGGAGGCGGCTGCAGCTCAGCCGCTTACGGGAAGCTGAGGATCTAGCGGGAAGGAGGCTGCAGGGTCCCTCTCCTTGCAGGGGCAGTGCTCAGTTCCCCTCTCGCCCAGATCACACCCAAAACCCTCTGCAGTCAGCCCCCAGAGACCTGCCTCTGGCCACGCCCGGCAGGGGTCAGCTTGGATTTGGAAGGAGAGAACAGCTGGTGCCTTAGGGGCTATTGGGGCCGGTAGAACAGCTGGAGCGATAGGGGAGAAGGCGGTGGAGTGAGCACTAGCTGGACAGCCTGGGGCCTAGGGAGGAGAAGAACTAGGGTCAAGAATGGGTTAGGTAAGAAGAAAGCCAGCTAGGGGAAGGGTCAAAGTGGACGGATGGGAGCTGCCTGCTTGTGCTTCCTCTTGTAAAGTGCTGCTGGCAGCAGGCCCAGGGGTGTGGGGCTTCATCTCTTATTTCATACAGGGCCCTAAAAATCCTAGGGCCAGCCCTGCTGGAAAGAATATGGGACCAGATCATGGAACCATAGGGTTAAAAGGGACTGCAATAGTCTAACCCACTGCCAAAATACAGCTCAATGAGGCCCTGATTTACACAAGCTGAGGATTTGGCCTAAAGAGTTTTACCTGTTCCAGCAGAATGTTTAGGCCCTGTACCTAGCCCAGAGCAGAGGAGTAGTCCCTCTGAAGGCAACTTCTGAGGCTTAAAGCCAGGCACCTGCTTAAGTACCTGCTTGAGTCGAGACCATAGAAACTAAACCTGTGCACTCCGTTGCCCAGCCTGTCCCTGCTGACAAGAAGCACCGAAAGGTTTTCACATTTCACCATCAGCTAGAAACAAATCACTTTTATTATGTATGCAGTTATGTGGAGTCTGGAAGGAATATCCCCCCAGATCAGAGTGGCAGTGGCCTTTCTCTGTGGCATAGGGTGCAGGTCACTTGTCAAGGTTATCAGGATATAGCTCACTTAATGAATTCCCTGCCATTGCAGGAGCCTCAGGCACTGGTGCAGCTCAGTTCCTCCTATTCTCTGCTTCTGGCACATAATACTCTAGTCTCCTGGGGGCTGTAATGCTTTGGCCTAATTTCAAGCATTGGGTGGTGGTGGCCTGTGATATACAGGAGGTCAGATTAAATGATCTGTCAGTCCTGTTGACCTTAAACTCTACATTTCTGTAACAGTTTAATAACAAAACAAATGGCACCTAATACAACTTCAATATATTTCAGTGAACAGTTCACATCTTTTACTATTAATAATGCTTTTGTCTAAGTTAAAAGTGCTCATGTTAAAATAGTAATTAATCTGGAAGTTTAGAAAGATATTCAGCCTTGATTAAAAAATAAATTCAAATGATAATTAAAGGTTGTGGCTCTTGCCCTCCAGTGTATGGCCGTGAATCATTGCTTATTTTATCTAATCAGCGCTTACCCATCATGCGCATACAAATGCCCAGTTACTGATGGTGGAGGGTAAAAGTAACAAATTGTGTCAGTGCATTGGAAGGGCAGAAGCAAGCATTTTAGACTGCTGTCACACATTGTAACAATGCATTGTATCATCACAGTCACGCACACTGCATGATGCGTGTGTCATCCTGTAATATAGTAAGCTATAAAGTTTCCCATGTGTAGGAAGGAAGAAAAATGTTTTGTAGTTTAAGTAATATAAAGATTGAATTAGTTTAAAAATAAAAATATATGTTTTTGTAGCTCATGTAAAGTGCAGGTCTGTTAGCAATCCTGGAAAGGCCAGGAAAGAATATGGCTTAATTAAAAAAACTGGATTTGAAAGGTAACTGATAAGATAGAAGAGCAGCCCCAATTATCAAGGATGGTTAATTAGAAAGGAGGAATGTGCATCGGACAGGTTGAAAGAGTAGTGACCCCAATTCTGTTTTGTAGCTAAAGTTATCAATTGGCAATTACTCCAGCTGTTTGTTACAAGGTATAAAAGGGTAAGTGCTTGAAGGGTTCATTTCTAATACCTACCTGATCAAGTTGGAGCTGACCAACCTGGGGCTAAGCATGCCTGGGTTTAGCCCTTTCATGAGTATCTTGATCAAATACTTATGAATGCCTGTAACTGTTTAGATGTAGTAATCACTTATTATTTAGCCTTTTAGACATGTTTAGAGAAATTGTATAAATACCATTCAGCCTCCGGATTTAATAAAGGAATTTATGGTTAAATTAGTGTCTGGCAGTATCCTCCATAATAATTTCAACACCATGTATTACAGCAGAATTTCACTAATTCACATGAATACACAGGAGACCTGTTGCAATCTAATTAATTCTGCAAATTTGCGGTCTAGCAAAACACACAACAAAAGTCAGGGCAAGTCATCACGAAATGCATTTTATTCATTTATTTGACAAGAGCAGTTTTGTTTAAGTGACTGATGATACCAGTGAACTAGTAAGCGCTCTGTGATGTATTTTGTATAGCAAATGAAGTCTTCACAGTAGGAAACATTACAGGACTCAGCTATTAAATTTTTGCTGAAAAGAGGGAAGAGACCATTATTTTTTGAGTGAGGATAAGTTTTGTGTACTGAGCCAGACTCTGATATTCATGCTGAATGAAACTTTACTGCACAATATAAATATTAAATAAGGGTCATCTTTCATTTTCTCAGATTAACAAAACTCTTTCTAAACATCATGATTAATTAGATTAGTCAGTCTACTTTAAGGCTCATTTTTCATAACTGTAATTGAAGAGGTCTAATACAGTGATTCCCAAACTTGTTCCACCGCTTGTGCAGGGAAAGCCCCTGGCGAGCCGGGCCGGTTTGTTTACCTGCCGTGTCCGCAGGTTCGGCCGATCGCGGCTCCCAGCGGCCGCAGTTCGCGGCTCCAGGTCAATGCGGTGGCCAGTACATCTGTCCAGGCTCCCATTGGCCTGGAGCAGCGAACCGCGGCCACTGGGAGCCGCAATCGGCCGAAACTGCGGATGCGGCAGGTAAACAAACCGGCCCGGCGTGCCAGGGGCTTTCCCTGCACAAGCGGCGAAACAAATTTGGGAACCACTGGTCTAATAGATTATCACAGACTACTATATAATACTGTAACACAGACACCATGTTTAGGTGATAGATGGTCAGTCAAATCCTCTGAGCTTCTCTTCTCATGCTGACCCAGACTTGTCTCATTACATCTTAGGGTAATACTATTTTGCTCTCCTTGGATCTGGTCAAGACTGGCCTCTGAGGTGTTTGCTTCTTGGCTCCTCTGCATTATCAGATGCTGATCACTGGCTCCTCAGGAATCATCTGCTGCAACCTATCAGTTTATGTATTAATCCTCTTTGGTTCAGGACACTTTTCCTCCCATCTGAGATGTTTGATTGCTTTCTGTAAACTATTAAAGTAAAAGACTCCATGCTTTTGTCAAGATCTCACTGTGTTAAAGATATAAGTGGTATTTTCAAGTGCACTGAAATGGACTTTGGAGCACAAGTCCCAGTGAAATTCAATGGGATTGTGCTCCAAAGTCGCTTAGGTGCTTTCAAAAATGCCACCTGTTATGGTTCATATGATCATTCACTGACCCGTGGTCAGCAGTAGCCTTGTTGGACTACATGTTCACCTCTCCCTGAATATGCTGACATTACTGGTTCTGACATGAGTTCTCACACACGCTTTCCCTTCTGCTGCACATTCTGTCACTTAGGGGCTTGCCTCCCTTTTACAGATGGTTTTCCAGATAGGGCTAATTCAATTAACACTTTTGTAAAAGGATGGAACAGAATAATTAGGAGGAATGAAAACAGCTGCAGTGGCTGTGGGTCACAGACCTTTGGGCATCTGTTGTTTCTACAGAAATGATCATTAAAACACAGGTGCCTTCTCTATTGTGCCCTTAGCCTCGCTTGAGTTCTAAAGAGTATTTAAAAAAAGAAAAGAAAAAGACTACGAACTAAGCACTTACTCCCTACTTCAGGAACAGGGGTGGATGACGGTAGAATGTGGGCTTCATGGGTGGAGAGGGCCCAAAGTGAAAGGTGGCAAGCAACAACACAGCTCTTTGTTGGTTGGCCAGAGCCAAGCTTTGATTAGCTGAGATGCCTCATCTGGGGCAGATCCTCAGCTAATGGAAATTGTCATAGTTCCATTGTGTGGAGTAATGACAGTTTTCGCCAGCTGAGACTCTCTCCCCTGGTCTTTACCTGTGACACTCTGTATCTCAAAGTAGCACCCTGGAACCCCCATATTCACTACCACAGAGAGCAGGGTGAAATGCACAGCTTGTTCTGAGTGAGATTTCCACTTCATACACTGGTGTAGAGATTTTAAGTGAGACTTTAAGTGTGGTGGCTCAGAACAGTCAAATTGAAGGTTACAAGTTTATTTTCTGTTTGCTTATTTCAGGAAAGGGAGGTAGAACAGAAAAGGCAGAAAGATGGGCAAGAGTGATGCAGTTGCAAAGTTAGAGCTGTACAGACTGCAGGTGGCAGAAACAGAGAAAGAACATCAGCAAATCTTGGAGCTAAAGCTGCTGGAGATTGAGGCTCACCTGTGAGACTTAAAGGAGAAAGAAGCCAAGACTGTCAGAGAAGCAGCGGCACATCAGCATGCCCTAGAACTGAAAACCAAGGAGCCTGAGGAAAGAGAGAGAGGACAAAACACACCAAATGGACTTACTAGAAAAGCAGAACCAATGCGTGTGATTCTGAAGACAAAAATATCCCCACTGTGGTTCCAAAGTTAACTAGTAAAGCTCTGAATATATTAAATGAAACTCTAGTTCAGGATGCTTTAGCTTACTCTACATTCAAAGAAACAGTTTTAAACCAATTTCAGATTACCCCTGAAACATATAGGGTGAAATTTAGGCATCTTAAGAGAAATGCTGGTATGACTAATGGGGAATATATAAACAGGATGAAAGATCTGATGGGAAAATGGGGGGGGGGGGAAGGGGTTGCAAGCTTTGAAGAAATGTTTGACCTTGTTGCTCAGGAGCATTTCCTAAGCATGTGTAAAGATGACATGAAACAGTGTCTGTGGGACAAAAAGATGAAAACTGTGGATGAGATGGCATCTCTAGCTGATTACTTTGAGCAAACTGAGGCAGCCGTTGAGAGTAAACCACAGAAAGAGGGGTTTAAATCTTGTAGGAAGCAGGGGCCCTGTTTCACCTGTGGGGAAAAAGGAGGGTCACTGGGAGGCTGGGCACTCACCTCCCCAAAACCATTCCTCTAATCCCCAATCTCCTGTGAAAAGAATAAATGGACACAAATCTGTCATCAGGAATCATAACATTCAAAAACCAGTGGGAGAACACTTCAATCTCCCTGGTCACTCAATAACAGACCTGAAAGTGGCAATTCTTTAACAAAAAAACTTCAAAAACAGACTCCAATGTGAAACAGCAGAATTGGAACTAATTTGCAAACTGGACACCATCAGATTAGTCCTGAATAAAGACTGGGAATGGGTGGGTCATTACAAAACCTGAACCTAATTTCCCCCTACTGTTACTCGCACCATCTTGTCAACTGTCTGAAATGGGCCATTCTCATTACCACTTCAAAAGTTATTTTTCCTCCCTTGGTATCTTGCTGTCAATTGAATTGTCTTGTTAGACTGGTTCACACTTGGTAAGGCAAATCAATCTTTTCATGTATTTATACCCGCTCCTGTATTTTCCACTCCATGCACCTGATGAAGTAGGTTCTAGCCCACAAAAGCTTATACACAAGTAAATTTGTTAGTCTCTAAGGTGCCACAAGGACTCCTCGTTATTTTTGTAATTCTACTGATCACCTGAAGAATAAATCCCCTGTGCTGGGAGGAAGCAGGCAACTAATAGTGCATGTTAATTCTGCTGTCCTCAACTCAGAAACCTAACAGGTGCCTGGCACTTATCATACTGGTTTTGTGGGATTTGCCTCTGCAGAACGAGACATAGAGCACACAAAGGTTGTCAAGATTAATGGCAAGGAATAATTAGGATGGGAAGACACAGGTGCAAAAATTTCTGTGGTTAAGCAGAATGTAATTCAGGAAGGTGACATATTACCAGGATAAAGGGCAGAGTTTTTGTTAGTATGAGGTGTCAGGATTCTTGTGCCTTTGGCCAAAATGCACATAATATACTTTCTAACCCATCAGTTTCTAACAGTGGGCGTGGTGGACCATATTCCTGTTGACATGCTTATTGAAAATGATTTTTTCCATATGGCTCAGGCTTTTAAGGTGTTTGCCCATAGCAAGAAGGAATATTATGCTGGGACCCCTGAGGAAAAGTGTAAAGACTCAGGAACTGCTGAAGAAAAGGGAGAAAGACTCTTTGATTCCTCTGCAGTAGAGGGAAGCAGCATGCTTCCAGGTGTGGAGGAGATTGAGACCAGCAACTGCACTACAGCTGAAGGCAACATGTCTTCAGGAAGGAGGTAGGGTGCCTTATCACTAAGAAAACTGTCTAGGTTGTTAGCTGCTACCACATTGCAGCTGAACAAGGCATAGATCCCACTTTAGAGAGCATAGAGAGATGTGTCTTAAAGGGGGGGCCCAGAGAAGGAAACTGGGGAAGGACTAGTGGGAGCACATGGATGTTTCCTCACTGGTCACTTGGGAGAGGAAGCCCAGGACAGAGTGGCTGATTCAGTGCCTGTGCATTCAGGCATGCAGCCTAGAACACTGGTACAGACAGGGCACTGTGTAACTGACCTCCCGAGGGGGATCAGTCATACAGCTGAGTCTTTGGGGATAGAGAATAGAGTGACAGAGGGTACTCCATTCCAGGTCCCAGTTCTCCAGGACACACTGGTCCTGACATGCTTGTGAAAAGTAACTGTCTCTTTAAGTCAAGATGCAGCTCCCATGCCTGTGATAGCCAAGGAGTTGGTTGAGTCCAGGAAATTTCCAGGTGGTGGTTGTTTGTGAGAATTCAGATGAAGGGAGGGGGTCTTCCCCCTGGCTGGTAAGACACAAAGTAGCTGAGGCAGAGCTGCTGGGAAAAGGTACATCTGACCAAAGAGTAGAAACTCTTTACCCAGCGAGCACAGATCACAACCCTCTAGGAAAAAGGGATGGGGAAGGTACTAGTACTGGGAATGGTGATCAGGGGAGAGGATTTTTTTGCATGTACATAGCCCAGGGTTTTGGGAGACAGCTCCACAGAGGGCAAGCCCATATGCAGAATCCCCTTACATCCTTACAGCACCAGACCCTGGAGTGCCAAAGCCCCAACGATATGATTGGATTGAGGACACATACTAAAGGGGACACTGAAAGGAAAGAAAAATGAGTAAATGAACACATGCTAAGGTTCAGGAAGGAGCTGAAAGACACAATGGGTATTGAACAAACCAGATTGTCTAAACAGAAGGCGTGGTATGATAAAAATATTTGGAAACATCTACCTACGATGAAGGATTTGGTGTTACTGATAAATCTCATGATAAAAATTTAATGCTAACGGTAAACTTTACGACAAAGAATTTGGTACTGATGTTAAATCCTCTGAAAAGGTGCAATGTACACAATTTTTGGGAAAAGATTTTGGACACGCTAGGAGTAGTAAATAAGAACACACCCTGTGTTAAGAAGCCTTGAGCAGGGGTCTCAAACTCAATTTACTTTAGGACCAGTGTCAGTCCTCAAATCCTCCCAGCGGGCCAATAATGTCACTGAAGATGGTGTTCGGAAAAGAAAACATTTATATTGTATTTTTTATTTCAAATTTCTTAGAAATAATAAAACTGTCATACAACTTCTTCACCTCCCAGAGAGTTTTTAGTGTTGGCCAGCCACCTGGCAAAGCTTCAGTTCTGTCAGTTTGTGGATGTTTGACTGAGCAGTTGAAATCTTCAGGATTGCACAAAGGTGGGCATCAGATAGTTGTGGTCAGTAGTTTGACTTGTATTCATTGTGGGGAAAAAAGTGATACTACCTCCATGGTTGACTCTGCACAGCAACTGGTGATGATATCTCAGTCTCTCTTCCCCAGCCAATGGGAGCTGTGGGGGAGGGGCCTCTGTAGTTGAGATTGCCAGCAGTGTGTCTGTCTGCATCTCTCCTACACAGGCCGCAGTAGGGAGGTTCTCGGGCCAGGACTTTGAGACCCCTGCCTTAGGGTAATGCTTCTTCTCAACTAATAACTGTAAACAGGCTTGAAGCTTGGCACAGTAGAGAAACTGTAATAAACCTGGTCTGCTGGGCGGAAGGGGAAACTGATGCGCACCACCTCGTGGCATTGATGGCTAAATACCAAGATAACTTACACTCTAGAAACCATTAATATCTGCATTTAGTTAAAATGAGTTGGAAAAGTAGAAGGGTTAACAATGCTGCACTGATACAAAAAGATGCTTCTTAGCAACCCAGAGAAGGCACACTTGCTAACTTTTGAGATCATCAAACTGATCTACAAAGTGTTAAGAGGCGCACAGAACTTCGCAGGAGTACATGTGGCTAACGCTACAATGTTTAGCAACACTTGGGAGTCGTATGGTTAAAACCTAAAGAGGACCCTGAGCACGCTGCCTCTGCATTAGTCAATGACTAACGCGTTTGCTGTAAACTAAGGAGGTGTGTATGTGTGTGTGAGTGACACTCTGTACCTCAGAGTAACCCATATTCACCACTGTCATAATTGATACTTCTGTACAAAATATGCATTGTGAGGTATAATTTTAAAAGTCTTGATCTGCTGAACATTAATATCCTGTTGGATTGTATGCACTATCATTGTGTGTGAAGTTGTGAAGTATTGCTGTGTATGTTACTGAAATATGTTGTGAGGTTGGAAACGCCCACAACCAGCCTTTCAGTTACAACAAAGGAGCAGCCATCACTGAGCCATTAACAACTGTCTGGCCATCAACACACAATCCACTATGCAAGAGGCTTCTTGGAGAAGGCGCACACACGCCCCGGGGGCGGACTAAGCCACATCACAGCAAGGATCTTTCTAGCAACTGGAAGAAAGTATGAGAGAGAGAAAGAGTGACAATCATTTGGCCTCTCCTCACTCACCCCTCCCCTGCCCCCCATCTCAACACCTGGAAAAACATCTGCAAGAAAAAAACTTTGAACTGGGGAAGTTTGGTCTGAGGCTGGAAAGTGGTCCAGTCTGTGTACTGAGGAACCGTACCTGCTTGTACCATCTATTAGGGTGAGACACCACTTGATTAAAATCTTGTTAAGTTAGAATTTAGGCTGTGTTTCTATTTTTATTAGGTAACCAACTCTGATCTATATGCCTGCTACTTATAATCACTTAAAATCTATCTTTCTGTAGTTAATAAATCTGTTTTATATTTTATTAAACCAGTGTGTTTTGGTTGAAGTGCTTGAGGGAATCTCAGCTCAGGTTACAAAGGCTAGTGCATGTCCACTTTCCTATGAAGAAGTGGCCAACAGTACCAAGCTTACACTGGCCAGGCTTCTGACCAGGGCAAGATTGTACAGTTCTGGGTTGCAAGACTGGAGAGCTGGGGGAAATTGGCTGAAGCCTCCCTATTGATGGCTCATGAGTGGCTGGGAGATTAATTCAGTTGGGTGTGTCCCTGCCTATGGATGGCTGTGTAAACAGAGTGGCCATCAGAGGCTTGTAGCTTGACATCACAGTGTGAGAGGCTGCCCAGCTCCACAAGCCTTTCAAGTACAATATAAGCACAATGAAAACACTTGAAACTCGTCCTCTTCCTGCAAGTGTCATAGAAAAATGTTGCTATGGGAACAAAACCCTCTGTCCACCCGATCAGATCAACCCAGAATTAAACAAAGATGACAATATCACTAATATCTAGACTTCATAGATACCAAAGAGAAAACAACCAGATTGACAACAGAATGGTGGAAAACAACAAATACCCTCTCACTGGAAAAATAAAAGGTCTTTGTCAGATCATCCTTGTTTCTATAGCACTGTAAATTTACACAGTGTTTTAGAAAATAATTAAGGTGACATGTTTCCTTCCTTGAAGAATTTGCAATCTAACAGGGAAAAATCAAAGCAGGGCAACAGATTCGAGAGAACTGGGGAAGAAATCCAAGCAGCAAAGGGATGTGATGGTTCAGAGAGGGTGAACCCTACCAGTAGCAGGTGAACCATAACCATCACCTTCGTTGAGAGTGTTACGTTTTTAAAGTCTTTACTTTGAGGATATTGTCCTAAAATTTTGTGGGTGAGCGGGGGTCATCCCTGCTTGTTTACTGAGAGAGAGACACTCAGTCTGACTTATTTTTCACATATGTTTTTAAAATACCCGTTTAAGGGTTTATATATTTTTTAAAAAAACCAACACACTGCAAACTCCATTTAAGCTTCTTGTTGGGGATCCCCTGTGCCTCCTTCTCAGCTCAGGCAATACTAGAAAGTTTTGCCAGTTTAACTATACCACTACCAGCATAGTTAGACCAGCAAAACCCTCCTAATGTAGACATTATAAAAAAAGTGCTGTTACCAAAATAGCTATGCTGGAATCCATACTCAGGGCCCCTTAAAACTCTCCTCAGCCAAAGTGGGCCCAAGGAAATGGGGTAGGGACCTTGTTCTGGCTCTCTGCACTAGGTGAATTTCAGATCCTGTGGGAGGGCTTTCAAACATTCACCTGTCTAGTCTAGGTGATCTATTTAAACATATTATACTAAACGAAAAACAAAGTCCCACTTTCCACCTATTTGCCATGCTGTACATTGCATGCATGATGAAGTTATCTATAACCATCTTACCTGGACTTCAGTATCCACAAAAGGACCTAGATACCCAATGCAACGCAAGCCCAAGTCACTTGCCCTGGGCTCTGCCACGTGGGGTTTTTTGCAAAGTAAATGGACCCTAAGTTTCTGCCAAGCGAGCATGCACCCAGGTGCCTCAGTCAAGAGCCTGGGCGCTTAATCTCATGCCTGTGCCCCAGAGAGATCCTCAAGCTAGGCATTCTCCTGCCTACGTAGTTGGCATGCTCACAGCATGCTTAAATCCACATTAAACCAGCTGGAGCCAGAGAAGGAGGTACCACCCACGCTGCTGTTATAACTTTTCACTCAGTGGTTAGAGCACTCACCCAGAACTTGGGGGACTCAGGGTTAATCCCTCCTCCGCCTGATGTGAAGAAAGCCGTTGAACTTGGGTCCCCCACCTCCCAGGACCTTCTCTCTGTTAGACTGTAAACTCTTAACACGTAGTCTTCCTTGTTTTGTAAAACACTGTGTAGATTTACTGCATTATAGAAACAAGTGATCTTGACAATGACCTTTTTGTTTTTTCCAGTGAGAGGGTTATTTGTGTGTTCCAATATTCTGATATGAATCTGGTTGTTTTCTCTTTTGTATTGACTGCTTGGGTGAAGTGTAGCTATTGTCATCTTTTTAAAAATCCTGGGTTGATCTGCGTGGTGGAGAGAGAGTTATGGGCTATTCTGAAGCAAGGCTCTCTCTCCCCCTCCTGCTGAAGCTGTTCCACTATGTATAAATAACTGCTCATTGGAGCAGGGGGACAGGAACTTGTATATCCTAACCCCTGAGCTATAGAGTCATTCTCACTCTCTCTGGCCCGATAACTATTTAAGACCCTCGGCATGCACTCTCTGTACGAGATGGGCTGAGAGCAAAAGCCGCACTCGGTCTATATCTTAGAACCACAGCCTGCAACACCCTTAGGACTTGTCTACACATGGAGTAATTCAGGAACAGCTATTACTGAAAAAAGAAAAGGAGTACTTGTGGCACCTTAGAGACTAACCAATTTATTTGAGCATGAGCTTTCGTGAGCTACAGCTGAGTACTACTGAGTAACTGCATGTGTGGACACTCTAAGTAAGGAATAACAGTGCCTGATTCCTGTTTAAATCGATTTAATTACAGCAGTGCAACTTTCCTAATACAGACACAAGCTTAGCTTGTTAGATCCTCAAGGCCGTGACCCTTGTCTTGTTCTGTGTCAGGGGTGGGCAAATTTTTTGGCTCAAGGGCCACATCTGGGTGGGGAAATTGCTTGCAGGGCCATGAATGTAGGGCTGGGGCAGGGGGTTGGGGTGCAGGATGGAGTGCAGGGTGTGAGAGGGGTTGCAGTGTATAGGAAGGGGCTCAGGGCAAGGGGTTGGGCAGAGGAGGGCTGCGGGGTGCAGAGTGCGGGAGGGGGCTCAGGGTAGGGGGTTGGGGCGCAGGAGGGGTGTGGGGTGTGGCAAGGGACTCAGGGCAGGGGGGTGGGGTGCAGGAAGGGTGCGGGGTGCGGCAGGGGTTGGGGTGCAGGCAGGGGGCTCAGGGCAGGGAGTTGGGGTGAGGGCTCCCGCCTGGCGCCACTTACCTGGAGTGGCTCTGGGATGGCAGCGGTGCACGCCAGGGCAGGCTCCCTGCCGGCCCCAGCCCCGGCCCCGGCCGCGGACCCACGCTGCTCCAGGAAGTGGCCAGTACAATGTCCCTGCAGACCCCTGGGGGTGGGGGGAACAGAGAGTTCCATGCACCTGTGGGTACCTCCCCCAAAGCTCCCATTGGCCGCGGTTCCCTGTTCCCGGCCAATGGGAACTTTGGGGGAAGTACCCACAGGCAGGTGCAGTGCACGGAGCCCTCCCCCAGGGGCCGCAGGGACGTGGTGCCGGCCACTTCTGGGAGCAGTACGGGGCCTGCGGCACCCCAGGGGTGGCAATCCCACAGGCCAGGTCCAAAGCCTTGATGGGCCAGATCCGGCCTGTGGGCCATAGTTTTCCCACCCCTGTTCTATGTTCTGTACACAGAAAGAGAACACTGATGATGCTCAAATTATATTGCATGCACAAGCATGTGCGCACACTTAGTTTATTTTTAAATAAGCAAAGAGATGGGATTAGGCATGTGTTTATAAACTAGGATTGAAAAGCCTGCGATTTCATTTATTAGAATGACTAAACAGCAATGAAGATTGACAATTCAATCACTTATTAATAGTGAATTATTGTATTTCCATTCATGTGTAGGTGAGTCAAATGCTACAAACATTTAAAAGAGGATATTATGATTAAATTGATTTAGTTCTTTCCTCCTATTTCACACTACATATTAGCTGTATCAACAAACTGTATTTTAATTTACTTGTGAGCTATTGACTGATTGAACAAATGAAAACAAAATCAGTTTGGGAAATGAGGTCCTTTTTCTCCTGGGCCAAACACAGGGCTAAGATCCATGAGCAGCTGGGTCTGAGTCCCAGTTCTGCTACTGTCTTGCTGTGCGAACTTGGGCAAGTCACTGAATCTCTCCCAATCCCATTCTCCACCTTTAAGATGTGGATAGTAATAACTACCTGTCTTACAATAGTGAAGTGAGGATTAGTTAGTAAATGGCACCGTGGTGCTTTGAACAGTTATTTTATAACATTTGTAGTATTTCAATGTATGGTACTAGTCTCAGTTGTTTTGCTATTCACACTCATAGTTTAAGTTAGAACCAAGCAACTTCATAATGAATTATCTATTCCAATGTAGCCCTTTTCTATTTATTTTCTATAAACATTCAAAATTGTTATGAATTTCAATATTGTTATGACTGACAATATTTTTATGAATTTCTTTCACTCTGTTGTGTTACTGGGAATCTAGAATACAAGCTACGCTGACTAGTAGTGATAGGTCACAAGTCACATGATATTGTTTCTCTTCCTGAGTGGATGAGCATAACTCTTACAATCAAGTTTCTGGTGTAAATGCTTGTCGAAACCAAACAAGTGTTTTTTCTTGGCCATACTATTGCAATCGTGGTGACGTTGGACTAGAAAAAAGAGGGGGTTGATCCTTTTATTCACCCACGTATGTCCAGGACCATAATAGGTTTGGTTTCTCTCGCCCTTCTACTACTTATTGAATGGGCTTTATTGCTACTGCTGCCATTTTGTCTGACCATTTTAGAGCCATAGAACCAAATTCTGCTATCAGTTACTGATACAGTTTCCCACTGCAGCCAATCCAAAGCTTCACGCATGAAGACTAAAACTAGAGCCTTATTTTGAGAAGATGCATTGTTACGAACACATCTAAATACCAGACTGTGAGTGCCCATATTATTAATGGAGATTTTAAAATCTATCTACCCACAGAAAAGATGCTACAATTAATTCCTCCTGACTTCTGTAGCACAAGACTCTGTGATCTTTAACCGCTCCAGAAGAGATGCCTGCTACAGTCCTTAGTCATCATAAATAAAACAAATCATCCATTCAGATACATGATTGTGTTCATTCACCTACAAACCCCAGATCAACTAGCCATCAAAATACAGTAGGGAAAGCAGAGCAATCCCATGAGTGTAAAGGGAAAAAGAACGTCTAGTCACATAGAAATAGCATATGGAGTTGGCATGAATAGCAGATAACCCATCATAAGAAGTTATCCTCAAACGCTAATTTCACTAAGACCCTTTGCATTAAAACCTCTCTCTTGCATTGAATGCTTTTCAGACATCCAGTTACATTTGTGTCCTGGATCCTGCAACTGATTATGTTGAGCAGGAGATAAAGCAATGGTACTTGCCACTCCATACACATGCTATTTGTTCAGTTACTTCACTCATGGACAGCTAGATTGGCTTAAAATGATCTGTTTGCTTATCTATTTTGCATGGAATTTAGAGGAGTTAGCAAACATGTTAATAATCCAGAATAAAGGGCAGCAGTCTAACAGGGATTATGTAATTGACTTTTCATTCCTTGGATCTGCCTGTTGGCGAGAAAAAGAAAATATCACATTTAAGTGAATATTTTTGTTGAAGCTAATTTAAGCAGAAAAAACAGTGATCAGCTCTGTCAAATAAACATTACATTAAAATAGAAATGTGTATTTAAGTTCATTTGTAGGACAAATAAATGCAAAAATGTACTGTCTCACTAACCCATTTTGTTGTCATTTGGTTCTACACCAGAATCTGCAGGGCTATAAGAACCTAACCAGAATAGAACAGAAGCTGCTGTCATCAGTAAAATGCAAGAGAAATTGATGAAAGAGATGTGAATGATAATAAATGATAGATGTATTGATTCATTCACTGTAACCATCTGAAAATGAGCAGCAAGTCATGATGAGATCGAAATTATTACAACACAGCAACTGTGATGTTAGTAACAGCATTTAGCATCAGCGTCTAGCAGTTATTAGGAAATAGCTACCAATCAAGCAAATTACTTAAGCATGTGCATAACTTTAATCACATGAGCAATCCCAATGTCTTGTTTTTAGTGATCTGTTGAATGATTTTACATGGTTTCTCTCTCATTAGGCAGTAGAGACCAGACACTTCATAGGGGTGCTGTACTAGGCCTCCAAGACCAAAAACACAAGCTTGTCCAGAACCCATTCGTCCAATTTCTTAGTCAATTTCCTCCGCTTTCCTCAACAACACAAAAGACAAAAACATTTCAAATAGTAGGAAAAGGCAACTGTAAAAATCAAAATTAGCCAGGGCACTCAGCAGCAGGTGTAATATCCAAAACCCATTTGTACCTCCAGCTTCATTTCTGAAATCATTTCAGTTTTGAGGTGACAACGTCTCTTTAAATTTCAAGAACAAATAAAGCCATCAAATGTCAACTAACAATTTTTACAAGTGACATACCACACAGCACAGGAGAAAATACAAATACACAGTACCAGATCAAACAGACTTGTCACATTGTAGATTCCAGTGTAATAGAAAAAATTCAGTGTAGTGAGAAAGAAATACACAAAATCTCAGGACAACACTGCTGTAGGGCATGCCTGCCCTGTAGCATTCCCTGCTGAGTTAGTGTGGCACAGCACATACCCCCTACCTCAGTTTCCCAGCTAAGGAAGCCAATAACTTTTCTTCAGGCACTTGTGATGCTTAACTCAAAAATACCCTCTTTAGGGCTTGTCTAGTCCCTGCTAACTCAAGGCACTGCAGAAACCTTTGGACTCCTTTCATTGACTGCAGTCATCCACCATGCTACGAGGAAGCAACAATTATATTGGCCCCTTCTCCCAGCTTATTCCTTATTGGCTGAGTGAGAGAGTCAGCCTGCCCCACTTCAGGTCCCGGTAACGAGATTCTTTCTAAATGCTACTTTTTCCTGGGACCCAGTGTCTCTCTCCCCCTATCTCCTCAGGCTTTTTGTATCCCC
The DNA here is from genome assembly GCF_965140285.1 of Lepidochelys kempii. Classification (NCBI taxonomy): domain Eukaryota; kingdom Metazoa; phylum Chordata; order Testudines; family Cheloniidae; genus Lepidochelys; species Lepidochelys kempii. Next base: position 270,156,949 of record NC_136380.1, on the reverse strand, counting down.
AACTCTTAAAGGGTCATGTCATGCAACAAGGAGGACTGACCAGCAGGCACTTCTGCCCTTAAAGGGCAGACTACCCCATCACAGACACACAGTCGCCCAATACAAAGTTAAGAATCTTACAGATTATAAAAGGTCTTTCAGCAACATAATTTGTTTCCATTTAAAGTTGAGCAACATGAATTGAAACCAGCTAGAAGCATTGAAAATATCAACATCTCAAAAGTGAGAGACTGGACAAGAGCTATTTATTAGCTGGCCTCATTATGGCCTTTAACTCAGCCCAGTATGCTACCCATGGTATTTAGGCTGGACAGAGGCAACGTGCAGTACAATGGAACGCCATGGGTGGCTCTATCCAATGAGTTTGACTCCCCCTGGTTCTATTACATTTACTATCTGGAAAGCAAAACTGCTGTCCATAGCATAGGCTGTGCCATGAAGTTAATTTTTTCCTCTGTAAGCTGGTAGCATACACAGTACAAGTCAAATATTAGAACAGTAAGTTAAACACCATGGGTCCTGCCCTGTGCTTTTTAATGTTACTTTTAACAATTGCTTCTACACACTTTACTCTATTTTCCAGGCCTGAACAAATTCATATAAATCTCTTGTAGCATCCTATGTTGTTATGATTTGGCCTTTGTGGTTTTGTGGCCAGTAAGGGAAAAGAAGCAAAAGGCACATCCTGAGATAGGATGTCAGTCCAGGAACAGATGACCATTACTACCTATAATTAGAAAAAAAAAACAACCAGTCTGAGGTTCTGATTGGTTTGGGGGACTGGTAATGTGAGAAAGACTTTCACCCTACTGGATCAGTTAGGGAGTAGCTCAGGACTGCTGGACAGTTGTTACCATCAGATAGCTGCTCAATGGCTTTAGTGCAATGAGTTGGTGATCTCAGCGCAGTTCCTAGTGAGGAGGTGTCTACCTCAAAAAAAGATCTTACTAATTGGCCCCTTCCTGTCAGTCTTGACTGCAAACCCACAGAGTAAACTCTGTGGAGGAGCCTGGGACTAGAAGTGGGTCTCCCATGTTTGAGTCAGGTCAGCAACGTGTAATGCTAGTACCTATCAGGCACTGATAAACAGAGGAGGGTGCAAGCTCCAGAGCTATCTGGAAGACACTTTTCGTAAGCATCAAACATATTAAAAAATAAAAGTGGTGAGTGATGAGGGAACAGTCACGTTGGCTGCACTGTACTGTCTAAATGAAAAATACTGAATTACGGGGTTATTGGGCTCTCCGTTAAACTCATAATTTGGAATCCCAATAGTGCATGAAACAGGGTTGGTGATAATAAATATTAATAATATTTATCATGGTCAAAGATAGGTTAAATGTAATATTTGGTTGGTTTGGAAGCATCTGCAAGACAGTACAGGCCTGATTTCTGCTCTCGCCTCATTCACACAGTAATAATTCCATCAAAAGCAGTGGAGTGGCACCAGTATAAATTGGGGGTGTCTGAAAAATCAGGTCCTAAAGCTTCATGAAAGGTACAAAACATTGTATTTTAAATATACAGTTAGCAGGAATTTTGACAGTCAACTATGTAAAAGTATGTAAAACTATGTAAAACTACCAACTGAATTAGGATTACATTTATAACAGGTGAAAAATCACCATGCCATTTAAAAAGAAATATAGTCACAGTTCATTTCCCCTTAAGGCTTCCTAGAGCACGACTGCTATGGTTTCCGGTTCATAGACTTATTTGTGGAGTTACAACCCATACATCTCAAAAGGGTACTAAAATGTGACGGTCTTTTTTTGGAAGTGGCATGGGGATTTCTCATGTAATGTATGAATGAGATCTAATTTTAGCCTTGAAGCCACACACAAACTATGTTCTTTGCTGCATCTTTGTAACAGTAAAGCAGAAAATTAGGACTTGAATCTCCTGCAATTTATTCTGGTGTAAATCAGAGTCACTCCATTGAAATAAAGGAAATAAAAACCTATGTAAGAAGAGAATTAGGCTCTTAAATTTTTCTCTCTTAACTGAAAGCTTAAAATCTGAAGACTATCCTAGCATGCAGAAAAGTTGCAACCAGACCCTAAAATTGTGGACTCTGATTTTATTTGTATTTGTTTAAAAGTTGTGCGTTTCCCCCATACCCTTGATGTTCTCCTATCCCTGATAAGGCATGAATGTGGGAGGGGGTTGAATGAAGGTGCAGAGGGTGGTTTTTGTGTGTGTGTTTAATGTAAATAGTCACAGCGGGACTATGTGGTGTGTCTGTAGGGGGGTGGGGGGAGGCAGAAAAAAACATATGGTGACAGCAAAGCAGATACAGTCTTTATTAAAGGGACACTGCCAAGCTGATGTTGTAAAAGGGACTAATTTTTTTTAAAAGCAAGTCTCAGGTACAGCATCCGTCCTACAATATTTCCTGGCATTTTTTAGAAAAATTCCTTAAAAAAAAAAAGAGGGGTATCTTTGCATCTCTGCTTATTTTAGAAGTCTTTGGAGTGGGCCTGAAAGTGGCAACGTTAAATATGCTCAGGCCCATTCCCTCCCTCCTTGTGCACGATTGTCTGCAGGTACTGTCTGATGGCACTGGTGAACCCCCTCTTGCATGCACTGTGGATGAGTGTGCGTGTTATGATTTCACCACCGCCCCCCCCCCACCACCTGTGCACAAGATTGATATCATCAGGCTAGAACATGAGACCAGAAGTGCAACTGGCCCTCAACAAAACAGTGAAACTGATGACACACAAAGTGCTGTCAAATACACAAACAGCAGCTTTAGGGGGTAAAGGGGGAAGAGAAAAAGAACATTTTCCTTCTAATCTCTTTTAATTATAATGATCTTTGGGGTAGTAAAGCAACAGTAGGAAAAAGACTTTCGATGGAAATGTGGTTTTTAGCTTGACCGTGTCCCTTTAAGTTCTGTTATAATCTTAAGGAGACAGCCAGAGACCATGAAGTGTGGTTTCCATTTGCTTGTAACTCTTTTCATGTTTCCTCCAAAACAATCCAATGGCATCAGTTCTTATCAATGACTCTGACCACGCCAAGGTTCAAATATCAGCTTTTTTGTGTTAACTAAATTGGTATTTAAGAGTTGGCTGTGTCAGCTTGTAAAGATATTGTTCTGGTCTCCTTTTAGAATTAATGGTTAAATAAATGATTCTATAAGTCATTCATATTCAGGGTACGTGATCCTCCTGAAGCTGACTGTCAGGAGCTGCTGGAAAGCACTGAAAAGACTGAAAGGCCAAAAGTGGGGGACAGTTTTTGTCATTCCTAAACAAATTCCTGCAGAGAGGACACACTTAATATCATGGTCAGATTATAGGCACGGGTGGCCTGAGTCACATAAACTCATGTCCTATCTTGTCTTTTACTAGGGAAGTGTGGTAGATAGAGACTGCAAGTCCCAGAATGCAGTGTTCCATTTTGATCTGAGATGACTCTGCCAAAGGCAGTCCTAAGAATGCATTGCAGAACTCTGGTGGTCATGCTTTTGCCTTATGGATTCTGCTTGGGTCAGGATGGAACATCACATGTTAGGAACTTCAGTCTTTGTGGATGATGTCTCCCTATTGAAAGGTGAGAGCAGCCACAGTGGTCCCTACAATGTGCTAATTAGGTGTAGCTCCCCAACTAACGGAAAGTTAACAACATCACGCTGGGAGCTGCTAAGTTTGGATGCTCTTGGTTGAAGTAATTTCTTCATTTTAACTACTTTGTGCATTACATAATGTTTTGAGATAGTGCAGCTCATTTGATTGGCACTCATATGACTAACAAACATTAAACTACAGGTAGCTTGATTGTACTAAGGTAATTAAAAAGTTGCCCATGAACTACAAGTCTTCCCAGTAATCCTAGTGGGAAATAGCCTGAATTATTGTATACTATTCCCAGTCAACTGAGAATCAAAAGATTTAAATAAAGTTAAAATTTAAGGAATGTGTTTTTTGGCCTATTTAAATTTTTTCCCATAACACATTAACTTATTCTGGACTCACATTTGTACCAGTTTCCATATGCTTTTGTGTAGTGTCACAAGGTGGATTCGGCCTTTTAAGAAGGAACTGGTTCAGCCTACCTTTGCCTCATTAACAGCCTCTTGATGGGCTTGACAGAGAGCAGTTGGTCTCTATTGTAGCATTCATGCAAGGTTCATGCACTTGGCAACATTCAGGGCACACCCAGAGTGTTGTGTAGGAGCAGTGCACACACGGCTCCTCTCAAGGGCATGAACCTTGGAATCTCGCCCAGATGACATGAACCGTGGGAAGCCTCCCAGGACCAGGCTCAAGGCTCGAAAGCAAGGAATGCAGTAGATAGAAATTGGTAAATAAGAATATTATACAAAGCCAGTGTATTCCTTTTATCTGTTGGAGTATGTAATGCGCGGGGGGAGAGAGAGAAATAAAGGAGAGGGTGGAAAAGCTGACAGGCGGACCAGCCCGTCGGCAGACCAGCCTGCTTGCTTGCTTAAAGCTTGTCCTGTCTTGTATTTGAACCGCAACACTCTATAAAGAGTCAGATCGGAACAAGAAGATTATAGTGAAAAATTACAAATTCTTAGATGTGATATTTGATAACATGCTCACTTGGTGGGACCATACTGAAAATAAAGATAAAGTGCAAAGGGAGAATTAATTTAGTTCAAAGTATCTCTGAAACATCCTGTGGAGCAGATAAGAAAATGATGTAATGCTATACAAAGTGCTAATTAGACCAATTATTGATCATGGAATCCACGCCTTTAGGTCAGCAGTGAACACAAATTTTAAAAAACTAGACAAAATCTAAGCACAGGCATTGCCTATCGCATGTGGTGTCTTCATTACAACACCTCTGTGTGTACTACAGATAGCACCCAGTGAAATGCTTATTACTCGTAGAATGAAGCTCACAGAATTAACCTTTTGGGCCAAAGTACCAGGTAATAGCGAAAGTGACAACACTAAGCTCATATAAAATGATTTCTGGGAATTAAGTGGAGGCAGGGTAGGACAAAAACTCAAAATTCCCCCGTGTAAATAGGGTACAGAAGTGGATAAAAGATCTTAATGAAAAGAAAGGATTGAAAGAAACCAAAATCTATAGCTATCGGAAAATATTCTATCACTGAAAACCACCCCCCCCCCGAAATAGATGTGGAATAATGACATAAATAAAAGGAAAAGAATGATAAATACACAAGAGATAGCAAATCAGTACATTCGTGAGAAGTGGTGATGCTATTGCCAAAGTTATACAGACTGCTTCAAAGAGAAAGGAACAGGAAGAGCAGGAACAGCTTTCTGCATGCCTTCAGTTGGACTCAAGAAAGCCATAAGGCTAACTAACTCTGTATCGGTCTTTACAGCGGAGCTGACAGCAGAGGCGAGGTGTGTGTGTGTGGAGGGAGAATGCTGGTTTCATGTGCCACCGCAGATTTGCTGCCTGGCTTCAGTAACCCTGTTGAAGCTGGCTGCTGCCCTCACTCTGTTCCCCCCACTATCGGCAGGCATGGGTTGTCTCTGGCTGACAGGGATTATGTTAGCACTAAATTGGGCTTTAGGTGTGCAGCCAGCTGCCGTGGCCATCCTGTCTGATTCCTTATCAAAGTTTCAGGCAATTTACAATAGCAAGTCTGACAACAGAAATTACATTCTGAATGAAATATTATTGCTAACAACTGAACTGGTGCAATTGGATATAACCAAAATACTAGCATGGATCCCAGAGCACGTAGGGATAGCAGACAATGAACTGGAGGACAAACAGACAAAAAGGGCTATTAATCATTAACAAGTTAACCTAGGGATCCCCTTAAGCAAACCAGAATTTAAACACCTAATAAAAAATGAGCGAAGGAAGGAATGGCATCAAATGTGGGCAAACAAAACAAAAGGGGACAATTCCAAGTATGCCCAACCGTTGAAGATGTTCATCTAATCCTCTGGCGCGGCTGTACCTCCCCAGCCCCGTCCCCAGCCCTGTCCTCTGGCGGGGCTGCTATACAGACGGAGGATACCGTGCGTGGAAGGGCTGGGGCGGTACTGCACGGCGGTCAAAGACACAGGAAGTGAGTCTGCTATGCTACAAAACCAAAGAAGAAGAAGAAACAGGAGGAAGAAGCTGGGGCAGAGGCTACAGTGAACAGGAGACCCTGGCAGGAGAATCTCTACTGAGGGAAGAGTTTGGGGCTGAAGGGCCACTTGGACACTGTGAAAAACTGCAGTTAGAAAGACCTAGGAGTTTCTGCAGAGATAAAGGGCAGAGAAAGACTCCAGGTAGGAAGATCTGAGAGTGAATGCTCAAAAGAGATCAGGGAGTGGTGGAGGAGCCCAGGGTGGGCTAAGGGGAGAGACTGAGCGTATCCTGGGAAGGGCTGAAAAGCTGTGTCCAACTTCGAAACTTGACAGCAGACAGACCTCAGGCAGGAGCGGCTTTGCCCAGCCTGAATGGGGGGAGACTGTGTTTTTTTTGGAATACTATGTTAATAAAACCAGATCCCCACAAAGGGGTGTTGTTATTGGACACATAATGCTCTGTGGAGTTACTGAAGAGCCCCAAGTGAAGGGGGAACTGAGGCAGGGTACTACAGATCCACCCCAGGCCATGAAGAGGCAGTCAGGAAGTAGAAAGCTATTGCATGTAGAGTTCCAGGAGCTGAGATGATTCACAGAAAATCAAAGATTGATGGTAAATGGAAGCCTATATGTAACCCTACTTGCTCCAACTCTTCTCTCTTCCTTGGTTACATGTACCTGCTGCAGCCTGAAGGCAACACAAATCACAGGAAGTGGACTTCTCTGTCCACGCCCCTTCACCAAGACTGAGTGGGTGGTACAGGGCCAATAAACACTTTACCCTTCAGCACCTCTCCTGAGAGGTAATGGGGTTCTCTTCTCTTTGGGAATGTCTGCAGGGCAGCTGGCAGGGTTAAGGACAATAAGATGGAGTTTCTTAATTATATTAGGAACAAAATAAATCTTAGCAGTGGTATAGACCCATTCCTAGAGAGATATGCTAAAATTATTAATAATGATGCCAAAAAGGCAGAAATGTTCAATAAATATTTCTGTCCTGTATTTGGAAAGCAGTGTGATGATATACTTGTGTCATATGAGGATGATGAAGTACTTAACAGTCCATTAGTAACTGAGGAGGATGTTACAGGTAATTGGGTGAAATTTAATGGCCTGTGATATATACAGGAAGTCAGACTAAAGCCTGAAGGGACCATTAGATCATTAAACTCCATGAATCACGGTATCTTAACAAAAACAAGATTTATTAAAAAAGACAATGTAATTTAAACTAAAGAAATTGTTCATTTAACATTTCTAGACACTTCTAGATACCTCTCATAAGCTAAACCAGATGGGGCATTCTCAGCCACATTACAAAGTTAAAAAGAAAAGTCAATAGCTTTAATCCCTTGAAAGCAATCCCCTCTCACATCAGACTGGCAGCTTCTCTGACTACCCTGATATCAACTCATCTGGTGATATCTTCAGGACCTGCTTAGCAAGTTTAAAAATGGTGTCCCCTGTTACATACACTGTTATCCCGCTGCCTCAGAAAGAGACATGTTTGTGCTTTGCAGGATATCAGCTCCCTGGCACCATCAGTCTGTTAGGTACCTAATTATTCATGGTTCTGCCAGCCCTTACTTGGCCTTGCTGGTAACAACAGGTGTACCCAGCCCCTGAACCCCTCTGAAATTGTCCCTTGTAGTATCCAGCCCTGTCACTGGACACTCACAGAAATTTCCAGGTTTGCTGTCCCAAAGGGAACAATATACACACAGCATGACGGGTACAACTCAGGATCAGATCCTTTATAACATCACAGCACTGAGATACATTTATAGTGAAAATAATTAAGTTTATCATCAAAGGCTAAGAATTAGGAAATAGTGAATAAGGATAATGATGGAAACAGAAATGGTTACATTAAACACAATATGTAACATGCTTCTTAGACTCTAAATGCAACTTATAAAGGCCACAAGCCTTGTCTAAAGTAATTCTCACCTAAAGCAATCTCCCAGCATCACCAACCGATATGGCTGGGATCCAACTTTCATGAATGCAAAAAGCACTGTCCTTTTTGTTTCCTCAGTGAAGGATATAGATGTGTCCTTTTGCTTCTCCTTGGTTTGTCCCAGAGTCAGGATGACCCCTGTGGTTTCTTTGGTGGTGTGTTGGCTTCAGGTTGTTTTCACAAACTCATGTTGATACTGCATGCAAAATGGGCTTCCATTGTGCTGATTTACAATGCTTCATCTACATATGAACTTAGGCAGCCAAGTGAACATACATCGCTTTGTCTGGCACAACCTTGTTGTCAATTCTGTGTAGGACACAGACTTTAAAATGTATTTTCAGGGCATATATGCAACTCCTTAAATATCTGTACATACTTCTTGCAATGATTATGAGGATTAGTGAGACATAAGCTTTTATTAGACACCTGACACCATCTGTTTTGGGTAAATCCTATGAAAGCAGTGTGTTAGGTGTAGTGAATTTGTCAGGCCTGATAGGTGTTGCTGTTAGAGAACAGTTAACCCTTTGCCAGCAGCACTGAGGGGCTCTTAGAATCACATACACATTGTAATTTCCATAACAGTTTTTGTTTTGCACTTGTAACCCAGTACTCCTGGGTGGATGATCAGCAACAGGGACTGAACTTGGCATCTCTGCACCTAAAGAATGAGCCTCTGCTGTCTGAGCTAGAAGACCCAGATCTGTTAGCTAAGAAGGTAGCAGGCTCATCAACCTCTAGCTGTGGCCCAACCATCATTACTGCTCTGAGTGGGTTACACAGTTTAAGTGGCAAATTTCTGAACATTCTAAATCTGTGCTTATGATTTTGCACACATCATCATTTGAATATGCACATGGCATTTGTCCTGGTCAGATGGTTAGGCTTCTGATTCAACTGAAAGTGCTGCGCAGGTGCCACTTTCACATGCAGATTTGGGGTTTGTGTACTGTACCCAAGAAGGTAGGTTGACAGACCATGGAAGAGTTCCAGGTGGTTCAGTACACAGCTGCCTCCCTATAAACTAGCACATGCTGACAAGAGTAAGTTACCACAGTACTCTGCTGAATACAGTGGGTGCCAGTGAAACTAGTGAGGATGGGAGATGGAATCTTTTCTACGGCTGTGGTCCAGCAGCAGAACTAATTTCTGCAGGAAATTAGAACAGCCACCAGTCTCATAGCAGCAAGACAAAATGTAAATCTCACTTCTTCCTCTTAGGTCTCTAATGCTAATAAATAATAATACAACCTCCCAGTAGCTCAGGATGTAGGGGGAAGAGAACCAGAGATCAGATCAACCTTAATTAGACAAGCTGTGCAAGGACAAAGTACATGCAAGTGACCTGAAGAAGACCTCTGCGAAGCTTGAAAGCTTGTATCTTCCACCAACAGAGGTTGGTCCAATAAAACAAGATTACCTCACCGACCTTTCTCCCTGCAAGTATGAAGGGTTCTCAGATACCACAGCAAGGCGCACAGCAAGAATACCTAGAAAAGTAAAGTTGCATAATTCAGTAAGTCACAGTCAGGGCCGGCTCTAGGCCCTGGTCTACACTAAGACTTTAGGTCGAATTTAGCAGTGTTAAATCGATGTAAACCTGCACCCGTCCATACGATGAAGCCCTTTATTTCGACTCAAAGGGCTCTTAAAATCGATTTCCTTACTCCACCCCTGACAAGTGGATTAGTGCTTAAATCGGCCTTGCTGGGTCGAATTTGGGGTACTGTGGACACAATTCGATGGTATTGGCCTCCGGGAGCTATCCCAGAGTGGTCCATTGTGACCGCTCTGGACAGTGCTCTCAACTCAGATGCACTGGCCAGGTAGACAGGAAAAGAACTGCGAACTTTTGAATCTCATTTCCTGTTTGGGCAGTGTGGCAAGCTGCAGGTGACCATGATGGAGTCCCAGAATTGCAAAAGAGCTCCAGCATGGACCGAACGGGAGGTACGGGATCTGATCGCTGTATGGGGAGAGGAATCCGTGCTATCAGAACTCCGTTCCAGTTTTCGAAATGCCAAAACCTTTGTCAAAATCTCCCAGGGCATGAAGGACAGAGGCCATAACAGGGATCCGAAGCAGTGCTGCGTGAAACTTAAGGAGCTGAGGCAAGCCTACCAGAAAACCAGAGGGGCGAACGGCCGCTCCAGGTCAGAGCCCCAAACATGCCGCTTCTATGATGAGCTGCATGCCATTTTAGGGGGTTCAGCCACCACTACCCCAGCCGTGTTGTCTGACTCCTTCAATGGAGATGGAGGCAACACGGAAGCAGGTTTTGGGGACGAAGAAGATGATGATGATGAGGTTGTAGATAGCTCACAGCAAGCAAGCGGAGAAACCGGTTTTGCCGACAGCCAGGAACTGTTTCTCACCCTGGACCTGGAGCCAGGTACCCCCCGAACCTACCCAAGGCTGCCTTCTGGACCCGGCAGGGGGAAAAGGGACCTCTGGTGAGTGTACCTTTTAAAATACTATACATGGTTTAAAAGCAAGCATGTGAAAGGATTAATTTGCCCTGGCATTCGTGGCTTTCCTGGATGTACTCCCAAAGCCTTTGCAAAAGGTTTCTGGGGAGGGCAGCCTTATTGTGTCCTTTATGGTAGGACACTTTACCACTCCAGGCCAGTAACACGTACTTGGGAATCATTGTACAACAAAGCATTGCAGTGTATGTTTGCTGGCGTTCAAACAACATCTGTTCTTTATCTCTCTGTGTTATCCTCAGGAGAGTGACATATCATTCATGGTCTCCTGGTTGAAATAGAGTGCTTTTCTTCAGGGGACATTCAGAGGAGCCCGTTCCTGCTGAGCTGTTTGCCTGCAGCTGAACAGAAATGTTCCCCGCTGTTAGCCATGGGGAGGGGGGAGGGTTGAGGGGGTAGCCACACGGTGGGGGGAGGCAAAATGCGACTTTGTAACGAAAGCACATGTGCTATGTATGTAATGTTAACAGCAAGGTTTACCCTGAAAGAGTGTAGCGACTGTTTTATAAAATGTGTCTTTTTAAATACCGCTGTCCCTTTTTTTTTCTCCACCAGCTGCATGTGTTTCAATGATCACAGGATCTTCTCCTTCCCAGAGGCTAGTGAAGATTAGAAAGAAAAAAAAACGCACTCGCGATGAAATGTTCTCTGAGCTCATGCTGTCCTCCCACACTGACAGAGCACAGACGAATGCGTGGAGGCAAATAATGTCAGAGTGCAGGAAAGCACAAAATGACCGGGAGGAGAGGTAGCAGGCTGAAGAGAGTAAGTGGCGGGCTGAAGACAGGGCTGAAGCTCAAATGCGGCAGCAGCGTGATGAGAGGAGGCAGGATTCAATGCTGAGGCTGCTGGAGGACCAAACCAGTATGCTCCAGTGTATGGTTGAGCTGCAGCAAAGGCAGCTGGAGCACAGACTGCCACTGCAGCCCCTCTGTAACCAACTGCCCTCCTCCCCAAGTTCCATAGCCTCCACACCCAGACGCCCAAGAACACGGTGGTGGGGCCACCGGCCAACCAGCCACTCCGCCACAGAGGATTGCCCAAAAAAAGAAGGCTGGCATTCAATAAATTTTAAAGTTGTAAACTTTTAAAGTGCTGTGTGGCATTTTCCTTCCCTTCTCCACCACCCCTCCTGGGCTACCTTGGTAGTCGTCCCCCTATTTGTGTGATGAATGAATAAAGAATGCATGAATGTGAAGCAACAATGACTTTATTGCCTCTGCAAGCAATGATTAAAGGGAGGAGGGGAGGGTGGTTAGCTTGAAGGGAAGTAGAGTGAACCAAGGAGCAGGGGGTTTCATCAAGGAGAAACAAAGAGAACTTTCACACCGTAGCCTGGCCAGTCATGAAACTGGTTTTCAAAGCTTCTCTGATGCGTACCGCACCCTCCTGTGCTCTTCTAACCGCCCTGGTGTCCAGCTGCATGTAACCAGCAGCCAGGTGATTTGCCTCAACCTCCCACCCCGCCATAAACATCTCCCCCTTACTCTCACAGATATTGTGGAGCACACAGCAAGCAGTAATAACAGTGGGAACATTGGTTTCTCTGAGGTCTAAGCAAGTCAGTAAACTGCGCCAGCGCGCCTTTAAACGTCCAAATGCACATTCTACTACCATTCTGCACTTGCTCAGCCTGTAGTTAAACAGCTCCTGACTACTGTCCAGGCTGCCTGTGTACGGCTTCATGAGCCATGACATTAAGGGGTAGGCTGGGTCCCCAAGGATACATATAGGCATTTCAATGTCCCCAACCGTTATTTTCTGGTCTGGGAATAAAGTCCCTACCTGCAGCTTTTGAAACAGACCAGAGTTCCTGAAGATGCGAGCGTCATGCACCTTTCCCGGCCATCCCACGTTGATGTTGGTGAAACGTCCCTTGTGATCCACCAGAGCTTGCAGCACTACTGAAAAGTACCCCTTGCGGTTTATGTACTCGGCGGATTGGTGCTCCGGTGCCAAGATAGGGATATGGGTTCCGTCTATGGCCCCACCACAGTTAGGGAATCCCATTGCAGCAAAGCCATCTAGTGTGACCTGCACATTTCCCAGGGTCACTACCCTTGATATCAGCAGATCTTTGATTGCGTGGGCTACTTGCATCACAGCAGCCCCAACAGTAGATTTGCCCACTCCAAATTGATTCCCAACTGACCGGTAGCTGTCTGGCGTTGCAAGCTTCCACAGGACTATTGCCACTCGCTTCTCAACTGTGAGGGCTGCTCTCATCTTGGTAGTCATGCGCTTCAGGGCAGGGGAAAGCAAGTCACAAAGTTCCATGAAAGTGCCCTTATGCATACGAAAGTTTCGCAGCCACTGGGAATCGTCCCAGACCTGCAACACTATGCGGTCCCACCAATCTGTGCTTGTTTCCCGAGCCCAGAATCGGCGTTCCATAGCATGAACCTGCCCCATTAGCACCATGATGCATGCATTGGCAGAGAAATCTGTGTCCATGTCCTGATCACTCACGTGACCGCACTGACATCGCCTCCTTGCCTGGTATCACTCTGCCAGGTTCTGGTGCTGCATATACTGCTGGATAATGTGTGTGGTGTTTAATGTGCTCCTAATTGCCAAAGTGAGCTGAGCGGCCTCCTTGCTTGCCTTGGTATGGCGTCCGCACAGAAAAAAGGCGCGGAACGATTGTCTGCTGTTGCTCTGATGGAGGGAGGGGCGACTGATGACATGGCTTACAGGGTTGGCTTCAGGGAACTAAAATCAACAAAGGGGGTGGCTTTACATCAAGGAGTATTTCAGGCAGGACTTCACGGAGGGTTCCAATAAGAAATGGTGCACCTAAGTTATTGTTCTTATTGGAACAAGGAGGTTAGTCTGGCCTCTCATTGATACATGGCTAGATTTACCTCACTGCACCTTCTCTGTGAGTGACTGCAGTGTGACCTAGAGGAATGAGTCCCCTAGACGGGTGGGTGGGGGGAAGCAAATGAATACAAAACAAATCTGGTCTATTTCTTGTTTTGATCCACTCCATCTATCTTTTACATCTTTGGCTGGCAGCAGACGGTGCAGAAGGACTGCATGCCATCCACATCTCATGGCTGCCCGGCAGAAGATGATGCAATAGGTCTGCTAGCAAACCGTATCGTCTGCCTGCTCACCATAAGACGGTTTAATAGGACTGACTGCAGGACTAAAGAGAATGACCTGGTCAAGTCACTCCAAATTTAGTCTCTGCGCCATATCTGCCCAGGCGCTCCTGGTCGACGTGGCCAGGAGCACCTCGGACAAGATGATGACGGCTACCAGTCGTACTGTACCATCTGCTGCCACAAGGCAAGGGGTTGGTACTGCTGTGTAGCAATGCAGTACCACGTCTGCCAGCACCCAGGAGACATAGGGTGACGGTTACCTGAGTGGGCTCCATGCTTGCCGTGGTATGGCGTCTGCACAGGTAATTCAGGAAAAAAGGCGCGAAACGATTGTCTGCCCTTGCTTTCATGGAGGGAGGGAGGGAATGGGGGCCTGACGATATGTACCCAGAACCACCCGCGACAATGTTTTAGCCCCATCGGAGTGCTCCATTGTGACTGCTCTGGACAGCACTTTCAACTCAGATGCACGATTGTTTGCCGTTGCTCTGATGCAGGGAGGGGCGACTGAGGACACGGCTTACAGGGTTGGTTTCAGGGAGCTAAAATCAACAAAAGGGGTGGCTTTATATCAAGGAGTATTTCAGGCAGGACTTCACGGATGGTTCCAATAAGAAATGGTGCACCTAAGTTATTGTTCTTATTGGAACAAGGAGGTTAGTCTGGCCTCTCATTGATATATGGCTAGATTTACCTCGCTGCACCTTCTCTGTGAGTGACTGCAGTGTGACCTAGAGGGATGAGTCCCCTAGACAGGGGAGGGCGGGAAGCAAATGAGTACAAAACAAATCTGGTCTATTTATTGTTTTGATCCACTCCATCTATCTTTTACATCTTTGGCTGGCAGCAGACGGTGCAGAAGGACTGCATGCCATCCACATCTCATGGCTGCTCGGCAGAAGATGGTGCAATACGACTGCTATCCATCCTCATCTTTTGCCTGCCCGGCAGAAGATGGTACAGTACGACTGCTAGCAAACCGTATCATCTGCCTGCTCACCATAAGACGGTTCAATAGGACTGACTGCAGGACTAAAGAGAATGACCTGGTCAAGTCACTCCAAATTTAGTCTCTGCGCCCATGTCTGCCCAGGCGCTCCTGGCCGACGTGGCCAGGAGCACCTCGGACATGATGATGACGGCTACCAGTCGTATTGCACCGTCTGCTGCCAGAAGGCAATGGGTTGCTGCTACTGTGTAGCAATGCAGTACCGCGTCTGCCAGCACCCAGGAGACATACGGTGACGGTTACCTGAGCGGGCTCCATGCTTGCCGTGGTATGGCGTCTGCACAGGTAACTCAGGAAAAAAGGCGCGAAACAATTGTCTGCCCTTGCTTTCACGGAGGGAGGGAGGGAACGGGGGCCTGATGATATGTACCCAGAACCACCTGCGACAATGTTTTAGCCCCATCAGGCATTGGGATCTCAACCCAGAATTCCAATGGGCAGCGGAGACTGCGGGAACTGTGGGATAGCTACCCACAGTGCAATGCTCCGGAAGTCGACTCTAGCCTCGGTACTGTGGAAGCACTCCGCCGAGTTAATGCACTTAATGCACTTAGAGCATTTTCTGTGGGGACACACACACTCGAATATATAAAACCGATTTCTAAAAAACAGACTTCTATAAATTCGACCTAATTCCGTAGTGTAGACATACCCTAAGTTTTTTGGCCACCCCTTATTTTGGCTTTTACACATTTGCACTTTGCAATGTTTTTGTTTTGTCTGTTTAAAATAAAAAAAATGAAAACAGAGAATTTGTAGTTAGTGAAATAAAACAATTCCCTACTAGTATATTCATTTAATTTTAACAAAATCACAGTTAAAACAATTTGGGTTCAACTATACACTGTAATGAAAAACGTGAGTGTCTTCCGGTGCACCCAGTTTCTCATAAATTAAAAGAATTTATATGAACGGAATTTTTCTGGTTTTTATACTTGCATAGTCTTTTAATAATTCAGTGAAATCTAAATTTTTTGCAATGGTACTTTCAAGTGAAGTTAATGCGAGTCCTGACAAACGATTCTGAGACATGGTGGACCTCAAATAATTTTTTAGTAATTTCCGTTTTGAGAAACTGCGCTCACCAGAAGCCACTGATACTGGTAATGTTAAAAGAATGCGTAATGCTATAGCAGTGTTTGGAGTGAGGTGCTCAGGGCTGTACATCCCACCCATAGGCCCCCAGCCCGATCTCAGACCCAGCCCCACCCCCGCAGAGGGGACAGTAACCGACAAAACAGCTGGGGAGCAGGTCAGCCGTGGGGACGGGGGAGGACCAGGGGCACCCACCCAGCACTGAGCCGGTCGGGGCAGCGGGTCCCTTACTGGCCGTGGGTCCTGCTCCGATCCCGGGCTCCGCTTGGCTCCAGCTCCTCCGCCACTTGTGACACATGCGGCAGGGTGGGCGGGGGAGCTGCATCACCCCACTCCCCCCAGCAGCAGGAGGCCAGGGCAGGGACCACCCCCGACCGGGACCCCCACGCTGAGCTCACTGCCCCGCCCCCACGCAGGGGCTCATTGGCTGACTGAGCAGGGCTGGGAGCGGGGTGGGGGGGGGAAAGGATGGCCAGAACGCCACTCCTGGAAACGTGCCGCCCTAAGCACGCGCTTGCTTTGCTGGTGCCTAGAGCCGGTCCTGGTCACAGTGAGTATCTTAGCCCCTAGTGGGATTTAGTGAGGCTCACTAGGTCGTGAGTCACTGGAGTATAGTTGTAAATAGTTATAAAATAGCATTTCAACAAAAATACTGAGGTGGTTTTGAGATGGGGAGTGGGGAAGTGAAATTACCCAGGTTATTGCAGATCCTATTTAGGACAGAGGAAATGAAAATTGAACAAAAAAACCCAAACAAACAAACAAACAAAAAAACGGCTGGAAAGGATTCCCCTCCCCTGCTTTAGTAAACCATTAAAAATATGAAACCAGCACAGAGCCATTGGGTCTTATCTGCATTTTATCTTCTACCCATTGTGTGCTATAGTCTTCACTGGTGAAGTAGTTTAGTATTTTGTTAAGCCTTCTGCAGGTTCTGTAAGATGGGGAAAACATATTGTAATGCAGGTTCTCTTCATTGTCTTCAGGATCTTACAAATCCCACTACAGGGCTTTCCACTTTTCACATTCTCTCAGATCAGATTTGATTCGAATTGAAAGATGCAGGATGCCTGCAACAACAAGTAAAGTCATAAAAAGCTGTGACAAAGCTGAAGGAAATAGTAAAATTTAAAAACTCAGCATTTACACACTGCTTGGCCTTTATTCCTGTTGATTTGCCACATCCCATAGCAAAGGATTTCTGGGATAAATTAACACCAGTGAGGGTTCAATGCAAAGACAGAGGTGAGACCATGGCCCTATATAGTAATATTAAGGCATATATCCACTGTAGGGTGCAGCTATTGAAAGACAACCAGATGCTTGAGTAGATCAGGTATTCTATCAAGGAGGGGGCAGTGATACACATTCTCTGTGGGAGGACAATGGTGTCTTTATGATATCGCTGTCCAATGCATATGTTCCTTTGTACCTGGACAGACTTGGGACTTCTCTGATATTGCAACATTACTATATTAGGTAGAGGGAAGAGGATGGGGAAGAGAGAGATGCAGAATCTCATTAAAAATTAACACAGTTTATATATTCATAGTGGTAAGTGCCTCATGAAAGAGACCATGTTGTATCTATCTATAAAGTGCCATACGCACTGTCTGAGTTATAATCCATGAAAATGCCTAACTTAATGTATCTTTTAGACGTCCAATCCTAGGCAGCAAACGGTGAATAATGAAAGGTGTTTGCTTCCTTCTTTTGTAAATTGCACAAAGTTAATTATACTCTATTATTAATCAGCATGACAAGAGGGTATGAATAATGGTGATTTAATTTTGCACAGTGTGGTGTTAGATAGATGGGTAAAAGGCTGTCACTGAAATTAGGCTTGCATTGATACACCGTCATTTACAATGTGTATTTTTTATATAGTACAATTATATTTATATACAATATTATGTTGTTGCTTGTTTAGATGATTAGCAAGTAAATTTACTCAATTTATTTTGCTTATTTTATAAATGAATCTACAGTAAAAATTAAAGAAAACAAATGGTAAATGACTCTATATACACACATGAGAGAGATGGAAAAGCCAACTACTCTATCGGTATAGTGGGAGCACTAGTTATTTTGGTGTGAGATTTTTGAAAGCCAGGTTGCACTTCTCTTCCATAATCGGAACCAAAAATATAATTTATAGGACACCAACATAATCTGAAGAACATAGAAGCAGCATCTACTAACAAAGCAGTAAGTATTGTACCATTGCATACGTCTGAATGATGTCATTACTTCTTGTCCTCTATTCTGTAGCCATGACAGCATCTAAAAACAGCAGAGATAATCAAGTGCCATGTTTATTATTTCTCATCCTTGAAACTGCAGTCTGTGATTCTGCAATGCAAAACTATTAGAAATACTGTAGACTATTAGGTACTAAGAATTATGACAGTCATCTTCTAAGAATAACACCTGGTTCTAGACCAAGGGTGGGCAAACTTTTTCCCCTGAGGGCCATATCGGGCAATACAAATTGTATGGTGGGCCATGAATACTCACAAAATTGGGATTGGGGTACGGGAGGGGGTGCAGGCTCTGGGGTGGGGTTGGTGCTCTGGGCTAGGACTGAGGATATTGGAGAGAGGGAGGAGGATCAGGGCTGGGGCAGGGGGTTGGGGTGTTGGGAGAGGCTGAGGGTGCAGGCTCAGAGCGACGCTTACCTCAAGTGACTCCCGGAAGCAGTGGCATGTCCCTTCTCTGGCTCCTACATGGAGGCGCAGCCAGGCGGTTCTGCAAGCTACTCCATCTGCAGGCACTGCATGTAGCAGCCGGAGCAGGGCCATGCTGTGGCTTCCGAGAACCGTGTTTTGCAGCCCCCAACCCAGCGCCCCAGCTGGAGCGGGGCTGACCCACGTGGTGTGGCCTCGACCCAGGGCCCTGGCCAGAATGGGGCTGAGCTGAGTGGTGTGGTTCACGGGCCAGCTTAAAACAACTCACGGGCCGTAGTTTGCCCATATCTGTTCAAGACAGAGACTCAGGCCTAGGTCTGTGCATTCCTTTTTAGGCACTAAGACCCAAATAAATAAGTCTAAATCAATTTTGGAGCTAGATGCAGTTATTTTGATTATAAATATTACACAACTAATGCATTGCACATTTAAATACATGTAAATAGGGTAGGGGCCGTGATTTTGTATCAAACCCCTACAGCTACTACGAACTCAGGAATAACTCACTGCATTTGAGAGGAAAAATGATCAAGAGATGAGGGTGCTAGCTTCTCTCTCTTAAAACAGGAGAGTAATTCCCTGCTCTGCCACAGACTTCTTATGTGATCTTGGGTAAGTCACTTAGCCTCCCTGTGCTTCAGTTCCCTGACTGTAAAATAGGGGTAATACTCCTTATCTCAGAGAGGGCTTCTGAGGATAAATACATTGCAGATTATGAGGAGCTCAGACATTATGGTAAAGGCAGCCATCAAAGTACCTAAAATAGATTAAACATAAGAATCTATTTTCTGAGACAGTGAATAATAGACAAGATGCCAAGAATGCTTGTCGCTGCCCCTGCCCGCAGTCCCATGGGGGCTACCAGATCTAACTTCAACTCACGTAGGCACTAGAAAATAAGGGTCTGACTTTAAGCCCACTGAAGTCAAAGGGAGTCTTTTGATTAACTTCAATGAGCTTTGGATCAGATCTAAATTAAAAATCTTCTGTGGCTTAACTCTTCATTCAGTTAATGAAAGTATTAACTGTTCTTATTTTTTATTATATGCTGAATGATTTTCTTTGCCCTCCGTTTTTAAATTTTTTAAACAAGCACATTTGAAGAGATGTAAGGTACCTACTACACAATTTAAAGTGATGCTATTAGATCAAATTTGCATTTGTGAAAAATTTACATTTTGAAAAACTGAGCTTTTATAAATCCTCAGAGTAACAGAAATGCTTCCCAGAGATTTTTTCTTAATTCAAAAATTCCACTGGAAACCAATTAAAATAAAATATGAACGCACACAAATTCACATCTCCCTGCAGTATTTGCAGCATGGAGAGCCTGAAATTGCAACTGACTATGTGCAAAGGTGAAAGTTATTCAGATTGAGGAAAATGCAAGGAGTAAACAGCAGAAATTGAGATAAAATAAGATATTCAGCCAGCACATAAGGAATATTTGTAATACTGTTAATTTTTGTTTTTAAATACACCGCCAAATTTTGCTGACTTGCAACCCCAGTAGCCCATAATTTTTAATTTGACATTGTCTCTGACTTGATGACAGGACAGAATACAGATGGACTTGTTAGATGTATTTTATAATGCTTCTTAGGGTTCTAACTCTCACAGCAGACCAGATTGAGCCAGTAGAGACTGCATTTCCAAAGCTTTAATTTCTTTCCCCCAAAAGTGAAAGTTTAAGAGATTTTGACAGAGCCATTATATTAGAAAACTGAATCCAGATTTCCTATGTATTTGTTAGAAATTAGATTAAGAAGCTTTAAAGTACCTATTTAACTCTGCTAGTTATACAAATGGCAGCTTATTGCTCAATGGATATGCTCACTATACTCTACATTGTATCGGCATAATTTAGTGACAAAAATAAGTTTTGATTTTTTTATACCTATTGGCAGTGACTAGCAGATTTAGGTATGGTGAGAGAACTGCTTTATTTTCTGACTCTGACTTGTTTACCAAGTTCCAACTGCAGAATCTCTATGATGTGTAGGCTAAAGAAAACATATCTTCTTTCATATCCTGGACAGAGTGTGATAACTGGCAGTTAGAAAGTCTCTGGCTGTGTCTACACTGCAGTGTAAGTCCAGGATTCAAACTCAGGCTCATGCCTAAACTCCCCTTCCACCTACACACAAATTGTGCTAAGCCAGGTTCCCAGAGCCACACCATCCCCTCTAGACTTGTGCTCTGGGAGTCCACCAAAAGTATCCCACAATCCCAGGGGCTGACTTTCTTTGTCCTGTGGACAGCCAAGTTTGTTCACACTGTAACACGAAAAATGGGCTAGAGTAGTTATATTTTGGGAGGGTGCTAGGAAGTCTGGAATATGGGTGGTTGGACTTGAGCCCGCATAATGCAGTGTAGATGCTGGAACCCAGGGTTCAATAATTCCTGACCTGGGGTTACAAATTAGTACAGATGCTCAAGCCTTAGACCAACAAACCCAGGGTTTGCTAACTTGACTTCTACTAACCTTGGATTTACATTGCAACGTACCCTCTTTCTACTTGTCAACTAGCCAAATGCTAGTTGGAAGCCACTGAAACACAAGGTGGGAAGGAGTTGTATAATTTGTATAGTCATGACCTCTTTCTATGTGCTGTCTGAAGAGTAAGTTCTGTTACATGTCCATGAACAATATCCAGAATAAAGAATCCAAAGTAAACTCAAAAGAGCTACTAGCTCTAGATCTTGCACTGAGTCCTGTGACCAGGGAAGCTGTTTGAAACATAATACATACATGCTCATTTTTGTTAGTATACAGTAGGCACCCTACACTGGTGAAAAAGATAGATAGATTAGCTAGTTCTAGTTGTGATGGGTTCCCCCCTTCGGGGTGCCAATTGGAACTGGGGTATGATTGAGGCCTCTGACCCACCAGCCTGGGCTCCCACTCACTTGGTAACGCTGTGACAAGCTGCAGACATGCTCCCGGGCTCACCCTTTCACCAGCACACAAGTAGGGAGACCCAGCTGCAGCTACACACACTGATACTGAAATCAGCTCTGAATGGGAAGGCTTAGCTAAGACACCTCCCAGTTCCTAAGGCACACACCCATTCTGGAGGGGAAACTCAAAATTATACCATCTTGCGCTGCACAGAGAACTGTACAGCATAAGCTCATAAAATTAACCCCCTCCCTCAATGTGGAGAGAGATATGCAACAGCTTTTTGCCCCCAGTTCTGATTTCCACATACTGGTTTTACACAAACCAGAACAAGTTTATTAATTATAAAAGATAGATTTTAAGTGATTATAAGGGATAGCAAACAGATCAAAGCAGATTACCTAGCAAATAAACAAAAACACAGTCTAAGCTTAAAATACACTAAAGAAATCAGATATGAGTAGCAAGTTCTCACCCTAATTGTTGGTTTAGACAGTTTGGAGAGATTCTTGAGGGCAAGCTGCACTTGCTTACAGCTTAAAACTCCAGGTGTTCCTTTCACAGACTAGAAATCCCTCTAGCCTGTGTTCAACCCTTCTCCCCCAATTCAGTCCTTGTTTCTCAGGTGTTTCCAGCTGTCATCTTGGGCAGGGAGTCAGTGAAGAAGCAGCATAATGATGTCACTCCCCTGCCCTAAGTAGCTTTTGCGTACGGTGGGAACTTTGTATCCCAGTTTGATTCCCACACCCAGTCAGTGGAAAAACCCTAGTATTCTATGATGGAGTACAGTACAAGGTGACTTGGTCACATGTCTCTGTAGGGCCATAGCAGCCATGACTCAGAGGCTGTTTGTAGCATCCTCAGAAAGGCTCCCCAGTGGAAGATTAGCATATTCTAAGACCTATTGTTCTCCCTAATGGCCCTTCCCGCCAGCCATCTAGACTGATTGCATTCTGTCTAGTGGGTGTTCCCCAAGTGTAAATACATTTGTAATAGATGAATAGACAATATTCCTAACTTCAGATACCAAAATGATACATGCATACAAATAGGATAATCATACTCAGTAAATCATAACCTTTCCAGTGATATCTCACGTGACCTATATTGCATTAAGTACATCATAGTCATGCCATAATTATATCATAATAATATCTCTATGAAGAATATGGGGCAATGTGTCATACTAGTTATTCAGACTTGGCCCACAACGTACTATTCTGCTGGTTATCCAGATTCAGAAGCCCAACTCTGAATTCTAGTTTCTCGTGCTGGCAGGTGCTAGCAGAATCATGAAGGCACTGTAGAATTGTGGGGACAGAAGGCCCAGTGTTCATGTGTTTTGCTCAGTGGCTGTCAGCAGGTGCTACAGGCATAGTCAAGACAGAATCAGAAAGAACAAGGTCTGGATTATAATGAGAATGCTCAGAGGAGCCAAATAAAGGGATACCAAACAATAAAAACATCCCACTTGGACCAACGTTTGTCTGCAGCATCACTGGTTCATGGAGGGAAGAACCTCTCTGGCATTCATCCCCAGGCAAGAGAAAGCGCACGCTCAAGCACTGGCATCTCAAAGGGAAAAGAATGAAGGAGCGAAACAGTTCACTCAACTGCAAAGGTACAAACATCAATATTACAGCAACCAATTATTCTGTAGCAGTGCTACTTCTAATTAAAAATTGCTAAGATCGTCTGGCACGCTGTGGCCCTCATTTTGCTGTAGGACACAAGGGAAGCACCACAAGGGCCGAGTTAATGCTGAATTTTTTATTTTTTGTTGCCTCATTGACTTTATAAGGTTGGTTAACCTCCTTAAAAACCTACACTGTATCAATAGGCCTGTGTCTGAATGGTATACTGCATGAAATTTCAGCTCTGTTACATCCATCCAAACACAGGTAACTCGTATCACTATTCTTAATAGTCTTGTATCTGAATGGTATACTGCATGAAATTTCAGCTCTGTTATAAATAAGCTGTGTTTTGATGGATCTATTTCTTCAACTATAAATCTCTTGAGTTATGGAAGTATGATAACAGTATTACAGTAACCTGGCCAAAAACCAATATGAAAATACATATAACAGTGAAGGGAAGTAGTAAATTAGTTGAATGACCATGAAGTTGCTGCACAGAAGATGAATAAAATACACAGATGCTTTGGTCTAGGCATTACAGATTAATACAAAACAGAAGTTTCTTCAGATTTTTTTTGCTTAAATGCAGTTAAATGTTTGTGCTAGTTTAACTTAAATATCAGATTTTTGTAGTAAAATTCTGAACATGAACTCCTTACAGCATGCACTTTAAAATTTAGCAGGTGTTTCTAAAGGCAATCTCCTTAGATTAATGATGTAATAAATTACCCTCTAAAATTTGGTCATTTTATGGATGTGTAAAATGTGAAAGACTTTTGCATAGCATTCTTATTCAGAACTAGTGTTAAAATATTCTGTAGGTACAAAATAATTTTTTATGTCTATCCCTTGAAGGATTGCTCCTGCTCTGATTACCTGATTTTCCTATATCCTAGGTAGTAGGCCTATGCCGCCTTTTCCAGCTAATGCTTAAAATACCGTTCAGGCTCTTTAGCCAGTGAATGATAATTCTGATGTTATGATAAAGTCTCTCTTTTCTGCCTTACCAGATAAAGCAGAGGTGGGCAAACTACAGCCTGTGGGGCACATCTGGGCCACAGAACTGTCCTGCCTGGCCCTTGAGCTCCTGGCCAGGGAGGCCAGCCCTCGGACCCTCCCCCACGGCCATGCTGGCAGCGCAGCTGGCTCTGGCCAGCCGGGCGAGCTCCTGCTGCTCTGAGCTGCATGGTAAGCAGGCAGGGAGTGGGGGGACTGGATAGGGGCTGGGGTCCCAGGGGCCTGTCAGGGGGCGGGGGTGTGGATGGGGTCTGGGGGGGCAGTCAGGGGACAGGGAACAGGGGGAGAGTAGGATAGGGGGTGGGTTCCCGAGAGGGGGCGGTCAGGAGCCAGGCTGTTTGGGGAGACACAGCCTTCCCTACCCGGCCCTCCAGACAGTTTTGCACCACAATATGGCCCTTGGGCCAAAAAGTTTGCCCACCCCTGAGATAGAGGAATGCCTTATGTCACTGAGGCAGTCTGAGGAGTGGTGTTGACTGGCTCCTAAATAAGCTTGTGGTTATGAAACTTTAAACACTGTACATGGACTGTATTTAGCATCAGCCAATGAGAGTTTTTATAATCAAAAAGGAAATAATCAGAACTTCCTTTCTTTGACTTCTCTAACACAGGAGAATCTTCATGGCCATTCCTGTTACCAGCCACTGTGTTGAAAAAGAACTCCTGACCACTGTCCATCGAAATCAGTGGTTCTCAAACTTTTGTACTGGTGATCCCTTTCACACAACAAGTCTCTGCATGTGACCCCCCTTATAAATTAAAAACAATATGAAACAGGGTTTGGGGGTGGAGGCTGACAGCTCATGACCCCCATGTAATAACCTCACGACCCCCTGAGGGGTCACAACCCCCAGTTTGAGAACCCCTGATCTAAATTAACATATCACATGGTAAGCGCTCATGTGGAAAGGACACACACAAGCAGCTGTCCCAACAAGATCTCTTCTTTGGAGGCTGCTTTGGAATTTGGAGCTAGTATTGGTTGATATGTGTGAAGGAGCTACTCTCACCTCTTTGGTATACTTAGAGTTGGAGGATGACAGTTTGACGCTTGACAGTTCAGCAGACGGAAAGCTCTGGTGAGTATGTGTCTGCTGTCATTTGTTACTTTGATCTTTCCCACGTAGTTGGCTCCCGAAGGCATAAAGCCACACTTAACACATTAGCTGGGTGAGTAACTGAAATACTATTTAGAGACTCGCTCCTTTTCTTGAAATATCAGCTAGCCGGGGTATTGTAGACACCCTGTTAATGTACCAGCCCAGAGAGGCCCTAGCTTTGTAAGGGTGTTTTTTATCTACCAGGCTCGTAACTGTCATTCTTTTTTATGCCAGCAGGGAGAAGCTGAGGTACAGCACAAGAGACTTCCCTATTCCCCCATTAGAATTTATTAGGTACCAAAATGAACACTTCACTCTCCTGATTTCTCCTTTGAACAACTTACAGGGCCTAATTCACCTTTGCCCTATCTAAATGCCTACACTGCGTCTATTAGTGTAGCACCTGAGCCCCCCAGAACATTCCGCTGAGCCAGAGAAGTACTTGTGATCCCCATCTCCCAGAGGAGGAGCTCAGTAGCACAGGCACACGACGTGACTTGCCAAGGTCACACAGGAAACAGCAGGGAACTGAGCCGGCACCTCCTACAACAGTGCAAAGTACAGTAGGTGGAGCACACTTCAGAAAATCAGAACACAAAAAGTACAAGACAGTGAATCTAACCCACAACACCTAAGGAACAGAATAACCAGCTGGTTATGAAGCAGCAAGCTTTTCAGTTTACACCGGCGCCAGGACAAGCTGTTGCATCAACTGTGACGTGTGTTTCAACTCTTAACCCTGATAAAGATTTGAGCTTTTAAAAGCTCCAGTAGGATGGCAAAAAGCAGAGCTAATTACACAAACGTTGGATTCATTATAAGACACAGTACCGTTGAACATAAATGTAAAAGGCTGGGCTCATGACTTACATGTGCACAAGAAACAATCTGATTTGGAATTTACATTAAGCAACAGCACTCCAAGAGCAAGCTTAGCCAAGGAAAATGAAAACTTCACAGCCCAAATGGATGCAATGGACAATAAAAGAAGGGCACAAATACTCATATTGTAGGATGACTGGTACTCCCTCATAGAACCATCTGGGAGGATAACGTGTGGGAATGGTTCTGAGATTTTAGCCCTACAGCTCCTGTCAGTCTTTCTTCCATTTCTTCCAGCTGCCATTATCTGTCTCACAATTAATAAAAAGGGTCAGAAATCTCTCTATTTGCAGTCCTGCAATCCTGAACTTTAGTATATGCTTTTGAGAGCAGGAAAGAGGGCTCAGGCTGAGGAGACATCCAGGAATTCAGGGTACCCCCTCATGTATACATCTTCCCCATCCTATCTCCATCTCTAGAATCCCAGTAGGGCTCTACTGTGACCAGCTTTTCATTTTTACATCTCAAATTCATTAACACTTGCTCTCAGTGCTTAGTGTTCTGTTATGTGACTTAAAAAAAAAAAAAGGGGTAAGATGGCGGCCCAAGACTCACCATATCCCACAATCCTTTGAAAGTACAAAGAACAGTGGGACTTGGGACATGCTCCTTCAGTCTCTTGCCTGGGCTTCTAGTGATCCAGATATTTTACTACTCTCAACAGCTGGATATGACCCAGTGGGACTCCCTTGTGGCCTACCACTCTACATGGACAGTATCTATATTCTCCTTTTCAATTGGCTTAGGATCTTCTGAGTTTGTTATGCCTTTGGGTTTAAAATGGTTCTCTTGGTTATGTATTATCACCATCTAAGGTACTGGTTCTAGGTTAGAAGAAATGTTTCTTTTTGGGTGAGAAGAGGGTGCCAAGATTTGAGGTTGCTTATGCCACATATTGAGGTAAAGTGGGTGAGGTACTATCATCTACTGGACTAACTTCTGTTGGTGAAAGAGAAGCTTTCGAGCTCCTCTTCAAGTCTGGGAAAGAGGAATCAGTGTCACAGTGGTGGCCACTGGATCTGTGAAGGTAAGCGTGGGGATCTGTGAGTTTCTTGTATACAGTTGTCTGTAGGGTTCCAATGCTGAAACTAACTGTGGTGTCCAGGAAGTTTATGCTGGTGTGGCAGTGTTCTAGAGAGTTTTATGGATGGGGGATGGTTGTAGAAGTTGTGGTGGAAATCTATGATGGAGTTTAGGTCACCTGTCCAGAAGATGAAAATATCATTGATATCTCTCAGGTATATCATGGGTTTTGTGTTGCATTTTTACAGAAATTCTTCCTCAAAAGTGCCCACAAAGAGGTTGGCATATTGGGGAGCCATCCTAATCCCATGGCTATTCCCATGGTTTGGATAAAGTGTTTGTTGTTGAATGTAAAATTGTTATGGGTGAGGATGAAATGGATGAGTTTGGTGATGTTTGGGGTGGATATTCGAAGTAGGGGTGATGCTGTCATGGTGAGAGATGTTGGTGTGTAGGGAAGGGGCATCCATGGTAGCAAAGTATGGTGTTCTGAGGGAGGTTGTTGATGTTGTGGAATTTCGGGAGGAAGTCGGTTGTGTCCTTGAAGAAACTGCCCCGTTGTGAGGTGAGTTGTTTGAGAATGGTTTCTAGGAGTACAGATATTCCTTCAGTAAGAGTGCCACAGCCAGATGGGTCTTCCTAAATTTCCTTGTTAGTATATCTTGGGAAGCATGTAGAAGATCCTTGGGGGATGAAGTTACAAAGCTTCTCTTGAAGTTGTTTGGGGAAGAGTTTGATGATATCCTTGAACTCCTGGGTGAATTGTGGTGTGGTGTCAGAATATCAGGGTTGGAAGAGACCTCAGAAGGTCATCTAGTCCAACCCTTTGCTCAAAGCAGGACCAATCCCCAATTTTTGCCCCAGATCCCTACATGACCCCTTCAAGGATTGAACTCACAACCCTGGGTTTAGAATGCCAATGCTCAAACCACTGAGCTATCCCTCCCGCCCTTTTCTTTGAGTTCTTTAAAATAGGTGGTGTCCGAGTTGTCAGTTTGCCTCACTGACAGTCATCTCAGTTGAACTATGATGGAAACCTTTTTGTCTGCTGCTTTGATCACTATTTGGTGGATGGATTTCAGGGACTGTACAGCTGTCCTCTTGGTGGAGGAATGCAATATCTGTTAAGGATTTCATAGTCAATCGTCAGTCCTATGACTACAGAGGTGGTAACTGATCACTTCATTTTGAATATTTTCTTGCAACGTATTAAAGCCTTATGCTTAATCTGTTCCACCTTTCCTTTAGCGGTGACACTATGATTACCTTTCCCAGATCTGAAAAAGAGCTCTGTGGAGCTCAAAAACTTATCTCTTTCACCTAAAGAAGTTGGTCCAATAAGGGATATTACCTCATCCACCCTTGTCTCTCACATCCTGGGACCAACACAGCTACAACATTGCAAACAATATTCCATGTATAAGCAGACAATACCTTGGGACATCTATGTAATGACCACTAATGTATGTGGATACACTGGAACAAATTTTCAAAAGCAGTCAGTAAAGGCTTAGTCCAAAAATTCTGCATTGCATGCACATTTGTGGATACAGAAATGTAAATTACAGCCTAAGTGTCTGCGTATGAAAATTTGTCCCATTAATTCAGCCCTTTCTTTCTCCTCCTGATGAACTTCCACCATATAGATTACTGTAGAAATTTTAAAATATTTTATATTGTTACATTACATGCTATAGCATAATGTGTGTGTACATGTACACACACACACACACGTACGTATATGTAGAATACCAAAAGTATTCATAAAGAAAAAGCTAAGATCCTTTATTGGCACTCCTTTCTCACTTGCAATATAATTATTATTATTATTTTTAAGAGATGGCTTCCTAGAAAGGAGTCCTGGGAGCACTACTTAGGTATAGTGTTGGGAATGGTCCATTATTCCTTATCCTGCCCCATTATATTATTTGTATGTTCAGCCTCATAGGAACATTACTGTATTTCAAATCTATCTGGATATTATAAAGAGGAGAAATGACTGTCACAGCAACAGTTTGATGTAATAAATACTAGAAAAGTAAGGTTTACTTAAAACCCACAGAGAAGAAAAAAGCACATGAAGATATCTGATAAAAATGATATTTGAAGGTAACACTGTATTCTTTACTTGGCCTTTTACCCACTTTTTTTTTCTTAAACACTCCCTATTTTTGTTCGTAAAAATGTTCTTCAATCCCAATAAAAAAAAATGAACTTTTACTTTTGTCAGAGGCTTTTATTTTAAACCAACCAAACAATGAAGGTACAGTTCACATTGAGAACCTAGTTTTAGGCAAGTCAGGCTTTTCAATTATTTGTTAGCAGTCGTAGGTGGGACCCACTCCTGTATCTTTTTACGCGTTGTAGAGAAAGGGACATATTGCCCAGGAGTGCCACTCAGATTGAATTTGTGGTTCTCCCAAATGAATTTACGAGCAGCTGGTGGATGAGTAGTTGGAGGGTCTTCAGTTATGCAGTGAAGCCAACAATGCCTGAAGAGAGAAAAATATATATATACTGGTTATTAAAAAGTTGCTATATGATCTCCTATAATAAATCCTCTTCCTTAATTGGAAGAGTTTTTCTCTGAAACTTTTTTAATATCTGGCTTTTAGTTTTGGAACTCAGGCTTTAAAACTTTAATCTATTCTGATATATTCAAAAAGGCATATTTCACGGTATTCAGCTAAAGTCTCCTATCAAATAGTCAATTAGATAGATAAGAGTTCCATTACAGAACAACTGAGAATATACTAGATTTTAAATCCACTGTGAAATATTACACTATGCTGTGGTAAGTAGTCATTCAGAATATATTTTTAATAATTTGATTGCTGGTAGTTTACCTTCTAGTTTCCACCAGCCAAAATGCAGGACAGACTTCAGATCACATTTGGATTAGAAAGAATCGATTCCATTAAATTTAAAAACCAGGGATAACTGAGGTTTTAGAATTAAGATAAGTCTCTTTTGTGAGGCCATAGAGTTATTTTCTGAACAGCATTTTGAAGTACCTTCTATTACAATTAATTTATCAGTCTATTTTTGGACATCTTTATTAGTTTTAATGTAAATAGAAACTAAAAATAATAAATGTTTGGCTGAAATAGCATTTAAAAACAGAATTACACTATCAATTTTCTTCCTTTAAATCTCTACTTAAAACCCACCTATGTTGTGATGCCGACAAAAAACTCTTGATTAAAGAGACAGGGTATGGTCTCAGAGGCTTACTCCACTGTCCATAACTGTTTCAATGTTCCCTTGTGCTCCCCTCATCTGTTGTCTCATTTTAAAATGTAGATTATACGCTCTTTTGGGTAAAAACCATCTTTTTGTTATAGGTTTGTACAATGCCTAACACAATTGGGCCCTTGCTTCTAGGCAGGCAGTACAAATAAAACAAAACAAACAAACAAACAGAAGCTTTGTATTTGGAGGAGATTTTACAGGACTCAAATAATATCAAAAGACTGTGTACAAACTACTGTACTTGCAGTACTGTTTACAATGCCATTTACAAAGCCTTCCTTATTTTTCAAGCACAGTAATAAGTAGTTTTGAGGTAACAGGATAATGATTTGACGTAGACACAACCTCTCCACATAAATGCTTGCTGACTGCATAATGTGATTAACATAAAAAGACTGTACAGTAACGGATGTTCTTTGAGATGTGTAGTCCGTATACATATTCCACAGCTAGAGATTACATTGTCCAGTGCACATGCAGATAACTTTCCAGTTAGCAGTGTCTGTGGGGGCAGCACACGAAACTGTTGGTCCCTCATGCTCTCAGCGAGAGAGTAAAGGCCTACACCAGGGGCTCCAAGTGACTTCTGACTAGCTTGTCATCGAGGTAGGGAAATACCTGGGCACCTCTCATTCTGAGGTAGGCTGCCACTGCTGCCAGGCATTTCATAAATATTCTGGGTGCTGCTGAGAGGCTAAACAGCAAAACCTGGTACTGGTAAGGATAGTGTCTTATTGCAAATCTCAGGAAGTGCTTGTGGGCCTGGTATATCAGAGTGTGGAAACGCATCCTGGGGATTGAGGGTAGCATACCAGTCCTGATCTCGGGATGGGATGATGGATACTGGGGACATCATCTTGAACTTGAGCCTCTTGAGGTACGTGTTCAGACCCTGTAGATTCAGGATAGCTCATAAACCCTCCCTTGAGTAAAATCCTTTAACCCAGTGATCAAAGGAGCCATCTTCTATGGCTTCAAGAGCTTAGACTGACCCGCCCAGTGTAAAGCACTCTCGTGAGATGGGTCCCCAAATAGGGACAGGGAGGGGACAGGAGAGGAACTGAATTATGTCACCTCTCTCTACAGTGTCCAATATTAAAGGGTCTGAAGTGATGCTGGACCAAACGTGGTGGAAATGCACCAGATGGTTGCCAAAAGAGGGGAAGGCCAGGGATGGGTAGAGAGTAGTATGTTGTCCTTGGCTGTGGAGTCAAATCTGCTGCCTTAACACAGAGGAGGAGGGACAGCGGGATGTGGTGGCCCCTTCTGAGGGGTTTTTCTTTAAAGCTTTCTGCCTCTTTTGGCACACTCAGGTGGTATATAGTGGTAGCAGTGGGCCTGCCTGTAAAACTGTTGAGACATGATGGCTGGAGTATAGACCCCCCAGGGATCTGAGTATGGCCCGACAGTCTTTAAGCAACCTCATACCTCACCTGTCCTGTCAAAAAGCAACCTTCAAAGGCAGGTCCTTGGTTGTGGTCAGTACCTTCCTCAGAACTGCCTAGAACAGCCATGATGAAAACTATCATCAAGTGCAGTTGCCATTGCCCAGGAGGCTTCTCCCTAGCATTGGTGGCACTGAGGGTAATATAAGATCTTCCTAAAGGTGAAAACAGAACCAGGAATCTGGACAGTGGCATTGGCAACAGTGCTAGGACCCCGGAAGGCACCAGGAGGCTTCCATATGTATGCAGGGGGAGACTCCGATCCTGGGCCACAGAGCCTGTGGTCCTGCTTGTGCTATTGTCAGCACCTTGTGAAGTGGAGCTGGTACCAGTGATGCCAGTATAGCTGATACAGTGGTAGGTGAGAGCTGCAGCATATCTAGGTCACCTCAGGTCATGCTGGCTCCTGTGCTTAGAGATCTTCTCAGCTTTGAAGCACCTTTGATATAGGACAATCTCGTGATTAACATCCAAACTTGGAGAAGGTATTCTGTGCTTCTTCTTGCCTGATGACTTCTGCTCTGGCTGATCCTGGTGTTTTCTCAGTATGGAGGCAGAATTGAGGGGTACCTTGGACCATTTCAAAGAAGCCTCAGGTGAGAGCCTTGAGGACCTCTGATACCCCAACTGTCAGAAGATTAATCTGGATGCATGGACTGCTCCAGCAGAAAGGCCCTCAAGTGAGACTCCCTTAAACTCTGGGTCCACTTTGAAAAGGATCTGTAGATCTTGCACCGGTTCAGAATATTTGTCCCTCATTGAGGCAGAGGAGACATCTTGTGTGGCTGTCATGGAAAGGCATAACAGCCTCACAAGATGGGCAGTGCTCTAAGCCTGGGGACTTGTGGTCTGCCACGAAGAACTAAAGATGGTCCCAGTACTGTAGATGAATGGGGGGTCTTGACAGTCCCCAAAAGACTAACTCACAAGGCCAACTAAAAGAGGCAAGTGGCTCTAAATGGAGCTGCTCCGACACACACCATCATGGCAAGAGAGTACTGAAGGTAGGGGTGGTGGCTCTGCCTTTTATAGCATTACTGAGCGCATGAGGGATTGAAGAGCACAGGCACTGCTAACTTGAAAGTTCTCAGATGAGTGCACACTAGACACATGGTCACTAGCTGTGGAATATGTATATGGATTCTCATTCAAAGAATAATTATTTCTGGGTAACTATGAAGTTATTAGTGTTTATCCCTGGGCCTGGCCTATAAAACTAGATGATACCAAGCCTCCTCTGTGCAAATTACGTTAATCTAAGCAAGTGAAAAAATTTCAATAGTAACCTATTGAAAAAAAAAACAAAAAAGTATATAAACTATAAGTTTTTCAGTCTGTCCCTATTCCAGTCCCCAAAAATCTTTAAACCTGAACATATATTTTCATACTTAATGCTAAATGTAATATGTACAATTATAACAAAATTATCAGTTATGCTGGCAAGCTTTCTGGTGTGGAATTAATGAGGTTTTTGCCAGTCAGCTGTCACTTGACCTAAATATGAAAGGTCTTCTGTTCCAGTTGTATCTGCCATTTCTCTTCATGTAGCATCACAAAAAGGATCAAACTAGGAGGGAATGGAAAAAGTAATATTTATATAATTGAGTTCATCCCCCTATAGGGATTTGCAGCTTTGGGGCACGCTTCTCAGCTAAGAGACTGCCTTTTCAGTCAAATTGCTCTTAGCCATGCATTTAAAATAAAGTCCTCTCTCTTTAATAGGAGATATTAAAATCTATTTTTAGCAAAATCAGTTAGACTTATCAAAAATCTCAGAATCATACCCTTAACTAAAGAGTCCAAATTGAGATTAAAAATTGCTAAGAATAAGTTAGCTAGAATTTGATTGGAAAATTCTTTAAATTTCTAGTAAAGGTACAGTAAACAGTGCCCTCATTTCTAAATGTCCTTGCTAATGGAATACAAAACTGGAGGGAAGATTAATTTTATTTTTAACAAGATGTTTAAAGTAGGCTATTACTTGCAGTTGTTTAATATAGACAAAGGCTCCTAAGGGAAAACCATCCACTTGAAAGTTATACTTCTGTCTGAAAGTTCTGTATGCTCTAAAATTAACTGACACCTATTATCATCATCATCATAACAGAGAAAAAAAACCCTTTTTTCCTAGTTTGTGAATTTGATATGGCTACTGTCAGGCTCTGGGATCACGGCAGTCAGGCCTGGTGGTTAGAGCTGTAGTCAAGAATAGGTTCAGGGGTTGAAGAGGACTGGAAAGTCAGGACTGGGCTGAGGGCTATGTGGAAACTGAGGTCAGAGACAGTCCACGGGTCAGAACCAAGATCACAGTCCATAGACAAGCCAAATCAGGATTATAATCAGAATCCAAACACATGTCGAAGTTGGGTGGGAGTCAGTCTGAGGGTCTGGGGGGTCAGCAGCAGGGTGAAGGGCTAGAGCAGATCAATAACAGGGCTGGCGCATGGTCTGAGTAGGGAATGAGCAAGACTGAACAAGTTTTGGGCATGAACTGGATCAAGGGCAAGTTGGAAGCGCAGGGAGTTTAACACTGAGTCAGCAAGAGGGTTCCTGGCTAAGAAGTGCAGTTGCACAGACAGCTCTGGTGTGGGTCAGAGAAATACTATCTGACCCAGGCCCTGCCTGGGTATATGCTGCTGCATGCCAGAGAGATGGGTCACTGCAGGCTCTGTTGAATGGCAAGTCATGGTACCTATTGAGGTTCCAGGGGAATGGGCGCCCACATCTAAAGGCTGCTCCCCCCAACCTAAGGGGAGGGGCTACAGGACCCAGGTCTTAAGTGAATTTGGGAGACAACAAATGAGAAAACAGGGATAGGAGTGAGGGTCAAAGGGTTAAAAGGAGGGAGCCAGAGGGGGAACACCAAGCAGAAAACCCCAGACAGCACCCACTGCTCCTTGAAGACATCCAGGGAGCCAGTGGATGCAGCCCAGAGGAACTCTGCCTGGAGAGTTGACTTCAGGGAGGATCAGAAATAGGCCCCACGGTCACAGAGCACCTCCTCATCCAGTTTCCGCCTCCTGTTATGGTGGATGGCCAACTTGGCCTGTACCAGGAGGAGGTTGACAAGGAGGTCTCATAACTTCATGGGCTCATGGATCAGGAGGTGTACGGAGAAGTGAAGCCAGAACCTGAGGAGGTGGTTTTGGAGGAGTCAGAAAAGGGGCTGAAACCTGGTACACCTGACGTAGATGTGGGGCAGGTGTCGGAGGAGGTTGTGAACTGCACCAGGTACACGCCCTGTGCTCACAGCTCCGTGAAGGAGCCGACAACTAGCATCCCCCGGTGGGCAACCGAGTAAGCAGCCCTGGTCTAGCTGCAGGTTTGCCTCGCAGCCTTAAGCAAACTCTAATTTGCTGGTTGTCCATATAGTGAATTTGTTTCTGCCTAGAAGAAAAGACCCTCAGGAACATCAACAAGGAAGCAGAACAGAACACACAGTTTAAAGAGTACTTTATCAGAAAGTAGAATTTTTTGAAGTTAGCCAACTTAGTTACAGTTTTATAGACAATAGGATAAACAAGCGAGGTGCTGAACTTTGTTTCATGTTTTTTCCCCTTACTGCCATATTTCATTTGTATGAACTTGTGTACAGAGGTAATTAGCTGGTACGGAATAAAACATCACATTATCATTTCAGTACTCAATCATGGTCAGACAAAGAGGGGAAGAAAAAAAAGGGGACTCCACCATTCTTTCTGGAATCACAAGCGAAATAATTGTGCCCAGATATGGCAGTTCATGAATGTATGTCACAGGAAAGGAACTGTCAAGTTTTCAACTGATAGATCTCCAATATCAGTACCTTTCAGAATATTTTGTATTTTCACTTTTCAGCTCTGCTGACAATCGTAAGTGTACAGTCACCGTAGAAGTCACACTACTTTTAACCTAACGTGATGAGTAATAACCCCTAAGAATATAATTAAAAAATATTTTTCAGTTTATTTACTTTATATCTAACACTGTTGCGTGTCGATTTCCTTTTCTTGAATGGCTTTGTGGGAGTTTTGCAGAGCCACAGGTGAAAAAAGTGATTGGAATGTGGTTGTAAAACCACAAATATTGGCAGAGAGACCTGGACAGGTGCAGTACAAGAAACCTATTTTAGCTCATTTTAAAGTGACTAGATTTCAAGCTGACCGTGTCATTTAAAAGTTGCATAATGTCTAACATCTGAATCTGTATGGGTGTGTGATATGCACACTTTTTAATAGTCTGATAAACTCATGGAATAGTCTCTTAAGTACCTCAGTCCACAGAAAACTAGAAAACATTCAAGTTTTGCCCTATTCCCGAGCTTCACTTTACTGCAGTGTTCCATGCATCCGATGAAGTGAGCTCTAGCTCATGAAAGCTTATGCTCAAATAAATTTGTTAGTCTCTAAGGTGCCACAAGTACTCCTTTTCTTTTTTTAATCAAGGAGTAAATCAGTAAGATCTTTTAAAAATATATTAAATATATTTTGAAATAATTAAATCACTGCTAGGCTACCTAGATATTTGGAAACTTTGGAAGATCAGCATGAAACTTTTACAGTTCAAATTTAACACTTAAGTTCAATAATTTAAAAACCCACATCATAATGGACTTTCTGCTTGGAAGTATAAAGAAAACCATTAGTTCTCAGAGACACACCAGCACTGTGCAGTTATAGAGGAACTGAAGCACAAACAGTTATTTCTACAAGCTGTTTTGAAAGCTCAAGTATCTTATTCAGTACACTTTTGTTTGTTTAAAGGTATTATAAACAATCACTGCAGCTTTCCTTTGAAAGCACAGTCATGAAACCTATACATGCGAGACCAAAATGACACACTACTGTGTGTTTAGATGACTAATTTTGTTGTCTCAAGTA
Source organism: Lepidochelys kempii (assembly GCF_965140285.1). NCBI lineage: Eukaryota > Metazoa > Chordata > Testudines > Cheloniidae > Lepidochelys > Lepidochelys kempii. Next base: position 270,120,435 of record NC_136380.1, on the reverse strand, counting down.
AGGCTCTTACTTTAATGGTATCCCTTAGGCTAACCTGTGGAAAAAGTGGAAAATGACCCACCCTGTTTATTTTGGGAAGACCTCTCCTCAGCAGTCTCCTCAAATAATCTTTTGAAATACAAAAAAGTCTGTATACTCTATTTCCAAGACCTCAAGGAAAGCTCTTTATGAACTACATTGGATAATGTACCTCAGATGTAGCCAGATTTCTGTGCAAATTCTTTCCTGATGGGTTTTCTATATGAAACAATATAAAAGGACCCAAAAATGACTAATCACTTTAAACCTGCATTAGAAATTGACAAGTTATATGGGCAGGAGGAGATACAAGAGGGCAAACAGAAGCTTTTAAAAAGCTGAGACAGTTTCCTGAAACGTACTAGAAGAAAAGCAGCATATTGCAGAGCAGCCTAGGGCTAGTCAGGCCTCTAGAACTCTGCTTAGATGAATTAAGGATGAAAGAGAAATAGATATTAATTTGAAGAGCTAAAAACAGTCAAGTTTCCCTAAGATCAGGTAGCACTTAATTTTTATATTCTTTTAAAATTTAAAGTAAGGATAGTTCAAAGTGAAGCCACAAGAGATTAGAGCCAAGTATGCAACATACAAGTGGTCAAACAGGTATTAAGACTACATAACACTGTAGTTAATATAGTACTTGTAATTGCAAGGCTGAGATACCACTTGTGTGGGTTCAAAAGACCATGCCATTTTTCTCAAGAAATTAAATAAAATTAACAATGGTAGGGCATTTAATGCAATTCTGCATTTAGATAAAAGAGCAGCCAGGTGTTTATTAAAGCCAGTGTGTGAATCATATTTACAATGCATTAACAGAATGTAAAATATTGTAATGGAGGGCAAATCTGGGATTTAATTTTTGACTACAGTGAAAGCGGACAGAAAAGAGATTATCTCCAATTACTCTTTTGTGTTTTTGCCCACTTATGGGAGAAGAGAACAGAGAGAAATGAAATTGACACCACACTTATTTCTGTTAGGATTAATTGATGATGGCTTCTGTCTGCATTTACCTTCCCCCCCTCCCCCTTGTTTCCATTTTCATTTCACTTCTGTTGCGCTGGTGGAAGCTACTATTCTATTGTAGAGTAATAGGGTGGTAACCATGGCAGCTAATAGGACTGCAGTAGGGTCAGATTCAGTCACAAAACATGTAGTTTATTGTGGAGTTAGCAAATGGATGAAACTCTACCGTTCCTATTCTGGAAAAAAAAAGCGTTTTTCATTCTTTGACATCTCTTCCCCATCCCTTGCTTTATCATTATTTTCTGGAAGACTCCAGCAGCAACAGCAGTTTTAAAGCAAAAGTAGCAATTCCTCATGTTTCTGAAATAAGGGTTCTTTCATCAGAAGTTGAGGAGTTGAGCAAGAGTACAGATAGGTTCATACTGTGTGTATATTATGAAGAATTAATCCAAGGGAGTGGGGACGACGTGAAGAGAAAATGGGAAAAGAGGAGGTAACTGGAGGGTCTTTGAGATGTGTGGTCCCTATTTAGATTCCAAAACGTGGGTGCGCATGCATGCCATGCACCAAAGCAATTTTGTAGCAGTGTCTGTTGACCCATATGTGCGTTGTGTGTCACCTTTCTGTCTGCAGCCGAGGCTATGAGAGGCTGTATAGGTTGACATCGCTCCAGTATCCCTCTTATTGCTAAGTAGTGTAGTCCACAACAGAGCAGGGGATGGAGGGCAGGTATTGGAATTCAAATAGGGACTACATATCTCAAAGAACCTCCAGTTACAGGTAAGTAACCTCCTCCTCTTCTTCGAATGATGGTCCCTATATGGATTCCAAATGTGGGTGAGTAATGATCAGTGATCAACATGGAGCTGGGTGCTAGGACTCATGAGAAAGTATACTCTGTAGTACGGAGTGGCCTATGGCTGCATCTGCAACCGCTGCCAGGCGATGGGATAGTGAGACATCAAGGTATGGATGAGCTTAGGTGAAACATGAAAGGCAGGGGTTCGTTGGAGTTAGAAAGCTAGTGCACACCAGAAGTAAAGAGTGTGTCACGTTTTGTGCCTGTGGGAGGCATGGGATTTGGGATAGAAGACTGGGAGATGGATGCACTGGTTGAAGTGGAATTCAGACACCACCTTCAAAAGGAATATTGGCTGCCGTCGCAAGGAGACTGTGTCTTTGTGGAAGATAGCGTAAGGGAGATCGGCCACCATGGCTGTTAATTCGTTAACTTGTCTCGCTGAGGGGTTCAAAGGGTGGTTTCATGAGGGCAGAAAGAACTATGTCAAGGTCCCAAGAAGGGGTAGGTTTGAGTACTGGTGGAAAGATGTAGAGCAGACCTTTTAGTAAGCAAATAGTGGTTGGATTTCCATTGCAGAGGGCCAATCCATTGTGGTCCATTCCTCCTGCTGTCATCCTGGAGTTGCACCTGACCCTTACCCTTTACCTCATGGGAGGTCAGCCAATGGAGCAGATCCACATCGCCTTTTTGCACTGGGCCTAGCTAGGTTATATGGGTGGCCTGGCCACCAGACACTCCCCTAACATCACCCCCAGGCCTGACTCCAGGGGTGGGTCCCAGTATCCATAATTCAGGAGAGATTCAGTTCAAGTATCTAGGGGAAGAGTTCAAGTATCTACAGGTCTTGCTCAGGAGTGACAGTAAGCAGAAGCATGAGATTGACCAGCAGATTGGTGCAGTGGTGGCAGCGATGCGGATGCTGTATCGATCCATGGTGATGAAGTGGGAGCTGAGTTCTCAGACGGAGCTCTCGGTTTACAGGTCAATCTACCTCCCTATCCTCACCTATGGTCATGAACTTTGGGTAATGACTGAAAAGACAAGATCGCAGGTACAAGTGACGGAAATGAAGTTTCTCAACAGTGGGGCTGGGCATACTCTCCAAAACAGGGTGAGGGGCTTGGCTATTCAGGAGAGCCTCAGAGTAGAGCCACTACTTCTCCAGATCAAGAGGAGCCAGCTGAGGCAGTTCAGGCACCTGATAAGGATGCCCGGTGGGAGGCTTCCTTTGGAACTCTATTGGGCATGTCCCACTGGGAGGAGGCCCCGAAGCCAACCAAGGATACATTGGAGGGATGATATCTTCCAGCTGGCCTGGGAATCCCCAAAGAGCAGCTGGAACCTGCTGTGGAGGAAAAAGGGAGGTCTGGTCTTCCCTACTCTTCTCCACACTGCTGCCATGACCCTCACAAGGAAATGTGGCAGGCAGGCAGGCAGAAAGAAAGAACGAAGACAACAATGGCTGGGTGTGTGAAGATGGAGGCACCATCTATTGGGGGGAGGAAAACACTGAGCACTGCCAAGTGGACTGGTATGGAGCTGTGGGAGAGGCCTGACGTCCTCAGTTGGAAGAGATAGTCCAGTATAATAGGAATGGATATAGTGTCCAGGGGGTATTGATGGCAGTGAGCCCAGGAGGTGAATCATTTCCATTTTGCTTGATAACAGTCCCTGGTGGAGGCTCGTCTGCTGTGTGTGAGGATATTACACACAGGGGAAGAGCACGCCATGCCTATGTGCAAGCCCCATCCAAATACCAAGCCGTGAGATGGAGCGGGCCTGGGTTTGGGGTGTTGGAGCGGCCTTGAGGAGGGTTGGGTGCATGCAAAGGTGGAGCAGAGGGTGAGTGGAGAGCCGGAGGAAGTCTGTGAACCAAAGATGATATGGACACTGAGGGAGGGGGTATGAGGAGGTTCGCTGTAGTACTGGGGACAACGTAAGTACCTTAGAGAGAGAGAGAGTGTATATGCTTATCGCACAATCCTAAACCACCTTCCACACATTCCTGGGTACCAAAAGGCCCATTTGTTTCCTGTACAGCTGCAAAAACCCCAATGCTGCTTATTGCCACAGATTTTTGTACTGACATACTGAAAATTTAGGGACTTAGTAAAATTGAAGTGAACAGCAAAATAAAGGAATTTTACAGATTTTATTCTCTCATATTTTGTTAATGAAACTTCAGTTTTTTAAAATGCACCTAAAATGGTATGAAATTATGAGTGAGTCACTGAAGTACCACAAAATATAGGAATCTTCCTGCAGACTTTAAGTTCAAGCCATAAGGTACATCGGGTCTCTCATCAGAAAAAGTACAAGAGAAAAATATGCCACATACGAGTTTCCTAGCAGGAAATCTATTAGATTGGGGAAACTGTTTCCCCAAGAGAAACAATAAGAGCATCACTGCTTATAACATTTTATATTAGACTGTAGAGTGAACTAAAATATATAGTAAAAGAAAACAATTCTGCAATAGCAGGAGGACTAGCTTGTCCATCGCTGGTTTAGATGACCTATAAATACTACCTAAACACAAGAGTGCAACTCTGATCTATGGAACTATTGTATTCTAAGAAAATATTTTTCTACCATATGACTAGTGACTCAGTCTGAGGAAATAGTAAACAAAAATCCAGTAGGATTCCAAAATAAGATTAATCTTGAAATTGATAAACTTCAGTAAATTGGGGAGGGAACCTGGCACCTATATGACAGTTCTATTGCATATACAATAGGGAAAACTCTGCATTGGCGGAGACCCTTTCTAATTTTAGACTAGCACATCATTCCTTCTAAGACCAGCAAAACTCCAACAGTTGGAGAAAACAAAATCAGATTATGATCTCAAAAACAGCAAAAGAAAGTCTAATATGATTAGACTATGTCTGCACAGGAAAACACAGCATGACGCTGTGCAGGGTTAGTAACATGTATTAACTACATAGATAACTTTCGCCTACCCACCCTTCACTGAAATGTGCATAAAACAATCACCATAATTTAAGACACTCCATTTTAAAGTCCATAAGAATCCATTATTCATCTCAGTCTCAACTCCAAAACCACCACAAGAGAAAATAAATATTGTTCGAACTTTCTGACTTTATTCCACCCAAACACGACGAACCACCATCACATTCCTATTTCCCTATGCCTAAAGTGGTATTTGTTTTCTCAAGCACTTAGCAGAGATCACCTCTCAAATAGCTGGGGAACAAAGTGACTAAGATGACAATCATCTCTTTACATTCTATTTGGTGTGTTCATAGTCCTTGTACTAGTAATAGATGACAATTCAGAAAGATACCCATCTTGGTTCACCATGTTTCTCCCCATATTCAGATCCCTTGAAATTTTCAAAATCTTATTTTACTCCAACTATATTATGCCAGCAATACACTGAAATTGATACAGCATTACTCAATTTAGGGAGTTTTGCTGCAGCAAGTGAGAGCACACTAGAAAAGGTAGGATGCCATTGATGTCCTATTAAAATGGAAGCACTGTGCTTTAGCAGCTAAAAACCAGCAAGCTTTAAAGTCTTCTGGTGATTTGCAGAAAGCAATTCCATAACTCAGTGAAGAAATCATAGAATCATAGAATATCAGGGTTGGAAGGGACCTCAGGAGGTCATCTAGTCCAACCCCCTACTCAAAACAGGACCAATCCCCAACTAAATCATTCCAGCCAGGGCTTTGTCAAGCCTGACCTTAAAAACTTCTAAGGAAGGAGATTCCACCACCTCCCTAGGTAATGCATTCCAGTGCTTCACCACCCTCTTAGTGAAAAAGTTTTTCCTAATATCCAACCTAAACCTCCCCCACTGCAACTTGAGACCATTACTCCTAGTTCTGTCATCTGCTACCACTGAGAACAGTCTAGATCCATCCTTTTTGGAACCCCCTTTCAGGTAGTTGAAAGCAGCTATCAAATCCCCCTCTTTCTTCTCTTCCGCAGACTAAACAATCCCAGTTCCTTTAGCCTCTCCTCAGAAGTTATGTGTTCCAGTCCCCTAATCATTTTTGTTGCCCTCCCCTGGACTCTTTCCAATTTTTCCACATCCTTCTTGTAGTGTGGGGCCCAAAACTGGACACACTACTCCAGATGAGGCCCCACCAATGTCAAATAGAGGGGAACGATCACGTCCCTCGATCTGCTGGCAATGCCCCTACTTATACAGCCCAAAATGCCACTGGCCTTCTTGTCAACAAGGACACACTGTGAACGCATATCCAGATTTTTGTCCACTGTAACCCATAGGTGCTTTTCTGCAGAACTGCTGCCTAGCCATTCGGTCCCTAGTCTGTAGCGGTGCATGGGATTCTTCCGTCCTAAGTGCAGGACTCTGCACTTGTCCTTGTTGAACCTCATCAGATTTCTTTTGGCCCAATCCTCTATTTTGTCTAGGTCCCTCTGTAACCTATCCCTACCCTCCAGTGTATCTACCTCTCCTCCCAGTTTAGTGTCATCTGCAAACTTGCTGAGGGTGCAATCCACATCATCCTCCAGATCATTAATGTGTCAATCAAATCAAACAGTCAACTGATATTTAGATACAGTTTTTAAAATAAGCCAGATACATCAATGACATTCAGGCATTCACAGGGTAGGTGTAATATTTAAATAAGAAAAACCTCTAATCTAACACATCTAAACTAAATAATTTAAAATCACATTTAGAAATGAGTCAGATTTATGTGCCTTAACCTATTTTTCTTAATTGGCCCATTTCTGAAATGTATTTATCTTATTTTAATTTGCTGGTTATATCTTGCTTTGCTGGTAAATCTGTGATAATCAGCTGTGCCTGTTATCAGCTCTAAAGTCAAATTATTTGATTAATCCCCAGGGGGTAATTTATATTAGCATCAGAATCCCTATTTTGGATGTAATTACAGTTTATACACACTGTAATACATGAACAGCAGCAATATTTTGTACAATTGAAGTATAAACTTCATATATAAATAAATCACTCAAGTAGTGGTAAACATTAAATAAAGGCAATGCCCACCTAGCTCTGTGATATTCTTTAAATATATGAAAGGCAAAGAGTATACAAATTTAAGCTAAATATGCCGACAGTAGCTGAGCAACAGGAAATGTTGTTCTACCACATCAGTGGCTAGGTTCAAATAATACAACTGGCCACCCAGGACAAGAAACCTTTAAATCATGCTTCTTGTATCTAGGAATAGAGATGTATAGACCACACGAGGCAGCAATACACTATTGTAAACTTTTTTTTACCTTCAGAAGATGCAATCACAGCCAATGGAAAGGCAAACTGAATGGAGTGTCAAGGAGCAAAGCATTGGCCTGGGATGAAGGAGTAGATGGAAAGCCTAAAACTCAGCAAGATGATTTCCACACCCTCAAAAAAATGTACATACTGATTAGGACTGTGGATAAGAAAAAGACTAAACAATAATACTAGGCAACCCAATGCAATGAAAAAAGAATTTATAGATCAACAGACAGTAAAAAGTATCTTCTCCTATTACTTTTATTCAGAAACCCACAGAAAGTTCAGCACATAAAAATGTGCCCTCATTTGAAAGTGATTTTTTTACAAAAGAAAACCAAAACAGTAAAATGATGAGTGAAGTCAGTGCTTGTGAAAGTAAGCAACAGATGGGGCAGACTTCAAACCAGCTTGGTATCATCAGCATGTACACAGCAAAATTGCCTACACAGCTTTGCCACTATACTTTAGTTTTTGTCTGCAATTCTCTAGTTACCCACTCACAGGCATTTCAGCAAAGACTGCCAATTGTGCCAAATTCATTAGGCAGTGATTTTTGTGACATGCATAAATAGGGACTGGGGCAAGACCATCAAACTCATTTCTCATGACCTAACCCATTGTGCAATCTAGTCCCCGACATAAAAGGTCCTCATTTCAGGGCAGATTTAATACAAGCATAAACCTTCAAAGCTGCTGTACCAATACAAGTTCTACACAGCTACAGAACTGTAATGGGAAGTTTCAGAGCATATATCACAGAGGCAACTAAGACATTTATACTTATCTGCCCATTGGAAACAACTGCCAGAATAAATTTATTTTCAGGTTTGTCTAATAGGAATCCATAAAGGAGAACATGTTCAGTTCTGGTCATCGTAAAAGGTACCAGTTGAGAGCAACCTTGGTGTCTTCACTAATCTCTATCCAGACATCTCATTTTAGACTAGACTACAAACATTGGTTCTTTGGACTCTTTAGTATGTAGGTAACCATGTACATTACTTATTTCAGTATTGAATAACAGTACTGAAGGAATAAAAAACAACAGAAGACTGAAAGTCATGCAAGCACAAGGATGACTCTTCTCAGGCAGACCACACTATGAATAGGTTAGAAAGCCTATTAGGTTAGACTATTTGAGAGGTTAGACTATAGGTTAGACTATTTGAGAGGAAACAGATTATTCAGGTTTCAAAGGGGTAGCTGTGTTAGTCTGTATCAGCAAAAACAATGAGAAGTCCTGGTGGCACCTTAGAGACTAACAAATTTATCTGGGCATAAGCTTTTGTGGGCTATAACCCACTTCATCAGCCTAACTGGTGATACCATTATATATGGGAGAGATTGCTAGAGAGGGGAAAACCTACATTCCAGATAAAACTAAATCGTTTTATTCAAAATGATTTAGTTCTCATGACTCTCTCCATACGAAGCAGACATCTATTCTGCTCTGCTGCAAATGAAATAGATGAAGTCCAACACAGAGCAATACTAACAGTCCCAGAAAACTCAGCAATGAATTTTCTCAGTCCCGTTCGCCATACAAGTCTCACCCATATCACTGTGACAGAGTGCAGAGGCACTACTTCGGTCACAGTGAACAAAGTTAGTACCAGTTTCCCCTTCATTGCACAGGGGCTCACAATAACGTCAATTTGGTGAGAGTAAGGATGAATGCCTTTGTGAATGCCTGGTTCAGAAATAGCAGTAAAATGTTAGGTACAGGCCAGGCTGCTCAGTCCAGTGCTGGTTCAGACCTGGGGATTATAGGGATTCCCAGGCAATGCAGAGATTTGGCCCAAATACAGTTCTCAGAAGAATATTATTTCCCAGTAGAAGAATAGAGAGCTACAGCCCTGATCCTACATTGTGATCTGCAAGGGCAGTTTACCGATTCTACACAAAGCACGATGCAGAATCACAGCCTAAGTGAGAGAAATAAAGGTAATCACTGCACTCAATAAGAGGCACTGAACTGATGACTAGTGGCACAGTGCCTTAACCAGCAAGGGCAGGGATGCAGAATCCTTTTTTGTTTTCCTCTGAGGGGAGATGGGAAAGAGTCTTCAGCAAAGCTGCCTTCATAATCAAAAGGATCAGTATACCCAACAATGAAAAGTACACACCAGTAAATACAAAAGTGAGACATTCCAAAACTTTTGCTGGCAGCAAAGCATTTATTAAACAGATTACCAAGAGTGGCCAACAACTGATTTATGTGCTAACAGAAAAACTTCTTTTGGCCCATTTTTCAAAACCAACTATAGGATTTGAAATAGAAGACTTCTATTTGCAGAAAAATGCCCTCATGTTTGCAAATCCCAGAATGTTATCTTCAATTTGTGATGTAGCTGATCAGAAATGCCTCAGATTATGGACTGAATGATCTATCCTGACATGTTGGTTTAAATTGTTTTGTATTAAATGCAAAACCCTACATTAATACTGTGCAAATTTGTATTTCCAGACTTGTGTTAAGTTTCCAGTAGAAACATTAACTCAAAACACGTTGGACATAATATGTTAAGTATACAATTTAAAAATATTCTTACCAGTATTTTAAAATACTCCATACACACTGAATTAATGTTGCTTTTTGAACTTGCAAAGTTGGGAAAAGTGTATGTTCAAATTTGAAAACTTATAACTGCACTGTGTAAGTTCTTGCATTTAATTCTTCTGAAATTTCATTTTAAGATAGAAAAAAATATAGCAGTGACATTATGGAGTTTAGCTGTGCAACTGTGTTTTCCATTACTTCAATAAAGTTTAAAGCTGTTTTACTTGATATATGCACAAAATACAATTACGCAACTAAAACCTAATCAAAAACCTACACTGTGTACAAGGGAAATGAGTTTTTCCACCCAGCTTCCCTCACCCCACAAAATTTATAATGCAGCTATTCCTCAGGAGGTAACCACATACACAAAACTCAAATCATGCCGGAACACTCCAGAACAGTGTTCCAGTATTTTTGGGGGAAGCTAGAATGGCATACTGGTATTTTTGCCAGTTGTGGGCCAGGCAGCTCCTTTGCCTCACTAGCTGCAGAGCATTCTCTGAGCCATCAGGTGATGGTGCTGGAGCTAGGCTGGGGTGCTCAGTGGCAAGAGAGTAGAGGGCACCAGGGACGCCGCAGCCAGGACAAGACAGGGGAGTGAGGGCCATTATGAGCCTGGGGCAGAGATACAGCTGGGCAGCAGGGACACCTGGACAGCATAGTTCCCAGCAGGGAGTAGGAGCTAGGCACCGGTAGGAAGGAGGTGGGGATGGGACAGGCTCTGCAGAGAATCACCCCCAGCTCTCTGGGTCCTCACCCAGCTCCCGCAATGCCCCTTGGGGCCTCCCACTGCCCTGAGTTCAGACACTTTTTTTAAAAAGGAGTCAAGCACTAGCGTATGCACACCTTCTTAAAAATCAGTTTGGACTCTCCATGCATACATAAATTCTCCTCCACTTTTGGCTGAATAGGGGATGAAAGAAGATGGAAGCCTGGAGAGTGGGGAGATTAATTTTAAAGCTTAAGTTATTTGCCTATAGGCCCCAGTCGGTAATAGGGTCCATATTTTGTCCATACAAAGAGAGAGCCCACTCTGACTTTCAGAAGATCCTACATGTCCCAGAGGCATTTAACAAGTTGGGCCCTGAACCTCTAAGCTCTCCCACATGGGCAGCCTCTGGTACCTAAGCAGACCCCCCTGAATTCAATTGAGTTCTGTGTGGGCACAGGGGTCTGCCTTATTGAGCAGCTTGCAGGACTGGGGCCTTAACCAGAGTCTCAGTACACCCAGTAGTAGTATCAACTCTTCTATGTCACTATAGTTATCACTAGTTATTTCAGTTGTAATCACATGTGCCCCTGGTTCCCGTCAGCGCTGTAACCTTGCATGTTTGGGGATCCATAGTACTGGAGGGGTGAGAAGACTGGGGACATGGCTGGGTTCATGAAGGGAGACCCTTTTTCTAAAGAAACATTCCCCTGGAAACTCAGTGGTGCCACTCCCTTTGTGCTCTCAAACCCATAAACTAAGACGTTTTCTAACTAAAAATAAAAGTCATCTGGCCAGAAAGACTTTCACCCTATACAGAAAGGCAGAGTCCAGGAAAACTATGCTGCCTTAAGGTCAGATTTACCTCCATCTGCTTTATAACTAAGTATTTATGTAGAAGAATTTGCAACATGCAATCATACAACATACACAAAATGATTATTATTATTAGACTAGTTGGTTTACCATTCCGGTGGCACCATGCTTCCATCCACTTCCCAGAATGTATTTTTGCCATTCATTTCAGTAGTATAGTCAACCCATCTATGACGACCTTAAATTAGACAAACAACACTGTATTAGCTAAAAATAATTATTCCCAAAATAAAAAATGGAAGATAATTATAGTTAAAAGTTCAATAGCATGTTGTACAGACAGAACCCCAATTCACCAGAGGCAATATTTTATTTTTGCTCAATGGCACCATCGCTTTTTACAGAGCATGGTGTATGCACGGATGAGTTCTAGATTTACACAAAGTATCATGATACATATGGACACTGCCATCGGACCTTCACACAATGACATAAGTTCATTTCTGATAGCAAAACCTACACCACACTCTCTCCTTACTCCTTCAGGTTTGCCATGCCAGGAAATAGCATAGTCCTTCTCCCTTATAAAGCCGTCTGAGAGCCAAGTTTCCCAAAGAGATGCAATATCAATTCTGAAACTTGCAAGCTCGTTACTCAGCACAGCCATTTCCCTCAAATTTGAATTCAGATCAAAGTCAAAATATTCCAGGAAGCAATTCTATTTATAAAAACAGCTGAGCCAGGATTTAAACAAAAAATGAGGCAGAGCTTATTTGCCTCACTTTTTTTTGGCCACTCTCACACGAGGCAAGCAGGCCATCCCTAAACAGGGCTGCTTGGAAATCTGGGTAGCTGCTCCAGGGCCCTTATGTCTCTCTCAGATCCCTGTGACCATCTTGCCAAGACCTTCAGCACATAAACCTAAGCAAAGTTATGAAGGAGTGGAAGCCGCCATAGACATGTCCCCTTTAGACCAGAGCCAGAAACCAAAGGTCACAGGGAGTGTGGACATTCAGTGACACAGAGGTTGTAGCTTCTGCCAGAGAGCAACCTACATAGAGCTGCTAACTGCCTATTGTTTCAGCGTGAGTGCCAGTTCTCTTTATTATTTGCTTATTTTTGCTAATAAACAGATTATTTACCATTATGGACACACGTTCTTGGATTAATATAGATGTATATTAATCTATTAAACGCTGGAGCCTCATGGTAACTCTCCCTGTGCTCACTGGGCTGCACTCAAGGCAGGTAGCGCAGGGATGTGCTGAGCCTTAAATCCTGGGGAGCACAGGGAGCAGTATTGTGCAGCTCTGTGGGACCCCAGTGTCTCCACTCCCTGTGGAAAGCCCCAGCATCTGGGCTGCAGCACTACTCCCTTCTACTAACTTCATGCAGGCAAGTTTGCAGGGCTGCAGCCAGCAAAGGCACACCCCACCGCTTTCTTCCCTGGCTGCAGCTCCACAAACTGGCCATTCACTTATCTGCAACTGCTAGATAATGGCAACTCTTTGCTCGCAACTGAGGGGTTGCTAATTGTCTACACTAGAGTTTTTAACTCACATTAACTGATTGTTTACCATGGGTGACTGACAACTTGCACTTAGAACAAGTGTTTGTAAATGTCAGGACACTTTACAAACACATTAGCTAACAAGCTAACTGGCAATTCAAGAACTCTACTGTAGACAAACCTACACACACTCCTGTACATCTACGATACACAAAAAGGGAACCCAACCATCATGAGACTAAGCTAGCTACTGCTTAAGGAGGCTCTCGATAGAGCAATGGGCTGGAATTGTGGGGAAGATGACAGAGGGCATTTGCCCCCCTTCTTGTGGGCCTCCTAAAGCCAGAAAGCCATCTGAAACCCTTAGGAAGCTCATCAAAAGCCACTTCACTCCCAAAAACCTCAATGTGCAGATAAGTCCTAAAAAAGCCTATTTTAGCTTCTTTGGGGAAGAGGATCCTACCGAGGCTGTGCATGGGAAGACAATTGGAGTGTTTGCACTCAAGGAGGCTCCAGAAACCTCCCGGGTGTTTAGGAGACTGATGCTTGCAAGAGGTGGATTTTGACCTTCCCACCCACAAACCTTTTAAGATTCACCAGGGTATTGATGTACCTTACCTAAGCAGAGCCCTAACTCCTACGCCTCTCCAAAAGGTTCCCAAAAGATAGGCTTCCTTTCTTAGGAGGGATCTGAGGAGGTGCACAGGCACCTGGGTCTCCTTTTGCAGATCTCAGAGAAATGATCAGGAAAGGAGAATGCTTCCCTAAACTTCACCTTTCCACAATCCTAAATTATGACTATTTTTAAATAAAAAATTCCCAAACCAATTTTTTTCTTAAAGGTTAATGAGAAGTCAAAATTGAGAGCATATCTATCAGTATCTTAAGGGAATGCTGTAGTTAGTGGGAAAACACCATTAAAAAGACATGACGTTCACAGTTAAGATTAAATAAGAAACCTAATCATTTTAAATCAATGGAAACTCACAGTTAAGGTACTCCAATTAGCTTAAATCTGCCCACTATGATGCTGGCTGCAACTTCTTTGTGAAGTGTTTGAATTAGGGGGAGTGGTATCAAAAATACATACAAGTCATGCATAAGGAAACCATGCAATATATTTCATTTCCATTTCACCAGCAGAATCTAGATAAACTATATGAAGTTACTAGGATATTCAGTTTAGTATACTTACCAAAAAAATACTTTTTGTCTTCATAGTATTTGTTTCCATATTTGTCAACACCTACTAGGGCACCTATCTTCAAATCGCTGACCCTGTGAATTCCCAAGACACAATCACTTCAATTGGAAGAAATTACAAAACACATTATCTTTCATTAGAATACAGCAAAAATAGTTTACAATCAGGTGAATTTAGAACACACATTTATACAGTGAAATACCTTTAAAATTGAAGGATCCCAAAGCACATCAGCAACTCAAACTGACGGCTTGCAGGATCTGGCCTGTAGTCTATTTCATGAGTAGTCTTTAACCATAGGAATAATCCCATTGACTTCCACAGGAAGAGTCACAGGTAAGGTTTTGCAGGACTTTACCATCCATTAGAGTGCAGCCACCTCTGACACAAAGCCACTGTTACACAGCAAAGAGCGATACTACACAACATTTTTGGAGGACATGAAAAATACTGTATCTACCTGAAGCTGTAAGGGTCGTAGCAGAGTTTGAATATAGCTAAGACACCAGGGTTCATTTCCCATGTCTTATGAAAAATACCACGGGACCTTTAATAGCCACAACTGGCCAAGACGTTGGTTTCATATCTCATCAAGTACAGTACATTTTACCAGTATTGTAATACTTAACTGAATGTAGGGCTTGCATACTGTTCAGATCAAAATCACAAACATGAGTTACATAGTTTGGAACATGCCTTCACTGATTATTTCCTCTTTACTAAAATCACTTACACTTATGGCTGCCTGACACTTTCCATTATAAGACCCAGTTCTCAGTGGCTTAAAACTTTGCCAAACTAACCCTTTGAGCTGATGTTTTCAAAGCGGGTAGTCTGCCTTACAGAATGTTTTTGAAAAGTTCAGCAAAAATAGCTCAGGCATTTCTCAGAAGAATTATGGAAAAATAGGATTTTCCCAATTTCAAAAAAACCCTCAGATGTTTAATTGAGAAGCTCTATGCTTTGGAGCAGGGACTTGACATTTAGCAGGGATATGCCTTCTGCCATACTAGTGCATATTCACCCAAATTTGGTTAAGTTGTAAGCCTCCGAAAAATCTTAAGTTCACATATGTTCAGTAGAGACTTTCTAGACTTTGGCAGCTAAATTCTACAAATATTCCATTTGGTTGGAGTATGCTTCAGCCCAAGGCTGAGCAGAACTTTCCATGTAAATGCTTCCTGCAGCCAGGAGCCACTACGGGGACAGGCACAGAAACTGAGAACAGGGAGATGCTCTCCACTGCTGGTACCTAGGCAGCAAGGAGGAGGCAACAGCCTGACTGGAATACAGAAGAAACTAGAACCAGGCCTGTGTAGGGGTATCAAGGGTGAAGGAGGTATCGAGACAACACAGGTCGGAGGGACCAGAAGCAGAAGTGTCTATGTGCGGGGGAGGAAGGGGGTGTCCAAGTATGTCTGTAACCACTAGGAACCACTCCACTCAGAACGTGGAATAGACCCCAAGATTAAAAATTTTTCTTCTGCCAGCAAATAGCTGTGAAATCCACTGGAAAAATGTCTGCTTCAACTCGCCCTACTGTCTTCCCCACATAGAGGAAGACAACCTGACTACTGTTATCAGTTAGTCTGGTACCTCAAGTAGCAGAAGTCTGTGCTGTAGGTCTATGTATAGTCTTTAATTACCTGGCAACATACAGAGAAATGTAAAATGGTGGGGGAAAAGTTAAAGGTATGATATAAATTGCAATGGCAAGTAGCTGGCTTCCAAGTGATTTATATTCTATAGTTAAATGATATGACCTGGTTTTAGGAAAGTGCATCTACTTTTAATTAAAAAGAAAAGGAGGACTTGTGGCACCTGAGAGACTAACCAATTTATCTGAGCATAAGCTTTCGTGAGGTACAGCTCACTTCATCGAATGCATCCGATGAAGTCAGCTGTAGCTCACGAAAGCTTATGCTCAAATAAACTGGTTAGTGTCTAAGGTGCCACTAGTACTCCTTTTCTTTTTGCGAATACAGACTAACACAGATGCTACTCTGAAACCTACTTTTAATTGTTTATTTGGTTATGTGTTAAAACAGAGATAATTTTGTATCATGTTAAGAATGATTAGCAGCAAACTAACTTGATGTGTTCCATCATGGAAACAGTGAGTTCTAGTGGACCGAGCATAGACCTAGGAGCCAAAAATCCTAAACTCTAGTCCCATCTCTGTCACTGTCTCACTGTGCTGCCTTGAAAACAGTCTTAGCCTCTATGGAACCATTCACAGTAGGAAAATGCACTGTTGCTGACAATGACTGTCAGAATTAGGTACACCCAACTGCTGTTAAATGGTTTAATTATTGGGTTTTGTCCCATCTTCACATTTACAGTATTGTTCCAGAACATGTGAAAACATGGTGACTATCACCTTTTCCATAACTTTGTTGAAAAACTTCACACCTTTAACACAAGAAAATCTTCAGAACAGGTTCGCTAGAATTTTTTTTCCATACATATAAGAATGAATTGATTTATGTGGAATTACATCTGGGATTAGTCTGGGCTACAATTACTAACTTTTGTTGTAATTGCCACAAGCCTATTCAGCCTTCTCTTCAACCGAGAGGGCAGAATTGGGTCCTTAAAAACTTTAAACCCAGGTTAAAGGGACAATTTCATTTTTGTGTCTAAAAGTTTTTTGCCCATTCCAAGATGGCAATAGTTACTATCTGACATACTTGGAAGTCTGTGTTGTCCAGGAAGTGAGAAAATTTGTATGGCAGAGTCAGTGAAAAAGGGATCCCAAAGGTTTAATACAATTCATTACTAGGACCGCCAGGAGTTGCCATTAGGGAGATCCACGGTTAGAGTTTCAATTTAATCTTGTGACATTTCAAGGGATCTAGTTTTCATTTTAACATTTTGAGAGTATCTAATTATATAGATGCAATGTTTTGATTTATACAAAACTTTGTTCTCAAAGAGTTGTGGAATGCAGTCATTTTGCTTTGTGTTGTAGTTGCTGACACTGAAGAACTATGGAAGGATTGATATAGTAGGTTAAAAAATTAACCAGATTAAATTAGCAAATTCAAATAAACTGTGTTGAGCTTAGTTCAGTGCTATCTGAGAGTTTATTCACAAACAAAGCTTTCTGTTATAGCTGTTTTAGGTGATGGCTGTAAATAAAAGGAAATAAAATTTCAGACTGAAGTGTGCTTTTAAACGGACGGTATCACTTTAGGGAACTTCCTGCATTTTATTTAGCAGAACAGTAAGATTCGGGAGTCTGGTAAGAATTTTTTTTTTTTTTTTAAATCAGCAGGTAGATTATAGAAATATACAACTAAACTACTGAGTGGAAAGGAGTAATTTTGGGTTAAAAATAGTAAACTCATTTTATTACATGTAATATCAAAAACTTAAAATTGCAGTGTAACAATATCTAAAATGGCATTTAGAGTTCAACAGATCAGGCATAGCCAGAAGGAACAAACTCCATGTTTAATAGATGTATACCATGATGTGTTTTCCCACGTGCAGTGATGAGGTACCATTCCCCTTAAACTGAACATTTTTAGTTTCCCCTTTTCTTTGAATGCTGCTAAATAGAATCACACAAGAAAGCGTTTTAGTGTGTGGTGCTTTATAGCCTATACACATATGAGGTATCACCAAGAATCAGACACACGGGATATATGCTGAAGCAGCTTCATTCTTTTAATTGGTATTGAATTGCCTCAAAAATCTTTAGAAATATTTCACCTGACAAAGTTCAGTCTTTTGTTCATAGAAGAGAAAAATTTCATGATACAATTTTTGTTTTCAATCTTCTAGATTTACACCTTTGATTTAGCTATCTAATATTTGGACCAGATGGATAAAAATATGCTGTAAGAATGTCAGAAATAGGCAAATGGATTTTTCTATAGCACAGGGTCTATGTTGAAACAATGTCCAACAGTTGGGGGTTGTTTGCTAAACTCAGTGTTAGTTTTATGCAAGTAAATGTTTCCTATGTCTGTTCAAAGTACGCCACCTTCTATATTCTCCAGAAAGCTTTACAAGACAACTGAACCAAATTTACCAGACTAAAATACCTATTTAAATGCCTGCCTCTATCACAGATGTGGGCAAACTACGGCCCGCAGGCCACATCCGGTCCGCGGGACCCTCCTGCCCGGACCCTGAGCTCCTGGCCCAGGAGGCTAGCCCCCGGCCCCTCCCCCCGCAGCCTCAGCTCACTGCGCCGCTGGCGCAATGCTCTTGGCAGCGGGGCTGTGAGCTCCTGGGGCAGCACAACAGCCGTGCCGCCAGCCACTGGTGCTCCAGGCAGCATGGTAAGGGGGAAGGGAGGGTTGGATAGAGGGTAGGGGAGTTTGGAGGGTGGTCAGAGGGCGGTGAACAGGGGGACTGAATGGGGGCAGGAGTCCTAGGGGGGCAGTCAGGGGGCGAGGGACGGGCCATGCCTGGCTGTTTGAGAAGAGAAAACCTCCCCTAAACAGCCCTCCATACAATTTCGGAAACCCAATGCGGCCCTCAGGCCAAAAAGTTTGCCCGCCCCTGCTCTATCAATTAATACTTTAAATTTAAGGTTATGCTTCCTATGAAGAGCCCAGGATTAGGATGAAAAAAAAATAGCTTTTTTAATACACATACAAAATAGGAAAATGTATCTGTGCTTACATGAAAGATTCCTTTCCTGAAGTAATAATATCCACAAATCTGTTACAATCAGTTCTTCAGCTCGTTTGCATACTTTCCCCAATTAAAAATTGTGTTAAATATACTTGGGGGGGGGGGGAATTTCTTCTACTTCAGGGGATGGTAAATTCCACCTGTCAACAAACCCAGGTCTTTGGATGTCAATTTCCATCTCTGTTCTGATGATCCATTTTGTCTGCAAGTTGGCTTGATCTGTGGATCTTATTACTCAAAGAAAGGAAATTTTAAGGTAAGCACGGATTAAAGTTTCCTATTCTTTATGCTAAGGTCCATAGATCAATTTCAATAGTATTTTTATAGCAACGTGTCTCCAAGAGTACAAAGGCACCTTAAAATGTGGATATCCAAAATTATGTATAAATATATTTATCTTCTCCTGGTTACTAAGGTGTAGCAACTACCTGAATTAAAAATACAATATTGGGTCCCATCAGAAAAAGCTTCCAACTTCAAATTAAGAAACCAACAACAACGTGTCTGACTGGAGATAGTAGCCATTAGAAGGCCTACTCTAATGGATAGGAAGTGTACCACCACCTCATGCAGAGGTTCCTTCTGGGTAGTGCTGCAAGAAGAAGAATGAGGTTCTAAAGTCATGCTCTATGATTTAGTGGGGTTTTAGTAAGGTTGATGACTTGAAGTATTCAATGCTGGGATTTGTATAAAATCTTTTTCTTTAACATGCTGAGAACATTATACTACAGAGATTTGACCTGTTTGGGTATTCTTACACACCAACAATAAAGCCCTCCCACGGGCATCAAAACTATTATTTTACTAGTTATATATGGTAAGTAACTATGGACTTTGCACCAGCCAGTAGAATAAGTTATTTGTTGACTTTTCTTTTAGGTTATGTAAGAATAACTTCCTCCAAGTATACATTCTAAACTTGTTGGAGGACTAATCTTGCAATAGAGGACCTCCTCTGTGACACAGAGGCATCCAAAGATTGAATGGCGGGTTAATCAGGCCTGAGACCAGAGCCAGAAAGGCATAAATTCAATTTCTGCTTTCCCCTCATATTTTTTTCTTGTCCTGAGAGCTGCCATTCACCACCTCATATCCTATGTCCTGACACAGAGAAGCCATTAGGTGTGTTATTTACTGGTTTCCAGAGACAACTCCTGCCTGAAAGAATCTATCCGCAGGTTTGTTTTTTATTAAACAATATTTTACTATTTGATTCTCTGACTTGATTAGGACTGCTGACCTTCCTCCCTGAAGGAGGAAGGCTTCTCTTTGTGGTGGTGTGCATATGCACATCTAGAGGAATCAGCACGTCTATGGCCTAGTCTTTTCTGCACTTATCTGCCCTGCTGCAAACAGTGAAGGAGAGCAGGGGAAACAGCAGAGATTTTATTTTGCTTTTGGAAATTTGTCCCCCTAATCATGCTTCAGAGGGGGAGCAAAATTGGACTCCGAGATCAGAAATATTTTCAGAATGGCGGTTAGCGATCCCATCCTCAAAGAGGCTGGGCTTATTAGTCTCCCCACTTGGCTTTCCCTGGCCTGGGGCTCCAGAATGGGCTCCCTAGAAGGTCTACGCCTCTCTATTGCATGGAATTCACATAGGCCAGATAGGTCTGTTTCTCTTGGCAGTCTTAGCCTGGAATATGAGTAGAGATCCGTGTGCAGAAAGGCAGACCCTTGTAGTGGTGTGAGCAGGAGGGACCTAGGCCCAAAGACATAATTCTGCACTTTCCAGCATTGTCAGCATCTATGCTGTGTCCGGTGGTCTCCATCCATGACTCACAGGGAATTGGAGGGGGAAAACAAAGGAGGTTGCTAAGCTCCACAGTCTTAGGAAGGGACTACCAGGATTCAGGCATGATCTTCCATCTGGTGTGCTGACCTTCTAGCTTCACTCCCCTCACAAAAAGCCCTGCAGCAGGGAGTCCTGCTTGAGCCAGCTGCAGCTATGAAAGCAGAAAAACTGGAGGGAACTTCAGGGAGTGGGGCAGTCCTTTCCTGCCAGTAACGGACAGGTCTAGTTCTGCCCCAAGCTGCAGGCAGGCTGAACTACCTGTTGTAATATGTAATAGGTTTCAGAGTAGCAGCCGTGTTAGTCTGTATCCGCAAAAAGAAAAGGAGTACTTGTAGCACCTTAGAGACTAACAAATTTATTTGAGCATAAGCTTTCGTGATGCATCTGATGAAGTGAGCTGTAGCTCACAAAAGTTTATGCTCAAATAAACTGGTTAGTCTCTAAGGTGCCACAAGTACTCCTTTTCTTTCTGTTGTAATAGAGCTGTGAACCTCAACATGAAAAATGAGAAGGACAGAACAGTCATACAGAGTGAGCTGGATCTCTTGTTAAGCTGGGACCATTTAAACAAAATGCATTTTAATGGAGCCAAATGCCAGGACATACACCTACGATCAAAGAATGCAGGCCACACAAACAGAATGAAGGACTACATCCTGGAAAGCAGCAACTCTGAAAAGGATTAAAAGGTCATAGTGGATAAGCAATTCAACAGGATGTATAAATGGGAATAGGGTGGTGATTTTTCCTCTGTATATGGCACTGGTGATATCGATACTAGAATACGGTGTACAATTCTGGTGTTCACATTTTTAAAAAATTGCTGAAACATTTGAGAGGGTGCAGTGTAGAGCCAGAAAGGTGATTCAAGGGCTAGAAAAAATGCCTTAAAATGAGAGACTTAAAAAGCTCTGTCACAGCCCCCAGGTTTCCTACAGCCTGGGCTCGGATAACAGATTACTTCAAGGAACGTTGAGGAAGAATATCCAAGCAATCGCCACTAAGATCCTTCCTGTCCCACTAGTGAAGGAAGAGAAAAGATTCAGAAAGTGATGTACTGGCTAGGTAAGTGGTGTAAGGTGGAGGTTTTTGGTTTTGTGGAACATTCATCTGCCTTCTATGAGAAGAGAGGTCTGTATAATTTTGGACAGCCTCCAGCTCAGTAGAAGGGGAACCAACCTCCTTGGGGACAGGCTGGCTAGAGTATTCAGAAGGGGGTTAAACTAATAACAAAAGGGGAGGGTAAAAAGAGGGAAGATATGAGCACTCAGCACAAAATCAAGATGTTGAAAACAAATTGAATCAAGATGCTCAAGAACATGTAAAGAAGAAATTCTTTAATTACTTATACACCGATACTAGAAGCCTGGGTAACAAACAAAAGGAATTGCAATTGCTCATTTATGAAAATAAATTTGATGTAGTTGGTGTTACTGAAAGGTGGTGGGATGATCTGCATGACTGGAATGTTAAAATCAATTGTTATAACCTATTTAGGAAGGCTCAAGTGAGCAAAATGGGCCAGGGAGGGGGGACTCTTTCAAATATGGCGTTATCTGTTTCTGAGTCACTGATAACTCGGAAGAAAATTATCATGTATGCTTATGGATCAATGTCCTAACTGATAAAGCAAAAGTTGGGGTACTAGTTGCTGTCTATAATGTGCAGAGGGGGAAAAAAAACCAACCATGTGACCATGGAGGACTTCAGTTTGAGTGATATATGCTGGTAGTCTCAGGCTGGCAGTCTCATGCTGCCAATACTAAAACATCCTTGAAATTTCTAAACATTATGGAGGACAATTTCCTAATTTAAAAAGTGTTGCAGCCAACATGTGGGAATTCTTTATTATATCTTGTCTTAATAGACAAAGAGGAACTGTTCACAGAACTAAAAATTAATGGTGGTTAGGTACCAGTGATCATGACTTGATCACATTTATAATGTGCAAGCAGAATCAAGTCCAGATCTGCAATATATATACTTGGTGCTTTAACAGGGCTAATTTCACGAAGCTGAAAACAATTATGAGCCAAATGGCAAATTTTTATAGATACATAAATAACAAAATGAATATAAGTCAAAAGTTAGGAACCGTAGAAAACTGATAAGGGAAGCAATGAGGCACAAGGAGAAATCTATGGCCAACAGCATTAAAGACAATAAAAGGAGGTTTTTTAAAGTATACTAGGAACAAAAAGTCCTGACAATGGTATTTGTACATTGCTAGATAAAAATGGTAGAATTATCAATAATACTTCAGAATAGGCAGAAGTGTTCAATAAATATTTCTGTTCTGTATTGGGGGAAAAACAGAGGATAAAGGTCTCATTATAGGATGATGATAACACTTTCCATTCCACTAGTATTTCTGGAAGATGTTAAACAGAAGCTTCTGAAGTTGTGCATTTTTAAATCAGCAGGTCCAGATAAATTGCATCCAAGAGTTTTAAAAGAGCTAGCTCAGGAGCTTGCTGGACAGTTCATGTTGATTTTCAGTAAGTCGTGGAACACTGGGGAAGTTCCAGAAGACTGGAAGAAAGCTAATGTTGTGCCAATTTTTAAAAATGGTAAATGGGATGACCTAGGTAATTCTAGGCCTGTCAGTCTGACATTGACCCTGGGCAAGATAATGGAGTGGCTCATATGGGACTCAATTACTAAAGAATTAAAGGAAGGTAATGAAATTAATACAAATCAACATGGGTTTATGGAAAATAAATCCTATCAAACTAAATGATTTTTTTTTTAAATGAGATTACAAGTTTGGTAGAAGAGGTAATAGTGTTGACATAATATACTTTGACTTGGTACCGCCCAACATTTTGATTACAAAACTAGAATGATATAAAATGAATCCATTTAATGTGCAGCATGATAAAAACTGGCTAACTGATAGGTCTCAAAATGTGATTACAAATGGGGAATCATCATCAACCAGATGTATTTCCAGCGGGTCTGGGAGGGATCGGTCCTTGGTCCTACACTATTTTAAAATAACATGGGAAGAAAAAGTCACCACAGATAAAGTTTGCAGAGAAAACAAAAATTGGGGGAGTGGTAAATAATGAAGAGGACAACTCACTGATTCACAGCAATCTGGATTACTTGGTAAACTGGGTGTAGGGAAATAATATGTGTTTTAATACAGCTAAATATAAATGTATACATCTAGGAACAAAGAATGTAGGCCATACTTATATGATGGGGGACTCTAAGCTGAGAAGCAAGGACTCTGAAAGAGAATTGGAGGTTGTGGTGGACAATAAACTGAACTGAGCTCCCAGTGTGATGTTGTGGCCAAAAGAGCTAAGGTGCTCCCTCTATATTTGGCACTGCCGGGATACTGTGTCCAGTTCTGGTGCCCAGAATTCTAGAAGGATGTTGATAAATTGGAGAGGGTTCAGAGAAGTATACAAGAATGATTAAAGGGTTAGAAAACATGCTTTATGGTGATAAACTCAAAGAGCTCAATCTATTAAGCTTAACAAAGAAGGTTAAGGGATAACTTGATTACCATCTATCAGTATCTACATGGGGAACAAATATTTAATAATGGAGTTTTCAACCTAGCAGAGAAAGGTGTAACATGATCCAGCGGCTGGAAGTTGAAGCTAGAAAAAATTTAGATTGGAAATAAGATGTAAACGTTTAGCAGGGAGAGTAATTAATCATTGGAACAATTTACCAAGGGTCATGATGGACTCTCTATCATGACAATTTTTAAATCAAGATTGAATGTTTTTCTAAAAGATCTGCTCTAGGAATTATTTTGTGGAAGTTCTATGGCCCGTGTTACACAGGAGGTCAGACTACATCATCATAATGGTCTCTTCTGGCCTTGGAATCTATAACTGCTGCCATCACCAGCCTTTGCACTTGGAAGGCTCCCTCGCTCTGCTTCCTTACTGCAAGGACTCTGTCCCTAGGTGCTCTTTGAAGGCCACTGCAGGAAAAAATCAGTCACTACAGCTCCACTCCAAACTTGGTTAGCAAACTCTTACTGTGTTACTTCTAATTAAGCTCACGAAGAACTCATTCGCTGTTCATCTAGAGGTTCCCTTTTACTCTCTCAAGCACAGGAAAGTCTTACTACAGATCCAAGTTCAGATTTCTTTCTCAGAAACTGTTGGATTCTACGTCCTCTGAATTTGGTCTCAATTCCACCTTCCTGATAGCCTGGACGCCTACAGTCCCTGATGAACTACTGTCTGGTATCCTGAGAATCCATTCCTGGCACCTTCAGCTAGGTCCCAGAAAACCACCCTTTTAGCTGGCAAGCCCCAACTCTCCTTGATGGCTCCTGGTATCCAAATGGATCTTTACAGGGAGTCCTAAGATGTTAAGACCCCATCTCATGTCCAACCACAGGTTTTACTTTGCACAACCCCATATGTAAAATAACATTAATTCACCACATTCTCCACAAGCTCAATCTACTTAGTTTACCAAGAAGATGATCAAGGGGTTACTTAATTATGGAGTACAGTTACCTTCACCGTACTAAAGACCTCTTTAATCTAGCAGAGTAAGGCACAGCAAGAACTGACGGCTGGAAGCTGAAGCCAGACAAATTCAAATTATAAGTAAGGCACAAATTTTTAACAGTGAGGTTGATTAATCATTGGCTGAAACTACTGAAGGAAGTGATGGATTCTCTATCTCCTGACGTTTGCCTGGATGCCTTTCTGAAAGATACATTTTAGTCAAACACAAACTATTGGGCTCAATAGAGGAGTAACTGGATGAAATTCTATCACCAGTGTTACAAAGAAGGAAACACTAGATGATTTAAAGGTCCCTTCTGGTCATAAAAATCTATGAATCATATGAAACCCAGCAAAGATACAAAGTTGGTAGTATAATGAAAGAAAACAGTTACAAGTTTCCTCATCCTGTATCAGGAAAACACTGTATGCTCTCCTCTAATTTTAGTCCATTTATATGATCCAATCCAGGTCCTTATTAGTATACTGATAGTACCCAGCATGTGTTATTTTCAATAATGAAAAATATTATAGGAAAACTACAGTTTGAAATACATTTCGTCAATAAGAATGGATTCTGAAACTGATCCTATTAAAAACAAGATTAACATACAAATACTAATAAAGAATATAGTGCCTTTCAGATGAAGTTCTCAAAGCCCTTCATGAACATTCAAACAAGATTCATAATACTTTGAAACAAGCATGATTATTTTACTCTGAAGATAATTCCTCTGTCACTGCACGGAAAATCTATTTTAGGTAACATGGAGCTTAGAAGTAATTTTCCAATACTTTTCACCTTTAACTCAAAAAGACTATCTCCACAACTTCCCTGTTCACTGAATATACTGCGTCCATGGAGACAACACTGTAGAAGTGGAGGGCACAGCCAGGCATCCTTGCAACCTTTTTAGAGCAACAGCCTGCAATTATGGGGTACCCCTTTTAATTGACTTAGTTCCTCTCCACCTCCAGAATCTGTATTTAAAGATTGTTTCCAGAAAGAGGAAGGGAGGAGGAGCATCACAGTAGCTCAGTGAGGGAAAATCATCCAATTTTCTCATTCATGGCATTGCCTCCACAGAGCCCTGCTATAGATCACCAGCTAACAGTGACCATCTGTCAGGACCCCAGCTACAGGACACAGGTCAAGGCCGGGGCCTGGGATAGAGGGAACATGGTCCAAATTCAGTCTAGAGGATCAAGGCAAAAAACAACAAGCTGTTCCAGTGTCACACCATAGGATCAGGTTGGAGTTGAGGTCAATGAGCTGCACTGGTCAGAGCCAAGTGAGTCAGCTGAAATAGGGTTAATGGAACAGAGTCAGGGCAAGGAGTCAGGAGCAGAGCAGGGGACCAGGAATCAAAAGCAGGACCAGATTTCAGGATCAGGGCTGGGGCCAAAAACCAGGAGTAAGGTAAGGTATCAGGAATGCACAGCAGGGTCCATTTGCAGAACCAAAACATGGATCTGCCTAGTTGAACAGATAGCCTGCAGGTGTTTCCTCAAGACCTTGAATAGCACACCTGAGCCAATCAGGGAACATCTGTGGGCATGACAACTAGTGGAGCTTGGCCCCACAAGCCTCACAGCCCATTGACCGGATGCAGCTGTCACTCAGGGACCAACAGTCCCAAGTTCTAGCCCCACAGATCCTCACACCTTCCCTGATGACCCGTACTAGTTCAACAGCAATTACTGTGCTCTTGGTGCAATATCAAGAAAATAATGATCCATGAAGATAGGAACCAAACCCCACATAGGAGGCCAACAGATTTTAGATAAAGGGACATTTCAGATGCATGCCATTGACTGTCATTCCCCTAGCTGAAGGAGTCCTAAGATATTCAGGCACAAGAACACCATATAGGTACTCAGCAGCGAATGCATCATTTCTCCACTTCATCTTTGAGCTGAAATGGCTGGACATACAGACGTCTCCAAAAGCCACAAATCGTTTCTGGCCTTTCTAAACAGCTTAGTCTTGTCTTAATAGTAGCTAAAAACACCTAGGATGTTTAAGGCTCTGGGGCTTTTGAAGGAAGACAGTGATAACCTTTAAGAAAAATACAATTCAAGTCAGAAAGCTGGAGGCCTGAACATTATGGAATATTGTATAAGGTAGCTTGGCTGTCCGAACCCTTTCTCTGATCATGTTGGCTGTGGTAATGGCTACCAGAAATGAGTAGTGTTAAGAGGTGCTACAGAAAGCAAGACCCCAAGGGCTAACAGGAACTTCCTATTAGATTTGTTACCAAATTCAAGTTGTGAAAATCAGTAGGCTCCCACTTGGGAATGTCTGTTAGGCCTTTTAAAAATTGTTTCAAAGTATTTTATAGCCTTGGTCTGTGAAATGTTGGGTTCAAGGGAATCGTGCACACTTGCTATCTATCAACTACTGTTTAAAAGGTGCTGTGGCAACTCTTACAGCAGTGCGCTCTATGAAGTCACATGAAGAAAGAAAATGTTCTCGGTTATGCCCAACAGAAAACAATTGACTCTAATGGACCCTATCTTGAAGCTTACAAGAGTATGCCTTGAGTGCCCTGTTTTCCTGCCTAGAGGACCTATTGAGGCCCCTTCCAGTCCTACACTTCTATGGCTATGTCCACACCGGCGCTTATGTCGGTATAGCATATGTCACTCGGGGGGGGGGGGGAATGATTTATTCATCCCCCTGGGCAACATAAGTTATGACAACATAAGCTGTTGCTTAGATATAGCCAAAGAAGTGTAGGACTGGAAGGGACCTCAGTAGTCACCTAAGCAGGAAAATAGGGCACTCAAGGCAGGAAGCACCACAAAGCAGCGCCAACACAGACCTCGCTTACCCTCCCTTACCAGGATAGTTCATTTACCAGTCCAAAGGAGTTACTCGCCCAGGCTAAGGGAGGGGGGAAGAAGGTACTTCAAGGCTGCTCGATAACAAGCCCCCAAACCCCACTCCACGGGGCTCCCTGGGGGCGGGGAGCGCCTGAAGCCAAAGCGAGTAACCCCCCGGCCCCCAGCACGGCAGGCACCTCCCCAGACAGACGAGCCCCCCCGCGCAGCCCGGGGACGCTCCAGTCCCCCCGTAGGGCTGGGACAGCCCCGCTCCCCGGGCACCAGAGGTCGAGGGCTCCCTGCCCCAAGGTCACTCCCGTTCCCGGGGGTGTCACTAGCCGGCCCCAGACACGGGGAAGGGGGAGGGGGGAGGAAAGGGCGCTTCGTACCTGAGCAGCTGCCAGAGGGCGCCGCGGAGGCCGCCATGACCCCCGAGCTGCTGCAGCGCCCGCCTCAGCACCCGCACGTACTCCGCCATCTTGGCGGGCGGCCGCCGCTGGGCCCGGACGCAGCCGCGACCGACAGTTCCGGGCGACCTGGTTTCCGGCAGGGGCAGGCAGCGCCGCCCGCCGCGCCCCTCAAGTCCGATGTAGCCGGGCCGGCGGCTGAGGGCAGCGCGCCCCCCTCACCCTGCCCGGCGGGACTGGGGCCGGGGCTACCCTGGCCGCGACTCAGGCGCGCTGCCCGTTGACTAGCGGCCCGGCGCCGGCAGCGCTCCTGGGCAGCCAGTCCGGTGCCACGGGCTCCCGTCCGTCCGCGCCGGCCGATCGGGGAGCCCGCTGGCGGGGAAGCGTAGAGGCCCGTCGATGCTCACGTTAGTGTTTGTATCAGGGCCTAGCTTCATCTCCGCGCTCAGGACGTTCTTTATCCATCCGCAGCCAGCCCGCTGCGGGGCCGCGTTTGCCCCGGGCATCCAGGTCTGCCGTCACCGAAACCCCGCCCGGAGCTTTTTCCATTTTGCAGCCCCTAGGATTGATTTCAAGAAGAGGAGGACTTGTGGCACCTTAGAGACCGACCAATTTATTTGAGCGTGAGCTTTCGTGAGCTACAGCTGACTTCCTCGGATGCATGCAGTGAGCTGTAGCTCACGAAAGCTTATGCTCAAATAAATTGGTCGGTCTCTAAGGTGCCACAAGTCCTCCTTTTCTTTTTGCGGATACAGACTAACACGGCTGCTACTCTGAAACCTATGATTTATAACCGCACTGTGCCAACTCTAGGGACCAATTTCATGTGCTTACCTCACCGGCACGTCCCCTGCTTTTGTTTAGACAACAGAATAAGATACTTTAAGCAGAGGGCGTAGAAGAGCACTGCCCGCTTTCCTTCAACTAGAATACGATGCCAGTACAATGCAATATTCATAGTCAGTTTCATACAGCCACAGAAATTCAGAGCTAAAATGTCTATCACAAACTGCCCATGAGAGCGCGGAGGAGCATTGGTGACTTTCTTCAGCATGAGAAATCCCTTTATTTTTCCAGCTAGGGAGAAAAAGAACAAGGTAGTAGGTGACTTAGGATATGGTCTTCTCTGCACTACGGAGTTTTGTCAACGCAAGTTAAGTCGACAATCAAAAACCAGTATAAATACATTGCTTGTGCATTTTCTCACTATGCTCCTTCTGTTGGCAGAGCACATCCACATGTGGTGCTCTAGCATCAACAATGAGAGCAGTGCACTGTGGGTAGCTATCCCACGCTGCTACTCAATGCTACTCTACTGCAGCTAGAAGTTGTGGGAAGGTGGAGTGGATTGCAGTGCATCGTGTGTGGGCTCAAAGTCCCATGGTACAGTTCTTTCTGTCCTAGCACTCCATGGGCTTTTAACTGCATTTTCTGATATTTTTCAACAGCTCCTGTTTACTGTGCACCCACTGTCTCCCACCGATAGATCCCAACTGCCCTCTACTGTTGTAGTCACTTTTATGAATACATCACAGATGGTCATGCATTACATCATGAGCTCCCAATCTGAACAGGAATCAGAGTTGCCTGACCTGGAAAGAAACAACACCAGATTACTTTTGGCATTCACGGAGCAGCTGAACATGGTGGACCATTGCTTTTGGCCTCGGGAAGCAAGCACTGAGTGGTGGGATCGCATCATTATGCCGGTCTCAGATGATGAGCAGTGGCTCAGAACTTTCAGATGCAGAAAGCCACCTTCCTGGAATTGAATGCAGAGCTCACCCAGCACTGCAGCGCAAGGACACCAAAATGAGAGCTGCCCTCTTGGTGGAGAAGCACACGGCAATCGCTGTGTAGAAGCTGGCAACTCCAGACTGCTACCGGTTGGCTGCAAATCAGTTTAGAGTCAGGAAGTCTACACTTGGGGCTGCATTAATGCAAGTGTCCAGGGCCATTAATCGCATCCTGCTATGAAGAACTGTAACTCTTGGCAATGTGCTTGAAATAGTGGATGGCTTTGCAACAATGGGATTCCCTAACTGCGGAGGAGTGATAGATGGAATATATATTCCTGTTTTGGCCCCAGACCATCTTGCGATGGAGTACATCAATAGAAAGGGGTGCGTCTTCTCTATGGTATTGCAGGTGCTTGTGGATCACCATGGGCATTTCACAGACATCAACGCAGGGTGGTCCAGGAAAGTCCATGACACACGTATCTTCAGGAACAGGGATCTGTACAGAAAGCTCCAAGAAGGGACTTTCTTTCTATACCAGAAGATTCCAGTGAGGAATGTTGAAATGCCCATAGTGATCTTGGGAGACTCAGTGTACCCCTTACTACCATGGCTCATGAAGCCTTACACAGGAAACCTGGACAGCAGCAAGGAGCACTTCAACAATAGGCTGAGCAGATGCAGAATTACCATAGAATGTGCCTTTGGCAGATTAAAAGCATGCTGGTGCTGCGTTTACGGCAGGTTAGACCTAAATGAGGAAAACATTCCCCTAGTCACAGCAGCCTGCTGCATGCTCCATAATATTTGTGAGGTTAAGGGTGAAAAGTTTACCCCAGAGTGAAGCGCCGAGGCAGATTACCCAGCTTCTGAATTTGAGCAGACAGATACCAGTCTATTAGAGGGGCACAACAGAGGGCTATTCGAATCAGGGAGGCTTTGAGGCAACATTTTGACAATGAGCACCAGTAATGTCCTTCTATACAGCACTCTGCCATGTTTTGTTAACATGCATCTTGCATAAAAATTATTATGAGTCCTGACCAGGATTTGTAGTCAGCAAATGGTCAAATTGCCACTATGTATTACTACCAGCAGCAACCACCACATGTAGGAGACAAACAAAGATTGTTTGTTTTTATTAAATACCAATTTACACTCACAAAAGGCTTGGTGAGAAGGGAGATAACAGTGCAGGCTGTCATAGCTGTGTGTAAATCCAACTATCATTATGGAAGCTGTCCAAAGGAGTGGAGTGAATGGGGTACTGAGACATTCCAGGAAGTTGCAAAGAATGTGTGAGAGGAGTTGGGGAGGGCATGGAAAGCAGTTCTTATTGGCTGCTGGGGAGTGGGGTGAGGGATGAGCATGCATGTGTTCTTCCTGGAGCATGATTGGGGACTTCAACATCTCTGTTTTCTCCATTATCATCTGCTTCTGGCCCTTTACAATGCGCTCCATCACTCTCCTTTCTGTCCTGCCTTTCTATTTTAAATTTGTCCTTCAGGGTCTCTCTCCACTCCCTCCGTTCTCTTTTTTCACCCTTTGAGGATTGGAGCACCTTTTGGAACATGTCCTGCTTGCTCTGCCTTCATCGCTTCCTTATCTAGCGGAAGCACTCCGCTGGTGTAGGGGTTTCCTCTGAAGGCCACATCCGCAGGAGCATAAGCAACAATACACAGAAGCATGACTGCTAGTTCACATGCAGCATTGAATCATTATGGTAAAATGCACCTCTTTTAACATATCAATCGCTTTCTCATTGTCCCTTGGCAAGCACACATCTCAGTGAACACCCTAAACATGGTGAGTTCGGCATGGGTGGGGTTTTGGTTGTTCAAGATGGGGCAGGGGATTGGTGCAGGCAACTAGGAACAATATAGTAAATTCTGCCACCATTTACACAGGCAGGTGTTACTGAAGCTGATATCTCACTCCTGGGTGCATCTCCTGTACACGTGCGGCTTCAGACCCGGTCCCTAGGCTGCTTGCCTGTGTGCGCTTTGGTCCCCACACAAGTGATTGTCGAGTTGCATAAGAAAATTTTCTACAATGGGAGAAGGGACAAAGCAGCTCTACCAATGAACCTTCAGCAGAGGATTGGCAAATACCTCCAGGAAAGTTTCCTAGAGATCTCTCTGGAGGATTCCTGTGAAATCTTGGTGTGAATAATGGCACTGCTTAGCTGTACAGGGGAATGTGGAGCACACTCAAACACAGCTAGTCTTGTATATTTTTATTCCTTCACCCACTTCTAGAATATACAAAGCAAAGGACAGCTCTACCTCATGTAACCAAGCAGCATCAACTCAAAAAGATCACTTACCAGAGTGTTTTTTTCACACCCCTGAGCAACAAAAGTTTTGCCAACAAAAGTGCTAGTGTAGACAAAGCCTTAGTTTATAAGCAGTGATTCCTGAAACAAACAAAAAAAAATCAAATATTGTCAAAATTTATGCTTCTGATTCTGAAAAATGAACACAGCACCGAAGAGCCCACTCCACTAACTAGAGACCCATACTCTTGTTTGTTCCCATAGACACTAATACACTTATATCAAATTATTTGCATTTTTAGATTTAAGCCTCCTATGAAGCTTTCGTGAAACAATCTGAATGTATTAAAACTATGCTCAGTTAATTGTAAACTAACTGGGCAGGAATGTAGGTCTTGTTAAAATTAACATTCTGGAGTATTCTGTCTTCTGTAATTTTACGTTTACAGTTCTCCCCAGTTTTGGTACAACAAACTGTGGCACAACCAGATTTGGGTTACAAATATGGATCTCCAATTTTAAATACTAGAACTCAGATTCACGTGGCACCAACAACATTTCAGCCTCTTGCTCCTATTCTTGCCTTTGACGTTTATATTTGGGATCAATCAGCAAAAAGGTCCTATAGCTTCTTTAAATCATATTTTGATTTTTCTCTTTGTGCTAGTTCTTTCTAATTAGATCAAGCCAAATTTCTAGAGACTGTGACTTTAGCATGATCTGTTTGTAATTTCTCTAGTCCCTCTAAAACCTCCTTAAATTGCTGGTAATTTTAATGCCTGTCCAGAGCATGGAAAATGCATGGTATTATTTTGCTCAAATTCCTCCTGTGCTCAGTGGAAATTTCAGCATATTTAAAGTAGCTGAATGCAAATGCCGGCACACAGTCTTTGGAAATCTGGAGTATCAATGCTCCCTTGTCAGTAAACCAACTGTAAGTCTGATGGTGGTTCTGGAAGAAATTTTGAACTTCTGCAATGTGCTCCAAGACTGTTAGGTATTACCTCTTTTTCAAAAAGGTTTACAGAGTATACCAAACACCAACACCTCAGAATGTTAATATAATTGCACTTAAATTCCATTTTTGGTGGGTTTGTTTTATTTTTGTTGTCTGAGCAAATGGTAAAGAACTTGACATAATTTTCTCAGCGTTCTTGAATGGTATCTTCAGCAAGCTGGACACAATAGCCTGTGGTTTTGTTTTCAGATGTAGAATCAATTGCATTAAGTAGGAATATTTTTCAAAGAACAGTTACTTCTGAATGAAACAGATGATGCGCTCCAGGAAAGCCTGGAATATGGATTTAAGTTATTACCATGCCTTTATGACTAATCCCATGAAAAAAGTCACATAGGATCCTGTGTGTTCTGCTCTTCCACTGAAATGGCATTTTATGCAGTGGCATATTTGATCTAGAAAAGAATAAGTAAATTAAATGTTCTTCACTTTTTTGAGATTCTCTGTCACTGTGGACCAATGCTAGATAACATTTACATTTTATTTTAAAACAACTTTTCATTGTTTCACCCATTCTACTATTTATTTCCTACCACTAACTTTAGGCACATTAAATCAGATAAATTCTCACTGTGAAATCTGCCAATCACTAAAGTCTCTTTTGCAGTATTAATCAGTAGCTTTAATATTTACTGGTTAGACTGAGAAACAACTATCTTCAGACACACTGAAGTCTGAAAAATAAGACATTATCACATGTCCTGCACACCCTCTTGAACTTTCAAGAAGCTAGTGAACCAAGTCCCCTATAAACATCACAACTCCCCTCATTTCTCTCTTCAATATCCTGTGACAGTTAATTCCACTCATTAACCATGGCTATTTCTCCAATCAAATGACTCCACCCATTCTACTTTTCCTCTAGGTTTTAAGACAGTTCTGTAGCTTTCACATGGTTTCCCAACAGTCAGAAGAACCACCTTGATGTTCTTGTCATTTGTGTCTATTTTAAAAAGTTAAGTGGATTCATTCAAAGATTGAAATTAAAGTGTAATGTTTATAGTATCTAAAAAAACCTTTCAAATATGTTCATTTAAGTATTTGAGTGACACAGAAGTTAAAAAAAATAGAAAAACCTAAAAATAACTTTTTTCTATAAAGACAGAAGTCTCCCCAAACCCTGTGTTATTCGTAAACCTGGATCCGAGGCTTCTGAAAGGAAGAATCAGTTGTCATTGTAGAAATATTTACAAGTGACCCTTTATTTCTATATAAATGTTTAACAACGGAACTGACAAGACTGTGTTTTTAAACTCATCACAGATGCTAGCAGACACAACACTTTCCCCCTTGTTGCTATGGTGGCGAGAAACAATTTCAGCAAATGACACTCAAAAATAATAGGGTGGAAGAGCTCAGTACATGAAAGAAATATACTGTGCATCTTTTACTTGTTGCAGTGGTTAAACAAATTTATATGCAAATTTAAATAAAAACAGATAATTTTTTATTGTATTTCCAAATCTATTTCATACAAATGTGCTGGCACATTAGATCTAAAAGAAGGGTTCACCTGTGGGCGATAGGAACTCAAAGAACTCTACAAGTAACACTTTGAAATTATAGTAGCTTTAATCCAAAGATCTCCATGTACTTTTACAAACATGAATTAAAGCTACACAATCCCTTTATATGTAGGCATCATTAAACATAAATCTATTTCCATGCCAAAAACTGCATTTAGGTAGTTGTTTTTGAATACAGTCATTAATTTGAAACATAATTAGAATGTTGTAGTTAAACACACAATTGTTTGAAAGTCAGAAAATTTGGATTTGATGTTAAAAATAAATGTTTGAAAAATTAAAATTAATACTTCGCTGATAGTTCTAAAATCATATGTCAGGTAGTCTGGAAATTCTTAAGGTTCCAATTCAAAACAGAACTCTGCCCCATTGCCCTCACTTTCCAATACGAGAACTTCAATAGCGTCAACATGGAAGAGACTCATAGCGTCACTGTTTTGCACGGTTTGATCTCAGTTGGCCCTATCCCAGTTAACTTCAATCCTTGATTATCCTGTATGTTACCTGGTGAAATTCCAAAATGAATGAAGCGTCACAAGATCAGAGCTCTTGTGCAGTTCAGTAGGGCACAACTTCTAAGCAGCTCCACAGGGAATGAGCTTCAGTCCTGTGGAGCATCTAAAACTTTTCACGATAGAAGCTGCAGAATTAACAGTTTTGGGGTTGCCTGCCAATCTAATATGTTTTATGCAGTGTAATTGTTTTCGTGTTGGTCCCAGGATATTAAAGAGACAAGGTGTATTGGACTAAGGCTATGTCTATACTGCACACCTTACAGCGGGACAGCTGTGCCATTGTAAGGTATGTAATGTAGCTGGTCTTTGTCGGCAGGAGAGCTCTCTCCTGCCGACAAAATAAAACTCCAATGAGGGGCTGTAGTTTTGCTGGAGGGAGAGCGTCTCCTGCCGATAAAGTGCTGTCCAAACTGGCACTTTTCGTTGGTAAAACTTTTGTCGGTCAGGGGTGTGGTTTTTTCACACCTCTGACTGACAAAAGTGCCCTGTAGACATAGCCCAACTTCTGCTAGAGAGAGAGAGAGAAACTTTCAAGCCACACAGAGCTCTTCTTCAGGTCTGGGAAAGATACTCCGAGCACCACAGCTAAATGCAGAGTGGAACAGATGTGTTTCTCAAATGCAGCCACCATGGCTGCATGTGGCCACCAGGAGGTTTTTCTGTAGCCACGACAGCCTCCTGGGCTGAGATGGGGGAAGGGGCAAAGCAGTGGTCCCTCTCTGCAATCCTCAGGAACTCTGGTGTAGGGCTTTAGCCCCCCATCTTCAGCTGCAGGACTACAGGGGTGGGCTTCAGCCCCCTACCCTGGTTCAGCCAGAGGCTCCAGGCTTCACCCGCCCCATCGCCCCCGGCTTCAGCTGTGGGGCTCTGGGGGTGGGCTTTAGTCCCCCCTTGCTTCAGCTGCAGGACTCCAGAAGTGGGTTTCAGCTGCAGCGTTCTGGGGGTGGGCGCTGTGCTTCAGCCTCCCCTCTCTCCCCGGCTCATTTTTTAAAGTGTTGTGACAGTTTCCTTTGAGGTTTTCAAAAGACGAGCCTGGGAGCTACATTTCATAATTCTGCTAGACACTAAAATTCATGGACTGAACAGACACAATGGATTTAGGGCTTATTACAAATGTCTGTAACCCATAACCCTCCCCCTCCTTTTTTTCCTATGACTCCAGAGGTGTTAAGGACCACTCTACCCTGAACGGTCCCTTAGAATATGTGCTAAACTACTTGTGCTAAACAATCTATGGTTGCCAGGTATCCAATTTTCCACAAGAAACTCCAGTTGAAAAGGGAACCTGGCAGTATCCGGTCAGATGTACCGGCTGGATACCAAAAAATCGGTTACTGGGGTGGGAGGGAAGGCAACAGGTCATAAACCAGCACTATCCCTGCTCAGCTGGGGCCACCTCATACCTGCATCTCCTGGGCAGGCAGGAAGCAGGCTCTGAGTCAGGCTGCAGCAGCACCCAGAGCAGAAGGAGCCCAGCTGGGGGAGGAGGGAGGTGGAGAAGATCCAGCAAGGAGGAAGGGAGAGGAGGGAGAGCAGCGAAAGACAGGGGGAGGAGGGAAGGAAGAGGAGCGAGCCAGGGAAGAGGCAGAGCAGGAGGCAGGGCCTTGGGAGAAGAGGCGGTGCAGGGGGTCCGGTTTTCAGGCATTAGAAAGTTGGCAATCCTAAAACAATCTGTTCCACCTTGCATTTACCTGTTGTGCTCAGAGTATCTTTCCCAGACCTGAAGAAGAGCTCTGTCTGGCTTGAAAGTTTCTCTCTCCCACCAACAGATGTAAGTCCAATAAAAGGTATTACCTCAACCACCTTATCTTGCTAATCTAATCATATAATCAAATAATTTCTAATTATGGGAGCTGGTGTGAATACAGGCTTCCAGGCCTGGCAGTTTGGCTCTCTCAATTATCTAAAACTCCAACTATCTGAAGGCTTCAGAATATTTAACAAGGAGAATCCCCATACCCAATTCATGTGTTCTGCTATAAATGAAATGAGCTGTATTAATTATCTCCCACCCCATCCCCACACACCTAGTTAATTTAGGAAGTTAACTTGAGCAACCTTTACTAACAACCCAATCACTAAAAATCAGAACAATTGCTAGTTAAGCCAGTATCAACAGCCACAGCACCTTCAACTTCAACATTACCATACTCAAGCATAACAATAAATTCCAGATGTGTACAACAGACTCCTTTTCAATTGCAACACACAATCACACCACAATGCACATATCCAGTACCTCACAATTACATTGAAACGCAAAACCGTAACTGTCTTCAGATAACGATATAGTTCGTATGGACATGCATGTAGTGAAAAAGTCTGTGATGTGTTATTTGTACATTAACAAATATGAGGTTGAAGCTTGGGCTTTGCATTTGAGTGCTTGGGGGTAGGATAAGCAGGGCTGTATGAGGAAGGTCACAGAGGGGGGACGAGAGCTGTCCAGAGGCATTCGTGGATTGGTGTGGGTTGTGTGTGTATTGTATTAGAGAAACAGGAGTGAATCCATGGAGAAAGCAAGGTGCATGTGATGGGGAGGATGTAGAAAATATTTTGGGAAGTCATAGGGGGAGTAGGAATAAATAGGGGAGGTATAGAGGGAGAGTGTATATGTGTGACACAGACCCTCTGATGGAAGAAACTGTGGAGTTTCCACTGAGGAAGGAAAGATGCCAGGGGAGAAAAAGCTGGAGAGAAGCTGCACTCCAACAAGCTTCCTATGATTCACCAGAGGATCATTCTTTTCCCTAAAGCTCCTCTCCAGCCTCATTTCTTCCCTTCTTAGGTGAGCACAAAGCTATGTGAGGGAAAATGGATTAGGAAGCAGGGATGAAAGATAAGGTATAGAGACTGGCAGAGATGGAGAACAGGACTTGGCAGCAGGGTTGAGATCAGATGGGCACTGGGGCCAGAGTAAGCCACAGATTTAATTTTGTTTTTGTTTTTTTTGGGGGGGGGGGAGGAAAGATTCCTTGTTTCCTCCTCCTGCAATCAGGCAATGCACTCAAACACCAACATCCACCACTGTCCCCCACAAATGATGAACAAACACATTAACTGGATGTTTCTGCAAAGATGATGGGCAGCAATATAGGTAGCTTTGACATTAACATTGTCATAAGTATATTTCAGACTTAACAGTCCTTGAAATAAATGGCAATTCGTTCCCTGGGGCTATTGTTTCAGGTTATCAGCACACTCTGGTGGACACCACATTAGTTTACATTCAGAAGACTAATTGGTTGCAAAGGAATAGATGTTTAATTTTTAAAATATTTAAGCTACCAGTGAGAAGCTAAATTCTGTAACAAGAGAGGGATCCTGAGGCCAATTCCACAATGGTAAATATGGGACTCCAAGTGTTTTAATGATTTCTCCAAGAACTATTGTGTCCCTTGAACACTTAAAACTGAGATAAAACCAAGACCAAAATCAAAATCCTGCTGTAATTTGTAATACATTCTTAAACAAAACAAAACAAAAAACCCTTCCAATCCAGCAATGCCCTACTTCTTATCCAAAATTGATTCAACAGTCTTTTAGTTCTGATGGCATTGAATAAACATCCTGAAATATAAATTATAATTTGTGACATGAACAACTATTACCAGAACTCATAATGGCATGTTTCTATAAATTATCAATGTATAGTGCTTTAAAAGCAAAGGATACTGCTTAGTCAAAGTTTTACAATCAATTATCAGATGTACTGTATTATGTATGCAAACTCATAAGCTAAAAGCTAAGTGATAGAGAAACTAAGTGTTAATGGCAAAGTTAGAAATACCAAACTACTAGCATTGTCCCAATGTCTTATAATTGACAATATTACATGGCACAATCATCGTGTACCCAGACAACCTATAAGAAATTGAATACACTGTCACAGTCTATGTATCAATTCATATAAAATACTACAAATTGATAGGTAATTGCAATTGTTATTCTATAATAAAAAGTTACAATTTATTTTAAAAATACAGCCAAAATAGAATTTACAATTTTAGTCAGGTTTCAAGACATTTACAGTAGCTTTTATACAACAGCAAGACAATCACTGCGACATTCTGATGCTTACATTAAAACTGAACTACCAGTAAGATGTAGATGTGGGATGGAATAAGCAAACAAATGACTTCCAATGATACTGAAGAGAGAGGACACAGAACAAATGTACTAAGAGGACAGGACTGGTTTGTAATGCAGTTGACATTACAATGAAGTTCTTTTGAAACTATTCAAAATGTAACTATAAGCTGTACCAGGAAATATACCAGTAAGAAACATAATCTAGCACACTGTACAATAAATATTTTTAAGAAAAAATTATTTTTGAACTACCCAGTTCATTATTTAGAACAGCGCTCCCATCTTTAATTGAAATGTATAAAACTATTCACTTTTCCATTCAAACTGTTTATACTAAAAATCAAAGTTTTTCCTTAAATCAAAAATCATAAACCTGTTGCAAATAATTTTATCCTTTAGCTGGCAAAGAGGCCATTCTTTATTGGCTGGTAAAGACCATAAGTTGACAAGTCTTGACTAGATGCAAACTAGTTAGATTGGTGAAGACTGAATGCTGAAAATAAATAAAGTATGTGTTGTGGGGGACTTCCCCCCAAAACTTGTCAAGCTAGAGAATTTTAAAAAATACCTTTAATGCCCATGATGTAGTAATTTTCAGAGTTTAATTTTCAGTAGTAGATCAACTGATGTTACCGGACTGTAACAAAATGGGAATGAAATTGGCCAGCCTTCTATCCAACATCAACATAGCTTGGAAAAATTTAACTGCAGAGAGCAGAAGCTATTCAACAGCATGAAACCAAAACCAATCAGAATGGCAATGATGTGAGAATCTGTGGACACTGTTGATCAGAAAAATGTGTCTATTTAGACAAAAAAGTTATGGGCTTGAGCTGAAACTCATTAAACCTGGTACATTTATCTGAGCAGCAGTAAACTTCAAAGCAAGCTTCATTCCTTAAAAAAGCCAGTAAGATTCCAAAGTGCAATGATAACTGTAACCGTTAAAATAAATGCTGGTAAATGAACAAAATGAATATAAAAATAAAACAATCCCTTTATTCATTTATCTGTTTTATTAAGATTACCCCTACTAAGAAAACTCAGCTCCCCCCAGCTCCTGATCAGAAGCATGAATTTATATTACAAGAAGTGAAAATAATTTATTCAAACCTTGGGGGAGGGAGAGACTGTGGTGGAGAGAACAGAAGAACCTGCATTATGGGGCCTCAGGTCATGATAAATAGAAGAATGACGACCTACCAGGCACAGAACAACCTGTACTCTAGACTCAATCAGTACTAGAAACTTATTTAGTTAGAAAAATACAACAGAAATCTGACATAGTAATAAACTATTTTGGAAAATAGTTTATTCTTAGTCAGTTTCCCACTGTATAATACAAATAGCTAGTATCTGCCAATACACACCACTAGAACATATTAAATTCTTGACATCCAGAATAGCATCAATCTTACTGCCAATAATGGAGGTGAACTATGATCAGCTGCATCGAGGTATCAAGAGAATATTAAAAAAAATCTGCGTGCTTTCTATGATTTCCCTGCCCTTTTCATGGTACCAACTGCTGTATAAAACAAGAACTTCAGCTCTTTTCAAAGTAGCTGAAAGGAAAACGAAGTTGATTACAAAGGTCTCACTTCAATTGAAATATTTTTGCCTTTTTAGTATTTCTGACCATCATGTTCCATTGAATCAGTGAGAATGAATTATAGCAAAACACTGAAAACACAACTCAGAGAAGAAGGTTAATTTATTTTTTTCTAAAATTAAGTGGTGACACCTTAATTCAGTCAACAGTCTTCTTCACCAGGCTGGATTTTCCTATTCGTTTTGGACTTCATAAACAATATTCCAGGTTCATCTATCTACAAAAATATGGTGGATAATTTTTGATTTTCATTAAATGCCAGATAATTTACAAGTCCTTGAAAACCAGATGAAAAAAGGAAGTCATCCTGTATCCCTCAAAACACTCTGCAGCATTTCCCAAATGTACTGGAAAGGAGAAATTTTAGCCTTCTTTAAACTTTTAAAAGTTGCCAGGGAAGGCTTCTTGCCATCTCTTGGAGACAGTATGCCATGATTGCCATGGTGATGTACATTTACGTCACCACAGCATAGAATCCTTGTTTTCCACCTTTATACAGAATGACCAATAATTTGAGAGTTGTAGTCCGCTGTCTCCATTCTTAGGATATATGGGATGATGCTGTCAATCTGAACATTTCCAATCAGTCCTGCAAAGAACAACTCTTCTGTGATGGTAGCACTCATCAGTCTGAGGGCAGGCAATCGGAGAAGAAGCCTAGATAGCCTGAAAAACAGGTTTGGTAAAAGAGCGTTACAGTTTAACAGGCAAAGCAAGGCTTCCTTTTGATGTTATCCAGTTATCAATAAAAAAAAAATATATAAAGGATTACACTTTTGGTCATGGTTCAATAAAAGCTCAGCTCTTAGGAGGTTTAGTAGTAAGCTTTTGTAGGTATGGAAGACAGATCAAGTTTTAAATTATTCCAGTATTTAATTTATAACCAGTCACATCTTTGACATTAGCGCAAACAGATCTTAATAGGCATTTCAATATATGTGAGTTGCACAACCTGCTACAGCCTGCAGCAGTCAAAAGAAAACAAATGGAAGACCTGGCTTCAAAGAGTCAGGTAATTACAATTCAAAAAATTTAAATACATTTTCATAAAGTTTAACTTTTAAATGTAAAATGCACTAAGTTACTTTGAAAATTATTGGAAGTAACAATGAAGTCATACACATAAAGTGGCTAAGGGTATGTCTATACTACCCACCGGATCGGCAGGCAGTGATCAATACAGCGGGGGTTGATTTAATGAGTCTAATCTAGACACGATAAATCGACCCCCCGAGTGCTATCCCGTCGACTCCTGTACTCCACTGCTGCGAGAGATGCAGGCAGAGTCGACGGGGGAGTGCAGCGAAGTGAAGACAACATTATTCACGTAGCTGAAGTTGCATAACTTAGATCGATCCCCCCTCTAGTGTAGACCAGGCCTAAGAGTGGGACTAAGGCTTGTCAACACTTTTCACTTAATTGATTCTCACATTTCTTAAAATGAAATACTTCTCAAATCAAATAACTGAAGCGCTGAAGAAAAGAAATGAAAGAAAAATCAAGCATGTGATGTATATAATTTACATACCTGTAGGTATCATCTGGATATACTTTTGTTACATAATCTTGGAACTCCATGTAAGCCTT
Organism: Lepidochelys kempii; assembly: GCF_965140285.1. Classification (NCBI taxonomy): domain Eukaryota; kingdom Metazoa; phylum Chordata; order Testudines; family Cheloniidae; genus Lepidochelys; species Lepidochelys kempii. Next base: position 270,078,064 of record NC_136380.1, on the reverse strand, counting down.
TTCTTGAAACTTTTCAATCTGTATCACATTTTCGAGACCTGGATGATCTGAAACACAATTTATATGGTTATACCTGCTCTGGATAAGATGCACAAAACAAAAACAACAAAGCCCATCTGGGGCAACCATCCGATTAATTCTTTTGCTACTGTAGCAACTTCTGGGGGTTTTCTGACAATTTTGATGCTGGGTACCTTGCCTTAATTGGATTATTTTCTTAAATGACGGAGATCTATTTCATTTACGGTGCTCAGATGAATCTATTAAACTTCTCTAGGAGTCCAAGCAAATGCAGTTCTTGCCATGTGTAAAGCTATTTACATAATCTCATTCACATTTGATCTTGTCTCCAGTTACTGTGTTGCAACTGAACATAGCATTATTCTGCTATGTTGACAGTTCATTGGACAGTTGTGCGCTTAAACAATATATGGAGTCTAGCTGCCATCCCAGACTACATTTTCTTTACTTTATTTCTTCCCTGGAACTGCCGGAGCTAATTACCCCCGCAGTCCATCTCCCCCTCCTGCAGACCAATTCCTTCCAGTCCATTGTCTGCTCCCTGCACTGGTTCAGCTCTGCACACGTGAAGGGTGGCCAGTTCCCCTCGAGCCTGAGTCAGTGCTGATGCCTTGTCCTGTGAGCTTGGCATGCTCGGGGCTTCCTGCTTCCCTTGCCCTGTGCCTGCGATTCATCTGAAGCTACCTCCTGCCTACGAGGTCACTGCAGTGGCAGCTGCATGCCCCACTCCTGTCAGCCACTGTTGCCTCACTCTGCTGTGCATGCTGTGGAGTGAAGTGACCTCAGCCAGCACGAGTAGGGCACACAGCCACCACTGCACCAACCCCACAGGCAGGAAGAGGAGATCAGAGATGACCTGGACCAACCCAGAGAGCATCAGGTTGTTTTTATACCCAGTCTGAACCCGACACTTGTAATCAGGTGCCATCAGGTTTGGATTGGGTTGGAAGGTGCTACAATTCCCTCAAACCCAATATTTCATAGATCAATGGTATAAACATCCTGTCCTTTCTAATGATCCCTCAATTTCTTAACTCCATAAACATCTATAAAGCATGGTTCCAAAGTAAAGAGCAGAAGGGAAGGTCAAGTGTGATTGCGTAGAGGAATAGTGTTTTGAGAACAAGAGTTACTGACCGAAGTAACTTCTTTTTTCTCCTTCATGACATTACTTTCAGAGCCCAACTATAGGAGGTTAGCTAGTAATGATCTCCCTAAAAAGGCAGGCTGAGGAACTCTGCTAGTTCAACAACGACTAAAGCACTGGCCTGCTGATACTAACGCGTATTCTTGATACCATGTAGAAAGAAAAGCCATTTGTGAACATATGAATTGAACTCCATGTAGCAGCCATACAGATGTCAGATAGGGGCATACTGTAATAGATTCCCCCTGAAGCTGCCATCTCACTAGGTCAGTTAGCCTTGAGACACTGAAGGCACCGAAACAGCAGCTAGTTCATAACTTGACGGGATGAACATTCCTTTCCAGTTAGAAAAGACTTCTGGGGATACTTCTGACAACACAAGTGTCATGAGACAGTAATTGGAAACACACAGGAAACTAGGTCAAGCCTTTGACATTTGAGCAAACTTTAAAAACCTGTTCCACTTGACAGTGTAAAACTTCCTAGTGAAATGTTTTCTAGACTCCCACTGCCTTGATCTCTTCAGACAAGGACAAAACATCCTATCCTAAAACCTAGCAGTCATGCTGTCAAGTAAAGGCCTTTGAGGCGTATTTGCATCACCTTGTCGCTGTGTTGGAGCAAGATATATCAACACAGGGAGGGTGAATGAATAATTTTTGGATAGAGAAGCAAGTCTACCACAAGGCACGAACTACCCCTTTGCAAGATTAGGCTCTTATGAGCCAGTTGTGTTCATAGGAAGACTTTTGATGAGTCAGATGAGTTGCAGATACCATCAAGCACTTGGTGAATACGATGGGGGCAATTGCTGAACCTCTCATGAAACTGAGGTGCTTCCTGTGGCTCTTATCTGAATGTAAAAGCAAGCATATTAAATATCAAGGACACAAATCAGCCTTGAAGTTCCAGAGCAAGGATTATGCTCCCTTGAGAAAACAGGTAATTTTACTTTCCTTCTGTATTTGTTCAATATAAGGAGCTCAAAATAGGGGTAGGCCTTTACTTTTGGAACTTCTTTCTAGTACCTTTCTTCCAGGGTGGTGTCCATTTCCAACATGTCCTTTTCTCCAACTACTTTTTCAGGAGAGGGATAAAAAAAAATAAGGAAATAAAAGGTAGATAAAGTTTTGTCACGCTATGAACTCCAAGGAGTACCCCTTTCAATGATCTTTAGGACTCAGCTACATGAAGAAATGGCCTGTCATTCCGGTAAATACTGGAACAAAGAATACTAAAAGACTGGGGTAGAAGAGGAGAAAGGATGAGGATTTGGGTCCCCTGAAACTCACCCAGGGCTCTCTGGCACATCCTCAAACTTGCTGCTACATGCAGCGCCACCAGTAGATGAAACTACTGAGGCAGAAAAGAACACCTTTTCTCTCTTCTGAAAACAAAAGGGCTTCCCAGATTGTCTCTGTGTTTGCTGGTACCATCATTCCTGAGCCCGAAATCTCTCTTCACCATGACAAAGACCTGGCTGTAGTGTCCATGATATCAAGTGACGCCTCCAGAGAATTTTTGGACAACTAGCTTTTCTGGTATAACACCAGAAATTCCTTGGTTTGGGGAACATACTGGGTAACATGTTTTGTTCTAGTCCAAGTAACAGCTCTGGACTAGAACAAAACATCTTATCAGGCCATAACTCTAGCAATTTGGTCTCTGTGTGCCCATGTTTTGATGACACTGTCCCAGCTCTAGATTTGTCATTTACAGCAGAATTCACAACTGGCCCAGAGTAAAATACACCTCTACCCCGATATAACGCTGTCCTCGGGAGCCAAAAAATCTTACCGCGTTATATCAAACTTGCTTTGATCCACCGGAGTGTGCAGCCCCGCCCCCCGGAGCCCTGCTTTACCGTGTTATATCCAAATTCGTGTTATATTGGGTCACGTTATATCGGGGTACAGGTGTATTGGAAAAATAACCCACACTGGTAACCTGGTATAAGGCTTCCTTGAGGCAGAAGCAGCAGAGGAAGAGTGATTCCAGACCTCTTTAACCAGCTCATTGACGAGGAGTACTGTTTTTTTCTCTTTGTATGCCAGGATTTCAATAAAATGTATGTGGTCTGTTAGACAAAACTGCCAGTGGAATACCAATATCACAGCCATTCTACCCACCAAATCCTGAAAGACCTTGGCATAACTTACAGAAGAGGAATTCCTAGGACTACCTCACCAGTTCCTGCTCCTCAGAGAGAATGCATCTGATTTCAAATCAGGTACAACTACCGCTCTTGAAGATTTAAAGTAGAGGAATCCCAGGAACCTCTGAAGAGGCCATCACCTGCATCCGACAAGTGGGTATTCACCCACGAAAGCTTATGCTCCAATACGTCTTTTAGTCTATAAGGTGCCACAGGACTCTTTACCGCTTTTGTAGGAGAAAGCTTCCTTTGCATGGGGGAGGAGACAATGTTGGTCTTCCATCATCTCATCACAGAGGCCACTTAAGGAGGAAGGGAACCACAGGACCAAAAGCCCCAAGGTACCCAGTACATGTATGGATGACAACTGGGTAAAATTTTAATTTTGGAACTGTCCAGGCTGATAACTGAGGTACCAAAAGTTTTCCTGTACCTAAACCAAGTTCCCTTTGAGGTGGAGCTGCAGCAGATTGGGAAAGTACCTGGTTTTCTCAGTTCAAGGAAAACTACTGCACCAATCTTGGAAAAGGCAGGAACCATGAATCCAACGATGGCTCCTCCATATGACAACCTTGGGCAGATTCATTGTGGGATCCTCGCCAGAGGACCTCTTTCTCTCACAGTACAGCTTTTTAGAATGACCAGTGCCAGAAGATGCGTCTTCTTTGGCTCCATCTGAAGAATTCAGGTCTTTACCTAGGGGAATGTGTTTCATCAGCCTGGGATTTTATGGTAGGCATTAGCACTAAGGAAGGCTGACTGTCCACATTACTTGTGTATAGGAAGTTTTCAGGGGAAGGTCTATCAGACTCTTGCATTACCAAAGCCTCTTGCAGCAGCAGATTCTAGAGTAGAGTCTTATGGTACTTTGGGACATTTTCATGCCTATCTTAAGTACAGAACTTTTTGTGAGATAAGAGGAATCTCTTTTAAATCCCATTCTTTTAGATGTGCCTCCCATCGTGAGTAAGGCCAAAGGAGACTTAATATATATATAAAAAAAAATTGACAAGTGAAAAAAACCTTTAAACCTAACTCTTAACAATGCAACTATCTACAACTAGATTTGCATGTATAAGATTAGAGAAAAGGAAGAGTCTGGCTCTGTCACTCTCCAGGTAGCAGACTGTGGAATCTGAAGAGGGAGGATATTTATATCTGCGGTCTATGAAACATTGGGCTTGAGGAAATTGAGTGCATCCCATATACTGCCATCTGCTGTCTGAAAAGCTTCCAGGATCAGGCATGTGACTCCTACACTGGGGCTCTGTATAGGTAATGTCATGAAGAACGTAGCGGCACCGTATGATGATTGGTGTGGAGAGGAGGTAGTGGAGGGCCTTCCTGTTTATTACTTCCTGTTCCTCTTCGTTTCCTGGTTCCTGTTGCCTGAACTCAGAGTTCCAGTGCCTGTCCATGTGTGGATGTAGTGTTGGGTGTGACAGGCTGAAGACAATGGAAAAACCTTAACATGAAAATAGGATGTTTTCCAGCCTGAGTGATGAATGATTAACTATAATGAATTCCTGCTGTTTAAATAATATATAATGAAGTACTGCATGACAGATATAACCACTGTATTTTTACTGTTGCCTTTATTGTCTATGTTCATAGATATGGCTCACATAGTAAAGGCTGCACAGCAGCTGCCTTCTGTTCCTCAAGACTCACAATCTACTGAAATAAAACAAAGCCCTCACTGTCACCAAAATAGTATGCCAATATAGGATACAAATTATGATGCTATTAGGATAGATGCTAAAATTATGATACTACTGACATTTGATACTACTGATACTGGTATTTTTAGTGACTTTTTAAAATTCACCTCTGTTGGATATCAGCTTCAGGAAAGGTAGAGCAATGAGAAGACATATTTGTTATTGTTGCGTTTAGAACATTTATGAGAAAAATGAGCAGACTTGCTCAGCAAGTATCAGAGTAAAAAACTGCTCTAAATACAGAAAAATACCTGGCAGATTATGTTTCTGTATAGCAATGTTTGTTGTTTTCTTTTTTATTATAAATCTTTGGATCTGTAAACAATGGATGAAAGTCCTGGGGCCAAGAGGTAGTATCTTGGTGTAAATCAAATTACACACAAAAGACTACATTAAAAGAACATTAAGGTAGCAAAGTCAAGCGCTCAAAAGCTAGGAAAAGCCAGAATTAAGGTTAATTAGGCTCCCTTCTGTGTATGTAATATGATACAGTGTTCAATTACCTAATCAAACATTACTTCCACACGACCTCTGCCTCAAACAGTGAATATGATAGACCATGCTACTCAATATTTTATTTCATCCTCATTTTTCAGTGTGTGCCGCTTCATCTCCTCCCCTCCTTACTTACTCTACACTATTCCAACCCTGGCTCTGAATACAGAATTATTTATTTCTTCATGAGGTTTTCTATGTTGCTAATCACTATATTATCTGAGTATTTCACAAACATTAATTTAATTTAATTTCGCAGCCTCCCTGCGAGATAGGGGAGTGGTGTTACCCCCTATTTTACACATGGGGAACTGAGGAACAGAATGATTAAGGTCAGAAGTATCCACTAATTTTAAATGCCCATTTGACATATCTAGGACCTGATTTTTCAGAGTATTATATAACAGTTTATACAGTCAAAGAACACCTTCCGCTTTCTTCTGTGGCAGCTGAGAATGATCAGTATTTCCACAACTCAGGCCCCATGGTCTTATTTTGGGCCTCCAGAAAATAAGGACACACAATTAGTGACAAATTGTGAAAACTTTGGTTTAAGTGACCGGTCTACCACCACACTGTAACTGCGACAGAGGCAGGGACAGAATCCCATTCTCTAGGACAGCATTCAACATTCTTAACCATTAAACTATCCTTTCCCTTCCTGCTATCCCCTGCCTCATTCACTACATCAATTCCAACTGCCACAACAAATAAGGCAGGAGTCCTACAGACAATGGTATCCTTTACTACACAACACTGAATCATCCCCAGAGCAGGTCCACCCTGTACACTGAATGGGGCAGGTGTACTGTGGAAACAATAGTACACTATCATATAATTAGACTGTATCATATGCACAAGGCAGCTAAATCAAGGTTGCACAGACAACCATGATTCTCGCATTTTCTAACTTTTGAATGCTTAACTTCGCAATCTTAACATTCTTTTAATACACAACCCCTCTCTTCTCGCCCTCGCTCCCAGGCTCCTCATCTGATCTCTGTGTCGCCCAATCCTATCTCAATCTCCCTCCCTCAAAGGCTTTTTGTCCCAATCTCCTAGTCCTGCCTGCCCCCTCACCTACTTATCTAATGTCACCCCCCAACTGCCAAACTGGCCCCTAAGTCTTCCTTCCTTCCAGTCTCTCCCCGCTCCAACTGATTCTCGAGGAGCAGAATTAGAGAACATGATGGTAAAAAACACTGGTGGTCAGTCTGCCTTATCATTTCTAGCATTGCTAGCAATTGCTGAGCTGCACTGGTGCTACAGCAACTTCGGGAGAAATCCCTAAAATTCTCAGTGAAGATGGAACCTTTGGTAGACTGGGAGAAGAGGGGACTTTTAGATTTTAAATTAGCACCTAATTAAAATAAAAACAGGTTCACAGATTTGTTACAGCTATTGAACTACAATGTCAGAAATGCATGAACTTACATACGAAATCACTCTCCCCCCCACACCTTAACTGAAAGCTTGGATTTTGGAAAATACAACAACTTTTAAATACACTGTAAATACTCATATCTCAATTGTCACAGAAAAGAACAAAATTTGAAGTTAAAAATAATTACATACCAGGACTGAAGAGGACGATTGCTTTCAGATAAGCGTATTCGTAGCCATCTAGGCAAAGCTTAACCATACTGTTACAGAACTCTTGCAGTTTGAAGATATGCTCCATGACTAGTTTTCCTCTATCTGTAGACAGCTTATCTAGATTAGCACAAAAAAATTGCAGAATGGATTTTCTGGATAAATTTACTCCTGATTTCTAAATGATTCATATAGCTGGTAATATGAATCCATATTCTTCTTCTGAAGGAAAAAAATTACAGGCCAATGAATGAATGAATGTTTATTTATTTATTTAAACCCACTTCATGATTAGTCTGATAATCCTACAAGAGAGTCCAATGATCAGAGGTGGACTGGCATCTGAAATATTAATCACCAGAAGGGGGAAGAAGATTACATAGCAGTAAATGGAATTCCCTGAATGTATTGCTCCCCTGCAGATGTACTCCATAAGAGTCATGTGCCATGCTCACTCATCACAGAAGCGTTAGCAGCAGCAAATCTATTAAAGAGCACTTCCTCCATTTTAGGATCTGAATGTTCTAGAATCAAAGTCTGTAAAAGGATCCACCCCATGCCTGTCTTAGCTGTATTCCTAAACTATCAGTATAAATACGTGACTGCACTGGGAAAGGTTTTTTGGATAGCAGCACGATTACTTTCCCCTTTTTAAAAGTGAGATGAGTCAATTTTTAGGAATCCAAACCGAGCGGCTAGGTGAAGACATACAAAACCATTCAAGATCTGGATAGAAAATCTTACCCCATTTAGGGGTATGAGAGCTAACACTACTAGGAGGAATATAGGGAATTCTCTGGAGAGGTATATGAATTTAATACCACAAGAGTCTTGCCCATGCTAGAACAATTAAAGTAACTTGAGCCCCAATCTAATTATTATAACTGTAAAACGATTAAAGCAAATCTATTTCTTTTTAGATAGAGAAAAGTCATAGAATGGCACTGAAGTCCAAAGTATTAAAGACTGAGATGCTATGTGTATCTCACAAGCAATTACAGCCCTGTTCATTTTTTTTTTTAAAGTAGAGTTGAACAACAAAGTATCGTGGAACAAGATGTTTCAATATAAGGGGCTTATATCTGATACCTATGAAGTTATGTCTACACTACAAACTCACCATGTAATTACTGCGGTGGTGCATGTCCACGCTGCCCTCCTTTGGTCAGTGGTGCACATCCTCACCAGGAGCACTTCCACCAACCTAAGAGGGGCAGTGTGGGGAGCTGAGAGCCCGGTCTCTCAACTTCACTGGGAGCTCCCTGCCATAAACCTGGCTGAGCCACAGGCTCCCGGCAGGAAGCCCCCTCGTTGCTCCGCGTTCCCTGTCAGGAGCCGGGGGAAGTTGCCTGGAGCTTCTTGTCCCTCCCTACCCTGTTCCCCACTGGGAGCAAGGGAAAGCCGCCCAGGGCTTCTCACCATCGGTGAACAGAGTCCAGCTGCCCTGGTGTCTCCGCACCCCCACCCCCACCTGGGCAACCTTCTCAATTTCACAGCTCACCTGGGCTTCTCATCCTGGCTCCCAGCCAGGAGCGGGGGAAGCCCCCTGGGCTTCTCACCCCAGCTCTCAGCGGGGAGTAGGGTCCAGCCGCCCAGCTCTCCGGGGAGCAGGTGCTTTCTTGTCAATTTCATGGCTTCTGCCCTGAAACTGACAAGAAAGTGGATGTAAAGGATGCAGTGTCTACACAGACACTGCGTGGTCCTAACTACACTGACATAAGCCTTACACCTGTCATGGAGGTGGAGTTGTTATACTGGTGTAGTACAGCACTTACATCGGTGGGAGGAAGGCTGCAGTGTAGACACTGACATAATTAGGCCAACATAAGCTGCCTTATGTCAACCTGTGTGGTGCCGACCAGCTCTGAGGGATATAAGATTTTTGCAGATCTCTTTTGAAGAATTTTTTTGGGGGAAAAATTTTCAAAAATTGGTGTCTAAATTTAGTTTTCTGAATAAAAACCCTGATTTTCAAAATTCCTGAGTATCCTCCTGAAATCAATGAAGGCCACTGGATGCACAACAACTTTTAGAGTCAGGCCTCTCATTTAGGACCCTAACCATAGGCACTCATTTTTGAAAACTCTAGCCTTAAGAATTTCCCTTTTTCCTGCTGTAATCTTCCATGGAGCAAGATGGAGAGGATGTGCTTTGCTTCATTCCAGAGACCTCCACTCATTAAATAATTCAGTCAACTCAGGTTTCATTTTCTTTACCTTATTCTTTTGTTGTTGTTGTTACTGCAACTCACCTAAAGGCCCAAGGTCACCTCCAACCTCCCAGAACAAGAAAAGACTGAAATGTTCTTAAGAATTGCTCTTCTTCTCATAGAGTCTAAAGTAGCTCTTTTAAATGTTAGATCTGACTGTCTCATCACAGATCTTTCCATACTGACAGAGACCCAGTCAAGCAGCTGTTTTCAGGGCTTGAACTGCCTTCTGAAAAGGCTGCACCAGTCACCCATGTATGCGTACAGCTTCAAACAGGGATGAAACCACATCAAAAAACAGAATTGTAGGGAAATCCTCCACCATTGCTCTAGCATCAGTGCAGCCCCACTAGTGCTAGTAACTGTGGGGGCACTGATGTAGACTGGCCAATGGCATTTTTACCACTGTATCCAAGCAATGGAAGGTACTTTCCTAAAATTCTCAGTGTAAACAATGCCTTGGTGAATGGTGAGTTTGCTGGACTGGGTCTGTTGCCACTCTAGACACACTGTACAAGCCCTATGAGATGAGCTATCATAGGGTTAACCCCAAACAACAGGTGTAGTCCAAGGAACAAGCAATTTTTCTTCAAAGACTCAGTATCAGATAGGAGTAAGATGAGGTGGTAAAATGTCTGTGAAAGTTGTTGAGATTTGCACATTAAACCTGCAACTTTAAATCAGCTAGGATCAGCTGAATAGTTCACGGCTGCAAGAGCCTTGAAAAGAAACAGGAACCTCCAAACCTCTTGACTGGGATGGGGGAAACCAGATCCAGGTAAGAACTGGGTCAAGCAAAAAAACTCTAGGACTCAGTATGAACGAGATGGCGTAAAAAAAGTTTACAAGTGATGAGAGGGGGCGGCACCAGCGTAGAAACCATTGGAATAGGAGATTTCTGTACTGACAATGAGTAACTATGCTGTAGAAGCTGTCCTGGGAAAGCTAGAGGTTTTGGAAGCTGAACGGGGGACACAGTTTTCAGAACACTGCAAAACGTGAGAGCTGATTGTAATATCTAGGAGACAGATAAGGCTTTTTGTATTGCAGAGATGGATTTATCTTATCTTGGGCAGGGGCAGAAGTGACTTAAAATGTGGGGAAAGGAGTGTTTTGAATTTCTCATTTTCCACTCCCAGAAAACCATGACTGCAACTACCAGCCTCATTGCACACCACCCCAATATCTACTAATGTGCCCCAAAATTACAATTAGCTTGATATTTCTGCTAAAGGTATCAGCAGTTACATAATTACCACAGAATCATAGAACAGAATCATAGAAATGTAAGACTGGAAGGGACCCTAATAAATCTTCTAGTCCAGTCTCCTGCCCTGAGACGGACTAGGTATTACCTAGACCAGTGTTTCTAAATCTTTTGATACCAGGGACCAGCTTGCTGGCTTCCTAAACTGCATCAGGGAAATCTCAGGGACCGGAACCGGTCCATGGACCTGTCGTTGAGAAACACTGATCTAGACCATCCCTAACAGGTGTTTGTCTAACCTGTTCTTAAAGACCTCCACAAACCTCCCTAGGTAATTTGCCCCAGTGCTTAACTACCCTTACAGTTAACTGTACCCTCTGGCAGCTATCATTGAATCAGTTTGCATCCAGTTCACATTCAGAAGGATTTCCCCCCCCCTCACTAGCACAACGATTGTTGTCGTCGTTTTTTGGAGGGTGTGTGTGTTAAAACAAATTCTCAGGTACAATTATGTGGCAGTTATGAATAGAACCCTGACTAGCATAGCTCCATGGATCATGAGTTGTGTCATGATACCTACAATTGGAATCTACAGGCTCACTTCATGAAGGAGAAAAAAATATTGTAACCTTTCCCTTCTCCATAATAAATTTCAGACAAATTCAAGTACATTTTAAAGTTAGGACTGAAAAGAAGCAACTAAAGAAAAAATACTTAAGTCTCCAGGAACATGGAGAATCAAAATAATACTCTAAAAGTTTCTTACGCTATAATCTGCTTCTAGTTTTAGGAACATATTTTACATGATTTGCCATAATGGGTCTTGTACAGTAATAGATTTTAAGGCCAGAAGGGACCATTGTGATTGTCTAGTCTGACCTTCTACATAACACAAATTATAGAATATCCATGTATTAATTCAGCGGTGGCCAACCTGAGCCTGAGAAGGAGCCAGAATTTACCAATGTACATTGCCAAAGAGCTGCAGTAATATGTCAGCAGCCCCCCATCAGCTTCCCCCCTGCCCGGCTCCCAGCACCTCCCGCCCATCAGCGCCTCCCCCTCCCTCCACACACCTCTTGATCAGCTGTTTTGTGGTGTGCAGGAGGCTCTGGGAGGGGACGGGGAGGATCGAGGGCACTGCACGCTCAGGGGAGGGGGTGGGAAGGGGTGGAGTGGAGGCAGGGCCTGTGGCAGAGCCAGGGGTTGAGCAGTGAGCATTCCCCAGCACACTGGAAAGTTGGCGCCTGTAGCTCCAGCCCCGGAGTCCATGCCTATACAAGGAGCTGCATATTAACTTCTGAAGAGCCACATGAGGCTCCGGAGCCAAAGGTTGGCCACCCCTGTATTAATTCCTTCTTTAAATCAACAGTAGCTGTGCTTGAATTAGAGTATGTATCTTTTAGAAAAACATCCAATCTTGATTTAAAAATGTCCAGTGATGGAGAATCAACCACAACCCTTCGTAAGTTGTTCCAATGATTAATTGCCCTCACTGCTAAAAACTTGCAACTTATTACTCTTTCAAAATACATAAGCTACACGCTGCCCACTAAGCTTGTGAAATCTCAATTCTAGAGAAACTCAGAATTTAGTCTTGCTTTATACCATACAAAACAGCAAGACTTCCAATACAATTTTATAGAGACTGATGACTGAGTGCAGAATGCAAGTCAATTTTGACTGCAATATTTTCCTTGAGGTTGTTCAGCATGTCCTATTGAACTTTGCGTTTTTAATTAGAACAATTATTTGTATACATATTTTCTGGGAGGGGGAGGGAAAACGAAAAGGAAGGGGACACATTAAAATACAGTTTTTATTATTATTAAATGTGACTGACTTCTGTAGATTTACAAAATTTTCCACATTTTTCACGGACTTTATATTATTATTTCAATAGTGGCCATTCAACTGTGTACACAATAAATTTCCATTAACAATTCGCAGACAACTAATAAACTTCTGCACAGTATAAAAATTATGCACTGACATTTAACTCATGCTGTTAATTAACTCCCCATCTACACCCTGAAAAATAGCAGGATGCATCTTACCTTGCTGTAAGCTACCATGCAGGTGATTAACAAATGCAGTTAATATAGTTGCTACATTCATCACTTGTGAACACTGTGCAAGACCAAGTGTAAAAAGTTCATTCCAGCAGGCTTTTACTAATGATATGCTGTTATCTTGCCTATTTAAAGGAACAAAAAAATTCGGTCAATGAAATTGTTTACTTGCAATTAAAGAGTGCTTCACATCTGCAGCGCACAATACAAATAGTAACAATTAATCTAGTTTAGCCATTACTACCACTTTCAACAAATCAAGACCCAGATCAAAAATATCTGTATTTGCATGTTAGAATTAAAATTCCCACGTTTATGTTAAAAGTAGCATTTGTATAGAAGTTGGTCTGTTTTTAAAGAACTAAAAATTAATAGTCTGAATCACAGAACAGGCCACCCAAATAGAGAGAATTTGCTTCAATACAGAAATAAAACATCCTCCAATTGCACACCAATTGTGTAGTTCTCACCCACCTCCCCACACAAGAACCCTTAAGGGGTATCATCAAACAACTACAATCCATACTCGATGGGGACCCCCATTCTAAAAGAAATCTTTCCTGAACCCCTCTTCCGGCCTTCAAACAACCCACCAACTCTCCAAGCTCAGCAGCAGCAGCAAAGACAGGAGAGGACACACCAACTCGAAGTAGCACCAGACCCTGCCAGAACAGATGCAAAACCTGCCAACGTGTCTCCACCAGGAGCATAGCTAGGAGGGGAGCGGGGCAGTGGTCGCTCTCCCACTGAGTAGAAGTGGCGCCTTTTTAATTTTTTGGCGCCTTTTTAATTTTTACTCACCCAGCAGCACTCCGGGTCTTCGGCGGCGGGTCAGGCGGCGCTCCGGGTCTTCAGTGGCACTTCGGCGTCAGGTCCTTCACTCGCTCCGGTCTTCGGCGGCATTTTGGTGGGGTGTGTGTGGGGTGTCTTCAGTGCCGCCGAAGACCGGAGCGAGTGAAGGACCCGACGCCGAAGTGCCACTGTAGACCCAGAGCGCCGCCTGACCTGCCGCCGAAGACCCGGAGCGCCGCCGGGTGAGTACTAGCGGGTGGTGCCTTTTTTTATCTCCGCTCCCCCTGTTTTCTCCACCTGGCTAAGCCAGTGGTCTCCACTGCAACAATGATCAATGCCCACCCCCACACACCTTTCTAAATCCATGGGTCCTACACGTGCCTATCAACCAGTGCACTAAATGCTCCAATTACAACTCTGTGGGTGAAACCAGACAATCACTACACTCTTGAATGAACTCATGCAGGAAAATGATAAAAGACAAAACATTGTATCACCTTTGGGTGAACACTTTTCACAAAGTGATCACACTATACCTGACCTATTGGTCCTCCTCCTCAAAGAAAACCTGCACAACACTTTCAAGATGAGCCTGGGAGCTTAAATTCATAACTTTGCTAGACACTAAAAATCATCTACTGAATAGACACACTGGATTTATCGCTTATTGCAACAATCTATAAATCACTAACAACTGCCCCTGAGGTCTCCTCTCATTCTTTTTCCCTCTGTGACTGGAAGGGTGTTAACAGTCCACTTCACCTTGCATAACTGTATTTTAACTACTTATGCTAAACAATCTGTTCCACCTTATATTTAGCTATGATGCTCCGAGTATATTTCCCAGACATGAAGAAAAGCTCGGTGTCAGTTGGTCCAATGAAAGATATTACCTCATCCACCTTGTCTCTCTACACCTCCCTAGCACAAGCAAGCTGGTAGACATCATTAGTTACATTTTCAATGCATGTCCTATCACATTAATTTGCTCAGGGTTTACACTAGTTTTTAAACAATATTTACATGCAGTGGCGGAAGTTCAGATGGCTCCTGTGTTGAGGATGCTGAATGGCAGGCTGAAGGCCTTTTTAAAAAAAAAACCTTAAAGCTGGCATGTTGTTGGATTATGTTTTTAAATAAATTTAGTTGAAAGTCAACAGTTGTTTCAGTATTTGATTTAGTCATAAAGGGGAAATGGAGACATTATGCAAGATAATCACAAAAAATTTATCCAAGGCATTTTAGACGTGTGCAGAGACCAATATGACTTATATATGGATGAAGGTTAACTTGCATTTTCTCCATTTTTTCTCATAGTTGCTATAGTATTTTTAACCATTTGATTTTTTTTTTAAGAGTATGTTCTGAAATCACTCTGTCTCATAAAATGACACCTGACAGGAAAGTTACAGAGTACACACAAGATGTTTCTCTTTGTCTTGGAATTAAATGCACTTCCTCATGTCATGCAGAACTACATGAACTATATCAGAGCTAAGAAATTTAAGAGAGCTAATGGATTTTGCTGCACAGAGTGCAAGCTCTTAAGAAAATATAAAGAGAATGATAAAAACTGGTTTTAGCTGCAAGAGGCAATTTATTTCTGGTAACTGGCATGCTCTACAATAAAAAACCCCCCACCTCTCAATGTCTGATAAATGTTACTAATACTTCTCACTATTTTCCAGAATACGTTAATAATGGTACAGTGACTACCAGTAATTGATTTGCAAAAGGAGAACAACATCTGATGCCCAAGGCACACAGGTAGCTGTGTATCAGCCTCTCTCTACCTTTCTTTGGTGATTTTCATCACCATCGCACGCTAGTTGCAAATACAGGCTGAGTCCGATCTCACCACTTGCAACTCATGTACCACAGGAAATCATGAGATGTTAAAAGGTTAAAATGACTAATTCAAGAAATGATGGTATGCATAGACAAGTTCAGCTCTCTGCCAACAACCAAACATAGGTTTTCATTTTCTAATGTAATGCAATAACCTTCACTTTATATTAGGGCTGTCAAGCAATTAAAAAAATTATTTGTGATTAATCGCGCAATTAAAAAAATTAATTATGATTAATTGTGCAATTAAACAATAATAGAATACATTTAAATATTTTTGATTTTTTCTACATTTTCAAATATATTGATTTCAATTACAACACAGAATACAAAGTGTACAGTGCTCATTTTACATTTATTTTTGATTACAACTATTTGGACTGTAAAAAAACAAAAGAAATAGTATTTTTCAAGTCACCTAATACAAGTACTGTAGTGCAATCTCTTTATCATGAAAGTTGAACTTACAAATGTAGAATTATGTTAAAAAAAAACTGCATTCAAAAATAAATGTAAAATTTTAGAGCCTGCAATTCCACTCAGTCCTACTTCTTGTTCAGACAAACGAGTTTGTTTACATTTGCAGGAGATAATACTGTCCGCTTCTTGTTTACAACGTCATCTGAAGGTGAGAACAGGTGTTCTCATGGCACTGTTGTAGCCGGTGTCGCAAGATATTACATGCCAGCTGTGCTAAAGATTCATATGTCCCTTCATGCTTCAGCCACCATTCTAGGGGACATGCGTTCATGCTGATGATGGGTTCTGCTTGATAACAGTCCAAAACAGTTTGGACCGATGCATTTTCATTTTCATTATCCGAGTCAGATGCCATCAGCAGGAGGTTGATTTTCTTTTTTGGTGGTTCAGATTCTGTAGTTTCTGCATTGGAGTGTTGCTCTTTTAAGACTTCTGAAAGCATGCTCCACACCTTGTCGCTCTCAGATTTTGGAAGGCACTTCAGATTCTTAAATCTTGGGTCAAGTGCCGTAGCTATCTTTAGAAATCTCACATTGGTACCTTCTTTGCGTTTTGTGAAATCTGCAGCAAAAGTTTTCTTAAAATGAACAACATGTGTTGGGTCATCATCCAAGACTGCTATAACATGAAACAGATGGCAGAATGTGGGTAAAACAGAGCAGGGGATATACAATTCTCCCCCAAGAAGTTCAGTCACAAATTTAATTAACACATTTTTTAACGAGCATCATCAGCATGTCCTCTGGAATGGTGGCCAAAGCACGAAGGGGCATACAGAAAGTTCAGCATATCTGGCACGTAAATACCTTGCAATGCCAGCAACAAAAGTTCCATGCAAATGCCTGTTCTCACTTTCTGGTGACATTGTAAATAAGAAGAGTGCAGCATTATCTCCTGTAAATGTAAACAAACTTGTTTGTCTTAGTGATTGGCTGAACAAGAAGTAGGACTGAGTGGACTTATAGGGTCTGAAGTTTTACATTATTTTGTTTTTGAGTGCAGTTATGCAACAACAAAAAAAATCTACATTTGTAAGTTGCACTTTCACGACAAAAAGATTGCACTACAGTACTTGTATGAGGTGAATTGAAAAATACTATTTCTTTATCATTTTTACAATGCAAGTATTTGTAATCAAAAAATAATATACACTTTGATTTCAATTACAACACAGAATACAGTATATATGAAAATGTAGAAAAACATCCAAAATATTTAATAAATTTCAATTGGTATTCTATTGTTTAACAGTGCAATTAAAACTGCGATTAATCGCAATTAATTTTTTTGAGTTAATCACATGAGTTAACTGCGATTCATTGACAGGCCTACTTTACACTTCATGTTTATAATGACGAGTACTCAGCAATTCTAACAAATTCATTTAATTGTTTAGATGTATTGTTGGGGATGTTTTTTAAAAAGCAATATGAAAGTGATTTTTCAAAAGTACAAGTTTACGATAATCCAAACCTAATTCAAGATCGTAAGAATGACCATACGGGGTCAGACCAATGGTCCATCTAGCCCAATATCTTGTCCTCTGACAAGGTGATCAGTATCAGATGCTTCAGAGGGAATGAACAGAACAGGGCAATTTATCCAGTGATCCATCTCGTCGTCCAGTCCCGACTTCTAGCAGTCATAGGGTTATGGACACCCAGAGCATGAGGTTGCATCCCTGACTATCTTTGCTAATAGCCATTGATGGACCTATTATCCATGAACTTAGCTAATTCTTTTTTGAACCCTGGCCTTTACAACATCCCCAGCAATGAATTCCACAGGTTGACTGTGCTTTATATGAAGAAGTACTTCCTTTTGTTTGTTTTAAACCTATTACCTATTAATTTCATTCAGCGACCACGGGTTCTTCTGTTATGTGAAGGGGTAAACAATACTTCCTTATTCACTTTCTCCACATGATTTTATAGACCACTTTCATAGCCAGCCTCCCCCGCCCGGGTCGTTTCTTTTCTGACATAAGTCTTTTTAATTTCTCCTCATTATGAAAACTGTTCCATACTACTAATCAGTTTTGTTGCCTTTCTCTGTACTTTTTCCAATTCTAGTATATCTTTTTTGAGACGGGGAGACTGGAACTGCATGCAGTATTCTAGGTATGTGTGTATCACAGATTTATACAGTGGCATGAGATCTTCTATCTTATTATCTATCCCCTTCCTAATGGTTCCTAACATTCTGTTCGCTTTTTTGACTGCTGCTGCACATTGAGTAGATGTTTTCAGAGACCTAGCCACGATGACTCCAAGATCTCTTTCTTGCGTGGTAACAGCTGATTTAGACGCCATCATTTTGTATGTATCGTTGGGATTATGTTTTCCAGTGTTCCCTTGATATAAGAGTATATTCCAGGACAAATGGTCTATTTAGTCCATTGATTATATCAAAGAATGTTTGAACACTCACCCTAGAGCTTGGAAGGAAGGAATGGAGCGTGCCCAGTGCATGGACAAAAAGAGTAGTCTGGAGGCTGATTCACAGATGTAATGAACATTCAGGTATTCAGGCATCGGAGAAGGCATGGTGAGCTGATGCAAAAAGGAATTGTAAAATTAGTTATTTTATTGCTTGTTAAAAATTGTAATTACAAAAAAAAGTCTTTGACGTAATGTCTTGCAAGGAAAAAAGGAAAGTAGTGTATTTTAAAAAATAACATGAATTAGATAAAGCCTTGAAATAAATTGCATGACTGCCTTTGTTCATTAGTCACAATTGTTAAACTTGTATAGAATTACAGAGCAGTGAAGAAACAGGGCAAATTTATTTGAATTCCACACTTTATATAGATGATCATATATTTGAAAAAATTAGCTATGAGCATCCCAAGTAAATTACATTGCAATCCTTTGAGACATTTTGAGAAGACTGATACCTTAGAAGAAACACTGTCAGTGGGATTATTTTGATGCAACTGCTTACACTTACAGCTATAGATATAAAAAAAAAAAACAAATTGGGAGGTATCATACCTTTCCATAGCTTGCCCCAGAGGAGTGGAATAAATGGCCTGAAAAATTAGTGGAATTGCCAAAACTATTAGTTTTAGGGGGGAAAATATTTACAAAAATTCTTTGGTTTGTAGTTTTTAAAATTAATATTTTATAAATAAATATACTATTCTAGTATGTTAACATGCTACACCTGATATTCAGCATATATAAACTGCCTGATATCCTAGCACTGCTCACATTAAACATAAATGGCCAAACCTTCCAAGTGACTCACACACATTGACTTCAATGGAACTAACAGGTTTATTGCATGAGTAAGGGCAGCACGATTTGATCCAAAATGGATATTTAATTATAACACAGTAGTTCTATTCCCAGAGATTAATAATTGGCTATATATATAAAATTAATAGAATTAAAATAGTTTTGACTAAGATAACTATTTTAAAATGTAGAAACTGTGTTCTAGGATTAGGATTAGATTTATATTTACAAGGGTGACCAAAGAGTGGGCTGGTTGGAGAGGACAAAGCCCAATGCAATGCTCTGTACTGAAATGTTCATATATGCAGTCTTTTTATTTGCTCAAGTGGTAGCTATGAGTTGAAGAGGAAAAAGATGGAGGAAATTCCATAGGTTCATAAAGTGGAAATAAAAATATGAAGTATTTGGCTCCTCTCCCAAAAAAGGTTATGGAAAATGGCAAGAGAACCACAATGGTTAAAGTCAATTAATATCCTAAAGCAGTGAGATAGGTAAGCAAAGGAGAAGTCCTGTCACAAATGAGGTCCAGAGCCTCAGTTCTAAATCCTGCATGCTTGGCTCATATGTCAAGAGTTTGTATATATGGCACATTGTAATACTTATGAATCTTTGTTTTTTTGTAACTACATAGTGCTGTAGATCCAGTAGCATGGATTACAGACTGATTTTGAGGGAAATAAGCTACAGAGAAGATCGCAGTGAAGAGTGCTGTTTATATAATAAACCGTGCTGCAAAAACACTCAGGAGGGATGTTAATTTTCCTGAACAAGAAATAGCTAACCATTGAACAAAAGCAGTGCATTCCTCAGAACATGAATGACAATATTTAAGTACACCTGGTTATTCCTTAAGAAATTTAAACAAATAAACAAATAAAGTACATACCAAATTCTTGAACCTTTAAAATGGCTAAGAAATTAGTTTTAATGTTTATAAGTCAAAAACATTAAACACATATAAAATACCCTGAAAGCGACATGTGCATCGCTGAGAAGCGGCCCCTCTATTTCAACGATATTCATGCTTGTTTCTCCACCAATCAGATGTACATTGGCTTCAACAGTCTCTGCAGAGCTCTGACATGCTGCACTCTCTCCTGGGTTTAGTGCTTTCGCAAGAGTATCAAATGCCCTATCAGAAGACATTGTTATCTATGAGTTCAGTCAAATTATACAGCAAAAGCAAGGAAAATGTAATATCTTGGCTGTGTAGGCTTCAGTCTAGACAGAATCTGTATAGGCTTGTACTTCCAAATATATTCCATTTTGCTCCCCAGTGTGATAATTTGAAAATCCCTAAAGCACTGCTCTATCCCAACACCTTACTTTGCTGCTACAAGCATTATTTTAAAAACAAAGATTGGGGGGTGGAGGAGAAGGTTGTGTGGCACAGAATCATTGGGAATCCCTGTCCCCAAGGCAGAAGTAAGCTTTGCCTCCCGCTATAACATCTAAGGAGCATATCCCTGGGGCTTCCTCCTAGCAGCAATGGGCGGGGGAGAGAGGCACCGCCAGGAACAGTAGCCCAATGGCTGCCATCATTGGGAGCCTTTTCAGGGCTCCTTACAGCTAACACAACAATAATCAGCCATCATCTCTCCACCAAAATACTTAGCAGGTAAGGGAGCAGCTGTCACAAAGAGGAGAGTTAAGGCAGAGACAGAGCCCTATCAAAACATCTGTTTATATGGAGGGGCTAAATAACACTACTGCTGCCAGAGATGGTGTCAGGGAGAGCAAGCCAAAGCAGTCCCGAGGGCTCTCTGATCTGCCTCAACTCTCCTACCCACTTCAGTTTGGGCCGTGTAGTGGTGAAATGTGTGCACCCATCATCCCTTCTTTAGGAAAGGAAATAAGGCTTCAATACTCAAACATTAAATGTTTATCGCCAAGGAAATCCTTTTCCCTTCTACACCTCAACTCCTTCTGCAACAATAAGCCAAGTTTTACAAACCTTGCTCCCTAAGGGTGTGTCTACACTGCTCATGCCAGCTGACTAGGATCCCAATGCTCAAGCTGTGGGGCTGTTTCATTGTGGTGTAGATGTTCCAGCTTGAGCTCTGGGACCCTCCTACTTCACAAGGTCCTAGAGGCCAGGCTCCAGCCTGAGCCTGGATGTCTACACTGCAATTACACACCCCTGAACCCTGAGTCAGCTGGCACAGGTCAGCTGCGGGTGTCTAATCACAGTGTAGACATACCCTAAGGCAGTGGTTCTCAAACTTTTGTATTGGTGACCCCTTTTCACACAACAAGCCTCTAAGTGCAACCCCCCTTATAAATTAAAAACACTTTAAAAATATTTAACACTATTATAAATCCTGGAGGTGAAGCAGGGTTTTGGATGGAGGCTAACAGCTCGTGACCCCCTCCCCCCATGTAATAACCTTGCAACCCCCTGAGCAGTCATGACCCCCAGTTTGAAAACCCCTGCCCGAAGGGCCCAGTCCTGTAGCCCTTGTTCATGCAGGAAGTCCCATTATCTCCAACATTTACTAGCATGAGTAAAGATTGCAAGATAAAGTTTCAAAGAAAGGAATGTCTAGAATAAATTTCTAGTGTGGACAAAAAAAATGAAATCATAACTCATTAAATAAGACAAGGTGTGTTCTGAGTAGTTTACGCATAGTATGGATTTCCTTTATTCTGAGTAATTTCAGGTCCTTTCCATCTCCCTCACTCACTGATGGCTATACAGATCTAATCAAGCAGTAGGGAAGAATGATTATGTACAATTAGGCTGTTATCCAGCTAGGAAACAAAAGCAATAGACTAAATTGCAACATAAAGGGACTTAGACACAGGCCATTTAAAGTGTGGCTTAAATTTATTGTAGGAAAGTAAAGGTTTTATTTTGGGTCTGTGAGTACCACACCCAACAGAAGATACAGAAAGAAAAATGACTAGAAAATCAGTGCGCCTTCTTGAAAGGCCTCAACCTCACTTTCTTTAGCAAATACTTTTATGAGTCTCTTAGAATAAGTTTGTGTAATATTTGGAGGAAGTTATGTGAGATTTATGTCTGATCTACACTACTAAGTTTCACCAGTAAAGGTTGCATTATGTTAACTCATGTTTGGGTGCATTCATGCGCAATTCTGAGTCCAGTCAGTAAAACCCTGGCTTTCTGTCAGTCAAGTTAAATCACGTCCCACAAAACAACATAAATCCTGTATGAGCACAGTTCTATGGGTATAACGCCCGTGTGGATGCTCCATTACCTATACCAGTACAAACAATCCTCCAGAAACAATCCCACAATGACCCTTTCCCAGTCACTGTTCTGGTCCCGATTTTGAACTCTGCTGCCTGAAGGTCACAGTGATCAAAGTCCACCCCCTTTTAAAATCCTCAGCATGTTTTGGAAATGCTTCTCTTCCTACTGGACCACCTTTTCTGCCTTCACACACACAGGTAAGGCATGAGGTAAAACTGCAGCTAACAGGAGCGTGGGGGCAGGGAATCAGGCACGCTTGCACTGCGGCCTGTTCTAAGGAAGAAGTTCTGGACTTCCTCAACCTATGGAGAGAAAATGCAGTGCAAACCCAACTGTGGAATTGCTGCAGGAATAAAGATTATTCAGACATTGCAGAAGGGATGCAAAAGCTGGGATATGACAGGGAAAAGCAGCAATGGTGGGCAAAGGAGAAGGAAGTGCAGCAGTCCTACCAATAGGCAAAGGAGGCCAACAGAAAATCTGGAGTTCCCTCCCACACCGGCTGCAACTATGTGGCACTGGATGCCATACTGGGCATATAACCCTGCGAGTGACAGTGGACACCTCGTAAGACCCAGAAGAAAGAACCCCAGCAATAGACAGCAATGAAAAGTTCACAGTGGAGGGGGATGTGGAAGATGCAATCCCTGAACAGACCAAGGAGCTCTTCAAGAGCCTGCTAAACATAACTCTGACTTGCCCAGAAGAGGAACCCATTGAAAAAGGGGCAAAGACCTCAGGTAGGTGTACTGCACTTTTAAAAAAAACTTTATTCATAGGTTTTGGAACTCTCCTCCTTCATCCCCACCTCTAAAACTGGTGGCTGAACATATGTGGGCGAAAAACAAAGGATACCTTTTGAAGTAAACAGTTTATTTGAACAACATGAACTGGCAGTCACAGGCAAAAAATAAGAGAACACTATAAAATAAGCAACACAAAAACATTCCCACATGTATCCTTTTGCCAGGGTGGACAGATAGAATTTTTAGTAATATAAATCAATGCACTGCAAGCAGGAAAAAAAAAAAAAAGTAGTGAAACCAACACTTGAGCATTCAATTCAAATACACAGAAAATTTAAAATAATCCTTAGAAGCAATCCAGTAAATATTTATTCCGACTATATGATTTTTTTTCTGACTAAAACTGGATGGTTAACAGATAATATAAAACATGAAAAATGCAGTACTATAGTTTTCCAATCTTAAGAGTTCAAATAAAAAAACAATTATTTGCATGAAGTGCTTGAATTCAGGGGTAGAAAGAGGGAGAGATGGTTTATTTCTGGCTTAGGGGGTGTGGCTTTGAATTGACTTTGCACAGCTAGGCAGCAGTGACTACCCTCTCCTCTTTTGAAGTTTTTGGTTGATCTTGGAACAAATCTCTTTTATCATTTGGCACAATCTCAATAAAGTTTTCAAATACTGTAGGATTTAAATTTTGCTTGAACATTTCTCAGGAGGGATGCTTTGTTTCTTCCACCATGATAGGAAACTTTTCCATGCCACCCCATAACAAGCTCCTGCAGCAGTGTTGGTGTGAAGAGGATGGCAGCAAATGGAACTTGAGCAGTTGCCTCCTCGGGGCCTTTGGTACCCGCATGAGTGATACATCAGCCAGAATCACCACTGCCTGTAATAAGTTTAGCAATATTTACTGCACTATCCCTAAACGTATTACCCAGGACATAGGGCAGACCACCCCCCACAACTCTTCATGGCTACAGGTTTTGAAAAGTGCCCCAATATACTCACCATGCTGCTAAACTGTCCTAAAGCAAGTCTGACCCATGTCATACTTCCATGAATATTGTTATGGCAACATTTTAGGCAATTTTCTCAGTTATTTCCTACCTGCTAACCCTTTAACTCTAACAATGTCTGAGTGTCTTGTTTATCAGCAGCTTCAGCTGGGGTATCATTGAGAGGGGCCCCCTTCACACCTGCTAAAAGACTGACCTTGATTAGAAGGACAGGGGAGAACATGCTCAGATCTCCTCAGGAGCTCAGAGTCTGTGGACCGCAAGACAAGAAAGTGGAAGGAGTGCATGCTGGAGGAAAGGCACAAGTATGAGGAGCTGCATAGGTAAGTCCACCAAGACATTATGCAGCTCCTGGGATAGCAAAGGAAGATGCTATAAAGCATTAAGAAATAAAGACTTACCCCCCACCAGCCACTGCACTACATGGACAATTCTGTTTCCACAGCTTGGCCTATAAATTCCTCCCTCATCAAGGTGTCAGCATAGTATGTCACAGTAATCCCTTGCTCTCAACCCCAGTGGAAAATAAGCAGTATTTCTATGACTGTATGTACGCTGGCCTGTGATTCATACAAGAAGTTCAGCACCTTGCACTTTCTTTTTAAATGGTTTTAAATGTTCTTAGAACCATTTTTGTTGTTTATTACTGTTCAAAATTTTGTTTTGCGAAAATCAAGATTTATGTTGTCTTGCAAATAAGCTTTGTGACCTCGATCACTGGATTCATAAAATGCATTCAGAATTCATCTAAAATTAATATACAAGTCAAGTACACTTTAATCATGAAGTGACAAATTAACACAAACCACCACACTCAGACTATGGGTTGCACAGTTAAAATACGCTTTTAAGACCTCCCTTAGCCATACAAGACCTTGATGGGCTCTTGTAATTGTCCAGCTGTTCAATATCAGCAGTCTTTCCACCTTCCCCTCCTCCACCCCACTAATAATGTTTCTCTTTGCTTCACAAATACTGTGAAAAACACAACATGCAACCTAGTCATAAGGCATCTCCAGCATCCTGTCAATCTACCAAATGCACATCCTGCACCAGCTCAGACAACAGTTAAATCTTTCCTTGCTGCGGTCCAGGTTCCCGGTATATGTCTTCACGAGCCAGGGAAGCAAAGAGGAGGACAGGTCTCTGAAAGTCATAGTTGACATTTCAACCCCACCAACATGAATGTGCTAGTCCAGGAAAAAGTGTCTCTTCATGTAGCTTTTTCAAAAAGGACTATCTATATTCCTAAAAATGTGAGGATTGTGCACCTTCCCTAACCATCCTATGTTAATGTCAGTAAAACATCCCCAGTGAACCACTAGTGCTTCTATAACCAGGGGAAAATATCCCTTTCCGTTTATGTATTCAGAAGTAAGGGCAGGGTTCCCAGAATCAGGATGTGTCCTGTCTATTACTGCCTCACCAGTTTGAGAAGCCCATTGTACTGAACCCATCTATTATTTCCAGTATATTGCCCATAGTCATAATCCTGTGCATCAGAACATGCTTAATGGCCTTATACACCTGGAAGATGACAGCCCCCACCACAGACTTTCCTGCAGTAAACACCTAGCCCCACCAACTGATAGCAATCTGGGGTTGCAAGCTTCCATAGCGTCACAGCCCCCGTTTTTTCCACTGTTAAAGCAGCTCTCATTTGGTGTCTCTGTGCTGCAAAGCTGGGATGAGCTTGACACACAACTCCAGGAATGTGGCCTTCTGCATCCAAAAGCTCTGCAGCTACTGTGGATTGTCCCAGATTTGAATGACAATCCAATCCCACCACTTGGTGTTCATTTCATGGGCCCAGAAGCATCACTTCACCATGTGCAGCTGGTTAGTAAATACCTTCAGCAAACACATTTTCATTCACTGTCTGCATCATCCTCCCCTCAGTTTTCTCAATTTTATAGCTGCACACCTAGCTGCTGTGGTAGTTGTTGAAGATCACAGAAGAATCAGGCGCCTGTCACTAAAATAGACATGAGAACTCTACTGATCTGTTCAGCATCCATGCTTCTGCCAGCAAGATGGCAGAAAGTCTGAAAACCAGCATGAGGAACTGAAAGTATTTTTAAAATGGCACAGAACAAGAAAACTATGGGATGGAACAGAAGGAATTGTGGAAACTTGGCCTCGAGCTCCCACAATTCCTTTAGAGTACTGGTATTCCACAACACTCTTCCAAAATATCCCAGAAGGCAGTGTGCTGATGGTAGCATGGGACACACTCAGATGCCAACCCACAATGCAAAGCACCTTTTGCTGATACAATCTCTCACCATGAGGATGTACTGCACCGTTAAAGGCAGTCATGTGTGCAAGTGCTCTATTGAAATTGCCACGTTGGCAGCTGTATGCCAGCAGAAATGCTACCAGTAAAGCTTTCTAGTGTAGACATGGCCTTCGATCAAAGTTTCAATTTTACATTTGAAACTATTTTTCCTCTAATATGCATTATCTGAAGGGAAACTCCCTTTGATGACTTATGAGAAGGGACGATGTATTAAGTAAGGTCAAAGCTCTCCCATCTTGCTCATTAATATACACTATATAGAATGCAATTTAAAAAAAAAATCTGTACAAGAACACTAAAGGGTGCAAAGTTAGGCACTGAAAAGTGTAAGGAAATGTGAAGGTTGCCTGTGCCATCTTACTTCTATCCCCTTGTGCATTTGTACATTACAGTCTTCAAGCACATCATCATAAACTATTATATTCTCCAAAGTCCTGTCTCATATGGTATACAGATTGAGGGCTCTATGAGGTTCCTATTGATGTCAATGGAAAGAGACATACCGACTTCAATAAGAATTAGATTAAGATACTGAAAGAGGTAGGTGTACATAAATTCTGCTTGCAATAACAGAGTCAATACAGAATAAAGCAAACTAAAGCCTAGGGGCCAGATCATCAGCTGCATTAATTGGAGCTAGACTAGTTTATCCAATGGATTTACTCCAAATTTACATTGGTGTAATACAGTAATTTTTGGCTCTGAGCGTACAGGATGGATAGTATGTAGTGAATTACTACTACCTTGGCTGCTGTTGGGTAAATGCTTGAGCTGAAGGGTTGGCAAGATTCTGCTGGAAGGATTAACTGGACCAGCACTGCTGTACTACCCGCTTATCCTACCTACACTAGCACTGAAAAGGTTCATATTAAAATCAATGAAGGCAAAGGATTTGTAAAATGTACTGAGTGAATGCCACTGTAATAATACTGAAAGGATCTATGAAGCACTTCTCTATGCACAGAAAGTATTTTATGTGCATTCCAAGGGACTGAAATGGAGTTGTCAGCGTTCAGCTGCCTGTGTAGATGGGACTCATGAACAATAAATTTTCCTATGTGGAACAAAGTACTAAAAGAGTATACAGTATATAATATGTGGACCAAGGCCTACTACTGATGATGATCATGGGAATATAAATCAGCCACCAAGGTTACATTGAAATTCTTTCCAAACACAAATATAATTTACTCACATTTATTTCTAAATGGAACTTTTCACTGCAAAATTTTACTCAGAACTCAATTAGTGTCTTCTGTATGGTTATTCTTCATCACAAGTTCTGTATGTTAATGTAATGATTTTTACTGAAGAACTGTCTGCATTGTTTGATTGTGTAAGCTTTGAGTGAGATTACCAAAAAGAATTATATTTAAAAAATGTAAATATTGTAGTGTGCCTTACCTGGTAACATCACTACTTGCTTGCTCTTCTTGATGAAGTTCAGACAATGATGTATCTCCGTTGCTTAAACTTTCAATCATAGATAGCTCAGCACTACTTTGAGACATGTCTTTGGACTTACTGAGATTTGCTAATGATGTTACCACATTTGCCAGTGTGCTTAAATCCCCCTGACATGCCTCAACCTAGGGGAAAAAAAGGATAGCTTTAATCCTTTCACACTGACAAAACCTGACTTTGTAAAGGAAAAAATTCAGCTTTCACACTAACAAATAAAGACATGGGATTGCAAACAGAACCCATGAAAAGTAAGTGACTTTCAGGAACAGATTAATTAAAATGAAGAAATTAGAGGTTGCACATGTTAATTTTGAAACAATTTTTTCAAAAATGAACTTTTACCAGTAGTTGACATATTTTTATGGGAACAGTACTCCAAAAAGCAACAATTATTATGGAAAGACCCGCTGCTTTTAAATTATTCTTAATTGTGGGAGGGAGGGGATGGGGGACATGCACACTTACTAGTTTCTGTAGGCCAAGTTCATTGCATGTATCAGGAGCTCCTTGCATCCCTTCAGTTCCCCCCACAAGCTCCCTGTGTTCCATCCTCCCATCTCCCCCTATTTCTGGAAGTCCCTGCAACCACCCATATGCTAGGGTCCCCCACTCCCCCGCCCCCGGCCAGGGTTTCTGGACGCCCCCCTATGACTCCCACCATTATTATAAAATTTCTTTCTGTCTGGGAGAAAAGTCATTAAGGGTGTCAACATGTTAAACTGTATTGGGAGGATTGGCAGAGCTGAGATGCGGGAATTGTTATGCTGGAAGGTGTTAATGGCTGCCATCAACCGGTTCTTTGATCTCTTGACAATTACAGAGGTGGTAAATTTCAGAGTAACAGCTCTGTTAGTCTGTATTCGCAAAAAGAAAAGGAGTACTTGTGGCACCTTAGAGACTAACCAATTTATTTGAGCATAAGCTTTCGTGAGCTACAGCTCACTTCATCGGATGGTAAAGCTGCTGCATCTGCTAACAAGATGCAAGGGGCTCTACATTTCCCCCATTTCCCTCTTCTAGTTTTTCGATTTTCACCAAAATCAATAGGATTTTGTTCATTGATGCCTAGAACATTCCCTGAAATGACTGGATGCAACATTCAAAAGTTACTACATTGCACCCAAACAGAGAAATGCCATTAAGCTGAGTGAGAAAGTATATCTTGGGACCAACGCAGCTACAGCAACACAGCAAACATCCAGTTGAGTGTAAGACCTTGCTTCACTTGGCAAAATTATTGGTATTTTACACTGTTGAACTGCACAGTGACTAGGATTTCTCAGCTTTATAAATCCCATTTGTTTCTCTCACAATTTTTTTTAAACTTCATTCATTTTGAACAGCATTTCAATTTTCATAGTGTACACTACGGCCAAATTTTTCAGCACAACTGCAGAAAGCTTTGCTGAGACTTGCCTTTTTGTTTGTTTGCAGTGCTGTGGCAGCCATGTTGGTCCTAGGATATTAGGGATATTAGATACCCAAGAGAATCTGCTTCAATAGCTGGTGGGGGGACACCCTCTGACCACACACCCCTAGTTGTCACCTGCCTCCCAACACTGGAACCCATACAGGATTTCATTAAACAGTAACTCAATGGTGACCACATCCTGAAATAAATCTTTCTTGAACCCCCTCTTCTGGCCTTCAAACAATTCCCAAATGTCACCAAGCTCATCAGAAGCAAGCTCCCAATAGACGAGGACAAACACATTCAAAGTGGCACCAGACCCCACCAGAGCAACAGATGCAAAACCTCCACGCATAGCTACACTGCTACGATAATCAATACTTCCCACAACACTCCTTACAAGATCCATGGGTCCTATATATGCCTATCACAATGTGTGTGGTATCCCTCATCTCGTGCACTAAATACCTGAACAACAACTATATGGGTGAAAGAGGAGGTTACTTACCTGTAACTGGAGGTTCTTCAAGATGGGTGGTCCCTATCTGTATTCCATTGAGGGTTTATGCATGAGCACCATGTGACCCAAGCCAGAGAATTTGAAAGTAGTAGCGTCCGTTGTTCTGCGCATGTGCCCTTGCCTCACCTTATGGCTTCATCTGAGGTGATAAAGGGGGGCATACCGACCATGTCTCCAGTTCCTTCTCCACCGCAAATCCAAGAGATCCGCAGCAGAGGGGAAGGAGGGCGGGAAGTGGAATCCAGATAAGGACTGCACAAAGAATCTCTAATTACAGGTAAGTAACCTCCTTTTCTTCTTCTAGTGATGGTCCCTATTGTATTCCACTGAGAGTGATTAACAAACAGTACCTCAGGGGTTCTCAAACTGGGGGTCGGCCTCCACCCCAAACCCTGCTTTGCCTCCAGCATTTATAATGGTGTTAAATATATTTAAAAGTGTTTGTAATTTATTAGGGGGTGTCACACTCAGAGGCTTCCTATGTGAAAGGGGTCACCAATACAGAAGTTTGAGAACCACTGCAGTACCTAAACTGGAGGAGGGTGCAAAGAGGAGGATGGAACGGTTTAGTGCAGGACAGCCGCACCAAATGAGGCATCCGTCGCAGAGTTCTGCACCAAAGTGTAATGCGAAGCGAAGGTATGTGCTGAACTCCACGTGACCACTCTACATATGTCTCAAAGCGGCACTTCATGGAGAGTGGCCATGGTTGAACCTGGGGCTCTTGTGGAATGGGCCCTCACCCCCAGGGGTGGAGGCAGTCCTGACAACTCATAACGTAGTGTAATGCACCCCAAAATCCACTGGAAATTCTCTGTGTAGAGACTGCATGCCCCTTAACTCTCTCCATTACTGTGATAAACAATCTAGGAGATTTCCTGATCAGTCTTGTCCTCTGCAGTTAGAAGGTCAAAGCCTGATGGAGGTTGAGTGAGTGATGTCATTGTTCCTCTTCCAAGGCATGAGGCTTCAGAAAGAAAGCAGGTAAGTGGATGGGTTAATTCAGATGAAACTGGGATACAACTTTTGGTACAAACTTGAGACTGAAAAGAGGGACATAAAGCAAACCCAGTGGCTCAAAGGGTTGTTTCATTAGTGCTGATAGAACAAGGTTGAGGTCCCACTGGGGAGTGACAGGTTGTGCATGTGGGAAAGTTCGGATGAGATCTTTTCAATACCTAGCAGTCAATGAGTATGTAAATACACAGTGCCCTTCCATGGAGAGGGGTGGGCTGGAAGGTGCTAATTGCTGCTAGGTGGGTTTTGAGGGTGAGCCTCAATGTTTTTAAGGATAGGAGGTAATCCAAAAGAAGGGGAATCTCCACTTCCTCTGGGGAAAGCAGTTTCTGTTGGGCCCAGGAGGTGAAGCGGTTCTATTTGGCTTGGTAGGAACCAAGATGTCACTTACTACGGTGTTGTGGAGTTTCCACTCATGATCAGACACAAATCTGCTGCTGAGAGAGTCTGCAATCATATTCTGAGTCCCCAGAAGATGGGCTGCAGAGAGCAGGATCTTGTGGGTGATGTGCCAATTCCATAGATTGACTACCTCCACAGACAGAGCGGTTGACTTCCTGTCCCCTTCTTCGTTGACGTAATAAACAGTGATAGTGTTGTCCGACATGATGAGAATGTGATCAGAGCAGATGGATGGGAGAAATGTTTGGCATGCCTTCCTTACAGCCCGGAGTTTCAGAACGTTGATGTGCATCCTGGATTCCCAAGGAATCCATGTTCCTTGTGTCATGTGATCTCTCGTGCGCTCCCCACCCTACGAGGGACGCATTGGTGATGACTGTCCCATCCAGGGAGGATGGGAAAAAGGGGATCCCCACACAGACCTGTCATGGGTCCATCCACCACTGGAGGGATGAGAGTACCTCAGGGGGAAATGTCAGCATAAGGTCCCTGGTATGTCACATGGGTGAATAAACTCTTTTGGAGCTACATCTGGAGGCTGTGAAGGTGAAAGTGAGTGAAGACAGTGACATATGTGCATTATGCCATGTGGCCAAGGAGGGACAGGCAAGTCCTGGCTAGGACCAACGGACTGTTGACTTCTTGGGCGACAAGTTCTTGCGGAGTCGGAATCTGACCCTTGGTAGGTAAGTTCGTGCTGTGATTGAGCTGATGGAGGACTCCTGAAGTCTAGGGACTGTGTGGGAACCAAAGTTTATTTTTCAACATTGACACTGACTCCGAGGAAGGAAAGGAGTCTCAAGAACATGGAGGTCGAGACTCGAGCTTCATCTCTGGATTGTGCTGCTAGTAGCCAGTCGTTGATATAGGGGAATATAAGGATCCCATAATGCCTGAGGTAGACCACCATGTCAGAAATAACTTTGATGAAGACCCTTGGAGCAATTGAGAGTCCAAATGGCAGGACCCTATACTGAAAATGCTGATAGCCTACCATGAACCTCAGTTATCGTCTGTGGGCCGGAGAGATGTATATGTGAAAACAGGCATCCTGCATATCGAGAGGCATAAACCAGATGCCTTTTTCTAACAATGGGATGATGGCTGCTAAGGTGACCATA
Organism: Lepidochelys kempii; assembly: GCF_965140285.1. Classification (NCBI taxonomy): domain Eukaryota; kingdom Metazoa; phylum Chordata; order Testudines; family Cheloniidae; genus Lepidochelys; species Lepidochelys kempii. The sequence goes on along the minus strand of NC_136380.1, from coordinate 270,045,869 downwards.
CAAAACTTGGGTGTATGGATGGAGCGACCGAGATGATGGAGATCCAGGATTGGCCTCCACATGCCCTTCTTTTTGGGAATCAGGAAGTAAGCTGAATAGAACCCTGTCCCTTGACAGTCTGGAGGAACCTACTTTATCGCCCTTCTTTGTAGTAAGGAGTCCACTTCTAGGGCAATGATGCTGTCATGAAATTGGTCCTTAAGGAGCAATTGGGGAGGGGGTTGTGTATGAGGTAGTGATGAATTTGATCATATAACTATAATGGGTGACAGTTAGCATCCACTTGTCCATTGTTATTGCACTCCAAGCTGGTAGAAAGAGTGCTAGACAACTGCCAAAGGGGATGGTGTGGTTGATGGTTCCTCAGAAATATCTTTTCTGAGAGATTTGCATGTGTGAGGAGGAAGGCTGTGAAGGTGGACCTGGAGGGAGAGATCGTTGGGTCTCTCGGTGGTTTGTACAGCCTCCTGTGGAAAAACTGGATGTGGATGGTGGGAAGTAGAATTTATGCTTGGGTGCTGGCGGGTAGATATCAGCAAGTGTAGTATGGTTCTTGACTCTTTGAGGATGTGGAGGGAATCATCTGTTTTCTGATTAAAAAGATGAAATTCATTGAAAGGGAGGTCCTCAGTGGTATTTTGTATCTCCCTGGGGAAGTCAGAGGAATGAAGCTACAATTCCCTTTGCATGACAATGCTTGTAGCCACTGAGTGGGAGGAAGTGTCTGCCGCCATAGGCGCTGACTTACTCAGATCTCAGGGGGTGCTCGACCTCTGCTCCCCCCCAGGCCGTGCCCCCACCCCACCTCTTCCTGCCCCTCCACACCCCCGCCACAGCGCCTCCTGAACGCCACTGAACAGCTGATTCTCAGTGGGTGGGAAGCGCTGGGAGGGAGGGGGAGAATCTGATTGGTGGGCGGCGCTGATCCATGGGGCTACCAGTGGGTGCTGAGCACCCACCATTTTTTTTCTGTGGGTGCTCCAGCCCTGGAGCACCCCCAGAGTTGGCACCTATGCCCGCTGCTTCTACACCTGATTGAAGCACTCTCCTTACCACCAGTTCCCCTTCCTCCAAGATTGATTGGAACCAGGCCCGATCTTGTTGTGACAGTTTCTCAGCAAAATCCTCTAGTTTGCTATAGTTTAAGAAGTCTTATTTGGCAAGCAATGCTTGATAGTTTGAAATCCTGAACTGGAGGCTTGCTGAGAAGACCTTGTTTCACAACCATTTGCCCTCCTTATCAGCCGGAGTGGAGCATGGGTGTTGCTATCTGGACCATTCCAGCCTGAATTACAAGGGAATTGAGTGGGGTGTGAGAAAAGAAACTCAGTCTCCTTAGCCAGTACTCAGTCTCCTTAGCCAGTACCCTTGGGGGTAGGCGTGCACATGGCCAGAATATGCCAAACTGTTTGAGCTGGCTGGAGGATGGCATTGTTGATTGGCAGGGCAACCCTACCTAGTACTGATGAGTGAAGGATGTCCAGGAGCTGTTGTTGTGTGTCCTGTACTTCCTCCAGGGGGATGTGAAGTTCACCCGCCATCCTACACAGGAGATCTTGGAATTAACAAAAGTCATCTGGGGGCAAGGAGAAAGCCAAAGTCACTGCAGTATCTTGGGAGAAAGACAGAAAGTGCTTCTGCTTCAGCAGTACTGTGGGAACCCGACTGAGCAGGTCTTCTTACATGATCAGTTCAGAGTACCTACTTGAGGGTGTTCTAGATGAGGGAGAGGTGAAGTCTCCCACACAGAATGGGTGGGTATTGGGGCCAGGATCCCCAGTAAGGCCAGCATGACAGATCTGGAGGGTGCTGTGGCAGCACCAGGGTGTGGGGAACCAGTCTCCTCTGCAGTTGGTGAGGAGGATACTGCCATGCCATAGATGGCCTCTTTGGGTATTCATAGTGGCGGTAAGGGATGGAGAGCCCCCATGCTTCAACTGAATCCTCCGAGGTTGAAAACTCGGATCCCGGTTCCATTGGCACTAATGTCAGAGCTGGTGGAAGTGTGTAGGCCACTGGAGGAGGTGGTGATGGGTGCCTTGAATGCGATATGTCTTGGGTGGGAGATTTGGCCTCTAAAGGTGGAAGGTAGTAGAAGGCGTGGAGATCTTGGTTCTTCGAGGGCAAACAATTCCTGGGGCTCTGGCATTTTCTCTGACCTCTGTGGCATTAATGGTACCCTCTCCACAGCTGAAACTGGTGCTGGAGCAGTGGACTTTCCCAGGGCCAACAGGTCCATACCTTAAAGGAGGCAGACTTTGACTGTGTGTGGGGCTTGGTACCTGGTAGCGGCAAATCTGCCAGTTTGTGCGGTTTCTTGTCACATTTATGGATCTTGGAGCACACTGCTTCCCTGTGGCTGGAACTCGTGGAAGGATCGTCCCCTCTCTTTGGTTTAGAAAAAGACTTACTGCCATGCTTATGTGCATGATTCCTGACCTCCCGGCCCCGGCACAGAGTCCATAGTGGTGGTACCGCCAGAGCTGAACTCAATCTCTGTAGCTGGAGATGCACTCCTGGATGTCTCAGGCCGACATACAAGGGGGATTCTCCGGCCTGGGTCTGATTGAGGTCTCATAGCGACTTCCATGAGATGCTTCTTGAGGCAGACACCCTGGATTTCTTGGGTATGGCTTGGGAAGGACTGGCAGACACTGCACCTGGATGAAATGTGGACTTCTCCCAAGCAGTAGAGGCAGCGCTGATATTCATCACTGATCAAGAAGGAACACAGGCAGGAGTTGCAGATTTTAAAGATTGGGGTCTTTGGCATTGTCCAGTACCTGTGTGTGCATAGGTGTTTACAAGTAAACAGATTCCCTCAAAAGTCCCAAATCAACTTTAAATAACTACTAAAATGACTAAAAACTATGCAAAAACAGTAAAATGGCTAAATACTAAAAAAATTTAACTATATATAACTATACTCTTTTTAAAGGTGTGTCATATGCAAGAGAACACGAATAGTTCTGACCTGGACCACAAGGCAGTGAGAAGAACTGGAGATGTGGTCAGTACATCCCTGCCATTTATCAGCTCAACCGAAACCCTAAGGTGAGGCAAGGGTGCATGCGCGGACCAATAGACACTACCACTTTTAAATTCTCCGGCTCCAGATACATGGTGAGCGTGTGTAAATCATCAGTGGAATACAATAGGGACCATCACTTGAAGAAGAATGAGACAATTGCTATGCTCTCAAATGAGCTCACACAGAAAAATGAGAAAAGCAAAGAACCCCCTTATCACCCGTGGGTGAACACGTGTCATAAAATGATCACTTCACATTTGACTTCTCAGTCCTCATCCTCAAAGGAAACCTGCACAACATCTTCAAAGATGAACCTGGGAGGTTAAATTCATTACTTAATAAGACACTAAAAATCATGGACTTAATAAAGACTCTGGATTTATAGCTCTTTACAACAATCTTGTTACCCAATAACCCTCCTGGGGTCAGCAATGGATCACTCTTCTATAGTAGACAGGGCTTTCATACATGTTATATCAACACAATTTCTACACACACTACATCTAGTTACTGAGAATAATTAGAAGCAGTAGTAAGCTACTCTTCTTTGGTGTAACTAACCCAGAAATAGTACGTATATATAGAATCTGGTCTGATGTACACCACAGTATTGGAATGGTGCAGAGTCAAAATTGAATATACAGAGCAGAAAGATATGAAAAATATGGGGAAAGTGGTGAAACTGGCAAAAACGTATTTTAAAATGTAAAAAAAAAATTGCAGGAAAATTGGGTGCACAATTCAGGGTAGCTTCATTTATTATTCTGTTTGTATTGTGCCCATCACTGTGATCCTCGAGATAAATTACAGATTAATTGTAAAAGTGTAGCTAATAAATAACAATTATTGTCTCTACCACCATGAGTCACTGTTCAAATACCCATTGGCACTTGGGCTATGTAACTGAATACGATCTTTTCAGCATTTCATTTGTAAAACTTCCCTGGTATGTTCTGCAGTTTTGTAAGCCAATCAGAAGTAGAGGTAGGATGTTTATGAAGAGGGAATGGATGAGAAGTCATGTCAGCCTAGGCATGCAGGGAAGCCATACCACTACAACAAGGTATACTTTCTTTTCACTTCTTGATTTTGCTGCTAAATAGCCCACAAGGTAGCCAGTAGCCGGCCAGAAAGCAACCTTTTCCTCATTAAAAATCACTTTAAGAAAAAGAGCATGCTTACCTGCAGGCAACAACAAAGCTGCCCTCTCAAGTATGCCACATTTTATTTAATTACTTATTAATAATCTCATTTTCACTGATCTGTCTTTTGACTAGACCTTTGCCAGATGCAGCAAGCAGAGTAAAGTGCATGAGAACAGAATAAGGAAATTGGACATCAGTTGAAGAAAGAAAAAGGTGTTAGAGTAAATGAAGAAACCAACAGAACTCAGATGAAAGTGGGAACAGGTAAAAATCTGCCTGAAAAAATCCATGAGGAATAAGCATGTTGTTTAGTTATCTCTTATTAACTGAGTGACTAAAGGGTTTGAATTGCTGCCTGACCTGTCTTTTGTTTAAGTTTAAGAAACAACTTCTTCTTTTTCCTTTATGCCGCGTTTCCTGGTGAGGGTCATGGCGGTGGCATGGAGAGTAGGGAAGACCAGACCTCCCTTTTCTCTGCAACAGGTTCCAGCTCCTCCCGAGAAGTTTCCAGGCCAGTCAGGAGATATAATTCCTCCAGTGTGTCCTGGGTCAGCCTCGGGGCCTCCTCCCCGTGGGACATGCCCTGTAGAATTCCAAAGGAAGCTTCCCAGAGGGCATCCTTATCAGGTGCCTGAACTGCCTCAGCTAGCTCCTCTTGATCTGGAGAAGTAGCGGCTTTACTCCGAGGCTCTCCCAAATAGCTGATCCCACCAGCCTGTTTCGGAGAGTAAGCCCAGCCTCCCTGTGGAGAAACCTAATTTCTGCCGCTTATGCCCGCGATCTCCTCCTTTCAGTCATTACCCAAAGTTATTGACAGTAGGTGAGGATGGGGACGTAGATCAACCTGTAAACCGAGAGCTTTGTCCAAGAACTCAGCACTCGCTGTGCCACCACAGATTGGTATAGTGTCCGCATCACTGTGGCCGCCACATCAATCCACTGGTTCATCTCACGCTCCTGCTTACCATCACTCGTGAACAAAACTCCTAGATACTTGAACTGTTCCATTAAGGGCAGCTACTCCCCCCTCACCTGGAGAGTGCTGATTCTCATCCCAACCGTTTCACACCCAGCAGCAAAACGTATGAGTGAGCATTGGAAATCACAGTCTGAAGAAGCAAGGACATCATCTGCAAACAGCAGAGATGCCACCTGTAGTGGAGACACTCCACAGCTCAGCTGTGCCTTGACATCCTGTCCATGAAACTCATGAACAGGAGTGGGGACAAGATGCACCCTTGGTGGAGTCCAATGCCCCCCTTGAACAAACTCGCCTTAATGCCAAGAATACGATCACAACTCTCACTCTGAGAATAGAGGGACTGGATAGCATGCAAAAGCAGCACTGGCATCTCATACTCCCACAGCATTTCCCACAAGACATCTTGGGGAACGCAGTTATATGCCTTCTCCACGTCTACAAAACAAAAATAGACCGGATTAGCAAACTACCACAACCCCTCGAATAGCTGCGAGAGAGCAACAAGCTGGTCTGTTGTTTCACGACTGGGACAGAATCCACATTGTTCCTCCTGAATCTGAGGTTCAACTAACAGGTGTTATCTCCTCTCCAGCACCCTGGCATAGGCTTTGCAAGGGAGGCAGAGGAGTGTGATCTCCCTATAGCTGGAACACACCCTCTGGCTTCCTTTCAGGACCACCACCCCGGTTTGCCAGTCCAAAGGTACTGCACCTGCCTTTCACACAACACTGAATAGGCGCATTAACCACAACACCCCAACATTGTCCAGTGCTGTCAACATCTCTGGACGAATTTAAGAAACGATATTTCTTTTTCCACCCCAATGACTATGTTGTGAATTCTGAAACAGTACTTAGTTTTGTGAGAGTATACATGGATCAGGAAGAATACTACTACTAAAGGTATTTCTGAAATGCATTCAGATAGAGCCATAGCTACCTCGGTATGGTCACCCAACCTTATTTATATTTTCAAATAATCAGCACGTGAATGCAGAAATGTAATTAAAAATGCATGATTCAGAAACGCCATCCAAGAACACGTGTGTGTACGAAATATGTCTATGCAAGCTGGGGAATCACACCTCTAGCTTGTATGGTAGATGTAGCTGTAGTCTTTTATTCATGTCATCACATACCTTATCTGGTGTCATAAGCACAGTAGGCTCACTTTTTATTCCGGACTGATGAATATTTACAAACATTCCTGACTCTAGCAGTCCTGTTGATCTGAAGGGGAAAAAAAAGTACAAATTTTAGTCTTCTGATGTTTCTGAGATCAAGAAACTATTAGTCTGGAGCACTATTTACATACCTTGCTGTTTCATTGTCCGTTACAAAAGTTGGAGTTGCAGCAAGTGGGCTCCGCAGATCTTTTCGGATGTAGATCTTTTCTGTAGAAGCCGCACAGTTTGAAGATTTTTCTCGTGATACTTCAATTGGTTTCCTCTCGCACTGAACAGCTAACAAAATGATGTGTAACTATTAGGTGAAACCCAAAATTCACGAACAGTCAGATGGAGATATCACAAACAAGAGCGTTTAAGAAATTGTGTCCTGTTTTTCCAATTACTGCTGGAAAAGCTTGCAGTTTATATATTTGTGATTTTATATAGAAGCTATATTGAACAACAAAAGTGCATAAAAATCATTAGCTCTAACTCTGGATAAACACATTTGTTTTTATAGTTACTGAAATGGTGAAGGAGTCAAAGACTGAAGATCAAACATATAAAGGCCAATAATTTTAAATTTATGAAGAAATTAGAAGTGCCCCCTCGGGAGTTTTCACCTGTCTGGATCCTCATAGGGAGGCTTGTTTGCTTCATATTGTCGCAGTCTATCTCCTTTTGTCTGCTAAGCCCACATGCCCCCTCCCTGTTTGGGAAGGGGTCACAGTGTCTCCTTTTCATGCTCCCTCTGGAAATTTAATCCACAACTACTCAACCTCTTGGTTCCATGCCAACAAATATGGCAACATTAAAATAAACTGGAAAATATTCTACCACATGGGGAAATCTGACTCCAAACAACAAAGCCAACTGGAAACTTACTTACACAACTTCATTTTAAGAACTCAAAGGGAGAACTTCTCCTTATGAGGAAATAACTACTTATATACTTACAACAAATTTAGTTTTGTCATTGTAAAACCAAAACACGTACTAAAAATGTTTACGAGATGGAACTCCTTAAAATATGTAAGGTCTTATTCTCCACTCTGTTACATGAATTTTAAGATGGTGCAATCCATTTACTTCAATGGAGTTACACAATGGAAGAGCGTGGTGACCGAGACCAGTAAACTGTAGGATTAACCCAATGCATAATTAAAATAGGCTCAAATGCACCTGGCCACGTTAAAGCCATTTTTACCCCTAGGGCCTACAGCATTACATGCTACATTTAAGTACGTAATGTTTAATACAAGTTTGGGATTCCATTTGTGGGACTATTTTAAGGTAAAAGGAAAAGGACTGCATTCCGATGAAGTGAGCTGTAGCTCACGAAAGCTTATGCTCAAATAAATTTGTTAGTCTCTAAGGTGCCACAAGTCCTCCTTTTCTTTTTGCGGATACAGACTAACATGGCTGCTACTCTGAAACCTGTCGTTTTAAGGTAGTGAGACCATAAAAGTCTCAAAAAGGAAGGATTAAAAAATAAACATGATCACATTAATCCATAACTTTTAAAATTACATTGTCTTCGGGCATGTACATGTTTAAAATCTGCCAGCACAAGGAAATTTCAAAAAAGAACTTAGATCTGCAAGAATTAAATTATATGTGCCTGCTAATCTCTGCCTGGGAGATACCTCCCTCTACTGGGCAAACTAGGCAGGGTGCAGAAACTGCTGCTACCATGACTGATGGATAAACTGACGGGAAGGTGGAGTTATTAAAAATTTCTTCAGCTGTTAAATTATAACCAGACAATTATCACAGGGATGCCTGCTGCCTAGGAACAACACTTTATCCTTATTTACTCTGTGCTGTGTGTTTTTAAGGTTATTTCAATCTTTGACAAATTACCAAAATTCAGAGTTTGAGTCACACTGGACTTTTACAATTCTTTAAGGAGAAGCTGATCTAAATATTTCCTAACAGTAATGAAGGTAAAGCCCGATTTGCATGCATAAGTAACAGCATATTCTCCATAGCACAAACCTTTTCATGAATGCCTGCTATATTTTATATGCCTGAGATATATACCCTACCAGTTTTATAGATCTTAATTTATACTTACAGTCCTGTTTCATTCCAAATGCGATGCATCTCTGCAGTCTACAGTACTGACATCGGTTTCGATGATGTTTGTTAATGACACAGTCTTTTGCCCCTCGGCATGAATAAACTAAATTCTTTCGTATGCTTCTTTTAAAGAATCCCTTGCATCCCTCACATGTTACTGCTCCATAATGACGTCCTAGTTGAAGAACAGCATAAGTCAGGACATTAATTTTACAGTGTTAACAACATTTTCCCTCTTTTAAAAAGAAATTATATTTAGACAACTCAGAGAGTATGTATGACTTTACATTGACAAGGCATGTATGTACTTTTTTAAATGAGTTACAGATATGAAGATACTGCCAAGTGGCCAGAGAATCAAAACAGAGAAGCAAACTAACCAAATCTCTGGTTTAAACAACTCACGCAAGATGACCATTTCCAAATGGGCCAGTGATAGTTTAACAACTCCTTGACTCCAGTGTCTTTGTTGCTAGCAATAGCAGACAAGCCAAAAAACTGGCTTCCCCCTCCCCAAGAGCATTAGGATGAGCTACTTTAGTTTCTTGAATTACACATACTTTACTAATTTTTCTCAGTGACCCTCAAATCAAGTTCTTTTATTGTCTATCATAGAATTTAGCAGCATAATTGCACGATTTAAAGATGACAGAAAGACTGCATATGTAAAGAGGAGACAGTATGTATTTAAGCATCTGATGACAATACCTGTTACTATTTCAAAACTATCGATTTTTGTTTTTTTAAATTGTGTTAAAGATAAAACCATAATTCTCTTTTATAATGAAAGTATTCAGTGATGCAAGTAAACAAAACATTTGCTAAATCAATCAAAAATTCAACATTTCCACAGCTTTTCTCATTGTGCTATTCTGTTCCTAAAATTCAGATTTTTCTTTTAAAATCATTATTTAAAACCTGCTTAGCTGAAAAAAATAAAAACAATACTACATTTACAGATTAAGGCACTCTTGGTCATTTAGACACAGCTACTATACATACTGTTAATTTTATAATCCAGAACTAAAATCTAAAAAGCAAGGCCACACAGAAATGTTCAAAAATACATATTATGAAGGTATTATGGCTGCGCCTTTAATTAAGAAGGACAATTCACAGAAATCAATTTCAAATGTGGACTAATTCAAGGATAAACTTTAATTTTATAGGTACTTTACTCATTCTTTAGAGACTTCCATTCAGATGTCTAGAAGAGATTTCCAGAGATTCTAACTTTTTTTCAGATCCCTCTAACATAACCATCTCAAATGTCTCACACACACATGACATTTCATACAGAGTTTCACACTACAAATAAGGTAGCTTTCAAAATAAATACTTATAAATAAAATGGTTTATCATACTAGTTCTATTTTTTACTTTGGAGGGTGACAGTTTTGTTTTTTTGCAGAGTATTTCCACTCTTTGATACAGCCTCTCTGAGTCTCTAGACCAGAGGTGGGCAAACTACAGCCTGCGGGCCACATCCAGCCTGTGCGACCGTCCTGCCTGGCCCCTGAGCTTCTGGCCCAGGAGGCTAGCCCCCGGCCCCTCCCATGCTGTTCCCGCTCTGCCGCAGCCTCAGCTCACTGCGCCGCTGGCACAATGCTCTGGGCGGCCGGGCAGCGCAGCTGCAGAGCCGCGGCCTGACCCGGTGCTCTTGGGGGCGTGGCTGTACTGCCGCCAGCCATCGGTGCTCCAGGCAGTGCAGTAAGGGGGCAGGGAGCAGGGGGGGTTGGATAGAGGGCAGGGGAGTTCAGGGTGGTGGTCAGGGGGCGAGGGTGTGCATAGGGGTTGGGGTGGTCAGAGGGCGGGGAACAGGGAGGGTTGAATGTGGGTGGGGGTCCTGGGGGGGCAGTCAGGAAGGAGAGGGGGGGTTGGATGGGGAGGCGGCGGGGGGCAGGAGTTCCGGGGACAGGGAGAAGGGGTGGTTGGATAGGGCAGGGGTCCTGGGGGAGCAATCAGGAATGAGAGGAAGGGTTGGATGGGGCGGCGGGGGGCAGTCAGGGGTGGGAAGGCTCCAGGGGCGGTCAGGGGACAGGGGGTGGTGGATGCGGCAGGAGTTCCGGGGACAGGAACCATCAGGGGACGGGGGGGTTGGATGGGGTAGGAGTCCAGGGGGAATGTCAGGGGGCAAGAAGCAGGGGGGGGTCGGATTGGGCTTGGGGGCCGGGCCACGCGTGGCTGTTTGAGGAGGCACAGCCTCCCCTAACCAGCCCTCCATAAAATTTTGGAAACCTGATGTGGCCCTCAGGCCAAAAAGTTTGCCCACCCCTGCTCGAGACATTCTGCCTTGTCGCTCTCTCCCTGGTTCCCAAGCTAAGGACCTGAGCAGCCTCTTAACTCTAGCTGCCTCTCTGACACCCCCCTGCCCTCCGCATCCTTATCAATTCTCCTTTAGCCTCCCCTGCTCTGACAAATCAGACAGACTGCCAGATGGAGAAATGGCTTCCCTAGTGGAGCTAATTCTAGCCAATTCTCACAGAAGTTAGGCTAAAATCTTCCCTTTCCATGTCCTCTTCCAGGGTGCAGAGAGAGAGTGAGGGAAAATTTGCAGTCAAACCATACTTGAGAAACAGGGCTTGCATCTCTACTAAAGAGAAGCTTCTCCCTTTAGTGAGCCTTTGGAGGTATGCCTGAGTGCAGTCCAACTCTGACAGACCCTGGAAAACATGCTGCTAGGCTTAACACATCCCAGAGAATCAGAGGGAAGCAAAGATAGGGAGAAGAGAGAGTTGGCACAGGATTGGGATAGGCAGCACAGCTCTCCACAGACTCCCTGGCCCCCAATGCACACTTGGCATTTGGTTCCCTACTTTCATTACCCCCTTCCATCTCTTCAGTCCCCTAATACTGTTTCAAAGGGCATTTTTTTGGCTTTTCCCCTTTTATCTTAACATTCCATTTTGATAACACCCACACACATACACACCCCGCCCCCCACACACCCTACCTTAGTGGAATTATAAAGTGTCCTTAGCGTTTGGGCAATTCCAAAAATGATGACTCAAACTGCTTAGCACAAAAAACTCATAAGAGCACTTTATAATACATTTTTATGATCTTCCCTGATTGCGTCTGTTTTGTATTATAAACAGCTAGCACGGTTTTTCACAAATATCTTAAGTTTAAAATGAATAATAATAAAAATTCACTTAAAAGTAACAATGGACAAGTCCACTGTACAACATTTCTTTTACAAAAATGCCAGAATGGCCAGTCAATTAAGAATGCATTTGCAGCCAATCAAGTAATTTGATTGGTCAGTGTCTGTAGTTGTATAAAAATATAATACTGACCTGGATAGGCTTAAACTACATATGAAAATTGCTTTAAGTGGACTGTTTAAACAAATGCAAATTATTAAAGCTAAAATTAATAAATCCCATCTACACACAGTCCAACTACATTAGGTATGTCTTTATATTGTATCCACTTTTTATTTAAAAGTAACTAACCAGTGAAAAAAGTGTGTATTTAAAAAATTACGTTGTTTCTGAAGAATGAATAGCTTGAAACTGCTTTTAAAAAGTGGTCCTGCTGAAGAATTTACCTGATGCTTTGTCTCCACATACGACACAGAGATCAAATACTTTATTTAGGGTCTGTTCAGTGGAAGTGTTGTCAGTTAAAATCTGGAAGAAAGTACAAAATTATTTCACTTTTCTCTCTCTACCCTAAAAATATGAAAAATAAAAGCCAATCCCTCCCTTAAAATGCCTCTCTCTAAACTAAGGGCCCAATCCTGTGAAGCACCATGTCCCCTCAATTACCATTTATGGCCCGAAGAGTTGACTGCGTGTTATTGCCTGCTGCACCAATGCAGATCCCTATTCAGGATGGGTCCTAAACTTAACTATCAAAATCTTTTTTAAAAGTATTAAAACAAATCTTACCCAGAGAAGATTTTTGAAGAAAGCACTTATATTTTTGAAAACTACATTTGTCAAGCCTTCTGGTCATACAGGCATTCCAATCTTTCCTTAGCATTCTTTTCTTTCACTATGCTCACAAGAGTGAACCAATGATTAAGTATTTTGAAAACACAATATATTTAGTTGAATTACTCATTACCAAGAGGCACTAATGCCTCTAAACTGAGTAACTGTGATGTTATTACTGTAACTTGTCTTGCTTCACCCCAACCCCATCTGATATTTGTTACCCTCATTCACTATATCACGTCTAAAATTAGACTCATAGCAATAACACTTCAGGGTAGGAATCATACCTTTCTATTTCTTCTTTAAAAGATCTTTCGCGCTGAGATATTGTAAAAGTTATAAATAATAATAAAGCACTGCTTGCAATTAAAAAGGACAATATGATTGCACAACTAGGAATCATTTTAACAATCTCACAATGCAAAGCAGGAATGAAAGAATTGATATTCCCATTAAAAGCATTGGAAATTAGAAGCACTTTTGAAACTTCCCATTTCCTGATAAGAATGTTGATTCTTTTAGTCCTGCTTCACATAATCAAAACAGGGGCTCTGAAGATAAATATAATTAAGAAAACCTCTACTGAGGAAGGTGATAGTCCTATTCTATGAAGAGAAATAATGAAAATGTTACAAGAATTTCTAAAAAGTGCTTTGAAAATTCTCTTCCTCTCAGACTCCCCATAAGTAAATGTTTATTTAGCAACAGCATCTAAGATATTACCTCTAATCTTTTACTGCTATTACACATCACTGAAGTTTCTTTTAATTTAACATCAACATTCTTAAAGAAAAAGTTGGCTCAATGACAAAACATCACTGGTTTATTAATTTCTCATTTCACCTCATCTGTTATTATTATTTAGTGCTATAATTGTGCATGAAATTATACATAACATAAAAGAAATTCCTTAAGTCCTTCTGTAGACAAAATCTGCACTGATGTCATAAAGAGTTTTGATTACGAAAGGACTCCAGAATTTGGCCCAAGAGGAGGGAAAGTCCCTGCTCAAAAGAGCTGAAAATTTTCCTTGGACAAACATGACACTCAGAACAAGAGTTGCCATTCAAGAAGATGCAGAGCCACTACTGATGAAACAATTAATCAAGGAAGGCGTTCCACAATATGTGGATTTAAAGGAAGGATTTGAAAGAGGAACAGTGTGCGTGCGCACAGGAAATGGAAGCCTGCTTCAAATGAAGGTGTAAAATAACGACTGTGCAAAACTGCAAATGGGAGGAGCAGTTAGAAAAGACATGAGAGAACATGACGAGTATCTAGAATTAAATGAAAGCCCCATGTCCAGTGAATGGAAAATTAAAAGCTAGCTTCCCATTAAAAGGTAGTTACTGCACATTTCACTAAGGGCTTGTCTATATGATGCATTAGTATGCACCAGCTGGGATGTAAATTATACTGTGCACAGCTTGTCGCACAGTAATTGGCGCACATGGACCCTACTGGTATGCACTAAAAATTCCATAGCATGCACGAATGCAGTATTATTTGAAACAGAACTACATCAGCTCACACTAGGGAACTTCTAATGTGTGCCAGCAGGGTCCACATGGGTCAGTCAGTGTGTGACACACTAGTGCATACCAACTGGGGTATAAATTCTAGTGGGCATCAATGTACAGTGTAGACCAGCCCTAACAGAAAATGACAGAGAAATGCATATACTCCATAGGCCTTACATGTTTGCTTGTGAAAGCATTAAAATTATAAAATATTCTTTCCACTGCCTCCCCAATTCTTTTGGTCTGTATAAGCTACACAATTAGATCCCATCTTTATGTCCCCTTTCCATACTACCCATACAACTAGATCATGTTCCCTAATCCAGTCTGACATTCCTCCACCTTCTTATCCTTTCAATCCCACTGTGGTATAACAAAGCAAGGCCCTGGTGCAAGAATAGTAATGGGGCCCCCTTCCAGATTCTAAAATCGGAAATTTTTCTTACCCTCAACCTACTCTAGTGCCTCCCACAACTCAACCTACTACCACCAACATCCCCACTCACCCCCAACCCTTCCCCCTGCAGCCCCTTTACACTCCCCACTCACCCAAAGCCCCCCCAGCCCCTCACCCCAGTGACCTTCCTGGCCACTCACCAGCACCCACCGCGCACCCCCAGCTCTGTGCTCTGTTTCCATCCCAGGCTACTCCCGATCCTAGCCGCCCATTAGCTCTGCTGGCTCCCATTGCCCACCCTGCATTCACATGGCACAGGCCAAATTTGAGCAATGAGTGACATTACGACCTGGTACACAGGGTAGCAGCGCCACTCAAATGTGGCCTGGCCACTCCTTTGTCATGAAGGAGGGGCGGCCAGACCAAACCTGAGTCGCGCTGCATCCCCATGTATTACACTGCAACGCTAATCAGATTTGGCCTTGTTGCCCTTCCATCAGATGGAAGGTTGGCGTAGCCAAATTTGAGTGAGTGGCATTGCAAACCTGTGCATCAGCTGAAGTGTGGGAGCATCACTTGTCTGGTTGAACCCCCATAACCTCGTGGGTCTGGCTGTGACTGCACCACTTACACCACTGTAGCTATGCCACTGAAATCCCTTCTCAAACTGTTTCATGCTGGAATCACTTTAAACCTTATCTAACTGACACTTACCCTTGCTGAGGTTTACTTTAAAAAAAAATACAAAAAATGACACAACAAAACACATGCTGAAGTTCACCACATAATCTCAGTAACACTCTCTCCTACCCTTCCCACCTCCTTTGTCTACATGTTGTCTAAGTTAACAATTATTTACTCAGTTAAAAAATAGTTACAATGGCAAATAAAAATGGAAGCAAGAGGAATGAAATATTAAGTAGTAAAGGCAAGGGAGAAAATGGTATTCAAATGATATTTTAAAACAGATGGAGAGTCAATGAGGCAGAAATACAAAAAGGCTATCCCAAGAGTTGTGACAAGAAGGTTCTGGCTTGAACATTACAAATAAAACTACGCATTTATATTTTTTTATATCCTGGCTCATGAAATACAAATTCAAAAATAATAACTTTCAAGGAACAAATCATTTTCTTCAATGTTTCTAAACAACAACTCCAAGTCTTGCTATCAGGGAAATGTAAACAGCAAGAATACTGAAAATATAGAACCAGCACAGAAAATATTTGGAAAGAAAAACATCTCTTTCTATCCCATCTGAATTAATATTATGAAATAAAGTGGATCCTCTACCTGGATGTGTTGTGCAGATAAATCGGGGGATGCAAAAAACAGTTGGTTGACACCTGCAGCATCTGGAGTTGTTAGGAAAACCTTTCCTGGAGTGGAATCTTGTCTGGCAAGGATCACCTTGCTTGGGGTAGAGCCATCATGATTTGTTAAGATGAACTGCTTGCCTGCTGTGCTCTGATCAAGTGCAGTAACAATCTGAATCTTCTGGCCCGTCTGCTGATCTGTGACAATCTGATAATACATTTATCTCAAATTGTTATGGTCTTTCAAGATCATGTTTTTTTAGCACCCCTTCTTGCACCATCATAGTCAATGGGAGTTTTGCCTTTGACTTCTGTGGTTGCAGGACTGGGCCTCTTAATGAGGTAAATTCAAGCAAAAACCCTGAATCTAAAAAACCCCAAACTGTAACAGTGTTTGAACTCTGAACCTGAATACACATTCAAATTTTGCAAGTGGCCCATATTTTTACAGAGGGCCAAACAAAAACCTCAGATCCTAACAGCTATGAATTATGAAGTGTTCAAAATATGGATATAAATGTTGAGGCTCAATCCCTAGTTCTCTGAAGTGCTGAGCTCCCTCCTAATTCAATGGGAGCTGAGAACACAGCATGCCACAAAGTGATACTCAGCACCTCATAGGTTTAGGTCCTTAATGAGTTATCTTCATTGCCTAATCCCAGGTTGTACACTTCAGTGCTGACTTTATTAATTTAGAATAATAAGGGCAAGGAACTATTTTATTTCAATTGAATATATTAGTTTAATACTTTTACAACCACAAACAGAAAAATTAAACTGAAGCAGGAGAACAGAACACTAACCCTTCTCTTTGCCACCTTTTTTTCTTTGTTTGACAAACAAAAACAACTTCTTTTGCTTTATTCTTCATTTGACAATCAAGAACAGATCAACAGCATCATTACGACATTTCTTTCCTATTTTTAAATAAAGACTGTAGTACAGCCTCACTGACTTGCCCTTAGCTAAACTGCATAGTTTATCATCTTCTGACAAACTTGGTAATACCCTTTCTTCATTTTATATATATAAATACAAATTTTACACTTTTAAACATCCCCATTTTTCACTCTCCACAAGGCTATGTGATGCTGGGGGACATCCACCTGTGCCATGTAATATTGAGCAGAGTGCACAGGAGTAGAGAAGAACAACATGGGCTCCCTGATCTATAGCCTTGTACATGAAGGCTATGCATAGACACAGCTAGCTAAATACAGCTTGACTGTAAACCTTTAAAACTTTAGATACAGTAAAATACCACTGAATTCTAAAGAAAAAGCTAATTCAACAACCCACTAAATTCAAAACACTAATTTGCAAATCTGGGCAGGATTAACGTTGTTTTTCAAATATGTATATCATGTTAATTTAAGAGATTGAGTGTATTTGAATATTTACCTACCTTACCTTCATAGTTTATTTCCATACTTTTAATAGGTGCAAGTGTGTCTGGTGGCGTAAGGGGTGTGGTAGGTAATGGGGAAGTTTTCATTTTGTTATCAAAATCTGCAATGTTCCTCAATTCTTACACAGTAATAAACAACTTAAAATTTACAAAAGCTGCCTTAATATTGCTAGGATTTTATTATTGTTGTAAAATATACTACAGCATTATTTCTGCAGTGCGCAAAAGTGTGGCAGGCACTTTACACTACTAAGTACATTTATTAGTATCCTATAAAAGCATCATCATAAAGAATTACAGTTGACAAATAAACGAACAGAAGTGCATTTTATGATGCATGTTTGCTTTTTTCCTCTATTTTTGTTACCAACTTGCTAACTCACAAATTACTTTTTATTGTGAATATGGCCCCAATTCTTCAATAGGGCTCCCAGACAGATCTCACTGCATGATCAGTACTTTAATAGAGTTCTACCATATCTTACTTTAATGTCTACACAAGAACACTAAGTCTACAAAAAAGCTCCCCTCCGCAAACCCTACTCCTTGAAATGAAAAATGCATTATACAAAAGGACAATTTTAATAATGAAAAGTGCCATTCCCACAACTTATTCTATGTGGGATCCTTGCAACTGCATAGAACTCGAGTGAAATCAATGAGGCTCTGCTTCAGTGCAGGGGACCATCCTGGCAGAACAATATGCAGTATCATGACCTGAACATCTAGTAACCAGAATAAAGCCTTAACACACTAGTCCTCTAATGTTAATTTGTTAGAGTTCAATAACAACATATTTCTTAATTATTTGAAACTGAACTTTGCCATTGTATTTATTTGATTAAATATAGAAATTATTCATTGTTTTATGTTTAAAATATACGTTTTCTCATGTAATGTTTAATTTACACATCTCTGGTATTCCAGGCTAAATTTCTCTTGGCTGCTTTTTATATCCTCAAGCTGCTTTTTAACAATATTTTCTCTTTGGAGACCTTGGATTCCATTTGGACAGTAATTTAACCTATCTGTGAAACTGCCCTATGAAAAAACTAGCGACATACATAAGTCATTCAATGTGCCTGTTTTAGGAAATAATGTGTTCAAATGTAAAGGATTATTTCAATACAATTTATTTTATTTTGACATAATATTTACAGAGCTGGTTGGGAACCACAGGAAATTCTGACAATTAAAAAAAAAATTTCTGAAGTTTCTCACAAAATGAAAATTTTGAAATATTTCAGTTTGGGACAATCAAAACATTTCATTTCCATAGTGTTTCCAGGGTGTAAAAACATTATTTAGATTTTTATATTGTATTAAATTATTTCATATAAAATATATATAATATAAAAGTAAAACCAAAACAAATCAAACCGAAAAAGTCAAAACAAAACATTTGAACTTTTGCCTGTTGATTTTATCAAAATTTGACACTTTCCTGCAGAACATGACAATTTCAACAAAACTTCATTTCTCAATGGAAAAAAACTACTTTCAACCAGCTCCAATTATTTATTACTGATTATTGTTTATACTGCTGTAATGCCTAGAGACTCCAGTGTGCTAGGTACTTTACAAACATATAGCAGAGACAGTCCTTGCTCCAAAGAGTTTACAGTCTAATTAGAGATAAGATGCAACAAGTGAGAGTGACAAACCAGAGAAAGGAAGCGGTGACGGAGACAGAAAAAGAACATCACCCAGCTACACTAGATAGCTACTATATAATTTGAAGGTTCCAGAAAATACTTAACTTTTTTAAACACAACCCTTCTCTCCCCCCGCCAACCCCGGCAAGCCCCCAACATGACACGCAACCAAGCTTCTACGGGCTGACTGATTTATTGGAGGCATAAGTCATTCCTACAAAGTGTGGCTCTCCGGTCCTCTCTAGTTAAGGCTACGTTTTACTCATGGGTATTTTTAGTAAACATCAAAGACAGGTCACGGGCAGTAAACAAAACTTCACAGCCCATGACCTGTCCATGACTTTTACTATACACCCCTGACTAAAACTTGGGGGGAGGGGAGGGGTGGCTCGGGGGGCACCACAGGTGCTGGGAGGGACACAGCTGGGGTGAGCGCCATGGGTGCTCGGGGAGGGGAGGGGGGGTGGGCTGATGAGGCTGGGGCAGGCTCCCTACCTGGCTCCTGAGCAACACGTGCAGCCTCTGCTCTGCCCCAAGCCCCGGTTCTGCAGCTCCCATTGGCTGGGAACCGCAGCCAGTGGAAGCTGCGGGGGTGGTGCCTGCCAGCAGAGGCAGCACGTGCAACTAGGAGCTGAGGGAGGGGAGCCTCCCACTCAGGTAAGCACCGCCCCTCACCCCAATCCCTAGCCCTGAAGGCCCCCGCCAAAACTCCTGCTGCTGGGGTGGGGGGAGACTGCCCCAGCAGCAGCCGGTGAGCGTGGCCTGCTAACCCTGAATGGAGCCTCAATTCTGGCGGGGGGGGGGACCATGTCATATGGACACACTATCAGGTATTCTACTGGGGTGGGGGATTTTTCTCAGTGTAACCAACAAAAAAATTCCCTACCAATATGCTTTAACAAGTGGGCCAACAACACATTTTCATGGTGTACTGATAATATAAAGAAAAATATATTTCTTGCTATGATCTACAAGTATTTTCCAAAGATACACCACAAAGCCTTTCAAACGTATATGCTGAATTACCAAATGTAAAAATAACTCAGCCTTTTAACAGTGTTACTACATTATGCCTTGTAACAGCCTGAACCACCTCTTTGGTGTTCAACAGGTAAACTCTTGGAGTAGAAACTGGGTATCTTTTTTTCTTTTTTTTAAAACACAGAATAGACCTCGTAGCCAGCTTTGACTCCAACCATATCATTTCAGTTACTGGCTGAAGGAGACTATGAGTGACACACAAGGCACTGTGTAAGCTTGATTTGATTGATTGTGTAAGCTTCTTATGCAGGTCTTCATCTCAGAAAGCAAGAAACAATGTGAAGCCCCATCCCTATTGTCCTACAGCTCCACTAGACAAAGGAGGAGTCTCTGCCTCCAAGGTAAAATTTTCACATTTTAGAAAAGATTATTAAGCGTTCATAAAAGGAAGGGTGCACAAAAACAGGCAGAGTAAAGTAGTTCACAGATTCTTTCAAAATATTTTAGTTTAAACATACTTGTATGCGTTGTGGTAAAGAGAGACCTGAATCCGCTGGGACAATTTGTATTCTTTGTGCTGTCCCATCCATTAGTGTTTGAGTAACAGTTCCTTGGGAATGCGCAATCTAGAAACAAACAAATAAATAATTGGAATGACAGCTATGTGAAAATACTGCTGTACCACATTAATTAAGGTTTGACCAGCTTCAGATGTGTCAGCAAAATATTATTCAAAGTGAGACACTGGTACTGTATTGGGAATGTAGCAGCATGAAACCTAATTTTACTAGCTAGCTTTTGTACATTAGAAAGCTCTACTGGTTCCACGCTTTTAAAGCCGTTTCACAATTTTGGATCCAAAGGTCAGAAATATATTTATGGCAAAACATGACTGGGGGAAATTAATTGTTGATCAACAAATACAGAATACACTTTAATCAAGCTGCTTATTTTCCTGTTTGCTCCAGCTTGTATCTGCAAGAATGGACAGATATAAATGAATCATAGTCATCTAGCACTTCTGCCATTTCCACATTTTCTGTTACTGTTTTCTCCCCCTCATTAAGTAACGGGCCTACCCTGTCCTTGGTCTTCCTCTTGCTTCTAATATATTTATAGAATGTTTTCTTGTTACCATTTATGTCTCTAGCTAGTTTAATCTTGTTTTGTGCCTTGGCCTTTCTAATTTTGTCCCTCCATACTTGTGTTATTTGTTTATATTCATCTAGACCATCCCTGACATAGAATAATATTTAGTCCTGCCGTGAGTGCAGGGGACTGGACTAGATGACCTCTCAAAGTCCCCTCCAGTCCTACGATTCTATGATTTTATAGTAGGGACATGCTTTGGCATGGAAGCACCTTTAAATTAAGGGCTCAGTAGAACTGATGGAAGCACTTATGTGCAGAAGCACAGTGTTAGTCCATTTCTGTTCAGCTGTCAGCTAAAGCAGTGAAAAGAAGAAACAACAAGAAAGAACAAAAGAGAAGGATATTGAGAGACACCACAAGAAGAGAAAAGAGAGAGGGGAAAAAAATAATGGTATTTTACCTTTCTCCATCTTAATTTTGATATCCTACTTCATGTGTGCACTCTATATCATGTTGGTCTCCAGATTTGCTGTTTCTTTACTTCCAAAATTCAAGAAGTTAAGAAATGGAAACTCAGCTCCTCCCCTCAAAATTTTAAATCGCCTGCCTCTGCTCAAAAGTAGTAGAGAAAGAGAAGATGCATCCCTTCTCCAATACCATTTTCCTCAACTGCTTCCCAGAAATAAAAAAATCAAAGCCACCTCGCACATCTCCTTGGGGCCAACTGTTCTCTACTCAGCTGTTATAATCCTGAGCTTTCCCCTGACAAATTCTACCAGTCATTTACTCGTTTTAGTATAAAAATCTGCAGCACATTAAATTTAAAATTTGGAGGCAATGCAAAATTATTTGAATTTAAAGTAAAAAACAAACAAACATAATACTAACTAGACCGGTGAAAGTTCCACATACGTTAGGTCAAGTATAACGTACACAACATAGAGCTTTGACTATTTCTAGTACTTTTGATGGTTTAATCAATTATTTGGCACAATTCAATTACGATGAGGGCTGTCAAGCGATTAAAAAAATTAATCATGATTAATCGTGCTCTTAAACAATAATAGAATACCATTTATTTAAATACTTGTGGATGTTTTCTACATTTTCAAATATATTGATTTCAATTACAATACAGAATACAATGTGTACAGTGTTCACTTTATATTTATTTTTTATTACAAATATTTTCACAGTAAAAAACAAAAGAAATAGTATTTTTCAATTCATCTAATACAGGTACTGTAGTGAAATCTCTTTATCATGAAAGTCGAACTTACAAATGTAGAACTACATGAAAAAAATCTACAAAAAAACTGCATTCAAAAGTAAAACAATGTAAAACTTTAGAGCCTACAAGTCCACTCACTCCTACTTCAGCCAATCGCTCAGACAAACAAGTTTGGTTACAATTTGCCGGAGATATTGCCCGCTTCTTGTTTACAATGTCACCTGAAAGTGAGAACAGGAGTTTGCATGGCACTGTTGTAGCCGGCATCACAAGATATTTATATGCCACATGTGCTAAAGATTCGTATGTCCCTTCATGCTTCAGCCACCATTCCACAGGACATGTGTCCATGCTGATGATGGGTTTTGCTCAATAACGATCCAAAGCAGAGCGGACCGACATATGTTCATTTTCATCATCTGAGTCAGATGCAACCAGCAGTTGATTTTCTTTTTTTTGGTGGTTTGGGTTCTGTAATTTCCTCATCAGAGTGTTGCTCTTTTAAAACTTCTGAAAGCATGCTCCACACCCCGTCCTGATCAGATTTTGGAAGGCACTTCAGATTCTTAAACCTTAGGTTGAGTGTGCTGTAGCTAATTTTAGAAATCTCACATTGGTACCTTCTTTGCGTTTTGTCAAATCTGCTGTGAAAGTGTTTTTTAAAATGAACATGTGCTGAGTCATCATCTGAGACTGCTATAACATGAAATATATGACAGAATCCAGTTAAAACAGAACAAGAGACATACAATTCTCCCCCAAGGAGTTCAGTCACAAATTTAATTAACACAGTATTTTTTTAAATGAGCATCATCAGCATGGAAGCATGTCTTCTGAAATGGTGGCCGAAGCATGAAGGGGCATATGAATGCTTAGCACATCTGGCACATAAATACCTTGCAACGCTGACTACAAAAGTGCCATGTGAACGCCTGTTCTCACTTTTAGGTGCCATTGTAAATAAGAAGCAGGCAGCAGTATCTTCCATAAATGTAAACAAACTTGTTAGTCTTAGCGATTGGCTGAACAAGAAGTAGGGCTAAGTGGACTTGCAGGCTCTAAAGTTTTACATTGTTTTGTTTTTGAGTGCAGTTATGTAACAAAAAAAAATCTACATTTGTAAATTACACTTTCACAATAAAGAGATAGCACTACAGTACTTGTATGAGGTGAAATGAAAAATACTATTTCTTTTATCATTTTTACAGTGTAAATATTTGTAATCAATTTGTGAGCACTGTATACTTTGTATTCTGTGTTTGTAATAGAAATCAATGTATTTGAAAATGTAGAAAAACATCCAAAAATATTTAATAAATTTCAATTGGTATTCTATTGTTTAACAGTGCGATTAATTGTAATTAATTTTTTGAGTTAATGGCATGAGTTAACTGCGACTAATCGACAGCCCTAATTATGATCCATTTGAGCTATTAAAATATAAATCCTACTGCAAACTACATTGTTGCATATATATATAGCTCTCAATAAAGAATCAGGACTGCAACAAGTTGCCCCTCTAGAAATCTATCTATAATTAAATCTACCAAGCCAATCTGAGCCAGAAATAATTATTTATAATCCTAGAATTTAAGAATTTTAGTCACAATTTAGATCATTTGTTCCAGCAAAATAATAACTAACATTGATTAAGTATGACTATTATCTGTTGCAAAAAGACATCTACTTATCTATGTATTCTCAAAGACAGGACACTATGATGCAGAGAGGCATAAAAAAAAAGCCTCTCATCAGCAACAACAGTGAGATGGTGTCTCATCCACTGAGAATAAATGGAAGTCTTTTTTGGCTGTCTCAGAATACATAAAGAAATAATAGACTTCTGAATGCCCTGCTAAGGCCAGTGGCATCACTGCTGTCAATGAGCAACGGACTAGAACAGGCGTCTCCAAACTACGGCCTGCGGGCCGCACCCAGCCCGGGGCTTCCATTTGTCCGGCCCTCCAATCAACAGGGGAGAGGCGGCAAACAGCTAAGTAGGCATGCGAGCAGGCAGGGGGAGGGGCCACCGGCAGCAGCTCACAGGAGGCGGCCGCATAGCTGAGCTGTGCGCAGGGATGAGTGCCTCGGGGAGCCAACTTAGGGGAGAGTCGTTGCTGCAGCCGAGCAGGAGAAGCAAACAGGCAGGCATAGATACCCATCAGCACAAAGCAGACAGGCTGCAGCTGAGTAGGCATGCCAAGCAGGCAGGGGGCTGCCGACAGCAGCTCGCGGGGGAAGGGGTAGCTCAGCTGAGCTGTGCGCGCCCCCCGGAACCAGTGTCCCACACAAAAGGGGAGCCAACTTAGTGGAGAGTTGCTGCTGCACCCGAGCAAGTACAAGGAGAAGCAAACAGGTAGGCTGCAGATGAGTGAAGTGACCTTGATGTGAAATGCAGAAGGAATACGGATCTTCCAAAACCCATTTGAATGCGATCTCGAAAAACTGACACCTGAATTGACCTGCAATCGAATGACGTGTTGAAGGACAAATATAAGGAAGGAAATCTGGTAGTTCTATAAATGCCTGCCAAGTGATCAATATGCTCATGTAAAAAACTTTGTCTGTGGATTAATGTCAGTGTTTGGCACTACTTATGTGTGTGAAAAAACATTTTCTATGACGAAATATGTGAAATCCAACTACAGATCGACCTTGTCTGATGAACATTTACAATCAATTTTGATGATAGGGAACACTAACTTTGAACCACAACTAAATGGAATTTTGTCAGAAAAACATCAGTACCATACTTCTCACTAATTCTAAAATATTTCTTTATTTTTAATATGTGTATTTGTAGGATACAAATGTGTGAGTTTTTAGAAATAAAAAAATAATGTGAAATGATTTTTAATGTATTGACAAATATTTTGTGTGATTTCACAGTACCTACATCAATTAACTTTTATACCTGATTTAGAATTTAATGCAACACTGACACAGAGTAGAGTAGTGTCATTTTTTTAATGATTTTGCATATATTTTGCATGTATTTAATTTCTTTCATAGTTGCTTCAGCCTGCAAAGCCCCTTCAAAAATCTAATATGGCTCTCATCTCATAAAGTTTGGAGACCCCTGGACTAGAAAATCTCACCACACAGTTCCCCTTTGGATTTGGTCACTGTTCAATTTCTTAGAATATGAATGTAGACTTTTTTTTTTAAATGCGCATTAGTGTGCTTCAAATCATGTATCCAATAACTTTGACCGTGCACATCACTGAAAATACAGTAAAATAGCAAATTTTTAAAGTGTATCTTCTCATTTTTATGCCCAAGTATCATCATCAAAACAGAATTCACAGCGTAAAATTTCCTCAAGATCCTCAAACAGATGTATGCACTTTATTTGAAACAAGGACTTCTAAGACTGGAGGAGTAAATCTCCGTAACTGAAAACTCCAACATTACTGTCATCAGTAAAGGAATTGTATACCCTGCCTTCATGCAGTGGAGCCACTGCGAACTCTAGTGACCCTAGCTATGAGTGGTTTTCTAAGTGAAGGTCAGAAATCATTAAGTTTGGCAAAAAATTAAAAGGGAGAAAAGATAGGATGGAAGATAAAATACACCTTTATTCAAAGGCAATAACAGTTTTAAAAATAAATTATAGCTCAAAACAAGTGCTGGATTCCACTGGCAATTTTCTCTTCCCAGAAGTATAAAAGTTCCTAAAACTAGCCCTAAAGAATTGCAAGCTGGCAGACCTAAACCTGTCACCGCTGTACAGCTGAATACCCCCGTCCTGTCGTTCAGGTAAGGGTAATTTTGGGGAAGATACATGCCATATTCAGGTGAGAGAGAAGACACATTTTTCACAAGTTGTTTCAGAAAAAAACAAAGAAAAAATCCAGCAACAATGGCTATTTGAATCTGCTCAGAGGTCTGTACTAGAGAAAGTAGACCTGGTAGATCTGAATTGGAGGACAGTTTACAGGTTAAGTAGCCAAAGGTGACTTATAAATTTATCACATTATTCTGCAGTTTATAATATAAATAAAATGCATTACATGGCTCATGTAACTGTACAGCACACATAGTTTATAAACACATACACACTTTTACTTCTTGGAGAAGAAAATCTAACTAAAATACTGTAGAACAAAAAACTATTTTTTAAATCAAGAAATTATGAATTAAGGTTACCAAACAACCAGAGGCAACACATGGGGGAGCATGCAGGGTCACATGTCCCCCAAGATTTGCTGCTTAGCTTCCACTGAGCATGCTCAGTAACACTGCTGAAGCTGGCTGCCCTTACTCTGCTCCCCGCCCCCACTATCAGCAGGCAAGGGTCATCTCTGCAAACAACCTTGCCACACATCACCATTAATCTATATAACATACACATGCAACTATGGTAGGTATTTCAACTACTTTTAAAAATTTTGAAATTCTAAACAATGAAACATAACATGGTATTCATGTCAACTCTCTGTCCTTTCCGAGGAATAGAGAAGGTCATTAGTTGCCTAATTCAGATCAAGCTGGTTACTTGGTTTTATTTAACGTTCTGCACATCAAGGAGGTTAGTAATTACAGTGCTATATCTCATCTCTGTAGTGAGGATGGTCAGGGTAGATTGGACTTTTTAGTTTACAGTGGAATAGAGGAAGTTTGTGTCTCTAGAGTTTCCAAGTTCCTTAAACTTGAACTATTTACTTAAAGAGACAAGGTGAGTGAGGTAACATCTTTCATTGAACCGACTTCTGTTGGTGAGAGAGAGAGAGGCTTTCGAGCTACACAGAACTCTTCTTCAGGTCTGAGAAAGGTACTAAGAGTGTCACAGCTAAATACAAGAACACACAGATAGTTTAGCAGAAGTAGTTAGTACAAATTCTAAGGGACCAATCAAGCTGTGTATAGCTTGAAAGCTTGTCTCTCTCACCAACAGAAGTTGGTCCAATAAAAGATATCACCTCACCTGCCTTGTCTCTCTAATATCCTAAAACTAACATGACCACAACACCGCTGCATACAACTATTTGTCTTAAGGAATTTACAATCTTTGTTGATTTCCAAACTCTTCATACTGGAATTATTTTGATTATACAGTTTACAAATTCTGTTGTTTGTCTGCAGAGCTTGTAAACTCCATAAAACTGATCAATGGGTCTATAAACTCTGCCAAGAGCTCTTGGATGTTCATATTTCTATAGTTAATAGCAATGCCCAAGATTTGAACTCGTCTAATAAAAATGTCTCTATTCACTAGATTTCTCCTAGGATTACTGAATATATAAAAAATTAAGTTTCTAAACCAACTCATTTTTGCAATACTGCATTACAAAAAAAATCAGACTTTACAAAAGTAAAACCCCTTTACAGCCTCTAATAAATTAAACACTTTCTCTAATTTCAGGCTTCCCAAAATACTTTTTTGGCTAAAGATTATAATGAAGAAATTTCAAGCAGAAATGAGAGGATTCATTATTGATATTATAATAGAGTACAAATACATAATATTTTAGACTTATATAATAATTGCAAAGAAAAGACCCCTTTAAGGCAAAATTTTCTGAAATATCCTCCAAATGACCTGTACTGGTGGTAATTTACAGGCAGATGATGCTTTCCTGATACCTTGTATAGATGTTTCTTACTCTAGACTTTTCTTTTTAGTGTTCTGTGGTCCTTCTTCATATGTGTTCTCTTATACTGGCAATGATGGTTCCTAAACTGTAGCTACAGAATTACTTATTTATTCCAGGACTGAATTACAGTTGTTTATTTAAAGCTCTCAAAGATACACTTTACAGAAGATGAAACTGCTAATTATTGACATGCAGCAGTATGACTTTAAACCTTTGAAAGAAACTTGATATTGTTCATGGATACATTAACAAAAACATTCAATACTATTTGTCACAGTGTAACCAGTGTATTTGTTAAATATCAAGTTTTACATATTTGTGGTGGATACCTATTTGCTTACACAGATGTTAACTGGAACTGGAATCTGGCAGCAAATGAGGAAATGGATAAACTACTATGTAATTACTTTACAGCTCCACAAATTATGAGAGACAGTTATTACAAGTTCTTGACTGGCAGAAATGCCTGACCATGCTTTGGGAATAAGAACTACCCCATTCCTGGTAGGAAGTGGATAGTGTCGGGCAAAAGATTTATGAGACGGTGTACTCTATGTAATGCTTCATATAGGTAATCTTAAATAGTAACTCAGAATTTTTTTAAAAATAAAAAACTTTCTTTTGCTTCTAATCTGCATATATTTAAGAGGTTTTGCAAAATACATCATTGCAATCTATTCCAAAGATCATGCTCTTAACAGGTTTCTCATTTCTAAAATGGTCTATGAACAATAATTAAGTTCAGGGGTGGACAAACTTTTTGGCCTGAGTGCCACATTGGGGTTTCAAAACTGTATGGAGAGCCGGGTAGGGAAGGCTGTGCCCCCCAAACAGCCTGGCCCCTGCCCCCTCCCACTTTCCGCCCCCTGACTGCCCCCCTCAGAACTCCTGACCCATCCACCCCCCCCCCCCCGAGTTCTTTGTTCCCTGACCGCCCCCTAACGGGAGCCCCGCCCCTAACTGCCCCCCGGGACCCCCCCCCGATCCAACTCCCCCTGCTCCCTGTCCCCTGACTGCCCCGAGCCCTGACAGGCGCGGGACACCCATGCCTATCCAACCCCCACTATTCCCCGTTCCCTGACCGGCCCCCCCTGAACCTCCACCCCATCCAACCACCCCCTGCTCCCTTACCATGCCGCTCAGAGCAGCAGGACTGACAGCCGCGCTGCTTGGTTGGAGCCAGCCACACCACCATGCTGCTCAGCAGGTGCTCACAGCCCCGCCGCCCAGAGCGCTGGCGGCATGGCGAGCTGAGGCTGCAGGGGAGGGGGTACTGCAGAGGAGGGGCCAGGGGCTAGCCTCCAAGGCCGGGAGCTCAAGGACTGGGCAGGACGGTCCCATGGGCCACAGTTTGCCCACCTCCGATCTAGTTACTATCTAGTTTCTACCCTAACTGCTATTAGTGACTCCGATATCTTAATGAATCAGGTCTGTGAATATCCTCAGTTTTCTTAAAAGGTAGGGAAAAAAGGTCTCTGTGCACCTATACCCCAAACTGGATTTTGCTTATGAATTCAGTGAAAATTAATGTTCAGGTGAATTACAAGTGCTATTAGAAATACTGACTCAACTTCTAAGCAGCTTCAAATATGGTTTCCAAGGG
The DNA here is from genome assembly GCF_965140285.1 of Lepidochelys kempii. Classification (NCBI taxonomy): domain Eukaryota; kingdom Metazoa; phylum Chordata; order Testudines; family Cheloniidae; genus Lepidochelys; species Lepidochelys kempii. Next base: position 270,016,717 of record NC_136380.1, on the reverse strand, counting down.
CAAGTCACAAGCTTGCATCCAGCATGAGTATAACCAGAGAGAAGAATAGCTGCATCCTGTAGGTAAACTATAGATGAAAAAGGCTGCTACCTGAAAACCCAAGAACAACATTGGACTCAACATAATTCCCAAATTCCAAACTATATTGGCAAAGGTGAATGCACACAAAAATAGAATCTGCACTCGGCACGCAGTTCATTTGTCAAGATATTTCCCTCCACCTGTTAGCACTGACTCTGAGGCCAGTTTGTTCCCATTTACTTCATTTCTTTCAGACATTGGAAAAAACAACAGATATTGCTGCATCTGGATATAACAAAAGGAAAATATACAAGTGTCATCTGTACCAGGATGAACAGTCTCACTATTTCCCTTAGCAACTGTCAAGGTTCCTCCCACACTCTGAACTCTAGGGTACAGATGTGGGGACCTGCATGAAAAACCTCCTAAGCTTATCTTTACCAGCTTAGGTCAAAACTTCCCCAAGGTACAAAATATTACACCTTGGACTGGCCGCTACCACCACCAAACTAATACTGGTTACTGGGGAAGAGCTGTTTGGACGCGTCCTTCCCCCCAAAATACTTCCCAAAACCTTGCACCCCACTTCCTGGACAAGGTTTGGTAAAAAGCCTCACCAATTTGCCTAGGTGACTACAGACCCAGACCCTTGGATCTTAAGAACAATGAACAATCCTCCCAACACTTGCACCCCCCCTTTCCTGGGAAATGTTGGATAAAAAGCCCCACCAATTTGCATAGGTGACCACAGACCCAAACCCTTGGGTCTGAGAACAATGAAAAAGCATTCAGTGTTTTACAAGAAGACTTTTAATAAAAAATAGAAGTAAATAGAAATAAAGAAATCCCCCCTGTAAAATCAGGATGGTAGATATCTTACAGGGTAATTAGATTCAAAAACATAGAGAACCCCTCTAGGCAAAACCTTAAGTTACAAAAAAGATACACAGACAGAAATAGTTATTCTATTCAGCACAATTCTTTCCTCAGCCATTTAAAGAAATCATAATCTAACACATACCTAGCTAGATTACTTACTAAAAGTTCTAAGACTCCATTCCTGTTCTGTCCCCGGCCAAGACGACTACAGACAGACACAGACCCTTTGTTTCTCTCCCTCCTCCCAGCTTTTGAAAGTATCTTGTCTCCTCATTGGTCATTTTGGTCAGGTGCCAGCGAGGTTACCTTTAGCTTCTTAACCCTTTACAGGTGAGAGGAGCTTTCCCCTGGCCAGGAGGGATTTCAAAGGGGTTTACCCTTCCCTTTATATTTATGACACGCCCCCCAAATCTCAGCTAGGGTGAAACACTGGCTGGGATTTCTTCCTGGAGCTCTAGGAAAACAGAGTTAATAAGACACATGCATCTCTAAATATACTACCAAGTACATAAAGACTAACAATATTTTCCACATCTCAAGGACGATTTTAACCAGTTGATTCTGGGAAACTTTCACGGGAGAGTGCATCAGCCACTTTGTTAGAAGCTCCTGAGATGTGTTGGATGTCGAAATCAAAATCTTGGAGAGCTAAACTCCACCGAAGAAGTTTTTTGTTAGTTTCTTTGACGGTGTGAAGCCACTTTAGTGCAGCATGGTCGGTTTGCAGGTGGAAACGCCGTCCCCAAACATATGGGCGTAGCTTTTCCAGAGCGTAGACAATGGCATAACATTCTTTTTCAGTGACTGACCAGTTGCTTTCCCTCTCAGACAGTTTTTTGCTGAGAAACACTACAGGGTGGAATTCTTGATCAGGTCCTTTCTGCATTAAAACTGCTCCCACACCACGCTCGGATGCATCTGTGGTTACTAGGAACGGTTTGTCAAAGTCTGGGGCCCTTAGTACAGGGTCAGACATGAGTGTCGCTTTAAGCTTGTTAAAGGCCTTCTGACACTTTCCGGTCCACTGAACAGCATTTGGCTGTTTCTTTTTGGTTAGGTCTGTCAGTGGGGCAGCGATTTGGCTGTAGTGCGGTACAAATCGTCTGTAATAACCGGCCAAGCCTAAGAAGGATTGAACCTGTTTCTTTGACTTTGGGACAGGCCACTTTTGGATAGCATCCACTTTGGCCTGTAGGGGGCTGATAGTTCCTTGACCCACCTGGTGTCCAAGGTAAGTCACTCTGTTTAGGCCTATTTGACACTTCTTAGCCTTAACAGTTAGTCCTGCCTCCCTTATGCGCTCAAGGACTTTTTGTAGATGTTCCAGGTGGTCTGCCCAGGAATCCGAAAATATGGCCACATCGTCAAGGTAGGCGACTGCATATTCTCCTAATCCCGCTAGGAGACCATCTACAAGTCTTTGGAAAGTGGCGGGTGCATTTCGCAGCCCGAAAGGGAATACATTAAATTCATACAGCCCGAGATGTGTGATGAAGGCTGACCTTTCCTTGGCAGATTCATCTAGCGGTACCTGCCAGTACCCCTTGGTTAAGTCCAAGGTAGAGATGAACTGGGCCCGTCCCAGTTTCTCTAATAGTTCATCAGTGCGTGGCATTGGATAGTTGTCTGGGCGAGTTACAGCATTTAGCTTACGGTAGTCCACGCAAAAACGTATTTCCCCATCTGGTTTGGGAACTAGAACCACTGGAGATGCCCATGCACTTTCAGAGGGGCGGATTACACCCATCTGTAACATATCCTGGATCTCCCGTTCTATAGCAGTTTTAGCTTGAGGAGACACCCGGTAAGGGTGGACCCTAATTGGGTGAGCATTACCTGTGTCAATGGAGTGGTATGCCCGTTCAGTCAGTCCTGGGGTGGCTGAGAACGTTGGCGCGTAGCTAGTGCACAGCTCCTGGATCTGCTGTCGCTGCATACGCCCAAGGGTCATGGAGAGGTTCACCTCTTCCACACCACCAGCACATTTCCCTTCGTAATAGACACCTTCAGGCCACTCAGCGTCGTCTCCTCCCTGGGCTGTAAACTGACAAACCTTTAATTCTCTGGAATAAAAGGGCTTTAGAGAATTAATATGATACACCTTAGGCTTTCGGTTGGAGGTGGGGAATGCTATGAGATAATTAACAGCTCCCAGGCGCTCCTGGACCACGAATGGCCCTTCCCACAATGCTTCCATTTTATGGGCCTGGAGCGCCTTTAAGACCATGACCTGGTCTCCTACTTTGAAGGAACGCTCTCTGGCATGTTTATCATACCAGGCTTTTTGCTCTTTTTGAGCATCCTGTAAGTTTTCTCTAGCAAGGGCTAAAGAGGTTCGGAGGGTGTTTTGTAGGTTGGTTACAAAGTCCAGAATGTTAGTTCCTGGAGAAGGTGTAAATCCCTCCCATTGCTGCTTCACCAACTGCAATGGCCCCTTAACCTCACGGCCATATACAAGTTCAAATGGGGAAAACCCTAAACTGGGATGTGGTACAGCTCTGTAGGCAAAGAGCAACTGCTACAATACTAGGTCCCAATCATTGGAGTGCTCATTTACGAATTTACGTATCATGGCCCCCAAAGTTCCATTAAACTTCTCCACCATGCCATTTGTTTGATGATGGTAAGGAGTGGCAACCAAGTGATTTACCCCATGAGCTTCCCAAAGGTTTTTCATAGTTCCTGCCAGGAAATTAGTCCCTGCATCTGTGAGGATGTCGGAGGGCCAACCTACCCTGGCAAAAATGTCTGCTAGTGCCTGGCACACACTTTTAGCCCTGGTGTTGCTTAGAGCTACTGCTTCCGGCCATCGGGTGGCAAAATCCATGAAAGTCAGTATGTACTGCTTTCCTCTGGGTGTCTTTTTCGGAAAAGGACCCAGAATATCCACAGCTACTCGCTGAAATGGAACTTCAATGATGGGGAGTGGCTGGAGAGGAGCTTTGACCTGGTCTTGGGGTTTTCCCACTCCTTGGCACACCTCACAAGACTGGACATAGGTAGAAACATCCTTGCCCATTCCCTCCCAGTGGAATGACCCCCCCAAACGGTCTTTGGTCCTGTTCACCCCAGCATGGCCACTAGGGTGATCATGGGCTAAGCTCAAGAGCTTGGCCCGGTATTTAGTTGGAACTACCAACTGTCTCTGAGGATGCCAGTCTTCCTGGTGTCCCCCAGAAAGAGTTTCCTTGTATAAAAGTCCTCTTTCTACAACAAACCTGGATCGATTAGAAGAGCTGAGAGGCGGTGGGTTGCTCCGTGCCGCCGTCCACGCTCTCTGGAGGCTTTCATCTGCTTCCTGTTCGGTCTGGAACTGTTCCCTTGATGCTGGAGACATCAGTTCCTCATTGGATTGGGGACATAGGCTTGGTCCCTCTGGAAGCGATATAGGGGATGGAGCTGTTTCTGTTGACTGTGAACCGCTCTCCGCTGGTGCACTATGTTGGGATTCAGGCTCCGGCTGAGCCTCTTGTGTAGGGTTATCGGCTGCTGCCAGTTCAGGTTCGGTGGGGCCCTCTGGTGTTGAGGTTGCAAGTACTGGATTCAGTGCTGGCACGGGGTCTGGTGTTGGTTGTTTGGCTGGTTCCGGTTCTGGGACTGGTTCCGTCTGGGTCTCTGGGACTGGATCCACTACTGCTGTTGCAGACATTGGTCTGGGGTCCGGGTCCATCACCTCTGACCGGGCCCTGATAGAAGTTTCCGGAACAGAGCTAGGCCTCACGGCTTGTTTAGCCTGGCTGCGGGTGACCGTTCCCACCCTCTTGGCCTGCTTCACGTGATTGGCCAAGTCTTCCCCCAACAGCATGGGGATGGGATAATCATCATAGACTGCAAAAGTCCACATTCCTGACCAGCCCTTGTACTGGACAGGCAACTTGGCTGTAGGCAAATTGAAAGAGTTGGACTTGAAGGGTTGAATCGTCACTTGGATCTCTGGGTTGATTAAATTGGGGTCCACTAAGGAAGCATGGATAGCTGACACTTGTGCTCCGGTGTCCCTCCACGCGGTGACCTTCTTCCCGCCCACACTCACAGTTTCCCTCCACTCCAAGGGTATCTGGGAGGTATCTGGGCCTGTGGACCTCTGGTGTGATTCCGGTGCAATGAACTGTAATCTGTTGGGGTTCTTGGGGCAGTTGGCCTTTACATGCCCCAGCTCGTTACATTTAAAACATCGTCCAGCTGACGGGTCACCGGGGCGAGGTGGGTTGCTGGAGAACGGGGTGGTGGGACGATAAGGGGTCTGGAGGGTTCTTTGGGAGGTAGGTGGGGCTTTGGGCGGCCCCCGGTAATAGGGTGTGGTCTGGGGTGGTCCCTTCTGGTCTCCGCTCCAACTGCGACCAGTTTTCTTCTTCTCTGCCACCTCCACCCATCTGGCTCCAATCTCTCCTGCCTCGATTACAGTTTTGGGTTTCCCATCTAGGATGTATCTTTCTATTTCCTCAGGAACACCCTCTAAGAATTGTTCCATTTGCATTAGGAAGGGCAAATTTACTGGAGATTCAACACTTGCTCCTGATATCCAGGCATCCCAATGTTTCACAATGTGGTAGGCATGTCGGGTAAATGACATGTCTGGTTTCCACCTTAGGGCTCGGAACCTCCGACGAGACTGCTCAGGTGTTATCCCCATTCTGACTCTCGCCTTGGATTTAAACAGTTCATACTTGTTCATATGTTCTTTAGGCATTTCAGCTGCCACCTCAGCTAAGGGTCCACTGAGCTGCGGCCTCAGCTCTACCATGTATTGGTCAGTAGAGATGTTGTACCCAAGGCAGGCCCTTTCGAAGTTTTCTAAGAAGGCCTCAGTATCATCACCTGCCTTGTAGGTGGGGAACTTTCTGGGATGGGAAGTGGTACCTGGAGAAGGATTGCTAGGGTTTGTTGGTATATTCTGCTGGGCCTTTATCCTCTCCATCTCCTCCACATGCTTCCTTGCCTCCATTTCCCTCTTGTGGGCAGCCTCCTGTACCTCCTTCTCCAGCCGCATGAGTTCTATCTGTCTTTCATGTTCCCTTTGTTTTTCCTCAGCCTGAAATTTGGCTAATTCCAGCTGTAGTCGAGCCGAGGATTTGGCCATTCTAACCTCTCTGTTTTTAACTAACTTTACACCCGAGGTTTAGAAATAAACAAACAAAACTTGGCTGTAAAATTTTGCTGTGCTGGAATAGAATACCTATTCTCTGATAGTGATTGTCAGCCTACAGAAAAAGACAATTCCCTTGTCTCTGCTCTGGGCCCAAATTAAAGCAAAAAACCTCCAACTACTTGGAAACCTGCTTACCCAGCCCAAAGAAAAAAAAAATTTCTTTTCAAACCTGTGCTCCTTGTAAAACAAAAAAAAATCAAAATCCTAAAAAAAACCCTGTCACTTTTGTCTCCAGGCAAATGGGTAGAGCACACACCCCCTATTTACTTTTAGGAAGAAAAGAAAAAAAAAAAACCTCTGGGTTGGAAGACTGTGAATTTCCCTGCAGGAGTTAAGTACCCTGCCTCCAGGCAAAGAAAACCTGCAATTCACAAGATAATCCCCTTTTGTCTCTGCTTGGCCACAAAGCAGAGAGAAACCAAGCTGCTTTCAGTTTCAAAGCTGCTTCCTGGACTTCCTAAAAATTCCTTTTTAAAATCTGTATTTCTAGTTCAAAAAATCTCAACTGGATCTCAAAATGATTTCAGGTTAATCCCACCACTGTGCCACCATGTCACGGTTCCTCCCCCACTCTGAACTCTAGGGTACAGATGTGGGGACCTGCATGAAAAACCTCCTAAGCTTATCTTTACCAGCTTAGGTCAAAACTTCCCCAAGGTACAAAATATTACACCTTGGACTGGCCGCTACCACCACCAAACTAATACTGGTTACTGGGGAAGAGCTGTTTGGACGCGTCCTTCCCCCCAAAATACTTCCCAAAACCTTGCACCCCACTTCCTGGACAAGGTTTGGTAAAAAGCCTCACCAATTTGCCTAGGTGACTACAGACCCAGACCCTTGGATCTTAAGAACAATGAACAATCCTCCCAACACTTGCACCCCCCCTTTCCTGGGAAATGTTGGATAAAAAGCCTCACCAATTTGCATAGGTGACCACAGACCCAAACCCTTGGGTCTGAGAACAATGAAAAAGCATTCAGTGTTTTACAAGAAGACTTTTAATAAAAAATAGAAGTAAATAGAAATAAAGAAATCCCCCCTGTAAAATCAGGATGGTAGATATCTTACAGGGTAATTAGATTCAAAAACATAGAGAACCCCTCTAGGCAAAACCTTAAGTTACAAAAAAGATACACAGACAGAAATAGTTATTCTATTCAGCACAATTCTTTCCTCAGCCATTTAAAGAAATCATAATCTAACACATACCTAGCTAGATTACTTACTAAAAGTTCTAAGACTCCATTCCTGTTCTGTCCCCGGCCAAGACGACTACAGACAGACACAGACCCTTTGTTTCTCTCCCTCCTCCCAGCTTTTGAAAGTATCTTGTCTCCTCATTGGTCATTTTGGTCAGGTGCCAGCGAGGTTACCTTTAGCTTCTTAACCCTTTACAGGTGAGAGGAGCTTTCCCCTGGCCAGGAGGGATTTCAAAGGGGTTTACCCTTCCCTTTATATTTATGACAGCAACCATAAATACACATTGAACTGGAAAGGTAACAAGATAGAGCCTCATATGCAAGTGACCCTAAGGAGGAAGAGCAAATACTCAGCTACTCTTTGAGATCGCTCAGAGAAACAATCCACAGAATATCCTTTCCATCAATAGGTAGTCAGCCACAGATAACAGCACAGTCTCCATACTAGTCACATCAGACACCAGACTAGTAAGATACACCTACAAGATCAAGACATAACTGAAAGTTTCTTCAATAGATCTAGGCTCTTTTATATTGGCACCAATACCACTTTCTCACTAACCTTATCTAACAGTGGTAGTTAAAAACTGGACAATAAAAGGTTAAGTTATTAGTATCTGGAAATCCTCTAGAGAGTAATGTTTTCAGCACCACTTGCTTACTATGCTAGAAGTCTGTCTTTACAAAGGCAAGCTGCAGCAGCAACGTACAAGCCTGTTTGGACCTACTGGTAATACGTCAGAAGTCAAAAACAAGCTCCACCTATTTCGCACACCAAAGCAATCAAACCCACACAAGTTTAAGAAAAGAGGTTACTAGCAGTGGTGCAAACAGCTCAATTGCTTCCCTTCCTCTACTTTAACTGTGGGATAAAGGAAGACAGGTGTGCTCTTACTAAACAAACTAAAATACAAGAACTGACATAGAATAGCAGGCCAGGTCTCTGTCAGGAAGAGCAAATAGGGCCTGTTATTCTAATTAAAGTGGCCTCTCCACTGAAGAAGAAAAGGAGAGAGACAAGCAGCGTGGCTGGCTCTCTCTCTCCCCATCTGTTGAGTATGAGTTTGACTTTTGTTGCTCTTTTTGAATTGGATATAAACTTTATTACTACAGTGAAAAGGATGATTCAGGGAGGAGAGATTAAAAAAAATATATTAAAAATTCACAGACTGACTGAATTCTGGAGTCAAATTCAAAGTCTCAGTCCTTAAGTTCATGGCACTCAATGGCCTGGGCCCAGGATATCTAAAAGATTGACTAAAGCTCCTGTATGAAGACTAGGTCAACATCTCCATCCCTCAGACACAAGAGAACTTGCTACCATATAAAGCCTGTTTGTTCAGGAGACAGAGCATTCTCAGGGGCTGGTCCAAGACTGTGGAACAAACTCCCACAGTTGCTAAGATCAAACCTCACCACCTTCTGCTCCAAAGTGCAATGTATTTCTTCAACCTGCCTTTTCTAACATAAACATGTACCCAGGGTGTACCTTCAAACAAAACTAAGCCAACCCCGCTCAAAATCTCCTAAACACACACCAACCCCCCTCCCTCTGGAAAGAGGATGAGAGAAAGGATAAACCACACATGACAGATGTCAGTCATGCCACTTAATTATGAGAGTAGCATAAGAACATATATAAAATTAGCAATCCAAGGGGGAAACCTTTCTAGTCAACGTTAAAACTGATATAAATTGAACTTGAAATCACCTGGAATACTTAACTTGACTGTAAAGTAAGACAAATCTAAATTAACTAAGAGCAGAAATTTCCAGTAAACAGGTGCCATTTTTATATATTTTTCTTATAACCACACTTGTACTGATTTTGAACAGAACATATAGTAACCTTACTATATAGTAATGAATCCTTAAGTGTTTTATATTTATACACACACACATCCTGACAACACTAATTTTTACTATCTATTCATACATTTCCAAAAGCACCTATTACTGTAATATTCAGGCACTGTATCCAGAATGCAGTTTTGATGCTAGAAGAGAGGAAAGCTTGCCTCATATGACTAAACAGCTCTATGAAGACAACCACTGATTTAGTCAATGATTTCTACCTTTGAAAATATTGCTACTTTTTTTTAAGCTCAGTTTCTTTGGGGAATGCTTTGACAAAGATTCAAGTTTTGCATCATGACGTGAAGATAGCAAGAACAGGGTTCCTGCTAATCTTCTATGGGAGGGTCTTCTGGAGCTTTGGGCCCACTAGAGACCATTCTCTCTTGTGGCTTTGATCTTTACATATCAGTATTATGCTTTATTGTCCAACTTGTCTCAAATAGGACTAAATATATAGATATATGTATATGTACCTCTCCCATTTGCTGTTCAATAATTTGATGGGCCAGTTCCTCTATGGTTGCCATGATCTTTAATCACCAGAATTTCCTGTCAAAGAAAGAAGAAGATTCTTAACATCTAGAACCTTAAAGATGAAAATATCTGGGGGAAAATATTATTTACATAAATAAATTATAGCCACAGTTACTGAAGTGAGCCCAGCAACTAATTTAAAGTGTGGTTATGCTCTAAACAGGACTCTGTAGAAATGGCATCATATAGATCCATGTTTGTGTTTCAAGGGCTTTCATATAATTTTGCTGTTTCTTAGGTTACTTTTGGTTTTTTGTTCCAGCAGAACTACAACTCACAGCAAGTTTTCAAAGTATTAATGAGTTCTCTTTGGCTTTTACATCATTACCATCAATTCTGATCCACTGAAGGTCTAATTAAAAACTTACTCAGTTAGAACTAAGCCAATGTTTCCATTGCTGTACCAGTCAACTTGTACAGCTTGCTCTGCTGAAGTTGTACTGGTTTAGCAGCACTAACAGGAGTAATTAAAAATGTATATTTGTCATTAAAAGAAGACATTTCTTACGTGAAAACAGATCTGTGGAACAAGATGATGCCAATATCATATTCACTTCAGTGGCCACAGTATGCTTTAAAAAGCAGAAATTTGGTTGAGATTCAAGTCTGCTCCCTCATCCGTGTGAAGTGTGCAAAGTAGTCCCAGTGACAAAACTGTGATCATTACACGGTGTAAACCACTGTTATGGAATATTAAATGTTCATATGTAAGGGTGGTTTGGTCACATATCTACATCTTTACATTAGTCAATATGTAAGAAGGGTGCGGTGCATAAGAGTTGTGAAGCATTGCAACCACTTGTTTAAATTAATGTCAAAACCTAAATTAAAGTCGATTGAGCACTTGAAATTGAATCTGCTTTATGTACCAAGCCAATACACTTATATTGAGGCCTCGTCTACACTCAAAAGTTGTACTGCTTTAACTATACTAGTATAGTTAAACATTATAACCTCCCTAGTGTGGATACAGTTGCCCTGATATCAAGGTGTTTTACACCATTATAGCTATTCCTGTACAGGAAGAGTAAATAAGCTGCACATACAGAGTATAAGGCAATGGCTCTCAACTTTTCCAGGCTACGGTATCCCTTTCAGGAGTCTGATTTGTCTTGCGTACCCCCAAGTTTCACCTCATTTAAAAACTACTTGCTTACAAAATCAGATATAAATGTACAAATGTGTCACAGCACCCTATTATTGAAAAATTGCTTTACTTTCTCATTTTTACCATACAATTATAAAATAAATCAATTGGAATAAAAATATTGTACTTACATTTCAGTGTACAACTTATAGAGCAGTATAAACAAGTCATTGTGTGAAATTTTAGTTTGTACTGACTTCGCTAATGCATTATAGGTAGCCTGTTGTAAAAATAGGCAAATATCTAGATGAGCTGATGTACCCCAACTGGAAGACCTCTGTGCACCCCCAAGGGTAAGCATACCCCTTGTTAAGAACCACTGGTATTAGGTACTTTTATACTGGTATAATTGCAACCATACAAGGAATTTGTACCGGTTTAATATTTTGGTTTAAATAGATAAATAAATCACACCCCATACCAAATAATCATACCAGTACTAAAACTGAATGTAGACTAAGCTTAAGATACGTAGGCCATTTTTTCTCACTTCCCATATATCCTTGCTGCAATCTCACCACATCATATCCCCTGTCCCAGAGGCACTGTATCATGACCAAACTACTAGCCAAAGATTCATTTTGGAGCCAACTCTACGCCTGAAGTTAAACAGACTGTTCCTTTTTGAATAGTGAGAGAACCTCAACCCCCACCAGCACGCACTGTAGCATATCTAGCTCTGCTGACAGAGAGGAAGAAAGAAAATGGAAACATGTTTTCACTTTGCAGCGCACTTCTAAACCACCAGCAAATTTACTAGGTACAAATGAGGGAAGAGTAAAGACTAATCCAAACTTCTTCAGGTGTGTATTTAAAAAATATAATCTCACTTTACAAACATTAATAGCTTGTCTCAACTCCTCTGTAGGACAACTATGTTATCCACATTACACACACAGTGAAACTGGATCACAAAATCCAGTCTTTTTCAAGTTAGGTCTTATATAAACATCGCCGTTTTCTGTTTTAAATAAAATATTCTCCATAATGGAATAGTATATGGGCTGCCAGAAGTTTTGTAACTGATTCCATAAATAAAAACCAATGCACCGGATTGAGATTAGAGAACTATATTCAGCAGGAGATGCAATTTTTCAGGTAAGACTTGACATTCTCATCATTTTAAATATAATTTAATAGCGTTGTGTCCTGAGACACCACCAATTTAAAAATCACATTTGTCTGAATTTTGTATCTAGACTTACAACACCTAAAATTACTATAACAGAAATTAGCAAAAATTCTGTTTGTTTACTGTGCATTTGACTGCACTTTTTCAGTCAGCTTCTTCCCTGCTGGAAAACCCTTATGATTTTAATTTAAAAAAATTAGAACATACTATTAAAAAGGCAATCAGAAACTGGATTCTTTTTTAAATTAGTCAAATTTGCCATCCCATCTTTGGCTAGACTTCAGTGTAAAAAGTGAGTCCTTTATATAGAAGAGCCTAATCGAATATGTTTTTTTGCATGAATTCCCACTGAAGTTAATGGAATTGCTATAAAGGGCTCTGGTGCCTGAACCACACCCATAATCTGTAAATCTTTTTGGATCTTTCCTGATAGATAATGTATGTATATAATATTCTGAGGAATGACATATTATTAAGAATCTGAAAAATACTCCCATAAGACTGCAATTTTAAAGTCAAGTTTTTGCCCTTAAATAAATGGCATTACATTAGAACCATAGCACAAGAGGAAAATCTTTCAAAAAATGTAGATAAAATTCTATCTGAAGATATAAAAATTCAACTAGAATTTTTTAAAATAATTGAATAATATCAAAAAATTCAAAGCTTCCATAATGCACTTTTATATAGTTTGTCTTGATTTTTAAAAATCCTTCCTAAAAAAATAGCTTTTATTTCCTTCTCTTTTCTTCATGGCTGAGGATGTCTTCTTCAAGGGAGAAACTGACTATACAGGGAAAAATCTGAAACTTACTTTACACAAATTGCTGTCAGATGCAGAGTAAACACACTAAAATCCACTGTCTCAGGTGCTACTTGTACAAATGCACAAAATTTTAAAAGAAATATGATTTTCAAATTAACTGTTCCACTTTAAATATCTGAAAAACCTTTAGCATGCTATACCTATTACATAATTATCATCAAGTGGGCAGAGTTTATGTGAACAAGAGATTGCACATAATTTTAAATGAGAGTTTTATTCCACTGTGTTTCTAGTTTAAAAAACAGCATACTAGAAAAGTTCATACTGAATAGTTCAGGCAATTTTTACCCATCAATAATAACTAGTCTAGTAAAATTAAGTGGAGAATACATTTTTCCTGAAAGCTAAACTTTTTATTTAGTGATCAACATTTTCCATGTCATGGTTACCAGCTATCACATCTTCCTCATTCTTATTCCTAAAGAAATCTAGAGTAAGCCAAGGTCATTATTCCTCCATCAGAAAGACTACATTCTTTCCACAGTGAAGCCTCCAGGATAACAATCATATCAGTCTTATTTAGAAACAGACACTATAGTTGCTCTAACTTTCTTCATTTTATATCTCTTCCAAACCTTTTGATGTTTTGGCCTGCAGTACTGGCACATTCTGATGCAAATACTGAATACTAATTGCTAATTACCCTCCATCAACCCAGCAGCACCTGCTCTCAAGCAATGTAATGCAATGAGAAGGAAGTGGACAGTTCTTCTTTTGTCTTTGCAAAGGCTTATGGTCAAATACTGAACTTGCACATGATATAAAATTCAAGTGCTCTGGATAAGTCCTATATTTCTGGAGTATAAATATGTAAAATAATTTTGTGTGAAGTTTGAAATAAACTACATTACTAAATGAAACCCTGCTATTTAAACATTATTTGACTTGCAGACTTCAGATGAGAATGATGACTATATTGGTGGTGTTGTGAAATATAGTTATAAATATACAATGAAAATTTCTTACTAATTTGCACGGCCAGAACATATTTAGAATTCTCACTCTAAGCTGTGTGTGATGAGTGATGTAAAAACTATAAAATGACATCATTTTGAACCTAACATATTCTTAATTCAGGACTTCACAGACAAAAGACTAACACCTAATGTCTCAGGTTTGCTTCTTCAAAAACAGTGAATCTAAATGGAAAATATAAAGTATTCATGGCAACTGTATCAACCATTTGTACTCAAGGAGCTCACCACACGCTCATCTCTATATAAAATTGATTCGTGTATATGAACAAAATTTAGTATTAATACAAAATAGTTTAACAGTTTACAGATTGCAAAAAGACTAATTATGTTCCAAAAAATAACACAGTTCAGTAATAACATGTTAGTCTCATTATCAAAAAGGTCCTAATAATTTGGCATCTGAGATTTACCACAATTAACTTTCACAATGCACTACATAAAAGGAGTTAGATTTTCACTTCCTTAGCATACTGAATTGTCAATTTCCATAAAATCAATTTCAATGTTATATTTCACAGTTTGGCTGTATACAGACCGGAGTTCTTTAATATCAAACCATTTCCCAGCCATATTTGGTAGCTATTATTTGTTTTACTCTTTTTGCAAGTTATCCTCTCCCATTGCTACAGCTATAGTGCCCCCGTCCTTAATTTCCCGCAAATAGCTTATCACATCATATTTGTTCTCCTTGTCCCCATCTTAAAAGTCCTACTTTCATTTTATTCAACTTTTGCTCTTCCTTCCTCTGCTTTTAATTCACTGCTCTGTTCATCTACACCTGTCTTCAACTTTGCTCCTCCTCTCATACTGAGCACTCTAGACGTCCTCATATCTACTCACTCCACATCCTTCCCAATCTAAAATTTTGTCCCCCTATTTAGTAATTATTTTTAAATCTATGTTATGCAGATAAGAAGACATTAAGGGCAGGCCTTACTCTCTTTTGCAAAGTTCTAGATAAGTTTATGGTGCTACATAAGATGATTAGTAGTAGCCTGACACTACAACACAATTTTTGCCCCTACTATTTTGCAGATGCAGTTCTATGAGAAACATCTCATACACTTCACTTACATTTATTTCCATATCCTTGGGTACTGTTTCAGTTGGTTGAGGGGAAAAACAGTTTATGTTTGCATACTTCATGTCACAGATACATGGAGTCAGTCAGTAAGTCCATAAATTCTCTAACAACTTAGAAGGATAATGTTTATTCAAAACTGGCCCAAAAGTTAAATTTTTTAAAAAACCAAGTTTCTATAAAACTTAACACCATCAAAAAAGTTTATGATTTCTTAAAAAGAAAAGAAAATAGTAAGAACAGTTTTTAAACAAATGCAAATTGACCTGCACTGATCACAACTCAGACCATGTCTACACTACAAACTTAAGTCACTCAGGGGTGTGAAAAAATACACTCCAACTGACATAAATTATGCTGGTATAAGTGGTAGTACGCACAGCACTTTGTCGGCGGAAGAGCTTCTCCCACTGACATAGCTACTGCTGATCATTGGGGGCAGTTTAATTATGTTGATGGGAGAGCTCTCTCCAGTTGGCATAGAGTGACCACACCAGAGATATTACAGCAGTGCAGCTGCATCTGTACAGCTGTGCCGCTGTAAGCTCTCTAGTGTAGACATAACCTCAATGTTTCAACACTTACAAATGAAACTGGATGAGGTTTTAGTGTCTCAACAAAATCCAAGAACT
The DNA here is from genome assembly GCF_965140285.1 of Lepidochelys kempii. NCBI lineage: Eukaryota > Metazoa > Chordata > Testudines > Cheloniidae > Lepidochelys > Lepidochelys kempii. The sequence goes on along the minus strand of NC_136380.1, from coordinate 270,001,280 downwards.
GAACAGCATATAAATGGGAAAAAATAAATTTTTACTTTTTCAATCCCTTCCACCCCTCCTTTGAATAACCTAAAATGTTGTTAGAAACACACAGGTAAATAAATGTATAACAATACGAGTTTAAGCTGACATAGTCTCTTTAAGGCTTCAGTTGATTTTTCATGCACCTCTCAATTTTTTACAGAATGACTGCCAACTCACGTTACAAGTATTCATTCTTGATGTACTGAACAAAACGTGTATTTATGCACTAGAAGAAATGGTTGTCTCATACAGCAAGTGTGCTTCTTTGAGATGTGTTGTCCATTTATATTCCACTCTTGGTGCACATGCTCATGCGCTCATGTTCAGAATCTTTTGGCCAGCAGTGTCCTTTGGGGCTGCACCTGTACTCTGAGTGTCTTTGTGCCTCCCATCCATAGGCATAAAGGAAAGGGCGACCCCCAGTGACCATCAATTCCTTCACCAATGCAGAAACCAGGTGTTATATGACTCTATATTAGCAAGAAGGGTTATGGAATATATATATGGTAAACATACTTTACAGTAGCTGATTCTTCAACGTAAGTAACTTGTTTCTTCTTTCAGTTCTTGTCTACAAATATTCCATTCTTGACGACTCAGAAGGAATGACTTAAGTGACTAGAGGTGGGTGCTTGGAATCTACCTAAACAATGATTGTAAGACAACTCTGCCAAAATTAGCATCAAATCTTGATGTTTCCACTATAGAGTAATGTTGGATAGAGTAGGTACTGAAACCACATGTTACTGCCCTACAAATTTCCAAGATTGAACACTTCTCAAAGCCCTGGTCTACACTAGGACTTTAGGTCGAATTTAGCAACGTTAAATCGATTTAAACCTGCACCCGTCCACACAGTGAAGCCCTTTATTTCGACTTAAAGGGCTCTTAAAATCGATTTCCTTACTCCACCCCTGACAAGTGGATTAGCGCTTAAATCGACGTTCCCGGCTCGAATTTGGGGTACTGTGGACACAATTCGATGGTATTGGCCTCCGGGAGCTATCCCAGAGTGCTCCATTCTGACCGCTCTGGACAGCACTCTCAACTCAGATGCACTGGCCAGGTAGACAGGAAAAGAACCGCAAACTTTTGAATCTCATTTCCTGTTTGGCCAGCGTGGCAAGCTGCAGGTGACCATGCAGAGCTCATCAGCACAGGTGACCATGATGGAGTCCCAGAATCGCAAAAGAGCTCCAGCATGGACCGAACGGGAGGTACGGGATCTGATCGCTGTTTGGGGAGAGGAATCCGTGCTATCAGAACTCCGTTCCAGTTTTCGAAATGCCAAAACCTTTGTGAAAATCTCCCAGGGCATGAAGGACAGAGGCCATAACAGGGACCCGAAGCAGTGCCGCGTGAAACTGAAGGAGCTGAGGCAAGCCTACCAGAAAACCAGAGAGGCGAACAGCCGCTCTGGGTCAGAGCCCCAAACATGCCGCTTCTATGATGAGCTGCATGCCATTTTAGGGGGTTCAGCCACCACTACCCCAGCCGTGTTGTTTGACTCCTTCAATGGAAATGGAGGCAATACGGAAGCAGGTTTTGGGGACGAAGAAGATGATGATGAGGAGGAGGTTGTAGATAGCTCACAGCAAGCAAGCGGAGAAACCGGTTTTCCCGACAGCCAGGAACTGTTTCTCACCCTAGACCTGGAGCCAGTACCCCCCGAACCCACCCAAGGCTGCCTCCTGGACCCAGCAGGCGGAGAAGGGACCTCTGGTGAGTGTACCTTTTAAAATGCTATACATGGTTTAAAAGCAAACATGTGAAAGGATTACTTTGCCCTGGCATTTGCGGTTCTCCTAGATGTAGTCCTAAAGCCTTTGCAAAAGGTTTCTGGGGAGGGCAGCCTTATTTCGTCCTTCATGGTAGGACACTTTACCACTCCAGGCCAGTAACACGTACTCGGGAATCACTGTAGAACAAAGCATTGCAGTGTATGTTTGCTGGCATTCAACCAAAATCCGTTCTTTATCTCTCTGTGTTATCCTCAGGAGAGTGAGATATAATTCATGGTCACCTGGTTGAAATAGAGTGCTTTTCTTCAGGGACACTCAGAGGTGCCCGTTCCTGCTGTGCTGTTTGCCTGTGGCTGAACAGAAATGTTCCCCGCTGTTAGCCACGGGGAGGGGGGAAGGTTGAGGGGGTAGTCACGCGGTGGGAGGCAAAATGCGACCTTGTAACGAAAGCACATGTGCTATGTATGTAATGTTAACAGCAAGGTTTACCCTGAAAGAGTGTAGCGACTGTTTTATAAAATGTGTCTTTTTAAATACCGCTGTCCCTTTTTTTTTCTCCACCAGCTGCATGTGTTTCAATGATCACAGGATCTTCTCCTTCCCAGAGGCTAGTGAAGCTTAGAAAGAAAAAAAACCGCACTCGCGATGAAATGTTCTCCGAGCTCATGCTGTCCTCCCACACTGACAGAGCACAGACAAACGCGTGGAGGCAAATAATGTCAGAGTGCAGGAAAGCACAAAATGACCGGGAGGAGAGGTGGAGGGCTGAAGAGAGTAAGTGGCGGGCTGAAGAGAGTAAGTGGCGGGCTGAAGAGAGGGCTGAAGCTCAAATGTGGCGGCAGCGTGATGAGAGGAGGCAGGATTCAATGCTGAGGCTGCTGCAGGACCAAACCAGAATGCTCCAGTGTATGGTTGAGCTGCAGCAAAGGCAGCTGGAGCACAGACTGCCACTGCTGCCCCTCTGTAACCAACCGCCCTCCTCCCCAAGTTCCATAGTCTCCACACCCAGACGCCCAAGAACGCGGTGGGGGGGCCTCCGGCCAACCAGCCACTCCACCACAGAGGATTGCCCAAAAAAAAGAAGGCTGTCATTCAATAAATTTTAAAGTTGTAAACTTTTAAAGTGCTGTGCTTAAAGTGCTGTGTGGCATTTTCCTTCCCTCCTCCACCACCCCTCCTGGGATACCTTGGTAGTCATCTCCCTATTTGTGTGATGAATGAATAACGAATGCATGACTGTGAAGCAGCAATGACTTTATTGCCTCTGCAAGCGGTGATTAAAGGGAGGAGGGGAAGGTGGTTAGCTTACAGGGAAGTAGAGTGAACCAAGGGGCAGGGGGTTTCATCAAGGAGAAACAAACAGAACTTTCACAGCGTAGCCTGGCCAGTCATGAAACTGGTTTTCAAAGCTTCTCTGATGCGTACCGCGCCCTCCTGTGCTCTTCTAACCGCCCTGGTGTCTGGCTGCGCGTAACCAGCAGCTAGGCGATTTGCCTCAGCCTCCCACCCCGCCATAAACGTCTCCCCCTTACTCTCACAGATATTGTGGAGCACACAGCAAGCAGTAATAACAGTGGGAATATTGGTTTCGCTGAGGTCTAAGCGAGTCAGTAAACTGCGCCAGCGCGCCTTTAAACGTCCAAATGCACATTCTACCACCATTCTGCACTTGCTCAGCCTGTAGTTGAACAGCTCCTGACTACTGTCCAGGCTGCCTGTGTACGGCTTCATGAGCCATGGCATTAAGGGGTAGGCTGGGTCCCCAAGGATACATATAGGCATTTCAACATCCCCAACAGTTATTTTCTGGTCTGGGAATAAAGTCCCTTCCTGCAGCTTTTGAAACAGACCAGAGTTCCTGAAGATGCGAGCGTCATGCACCTTTCCCGGCCATCCCACGTTGATGTTGGTGAAACGTCCCTTGTAATCCACCAGAGCTTGCAGCACTATCGAAAAGTACCCCTTGCGGTTTATGTACTCGGCGGCTTGGTGCTCCGGTGCCAAGATAGGGATATGGGTTCCGTCTATAGCCCCACCACAGTTAGGGAATCCCATTGCAGCAAAGCCATCCACTATGACCTGCACATTTCCCAGGGTCACTACCCTTGATATCAGCAGATCTTTGATTGCGTGAGCTACTTGCATCACAGCAGCCCCCACAGTAGATTTGCCCACTCCAAATTGATTCCCAACTGACCGGTAGCTGTCTGGCGTTGCAAGCTTCCACAGTGCTATTGCCACTCGCTTCTCAACTGTGAGGGCTGCTCTCATCCTGGTATTCATGCGCTTCAGGGCAGGGGAAAGCAAGTCACAAAGTTCCATGAAAGTGCCCTTACGCATGCGAAAGTTTCGCAGCCACTGGGAATCGTCCCAGACCTGCAACACTATGCGGTCCCACCAGTCTGTGCTTGTTTCCCGAGCCCAGAATCGGCGTTCCACAGCATGAACCTGCCCCATTAGCACCATGATGCATGCATTGTCAGGGCCCATGCTTTCAGAGAAATCTGTGTCCATGTCCTGATCACTCACGGGACCGCGCTGACGTCGCCTCCTCGCCCGGTATCGCGTTGCCATGTTCTGGTGCTGCATATACTGCTGGATAATGCGTGTGGTGGTTGATGTGCTCCTAATTGCCAAAATGAGCTCAGCGGCCTCCATGCTTGCCTTGGTATGGCGTCCGCACAGAAAAAAGGCGCGGAACGATTGTCTGCTGTTGCTCTGACGGAGGGAGGGGCGACTGACGACACGGCTTACAGGGTTGGCTTCAGGGAGCTAAAATCAACAAAGGGTGTGCCTGTACATCAAGGAGTATTTCAGGCAGGACTGCACGGAGGGTTCCAATAAGAAATGGTGCACCAAAGTTATCGTTGTTATTGGAACAAGGAGGTTAGCCTGGCCTCTGATTGATACATGGCTAGATTTACCTCGCTGCGCCTTCTCTGTGAGTGACTGCAGTGTGATCTAGACAGGGGAGGAGGAAAATGAGTACAAAACAAATCTGGTCTATTTCTTGTTCTGACCCACTCCATCTATCCTTTACATCTTTGGCTGGCAGCAGACGGTGCAGAAGGACTGCATGCCATCCACATCTCATGGCTGCTTGGCAGAAGATGGTACAGTACAACTGCTAGCCATCTTCATCTCTTGCCTGCCTGGCATAAGATGGTACAATACGACTGCTAGCAATCCTCATCTCTTGCCTGCCTGGCAGAAGATGGTACAGTACGACTGCTAGCAGTCCGTATCGCCTGCCCGCTCACCATAAGACGGTTCAATAGGACTGCAGGACTAAAGAGAATGACCTGGTCAAGTCACTCCAAATTTAGTCCCTGCGCCCATGTCTGCCCAGGCGCTCCCAGCCGACGTGGCCAGGAGCACCTCGGACACGACGAGGACGACTACCAGTCGTATTGCACCGTCTGCTGCCAGAAGGCAATGGGTTGCTGCTACTGTGCAGCAAAGCCGTACCGCGTCTGCCAGCACCCAGGAGACATAGGGTGACGGTTACCTGAGCTGGCTCCATGCTTGCCGTGGTATGGTGTCTGCACAGGTAACTCATGAAAAAAGGCGCGAAACGATTGTCTGCCCTTGCTTTCACGGAGGGAGGGAGGGAACGGGGGCCTGACGACACGTACCCAGAACCACCCGCGACAATGTTTTAGCCCCATCAGAGTGCTCCATTGTGAGTGCTCTGGACAGCACTCTCAGATGCCCGATTGTTTGCCATTGCTCTGACGCTGGGAGGGGCGCTTACAGGGTTGGCTTCAGGGAGCTAAAATCAACAAAGGGGGTGGCTTTACATCAAGGAGTATTTCAGGCAGGACTTCACGGAGGGTTCCAATAAGAAATGGTGCACCTAAGTTATCGTTGTTATTGGAACAAGGAGGTTAGCCTGGCCTCTGATTGATACATGGCTAGATTTACCTCGCTGCACCTTCTCTGTAAGTGACTGCAGTGTGATCTAGAAGAATGAGTCCCCTAGACAGGGGAGGGCGGGAAGCAAATCTGGTCTATTTCTTGTTTTGATCCACTCCATCTATCTTTTACATCTTTGGCTGGCAGCAGACGGTGCAGAAGGACTGCATGCCATCCACATCTCATGGCTGCTCGGCAGAAGATGGTACAGTACGACTGCTAGCAGTCCGTATCGCCTGCCCGCTCACCATAAGACGGTTCAATAGGACTGACTGCAGGACTAAAGAGAATGACCTGCTCAAGTCACTCCAAATTTAGTCCCTGCGCCCATGTCTGCCCAGGCGCTCCTGATCGACCTCACAGAGGCGACCAGGAGCACCTCAGACATGACGATGACGGCTACCAGTCGTACTGTACCGTCTGCTGCCACAAGGCAAGGGGTTGCTGCTACTGTGTAGCAATGCCATACCGCGTCTGCCAGCATCCAGGAGACATAGGGTGACGGTTACCTGAGCTGGCTCCATGCTTGCCGTGGTATGGCGTCTGCACAGGTAACTCAGGAAAAAAGGCGCGAAATGATTGTCTGCCCTTGCTTTCACAGGGGGAGGGAGGGTGGGAACGGGGGCCTGACGATATGTACCCAGAACCACCCGCGACAATGTTTTAGCCCCATCAGGCATTGGGATATCAACCCAGAATTCCAATAGGCAGCGGAGACTGCGGGAACTGTGGGATAGCTACCCACAGTGCAACGCTCCGGAAGTCGACGCTTGCCTCGGTACTGTGGAAGCACTCCGCCGAGTTAATGCACTTAATGCACTTAGAGCATTTTCTGTGGGGACACACACACTCGAATATATAAAACCGATTTCAAAAAAACCGACTTCTATAAATTCGACCTAATTTCGTAGTGTAGACATACCCAAAGAAGCTGCTTGAGTCCTAGTGGAGTTGGCTGTAAAATAGCTATTTTGTAGCATAATTTAATACTGACAGAATACAGTTAGATAGTCTCTATGTCGATATTGACTGACTTTTTACCCTATCTGCACAAGCTACAAATAACCTAGTGGCCACCATAAAAAGCTCAGTCCTAACTAGACAGACAGATAGCACCTTAAGCATATAAATGTGCAAAGTTTAGATTCCCCTTGGGAAAGACAACAAGAAGGTATATTACTTGGTTAAGATGGAAGTCAGAGACGATCTTTGGCAAAAAAACTTTGGGTGAGACTTCAAGGTCATACGGTACTTACAAAATGCAGTGTATGGATGTCCCACCATGAATGCTTTGTATTTCTCTGACCCTTCTAGCAGATTATACTGCTACTAGAAAAGCTGCTTTGATGGATAGGTAGAAAAGAGAAGACATATGCAAGGGTGATAACTCAAACTCTATCAGCACTAGGTTGAGATCCCAAGGAAGAGGAGGAGGTCCCTGTTTCAACAATACACACACATAAGCCATTTCAGGAATCTATCTACTGTAGGGTGTGAGAATACTGAGTGACCCTGAATGGGAGGGATGGTTTGCTGAAATGGGTGAGAGAGCTTTTGGGGGAGTCTATCTGTACAACTTACGAATTCTGGTTGATATTACGAAATTGGTTTGATGAAAACTGCTGTATCAGGGAATGCCTCTAGGCCTGTGTATCCATCATTGCTGACAAGCCTTTAAGCATGTCTCACCTAGATCAGGAGCAACAGCTAACCAGTAAGGACTATATGCACCTGAATAGGTCTTCCTTTCTGAGAACAAAAGAATAACTGCATTCTAGAGGAAATCAGTTCTCTCCAACCTCCCGCAACAAGGGGCCGGTATTTGGAGAATGAAAAATTCCCAGATGCAGGACAGATAGCAAGGTGTTGCTGTTAGCCTTTAAAAACCATGGAGGGGAAAACTCTCAGTGCCACACAGGAACCTTTGGGTACAAGAAGGCAATTGGATGAACCAGCCAAGCTAAGAGAAGGCTCCATATTTCAGAATATAAGCCATGCACTGTAGCAGAAGGACTCTGGCTAGCCCCAGAGAATTCTGACCCCAACCCAAAGAATGCTCTAGAGTTGTGAAAAAACTGAGACAGGGAAATGTGTGCACGGTTTATTAGTTCTGTATAGATCTATGTATTTCTCATGCAATTAAGCAGAGCAATGATGTTAGAAACCTGTACAAAGCGTATGTGTGTTTCATGAGTTACACCTGCCATATGCCCAGGAAGTTAACCTGTGGGCCTGGAACACCTACACAGATGGAGTTCTGGGAGCGTGTTTATTTAAGCCTCGGAAGAGTCTGAGGGGTAGGCACTGATTCCAGGAGGCGGGGCAGTGGGTCATATCGTCGTAGTTCGCAGGGGAAGGTGCAAGACAGAGGGTGTGCATACCAAGAACATGTCTGAAGTCCCCATGACAGCAGCAATGCTTGGACAGAGCCTTAAACCATGTTGGTGAGATTCTCTCAAAGTAGCCTTGTAAGTGACCAAAAGGAGGTGCTTGTAGAAAGTCATTAATTCTTTAAGGACAAGAGGTAGTCTAGTCAGGTATGGAGATAAGTGATGTCCTTGGTACCAGACAGAAGATCTCTTGCACTTGGAAGATGATGTAAGCCTAGTGGAGTCCTTTTGTACTGTGTATAAGTATATTCTGGACCTCTGTAGAGCAGCTGCTCTCCAGTGCTGTTAACCAGCCGACATTAATGCTTACAAGGACAGGGAAGCTGGATCCTCTCTTTGGGAAATTACATCTGTGTTGGGAGATAATTGGACTGGATATCTAACAGAGAGATTGATTAGGTCTGAGAAAAATGAACTGCATTGGCCCTGGAAGAGCTAATATGATCATCTTGGCTGAGTCTTATCGGAGTTTCCTGATGACTCTGGGAATCAGTGGAATAGGCAGGTAAGCATAAAAGAGTTCTAGAACCGAAGGGATCAGGAATGCATCTGACAGAGAACCCTAATACTGGTGGCCTCTGGAGCAAAAGCGGAGACATTTCTTGTTCTCTTTCATTGCAAACAGGTCTATGGAGGCCAGAGTGGATAAAAACTGACATGTTTTTAAAAAGTTAAAATAAAAAAAAAATATTTAAAACTAAAACTGAAATAATGACAATGTGTGTTCAGGCCTAAACTTACTATATTAAAATCGTTTAAATAAAACAAAAATAATATTAAGCAGCCAATGCTTGCTGACGAGGTTTTAAAAAAGTCAACCCACTGAATTGGTGGATGTCGCTGACAAAGTATATTGAATCAGAGTTTGCTAAAGTGCTAAACCGGCTTTTGAAAGCATTAGCCTCTTCTGCAGAGAGACTATTTTCTTCACTTCCATTTATTGAACTAATTCAGTTCAGTGATTAGTTAATTCAGAATTAAGAAATTGATTGGGAGTTGAAAAAGCAGAAAAGCTTGGTTTCCTTTTCCAACCTATGAATAAAAGAATTAGGAGTGAGAAGATGAGATCTCCTAGTTCTAAAATCCTGAAGCAGATTACTGAACAATCAGTTCAATTCACTAACAATAGATAAGACTATTTTTTGTTTAATAAATCAGTTAAATACAAAACATGTTTTGCTAATTTCTTTCTGATGTATCCAGCACATTTAAGGTAGTTTTATTTAACTAGTAAAAATCAATCTTAAAATGCTGTTTGTGCATTTGTAACTGAATGTAAATTTCCATCCATACTAAATAAGAAACACATCATTCCCCATTTGTTGCATAAATAAAGTAGGAAGAATTAGGAATCAGAATACATGGAAATTAAACTATGTAATCACTTAAATAAATGTGTACAAGTACAGTGTAAAGGCTATATTTAGTTGCAAATACACATTTTACTTGTTATCAACCACTGAGAACCAACTTCTCGTTAGGAAAATAATTATGTACCAATGAAAAACATGATCAACTCAATTATTTAAATCAATGTTTCCAGCTTGTTGATTTAAATCATTATTAAAATCAGGTATTTAAATTGCATTAATTTAAATCAATCCACCTTGATGGAATACTGACCCCACCGTGGTAAATATTTCCTGTACGATGGGGCCTGTCATTGTGATTGCTTGTGAGCTTCCTGCTAAGGTCTGACAGAACATTTTGCAAGCCTGGTATGTGATGAAAAGCTACTGGAGTAATTGTGTCATATGCCATAATTCTATACAGATTCTCAGCTTCTCAACAAAGGTGTGCATGTATATATTGGGGTGGGTTGGATCTTGCTCTGCCTTCCTTGTTTATATGAAACATTGCTGTGGTTTTGTCTGCCATAATCTGAACAGTTAACCCTTTCAGTACTGGAAGCAATACTGTGCAAGCCTGATGAATAGCCTTGTTTAGGACATTTGCATAAGTGAGCTTCCTGAGCCACCCAGAGACCTTGGTGTACAAGATGGTGTAGGTGAACTCCGCATCCTAAAGTGAAGACACTTGACATCAGTGTCTCTGATGGTCATGATGGAGAGAAGGGTACTTCCTTACTTACTTTTAGAGGATCCTTCAACCAGTTTAATGGTGACAGGACTCCTGTGGGACCTGCATCTTCATCTCCAGATGATGACCAGTGGGCCAATTTACAGACTTCAATCACTCTTGCATGCATCAAAAGTGAAGTCTGGCACTCTCAGTTATGTATAAACAGGAGGTCATGTGTCCTAGAAGTCAGACACATGCTTCTTACTGAAGCCAGAGGTTGGACCGGTAGCTGAACGACCACGTCTACTACAGTGCCAAGTCTGTCCTTAGGTAGATCAGCTTTTGCTGAGGTGGTGCCACTACTGCCGGGCATTTGGTAAATACTCTCAGTGCTACTTATAGACTGAAAGGCAGAACCCTGTATTGGTAAAGGGAATTGCCCACCTGAAACTTTAGATACTTCCTGTGGGCAAGAGGACTAGCTATATGAAAGTAGATGTTCTGAAGACTCAGAACTACACACCAGACCTGTGGATCCAGGAAGGAAATTAGAGACCAGGGTTACCATTCTGAACTTGAACATGCAAATGAAGGTATTCAGTTGTTTCCAGTGAAGAACTGGACACCAACCCCCCCTTTTAAATTGGGTATTAGAAAGTGATGTGAGTAAAACCCCCTTGAGGCACTTCTTCCACAGCTCCAAGACTTAAAAGTGACTTCCCCTCTTGATGCAGCATGTTGTCATGAGAATAGTCCTTAAATAGGGATGGAGAAGGAGTGGGGAACATCTGGAATTGGATGAAGTACCCCACCTATAAATTCCAGCACCCACTGGTCTGCAGTGATAAGGCGCTAGGTCCCACAAAAATTATGGGAATGGAGGGAAAGAAAAGGATACTTCAAGAAATGCATGTGGTTCCCAAACAAGGAGACAAATCTGCTGACTTGAAGATGACAATGCCAGAAGAGCACCTAACAAAAAAGAAGAGAAGATAACTCACCTTGTGCAGTAACTCGGGTTCTTTGAGATGCGTGTCCCTGTGGGTGCTCCACTTCAGGTGTCAGTACGTCCCAGTGCCATCGATCAGAGATTTTCGGTAGCAGCATCTGGTTGTGTGCGCGGGTGCACAGTAGCAGTCTTATGGTGACGCTGGCGCCCCATCTAGCACGGGCACGCCCCGATCCCTTCAGTTCCTTCTCTAACGTGGAGTGTTTAGCTCGTACTCCGAAGTAGAGGGGAGGAGGGTGGGTAGTGGAATACCTACAGGGACACACATCTCGAAGAACTTCAATTACTGCACAAGGTGAATAATCTTCTCTTCTTCGAGTGCTGTCCCCGTCGGTGCTCCACTTCAGGTGAACGTAGAGTGGGCGTAACAAATAGGTCTATATGTGCGGATCCCCACATGTGTAAAATATGATGTGTTATTTCGCCGTTCAGTTCCCATTCATGCTCTTGGGAAAACTGTCTGCTTAATGTGTCTGCCATTATGTTCAGTCAACCCAGGAGGTATGCTGCTGTCATAGTGATGTTGTGTTTTATGCACCAGATCCATACTTTTAAGGCCTCTGTGCATAAGGAATGGGAATGCGCTCCAGCCTGGGGGTTTCTATATAACATGATGGACAATATTGTCCCTCAGGACCCTTACCGTTTTGTCTCATATAAGAGGGAGGAAATGTAGGTGCATATTGAGGACCATCTGATTACAGTCAGCTCTTCAGCATTTTCATGAACGTTTTAGAATACAGCAGCTAGCTGCCTCTCTTTAGATGTGGCATTTACTGACAAAGCTCAATGGGGTTAAAAAAAATTGACCTTAAGAAAAAAAGACTATATTAGCTTCTCTTCAATGCTGGAAAATAAAAGGTGTGAAAATAAAATTAAAAGTCTCATGCCTAAACAGAAGTACTTTGGGGCGTGGGAGTGGGAATTGATAAACTTTTAATACTTTGTTTTCAATATCACTTCAATACACTCTCTCAGAAGCTTAAAAATAAAATTGCTTTTCCTTCTGGTTATTGTTCATGTGTTGGCAAACACTGACACATTTCTACAGCTGCAACTCCAGCCATCTATCTGACAGATTGAAATTTATTTGTTTATTTCCTTATTAGTGAGTGTATCAACATTATTTATGTGAACTAAGGAAAAAGAGCTTGTTCATGCCATCCATCCCTTTTTATGCTATTTTCAGATTCATAACAAATGTCTGAAAAGTTGTCCCTTTCTTCAAAAAGGTTTTTTTAATACTTGTTTAGAAAAAAAATCCTTAACAATATGAGGAATATCAAGTCATGTTGTTCCTTGCTTTTTGTTCTCCTTGGCGAACCACAGAATAAGATTAAAGCTTTCTTTTCCCTTATCTGAAGGAGTGAGGACATGAAATGTTGAACAAAAATCCGTTCTCCCAGCTGTCTAAATTAAACAGGCGTTGGAAGTTTTAAATACTAGAACCCTGTACAGCCATTAGTTGAAAACTGATTTAAATTGGTTTAGTTTGCATTTACAAGTAAATGTATGTCTTTTCTATACACAAAATTGCACTCATTTAACTAAACTGGCACAACATCACGCATTCAGTTAAATTTCTGAGTGTCGACACAAAACTAACCTGCTCTTAGCCAATTTTAAACAGGGGTTTGCACTGGTTTAACAAAAATCATTTTCAATCTGATTTTAGTTAGGCCCCATCTACAAAGTTATATTTATATAACTAAAGGTGTGATGTTATGCTAATTTAACTTAAACCAGGAACTTGTGTAGACAAGGCCTCAGCTGTGTAAGTGTAATCCTTCTTGGTAAACGATGTCTTAACCCTACTAATTCTTCTGCCATCCAGAAAAAACAAAGCAGAGAAGACCTGCATTTTTAATGTAAAAAACAAGTTGAACTTTTTAAAAATAAAACAAAACAAACCTCACACCCATAGGCCATCTTTACACATCTAAGAAAACATTTTAAAAATCACACCAGCCTATCTTTATTCTTGTTCACAAGTCAATTTTAGCAGCTTCTTCTGTACAAACCAACAGAAGTGCATCAAAGGGTACTGTGCATATATTGCACAAGTGCCTGTTACTGTTTTGTGACTAAATAGTACATTTTAAATTAACTTAAAAAATTCCCAGATAGATGAAAACAATTTTAAGGCTGAGTACATTTTATGTGTAAATTATATGACAATGTGGCTCAAAATCGGTGAAGTCAGAGTTAAACCTGAAACACTATTCTTAAAAAGGTGAAGATTTGAGATTTTATGAATTTAAATAAAACTACAGTTTAAAAATGAGTGGCCTTATTTTCAAAAGATGCTGAATAATTCTAGTTCCATTGACTCCAATGCCTCTAAAATATATAGATGTGAAACAAACTCAACTATATTCTAAAATAAAAATTATTAAAACTCATTCCTTGTTTACTCACTTGCTATGGTTCAAATAAAACAAAGACTTACGTGTGTTTAACTTTACTCATTGTGAATAGTATCATCGTAATCAACAGGACTACTTGCTGTACATAAAGTTATACATGTGTGTCAGCATTTACAGGGTCGGTGCTTTAGGCATTAACTACATAGGAAAAATTTCAGTATAGCCGAAGATACAAATTTAAACCAATGTAATTACACCAGTATAATCTCCCACATTGAGACTCTTATTTCAGTACAAGACTATGTCTACACTGCAGACCTTACAGTGGCACAGCTGTACTGCTGCAGCTGTGCTGTTTTAAGGTCTCCAGTGTAGCTGCTCTATGCCGATGGGAGAGCTCTCCCGTTCGCATAATTAAACAACCCCCAACAAGCGGAGATAGCTATGTTGGCAAGAGAGCATCTCCCACCAACATAGCACTGTCCCCACCAGCGCTTCTGTCTCTGAAACTTATGTTGCTCACACCTTTGACCGACAAAAGTTGTTGTGTAGACATAGCCTTAGAGTGAGTTTCTTCAGTTTAGCTTATGTCATTTGGAAAGGAGCTTAAGCGAAACAAAAAAACCCCATCCTTATGCCAAAGTAAAAGTGTCTACACAAGGGTTATAACAGTATAACTGGTAAACCTTTCTTGTAGCCTTAGCCTTGAGTTCAGTGTTCCAGATTTACCCTATAACAACTGGTGACATCAACATCACCTGAAGCAACACTGAGCAATATTTCAGACAATTTTGAAGCTACCAGATCTTACAGAGCAAACATGGAAACCTGAATGAAGTATTGAGAAAGTAAATAAAGAAAAAAATTTGGGATACATATGTACAAAGTGTTGTAGTTCACCTTTAACTTACCTATGGTACCTAGATTACAGTTCACACCTCCTATGCATAATCACTCTGTGGAGACTCCTGTGCTGAATTAAACAAAAGATACACGATTTCAGTTTTGTAGATGTTATTATACAGGTTTACAGATTTAGCATAATAATTTTGCATTTTTAAACTCTTATCCATGAATTAGACTGGTAAAAATGCTGATTTTTTTAATGAATAATTCAATATTTTTTCAGTGTGAATGAATTCTGAACTAGAATTAAGAGCTTCTATCTGAAAATGGGAAATACTGTTCTCAAAACGTTGAGGCTTTGTCTACACTGGCAACTGAATGACAAAACTTTTGTCATTCAAACGTGTTAAGTTTTGTTGACAAAAAGCACCAGTGTGAACAGTGCTTTGTCAGCAAGAGTACTCTCCTGCCGAAAAAGCTACTGCCGCTCGTTGGGAGTGAAAGTTTTTTGTCGGCGGGAGAGCTCTCTCCTGCCTACAAACAGCGGCTACACTGCGTGCCTATTAGCAGCACAGCCGTGTCGCTAAAAGCTGCATAATGTAGACAAAGCCTGAGTGCTATATTTCACATGAGATAGGAAAGGCCACTCCAAAGCATTTTACTTTCTTCACATGTACTGTTGGGCCAGCTGCTCTACTGATGCAGAAAATAATAGACTAATCTGAGCATTAGGCCAATAGTGGATCAATACTTAATGGAAGATCCCTACTTCAGCTTGGAAGCCATCCAGCTATTGAACTCATGTCAAGTTTTCCCACAAGCACATGAACTATAACACCAATGGCAGCAACAGCCAGCCAGCAAAGCCCAAGACTCCTGAGAAACTAACAAACATAGAAATGCTTTTCAACAGCAAAGCTTTGGTGCCCTACCAAGTGTATCGTGATCCATTTTTTCCCCTTATTTAAATCACGCAACTTTACATAATCTCATACATTTTCTATAGATTCTGGCCTCTTACATAAACCCTGATAATTGGAAAATATATTCTGCTTTATTGCTAACCTTATGACTCCTGCAGGTACAGTAAGCACCACTTTCTTTCACATGAATGAATCTTTCTACCTCTCTCTTGAAGAGTTCTCACTACACTGAGGAGTAAAACCCTGTTGCTCAGACAGATTTCTAGATCATTCAAATATTTTTGTCCCTCATCCACCTTCCCTCCCACCCCCAAAGAATCTGTGCTTTTTGCTATTGCACCTATAAGCAGTTGACATTGTAAGAAAGCAGTATTTTAAATACTCAAGAAATGAGAATAAGCAATAGTTATTTTAATTTCACGATAGAGAAATATTTTTAATAATTAATTTAGTGGATTTTGAAGGGAAATAATTACAAAATATTAATATTTCAGAGTCTGAATTTTGGGCTTAAATACTTGAATGTACTCCTTAAAGAGTTTCAGCCTAAACTCTGAATTTCCTTGTTTTCAGTAATATTCTTATTCCTATTCCTATTATTTAATTCCAGGCTTCTATGATCTATGCAGCATGCCCACAACATGCTAAGTGCTTTCTAAAGCATACTTCCTGCTCTGAAGAGCACACCTTATACATATTTTGTTTTCTATATTAATAATAAAAACATTAGTGATAGCTGATTGTTTCTTGCTCCAGAATGTACATATTGCCCCCTACTAGCCTTTTAAAGCAATGCCACAGATAAACAGAGTAGTGATGTCAGCTTCCGTTGTCCATTTATTACATTTTCAAACAAGCTCCTTCATACTTTTTCCCATGCCAACCCTCGCAATTGCAAAGAATTCCCCGTAAACATCCCCATATCTCCTTTTTATCCTCCTTCTAATCCCTCCAGAAAACTCTCCTCTGCAAGGATGTACACAAAAAACTTGAGAAGTTAGGCCACTGGTGCACTTACTCTTGCGTGAATTATGCATCACTGCACACATGCAGAATTCATGTCTGGCACAGAATTCTACGTTAGTTCAGGAATCATTCTTTTTTGTAAACCGATATAGTTATACTGGTACAACCCCTAGCATTGATGCAGTTATACCATTATAGATTGTTTCCCTTCCTGTATACGAACAAGCTATATCAGTACAAACACATTTATACCAGTACCACTGTATTCACAACTGGGGGGGTTGTACCCCTTCAGCTATATCAATGTAGTTAAAATTGTGCAATTTGTCAGAGCAGACAAGGCCTTTATTCTGCTGTTGAAGAGCAAAATTCAAATCAATGGCTCTCCATCTTTACAAATCAGTCGATGCCATATAGCAAGGACCTAAAAAGAACTATTACCTTAAAAGAAACAAGCATGGTCACTTGTTCTTACTATATGATGGTCTGACTTTTGAAACGCAAACTATCTTTCTAAGAAGCATCCGTATTCTCTCATAAAGAAAAGGAGTACTTGTGGCACCTTAGAGACTAACCAATTTATTTGAGCATAAGCTTTCGTGAGCTACAGCTCACTTCATCGGATGCATACTGTGGAAACTGCAGAAGACATTATATACACAGAGACCATGAAACAATACCTCCTCCCACCCAACTCTCCTGCTGGTAATAGCTTATCTAAAGTGATCACTCTCCTTACAATGTGTATGATAATCAAGGTGGGCCATTTCCAGCACAAATCCAGGTTTTCTCACCACCACCCCCCCACTCAAACTCACTCTCCTGCTGGCAATAGCTCATCCAAACTGACCACTCTCCTTACAATGTGCATGATAACCAAGGGCCATTTCCAGCATAAATCCAAGTTTAACCAGAACGTCGGGGGGGACGGGGGGGACACAAGGGGAAATAGGCTACCTTGCATAATGACTTAGCCACTCCCAGTCTCTATTTAAGCCTAAATTAATAGTATCCAATTTGCAAATGAATTCCAATTCAGCAGTTTCTCGCTGGAGTCTGGATTTGAAGTTTTTTTGTTTTAAGATAGCGACCTTCATGTCTGTGATTGCGTGACCAGAGAGATTGAAGTGTTCTCCGACTGGTTTATGAATGTTATAATTCTTGACATCTGATTTGTGTCCATTTATTCTTTTACATAGAGACTGTCCAGTTTGACCAATGTACATGGCAGTGGGGCATTGCTGGCACATGATGGCATATATCACATTGGTAGATGTGCAGGTGAACGAGCCTCTGATAGCGTGGCTGATGTAATTAGGCCCTTTGATGGTGTCCCCTGAATAGATATGTGGGCACGGTTGGCAACGGGCTTTGTTGCAAGGATAGGTTCCTGGGTTAGTGGTTCTGTTGTATGGTATGTGGTTGTTGGTGAGTATTTGCTTCAGGTTGGGGGGCTGTCTGTAGGCAAGGACTGGACTATCTCCCAAGATTTGTGAGAGTGTTGGATCATCCTTCAGGATAGGTTGTAGATCCTTAATAATGCGTTGGAGGGGTTTTAGTTGGGGGCTGAAGGTGACGGCTAGTGGCGTTCTGTTATTTTCTTTGTTAGGCCTGTCCTGTAGTAGGTGACTTCTGGGAACTCTTCTGGCTCTATCAATCTGTTTCTTCACTTCCGCAGGTGGGTATTGTAGTTGTAAGAATGCTTGACAGAGATCTTGTAGGTGTTTGTCTCTGTCTGAGGGGTTGGAGCAAATGCGGTTGTATCGCAGAGCTTGGCTGTAGACGATGGATCGTGTGGTGTGGTCAGGGTGAAAGCTGGAGGCATGTAGGTAGGAATAGCGGTCAGTAGGTTTCCGGTATAGGGTGGTGTTTATGTGACCATTGTTTATTAGCACTGTAGTGTCCAGGAAGCGGATCTCTTGTGTGGACTGGACCAGGCTGAGGTTGATGGTGGGATGGAAATTGTTGAAATCATAGTGGAATTCCTCAAGGGCTTCTTTTCCATGGGTCCAGATGATGAAGATGTCATCAATATAGCACAAGTAGAGTAGGGCGTTAGGGGACGAGAGCTGAGGAAGCGTTGTTCTAAGTCAGCCACAAAAATGTTGGCATACTGTGGGGCCATGCGGGTACCCATAGCAGTGCCGCTGATCTGAAGGTATACATTGTCCCCAAATGTAAAATGGTTATGGGTAAGTCACAAAGTTCAGCCACCAGGTTAGCCGTGACATTATCGGGGATAGTGTTTTTGACGGCTTGTAGTCCATCTTTGTGTGGAATGTTGGTGTAGAGGGCTTCTACATCCATAGTGGCCAGGATGGTGTTATCAGGAAGATCACCGATGGATTGTAGTTTCCTCAGGAAGTCAGTGGTGTCTCGAAGGTAGCTGGGAGTGCTGGTAGTGTAGGGCCTGAGGAGGGAGTCTACATAGCCAGACAATCCTGCTGTCAGGCTGCCAATGCCTGAGATGATGGGGCGCCCAGGATTTCCAGGTTTATGGATCTTGGGTAGTAGATAGAATATCCCAGGTCAGGGTTCCAGGGGTGTGTCTGTGCGGATTTGATCTTGTGCTTTTTCAGGAAGTTTCTTGAGCAAATGCTGTAGTTGCTTTTGGTAACTCTCAGTGGGATCATAGGGTAATGGCTTGTAGAAAGTGGTGTTGGAGAGCTGCTGAGCAGCCTCTTGCTCATATTCCGACCTATTCATGATGACAACAGCACCTCCTTTGTCAGCCTTTTTGATTATGATGTCAGAGTTGTTTCTGAGGCTGTGGATGGCATTGTGTTCTGCACGGCTGAGGTTATGGGGCAAGTGATGCTGCTTTTCCACAATTTCAGCCCGTGCACGTTGGCGGAAGCACTCTATGTAGAAGTCCAGTCTGCTGTTTCGACCTTCAGGAGGAGTCCACCTAGAATCCTTCTTTTTGTAATGTTGGTAGGGAGGCCTCTGTGGATTAGTATGTTGTTCAGAGGTATTCTGGAAATATTCCTTGAGTCGGAGACGTCGAAAATAGGATTCTAGGTCACCACAGAACTGTATCATGTTCGTGGGGGTGGAGGGGCAGAAGGAGAGGCCCCGAGATAGGACAGCTGCTTCTGCTGGGCTGAGAGCATAGTTGGATAGGCTAACAATATTGCTGGGTGGGTTGAGGGAACCATTGCTGTGGCCCCTTGTAGCATGTAGTAGTTTAGAAAGTTTAGTGTCCTTTTTCTTTTGTAGAGAAGCAAAGTGTGCGTTGTAAATGGCTTGTCTAGTTTTAGTAAATTCCAGCCACGAGGAAGTTTGTGTGGAAGGTTGGTTTTTTATGAGAGTATCCATTTTTGTGAGCTCATTCTAAATCTTTCCCCGTTTGCTGTAGAGGATGTTGATCAGGTGATTCCACAGTTTCTTTGAGAGCGTGTGGCACAAGCTGGAAATGGCCCACCTTGATTTTCATACACATTGTAAGGAGAGTGGTCACTTTGGATAAGCTATTACTAGCAGGAGAGTGAGTTTGTGTGTGTGTTTTTTTGAAAGGCGGGGGGGGGGGTGAGAAAACCTGGATTTGTGCTGGAAATGGCCCACCTTGATTATCATACACATTGTAAAGAGAGTGGTCACTTTGGATGGGCTATTACCAGCAGGAGAGTGAGTTTGTGGGGGGGAGGGTGAGAAAACCTGGATTTGTGCTGGAAATGGCCCAACTTGATTATCATACACATTGTAAGGAGAGTGATCACTTTAGATAAGCTATTATCAGCAGGAGAGTGGGGTGGGAGGAGGTATTGTTTCATAGTCTCTGTGTATATAATGTCTTCTGCAGTTTCCACAGTATGCATCCGATGAAGTGAGCTGTAGCTCACGAAAGCTTATGCTCAAATAAATTGGTTAGTCTCTAAGGTGCCACAAGTACTCCTTTTCTTTTTGCGAGTACAGACTAACACAGCTGTTACTCTGAAACTTATTCTCTCATGTCCTTCTTTATGCTGATACTTGTATGTCAGGAGTTTGTTTCTTAAACTATTCATTCAACGGACACCAACTTCTAAAATTATGACAGAAATTATAAGATTCACCAGTAAACTCAAAAACAATTCACACACTCATGCATGCTTTATGTTTAATGATAATTTCCATTACAATGCTCCATTATAGGCAATGTAAATGAAAATTTACCACCACATGGGGGAAACACACCGTAGAAAACTAAACACCAAGCCCTCAGTTCCTATTTATACTAATGTAAGCCGTGCACATAGAGATGGGTCTTTATACCTAATTTTTTATATTAATATATTTTCTTAATTCTAATTTATTATATGGAATCAAAGTCTGCACAAAACTTCATCAGATTATGTCAGATTGTCACCTGAAATCTGTAGCATTCTGTAGCTATTCATTTTACATTAAAAGCTTTAAACAACAGCCCAAGTTTTACTATATTTGGGAACATACTTACAAGGATGTGTAAATATTACATAATAATCATATTACTGTATGTACACCTATACTTCAACTAGGACTTCTGGCACAGGAAGTTATACTGGTATAAGGCAGGGTGTGAATTTAAACTGTTATAGTTATACCAGTGTAACTCCCGGTCTGGGCACTCATATTCCACTATAAGAGTACCTTTTTCTGGTTTAGCTTATGTTGTATTAGAAGTGATTTAAGCTAAGCTACAAAAATGACCCTTATTGTGGAATAAGTTTATTCCAGTATAACTATTCCAGGTATTATTGGAAAAATCTCCTGTGTATCCCTCAGACATCTGTAAACCATTTTAGGAAAGCTTATCACCCACTCAACAAAAAGTTAATATTATGGGAAGTTTGGTGAAAAGACTGTTTCGTTTCCCTGGACAGTCATAACACCTCACAATGAGACTTCATTAGGTCTCAGAAACCAACTGTGATGGAGCTAATTCTTTAAATGAGAGACCTCCAAGGAAAACTCATGGGGACTACAGCAATTGATGACAATTCGTAGATGGTTGCTTTCCTCTGAATCAGTAATGAAACAATTGCCCAATATGGGATGTTGCCCTCTTTCATGAGAGATGTTAAACAAAGCTTCCAACTTCTAGCTGGTATAAATTCCAACATTTTTTGCTATTCTAACATGGATCATTCTGCCTAAATCCCCTATTCAGTTGAAAACGGAAACACTGCTCTTCATTTTCATTCCTAAATTAGGGCCCAGTGTTACTATGTGCTCATTAGAAGGGTGGCATAATTTACTCCAAATTTGCTGATTATATATAAATAGACATCATAGTTTGTCAAGAACTTTAAGATCCTCTATGATTAAATGTGCTAACTAGAGATAAGTAGAGATTTAAGTACTTATTTTTCTAAGCTGTTTTTAAGCAGCATGTTTCTTCTCCTCCTCCTCTCCCCTTCCCCAGAAGCATCTTTGCAGACACAGGGAGCAAGCAGTACAGCATCACAATTCACTTCTGTCCATGGTTTGTTCCTCCATTAAACCCAGCCTGGTCAAATCCCTGAGTGCAATGTCCTGCCATCTAATCGGTGGTTGGCCTCTAGGTCTGACTGATGTTGGTTGTGTTTGCATTATTTTCTGTGAGAGCCTATCATCTGTTTGCCTTGTACAGCATCCCCACCACTGTAATCTTTTGACTGCAGCCAATCCCGTACTTAGTTTCACATCCTACTCTCCTCCTAACTTCAAGTGTCTTAAAATCATTCCACTTTATACCTGCCATCTTCCAAAAAACTCTTATCTCTATTGTCTCCAGCCTTCTGATGTTTGTTTCATTTAATGGTGCTGCTTCCAGACCATAAAACAATACCATTGTTATACTGGTTTGATAATTTTTCACTTTCGTACCAAACACATTTTTATCAGTGCATAATTTCGTCAACTTCTGAGCAGCACTTGTAGCTAATGTACATCTCCTTTTAACCTCATCTTTGCTGGAACCATCAGTACAGATGAAGCTTCCTAAGTGCACATAAGGTATTATTTGTTCTATGACTTTACCACTGCTGCATTTCTACATATTGTCCCTTTTCCAAGGTACAATAAGTGCCAAGACAAGAAAGTAATTGTAAGTCCAAGTCAACTACACCCATTTCCAATGTAGGAAAGAGTACCATCATCAATTCAAATGTGTCTGACAGTTGTAGGATGTCATCTACATCAGCTGAAGAGCTTAACTCTAGATCACCCAATGTCATGCCCTCCAACTCATCTACCATTCTTAATATCCAATTTAAGAACATGATGAAAGGCCATGGTGATTTCAGGCCCCCTTATTTTATACCAAACTTTGACTTGAAACAGCTGCTTAATTTACCACCAATTCTTATGGCACTCTGGGAGTTTCCATACATAACTTTTATAACTGCAGCTATCCTATGTGGAACTCCATAGGATTTTACTCCTTTCCATAATGCATCCTTCCAAACCAAACGCCTTATTGAAGTCAATGAAAACAACAAACATCTTCAATTCCTGTTCTTACCCTCCCTCAAATAACTGTCAGAGTGGGTATATCTGAACAATGCAACTTTGACCTGGTCTAAAGCTGCACTGTTCTTCGCCTGCTACATCCTCAAAAACTGACCCTTAATTCGTTAATAATTATTTTCATCATTCTTCCTGGTACTAATAATAAGCCTGTACATCTATAATTATTTGGATTGGGAGGATTGCTTTTCTTCAGCACTGATACAACTATTACCTTCAGCCAGTCATCCAGTACCTCCCTCATGCTCCCATACCTTTTAAAGTATTTCTCCTAATGCTTTGATAGCACTTGTCCCATGAGGTTTTAGCTGCTCAACTATTATATTATCTATGCCTGCAGCTTTCCCATTGTTTTAACTGCTTCACTGCTCTATTTCTTTTTCTGATGGTGATTCAGTGCTAATATCTATTCTGCCTTGCAAGCTGCCCTGTTCATCCAGCGTACATAGAATGCTCCTTCCAGCACTTCTTCAGCATTTGTCAGTTCATTGGTGGCCTCTCTTACCACTTGTATCATCGTCCTGATTGTGTTTCCATTCAACTTAACCTTACTGTATATATTTTACATTTTTTGCTTCATTTTTATTATTTATAAAGCACTGCAGAATTGGTCTCCTTTACCAGTGGCTTCAGAAGCATTCCTTGAAAAAGTTACAAAACTTAGTTCAGTAGTTTAATACTAGGAAGTTCAAGCAGCACAAAAATCTAAACCAGCAGTTCTCAAATTGTAGTCCAAAGAGCCACATTTCTCACAACGGCAAAGGAGTCTTAATATTTCCTATGAGCAGCAGCCCAATCCAGAACTCTGAAGAGTACCAGAGAATTGGGGTTTTTTGTCTAACAAAAATTACTTAAGCAACTACGCACACCCCTCTTCGGTGCTTCATGTTTTTGTATATCGTTTCTATATGATCGTATTTGCACACATCAACATTTACGAGAGTCAGACAAACTGAAAGACAGACAACAGCAATAACCAAGGAAATTTAAAATAGATGAGTCTACAAGCAAATAAGGGGAGATTTGATACTTGTAAGCATAAAATGTGGAGGAAGAAGCAACCAGGCTTATATCTGCACCAGTCACATTAAAGCATCTTTTCCTCATAACTTTAATGCTACCCTGATATTAATTTTTCATATTAACCACTGCAGTTGGAGGAAAGATAAGGGAACAGGACTGCTAGGAAAGGTGATCGATGAAAGAATCCACCTCTGGAAAAAAAATTTAGAAGCACTGAATTAAAATATGGTATTTTGCCAGGCTAGTGGAACTAACCTATTATATCTTATTCCCTGCTGCATTCAAAGTCCTATATTTCATAGTGACATCCTTCCCCTTTCTAAACAGTGTAAAAAAAGTAAATCTTCCATACAGATTTTCACTAATTCCATTTGTACAGGAATTTCTTTTTAGTTTGAAAATATACTGCTAATGATGGGCATACTTTTTTTTTTGCTTCCTATGCATTAAAAAAACTTGATTTTTCTAAAAAAAAAAAAAAAATCTGCTTGTCTTTCCCTTACAAATAGTAGGTATTTATAGTGGTGTCCACAATGTAGTACACAAAAATTAAGGAAGACACATAACTTGTCCCAAAGAGCTTACAATGTGATCTTTTCAGTTATCCTCTGAATTTTGAGGTCTTGCAACCTTTGATCGAAGGAGTAAGCATTTTTAATGTTTAAAAGATATTTTTGCCTGTAATTCCCAGGTTAAATGGGAAATGAAAAAGATTTAAACAGACTGAATAATTTCCCCCTCAATCAGGTTTCACTTGTGTCTAATGTCAAGTTTACTAGATCTTTAGCTGTCCATGGAGCTAAAAAAAAACAACCACATAGACTAGACCTGAATTTCTAATGCAAAGCAGAAGATACAAAATAGAGGTCCTTGTATACCCTTTACAGTGGGGTAGTCAACAGGCGGACTGCAGGCGAAATCCGGACCGCCAGACACTTTTGAAGGGACTAAAAATCTTTTTATTTATTTATGCTTACATCCCCTGTTGCTGCCTTTGAAAGCCCAAGCTGTCACCGTGGGGAAACATAAGTGCTACAGGCGATGTAAGTGCGGGTCTGACAGCCTGCAGCCCGGCCACCCCAGGCAGGGCTGACAGCCGAGAGCCCCTAGCATGGGTATAAACAGCAGTATAACCACTGAGGCACTGTTTAGGCAAGTATAGTGTAGACACACCTGAAGGGTGGAGGTATGTGTGCGAGTACATACCCTACATGGCTCTCTACTTGCCCAAGCCATGCCCTCCCATCTATCACTACTATTTTTAGCAGACAGTGGAATGCCCCCATAATCTTTGTAAACATGTTGGAACAGGATTCTAGGATTAAATGAAGACATCTAAAACTTCACCTCTACCCCAATATAATGCAACCCAATATAACATGAATTCAGATATAATGCAGTAAAGCAGCACTCCTTTGGGGGGTGCGGGGGGGGGGGTGCTGCACGCTCCGGTGGATCAAAGGAAGTTCAATATAACGCGGTTTCACCTATAACACGGTAAGATTTTTTGGCTCCCAAGGACAGCGTTATATCGGGGTAGAGGTGTATATATGGAGTATCATGGCTAAGAACAGTGACAATTTATAGTTTTCCTTAGGCTAATATTCTATACACTAAGTGTACAAAGTGTTCTTTTTCTCACATTTACTAGATGTAGTTTTCATTCTCTCTCGTGAGAGAGCCAACACCATTTTCTCACCAAATATACACAAGATGCTGTTTCAGAGTAGCAGCCCTGTTAGTCTGTATTCGCAAAAAGAAAAGGAGTACTTAGAGTCTCTAAGGTGCCACAAGTCCTCCTTTTCTTTTTCAAGATGCTGTGAAATCCTACAGTATTTGTTTTCAGCTTTGCAGAATCAAGATGACAAAACCTCAACTACTTGTGGCTCAGAAGCCAGGAGAATAAGCACATACTTGACAGTATTTTAGAATCTTGACACAGAGATGAG
Organism: Lepidochelys kempii; assembly: GCF_965140285.1. NCBI lineage: Eukaryota > Metazoa > Chordata > Testudines > Cheloniidae > Lepidochelys > Lepidochelys kempii. The sequence continues at coordinate 269,975,634 of NC_136380.1, read as the reverse complement.
TCCCCGGTATTTGGAAATTGGTCTTACTTTTTCAGAATCAAATAATCAATATAAAGACCATAGCTTATCTTTTCTCCCATGTGACAACTTTGCTTCACAAACTGTGGTAAAACTACAGCAACTTTATTAGATGGAGAAACTGTATGTTTATTACACATTAACCAATACAATTCATGCACAGTAAACTAGTAAGTAAAACAACTAAAAATACATATATCAACATACAAAATTTAAGCAATGTAATATTCAACATTTGGTCACTATAAATATTTTCAATCTTATGTTACATAGGGAAATCGATATTAACAAAACAGATAACTTTGAATCTAAATACTCTGTAAATACATTTCACATCCGAGCAATACTGACAGAAACTTTGTCAATAGCAACTACAGTCCCATTATTATTGAGCCATCAGTTAAAAGAGCTCCTTTTCAGTAATCTAAAGAAAAATGTAGAGTTAACTGAAGATAGAGGAGTTGGAATCATCCATCAAAGCTCTATTCTGTAGAAACCATGATGTTCAACCTCAAGGGTGAAGCCTATAAGAGCAGGCAAAAGCTTTTTTGGCACCAGGACCAAAGCTATGGAACTCATTAGAGAAGATAAAAATGCCCACAAAACGCACTGCCTTCAGAATGAAAAATAAAACATATGTATTTGATTTAGCTTTCTCACAGCTACAAGTAAAAACAGTAAAGAATGAGAAAAGGAGGAAGAGAAATAAATCTGTTAAGAGATAGCCCCAGGAGTCCTGGGAAAAAACAGAGGATAGTTAGATCATTGGCCTACAGTGATTTGTGTTCTCCCCGAGACATTCAGATACTAAGGTGACAGATGCCTATGCCTATTTAAGATGATGTCTCTTTCCAATAGTCTAAGAATTATACACAACAACTCTTTTCAGACAGGAAACATCGCCTCCAGAAAGCCATTTCAAATTATAGGATGTGGCAAGAGCAACAGGGAATGGCCAAATTAATTTTCCCCAAAACAGAAAAACTACAAAGAAAAGTGTAAACAGAAAAACACCACAGAACAAGGTCATTTCTTCTGACTCTGCAGTGGTTCCACATTTCATTTTTAACAACGTTTTCTGTGGAAGAACTGCCCAGTTCCAACTGACTAAAATGTTGAGCTATAATTTTTTTAAAATAAACAAACATTAGCATGATGGGGTCCAGATCCAGAACTAGGGCTCCTACATGCTTCAATAATACAAATAAATAAGAATAGTGCCAGTGCTTACAATATTAGCACACATATCTCCTTTCAAGAGTAGCCACTACCAGTTACAAACACATGATTTAATATGCAGTCAATGAGTATCTCAGTGTTTGGCAAGAAGTCTGGCTAGCCTTACCCTGTACTAAAGTCAATGTCCACTTCAACAAATGTATTTTGGCAAAAATGAAACAGTTATTACAAAATACATACGTGTTTTACAGGGTACAGACTGTGCCTTTTGCATTTGACCAGTACCTAGCACATTTTGGGCACTAATGGGGACAACTAATAATAATAATAAAAAGAAAACACTAGGGCAAAACGAGTAAGTGTGCCATATCAATTATATAGCAGCCGGTCAGAATTTGTAAGGCAATTTCCATGCAAAAAAAGCAAACATCATTCTGGGATGCATTAGCAGGAGTATTGTAAGCAAGACACGAGAAGTAATTCTTCTGCTCTGCATGATTAAACCTCAACTAGAGTATTGTGTTCAGTTTCAGGAATGATGTGGACAAATTGGACAGACTCCAGAGAAAAGCAACAAAAATGATTAAAGGTCTAGAAAACATGACCTGTGAGGAAAGATTGAAAAAACTGGGTTTGTTTAGTCTGGAAAAGAGAAGACAGAGGGGTCATGATAAAAGTTTTCAAATATGTAAAAGGTTGCTACAAGGAGGAGGGGGAAAATTGTTTTTCTTAACTTCTGAGGATAGGACAAGAAACAATGGGCTTAAATTGCAGCACAGAAGGTATAGGTTGGACATTAGGAAAAACTTCCTAACCATCAGTGGTTAAGCACCAGAATAAATTGCCTCGGGAGGTGTGGAATCTCCATCATTAGATTCGACAAGAGCCGGTTAGACAAACACCTGACAAGAATGGTCTAGATAATACTTAGTCCTGCCATGAATGCAGGGGATTGGACTAGATGACCTCTCAAGGATCCTTCCAGTCCTATGATTCTACCTTCATACTGTATTAAAAAAGAAAAATACCAGTCTTCACTAAACCTGCATGCAGTGTAGTTGTAGCTTGTTGCTTTCAGGATCATACAGAGACAAAGTGAGTGAGGCAATATTTTCACTAAACGTGGACAGTCAGGGGACTGTCAATGGAATGAAGCCTTGCCCCCTCCAAATCTTGGTTACTATTTTGTCTGGAACAGATCTGAACCAACAATTTTCATCAACCAACCCAGCTTTAACATCTAGTGTCTTAGCTGGAGTGAGTGGATAGTCTGTCCAGCTCACACTAGCGTCCACGTCAATTTGCAGCCTGACTGTATCAACCAAAACACTGAGTGGGAGTGTCTACCGAGGAAACTTGCCACAGCACCCACAAAGAGCTTTCAAATCAGGTTTAATACAGTGATGGGATAAAATAGGGAAGAATATTGCCAGTGAATGGCCTATACTGTACTTGGAGAACTTTTCAGTCTGTAGGGTTGTCAGACAAACACCAGGTTAATAAGTTCGTGGGGGAGGGGGGAGAACGTGGGCGGAGAGAAAACAAAAAACTTTCCTGTGTACCATGTAAGCCTTAAAACACTGCCTTCATTCTGACAGGTCTCTAAGTTGAAGGAGTCTTGGTTGCAGAGTCATACACCTGGGCAGTCGCTGCCGCTTTCTAGTAAAATGGCTGCTACCAGGAATGAACTTGTTCTCTATTTCCATTAGAAAGTTGATATTCAGCCAGCACATTTCACAGCCCACCCATGCGGGTAGCTTTTTTTCTCTGTGATGAAGTAGACAAAAGGCGAGGCGGGGACAGCTTTCGCCTGACACCTCCCCACACACACCCGCCGGCAGGGAAAGTGGCTGGCGCGGCCTTTACTGCTGTCACTTGAAAGGTGGCGTGAGACAAGCCTCTACCCCAGGGCGGAGTACGGGGCCCATGCAGCTCGGGTCGGGAGCGCCCTTGGGGCCGGCCTGCAGCTAGACAGTTCCCTACCGAGCGGGGGGACCGAGGCAGGGCCCAGCCGCCTCCTCTGCCCGAGCGGCCGCGGTCAAACCCGCACGGGACGCTCGGCCCCACACAAAATGGCTGCTGCGGGCGCCTGTGAGCTCACGGGGAAGGGGAGACCCGGGCGCTAACGCCCCGCAACCTAACGGGCCAGACCCGCTCCCTGCCTCCGCCCTCCCCAGCGTCCCCTGGGGGCTCCCGCCCGGCGGGGAAAGGAGAAGCTCAGACACTCCCTCGGGCGGGCAGAGGAGCCAAAGCCGCAGCGCGGGGAGCCCGGCACAGGAGCCGCCCCCCATCCCCACTGCCGGGCGGGCGGTCGGGCAGAGCGGGCCCCGGGGCGCGGCCGGGATCCGGGGAGGGGAGACACAAGCTTTTCCTGTTAGGTGAAAGGTCAGGAGAGCGCGGAGCCGCCGCCCGCCCGGGGGAGCCAGGACGGAGCCGCCCGCCCCGGGACAGACAGATGGGGCCGCTTCCCCGGCTCCTGCGGGACGGGACGCGGCGCGGGCTGGGGAGGGGAGGGGTGAGAGCCGCCCCCAGCCGGCGCAGCGCCTCTAGGCCAGGCCCCGCATGAGCCGCTGCCGAGCCCGGGGGAGGAAAGCGGCTGCAGGCCAGCCCGGCCGCTCTCACCTGGCGGGCCCAGCTCCCGGCGGCCTCTCCTGGGGGGTTATTTGTCGGTGGCGGCTCCGGCTCCGGGAGGTCAGAGTTCGTGACCCCGCCCCTCCGCTCCGCGCGGCGCTCCGCCCTCCTTGCGCCTGTCCCCGACTCGCGCCTGCGCACACAGCGAGCCCGCTGGGAGGGGCGCGTGCGGAGCGCGCAGCGCGGGGACGCCGGTGGGAGGGAGCGGGAAGAGGCCAGAGTGGGCGGGGCGAGGAGACCAGTGGAGGGGGCGAGGCCCCGGGAGCCACGGGCGGTCGTTGGGCGGGGCCTGTCCCCGGCACGTGTGGTTCTGCAGGCGGGAGGGTGGGGAGAGCCGGGCCCGGCGCGGTCCCCGGCGGCCGGGAAACCCCATGAACAGGGGGCGGGGCTGTGGGGCGCCGCTTGCTTTGAGGAACGCAGGGCAGAGAGCAGTGGCATCCCTCCCGGCACAGCCCCTTACTGACGCGGGGAGAGGGGCTGCTCTGGGTAGCCATTAGTCAGTCCTGCCCACCTCTGACTGGTAGGGTTGTCAGGGGTCTAGTTGTTGACCAGAACGGCCACTCAAAAAGGGACCCTGGTGGCTCCAGTCAGCACCCTGAACCCCCGCCCTGCCCCCCATTTGTACAACTCACACCCAACACCCCTCTAGGCTCACTCCCAGGTGCCTTCCCAGCAATTTACCTCCCTCTCCCTCAGCACCTCTGTTACCCGACTCCCCCAGCCCTGTGCACTGTTTTGAGGGGTGTGGGAAATACATTTCTGTACTGTAGTTTAAATGAATTATTACTCAAGAGTTCTGTATTAATACGCCTAGTATGAACTCTATTTATTAAAAAACATTTCCTGAATCTTTTTTATTTTCTGTATTGTTACAGACGTACTGGCTGACAGGTATTTTGAAATAAATTACCCAAATAATTGAAACTGGCATGACTATATTGTGTTACTTTGACAAATAAAATGTGCAGAATTTTAAAATATTGTGTGCAGAATTCCCTCAGGAATATGTAGTCAGCCCACAGCCCCCAATCCAAGGTAAAAAACCACGTTTTGCCACGTGAACGCTGTTCCAGCTGAATCTGTTTCTAACATCCTGTGGGCAACCAGCATGGGCCAACCTACTGGACGGTCTAACCAGGTCCATACTGATCATTACCTGTGGAGCTTCAGCATTGGCACGCACATCTCCTGCTGGCATCCATGTTTTAACCTGGTTTTTCCAAATTGCTCTGACGGAGAATGCTGCTCCAATGGACTGCTCTATCAATGCTTTGGTAGGATGTGTGTCCTCAAATGTACCTATTAAGAGTGAAGGTCCAGAAATTGGTAAATGTAAGCAAATGTCTTCATGTCCTAATCTGGATTTTGTTTAATTTGATTAAGAACATAAAAATGGCCATACTGGATCAGGCCCATACAGGCTTTCTCTAGCCCAGTATCCTGTTTTCTGACAGTGGCCAGTGTCCTATCCTCTAAAAGGAGTGAACACAACAGGGCAATTTACCCTAACCCAGTCATCCAGTCCCAGCTTTTGGCAGTCAGGGGTGTAGAGACATCCAGAGCATGGGGCTGCATCCTTGACCATCTTGGCTAATAGCCATTGTTAGACCTGTCCTCCATAAATTTATCTAATTCTTTTTTGAACCCAGTTATACTTTGGCCTTCACAATATCTCCTGGCAACAAGTTTCAGAGGTTGACTGTGCATGGTGTGAGGAAGTATTTATGTTTGTTTTAAACCTGCTGCCTATCAATTTAACTGATTGTGAATTAGCTCCTTTAAATAGCAGCCCTTTGCTTGGGGGCAGGGCTGGTCTCCAGCTGCTGCTTCCAGGCTTATGTTATCCAGTCACTGTTCCCATGTCCTTATTGGCAAGAAGAGATGGCTAGAATACTGCCAAGACTCCCTTTAGCCATAGCTCTGAGTCCTTGGCCACGAACTATGCTCTCAAGGCTGGATCTCTGGTGAAAGGAGGGCCGGCTCTAGGCACTGGCAAAACAAGCAGATGCTTGGGGCAGCACATTCCTAGGGGCGGCATTCCGGCACCGGCGATGCCACCCCTAGAAATGTGCCCCCGCCACCCCAACTCGCCTCCACTCCTCCTCCTCCCCTGAGTGCGCCGCCTCCCTTCAGGCGCTTCTCCCCCCTCCCTTCCTCCCAGGCTTGCCACACTCGAAACAGCTGTTTCGCACGGCAAGCCTGGGAGGAAGGAGAAGCCAAGCAGTGGTGTGCTCGGGGAAGGCGGCGGTGGTGGAGCAGAGGTGAGCTGGGGCAGGGAGCTGTTCCTCTACCCCCCGCCCACCCTCGCTCATCTCGCCTGAGAGGGATGGAGGAGAAGCAGAGCGGCGGCATGTTCAGGGGAGCAGGTGGAGTGGGGGTGAGCTAGGGCAGGAGGTTGCAGGGGGGAGCCACAGGAAGCAATGAGGGGGGTGGAAAATGGGGCACGCCCGGGGGAGGAGGTGGGGCCAGAGATTTGGGGAAGGGGCGGAGTTGGGGCGGAGCCGGGAGTGGGGGGGGGTGAAAAAAAAGCGGGGGTGGCCAAACTTTTTTTTGCTTGGGGTGGCAAAAATCCTAGAGCCGGCCTTGGGTGAAAGACACCATAACAAGACCTGTAGCATTGAAATTCTGGAAGATTCTAATTATATAGATTCTACTACAGCAGCCCTAAATATACAAATGCAGCCTAGAACAGCTTTGGAGCTCTCCAAAGCAGGAAAAACCAGCTCCTAGTCAGAAGCCGTGCAAGGAGCAACCAGAAACATGAACATTCCAAACAGTCAGCTGTAATAGGTTCGTCCTCAGGCATCAGAGCAGTGGCTTAAGTTGTCCTCTTCCTCAGCTTCATTCTCACAAGTCATCTTGATTTACAACTGACCTGGCTGAACTGAAGCAAGAGGGAAGATGGCTACAGGGTCCTGGCAGTCATCTCACTGGGAACCTGCATGATTGCCTCAAATATATTTTGAATTCTCATGCCAAAGCTGTGCAATAGACCAGTGGTTCTCAAACTTTATTTTCATGGACCACTTGAAAATTGCTGAAGGTCTCAGCGCACCACTTAATGATCTTTCCAAATGTTGTTTGTACCGTTAGCTAACTATTGTAAAGTGCTTTGGATAAAAGCGCTATATAAAAAAAACCCTTAATAATAATAAATGGTTTTTTTCTACAAATAAAAGCACAACACTCATATTTTAATATCAGCAGTCTTACCTTTCTAATACAATGGACATGCCCTCTCTCCCCTGCCACAGCAGCCCCTGAGCTGGGGCTGGGAAGAAGGGGAGGGCTCTCCCCTGCCACAGCAGCCACAGAGCTGAGGCTGGGAAGGAGGGCTGTCTCTCCCCAGCAGCCACAGTCCTGGAGCTAGGGAAAATCACCACTTTCTCTGGCCGCTGCAGCCCTGCACATCCCAAATTCCCCCCACCCCCTCTTCTCACCCCACTGCCCCCTCCCACCTACCCCCTATTCCCCCCACGGCCACCACCATGCCTGTGTGGCTCCACTAAATTAGGTGGGTGGTCCTTCATTTTCTCATGTGCAGCCACCCAGGTGCGCACCTTAGAGGGAATTATCCACGGACCACCTGAATGGAGTCCATGGACCACAGTTTGAGAACCTCTTGAATAGACGAAACAACAAATAGTTCTTATGTGGTACTTCCATCAGTACATCTCAAAGCGCTTTCCTAGGGGACAGATCATTATCCCCATTTTACAGATGGTGAAACTGAGGCACAGAGCAGTGAAATGACTGCCCGAGAACTCTTAGCAGGCAACTGGCAGAGGGGGAAATAGAATCCAGTTCTGCTCAGTCCAGTGTTATATCAAAAAGTACAAAAGTATCTTTGCCGTGATTATAGCATAGGCAAAGCATCAAAGGATGTGTTTTGAGATGTGGATAGCTTGGTTAATCCAGTCAATGCTCAGTGGCTCACTTAAGTGCCTACCATTGTGAGTAACATGTTCTACCTTGCAGATTCAAAACAATCTACAATATCATGAAGAGATAAATGGTAGGTGGTCTGAATGTCATCCAGCTTTGCTCATAGTGGTGCTAGGAGCAATTCATTCAACCACCAGTGCTTTGGAACTACGACCTTCCTGGCGAGTGATGACCAGTAGGGAATAACTTTGCTGGTTAAACTTGTCAGTGCTTCCACTAAGGGCTGGTCTACACTACGAGGTTAGGTCGAATTTAGCTGCATTAGGTAGATTGTATCAGCAATGCAGCTACACAACCAATTCTGTTCCGTCAACCTAAGGGCTCTTAAAATTGACTGCTGTACTCCTCAACGAGGGAAGTAGCGCTAAAATCGACCTTCTTGGGTCAAATTTGGGGTAGTGCAGATGCAGTGTTGTGCAATTCGATGGTATTGGCCTCTGGGAGCTATCCCAGAGTACTCCAATGTGACCACTCTGGACAGCACTTTCAACTCCAATGCACTAGCCAGGTACACAGGAAAAGCCCCAGGAACTTTTGAATTTCATTTCCTGTTGGTCAGCATGGCAAGCTCAGCAGCACAGGTGACCATGCAGTCCCCCCAGAATCGCAAATGAGCTCCAGCATGGAGCGAATGGGAGACACTGGATCTGATTGCTGTATGGGGAGAAGAATCTGTACAGGCTGAACTCCAATAAAAAAGTAGAAATTTTAATAGATAGGCCAAAATCGCACAGATCATGGTGGAGAGAGGCTACACCAGGGACACACAACAGTGCCGCATGAAAGTTAAGGAGCTGAGGCAAGCCTACTACAAGACAAAGGAGGCAAACGGTTGTTCCAGGTCTGAGCCCCATACATGCTGCTTCTATGATCAGTTGCATGCCATTCTAGGGGGGGACCCTACCAGTACCCCACCACTGTCCGTGGACACCTGCAAGGGGGGAGTTTCACACAACATGGAGGAGGATTTTGTGGATGAGGAAGAGGAAGAGGAGAATACGCAGCAGGCAAGCGGAGAACCTTTTAATCACCCTGGAGCCAATACTATGGGAAAGCAGGGCGCTGCAGTTTGAAACCATTCCCACATGTTATGAAGGCGGAAGAAGCCAACCCCATGTACTCGTTGGCTTACCATGATTGCCTGGAAACCAAATTCTGTTGTCCAGTGGTGTGTGATGTGTCACCATACCAGCAGGTGCTCAATATAAAAGGCAAAATGCGACCTTGTACCTAAAGCACATGTGCTGTCTTTGCTGTGAATTGTTTGATTCACTGTGAAAGAAAGAATTTTGTTCTCAGAAATGTATCTTCTTAAATTTTACTCTCCCTTTTTATCCTCCCTGCAGGTGCAAATGTTTCTATGCTCCCCATATCAACTCTGTCCCTGAGGTTACCACAGACTAGAAGGCAAAAAAACAACACTCGGGATGACATGTTTTCCGAGCTCAGGTAGTCCTCCCACACTGATAGGGCACAGCTGAATGCATGGAGGCCAGGAAAGCATTCAGTGAGTGTGATCAGAACATGCAGGAAGAGATGCTGAGGCTAATCGGGGAACAAACGGACATTATCAGGCATCTGGTAAAGCTGCAGGAAAGGCAACAAGAGCACAGACCACCGCTGCATCCATTGTATAAACACCTGCCCTCCTCGCCAAGTTCCATATCCTCCTCACCCAGACGCCCAAGAACGCGGGGGCGGGGGACCTCCGGGCACCCAGCCACTCCACTCCACTCCACTCCAGAGGATCATAGAATCATAGAATATCAGGGTTGGAAGGGACCCCTGAAGGTCATCTAGTCCAACCCCCTGCTTGAAGCAGGACCAATTCCCAGTTAAATCATCCCAGCCAGGGCTTTGTCAAGCCTGACCTTAAAAACCTCTAAGGAAGGAGATTCTACCACCTCCCTAGGTAACCTAGGATGCCCCAAGCAACAGAAGGCTGTTATTCAAACAGCTTTGATTTGTAGGGTGGCTACAATAAGCAATGTGGCTTTGTCCTTCCCTCCTTCCTGACCTCATCCGGGCTACCTTGTCAGTGATCTCTCTTTTTTTTTAATAAATAAACAATGCATGGATTCAAAACAATAGGGACTTTATTTCCTTTGCCAGCTGTGGTTGAAGGGGGGATCGGGATTGCATACAGGGAAGTAAATTCAACAAAGGGGGCGGTTTTGCATTAAGAAGAAAAACAACTGTCACACCATAGCCTGGCCAGTCATGAATCTGTTTTTCAAAGCCTCTCTGATGAACAGCATGCCTAGCTGTGCTCTTCTAATCGCTCTGGTGTCTGGCTGTTCAAAATTGGCCACCAGATGATTTGCCTCAACCTCGCACCCCACCATAAACGTCTTCCCCTTACTCTCACAGATATTATGGAGCACACAGCAAGCAGCAATAACAATGGGAATATTGGTTGTGCTGAGGGTCTAACCTAGTCAACAAACAGCGCCAGCGGGCTTTTAAACGTCCAAAGGCACATTCTACCACCATTCTGCACTTGCTCTGCCTGTAGTTGAACTGCTCCTTACTACTGTCCTGTAGTACTGTCCGTACTGCCTGTGTAGGGCTTCATGAGCCATGGGAGCAAGGGGTAGGCTGGGTCCCCAAGGATAACTATTGTAATTTCAACATCCCCAATGGTAATTTTCTGGTCTGGGAAGAAAGTCCCTTCTTGCAGCTTTTCGAACAGCCTGGAGTTCCTAAAGATGCGAGCGTCATGCACGTTTCCCAACCATCCCACATTGATGTCGGTGAAACGTCCCTGTGATCCACCAGTGCTTGCAGCACCACTGAGAAGTACCCCATGTGGTTTATGTACTGGCTGGCAAGGTGGTCAGGTGCCAAGATAGGGATGTGTGTTCCGTCTATCACTCCATGAAAGTGAGGGAATCCCGTTGCAGCAAAGCCATCCACTATGACCTGCACATTTCCCAGAGTCACTACCCTTGTTAGCAGAAGGTCACTGATTGCCCTGGCTGCTTGGATCACAGCAGCCCCCATGCAGATTTGCCCACTCCAAATTGATTCCCGACTGACTGGTAGCAGTCAGTTGCAAGGCGTTGCAAGCTTCCACAGGGCTATCGCCACTCACTTCTCAACTGTCAGGGCAGGTCTCATCTTGGTATTCCTACGCTTTAGGGTAGGGGAAAGCAACTCACAAAGTTCCATGAAAGTAGCGTTATGCATGCGAAAGTTTCGCAGCCACTGGGAACCATCCCATATCTGCAACACTGCCACCATGATGTCCCAATTGCCACATTCTGTGCTTTCAGGAATGTCTGTGTCCATGTCCTCCTCACAATTGTCCTCATGATGGCGGCTCCTAGCCAGGTTCTGCACATACTGCAGGATAATGCGCGAGGTGTTTACAATGCTCACAACAGCAGTGCTGAGCTGAGCAGGCTCCATGGTTGCCGTGACATGGCATCTGCACGGTTAACCCAGGAAAAAAGGCATGAAACGATTCTTTGCCTTTGCTTTCAAGGATGGAGGGAGGGAGAGAGTCACAGAGCCTGGGTCTACAGTTTCTAGCTTGTGCTACAGTACTAAAAATGTTTGGATTGAGGCTTGGATCTGAAGCCCAGGGAGGGAGGTTGGTTTCAGAACTCAAACTCCAGGCTGAATGTCGAGGTGGATATTTTTAGTGCCATAGAGTGAGCCAGACTCAGACTCCCTACTGCAGGATTTTTGGGTTTTTTTGCCATGTAGATATACCCTAAGAGAACAGGTTTTATTTGAAAAAATTAGGGCTGTCAAGTGATTAAAAAAAATTAATCACAATTAATCATACGATTAAAAAAATTAATCACACTGTTAAACAATAATAGAATACCATTTATTTAAATAGTTTTGGATATTTTCTACATTTTCAAATATATTGATTTCCATTACAACACAGAACACAAAGTGTACAGTGCTCACTTTATATTTATTTTTTATTACTATTTCTTTTTTTACAGTGCAAATATTTTTATTTTTCAGTTCACCTTATAAAAGTACTGTAGTGCAATCTCTTTATCATGAAAGTTGCACTTACAGATGTAGAATTATGTACAAAAAACCCACTACATTCAAAAATAAAAATGTAAAATGTAAAGGCCTACAAGCCCACTCAGTCCTACTTCTTGTTCAGCCAATCACTCAGACAAACAAGTTTGTTTACACTTGCAGGAGATAATGATGCCTGTTTCTTGTTTACAATATCATCTGAAAGTGAGAACAGAGGTTCGCATGGCACTGTTTTAGCCGGCGTTGCAAGATATTTATGTGCCAGACGTGCTAAAGATTCATATTTCCCTTCCTGCTTCAACCACCATTCCAGAGGACATGCGTCCATGCTGATAACGGGTTCTACTTGATAACCATCCAAAGCAGTGCAGACTGACGCGTGTTCATTTTCATCAGCTGAGTCAGATGCCACGAGCAGAAGGTTGATTTTCTTTTTTGGAGGTTCAGGTTCTGTAGTTTCTGCATCAGAGTGTTGCTCTTTTAAGACTTCTGAAAGCATGCTCCACACCTCGTCCATCTCAGATTTTGGAAGGCACTTCAGATTCTTAAACCTTGGGTCGAGTTATGTAGCTATCTTTGAAAATCTCACATTGGTACCTTCTTTGCGTTTTGTTAAATCTGCAGTGAAAGTGTTTTTAAAACAAACAACATGTGCTGGGTCATCATTTGAGACTGCTAGAATATGAACTATATGGGAGAATGCGGGTAAAACAGAGTAGAAGATGTACAAATCTCCCTCAAGGAGTTCAGCCAAAATTTAATTAATGCATTCTTTTTTTAACAAGCATCATCAGCCTGGAAACATGTCCTCTGGAATGGTGGCCAAAGCATGAATGGGCATACAAATGTTTAGCATATCTGGCACATAAATATTACCTTGCAATGCTGGCTACAAAAGTCCCATGCGAATGTCTGTTTTCAGTTTCAAGTGACATTGTAAATAAGAAGCAGGCAGCATTTTCTCCTGTAAATGTAAACAAGCTTGTTTGTCTTAGGGATTGGTTGAATGAGAAGTAGGACAGAGTGGACTTGTAGGCTCTAAAGTTTTACATTGTTTTGTTTTTGAGTGCAGTTATTGTAACAAAAAAAAAAATCTACATTTACAAGTTGAACTTTCACCATAAAGAGATTGATCTACAGTACTTGTATGAGGTGAATTGAAAAATAATATTTCTTTAGTTTGCCATTTTTACAGTGCAAATATTTGTAATCAAAAATATCAATGTTAAGTGAGTACTGTCTATTTTGTATACTGTGTTGCAATTGAAATCAATATATTTGAAAATGTAGAAAAACATCCAAAAATATTTAGTACATTTCAATTGGTATTCTATTAAAAGTGCAATTAAAACTGTAATTAATCTTAATTGTTTTAATTGTGATTAATTTTTTTGATTTAATCACGTGAGTTAACTGTGATTAATCGACAGCCCTAGAAAAAATATTAATTCAATAGCGTACTTTATTGCTTTTCTTTACTAGCCCCCTCCTGCTAATTCAACAAGATTGGGCAGCCATGTTTATAGAGAAATGGGATCTTTGGGACGAGGTCACTATTGTGATAAATAAAATTAAATTATATAAACTCAAATCAGTTTATGTAATTTCCCATTGGATAAAGTCAGCATCAATATCCAGGAAAGAAATGCATGAAGTCATTGAAAAATGAGCAATTGTTACTTGTATTCTTTGAATTAAAACCCCTCAGCTTTCTTCGTTTACCCTTGAAAATATCCCCTCCCAATTCCTCCACTGCTACAATCTTAGCTTTGTATCTTTGCAATCATCACTTCTTGTTTTCTGATCAGACACATTGTCTCAAGCAAAATGCACATTTATATTTAACAATTTTCCCCCTAAGACGATTCACCTGTTAAACATTTCCTGAAAGTTTACAAGCTAGTTGCAGTCTCAGTTTACTATACCTGACGCTTCCAGGAATCAGACATGGGTGCACATCCTTTCTCTAAATGACAGAAGGAATTCCAGTAGAACTCAGGAGATATTGCCAACCAGATACTTACAGTAAAGATAGTTTTGGGTAGGATTGATCAATGGTAAGAGCTGAAGGGTCACTGAAGACTCTCAGCATTTTAATAGCTGTTCTTTGGTAATAGCTAGGACACCATGTACTCTGCAGCACAACGGGACTAAATTCTGTCAGTGTTAATTTACTAAATCCTTCATTCCCACCTCCCACTCACTCCTATGCAAACACAACCGTGATTCATAGTGGAAGAAATTCACTTCAATGTACAAAGCTTCAATTATGGGTTTTCTAATATGATTTCTGAAGATGTTTTCTTCTTCATTGTGTTCACCAGGCAGCCTGACTTCATTCCTCAGGCCTCACTTCCTGCAGTGTTGTCCAGGCAGCCAGCTCAGAACTGCTACTCTCCACGTCCCAGAGAAGGGGTAGTTTGCAGCTTGCTTCAGGGGTTCATTTCTCCACTTACCTGTCAGGAAAGCTCACCAGCCAATACTTTTGGCTTATCCCATTCCCACCCCATCTGCAAGCTGGACTCCAGCACTAGCTTACCGGCCCACTCCTCTATGGAACACAGGAGGGAGCCTGAACTGTAAGCCAAGTAACAAACCTTTGTGGGAAAACTAGCAGCCAGGAGGCAGCTGCAGGCAGTTCCAAGGGAGGAGTGGAGGGGGTGGGGGGACAGAAAATAAAACGTTGAGCATCTGGCTGCAACAAAATACCAACTCTCTCTCTCTCACACACACACACACGTGCGCTAGAATTCCATAGTGCCCTAAATTACAGGAATGACAGTTCATGTTAGAAATATGGTTTCAAGCAGTCAGCAAACTCAGCCAAACATCACTGTATGAGTTTGTGCTCAGTTCACCTTTGCAAGATGATGCCTGCAACCATAAGGGCTAGAAACATAATTTAAATAAATAAAAGATTCTGACAACTCTGCAGTCCAGGAATCATGGACTACCTAAGCTACTGGTGATAAAAGAGCACTGCAAAAAAAAACTACTAAAATTAACTATTGCAGATTTATTTTGTACAAACATGATACATATTGACATCTATTTACAATGAATTTCAGCTGTTTCAATTTATAAAATAAAGGTTCTACTATTCTGTTTAGACAGCACAGACAAAAACTAGGCTTCAAATAAAGTGTATTTGGAAAATAATTATAACGAACAGCAGTTATGGCAAAAATTAATTAAATGCCTCTAATACTACTACACTGCCCTATTTCAAGAGATAGAACGTAAGCTTATTCAGGAACCATCCCCCCAGTATTCTTTAAGGGGTCATTAAAAACTTACTCAGATGCTAACAGTTCAGTAATCCTTGCCTAACAAGTGTTTTGTAATGATTTTTAAAGTAAGTTTTTAACTTAAAGTTTTCTTAGACTGCCTAAAGACCTCTACTTGCCCAGAAATAATGTTAGAAAATAAAATAGTCAATGCCAGTGTTCATCATGCATTGTACTAACCAATCTTATCTATTATCTTAGGTCTCTTACGTAGAGATAGCCAGTTTTTAAAAAGAAAAGGAGTACTTGTGGCACCTTAGAGACTAACCAATTTATTTGAGCATAAGCTTTCGTGAATTACAGCTCACTTCATGCTGGTTTTGCAACCCTTGCTTAATGAATTGATTGGTGTACAATAATCAAATGAAAAGTGAATGTGGCATCTTTGATGGAACTGAATTAAAGATATGCTAGATCAACACTTTACTGTGGATCCTAGAACATGTAATACTTCAGGAAACAGGTTAAAGATTTTTTTAAAGGAATATCCTAACCTGTGTTATTAGTATTGAAAAGATTATCCTAATCTGTTACTAATTGTTCCAATTATTAAAACTGAAATAAAAATACATTAACCATTTATGCCACTTTTATTGTTCTGTTTAGCTTGGTCAATGAAAAGAAGATATTCAATTTAACTTTTTGATTGTCTACAAGACTAACACAAAAATGGACAGTTTGGTAGCTAACATTGCATAGAAATGTAAACAAAAAACGTTTCACTGACGTTGTTAAAAATTAATGAGATACTACCTAATAATGACAGGTTTCAGAGTGGTAGCTGTGTTAGTCTGGATCAGCAAAAAAACCGAGGAGTACTTGTGGCCTTAGAGACTATTGAGTGAGGTTCCTTCAAGCTCCCTGGTCACTCAATTTCAGACCTAAAAGTTGCAATTCTCCAACAAAAAAAACTTCAAAAACAGACTCCAACAAGAAACTGCAGAATTGGAATTAATTTGCAAACTGGACACCATTAAATTAGGCTTGAATAAAGACTGGGAGTGGATGGGTCATTACTCAAAGTAAAAACTATTTCCCCATGATAATTTTCCACCCTCTACTGTTACTCACACCTTCTTGTCAACTGTTTGAAATGGGCCATCCTGATTATCACTACAAAAGTTTTTTTTTCTCCTGCTGACAATAGCCCACCTTAATTAATTGGTCTCATTACAGTTGGTATAGCAACACCCATTTTTTCATGTTCTCTCTGTATATATATCTTCCTACTGTATTTTCCACAGCATGCATCCGATGAAGTGGGTTTTAGCCCACGAAAGCTTATGCCCAAATAAATTGGTTAGTCTCGAAGGCGCCACAAGTACTCCTTGTTTTTTTACCTAATAATGGAAGTTTTCCTAAAAGCATCTTTTAAAAATAATAATGATGAGCATGAACTACCATGAAGCTAGGGATAGTTTAAGTTGGAAGAAAACAGGGTAGTGTAACTTGGAAAAATAATATGATTGGCTGAGAACTCTTATCAAATTGCTCCTGTTGAACATCTCAGAAGTTGTCTTTGCACATGACATAAAGCACAAATATGTTGGGAAAGATAGAAATGACTATCAAGTTAGTGTTTACAATGTCAAAATCCCATCTATTTCATTTCATAACCAGATAGCTTCATTTGTACAATTGTTTTTAGGGCTCTATTTAAATAAATAGATGTGGATCTCAGAAATGCTCTGGATTCAATCAGCTGCTTCAGCAAGAAGTCAACTGGCTCATAGAAGACATTTTAAAACAAATCTCACTCTGCACCATCATTCAGGGATATGTAGTGCATCAGGAGATGGAGCTCATTTTCTGTAGCCAGCCATAAAACCTCATCAGGCCAAACGTACGTCCCCCTTCCCCATCTGAGGGCTGTGCATTAACTTTTTATCAAGCTACTTTCACAGGGGCTGGAACTAGAGTGCAGCAGCACCCCCTGCTTCGAAGTGGTTTCCATCATACACAGGATTTAGTTCTGCTCAATGCCAGTCAGCATCCCTACTATAAAAATTGTTCCAGCACCACTGGCTACCTCTATTTTGCAGAGGGGAAGTGATACCAAAATGAAACTAAACTAACAATTGCCTCCTGGAATGGATTTATTTTTGTGTGCAGCAGATCTCTTCTTTTTAGTGGTTGTCCTTATAGAAAGCTTTAACTATCTCCCTTGCTGTGACATCAACCAGAACAGCCACACCACCTACGTATGTTAACCTGTGTAAGGCTAGCCGTGCTAGTCTGTATCAGCAAAAACAAGAAGTCCTTGTGGCACCTTAGAGACTAACACTGATTTGGGCATAAGCTTTCGTGGGCTAGAACCCACCTGATCGGATGCATGGAGTGAAAATACAGGAGCAGGTATAAATACATGAAAGGATGGGGGTTGCTTTACCAAGTGTGAGGTCAGTCTAACGAGATAAATCAATTAACAGCAGGATACCAAGGGAGGAAAAATAACTTTTGAAGGGGTAAGAGAATGGCTCATTACAGACAGTTCACAAAAAGGTGTAACAGTAGGGGGAAATTAGTATTGGGAAGTTAAGTTCAGGTTTTGTAATGACCCATCCACTCCCAGTCTCTACTCAGGCCTAATCTGATGGTATCCAGTTTGCAAATTAATTCCAGTTCTGCAGCATCACATTGGAGTCTGTTTTTGAAGTTTTTTTGTTGAAGAATTGCCACTTTTAGGTCTGTTATTGAGTGACCAGATAGATTGAAGTGTTCTCCTACTGGTTTTTGAATGATATGATTCCTGATGTCAGATTTGTATCCATTTATTCTTTTGCGTAGAGACTGTCTGGTTTGGCTAATGTACATGGCAGAGGGGCATTGCTGGCACATGATGGCAATGGGCCACTCTGTTACCCCTTCAAAAGTTATTTTTCCTCCCTTGGTATCCTGCTGTTAATTGATTTATCTCGTTAGACTGACCTCACAGTTGGTAAAGCAACCCCCATCCTTTCATGTATTTATACCTGCTCCTGTATTTTCACTCCATGCATCCGATCAAGTGGGTTCTAGCCCACGAAAGCTTATGCCCAAATCAATTTGTTAGTCTCCAAGGTACCACAAGGACTCCTCGTTTTTGCTGAGTAAAACTGTGATGCTAAAGTTACAGCATTTAGGAAACTACTTGCAAGAGACATAACTTACTTAGCCTTCAGCTGGCACCTGCATTGCTGAACAACTACCAAGTATAAAGCCCCTATGTATGACAAGAGAAGAAAATGTAATACGTAAAGCATATTTTAGTTCTCATTTAAAAAAAACTTAAAAATTGTTCAAATAAAGGCCTTAATCCCCTTGAACTTCAAAGTTAATTGAAGCAGGTCCTCGATTGCACATGAAAGGGGTCAGACTGAAGAGTTTAATAATTTAAGGCTCTAATTCAGCAAGGTACACAAGCACATGCTTAATGTTAAGAACTTGAGTCTATTGAAGTCAGTGGGATTACTCATGCTTAAAGTTAGGCAAGTGCTTATGTACCTTGTTGAATTGGTACCTGAAACCCTCTATCACCAGAACAAGGGTTGTGACAAGGCAAGCTTCCTCACACTGCCCAATTAATATGTCTTGAGAGACCGCTTCTAAGGAGCGAGAGAATATTTTAGCTTCCATGTTCATCTTTGACCCTTCTGTCAAGGTAACTGGGTGTTCATTCTAGTTGTATTTTTCGTAAGGTTAGCCCATGCACAGAACTAGTGCAAGATTACCAAAAAATCATAGGCTGTATTTACACTAGGGAATCTTTGAGGGTGGGAGGTGTGTATGTGTGTAAATCCCACAAGTGCTACCATCAGTTCATCTGCACCCAGCAGGAGCTGTAGTGTAGGCAAGGCTTTCGAGGCTTCCAGTATTTTTACCATTATGTCAGTCAAACCCTGGTTAAGACCCTGATTCAGCAAGATACATAGGCATGTGCCTAACTTCAAGCATCTGATTAGTCCCATTGACGTCAGTGGGGTAGCTTACATTCTTGAAATTAGGCATATCTTGAAGCACTTTGTTGCACTAAGCAGGGGTCGGCAAACTTTGTGGCCTCAGGGCAATATCTGGGTTTGGAAATTGTATGGCGGGCCGTGAATGCTCATGAAGTTGGGGTTGGGGTGCAGGAGGGGGTGAGGGTGCTCTGGCTGGGGGTGTGGGCTCTGGGGCTGGGCCAGAAATGAGGAATTCAGGGTGTGGGAAGGGGCTCAGGGGTGATGATGAGGGGCTTGGGGTACAGGAAGGTGCTCCAAGCTGAGATCGAGGGGTTCGGAGGGCAGGAGGGGGATCAGGGCTAGGGCAGGGGTGCAGGAGGGGCTCAGGCTCTCGGTGGCGCTTACCTCTAGCAGCTCCCAGAAGCAGTGTAATGTCTCCCCCCCTCCCACCCTGGCTGCAGCGCTTGGGGTGGGGGCAGCACGCGGAGGCCCCTGGCAGCCCCTAAACATAGCAGCCAGAAGGGGGACATACCATAGTTTGCCCACCCCCGAACTAGAGTCTTAACACCATGATAAAAACACTAGAAGCCTCCAGAGTAGGGGAACCAGTGATAAGTCCGGGGAAAGAGTCTCTTTCCTAAAATTCCCTTGTGTAGGTAAGGCCATAGTTAGTATCAACTCGCAAATCACTATTAACATAGTCTTGAACCATTTTGACCTGTAGGTGAACAGCTGTTAATCCTATTACCAAGTTTACCTACCGTAACAATTAACTGGCCGACTACATGTACATCCTATTTTATATATAAACACTGTTACCCTGGCCTATTCATGTTTTGTCAGTGCTTGTTCCATTTATTCTATACAGTGATATAACATGATTTTTCAAAAGTTCAATAATAGAATAAATACACCAAAATCATCAATGTGTTTCCTAATGAGGTCTACTGACAAATTTCTAAAAACAGCAGAAAGATTTTGTTTTAAAGCGTCAAGTAAAACATCAAATAATGTAAGCAAAATGTACTGGAATGAATGGCACACATTTTCTATGCCATTGTCACGAAGAACATTGTGCTTTCTTGGTAGGGCAATTCCAATTCAAACATTTATTTTAAAATGTACAATACTGTAAGATTTTTCAACATACTTATTTAGCCTTAAACTATTAGAACTGTAATTTATCCATGTTTCATACTGTATGGGGAACTCTCATTGGTATCAAAGGGATTTTTAAACAAAGACGATGATCGGATATTTGATTTTTTTCCTGCATGCCAAACAATTTTTGCCTGTGCTTTATATTACTACTAGCAATTTAAAAGAATAATCTGCCTCTTCATTTTTTTTGTTAAGATAGTATATTTAAATATATCTTTGGCATTGATAATTTGAGGACAGCTGTAGAGCATAATCTCAGCAACTGCAGAATATGAAAAAGAAAAAAATATTTTTCCTGTTTTTCCTTTCAGCTTGCTTTAATAACGGATCCATATTGCATTAGAAATATGTTTGCCTTTGTGTTGTGGAAGCTTAAATAACAAGTAGCAGCGCTAATTCTAGGGCTTCTGTGATTCAAAAGCTGGCTGTGTTTTTTAATTGAATTAGTCCACAAAACTTGACCTATTGTATCAAGAGGAGCAGCAGCCTGTCAGTCATCTGCTCAAAGGAGTTTTAACATAGCTGACCACGTGTCCCCAAGTTTTGTTGAAATATGTAGTTCTTTGAACTGTTCTTTTTAAATTGCAAAATGATCATCAGCAACTCAAGAACTGTACAAATTGTAATGCTGCAATAAAGCGTGTGTGTTTTCTGACAAAGCCGTCTGCTATTCTAAAGACAAGGGCACTTTAGAATTCAATGCGAACCTTAGAAATGATTCTGACCATTAAGTAAACATTGGAATTTAATAAATAACACATTTTGTATGAAAAAAACAACAAATACACAAATGTCTTTAAAAAAATATTACCTTACACCTAAAAAAAAAAAGGCAACAACTCCTAATTCTCATAAATATACAAATTGTGTTTAGGTTGAAGCTGGTAGAGTCCATTTTTAAACAAAATTGCTGTACTCCATTTCTTGTCATCCTTTGATGAAATTTTGCTCTTTTAGGCTCAGAGATGGTGCTGAGGCAGCTATAATATGGTGCCTTCTTGAAAAGCTTCTATCCACCTGTTGGAAAGAGAAATAATGTTAGATTTCGCTTGATCTTGCGTATTTTCAAAACCTACCTTATTTAAATTTTTATCAATACATTTTCAAATATGCAACAGTTCAAAATTTCACTCATCCATTAAAAAGCATGTAGTTCATCACTATTAAATGGCCTTAAATCCTGCATTCGGTTTAGATAAACAACAGATATGGCAATGTAGCGCATTATGGAAATTCTTTCAAACTGTACTCTCATAGGGGTAAAGACTCTTCATCTGTATTTGGGAAGCACCTATCAGGAAATTAAGCTGTGAAGCCCTAGCAAGGCCCTATTGAGCATGTGTGAGCTGTGATTTTTCAGGGGCTTATAATTTGGTCAGTTTTTGGTCTCTCTTCACAGAGATGGTAAAAGGCACATCCCTGACACAAAGGCCACCTCCCCCTGCAAACCGCAAGGTAGAGATGCTAGAACTTCTCAGATGTCACCAGAATTAACATGGGCAAAACAATGTATTTTACTCTAGCTTTATTCTCAGAAACAGCTGAGCCTGTTTTGGCTGAAATTTTCTCAGGAAAATTCAGCCTGAGGCAGACACCCTGCATGGAAAAGTTCAGACAAACCGGATAAAGTTTGGTAAAGTTACAAGCGACTGAAAACAGGATCTTATATTAGCAAATGTTGGACAACCTTAATAATATCTGCGACCCCACTGACAAAGTGTCTCATCTCCTGCACATAGCACTAGTAGGTTGTCATCTTCTATCAGTTACTCTGATAGTTGGTTCCAACTCTGCTGATGACCCGCCTGGGTGTCAGTATGCTGTCATATGACACAGTTTGATTTTTCAGTTTTTTAGAATTCTAGGAAATGACACCCACAGCTACATTAGAAGATTATTAAGATTGCAGTCAAGCCCTCAAAAATTAAGAAAAGTCAGAATGATGGTTGCCTCTGCAACCTTAATTTGGCCTCCTTATGTTTATGCATTACAATAGTCTTTAGTTACACGTTCACATATTATTTTTCCCACAGCACCCTTGATTCACTCAGTTCATAGGATGGACCTGCTCTGGAGATGAATTAAAGTTGTGCAGTGAAGGAGACTGTTGCGTCATTTGTTGCAGAAGTGGGAAAGAAAGAGTGTAGTTAAAGAAGCAGGAAAAGGATGTTTTCATAGTCAAGACAGCTGAACGCTTCTCTGGGGAACTGGATTCTACCCCTGTGTCTGCCACAGAGATCCTTTGTGATGCTAGGCAAGTCACTTAAACCAAACTTTTCATAGGTTGTCACTACTTGTGCGTTCCTCATTTCCTGGATACCTGACTTGAGTCCTTGGGGTCCAATTTGCAGAAGTGCTAAGCACTTATAGCTGCAATTGAAGTCAATGGGAGCTGTGCTTATAACATATAAAGTGCTACATAATGCGAAGTCCTCCAAAAAATCAGGTCCTAGGCATCTCAAATTGGGCATCCAAAATTAGTGAAAACTTCTGACCTTAATCTCTCTAGGCCTCAGCTCCTTATCTGTAAAATAACCCACCCACCCCCATACACACACACCCCTCACAGGGAAGCTGTGAAAATAAAGTAATGTTTGTGAAGTGATCGCATACTGTAGTGATGAGTGCGATAGAAAAGCTCATAAGGAAATTAATAAGGGTCTTGAAAAAAGGGTTTGAATATTGTGCATTAAACAAGGACTCGGACCATTCTGAACGAGGAGAAAACAAAATATTGAACAGCTGCTCATTAACTGGACATCCATTCTATGAATGGATCATGTGGGGAAAAAATGTGATTGTGTAACTAAAAACTATCATAATGCATACACACATGGAGCCCACAATTAATGTTCCAGAGGCAACCATAATTCTGGCTTTTCTTTACTTTTGAGGGCTTGACTTTGTAACCTTAACAATGTTCTTTTAATGTAGGTTTTTAGTCCATTTTATATATATTTATACTAGGGCTGTCGATTAATCACAGTTAAGTCGCGCCATTAACAAAAAAATTAATCACAGTTTTAATTACACTGTTAAATAGAATACCAATTGAAATTTTATTAAATATTTTTGGTTGTTTTTCTACATTTTCAAATATATTGATTTCAATTACAACACAGAATACAAAGTGTACAGTGCTCACTTTATATTTTTATTGCAAATATTTGCACTGTAAAAATGACAAAAGAAAAAGTATATTTCAATTCACCTCATACAAGTACTGTAGTTCAATCTCTTTATTGTGAAAGTGTAACTTACAACTGTAGATTTTTTTGTTACATAATTGCACTCCCTAACAAAACAATGTAAAACTTTAGCGCCTTCAAGTCCACTCAGTCCTACTTCTTGTTCAGCCAATCGCTAAGAGAAATAAGTTTGTTTACATTTACGGGATATAATGCTGCCTGCTTCTTATTTACCATGTCACCTGAAAGCGAGAACAGGCGTTCACATGGTACTTTTGTAGCATTGCAAGGTATTTACGTGCCAGATATGCTAAACATTCATATGTCTCTTTATGCTTCAACCACCATTCCAAAGGACATACTTCCATCCTGATGATGCTTGTTAAAAAAAAAAAAGCGTTAATTAAATTTGTGACTGAACTCCTTGGAGGAGAATTGTATGTCTCCTACTCCATGGTTTTACCTGCATTCTGCTATATATTTTGTGTTATGGTAGTCTCGGATGATGACCCAGCATATGTTGTTTGATTGAAGAACACTTTCACTGCAGATTTGATAAAACACAAAGAAGATACCAATGTGAGATTTCTAAAGATACCTACAGCACTCAACCCAAGATTTAAGAATCTGAAGTGTATTCCAAAATCTGAGAGCGACAAGGTGTGAAGCATGCTTTCAGAAGTCTTAAAAAAGAAACACTCTGATGCAGAAACTACAGAACCTGAACCACCAAAAAAGAAAATCAACCTTCTGTTGGTGGCATCTGATTCAGATGATGAAAATGAACATGCATCAGTCTGCCCTGATTTGGATTGTTATCAAGCAGAATCCATCATCAGCATGGATGCATGTCCTCTGGAATGGTGGCTGAAGCATGAAGGGACATATGAATCTTTAGTGCATCTGGCACATAAATATCTTGCGACGAAGGCTACAACAATGCCATGAAAACGCCTGTTCTCACTTTCAGGTGACATTGTAAACAAGAAGCGGGCAGCATTATTTCCTGCAAATGTAAACCAACTTGTCTGTCTGAGTGATTGGCTGAACAAGAAGTAGGTCTGAGTGGACTTGGAGGCCTTAAAGTTTTACATTGTTTTATTTTTGAATGCAGTTATTTTTTTGTACGTAATTCTACATTTCATAGAATCATAGAATATCAGGGTTGGAAGGGACCTCAGGAGGTCATCTAGTCCAACCCCCTGCTCAAAGCAGGACCAATCCCCAATTAAATCATCCCAGCCAGAGCTTTGTCAAGCCTGAACTTAAAAACTACTAAGGAAGGAGATTCTACCACCTCCCTAGGTAACGCATTCCAGTGTTTCACCACCCTCCTAGTGAAAAAGTTTTTCCTAATATCCAACCTAAACATCCCCCACTGCAAACTGAGACCATTACTCCTTGTCCTGTCCTCTTCTACCACTGAGAATAGTCTAGAACCATCCTCTCTGGAACCACCTCTCAGGTAGTTGAAAGCAGCTATCAAATCCCCCCTCATTCTTCTCTTCCGCAGACTAAACAATCCCAGTTCCCTCAGCCTCTCCTCATAAGTCATGTGTTCCAGACCCCTAATCATTTTTGTTGCCCTTCGCTGGACTCTCTCCAATTTATCCACATCCTTCTTGTAGTGTGGGGCCCAAAACTGGACACAGTACTCCAGATGAGGCCTCACCAATGTCGAATAGAGGGGGACGATCACGTCCCTCGATCTGCTCGCTATGCCCCTACTTATACATCCCAAAATGCCATTGGCTTTCTTGGCAACAAGGGCACACTGCTGACTCATATCCAGCTTCTCGTCCACTGTCACCCCTAGGTTCTTTTCCGCAGAACTGCTGCCTAGCCATTCGGTCCCTAGTCTGTAGCTGTGCATTGGGTTCTTCTGTCCTAAATGCAGGACCCTGCACTTATCCTTATTGAACCTCATCAGATTTCTTTTGGCCCAATCCTCCAATTTGTCTAGGTCCCTCTGTATCCTATCCCAGCCCTCCAGCATATCTACCACTCCTCCCAGTTTCGTATCATCCGCAAATTTGCTGAGAGTGCAACCCACACCATCCTCCAGATCATTTTTGAAGATATTGAACAAAACCGGCCCCAGGACCGACCCCTGGGGCACTCCACTTGACACCGGCTGCCAACTAGACATGGAGCCATTGATCACTACCCGTTGAGCCCGACAATCTAGCCAACTTTCTACCCACCTTATAGTGCATTCATCCAGCACATACTTCTTTAACTTGCTGACAATACTGTGGGAGACCGTGTCAAAAGCTTTGCTAAAGTCAAGAAACAATACATCCACTGCTTTCCCTTCATCCACAGAACCAGTAATCTCATCATAGAAGGCGATTAGATTAGTCAGGCATGACCTTCCCTTGGTGAATCCATGCTGACTGTTCCTGATCACTTTCCTCTCATGTAAGTGCTTCAGGATTGATTCTTTGAGGACCTGCTCCATGATTTTTCCAGGGACTGAGGTGAGGCTGACTGACCTGTAGTTCCCAGGATCCTCCTTCTTCCCTTTTTTAAAGATTGGCACTACATTAGCCTTTTTCCAGTCATCCGAGACTTCCCCCGTTCACCACGAGTTTTCAAAGATAATGGCCAATGGCTCTGCAATCACAGCCGCCAATTCCTTTAGCACTCTCGGATGCAACTCGTCCGGCCCCTTGGACTTGTGCACGTCCAGCTTTTCTAAATAGTCCCTAACCACCTCTTTCTCCACAGAGGGCTGGCCATCTATTCCCCATGTTGTGATGCCCAGCACAGCAGTCTGGGAGCTGACCTTGTTAGTGAAGACAGAGGCAAAAAAAGCATTGAGTACATTAGCTTTTTCCACATCCTCTGTCACTAGGTTGCCTCCCTCATTCATTAAGGGGCCCACGCTTTCCTTGGCTTTCTTCTTGTTGCCAACATACCTGAAGAAACCCTTCTTGTTACTCTTGACATCTCTCGCTAGCTGCAGTTCCAGGTGCGATTTGGCCCTCCTGATTTCATTCCTACATGCCCGAGCAATATTTTTATTCTCTTCCCTGGTCATATGTCCAACCTTCCACTTCTTGTAAGCTTCTTTTTAATGTTTAAGATCCGCTAGGATTTCACCGTTAAGCCAAGCTGGTCGCCTGCCATATTTACTATTCTTTCGACACATCGGGATGGTTTGTCCCTGTAACCTCAACAGAGATTCCTTGAAATACAGCCAGCTCTCCTGGACTCCTTTCCCCTTCATGTTAGTCCCCCAGGGGATCCTACCCATCCGTTCCCTGAGGGAGTCGAAGTCTGCTTTCCTGAAGTCCAGGGTCCGTATCCTGCTGCTTACCTTTCTTCCCTGTGTCAGGATCCTGAACTCAACCAACTCATGGTCACTGCCTCCCAGATTCCCATCCACTTTTGCTTCCCCCACCAATTCTTCCCGGTTTGTGAGCAGCAGGTCAAGAAAAGCTCCCCCCTAGTTGGCTCCTCTAGCACTTGCACCAGGAAATTTCTAAGTTCAACTTTCACGATAAAGAGATTGCACTACAATACTTGTATTAGGTGAATTGAAAAATAGTATTTCTTTTTGTTTTTTTTTTACAGGGCAAATATTTGTAATAAAAAATAAAAGTTATTTTTTTAAATTGCTTGACAGCCCTAGTCTATACACCCACTCCTTGAGTTCAGACCTCTGCTCCTAGACTGTTCTCTGACATCAAACCATAAAGCTTAGTTTTTAGATAGTCCTAAGCTAGACGAGATGTCTGTCAGTCTTGGCAAGTCTTAAACTTTTCTCAAGACAAACAAAACTGTAGTTTTGTCAGTTGCCACATAGATATATAAGCTTTTTTGGGTTTCTTTCCATTTATCATCTGAATTGCTTTTTACTCTATTCTCTCCAATTTAACAATATATTCAAATAAAGATGACCAATGCAATTCAGAATAAATCATACCAAATAAATAAATACCTTGACAGTTAGAATAAGCACATTATAGAAATATCAGAGCTATTAATTTTCCTTTAAACAACTTTACATTGAGTCTTATATTAAAACTTTATAAAAAATAGTTACTAAAATTTAATGAACTTCATGTTATTTGTGAAGTGAATGAAAAAACTGTGTAATGTGTTATACAAATACCAGTGTTAGATGTTTCTTCATTAGGGGTTAAGAAGAATAAAATAAGAGAGTAGGCATTAAATGGGGAACACGAGCAAAAAGATTAATTTTTAATAATGTCAGAGGAGCATGTATTCCACAGGTTTGGTTTCGACAGACAAATCTCTATGGGATATTAAATATTTGGGGGAAACTTGCTTTGTAAGGTAATTAATACTAGGATCTCAGCATCAGTAAAAACAGACTTTTGCTGGTTACTAGTTTTCCATCCAGTTACAAAAAGCCATTATCTGAATAGGGAAGAAAGTAGTTATAAATTGTTTATAAGTACAAATAAAGGCATAGTGCAAATACAAGATGACATCTGTCTTAACTAATAAGGAGGGATTGATCAAACTGCATTTGCAAGGAAGAAAACATTCTCAGATTTTTGAAAAACAGTATTATGCATGTGCTCAGTTAGTTAATTGCTCTGGACATATTTTTGAAAAACAGTATTATGCATGTGCTCAGTTAGTTAATTGCTCTGGACATTTAAATTACAGTTTTGAAATATTCCTGTTTGTAGCATTTACAAACAACTTCAGGCTTAACTGCATGTTTAAAATATTCTATCGGAATATTTAGCGCTTAATGGCTACTCTGTTACAAGTAAAATTAATTCTGGGAAATTGTTGTGAAACCAGACAAAGCAACCAGCCAGATCTATTAGCAAGATACACTAGATGTATTTGCATAGTCACCTCCCATTTTGCTGCATGGGGGTAAATCCTAAAACTTAATCAAATAAGGACCACAAACAAAAGTCTCTATACAATTCCAGTGAATACAGGTAAATCATTCTGCTTCTACAATGAAAGAGCATACTAACAAAACTCAGTTTGCCATGCAAAAGATCGATAGGACTTATAAAACTAGCTGGGAAGAAAAGAAATAATTAAGATATAGACTTAGCTTAGTGTTAAAAATTTCCTGAATTAATACATTTTATCATTGAACTTTATTTTAAATAGATTTAGAGATGAAGGAATTAAATTAAAACAGCACAAAATGCCTCCTATTTTAATCCTTTGGAACTATGATGGTACGTAACTAAAGAGGAGTTCTTCCATAAAGGCTATACTTTCCCTTCCTCTTACCCTCACTCCTCAGCCCAGCATGTAGTCTGCTTATCTTTTTGAAGCCTTTTGATTGAAAGGTGACTGACTCCACTCACTTTTGATTGACAAAGATCTGACCGTAAATCTCCATGAAACCAATTATTTTATATGTAAATGTAACAACTGAAATTACATTATTGCAAGCCTTACAGATTTTTGATGTTTAACCAAGCATTTCTTAAAAACAAGTTGCACATTATAAGTGAGCTTTGTCACGTGCGCGCCGACAGAGTGAACATTAAAGAAATGACATATGAAACATTCCCTGGGGAAAAAGTGACAGGCAGGACTGAATTCAAATGGTTACTTACTTTTGAGCTGACTGAGGATCATCTGCTTTGAATATGTAAAATAAAGTGTTTTTGTGCAGTAAATGGAATATTTTAGACTCTGAGTTTTCATCCTTTACTTCAGAGACTGTGAATCCCAGTAGAGGCTGACTCTCCAGTGCTGCAACATCCTAATTTAAACACACAAGCACAAAATTAGCTCTTATAATATTACAGTCCTGATGTGATATTTTATAAATCTTTAAGCACCACACTATTGCATCCAGTTATTTTAAGTTTATAATAATTTACAGTTCATATTCCACAAAACCGTGTTTCTTGTCATTTCCTCATACATGATTTAATGAACAAGAGACAGCAAACCTCACAGATTTGGTTTCTCTCTAACTCCTTGTCACTTTCTTGGCATCTAGCACTGATCTCTTTGTCCTGCTACAGTCTCACCACCATACTTAACACTATCTGGAATGGAACAGCCTTCTTGTATCTCTTCATTCCATTTCAAATCTTGGTTTAAAGGTATCCTTTTCCCCTTCCCCATACTGCTCAACTCCATCCTCCCCTTAGGTACTCTCTCTAATTTAATAATTCTATAGAGCAGTTTAGAATAGATTTTGCATGACGAACGACAAAAAATAAAGTTGCATTGAACTACACTGCCAACAAGTAAGCTCCTACACTACATGCAAGTGAGATCACAGAAGAAGAAGTGTACCTAGACACTGATAAACATCCGGTGAACTCCCCAATTCATGGTTTCTAAGACAAAAAGGTGTGACATTTTAACCTATCAAAGTAAATCTAGAAAAAAGGACTTTTCAGAAGGGACATGATGAAAGTATATAAAATAATGAAGGGCCTAAACAAGGTAGATGGGAGCTCCCTGACTCAATGCAAGAACAGGGGGACATTCAATGAAATTAGAAGGGAGCAAATTCAAAACTGATAAAACTAAATACTTTTTCACAGAACACAGAATGTAAAATTCATTGCCACAGGATGTTTTTGAGGCCAAGAACTTAATAAAATTCACAAAGGGATTAGACATTCATATGGACTATAAGAATATCCAGTTATTATAATTAACAACAACAAAATTTTGGAAGGGATATTACTAGGGCTGTTGAATTAATCGCAGTTAACTCATGCAATTAACAAAAAAATGAATAGTGATTAATCACACTGTAAACCATAAAATATCAATTGAAATGTATTAAGTATTTTTGGATGTTTTTCTACATTTTCAAATATATTGATTTCAATTAAAACAAAATACAAAGTGTACAGTGCTCACTTTATATTATTTTTATTACAAATATTTGCACTGTAAAAATGATAAACAAAAGAAATAGTATTTTTCAAGTCATCTCATACAAATACTGTCGTGCAATCTCTTCATCATGAAAATGCAATTTACAAATGCAGGCTTTTTTGTTATGTAACTGCACTCAAAACCAAAACAGTGTAAAACTTCAGAGCCTACAAGTCCACTCAGTCCTACTTCTTGTTCAGCCAATTGCTAAGAGAAACAACAAGTTTGTTTATATTTACAGGAGGTAATGCTGCCCACATCTTAATTACATCTTAATTACAATGTCACCCAAAAGTGAGAACAGGCATTCACATGGCACTGTTGTAGTTGGCGTTGCAAGATATTTACATGCCAGATGCACTAAAGACTCATGTGTCCCTTCATGCTTCAGCCACCATTCCAGAGGACATGCTTCCATGCTGATGACGCTTGTTAAAAAAAACAATGCGTTAATTAAATTTGTGACTGAACTCCTTGGGGGAGAATTGTATGTCTCCTGCTCTGTTTTACCTGCATTCTGCCATATAGTTCATGTTCTAGCAGTCTCAGATGATGACCTAGCCCATGTTGTTCATTTTAAGAACACTTTTAATGCAAATTTGACACCAATGTGAAATTTCTAAAGATAGCAACAGCACTTGACCCCAGATTTAAGAATCTGAAGTGCCTTCCAAAATCTGAGAGGGATGAGGTGTGGAGCATGCTTTCAGAAGTCTTAAAAGAGCAACACTCTGATGGAGACTCAACAGAACGCAAACCACCAAAAAAGAAAATCAACCTTCTGCTGGGTGGCATCTGACTCAGATGATGAAAATGAACAGGCGTTGGTCCACACTGCTTAGGATCATTATCCATCAGAACCCATCATCAGCATGGAAGCATATTCCCTGGAATGGTGGTTGAAACAGGAAGGGACATATGAATCTTTAGTGCAACTGGCACATAAATATCTTGCGAAGCCAGCTACAACTGTGCCGTGCAAAGGCCTGTTCTCACTTTCAGGTGAAACTGTAAACAAGAAGCCGGCAGCATTATCTCCTGCAAATGTAAACGAACTTGTTTGTCTGAGCAATTGGTTGAACAAGAAGTAGGACTCTAAAGTTTTAGATTCTTTTATTTTGGAATGTAGGTTTTTTTTGTACATAATTCTACATTTGTAAGTTCAACTTTCATGATAAAGAGATTGCACTACAGGACTTGCATGAGGTGAACTGAAATATTATTTCAATCAAAAATACCTATAAAGTGAGCACTGTACACTTTGAATTCTGTGTTGTAATTGAATATATTTGAAAATGTAGAAAACATCCAAGAATATTTAAATAAATGGTATTCTATTATTAATTGCGCAATTAATTTTTTTTTACCGCGTGATTAATTTTCTTAATTGCGGGACAACCTTAGATATTACACCTCCACACCAATCTCTAACTATTGGGAGATTTGGGTGAGAGTTTGGAGTGGGTCTCATCCCCCATCTGTCTAATATGGGGTTCTTACACCTTTGTCTGAAGCATCTGGTGCTAGCCACTGCCAGAGACAGGATACTGGACTAAATGGATTTAGTCTGACTCTGTATGGCAATTCCTAAATTCCGACATTTGGATAGAAGAATATCTACATTTGAGAACACTTAACTACTCTTGAGGAAGGAAGGACTAGATTATAAACTTCAAAGTTCCCATTTGGATATGACCTTTCTGAAGATTATTATTTCCTTAGGTCTGAAATCAGTCTGGGGCTCTGCAGAGAATGTCAGCAAGTTCCAACAGGAAGACAAGCTGACAGAGAGAGGCTCTCTGTGCAAGAGTCTACAGGGAGTTAGTCCTACCAGGGTCTCCTCATGGAAGATGGTTAAAGGTGGTAAGCTAGATAGTCTTTTTTATTGTTTTTAAGGTCTGATTTTTCTGAAATGCTTCGTTCCAAATAAATGATACTTTGCTTTCAGGAGGCTGTTTGGTCACTGATTACCACTTTCATTGCCGCACAGAGTACAGGATTGCAGGGTCTCGGCGTAAATCAGACCTGCTCAGGCAAATTACAACTGGTACTAGAGGACTGTAACCCAGGGCCTGGCCTGAGAGTAGGAGAATTGTGTGATTCTATCCAGAACCAGGTGACAGCTAGGAGCCTGACACCTGGGAAGAGGTGCTCAGGAAGGGTCAGAGGTGCAATTTGCCTGGTAACTGTGATGGATGGCAACTGTGCTTTCTATAGTTTGCTCCATAACTGACTTATAAATAATTGCAAAAGGTTTAAAAAACCAAGGTTTTTAAAAAATTTTCAGCAAGGTATTTGGACAATATTGTAAAGAGGTAGTGTACATGACAGATACTTGACAAACACCCATCTTCCTTCGTCTGGGCTGAAATTTATGGAGCTCACATCCATGCTTCAATAAGATTAACACATTGCTGAGCAAAATGGAAATGGCATAAGTGTTGTCACATTTTCTCTTTTCTAGCTGGAGCACCAGGCATTAGGAGACTGTTGCAGAGTGGAGGAGGCAGGCTGAGAAGCCAGGTGTATTCAAGTCTGCTCTCTCCAAACATCCACAAGTACATCAGGTGGAAGCAACAAGCTGAGATGCTCCAGTGTGCTTGCATGCTGTTGGCATCTGCCATTATTCCAAACTGATGCAGCAAAACAGATAATATCTACTTGAAAAGGTCACTATTGTGACTCAGTTACCATGTTTTCAGAAAGGCGCATCATCTAGTTAACAGCTGAACACCTCACAGATTTTTCCATCTCTTTCAGGGAAGACTCAAAGTGCTATACTGCAGTGAGATAGACTAATTTATGGGTCTCATTACTGAGCATTCCTTTAAAATAGGAAAAAAAAATTCCATGCTTCCTTACCTCACTAGCAGCATACGTGTATAGCACCTTATTTTTTATGACAAACCACAGGTGTTTCCATGGTTTTTTGCAGCCCTTTGATCTATATAAATAGCCACTCATTGAGGAGTCTTCTGTATTTGCCGAAACCTGAAATAAAAACAAATGGAGGATGTGTGGGGGTACCTGGCTTTTTCAGCACACAGTTCTTCGTTGATATTTCTAAGATACTCCTATAACCCTAAATACTACTAGGTGCACCTAAACCTCTCTCTAAGCACCTAACCCTCAATTTCTCCCGAAAAGAAACTGATACAGGTTTTTATTCAGCGGAGACCATGACAATAAGTACAGCATAAACAAGGCAAAGGAAACCAATTATGCTCAGCCCTCCATCCCATGTTTTTTTTAGGTACTATATCAAGAGGACCAGCTGTTGCAATTGCTGAGATATGGATTGTGTCTTTTGGCGGCACAGGAATATAGTTCAAATATGCCATAAATAAGATTCAGCCCTTAACAGATTAACACTTTAGGCTATGCTGTACAGCCTTCAAGGAGAACAGCTGCACATTTTCCTCCGAGGCCTGGGAAATCTCTGGAACCAAGTTTACCAGATGTGAAGCCAGCTATAATTGAAAAGCTTGATTTGCTGCATACAAACTTCAACATCTGGGTCTTTTGAAAAATTAATTGGTAAGCCAGTAGAGCATATGTCCATAAAATATCATGAAAACAAAAAAAGATATATGATTTCAACTTACTTTAATTTAAATTTAAAGAGGAAGATATTCCAAAAAAAAAAAAATCAGTGAAAATGATCCCAAATTTACAATTTGTACTTGGAGAAAGTAGAATTAAAAAAAATAGAGCTGACTTGTGAAAGAGTTGGCAGATCTGTAAGAACCAATTAAACCATTGCTCGATCACCAGCACCTAGGAAATCATATCCCCAGGAAAACATCTATATTGGTAAATCTCCGAGCTCATAGGGATGAGGCAGATACAGGCCTGCCTGAAAAGCCACCCCCCTCCCCAAAACCATGATTCTGAGACAGATACTTTCCACTCTGTCACAGTTAAGCCTTTCACCCAAACTGTTCAGCATTTAACTGCTGAGTGCCAAATTATAAAAGAGAAATTAGAACAACTGTCCTTAAAACAGAACACCTGAAGAAAGAGGAACTTTCCTCTGTGTGCACAGATGAGTAATTGCTGTTTTCCTATTATTTCAGCTGCAATTTTTTGCTAGCTCTGCAATTTAAAAGAAATTATTTCAGAGAGTTTGGACTTTTGTAAGATAGTTGAGATAATGTTCGTGGACTGACCCAAGACCTCAACTGTCTTAAAATATTTGGACCTGCAGACTCTTTGGTTATATATTTTGAGATGCATGGACTTTGAGCCTGAAATTATTGGAATGGGAGTCTCTTTGTTTGCATTGAAGTGGTCTAATCCATCCCCAGTGAGTGATGCCAGAAGGGAAGTGCCCCATTCTGGTTTGCCAAGGGACTACTGATGAGGAGATCCAAGAGGGACCACCTTATGAAACTAAAAGCAAAGGAGAATCCATTGCTGCTGGTCATGGTTGCTGGCTATGCAATGCCATCCTGCTTGACAAAGAGGGTTATTGCTTCCCTCCACCACTCAGGCTGGCTGCCACAGGGTAACAGTCTAGCAACACCAAATATTTGACATTTACAAGCAAATACCTTCTAACCTGCTAGCCAGTTCATTGATATTAAATGACAGAACCAAGAAAACCACTGACTACTAATCTTTTCAACCACGTACTACTTTCCTGAGGCTGAATGAAATAATTACTCAGCCATCTTATGTAAGTATTGACCTTTTTGGTTTGGTCACTGCCCACTCACTTTCTAAAATATCACACACACACCTCCTATGCATTAGGAGTTGTATGCTTAAATCCTAAAATTGTTTTCACCTATACTCTTGTTAGCTAGTTAAATGTAACAATCTAGCACATCTTGATTTGTACTGCAATGTTCCATATAACTCAGTTTGGAGAGAGGGGGAAGAGAGATTGTTGCCTAACCACCTATAATTTGGGCAGACTACATTAGTTGGCATCAGAGCTATAGTCTCAACATTGACTTCAACCTGGCAGTAATTTGAACCTCCCTGTACCAGCCATTCAGGTGGAATATAAATATATCATTCAGAGCCAAGATTGATAATGCCATATTATTTTGGGGGCTGATAGCTAAGAAGACTGCTGCCTTA
The DNA here is from genome assembly GCF_965140285.1 of Lepidochelys kempii. Lineage (NCBI taxonomy): Eukaryota > Metazoa > Chordata > Testudines > Cheloniidae > Lepidochelys > Lepidochelys kempii. The sequence goes on along the minus strand of NC_136380.1, from coordinate 269,940,348 downwards.
AGAACTCCAAATCATCACACAAAGCTTATTAACAACTGCTATTTAATGTGATTTAATCAACCAGTTAATTAGTCTGATTCTATGATCTAACATTAACCCACTCTCTGATTAATGGATTCTCCTTTGCTTTTAGTTTCATAGATTAATCTGATTTGTTGGCATGCATTTTATTTTATGCTTTTCGCTTACTTTAGATAATGAAATATACAAAATTAGAAGATTGTGTGAATCAGACATTTTTCCCTCCAGACATTAGGATTGAGCAACTGAGGAGTCTGTGGGTAGGTAACAGATATGATTGTGTCCCACCTAGTGGTGGTTCATAAAACTGCCTTGACAGTTCTGATATCGTGACCTACAAAATTCCACTTTTTAGTTGCTGTTGCTTTTTACATACACGCACATGCACACAGTCTCCAGAGATTTTCATTTTATTTCCGATTTACATAAGATCTATAAGAAATCCCAGATGTGCAATAGATGTTTTTTTCATATGTTGCAACCAAGAATTGTTGTTCACTGCAAACAACAATGGCCATTATCCCACTGAAGAACACTTTGGCCCTCCTCACCCCTATTGAATAGTGGCTTATTTCACAAGTGGCCCCTTCATTTTTTAATAGGGCTACTTGAGGAACAGGACATGTACGCAGCACAAATTAGGATTTTAAAAAAATAGGAAAAGCACACCATCACATTATGCCACTGAAACTGTGGTGACTATAAGTAGACTGCACAAGGCATCACTGTACTTCCATCAGTGTGCAGTCAGCCTGCCCATGATACTAATACTAAACCTTATTGGGTGCTTAACAAGGCATATGAAATAACAGAATGCAGCCATGATACCACTATGGCACACATGCAAAGGTGGAATCCACTGGTCAGCCACTGGAGTACTAAGACACATACTGGCCCAAATGGAACTGCACTAGTTTACACAAGCAAAAAATTTGCCACACAGCATTTCAACATGCTTCTCAAGCTGTTGTCTTTCCCAAACTCTAAGATTTCTTGGTACAGCACAATCCCAATGAACAATTCACTCAGACAATACGAAATATATTCAGACATTCAGGAGTGTGGATAATTGGAACTCAACAGGTAGAAAGCCAATAAAACACAGGGACATGCTACCTAGTGGTTCTGAACATGGGGATAACACAACAGAAATTCCTATCAACTGATAAAACTGAGAAATGAAAACCCTGAGGAAGTTACATTCTTAACAATATTTCTTATTAAACAGCATGTTCATATTTCCACCATAAAACAGCCTGACATTAGATTGCGGATCTAATATTCAACATACCTATCCAGAAAACAGGTTGCGAAGTGGTGCAATTTTAAACTATGTTCTCAATTCGAACAATTATCTTTGCAAGTAAGATCTTTTTCTGGATGAACATTACATTACCAGTTCAAATATTTACAGCATTCACACACCATTCAAGGTCTGAGTAGTACTTTCGGTGACATTTTCTAGAAAGGAACATGTCTAAAGAAAAATTAACAGGCGCTAAGGAGGGCCCTAGCTGTCTGAGCCAAACCTCACGTGGAATGTTGACGCAGCAGAATGACGGGCAATATACTGAAAGTCTTGTGTAAAATTTCTTACAAGATGCTTACGAAGGGATACATCAAAACGTGAGCAACTCAAAGCTGCAGGCAGTGCTAAGAAGGCTTCCCACAGCAGGAAAAGGAATGAATATATATATATATATATTTCAAACTGCAATAAATTAGATTAACTACATTTTATGTTTTAGCAAGGAAATTTTTTCCAGCCCTTGCAGCGGTAGCTTGGTTTTTACAGCATGAAATCCATTACACCCTTTTGCTCTTTCCTAAAGGACAGGAAAAGATTCTCCCTCATAAGAGTGATCTAAAAATATCTTCACCTCAGTTTCTCTGAGAGGTACAGTGGTATTAAAAAAATTCAGAGCCCAATCCTGAATTTCTTGTGCACCAAAAACTTCCTTTGCATCCAAAGGGAATTTTGGGTGCATAAGGAACACAGGAACTGTTCCTAGGTCAGTCATTGCTACCCAGGAATCTATTCTATTTTCCTCAGGTTTTAAAATGATACCGCTGCCAGTGTGAATTTGAATGCATGTATCATATGGTGCTGTTTCCAGGTCACATGCACTCCCTCTTTAGGAGGGGAAATCCAAGACTGTGAGAGGGATTCTCACCCTTGGAAGACTGGGAGATGGTGTGACCAAATTTTGGGCATCCTTCAAACACAGAATATTGCACAGAACACTAAGGGTTTTAGTGGAATATAGGCAGCCTTTTTAGATGCCAATTAATATATTCTGTGTTGTTTGTGTTTCACTGATCTCTGTTGGAATGCATGACTGCCACCTTGAGACACTCACAGAAAACAAGTCGAGTATCTCGTGAAGCTAACGTCAATGAGCAAAGCTTTTAACAATGTAAATGCAGTGACTCCATAATGTCCATTTGAGCCCCTAAGAAAAACTGAAAATAAAATCATATTATTAGATGTAATCCATCAAATCTTCTTGTGTTTGCATGTCCCAGGAGGCCTACATGAGAACCAATACATAAAATAACATGCAAACACACCTTTGGATTCTAAATGATCCCTGCCATTGGCAGATGGAGTTAATCTACATATGTAAAACTCATGCTGCCGCTTGCCAGTGGTGCAGGACTGCTTTTATTTTTAGAAAAAAATTTTTCCTTTTGGTTGACCTCATAGAGCAAAGAATTTGCATATTGCCATCAGCCATGACTGAAATGAAGTTTTGTTTTTGTAGTTTACACCATCATGGTAGAAATTGTTAAAATGCCAAAAAGCCAACACTAGTAGCTAAGCGAAGAGAAACAAGGTGAACCATATATATTTCTATCACAGTTCTACTGACAAAGAACAAGGCTGTCTTACCCATTGTTAGCACACCCATAATAACAAACAATGCCACCACCTAGCTCTTATGTAGCACTTTTCCACAGTACATCATTTTAATAAATATACTAGAGCTTTTCACATTGCCTCCCCATTTTGTCTTCTGTATACTGCCCTGCACTTGCAGAGACCCAGCCTCCATTCTGATCCTAAAATACAGCTGCTAACTCACTCAACTCCATATAGTACTCATTACGGCTACAAAAATTACATGGACGATGCGCCTCCATCGAGGCTGGAAGGAAGACTTCTGTAATCACTGGAGGTTAGATATAGGCCTGTGCACCAGAATAAGAGGTCAGAACACTCCTAGGGCCTGGTCTACACTGGCGGGAGCGCGCAGGGTGCAGTATCGATCTAAGTTACGCAACTTCAGCTACGTGGTGTCTCACCTTGGTGGAGTACCGGAGTCGATGGGAGAGCGCTTGGTGGTTGATTTATTGAGTCTAGACTAAATCGACCCCTGCTGGATCGATCGCTGCCCGTCGATCCAGCAGGTAATGTGAGCTACCTGGACTTTGAGTCCATACACATACAATTAATAGGGTGTTCGCTTACTCCCATACCATCCCACCCTCCAGTGCAGGTGGGTGGGGAATGGGCTCCATCCCCTCCCCCCTTCCCTCTATGTACTGGCCAGGGCAGCTGAGTTGGTCTGTGGTGGTGTTGAATTTGCTGTTGGTATAATCCAACAGTAAATTAGTACCTCCCTGGAGGGGGTTGGAAGGGAGGAAAATCAAGGGAGAATTTCTGATTCAAAAGTATCTGACCACAATGCTTCCTGGGGTGCTGTGGCTCCATCTAAAGTCACAATCAAGCCCCAAGTCTACCCTATAACTAAATTTCAGATGTTTTATTGAGCTATGTCTACACCTTCATTCCCTCCCCGCCGGCCCCAGTGCAGACCTGCTACGGCCGGCCCCTCCCGGCCGGTCCAGGTCCACTGGAGGTGCTGCGGCTGGGGAGGGGCGCCTCTCTCTTGGCACTGAGCTGCTGCGGCGAGAGAGGGCTGGGGGGGAGGGGCGCGTCTTTCCCCAATGTAGCCCCAGGGCAGCCTGCACCCCAAACCCCTCATCCTCAGTCCCACCCCAGAGCCTGCACCCCCTAGCACCCTAACCCTCTTCCCCAGCCCTGAGCCCCCTCCCGCACTCCTCATCCCCAGTAAGAGCCCTCAATCCCCCCACACCCTAACCCTCTGCCCTAGCCCTGATCCCCCTCTCACACTCCAAACCCCTCAGCCCAATCAATTTTGTTATGGGCACCAATATGAAGGTGATGTGTCTCACATCACCTCCATATTGGTGTACATAACAAAATTCATTCCGCACTTTATTCTGTAAAAAATTAGCGGGAACCCTTGTCCACACTACAGCCTATGTTGGCATAACCTACGTCGCTCAGTGGTGAGACCCCCTCCCGCCCCGAGTGACATAAGTGCTCGTGTGCGCAGCCCTATGGTGGCAGGAGAGCTATGATCAGTACAACTGCAGCGCTGTACGCGTACACATGGCCATTGTGTCACCAGAAAAACTCCCCTTTCCTTTAAATGCAGTGTCTGAAAAGGATCACCGAACAGTTTATTTTATTGTTATTAAACATGGATGGTTTAACACTGATGAGAGGTAAAGTTTAAGGAAAACACTTACTTCTTTGAGAGCAGCAGGAATTTTTTTCTGTTTTCTTCCAGACGGAATACTATGTAACACTGTAGACAAGGCACTGGATGGAGATTTATGGTTCACTGGGGATCCGCTCTTAGGAGTGAAGTGGTTATCTAAAATGTATATAGCATGCACAGTGCTTTTATGTTGCAGACGCATATAACATATGCATATAACATATGCATAGTGTTCCTTACAAAAAGTTTTAAACACAGCTATAATTTCTGTTCGGTGTAAGGTCATTTTTTTAAAAAAACACAGTTAATCTTTGAAACACTGCATATGATATTGTATTTCCGAATCATATTAAACTCAACAGGAATTTTGCCTCTCAGTATTGCCAAAAGTTACAGTATCATGACTCAGAGCCCCCAAAATCATGAGATTGGACCAAAAAAATCATGAAGTTTATTTAAAAAAAAGTATAAATCCTGTTTTTGAACTCCCCCTGCCCACTCCCCCATGTGTACAAGACAATTACAGGGTGAAAACTCAACCTTAAATACACACAACATATTCCCACACACAAAATGCAGGCCCCAATTCCCCTCTGCAGCTGCTTCCTGACTCCTCCCCACTACCCAAAAACCCAGTGGCAGGGGCTCCTGCTGCTCTCCACTCCCACCCAGCCAGGTCCTGCAGACCCCAACTCCCTGAGCATGCTTTCTCTCCCCAACTCAGGCCCCCTCCCCCAATCTCCTCAGCAAGATCCTACAGGCTCCCACACCCTCCCCCCTCCATTCCCCAGGCATCAATAGTGGCTCCCTGTGGCCAGCCTGCAGGTCAGAGGGCTGTCCCGGGGTTCTACCTCCATTAACTCCCCCTTCCTGCTTGTGGTTGAGGGGTGGTGATTATTATTAGTATGGATTATGTATGTTACTCTGGTGCCTAGGAGTCCTAGTCATAGACCTGGACCCCATTGTGCTAGGTGCTGTACAAACACAGAACAAAAAGGCAGTCCCTGCTCCAAAGAGATTACAATCTAAGTATAAGGCAAAACAATACAGATGGATATAGGCAGACAGACGGGGGAGTACAAGGAAACAATGACAATACTGGTCAGCATGACAGGCTGCTATTCAAGCAGGGTGGGAAGTGATAGGGTGCTCTGTTCTGCTGCACCTGCTCTGTGACTGACACAGCTCAGGATGCAAAGGGTGCCCCAGTACACTAGACAACTGCTACAGCTACCTGCAGCACAGCATCCACTAGCAGCTGAAGGTGGAAATGGCAGGTGGCCCAGGCAAAGCTCCTGTGCAGCCTCTGCTTTACAACAAGAGCCCTGGAAAAGTCACCCTGAGATCACAAAACTCATAATACTGCAAATATCAACAACACTGATCTCTGGGTTCAAGAGGAAGGACAGACCAGTGGTTAGGTGTTAGCCTGGCATTCAGGAAACCTGCCTTCAGTTCCCTGCTCTGCTACAGAAGTCTTGTGTGACCTTGGGCAAGTCACTTGGTGTCTCTGTGCCTCAGTTCCCCCTTCTGTAAAACGGGTTACTAGTACTTCCCAACCTCACAGGGGTGCTGGGAGGATAAATGTAGTAAAGACTGTGAGGTGCTCAGATACTGTGGAAATGGGGGCTATATAATTATAAGACAGAGAGAGATAGATAAAAAAAGTTTTCTTTTACCTTGTTTCTGTAGTTCTTTGAAACAATGATCACATACTCTTGCTGGTTGGTTTTTCATATAGTCTAAGCCATGTTTATTTGTGGAACACGCTTGGCAGACAATCTGAAAACATGTAAAACGTTATTATATAGCATCTACAACCACACGCACGCCAATCCCTTAAAGACTTATATTTGAGTTTCTCTCAGCCCATGCTATTAAGCCCCAAACAAGTACAATTTTACAACATGAGGGTTTGGAAGAACACGTATGCTAATTCACAGGGATGTTCCACACAAAACACTCTTTCCAGAACTGATTTTACATGACTGACAATATTCTATCGTTATATCATTTTCTGATTTTGTACAGAACATTTTGAATAAATAAAAATTTGAGAATGGGGGGTGAGACTACTGGAATAGTGAGAACTATCAAATTTATGGACTAGCAAGGTGTAAATTAGCAAATTGTTATTGTATTGTCAAATCTCATCTACAAGTTTACTAAGAAACATGCTCCGTTTTTAAAAACTTGTATTTTTAGATCATCACAATATCTATCTAGTTATATTACCCTCTTGTCTGTGTTATGGAGAAATTGATGTGTTTCAACTATACTGAAGACTGAATTCCCATTTGACTAAAAAGTAAGATGTGAAATATGACTATTCCAAGACAGCAATGAAATATACAATAGTTTTTTTTCTAGTTTCATGGGTATGCATTGTTTTGAAGTCTCTCAAAATGGGTCCAACCTTAACTCTCAATCAGTAAAAGATATTTTGAATATTTAAGTTACTTGTCTTGGTTTGCATTGTGCTACTGAAGGAGTGAGGGACATATACTATTTTTTTCTCCTGAAATGTAAAATATGACAAGGAGGACTGAGTAGGTTTAACTAGAGCAGTGGACTAACAACATTATTTCCTACTCTAAATATCCTTGTTATTTTCATTTAAGACACAATGTTCTCCCACTATAGCAATATTGTCAATGTGTTTTAATGCAATCAAATTCTCCCTATATGGAAACAAAAATCTTGAATGACTCTTGCAAAAGAAGGAAGTTACAAGATCACCCAACCTTTCCACATGCCCTGCAGTGATGTCTTCTCCAGGTCAACGTGAATTCACTAGTACAGATCATACACATAGTGGCTCTAGTATCAGGAACCCAGATGGGAGCCTTTGATCCGAGAGGACTATCTTCATCCTCTTTCTCTGGATCAGCCTGAGAAAATGGAGGTGGAACTCCATTAAATTACAAACAGTAATGTATTTTTCACCACTGAATTATCAAGGTTAAATACAAGTATTCTGTTTCCCAATGTTTCTCCATTCACGTAACTGGTCAGTGTCTTAAATACAGATTCTCTGCTGGTTCACCAGCGACATTATCACAACTGAGCTCTAAAAGAAGATGGTGAAATTATTTCATTGGGTCATACAGATGCTAATAAAGCTCTATTTCAGTGCTGCCAATTCAGATATTGAAGGGAATATCTTCAATATCTCCAGGGAAGGGAGGTCCGGCAAATTCCGGCATTTCTCTCTCTCCTCCCCATACCCAGGGATCCCATTCTGGTCCCTGTTCTCGTCTCCCAACTCCTGCCACATAGGGCATGAGCTGGTGCCACCAGGAATTGAGTTCTCGATGGACTCCACTGCACTCCACCATACAGGAACAGACTCCCTCCCTGCATACCACGTTGCAACATCATTTGGTTCAGCCACCTCTCCAGCTGTACCGAGGGGTGGCCAGGTCAGATTTCAGTGGCATTTAGACCACACAGCTGCAGCAATGCTAGGGACTATTCAAGCCGCAGCGGTATTTATTTAGTACAGGACTACTGCTTAAGTGATCAGATCATGCCTCACCCCTCAGCTCCATTGCTTAGGTCACTTTCAGCAAGTGCAAAAACCTTGGCGGGGGAATGGGAGTTTTCGCAGCCCACATTGGCACCACTGCTCTGCTTGTTTAGTTCCAAGATATTCCAATTTGTTTACATCCATTGTCTTAGCTAGAGTTACTCTATTTGAAGTACTAGAATGGATATCTAACCCTTTTTCTCATGTTCTTAGGATTACTGAGAACCTACATCTGAATTTTTCTTAATGAACAAATGAAACTATGGAACATATACATCTCAAATTCTGTTTTATTATTACTTGCCACTTTTCTAAAGTGCTGTGCTAAATTTTAATACTTAGTAGAAATTATATTCATGCCCAAAGAAATCAAAGAGAATGGTGTGGTATACCTCTTCAAGACTTTTACTTGGGTTAAATGTGATTCTCTTCTTTGTATAGTCTTCAATTGATCTGGAGATGGCTTCTAGCCATTCATCTCTTTCTGTAGCAGAACTGTTGGTGTCAAAGACATTGAAGTATGGTTAACATTAAACATTTCTAAAAACTGACTCTGGCTATGGCATGGTTTTTGCCAGGCACAAATCACGTTATTTCTTTTTTGTTTTTAATGACTATTAGTTTAGATTATATTAGGTTGATGTGGGAGTATTAGAGAGAGAAGGAGATTTAGAGCATGGATCTGAAGGCAACTGTGCGATACATAGGATCAGGCAGGACAATTCCAGATGTAAGGGGCAACATAGAAGAAAACCTGGAGGCCCTCATGCATGGGGGATACAAAGAGGACAGCATCAGAATTAGTAGAATGCTGGTCTAATCTGTGAAAAAGATGGGACAAGATATAGGCAGGAGCAGAACTATGTACTATTGGCCCTTTGACTACCCTTCCCTTTGGGAAAAGAATATTTTGCCAAATCCAAATATTTACTTATGTTGTTTTTTTATCCAGTGAGTAAAAAACATTATGCATTAGTTTTCGAATATTCATGTCTCCAGTCAACTTCTATGGCTCAGAGATTCTGACTAAAGTTTTCAAAATTAGGTTGCCTTTAATTACCCTGCTAAATCTGTATTTAAGCAACTAAATTATAAGTGGCCCAATTTTCAGAGGTGCTGGCTGAGCATCCATTGTGCACATTGACTTCAGTGGGACTACTAACATGAGTGCACAATCCAGTCCCTAATCCTGCAAACATTCAGCATTTACTCACTTTAGTAGTCCAAATGAAATCAATTATGTGTTACATGTTTGCAGAATCAGGGCCATAGTGTTCTCATTATTAACCTACAAAAACTAAATTCTGGAGTTCTGTACAGACCAACCGAAGTGCTGTCTAGACTTTCACACAGCCATTAGACCAAACTGGCCATAAGACTTGCAAGATATCTATTTACATCTATATCTCCCCTAGGAAATGGGCAAAGTTTTGCTATGTTAAGTTTGTAAAAATTTAACTTTTCCTTAAGAGTCTTTTCAAACTTCAGTTCTGTTGTGTGTACTGAACATACTGAATATGGCTGTCAGTGAAAACAACAGAAGGGAAGCCTCTCTCTCTAAAGTCTGGTAAGAATTTTATTTGACCTGTTTCGTAACACACAGAGAATGAGCACACTAGAAACATATTAAATTACCAAATGAGAGGCAAAAGCCATTAGAATGAGATATAATAAGATGAATGATACTGAAAGATGAGACATACAGTCTGTATGTAGGTGACTGATTTACCACACATTCATTGTACATACTGATGGAAATTGCATCAGTCATTGAAAAAAATCCATATACCTTTTTCCCCTGGCGCGCACACCCCTGTTCATCTTATAACAGATATAATGGCTTTGGGATTGAGCATTTCCTGAGGATTAATTACAGCTGGAAATCTTCAACTGCACCTTGGGACATCTTCTCCCAACTGGTCATTAATCCTTAGTAAATGCCTTGTGCTTCTATCATTATTGTTTAAATCATGATTCTTACCTAGATAGCTTAAATGAGCCAGACAAGCACTGGATTTATTTTTATTTTAAAAAAAGAAGAGAATTGAATGCTCCCAAAGAAGCAAGAATGACAGCACTAGAAAATGAAGTTTTATAGAAACACAGAAGCAGCATTTCAAGTATCAATATGTCTTAATTCAGAGATGGTGGGGCCACTTCTAAGGGTTAAATTTTAAGGACCTAGCCGCAATTGAGGTCAATGCTTGTTGTCGAAAAAGAGTACCACAATCAGCACTTATTACAGCAGTAGCATGTTTGTTTAGGTGTGTGAGGTTTTTTTTTTTTTTTTTTATTAAACTGTTAACACCTTTCTGCTAGGGAACAGTTTGATTCCACCAAATTTTTTCTATATAAAGTACTTCACCAAGTTTGATAGAAACAATTTTTGGGCACAAAAGTTAGAAGAAATAAATGCGATGCATTCAGCCTTTGGAAATTATAATCTATTTTTATAATAATGTCATTTACATGGAAAAAAATCACAACCCCTTAGCCAAAGCTAGTCTATATATGCAGAGGAGTCTCAGTTTATTTCCTCTCACTTACAATGAAAATATCATTCCCATGCATCATTCTGAAATGTTAATTTCCCCTGAATAGTGAGACCAAACAAACCCATAATCTCAAATGTTAAGATTCAATTATATGTATATTCATTTGGCACCCCAATAACTTTAAGGATAATTCAGTGTTATTTCCATAGAGCATCATATTAGCCAGAGCAGAGATGGTATCATAGTCCTATCCTGCATTTGTGTCAAGGCTCTTCCTACATATTTGCGAAGTGCTCAGTCATTCTGGCACCTAGGCACCAAACATCTGAATTTGCACTGACTGCAGCGTTCAATGGCAAAATTGTCACGGACTTCAACAGGTGCAGAATCAAGCCTTATACTCTGAGAAATGCATCTTTCCCCCAATATGAAAAATATCTGCATTAGAGATAAATGTAAATACAAACACCACTTCTTTTCAATCCCCAGTTATAAATTACTCAGGCACAACTGTGCTACTTCCTTTGGCTACTTGGACAATGCTAAGTCGGGTCCCACTCTATTTGAAACACTGTTTTTGTGCAGACATCCTGAAGTCAACAGATGCAAGGTCACAGAGAATGACAAAGCCCACACTAATGCTGTTTTGCAAAAAGAAGAGGGAATGTACCTTTGCTCATTGACATCAGTATTGTCACAGCGGAGAGAATGTACAACACTCATGGCTCAAATTCTCTAAACAGCTAGAATAGGAGAATCAAGCCTTTGGAAAAGACAGCTTCACAAAGGCAGATAAGAGCTTTTCTACAGTAATTTAGTGGCAGTGAATACTCTGACATATTTTCCTAGAGCCACTGATTTGATTAATATATGTGGGAGCCAAAATGTGAAAGAAGATTTGGCCAAAGTCCACACTGTCTCTGTTTTTTATATGTTTCAATAATTTAATGCCACCTCTACTTTGCAGCCTCAAAATAGAATCTGTTTCCTGTTCTAATGACATCTGTGCTACAGCTAGAAGACCCTCTCCCTCAAACTTATATCATAAGCCCTCGTTATCACATCAGTATTTTATTGCTGGATTTCATGTCTCCCCTTGTTAATGCTAAAAAGAGAAATGTCGTCACTTAGCAGTAACTTTCGAAGAGAAGCAGAAACAGAAAAAAAGGTCAAAATTAAATCTCTCTTTTCAAAGCCTAAAATAAAACCACTTAAGTGAACATTTTTAGACTTATGTTTTTTAAAAGGGGCAGCATTTTTTCTCCTCAAAAGGTAGCAAGAAATAATTCTCATAGGGTATTGGGTAACTTGAATAAAACTCATACTTTCTGTCTTTTCAGTCTGGTGAACAGTTAAACAATTGTAATGGTGTGAGCAAAATTCTGATACAAATGGTAGTCATTGCCCAGACAGTTTAAAGACTAACCTCCTTTGGTACAGAATCTGAACTTGGGGGAAGTTTTCCCTAGAAATCAAGGTGACCTGCAGAACGGTGGCATTACATGAATTTAAAAACTCATTAGCTATGACTCCATGATCATCTAAAATACCACAACTTAAATAACATGAAGAGAAGGGAATTGAAACTAGTTTGTCTTCATTTGAGGAACCCTCTACAAATTCTCCATGCTTCTAGAGTTACTATTGTAAATGAGAGCAACTTTCATAGCACAAATACAAAACAATGAGTGTAAGCTTAGACAACATGCAGCTCCATAGTTTATGTATTGTATCTGAAAAATGTGTGCTATTTAATATACATTATTTGCTTAGGATATTTACCTTGCTGAGAGTATGAAAGATCGCTCTACGCTTTCTATGTTCAACTCATTTTGATAAGCTTCCTGGGTTGGTTTTCTAACCTATAATGGACATAGAAAACAACTCTTAATGAAAATGAATCAATATGACTTCAAGGAGATACCTGTAACAGGCGAACTAAAGCAATAGAATTTTCTCTTGCAGAAAAAGTGGACAGGAAATAGCACAACAGTAGGAGCTCACGCACCAGCCCATCACTTCTGAAATCCTGAGTTTCAAGTGTAACTGAGTTTATAGGTTGAGTGTTTATGTAGCCACCCCAGAACATTTGCTGACATCCCAAAACACAGCATGCAGTCTTGTAAATAGTCCCTCATGCTGTCTCCTGTGAATCTGGACCTCCAGCTGAACTTGGCCCTCTTCTCTGGCAGCATCATGGATAAGACACTTTACTGCTGAGCAGGAGCAGAAGGCGTTTGTCCTACTGCACCAGTGCCTCCTAACAGCTGTGTCTGCTTATGTCTGTGTACATAATAGATGTTTCTTGATACAGCTCAGGATACTCCAGCTGGGCGACGGCTGGACACAACACTTTTTTAGAGGGGTTATAGGAAAGGTACGGTTAAAAAAAGAGGGGAGGAGGTCAACTTTGGGGTCTTTTCATGAAGGCCTCAGATTGTAGCCCTCTTAACGCCTGTATTTTCCCCTAGGATTGGCAGTCTTTGGAGAAACCCAGCTGTGGAGGATTTTGCTCACCAGAAAGTTCTCAGGCAATCAGAGGTGTGTGTTTTTTGAGAGCGGGCAAAAAGGTCAGAATGGCCATGAGGCAGGGGAGGAGCAGCCATACATACATAAGTTGGCAGCCTTTGTTTCAGGGAAGCCTACGTCTGGACCCAAGGTGGTTAACATTAAGGTGCAATAGTAGAACTGCCTGAGAAAGCCTTCCTAGGCCAGCCAACACTAATCAGGTATTTAGGCAGTTCTCTCTCTCTGTTTCTCCTCTTTGATAGAATTACAATTCTCCTCTTCTTCCAACTGGCCCCCAACAATAAATGCATTTTAAAAAGGACACTTATTAATGGCCCAAAAGTCCACACCATGCAACAAAGGTTGTGTGTCTATCACGGCTTTTAATATAAGCAATTTATAATATTTCTTTCCAACAATAAACTTACTTGTCTATGGAAAAATTACATGCAGGAGTTAAAATAAGTTTCGACAAAAAGTTGCCATAGCAGAGATCTCAGAGACTCACCTTCATTCCAGCCAATGAAAGCATGTTGTTGAGTTTATACATGCCAGACTGTACTGGAGTTGTATATAACAGAGCATCATTAAACTGCAATATAAAACACACACACTTTCAAATGGCTAAAGGATTAAATAATAAAAAGATAGTTTCAACTAGAGCAGGGGCAGGCAAACTTTTGGCCTGAGGGCCGCATTGGGTTTCTGAAATTGTATGGACGGCCAGTTAGGGGAGACTGTGCCTCTCCAAACAGCCGGGCATGGCCCGCTCTCTATCAGACCCCCCCCACTTCTTGCCCCTGATGGCCCCCCCTGGACTCCTGCCCCATTGAACCCCTCCTGTTCCTTGACGGTCCCCCGTGGATCCCTGCCCCATCCACCCCCCCTGCTCTCGGTCCCCTGACTGCCCCTGGACTCCCCTCCCCATCAACCTGCCCTCCTTCCTGACTGCCCCTCCCGGGACCCCTGCCCCAACCACCCCACTGCTCCCTCTCCCCCCAACTGCCCCCCGCTGCTCTATCCAACCCCTCATCTCCTTTTTACTGCCCCCTGGGACTGCTACTCCCATTCAACTCCCATTCCTGGCCCTCTGACTGCCCCGACCCCTATCCACGCCCCTGACCACCCCGCGAACTCCCCTGCCCTCTATTAAACCCCCTCCCTGCTCCCTTACTGCACTGCCTGGAGCACCGGTGGCTGGCTGCACCAGGACAGCCAGCCGCGCAGCACAGAGCACCGGGTCAGGCCGGGCTCTGCAGCCCCACTGTCCAGAGTATTGCACCGCGCGGCGGCGTGGCTGCAGGGGAGTGGGGACAGCCTCCTGGGCCAGCAGCTCAGGGGCCGGACAGGACGGGCCCGCGGGCCGGATGTGGCCTGCGGGCCATAGTTTGCCCACCTCTGAACTATAGTGTACTGAAATGTATGAAATTTGTATAGAATGGATACACATGCATTGAAGGTAGAAATTTAGAGTCTAGAAATGTGTCCTCTACATGTTATTACTTTAGTTTGGATTCTGAGAAGAGAGTTCTATTTACTTATAACAAATTTTCATGTATACAACGTAGGTAAGAATATAGGTCTATTAACATTTTAGTTATGTAAACATTTTTGTCACATTCTCTGCACAAAGACTTTTTAAAAGCTGAAAGGAAATTCCCAAAATAAAAAAGCTACTTATCAATGAAAAGCACATTATTTATGGGCAAACTGGGAGTACTGATCTCAGGGAATAGGCCATTGAAACCCATAAGGAACAGTTTCTTGCAAATAAAAAGTTATATTACACACACACAAACCTGCATTCAGAGAACATTAGTAAAGTTGCAAAGTCAAGCACCCAAAAGTTAGGAAATGCTAGAATTAAGGTTACCTGTGCCTAGGGTAGTGTATGCATCTCTAGTTATTCTCATCACAAACGAATGCTGAACAAATATAAACAATGAAGAGCACATAGTGGTACTTCATATGGTATTCTGGACTGCACTTTGTCGGAATTAGTGCAAAAGGCTTCACGTAGGGCTTGTCTACGCTACCCACCAGATCAACAGGCAGTGATCGATCCAGCGGGAGTCGATTTATCGCGTCTAGTATAGATGTGATAAATAGACTGCTGAGCGCTCTTCCGTCGACTACGGTACTCCACCAGAATGAGGAGCGCAAGCGGAGTCGGCAGGAGAGCATCACTGCACTAAGTCGACAGCTGAAGACACCGTAGTAAGTAGATCTAAGTACGTCAACTTCAGCTACACTATTCATGTAGCTGAAGTTGTGTATCTTAGCTCGACCCCGCACGGTAGTGTAGACAAGCCCTAAATTTGAGGAGCTGCTATATTATTTGTATTACACTAGCACCAGCTAAGATGGTGCCCCGTTGTGCCAGACACTGCACAAACATATAGGAAGAGTCAGATCCTGCCTCAAATTGTCTTGTCTATTTAGACATAAACTGACAAAGGATGGGGAGGGAAGCAGACAGAGAGACTGTGTGACTTATCCAAGGTCACAGAGCAGGTCAGCAGCAAGGCCAGGAATAGAATCTAGGACCCTTGACTCCCCAACCCAGTGCCCAATCCAAAGATATACTATAAACGTTTTAAAAATGTGACAAGTAATGCTCTGGACACCAGATTTTCAAATCTATTAGACTTCAAAGGACTAGAGTAGTAGTCTCAGCTTTTCAAAACCTCAGATTCTTTTCTCAAAAAGTTCTTAAAAACAGTGACTGAATTTTGGTCAAACAGAAATAATTTTATAACTGGGATTTTTTGTTTATTTTTTTGTGTACACAAATCACTTTGCTAAACCACACTGAACACACCAAACAGTGATACAAACTGCATATAAAATGCTCAATTTTTTAAACAGTCAGCTGAAGTTGCCAGTTATTTATATTTGTGGTGTGAATGTTTCTACCACTATTGAATTACTCTGGCATTAGGCACATAGAAATGTACATGGCATCTTACCAGAAAAAACATTCGCGGCTGCATGACCTTCCTGGAAAGCTTCATCAACGTTCCTTCTTTGAGAAAGACCTGGCAAGTTAAAGAAGATAAACAAATATTGCAAAACTTAGCTATTGAGAGCACAAAAACTGCATGAATAAGCTTCTCTCTTTAAAATTCTTATTCATTTAGTGCCATAGATGTGTTTAAAATTTCATATAAGACACGAAGTAAAACACATCAAGCACAAATGATCATGAAGAAAGATTTCCTGTTCTGGAATACAAAACTTGGAGACTAGCCTTTTTGATAAACCTGTTATTAAAAATGTACTCCTGCATAATTAGCCCTAGGTATCTTTATAAATACAGTAAATATAAATGGATTAATAAAAGAGGAATTTATTGGAATTAGAAGATCTGCTTAGCAAAATATAAAACTAATACTTGGACACTGGAAGAAGGTCCCATCTGCAATAAATGAAAGGGCCTCACTATCAACTGACTTAGCTTCTTATGAGAAGTTGATCCTTAACTGCAGACAACATGCAACATCCAGAAGATATGGACTCCATGTTTAAATCATATAAAATTGCTAACCTATCACATATGGAGCTGCTCATACCCTTTTCAGAGGCTGAGCAACAGTGCTCCCACAATTGCAGCTTATGGACAAAATTCTGCAAACATCAGAACAAGTAACTTCACTCATGTGAGTAGTTTCACTGAGATCAGTGGGACTGCTCATGGCAGGGTGATTGAGAGAATAAAGATGGGTCCTGACATCTGTATCTCACTTGTTTAGTGTTGTACAAGTCACATTATGAATCAATTTAAATCTCGAATAAGAAAAAATCCTAAGAGGTTCCACTGTAATTACCGAGCTTCTGCTATTAAAATGTAATTGGGACAAAGGTCTCGATCCTGTACTTGAGAGGAGCTGATCATCCTCAACCCCCAATGAAATTCACAGGGATTGTGTACTTGCACTGGAGGGTGGAGTTTGCTCTAACTTATTTTTAAGTCTTTCCTCTGACTTCTCATGTTCCAACTAAAGTAGCAACAATGTGGTGACAAAGCTTGCAGTATAACTGCTAACAAAATGCACAGAACGATAGAATCGTAGGACTGGAAGGGACCTCAAGAGGTCTTCTAGTCCATTCCCCTGCACTCAAGGCAGGACTAAGTATTATCTAGACCATCCCTTACAGGTGTTTGTCCAACCTGCTCTTAAAAATCTCCAACGATGGAGATTCCACAACCTCCCTAGGCAATTTATTCCAGTACTTAACCACCCTGACAGTTAGGAAGTTTTTCTTAATGTCCAACCTAAACCACTCTTGCTGCAATTTATGTACATTGCTTCTTGTCCTATCCTCAGAGGTTAAGTAGAACAATTTATTATCCTCCTCTTTATAACAACCTTTTATGTACTTGAAAACTTATGTCCCCCCTCAGTCTTCTCTTCTCCAGACTAAACAAACCAAATTTTTTAGTTCTTCCCTCATAGATCATGCTTTCTAGACCTTTAATCATTTTTGTTGCTCTTCTCTGGACTTTCTCCAATTTGTCCACATCTTTCCTGAAACGTGGCACCCAGAACTGGACACAATACTCCAGTTGAGGCCTAATTAGCGCAGAGTAGAGTGGAAGAATTACTTCTTGTGTCTTGCTTACAATATTCCTGCTAATACATCCCAGAATTATGTTAGCTTTTTTTGCAACAGCGTTACACTGTTGACTCATATTTAGCTTGTGATCCATTGTGACCTCCAGATCCCTTTCTGCAGTACTCCTTCCTAGGCAGTCATTTCCCATTTTGTATTTGTGCAACTGATTGTTCCTTCCTAACTGGAGCACTTTGCATTTGTCCTTATTGAATTTCATCCTATTTATTTCTAACCATTTCTCTAGTTTGTCCAGATCATTTTGAATTTTAATCCTATCCTCCAAAGCACTTGCAACCCCTCCCGGCTTGGTATTGTCTGCAAACTTTATAAGCATATGCTGTATGCCATTATCTAAATCACAGAAGAAGATACTGAACAGAACTGGACCCTACTTGATATGCCCTTCCAGCTTGACTGTGAACCACCGATAGCTACCCTCTGGGAATGATTTTCCAACCAGTTATGGACCCACCTTACAGAAGCTCCATCTAGGTTGTATTTCCCTAGTTTGTTTATGAGAAGGTCATGCGAGACAGTATCAAAAGCTTTACTAAGGTCAAGATGTACCACACCTACTGCTTCCCCCCTATCTATAAGGCTTGTTACCCTGTCAAAGAAAGCTATTAGGTTGGTCTGACACAATTTGTTCTTGACAAATCCATGCTGACTGTTACTTATCACCTTATCTTCTATGTGTCTTCAAATTGACTGCCTAATTATTTTCTCCATTATCTTTTTGGGTACTGAAGTTAAATTGGCTAGTCCGTAATTCCCCTTCTGATAGATGGGCACTATATTTGCTCTTTTCCTGTCCTCTGGAATCTCACCCATCTTCCATGATTTTTCAAAAATAATCGCTAATGGCTCAGTTATCTCCACATGTGTACGTGTGCAGGACTTCATGTTCGAAAACTGTTAGGTTTTCATAAAAAATTTTTCCTCAAAAATTAAATGGAAAATGTCTTGGGAGTAAGGACTCTTATTCCACCATCAGCACCAACTAAGCAAGGGATCATTTTTCTCACAGACTTTAAGACCGAAAGGGACCATCATGATCCTCTAGTCTGAGCTCCTGCACATTGCAGGCCACAGAACCTCACCCACCCACTCATGTAATAGACTCTTAACTTCTGGATGAGTTACTGAAGTCCTCAAATCTTGATTTAAAGACTTCAAGTTACAGAGAATATCCACCATTTACTCTAGTTTAAACATGAAAGTGACCCATGCTCTGTGATGCAGAGGAAGCTGAAAGCTCCACAGGGTCTCTGCTAATCTGACCTGAAGGAAAAGTCCTTCCTGACCCCATATATGGCAATCAGTTAGACCCTGAGCATGCAGGCCAGACCCACCAGTCAGATACCTGGGAAGGAATTCTCTATAGTAACTCAGAGCCCTCTCCATCTAGTGTCCCGTTTCTGGCCTTCAGAGATATTTGCTGCCAGCAGTTGCAGATTAAACTTATCAAGCTCAGTCTTGAAGCCATAGAGGGGATAGTATGATGAGACTGGCTACAATGGCATGGAGCCAGTCTCATCATACCATCCCCTCCATAAATTTATCAAGCTCAGTCTTGAAGCCAGTTAGGTTTTTGGCCCGCCCCCCCCGGGTCTCCTTGGAAGGCTGTTCCAGAACTTCACTCCTCTGATGGTTAGAAACCTTCCTCTAATTTGAAGCCTAAACTTGTTGATGACTAGTTTATATCCATCTGTTCCTGTGTCCATATTAGTGCTTAACTTACAACTCCTCTCCTTTCCTGGTATTTATCTCTCTGATGTATTTATAGACAGCAATCATATCTCCCTTCAGCCTTCTTTTGGTTAGGCTAAACAAGTCAAACTCTGAGTCTCCTCTCATAAGGTAGGTTTTGCATTCCTCTGATCATCCTAGTAGCCTCTCTCTGCACCTGTTCCAGTTTGAATTAATCTTTATTAAACATGGGAGACCAGAAATGCACACAGTTCTCCCTGCTTTAACAGTAGTTATATATACTTAGTATCACTTTAGTGTGCAGTTTCCTTGCTGCTATCTGCTGAATGCTCTTTTGCAGAACTTACCCTTCCTGGTTGAACAATCTCATGATGCCCATTTAAACTGTACTGAATCTGCATGAGCTTCTGAAAGTTATCCTATGTGGGAAAAAACACACAAAAATAGAATTGCCTTTCAATTTAATGAAAATGCATTAGACAGCTTTAGCAGACATCAACTTCCACAATTATGATACTTACTCCCTGTTTCATGATATCATTGGCATGGTTGGCTACTTCTATGACAACAGCCAGAGCACCTAAAGTGTGAAGGAACAGAATTTAGGTATACAATCTAGCCAGCGGTTCAGTGTTCAAAAACATGTTGCCCAATTCAGCTGGTGATAAGGGGCTCAAGAGTGTGACCCAAAGCTCACGGAAGTCAGTGGGAGTCTTTCCGTTGCCTTCAGTGGTCTCTGGATTAGGTCATAAAAGCTGCGTCCTTGCAAACCACCATCCATTGTGGCAGCGCTTTTCTGCCATGTTAGCCACCAAATTTCTTAAAGTTAACTGAAATGACGGCACTCATTTTGCCAACAAAATTAAGCTCACACTCAGCTTGCCTTACTCACACAACTAGTCCCTTTTACTTCAAGGTGACCACTTGTGTAAATAATTGTATAATGTGAGCAGGATTAAGTCCCAGTGTACACTCAGCACAGGGACTCAGCCAATAACCATCTTTTTCCATTGCACACGTTTCCCTGAAATGTTGGTCACAGAATTCAGAGGACTTCCAGTGGAGCTATCGCTGTATTTTCAATTTTCTGTCTTTGGGTTTATTGCTGACTAAGATTATTTTCAAGTTTAAAATCCCACACATTTCTTTTTAAGTGTCAAATGTTTTGTACCCAAGTGGTTTTGAAAATGTAAAATCTCTAAAAGGGAAGAGTTACCCAAGATGGAAGGCAGTTTGGTATCTCTGTATTCAATGAAAAAAACCCCTACACAATGGAAAAAAGTGTTTCAAATTACTGCAATAGGATGAAAGGAGCATGTGAATTACTGCACAGAGCAGCAGCATTTCATACAGAATTCAAATCTGCAATTCATTTAACTGCAGAAAACAGATAAACTCACTTTACTGAAAGTTAGCACAAATAACTATGTGGTGACAGACTAAGATACAGATCACCCTCTGAACCATTTGAATGCAATTAAGCATCCCAAATAATGGAACTTTTATAGGTTTAGAGATGTCCAGAAATACTATCACTAGGCCACTAAAACCAAAACACTATTTTTTCTTTCTATGCTGGTATTTAGACAGGTCTCATCAGTGTAGCACTTGAGTTCCTGGACATACACATCCAGAACTGTTCAGTTCTTAGCGAGACAGAAAATAGGTTAAAACATGCAATTGCCAAACTTCAAAAGGTACAGAGGTGTTTAAGGCCTGAGCTGGGAATTAAGTGGAAGCATGAACTAGAAGCTCCCACTTAGATTGATGTAAGGAGCATTTTGGGGTTTTGTTTCAAGTGTCTTTCACATAGGAAACAAATACAGCTTCCAAATAATCAAAAGGCATGGAAATACCGAACACGCCCAATGAACATAATACTAGCAAGATCAGGAGGTCTTTAAACTTAGGGCCTCTCAGAGAGTCAGCTGCACGTGTGGAAGCTGAGCCACAGGAATTCTCTATCCAAAGAAAGCTGGAATGAATTGGCTCCAAATAAGATACAGGTGGCTGAACATTTCTTCAAACCGCCTTCAGAGATCTGGTATGAAAACAAATCCACGCCAACGTATTCACTCATTGACTTCAGGAAAAATTAAGACAGATGAATCCTATGGTAAATTGGCTGGGATTCACAGAGGAAGATTTAAGGTCACATTATCTTTTATGGTATTGTGATTCCAAAATAAACCTTAAGATTTTGAAAGTCTAATAACTATACTCAAGAGTAAATAATACATGAAGTGAACAGGTGTAGGAAATGGTATGAAAACTGTTTTTGGAAAGAAGGCTCCTCTCACTTTCTAATGTTGCACTACCTAGAAGGAGTAACTCATCTACAAGAAAGCACAGAGGTCCCTGAGGTGACCTGCAGATATAGTTTTGAGACACCTAGCCCAGATAGGTCTTTATTTACACAGTTAAAGGGAGACAGCCAACTTCACTATTCCATTTTGACTTGTTTTTTAACCTACTGTTGTCACAAGCAACACCTAGATTACTAAAAATGAAAGATGAGAGGATTTTTTCATATCTAGATTTAGTTTGTCGTCTTCATAACATTTGACAGTTCTTTCATTGTTTCCCCTGTACAGCTACAGTTAAGTTTCCCTATTTGTCTTTGATATAGCAACAAAGGACAGAAAAACATTTTAGAATATAAGGAAATGTGATTGCTGAAAGCACACAAGTTTGGCAGAGGAGACTCAAGAGAAGGTGCAGACCTGACACTACTTATAACTCATTTTTTGAAATTGACTAGATTTCAAGTGTCCAGTGTTGCATTAGTGCAGGGGTCTCAAACATGCGTCTTGGAGTTATTTCCTGCGGCCTGCCATAGGCGCCGACTCCACTGGCAGCCAAGCTTCAAACATTACTGAATGTCTATATTTTATTAAAATCCCTCTTCGCATTACAGTTCTAAAAAAGTTAATACATTGACTTTGATTAGCATACAATATTACTCTTATTTTTTTTTCATTTTTGACTATACTTTTGTATCATTGTATGAAAAGGTTTCAGTGATGTGGCCCTCGGGCCAATGTGCTAGTCCTCATGTGGCCCTCGTGGTGATTTGAGTTTGAGATCCCTGCATTAGTGCTAGTTTATTCATATCTATTATCAATGCATGGAAGTTACTGGCTCAGCTAACACTGAAAAAATGAAGACGTGAAACAATCTTTACCTATTTGCCCCCCCAAAAGCTGCTCCCTTTGTATATTCAGAGTCATTATTTGCTTGCTTAAACCATAAAAATAGATCCTTCTTAGTTCTACTAACACTGCAGAGCCAAACCTGGTGATGATGAGAGTGCAAGGAGGAAAGAACTAGAGCTTGAATTTCAGTCCCTGAATTCATTTTACAGGGACAGCTGTTTTTACTTGTAAACTTTGAACATTCTTTTTTGGGGAAAAAAACACGGAACCCTTCAACGTCTCTTTTCATAGTAACATAAAACTGAATAAAAATATATTTACTGGTTCACTACATTATATGCATCGAAAGTTAAAGTTTAGAAATATTCTCATTTTTCATCTTTAACAAACCTTCTCTTTATTTAATCTACAGAAATATATTTACCTTGAGTATCCCTATAGTCTGCGGAGTCTTCTAAAAGATTCTTTAAATAATCTGCATAAGAAAGAAAAAATATTACATAAATATGTTGGGAAAGAACCAGTGTTATAAAAAGGGGGAAAAAAAGCATAAAAATTGCTGGAAAAAATGTTCTTTTGGGTAGATGTGTGCAATAAACTATAGCCCCTAATGGATTAAAAACAAACAAACAATCAGATGAAATATCACTAAAATACTTGTTTTTGGAGTGTAACAGAAAATGTAATATCAACATCAGCCCAGCTACACAGTATCTGTGCACAACACAATATTTACACTGAATGTTTCAGGTAAAAAAAGGAATGATGAGCAGTGAAATAAGTAAAAAAATGTGTTCTATTATACTCAGGGAGAGAGTTCACAGAAACAGTGTTTTCAGGCAAATGACATAATTGGTATAGGTGTTATATTTCAGAACAAATCGATGAACAGCAGTTATCCGTTAATTATTCAGTGTGACAAAAGGCATCTATACAAAGCTATACCACATGCACTTATTTGTGTTCAATTTTGTATAGGTCATGACAGATTTTGAAGATTACAAATGTTACTGTGTTGTGTGTTAGTACCTAACCTGATTGTAATAAATAAACAGTATTAGGCAAAAGAATGTTCTGGTTGTTTTATTATGTGGAAGAATTTTTGTTCCAATAAAGGAAAATAAACTATCAAATTTTGGTGTGTGTTAGTTTGGTTGTGATCAATGATAAATCTAGGTTTCAGAGTAGCAGCCGTGTTCGTCTGTATTCGCAAAAAGAAAAGGAGGACTTGTGGCACCTTAGAGACTAACCAATTTATTTGAGCATAAGCTTTCGTGAGCTACAGCTGTGTGCATCCGATGAAGTGAGCTGTACCTCACGAAAGCTTATGCTCAAATAAATTGGTTAGTCTCTAAGGTGCCACAAGTCCTCCTTTTCTTAATGATAAATCTAGTCTTTGCCCACTAGATGGCACACCGAATCCACAAAATATTTCTTGCTTTGAGGTTTTCAATCTTTACTTACTCACCAGCAACCACACACCACATAACAAAAACACTAACCCAGGAACCTATCCTTGCAAGAAAGCCCATTGCCAACTCTGTCCACATATCTATTCAGGGGACACCATCATAGGACCTAATCACATCAGCCACACTATCAGAGGCTCGTTCACCTGCACATCTGCCAATGTGATATATGCCATCATGTGCCAGCAATGCCCCTCTGCCATGTACATTGGTCAAACCAGACAGTCTCTACGCAAAAGAATAAATGGACACAAATCAGACATCAAGAATTATAACATTCAAAAACCAGTCGGAGAACAGTTCAACCTCCCTGGACACTCAATTACAGACCTAAAAGTAGCAATTATTCAACATAAAAGCTTCAAAACCAGACTCCAACGAGAAACTACTGAATTGGAATTAATTTGCAAACTGGACACCATTAAATTAGGCTTGAATAAGGACTGGGAGTGGATGAGTCATTACACTAGCTAAAAACTATTTCCCCATGCTAATTTTCCCCCGAGTGTTACTCACACCTTCTTGTCAACTGTTTGAAATGGGCCATCCTGATTATTACTACAAATTTTTTTTTCCTCCTGCTGATGATAGCCCACCTTAATCGATTGGTCTCGTTAAGAGTTGGTATGGCAGCCCCCATTTTACCTATTTTCCTACTGTATTTTCCACTGCATGCATTTGATGAAGTGGGCTTTAGCCCACGAAAGCTTAGGCTCAAATAAATTTGTTAGTCTCTAAGGTGCCACAAGTACTCCTCATTCTTTCTGCTAAAATCACTAAAACTAACCTTAAATGCCACACAAATTGGGAAAACCAAACATATTCCCCTGGAGATTCCATTTCCTACAATATTTAATCAGAAAGCATAATGTACCACCAAAGGCACTGCATGTGTCACATTTGCAGTAGGCACCTGTTCTATATATTCTAAAGTTCTAAAGTGGTTAAAGTGCAGAAGAGATGCAATAGAAACTTTCAGAAAAATATATAATCTTTTATAAATAAATGATAATAAATATTTATATATATATATTTAATTAGTGAACGTATCTGCATTCTGGCCTGAAAGTTTTGTGGAGAATGTAGTGAAGAGTAAGGCATAAAGGTCAGGTGAGGGTGTGGAGAAGGAGCAGTAGTAGGTAGGTTCTACTCTAGAGGGAGGGAGAAAAAGAGAAAAGATTGATCCAGCTAGATCAGAGGAAAACCACCATTTTTTGCTGAACCTGAAGTTTTGTTTTACCATTAGTGGGCACCAGCCAATGTTTGTTTTTTTTAGTACTTGTCTCTTCCATGACACTAAACTCTTTCCCACAACAAAAAACCAAGTTATTTCCTTCCTCCTTTATATATTCCAAGAGAGATTTTTGCTGTGATAGCTACACAAAATAGTTAATCAAGTCTTGTATTTTTAAACCAATTTGGTTAAACTGGTGAAAACCACTATGAGAACATTTTAAATTCATATCAGCCATTTTTAAACCAATTTATCTGAAATTGATTCCTTACCTACATAAGTTAAAAAGCCATTTTTAAAATTGATTTAGCTTACATCAATAAGGAATCAACTTAAGATAAAATAATGTCATTTTTAAACCAATTTAATAGCCACATAGCATTTTTAAACCAGTTTAACCAAACTGGTTTAAAAATGCACACACCTGTAGCTAAACTAGAGCAACCTACTGCACAGACAAGGCCAAAGAATGGCTAGGTAGAAGCCCTATGGGATAGTAGTCATTTATTTTTAAAAGTTGGTTGCATGTTTTATCCCTCTCTCCCAACCTTTGCATAGTGTTCATCTTCATAGACTGTGAGCTCTCCAGGGCAGGAACTGTGTTTTCCTATACACGTTGTGCATATTTTGTGCACTACTATAATCCAAAATAACAAATCAGAGTTGAAATACAGTGTGGGTTTCCATCACCAGGGACTGAACTCGGGACCTCCTGAACTAAAAGCATGAGTTTGTACTAAAGAGCCAGGCTTTGCAACTGGCAGCTGTAACAAACTTGTATCCTCTGTGGACCAGGTACAGTAGGGGACACAATGCACACTGACCATTGTGTTATGATAGCACCCTAAGAAAACAATCCATTGTGAATGGCAACATAAATTTAAGACCCAAAAGTGATCTTAAATTCCCCGTGTAATAGGGACCCAAATAGGGAACTGAATATTTCTTGGCATATACATGCTTTATGGCATACATTAAAGTTTTGTCCAAGATAAACAAATGAACAACATTTTATATGTTTCAGAGTAGCAGCCGTGTTAGTCTATATTCGCAAACATTTTATATGGCGCAATTCTTTTGACAGGTACTTTCATTCATGGACAAAACTAGAATTAAAAGTGCCAGAGAACTAAAAGTGTCAGAGAGACTTAAGACAAGTTTCAGCATAAATTTATTTATTTGAAACTCTGCAGTCAAAATTAGAGTCTTGCTCTTATGTTAGGGCTCTATGGAGTATCCAATTAAATTTGCAGCTGCTAAATGCTGAAATAATATTTATGTAATTTTGAACTTAACACTCCTTTGCACATCTGGCTAATAGCCTCTGTTCGTGGCTAAAATCTATAGCTTCAAAGTAGGTTTTGAACAGATGTTTTAATCTCTCATTTTCCATGAATACACACTGAAAATTCTGTGCTTACAACAACCTTTCAGAGTAGCAGCCGTGTTAGTCTGTATTCGCAAAAAGAAAAGGAGGACTTGTGGCACCTTAGAGACTAACCAATTTATTTGAGCATAAGCTTTCGTGAGCTACAGCTCACTTCATTAACCTTTCTGTGGTTAATGCCATCAGACTATTACACAGAAAGGTTTTTATTGATATGGATACCATTATATTTTGCTGAAATACTATAATTTAGTACAAACTTACTTAACAAGAACAAGTATATGAACAAAATCCAATCAATGAAACTAAATCTCTTAGCTTAAAAAAAAATGACTAGTGATCACTATTTAAACAAAAAAATCTGAATAAGTCAAAATCAAGCATTATTTACAGAATACTTAGAACAAAATATAGCAACCAGAGATGAACTATTTATTGTAAGTGGAATTTCTAAGAGGGGAAGGATGAGAGATATGGTCTAATTTTCTTCTTCCTTCCTATTGCCTGACTTGAGACAGGCTAAAGGAAGCATAAATATAAATCGCTGAAACCTACTTTTTTAGCTCTCAACTTGCCAAGGCCCTAATTTGCAAACAGAAAAAATATATTTATTCTATGTTCCTCACATGATGTGGGTTTAAGTGAGATAAGCAGCAAGTTTGTGCAGGAGACACATTTGAGTCTACAATGATGGTTATCCCTTGATATGATGGACAATTGAGAGATGATAGATACAGCAGCAGGGCATAGTACAAAGACAACCATAAAACACAGAAATGGAGGGTGAGGATGTGCACTGAACGGAGACAGAATCAGCAAGGAATGAGGAAGAGAGAAGGGAAAGGCTGAGAAAATGAATGAAGCGATAAGAAGGAAGAGGGCTCATCCCAGGACAGCATGGAGGACGTGAATATTGCACAGCCTCGAGTGATACAGGGATTTGGGAAAGGGGCAGTAGGGAAGAATTTCACTCCTTTATTTTCTTACTAGACAGCAGAAGTTTCTAACTATCCGTCACAGTAAGTAATCCTTTTAATACTTGTTATGCAAGAATCAAACGATTAGTGTGTAGAGAAGTGAAAGCCCACGTGAGCAAATGGAGGAACCATATAATTTGACAGGAATACAGATGAGATGCTCCTCTCTTTTGCAGATTTATGAGCCCATCTGCCTCTGACATTGACAGCTCAGGAGTAACAGTATCAAGAGGCAGCAATCATCTTGTAAATTGATGCTACTGCAAAGGTACATGGAAACAGGAAAGTGGAAATGTATCATAAAAACAAGGCTAGCCTACTGACACAGAGTGCTTAGATAACATCGAGACGGAAAACCAGCTGTCGACACCAAGAGGCCCAGCAGCTGCATTTCACTGATAATTTTTTTCCTCTCCCTGCCACAATTTGCCCACTTTGTTTCCTTATGCATCTACAGAATAGGGAATTTTGCCATTGGCTTTGAATACAGCAACTTTATCATTTAAAATTACCTTCATTCTTGTTTCACTCATGCTGCCCAGCGCATTCTGATGCTGGGCCCAAGTACCTTCTGTGTGTTCTGAAGTCCCAGCAGTGCAGGATTTTCATGGAGACCACCCAGTATTAAGCAGAGGTGCTTTAAATGGACAGACAGACCATCTAGCTACACATGGGGGAGGGGCAAATAATCCCATTTTATGGCCAAGGCAAATATAATGCAATGTGGATGGATATTGCAGGCTGAGCAATAGCAAGGGAAGTACAGCTCTCCCTTTGAAGTTATTTTACTGTTCCTTCCAAGAACTGTTACTAAAAAATAATCAGCATAGATGAGAGTCTGATCTTTGAGCTTTTCATCCCTCCCATGGAACAGAGAAAAATTCTGTTTAGAAACCAAGACCCTGATCTTGCAGTGTGATCCCTGCTGGTAGCCACAGGATCAACAAAGCTCTACATGGGTACAAGATCTACCTTCACAGATCCAATTGCATGACTGGGGTCCTATGGTATCAGCCAGATAGAAGAGGATTTACAAGACTAGTGTTTTCTATGAACTTCCTCCCTCACCTCCTGCATTTAGAACCAACGATAATGAGGATTTTAAAGCCTTTGAGCTATGGGGTTTCTGTCGCAACTGCATTTATCAAAAAGGTCTTTCCTCCTCCCTACCTTTTGGTTCCACCCCTTTTAAGTATGCCTTTGGTCTCTTAGAAATCGAGACACCACCACTGAATTTGGAATGAATAGCAGTCCCCCTGCCATGTCTAAAGTTAGTGTCCTTTTAAAATAAAATGATCAGATACCTTTTAATAAGCTTTTGCTTTTCCTTGTATTGTAAGAGATGTAAACATTTCCCACTTACAAATAACCTGTTTTCATAGGGTTTTCCCTGCCTTCCCTCTTTGATTTTAATGCAACTGAAAATAAAGGGGTTATTTTTAATCATAACTTTGTGGCTGCAATGTAATAAGCTTAAACTGTACTATGCAGCAGCATCACTGATTTAAATACTGCAGGAGAAATGGCATTTCTTGGTTAGCTGCTGCAGAGCTGGAAAAGGGTCATGGAGCATTTTATTTTTGTAGTTACTACATATACAGATACTATTTTTAAATTTCTCAGCAAGGGACAGTAGCATGAAAAAAACAAAAACTAAATATTTAAGAACTCGAGAAGATTCTAAATCCTTGACACTGTCCTTTATAATGCATGTTCCCTACATTCCTAAAACACATAACTTTATAAACCAAGCAACGGAACTTAAACCCTGTAATTTTTGTTAACAAGAAAACAAGAATTAGGTTATATTTTTGAGAAAGACAAGATTTCAGTGCACACAAAACATTTTCTTTAAAATCATGGCTAATTTCAGGAAAAAAAACAGGCTTAGAGGATTTAGTACTTGGGTTAGAACTTATATTAAAAGAAAAATGTTTTTATTTTCAATTGTAAGGACCCCTTTTCTCCCTTCCCCATCCTTCTCACATTTGAAATCAATGCTCTTCCCCTGCTCCTAATGACATGATTGGATTCCACAGCTGTGGAAACAGAGCAAACCATAACAAGGTTTGATGTTTGTGACTTCTGCTGAATTTATCTACCAGAAAACGTATCACGTGGCTGGGAATAACTGCATTTTTCCTGCGTATTTTATGACTGCCAATATTACTGAGTAGAACTTCTAGCTGCACAGTACATTTTAAGAGAGTTTCATACATCTGTAATCAAGTAAATATCCTTTGCAAAGTGTTGTGATGGCCTAGATGCCAATTTCCTGGGACTTGTGAGGACTGGCTTTTAAACTTGTGAACAGCTTGTCAGTACCTGTCAAAAGCAGCCTGTACTGGGGAATCCTCTGAACTGGCTTGAGCAGATAGTGCTTGAGTGCCAGACTAGCACAGCGAGGACTCATCTGAAAGACAAACACCCAAAATAAATACCCACAGTCCTCTAATAGTCAATTATCTGCTACCCAAAGAAGTTGTGCCTCTAAACAATTGACTTTTACTCGTGTGCTGGAAAGGGATGCATTCTGCTATCCTGCTTAACTCCACAGCAATACATATAAATGTGAGCTGCCTAAGTCAGCCCTCAGCTATGCACAAGTAACATTTATCTGTAGGCCCACATGCTACAGTATTGCTAGTAGCCAGATCTGATCATTCCTCCACACAGAAGAACACACATAAAAATAGTATGTCTCAAAAGTTAGGAAGATACGTAACAGGTAAACACTGGAATTCTATGCAAAATCAAAACATCTGTCTTTGTTCTAAGAAAAGAATGTTATGCATCTCCCTAGAAATAAGGGAAACCTGCCAGCTAGCAGTGAAGGTAACCTGGTGGCATCGCAATTCTTATCAATCAGACAGAACTGTAGGGAAGGCTGCAGCATTCATTACAGAAGTCTCTTTAAGTGGTACAAAGCCCAAAGACACAACAGAGAGATAAACCTTTTTAAAGGGTCATGCTCCAACATCAAGTTGCAGTGGGGAGGTTTAGATTGGATATTAGGAAAAACTTTTTCACTAAGAGGGTGGTGAAACACTGGAATGCGTTACCTAGGGAGGTGGTTGAATCTCCTTCCTTAGAGGTTTTTAAGGTCAGGCTTGACAAAGCCCTGGCTGGGATGATTTAACTGGGAATTGGTCCTGCTTCGAGCAGGGGGTTGGACTAGATGACCTTCTGGGGTCCCTTCCAACCCTGATATTCTATGATTCTATGTTTTAATCATCATAGGTTGGGTGATTTGGCCCTCTCATCACTTCTTCCAGTTCGAATCGCCTGAAAATCATTTATTAATGCTACTCGTACATGAGGAACACTGACAAGAAGCACCTTCACTAACAGGGATAGGTTTTATCTCTTTCTTTGGTAATTGCTGTCTTGTTTTTCTCTCTCCTACATTTCTTTACTCTCTTCTCCTCCACACTTTAGCCTCCTTCCCCCTGTAGCTTCCCAAGTAGCTTATCTAGCCACGCACACACCCAACACATCGAGCAATGCCTGGAAGCACCTGATGCTGGCCATGCAAAGCAGGCTTACATTTGTGCGCGCTCACCTAGTGGGGCTTGGTGAGAAACAGGCCCTCTGTGACCAGAAGATAGCTATGGCTAAGTTATGATTTCTCTGCTGGAAAGGAACTACAACAGTACTGAGCTCAGCAGTTGTTTACTATGTCAGTCTCAAAAATTCATTCATTACTGAATTAATCTCTGTCAAAATAATGAATAACCCTCACAAGTGCTCAGTGATGTTTATTCTGGATTGCATGTTTAGAGTTCACACCTCTTCTCTGATCGGTTTTCCAGGGAATAAAGTGAGAGGCTGGCAGGGGTACTTGGCTTTTGCAGGATTATTGCATGTGCTCAGTTTGAGGGCATTTTGGAAGAGGAATTGGTTTGTTTTATTTTCAGGTTTGCAGCTCAAGAAATTCGCTTTCCCAGGTTTCCATTCCAAACCAAACACAGGACTTGAAGAACTACATTCTGCCCTCATTTTTACTCTGCAACCCCAATCAAATCAATGAGTTTACAATGGTAGAAGTCAGTGCATAATTTGACCCAGACACTTAAACTTTTAGAAGCGACTAATGATTTTGGCTGTCCATCTTAAACCACACTAAAGAGGCCTTATTATTAGAAAGTGCTGAGCCTTCTGAAAATCAAGTCCCTTTGATATGTCTCCAATTGGACACCCAAAACCACTAGTCATTTTTGCAAACGTAGGCCACAGTGGTTAAATTCTCCTTCGTCCTACCCACTGGTCCCCAACTGGGACCTAGAAACAAAGAGGAAAAACTAAATCTTTGCAGCCTTACAAAAGAGCACCAGAGATAAGAAACGAGAAAGTAAGATCTCTCTTGCAAAAGAAGATGATACCTCAAAGTCTTTAACCACAGCAGCAAAACTAGGGTTCTTCTTGCATTGTTCATCTAGCAGCGCAACATTCTTATCAAATTCTTTGATATAAGTTGAATACATCTTTAAGTAGGGTCCTTTTTTCACAAATATATCAGCGATTCTTTGATAATCAATCCTGAAAAAGAGAACAAAGTAATTAAAACAGCACATAGCTACATAAAAATAAATCTATGATTTAGAAACCAGCAAAGCTAACATTCTCAGTCACTTTCGGAGCTCAGTAGTGGATTAAAAAGAAGGCTTATTAAACAGCTAGTGCAGTGGTGGGCAACCTGCAACTCATGGGCTGCAAGCAGCCCGTCAGGGTAATCCGCTGGCTGGCCACCAGACAGTTTGTTTACATTTGCACGGCTGCCCGCAAATCCCAGCACTTCCCTGCGGCCCACGCCGCTTCCCGAGCTCCCATTGGCCAGGAATGGCAAACCACGGCCACTGGGAGCTGCGGGCGGCTGTGCAAATGTAAACAAACTGTCTGGTGGCCCGCCAGCGGATTACCCTGAAGGGCTGCAAGTTGTCAACCACTGAGCTAGTGCTGATCTCACTAGGCAAACCAAAATGTGCAGGTTAATTTTGTTGTTGCTGTAAATTCTTAGCTTCTCCTCTCCAAATGAGATAAGCATTGATGTGCTGGTATCTCATCCTGCAAAGTGAAATAGGGAACTCAATTTTCAAAACACTCACAATTTAGTCATGTGCCTATGGCCAAAATGTTCAAAAATAGGAACCTAAAATCAGGCTCCTGGATTCACATTTAGGCACCAGATTGAGGCCAATGGAAGTGTGAATGTTTGGCACTTTCAAAAAATCAGGCCACTTACTTCGATGCCCAAATGCAGATTCAAAGAAGCTTAACTTTAGGCTTCTATTTTTGAAGAACTTAGCTTTGGTCCAAAATCCGGTTGATCAAATAGGCATTTACATGCATATGTACAATTAATGCACCCAAATGTCAATTCCAGCATCTAAATGTGGAATTTAGATGCCCAGTTAAGGTGTCCTCATTTGAAAATTAGGTCCTTAGGCTCAGAAGTCAGCTCTGGAGTCTAAAAAGCATATAGATTACAAAAGAGCAAACTTCTGCTGAATGTAAAATTCACTTTACTCCACAGTTAAATATTAAAACCATGGAAAAAAATTGCACTCTTATTGATCATTACCAGTGAGACAGTCTCTCTTCTAATTCTCTGAGGAGGTCCTGATTAAGTTCATACAGCTGAGGTAGGTAGTACAGGATCTGATTCAGGATCCTTTCCTCAATCACTGGCTTTCCTAGCTGCCTGGAAGCATGTGCCACTGCATCCCGGAAATCCTGTTGGAGTACAAAGAGAAAAAAAACAACCCTCACTGAGAGACTGGCCTTCCGGCAACAATACATATGACAGTATTTCCCTTGCAGAAATGCTGTGGAGCGTTACCCATTACAGAGGGTGAGATGGTACCATCTGTTTTATGTTACTGTGTGGCTTTAACTCAGGGCCTGTCAACAAGGGGAGTTATTCCCAGTGCCGCCAGAACTTTTGGACGCAAAAGTCACATTCCTGGGTCCATGTGCTGAGTTTGAACTAGCCCTCCAGTGCATGGACATCAGAATGAGAGCTGCATTGACAGTTGAGAAGCAAGTCAATTGCTGTGATCACACTGTGGAAGCTTGCAATGCCAGACTCCTATTGGTCAGTGGGAAATCATTTTGAAGCTGGAAAATCTACAGTGGGGGCCATTGTCCTGCAAGTGTATGGGGCCATTGTTTCCTGCTACACAGGACTGTGACTCTCAGCAATGCGCAGGAAACAGTGAATGGATTTGCAGCAATGGGGTTCCCGAACTGTGGTGGGGCGACAGACAGCATGTATATCCCCATTTGTAGGAAGGTGGGCTGGTGCCAGAATACATCCACAGAAAGGGCTACTTTTCCATGGTTATGAAAGTATTGGTGAATCACTGGGGGACATTTCACCGATATCAATGTGGGCAGGTCAGGGAAGGTGTGTGACACTTGCATCTTTAAGAACACAGGCTTGTTCAGAAAGCTGCAAACAGAGACATTCTTTCCTGACCAGCGGATTACTATTGGTGATGTTGAAATCCTGGTTCAATTACAATTAATGGTGCTTTCCGTAGCACTAGGCATTCTGCAGTATATGTTATCAAGTAATAAAGATCAAATTATTTCCAAAAAATAAAAATTTATTGCATAAGAAAAACAGTGCAAAGACTATTGTGCAGTTAAAAATGATACAATGCAAACTTATAAAATAAATGGAACAGAACTTTAAAATTAGAAGGCTAGAAAAACATTCATGTCCAGTTCAGTCCATTTCTGTCAAACATACACCAGCCATACGAAGCTGTGATTTTCCTTACTGTCCCCTGGCGTGGGGTGGCAGGGATAGGGATGTGGCCCATGATGTCATGTGGAAAGTTTGGAGGGAGTTGGGGTAAGGAGCTGCGAAAATATAATTAATTCCTCACTGACTGCAAAGGAAGGTGAGCCCAGGATCGTTGGACCCATCGGTCAAGAAGTTGGCAGCATTTGTGTTCGCTGACTGAGAACCCCCATTATGCCCTGGTGCATCTCCCGCTCCTTTTCCTGCTGGGACTTTCTCCTGTCTGCACTTTCCTTCTCCAGGCTGTCTGCTATATTCACCCTCCAGGCCTTCTGATCAAGATCCAGTGAAGCACTGGCTTTCAGGATCTTGCAGAACATGTTCTCCCTCGTCCGCTTCTTTCTTCTCTTTCGGATCAGGCATGCCGCAGGTGTGGAGGGGGAACCCCTCAAGGCTAAAAGGAGCAGCAACAAAAAAAACAGACAGATATCATTGTATTTATAATCACAACAAAAAGTGAAAGATAAGGGAGGGGAGTGCTGAATTTATTCCCATAACATTGTAAAATCAGACCTGCTTATTGACACTTCAGGTTTGAATGCCTCTGCGCAGCACTGTTGCCTAGCTGCCACACCCATGGTGACTATGGCCTGCTGGGGGGAAGAGGAGGAGGGAATTATTCAGTTGCATAAAAAATAAAAAAAAATCGGCCCACAAGTACAGGGCAATGCACTGAATACTAGCACTCTTTTCCACAGGCGGTGGTGATTTTAGCCGATATCTCATTCCTGAGGATAACAAAGGCACACAGCATAGCTGCTGCTGGGCATCCCCAAGCCACTGGACCCATACGCCACTAGCCTGTTTACTGCAGTGATCGTCATAGTGGAGTGGAATGGGACAGTGTCCTACAGAGGAGGAAGAAATAAGGCAGCCATCTCCAGAAACCTTCAGGAAAGGATTGCGGAGTTCCTCCGTGAAAGATCTCAACAACAACTCTCAGGAGGATACAAGGGACATCCCTGTGTACATAAACAAGCTGCTTCACATCTGTCTCCCACCCTCTCCCCCGGCTTAACCCTACAGGGGAATGAAAAGCAGATGATAACTCTACCACTGTTTGTTGTATCTCTCTCTCTTCTCCTAGGAAGAAAATGGAAAGCAAGTATCTCCATCCTGCCAACATGGGGCTGGGTCGGGTGCCATTTTCAGGTTTAAGGGTGAATGCATGCACACACTTACCCAAGGTTCCTGCCCCTAGATCAGGGTCATCCATGCTTGGCTGGCAGGACTAGAATGAGATGGAGTCTCAAAGAGATTCTGGCTCACTGCATGGCTGGAGCACCTGCCACGTGTCCCTCCTCCTCACTGTACACAGCAGGGGTATCTTTCACATACTCCTCCGAGGCAGCCACGCTGGTCTGAGGATGGCGGTGGGGGTCTCCGACAAGGATGGCATGCAAGGATGGTAAAAGCAGCAGGTCTGTGGCTCAGCACCAGACTGACTGTTGGCTCCCCAGGTCTCGTGGTGTGCCTGTTGCAGGTTCCTTCATTTTCATGTGTCACTGCTGCTGATCCCTGTCGTCCTCTTTCACCTGTATCCACCCTCTGTGCAATCTTTTCGTAGCGGTCAATGTTTCTACAGCTGATCCGTAGCTGTGCCTGCAGAGGCCCTTCTCCCCACAGGCCCAAGAGATTCAATTTCTCCTGTCTGCTCCAGGCAGGAGTGCGTCTAGAATGTGTAGCCAACAGAGTGGGTTGGGCAGTTGCACATAACAAAGGAGAGCTGTTCGGTGTGCTCACCAAGTGGGACGATCAGGAAAAAGCCCTTTCGAACATATGCAGGTGGTTTTAGGGTGGGGGGGGAGGGATGATGACGGGTGGCTTACAGTCTCTATGACCCCCAGAGTGGTCACTATGGGGCACAGTGGGGCAGCTGCTGGAGGACTGTTAGCATCAATGTAGGTTGTGCAGTGTCTACGCTTGTTCTGCATTGACCACAGTACATCGACCATGGCTCAGTGCCATTCAGGGAGGTGGTTTTACTGTGTCACCGTAACAGGATGCCAACGTTGGCAGAAGACAAGTTTGAATGTAGACACATGCACAACTCTGTCGACTCAACAAGACAACTTACGTCAGCCTCACTTTGTAGTGTAAGCCAGGCCTAAGAGAAAACCAACCAAATGACACTAGAGCGGTCAGGTTTTTCTTGTTTGTTCTTTTTTTAATATCATAAATAGTTTGGTACAATCAATATTTACCTACGCTGGGAACACTGATCACTCATCCCAGAAGGTGGTACATTCTCTATGCTACAAAAGCCTCCCGAACAGACCAGGCTATCATGTTTATTTGGTCCTCACTGAACATATAGGGTGAAAAACCTGGCCCCACTGAAGTCAATGAGAATTTTGACATTGACTTCAATGGGGCCAGGATTTCACCCATGGGTCCCGAGTACCTTTTCCACCACTTACAATGAAACTTACACAATTTTTAAAAATCTTGTAACACCCGTGTACCTTACTTAAACTGCTGAATAACTCTATAGGATATGAGCTAAGTCAATGTCTAGGATGTCACAGGGAGGAAAATCTGAACTACAGGCACTAGGCTCCTATAGCCTCCCAGAACAACTCTCCCCTGGAGGCGAGTGCTGCTGGGGTGGAGGAGGGTGAGAGGACACGTCACAGCCATCCATACCAGCTCTCTCAGTTAACCTCTCTAGGCCCATCCACCCAAACGTCCCTGTCACCATCTCCCAGCAATATCCCCACAAGCTCCAATCGCATGGTTCCATGGGTCACAAAAGGCTGGGATTCAGTAGTTTGTGGCAAGAAACTGCAGGTGGTTTTTGGGCAGGGAGTAGAAAGGAAAGGTCCGGAACTACCGCATTAAAGTTTTTTTTAAAAAAAAAACAAAAAACAAAGCAGATGGCCTTATTCATATGGAAATGCTCTTTCACACATCATCTGTGCAGACAAGTGTCACATAGCTTACTATCAGCTGCATCTATGGGGTTTCCTGACCTTAGGGCAATGGTTTCCAAACATTTTACGAAGATGACCTACCAACTGAATTTTGTGGCTGTTTTTTGCAACCCACCACTATACATATATTATACAGAAACCCCCATTTACTATTTTTAAATCCTGTAACGGTGCAACAGTAGGATAGATTTTGTATTAAACTTCATAAAAACAGTATTGTATTAAGAAAAAGTTGTCACATGGGGTACTGCTGTCACATGGGGTACTGCTTGTCCAAACCAAGGCTGGATTAATGCATAGGCAAACTAAGTACGTGCCTAGGGCCCAAATTCCTGTGGAGAGGGGATCACCAAAAATCATACAGCAGTCTCCTTCCCCTCCACAGCCTCCTCCTTGCTCTGCCGAGGAGGCACAGACCACCTGCAGCAGCACCCTCCAATCTGGTATCACAACCCAACTTGCTGTAGAGAAGAGGCACCGGCTGCCTGGCTATCATAATGGAGGGGTGACCAGGCCAAAACCCAAGTGGCGTTGTGACCCCGTGTGCCAGGTTGAAACACCTGGAGTGCAGAGCCAGGCCCAGTCTCTTGGGACAGGAGCCGCTGCTGTGGGGTGAATGCGGGGTGGGCTTGCTCTCCAACACCCCCACCCCCAGGCCTCCCCTCTGCTCTGGGCCCATGACTCATTCAGAATCTTCCTATGACCCACTGGTGAGTCAGGACCCACAGTTTGGGAAACACTGCTTTTGAGCACTGCTTAATGCTGAAATGATACAAGGAATTGCAATGACTAATACAGCCCAAATACAGGACTTCTGAAGAACGTTGGGCAAAATACATTGTGTTTAGTACTTGTAACTGGTACACTTAGCAAGAGCAGACAGTTACTGAGTCTAATACATAAGCCAGCATGAGACTAGTAAATGCTGGATCTCACTGTTTGTAGCTCAGCCTTGGATGGAGTCTTTTCCCCAAAACAACATAAAATTCTTGCTTTGTCCTCTGGCATAGGTTATCTGAACATTGCAAGGCACAGTGCATGAAAGCTTGTTTGTATACAATGCAATCGGCAGAAGAAGCTCCTTCCTGACAAGACACTGGAAGAGGAGTAGGGAGTCAGTTTTAAACACCATTTATTTAAGTTACTGTTTTAGCATATGAAGACTCTGGCATGTATTTGGCCACAGGAGACCCTGGTGCTCTCTCTGGGATGATCCAATGCCCACTGAGGTCATCATTAACTCCAGTGAGCTTTGGATCATACTATGTGACTTCATCATCGAAATAACAGCCAGTCAAGATACTTGATTGTCAGCCCAGTCCCTAATAAGTCAACAGATGAACTACTGCAGAGAGGAAAGAGAGGTAATATAGGAGATACAAGGCAAATCAAATTAAACCTACAAATGGTGACAAACCAGACTGCTAAATGAAACAAAAATGAGAAGGAGAAAAGGTTCAGATTTCTTGGGAATTATCAAATCACTGTTATTGAACATGCACTGTGCATTGGTTACAATAACAATATTAAAAATTTATTTATGACCTGGCAGCTCTTTTGAAGTAACCCTCCTGAGGTTTATCTTGAGCTGAAGTTAAAAAGATTTGAAGGCAGACAGCATAAGCCTGAGGAGTGAGGGTGGGGATAGGAGGGAGAAGAGTGAAATAGATAGGAGAATGCCGTGACTGTCTATGTTCATAACTATTGGTCCTCTGATTATGAAATTCATTAATATTGTATCTGTGTAGCGAGAGCCCATAATGGCTGCATTTTTAATATAGTTAAATAAACAGAATATAAAAAGAGAGAAAAATGAAACTTCACTCCAAAAAAAATGCATGTCATTCAGTACAAGGATAATTTTTTCCTAAAAGAAGAGCAGTAATTCAAGAATTACAGTGAGGTTAATTAAATGCACTTGCCTGCTTCCCTCTAAAGCTAATCTGTTCACTACTAAATAGAAAAACATGGCCAACTTCCTTAACATCACTGTTAAAAGTTAACATATGTATGTATACTTGGCACTCAGTGATCAGTATCACATGCGATCACATTGAAATAATCCGCATTACACTCACAGATTTTATAGTTATACCAGAACATAAACATTGCTAAAGCCTCCTCCTGCACTGAACTGTTCAAAGGCCATCACCCTAGCTGCCATAGGCAACGTGTTCTGTTTGAAGCAATGCAGCAGCAACATTAAAGCGAATTTTTAAGAATCACACTTTGTATTTAAAAACACTTCTCAAATAAAAAACTGAATTCTACTCATGCTGTATTTTTAAAAAAAGCTAAAATATTCACTTTTTAAAATGAGACATTTACTCAATTGAATAGTACCATTTGTGACAAAACAGAAGTTTTACATGATGTGACAAGCATATAAATATTGTGTGTGCGTGTGTATGTGTGAGAACAAAAAAGGTATGTTGACATGCAGTTCAACAGGATGATTTTTTCAAAGAAGTAAATAAATAACAATGGCCCAGATGCTCAAACTGCTTCATGCAATGCTGTTTGCAGGATCCAACTTTATGTTGTTATATTCTGGTCCAACTGTAATTTTCTTGCGTCTCCTTTCATTGTGTACACAAAAGAGATGACCTTCATTTCCCTACTTTGAGATGAAGGCACATCTGGTTGTCACCAGAATGTGTTACACAATGGCATCCATATCTATTACAGATTGCTTCAAGTGTCACTATCCAGTAGAGTAACCAGTGGCTCCTGAGGGAGCTCAGTTACTCCAGTAAGTGTTAAATTACTTACAAATACTTCATTTTTCTGTTAATGTCTGGCAAGACACTCCTAACAAACGCATGAGTGGGCTTGCCCTTTTGTTTTTGTTTTTTAAACTACATCCTTGCCAGCAGTTTGTAGCAATGTCTGAGCTACTATGGAGTCAAAAATCCTTTGACACTATTTCCTCAGCTAATTAGGCAACTGTGGAACTTGACAAATGATTCATAATAGGGTCACCGCTATTTCATCAACAGAAACCCTTCTTCTCTCCCAGAAAGGCCTTGTGTCACAGTGACTTGCATCCCTCTCACTAGAGTGTTGCAAGTGCAAGGCCACAACAAATGACCCCATAACTTTGTGTTAGCCTGGGGAACAAGGGAAAAGATGTGGACCCAATTTCAGATCCACCTTAACCACATGCTGAACTTTCACTAAACTGCTGGCCTGAGCCCATATGGGCTTCAGATTTCTGTACAGTTGCACATATATTGTTCATTTAAAATTTGTGAAATTAACATTCCACTATTCAGAAAAGCATGGATGAGACAGCTTTTTGACTGCACAGGGAGAGAGACAGACATTGTTTAAGCAAGATGTGTCAGAAAAGAGAAATAGTCTTTTTTTAAAAATTGCAATTTAAAAAAAAAAGACAGATAACTGCATAATTTAATGCTGATCCTGGCATCCTTTTGCTTGGGCTCCATTCACATGTTCACCCTGGTTTGTAGTCGCATACTTCTTATCATACATTAACACACCATCAGCAGAAACATCTTTCAGTTTATGTGCAATTCCTGCTTAAGTACAAATCCAAAGAGCTCAAATATCAGTTTGGTGTCAGGAATTTTTTTGCATTTGCACATTCTTCAAGGCACACACACACCCCCCCCCCCCCAACTTTCACATTCTAGGAAAGGGCCACGCTGCCACAACATGGCAAACTGCAAGTACGACTGCATGGGACATAGATGTAATAGATCTTGCAAACACATATTTAATACAAAAGGTCAATACATACGCTTAACTATATCAGTGATACTTTATAATGAAGTCAATACACGTTGATTGTACGGTTTTTCAAGTACACAAATTACCTCATCAGTCCTAGAAAGCTGACAAGTAATTCTATGTCGTTTTCATGACTAGTACAATAATTCACAGGTCTTTAATAGCATAAGATACTTAATTTTTACAACATAGTCAATTATCTGACTGGGGAGATGTTCACAATATCCTAATGCAGAGAACGGACTAGATAACCCACCAGTGCTCCCTGCCAGACCAACTTATTTCATTAACATTTCTTTGTAATCTAGCTACAGCTGTAATTCATTATTAAATGTCTCGACCAGATCTGGCACGGCCATTCAGCAATTCTAAAGCACTCCAGTAGTTTAGAGAGCTGTACTGGCATCCTCACCTCGCATCTGGCAGGAAGGTAAATATTACTATTTATTTTTTACAGACAGAGAAACTGAGGCAGAGAGGTTCCGAGAACTGACCAAGGCCACACAACAAATCACGGCCAGAGCTAGGATTAGAGCATGGGAGTTCCTCGCTCCCAGCCTTGTGCTTACTGCTGTACACCATTCTGCTCCCCCAGATCTATTATGATTGCTTCCTTGTAGTATTTGACTGCAATTTAGTTTACATTGTGAAGTCTGAGTCTAATCTTTAGATTTCTAAGAGAATGAAGTATTTTTACAGTGTAAATATGCTGCAAAAACAGCAACAAGCTAACCCAGAGTTCCCTGGTGAACATGGCCCCATTTTAGCTCAGCGAGAGTGCACCAGCGGAGATAAAGTTGCTTGACCTCAGATCCACACCTCTCAAAATACAAATGTGCTTGTTGCTGTGGGTAATGCAGTGGGCGGCTCTTGGAAAGCCACCTGCCTTGGCTTCCTGCTATAGCAGTGGCCCCTAACGCAAATGGACATAGGAGCAACTCATAGGGATGGGGCTACAGGCCCAGGCAGCAACCCACAGGCCCAAGCTTCTCTCCTCTGTTCCCAGCACTCAGCTACATTGCAAGAGCATATGCATCTGGCCTTAAGTGCAACCAAGTAGATGCCCCTATTCTAAGCAGTCTGTAGCCTTTTGTTGACTGGGAGTCACAGAGACCGTAAAAAGAGGGAAGGAGGGGGAAGTGGGAGGCAGAGATACACCAACCAGAGGCAGAAAAGGAAAAGAGAGAATATGAACAGAAGAAGAAGAAATGGCAGCTAACATATGTGAGCATGGCTGATGGGGATAAAAAGAGGTAACACTCCTCTGCCAATTCTTCACAGGAGGGAAACTCCACCAAAAAGTGGTTCAGGGCTACTGAGCTAGCCTATGCTGCATACTGAATTAGAGAATTTAAAATAAATCCTACATATTGTCAGGATGCATTTGTGCATTACTTACATGTATGAGAAGCAGCTATTTCCCTATCTATGGTTCCAATTTTCAGCCAGATTCAACTGGCTTCTACCACTTGCATATGCAGTCACTGTAGCTCTGTAGTTCTGTGCCTAAACACACAGTCTGCAAACAAACAAAATCAGTGGCCACTTTTTGAAAATTTGTTCCTGTATGTAACCTGTCAAACATGTCAACATTTCAAGACGCCTTTTCATGCATGCACGTGTTAGGAGCTGGAAGATGAGACACCTTGAATTTTTCCTGTTGTGTACAAGATAAAGGCCAAGTGACTCGTGACTGAGTGCCCAACCTGAAATACTTTAAAGAGACCCAATTTACAGAAGATCGATGGCTCAGCACTTTCTGAAAATCAGGCACCCGTTTGCCATGTCTCAAGTTGGGCCCCCACAGAGCGAGGCACTGAAAATCACTTATGACAATCTTGACCCTGCAGCATAATCTATTATAGCCTTGTGTAAATCTTAAAGGAAAACTAGGGTCATGAGCATTAATTCACTTTGGCTTAGTGAAAGCTCAAATTACAAATGGCGTGTGCAAGCCCTGCTTAGCTAGCATGCTCTAAACTCAACATCCATCAAGCTCACAGCAGGTGACATGCTAGATCTGCCATTAAAAAAATGCTGATTTAATGTTTGCTGATGGGCTGCCAGTTTTCTTTTTACCAGCTCCTAGCTCTTATAACTCACCAGTAGCAAACAGTTTATTTATATTACAGTAGCATGCAAAGACCTCCATCAGTCACTGTCGTGCGAGGCATTGTACAAGCACCCTGGAAGACACACTCCCTGTTCTACAGAGAGTATCTAACGCATTATACTGGCATATAACCCAGAGACTCTAGCAGACAAAACGCGGACAGAAATTCAACAAATGGAAGACCCCTAATGTTAACTTTTTAATTTTGTTCACTCTAAAACTCAGAAGGCT
The DNA here is from genome assembly GCF_965140285.1 of Lepidochelys kempii. NCBI lineage: Eukaryota > Metazoa > Chordata > Testudines > Cheloniidae > Lepidochelys > Lepidochelys kempii. The sequence continues at coordinate 269,896,876 of NC_136380.1, read as the reverse complement.
AAATGAGGCTTTGAGAGCTGGAGGGCACTAGTAAGGGGGCACACCCATACACCTACTGAGTGGTGTGGAGAGAGCCATTTGGCCTTTGCAATATGTAATACCTCCTGGATACTGGAGGGTGGGAAAGGGTGCTGGCTCACAAATGCATACGGTAAAGGGTGTGTAGGCCCTCTGACCTTTTGGGGTATGGAACATTTCAGCCAGTGGTGGACAACTTGCTTGTTCCTTGGGCTCCATAATGCTTTGCAGCCAGATGAGAGTTGTCTTCTATGGAAGTACCTTGCGTCCTCCCCGGGCTAGAGTGTACCCCTCCACAGGCCAGCCATAAACTGACCCCAAGCTGCACACTGTTTTGGTTTAAGTATTTTGTTTTTTGCAGCTCCTGAGAGTGAAGTTTCTGCACTTTAATAGAATTTCATCCTTCAAAGAAGGAGCGAGGAGACAGGATTACAATTAAATGGGTCATTCAGTCCGGAGCAACTCCACTGACTCTACACATTTTGGCAAACTTCATTGTGCAAAATTGAAGGCCAGTATCTCAATCAGCACCTTTATAGCCAACACAATGCTTACATTAAATTCATGATATTATATAACTGATCCCAAACCAAAACATTTTCTATATGATCAAACACTGTGTCTTAAGTATTTATTTTTTGTTCTTCTCATTAAATAAAAAAACCCCACAACCTTCAGATGGGCTCTTTGAGTGCTTGGGAGAGTTGTTTCATCTAAAGCAATTTAGTTAATATAATCAACAAAATGCAAGCAAAATTAGACTTGGTTATGTATAGCCAGCCTCCACCTATATCCGCATCCTCAATTACCTTAACTTTCACTTCAAGTGCTCTTAAAAATGGGTGTGTAAAATGGCACCTTCTCACTCAGATCTGCTCCCTGGGTGTAGTCAGCATTATACTTGTTGATTTCAGTGACAAAAATAAGAGTTTACTGCTCTTTACTCCTGTTAGTGCTGCAGAGCCAATGTTGCTAAGACTGAGTGAGCTAAATATTCCTCCACTCTGTACACACCATCCACAGAATTGCTTACTCAACTCCAAGTAGCTGCAGCTGAAGAAACACACAGCCTCATTTGGCCTGCAGAACCTTTATTACAGGTGATGAAGCACAGGGTGAAAAGGGCCCAGGCGTCACTTTGGGAGCCCAAGCTGAGTTGCTTGGCTGGCAGTCAGCAAGCTAAACAAGTGAGACAAAAACTACTGGGACACAATAAAAGTGAAATCCCACAATGGCAGTGCTGCAAAGTTACTTTCCACATAGAACCTCACTTTCATAATTGTCTTTTAAGTGGCTTTGCATCATTCTTGTGGATAGTCAGATTCCCTGGGAGTACTGTTACATTTAAACACAACACTGGGTTTCCATAAACTCTGCCAATAGGGATGGTGATTTTCCTTTTAATGATAGGCAGCATACACAGTCCCAGCCTCAAAGAGCTTATGATCTAAACAGACAAACACAGAGAGAGCTGAACTGATTGCCTAAGGTCACAACAGATCAATGGCAGAGGAGAGACTAGATCCCAGATTTGAGACTCAGGTCAGCATCCTCTCCACTACACTGCACTGCCTTTATGTTCTGATATTTGTCCCTGAGCCAACAAGAGTCCTCATTCATTTGAGAACATTCTGCCATGCAGTTTACTTTACAGCTAGCAACTAATTAAAAACGTATAACTTTGCTATTTAAACACACTCTCTTCATAGTGCCTTATGCTCAATTCCCCAAACAGGTATTTAAGATGGTTGGTGCCTGGACTAAGTACAATGCTGGTTGTAAACTATAAATTTGCCATTACTATCCGACACAGTCTTTTAAAGTTCAAGCCCTAGCAGACTCAGAAAACAATCACTCAAAAATATAACAAAAATCAACAGGTGGTGTAGTAATATTTTCGTTTCCTGTGTTAGAGAGGAGGTCTGTTTTACAGGCACAGAAAAAACGTATCCTTGTTTCCAATCTGGCAGAACGCGCTGCATAAGAGACTCATTAGGTAAAAGCAGAAATGTTTAATATTTAGAACTCTCTCTCCTTCCTGGGGAAAAACTACTCAGGAGAGGTAGAGTGAAGAAAACTGAAAATCAGTACATGAGAAAAAATATGATTTCTTATAAACTTTATCAGTACACTCTTGTGATGTAAAAAAATTGTGTACTCTCAACTTAGTAGTTCTGTTTATACAATCCATTTCCAATACCTTTGCTGTATGTCTTCTAATGTATTAGACAGCAAAATCACATGCCCAGGAAAGCCAAACTCCTCATTTGCTAGTTCTAGCATCTTCTACAGTAGCTAACAGAATACCTGCTTATTGTGTAATTAGCATACAAGATCAAGGGTTTGATACCAACGTACCAAATATACTTGACTAAATATTAATTTGCACCTTTCCATTAGTGGACATTGGTATTGTATATGCTCCCATAACAGCAAGGAATGCAAAATGCATACCTGTAAAGAGTTATAGCTCAAAACATACAGTACGACGATGACTGCAGTACAAAAGCCCAGATTTAAACAGATTATCTAAGAATCAGGTAAAATATTTTTACATACATTGTACATATTCAAGTTGGTAAAAAAACAATAATTTTAAAAGGTTTTTTATTCAAAAATTTTCATACTACTATTTATGGAGAAAGAATTATTCTTGCCAAACAACCAGATAGTTCATTAACAAATAAGGAGCTATAGTTAGGGGCATATTCTAATATTTAATCCAAAATCCCAATAGTTTAAATGGAAGTTTTGCATGAGCATCAAGGGGGATACTACCACACATTTACCCACTATACTTGTTAGGGAAAAATTCCAGCAATTTAGGTTTTTTTTATACTACTGCCTAATTAGGTTTATTCAGTGTTTTAAATGAGGAAATATTAAAGAAAATACACTTCAGTACAATACTGTTTAAATGCTGAAATTTAAGAGAACAAAGAACATAAAAAATTTTATTAGATACTTACAATGTGCAAGAGCTTTAGCACATCCACAAATCTGTTAGAAAAGTAATAAAAAGCAAATAATTACATTTGAACTGCAGAATTAAAATAAACTGAATAAGTATTTTGAGTTTAGCATTAACACCTACACTTTCTCCGAGCTCATGATCTCCTTGGCAATATGGTAAACTTTCGTTTTCTTTCCAGCTGCTTTGCTCTGCAGATAAAATTACATGTTACACTATGTACTCACAAACAAATAGCAAAGATCAACTTCAAGCCAAATTTCCTACAAAAAATATCACTTTATACTGCTCTAAAGTCTATTGGTATTTAGAGATTAATTTGTGTGAAATTGAATTTAGAATTGGATAGAATGATGTGTAAATGCTAATCTATAAATAAGCACTAGTCTCCCTGTCTAGAAACTCTGGAAAGCAACAGAGCCCATACTGAAAGTGACAGCTGTCAGCTATTGAAGGAACTGGAGTGTGGTTAATACTCTATATCCATATTCATCAATTTTATTGGCTCATTTGTGAATACGGTATACACATGTGCAGTAAACTCAAATGGTTTTTAGGAACATTTGTCAAGAGATGAACACTAATTTTTTCATGCTTTTAATAAAGACAAAAATGTAATAGGAAATAGTATTACTTTGAAAAGAAAAAAGTAAACTATTGAGAATCTGCCTTATTAAATCTAAAAAAAGAACTAAAATTAACTACAATCAGATTTCTTTAGCTAGTAAGTCTACTGTATAGAAGAAATATAACCTTTGTAAAATAAGATTTCAGTCCTGAAACACATGCAGACACACAAATATATGCATACATACCCCTCAACATGATGATATGATAGCACAGGGATTGAATGAATCCAATCACACTAGAATGCCATTAATTCTCATTTTTTCCAAAGTCAAAAATATGAGAATTCTCACAACCAACCCCCACACCCAGCTATCTCATCTGATATTTTAATCCTTTAATTGTTATGGGATCCCTCAAAAAGAAAAGTGCTAAATAAATGTGAAATACTGAATCCCCAGTCTTATGCGAGTCAGAAAAAAAATACAGGAATATGAATATTTAAGATACTGGCTAATAAAATGGAATGTGGAATTATTTGCATTACAGTCCAATTGTGCTAGATCCTGTACAAACATGTACAAAAGGCACCAAAGAATTTACAATCTGAGCCCCAGGCCTGCAAGCTGTCACCCAACAACACAGAGATGATAATCCTTGTGATAGACTTGTGATGAGCTCCAGTGAAGTCAATGGAGCTCCATGTGGGTGGAGGAATGAACCTAGACAGAGCAGCTTGCAGGATCAGGGCCAAAACTTAATACCAATTCCAAGAATGTGGTGCAGCAAACAAAATGAGGAAAAGATGACAGGCGTGCAAAGATGCTTTTGCACAGTTTGTGTTTACAGTTTCCTTTTCTTTTTTAAATATATCTCTATAGTAGCAGTCCTGGCTTGCCACCGGCCTAGCTGTTATCAGCTGGCACTATGTCTATTATCAATGTAGGTTTTCCATTACAATGGGGAGTTAAAGGAGAGATAAAATGAAAATAAATCATAGATAAGCAGGTATTTAACACAGAGAACAAACAGTATCAAGCTGAAGTTCTGGTGACATCATATGCAGAACAGTAGTAAAAGACCAGACACTGAGTGATTTACCTTAAAAACCTTAGCTGTGTTTATTACATTGCTGCATACTTGTTAATGATATTTGAAATAAGGTTGCAACATTTCTCTTTGAAAGGTTTATTGCTTCATTTCCTATTTCAAAAAGACAGGTTTCAGAGTAGCAGCTGTGTTAGTCTGTATTCGCAAAAAGAAAAGGAGGACTTGTGGCACCTTAGAGACTAACCAATTTATTTGAGCATGAGCTTTCGTGAGCTACAGCATCCGATGAAGTGAGCTGTGGCTCACGAAAGCTTATGCTCAAATAAATTGGTTAGTCTCTAAGGTGCCACAAGTACTGCTTTTCTTATTTCAAAAAGGTGATTGTAATGCAGATGCAATCCCATGCGATTTCATTTCTATCAGTATTGTAGGATGGTGTTACATCAATAATTCAAGTGGCACTTCATATGGTTTGCTGATCTCTAAGAATTTCAGAAGTCATACACTGTATGTTTGTTATTCTGATATACCAGGCACTATCCAATCCAAACAAAAGGTAAGGACCACAGATATCAAGCTACAGGACTACAAAATCTAAGAAGTTAAATTCTGAATGTTGGAGCAATTTGTTACCCAACCAGTAGGGTGGCAAATTTTGGCTGGACATATTCCTGGATGTTTCCTCACATGACATAATCTTTAATTAAAGATTAATCTTTAATTCCTGGAAGCTCCGGGACAATCTTTGAGGGTTGGCAACCCTAGGAATGAGTGAAGCTACAACAACAGTAACATGTTGCACTTACTCAGTGCCATTTATCCACTGACCACAAAGCGCTTTACAAATGTAGGTATCAGCCCTGTTTTATAGATGGGGAACTTGAGGCACAGAGAAGCAACTTGCTCAAGGTCACAACACAAATGAGGGTCACAGCTGTGAACAGAATCCAGGAGGCCTCACTTTCAGTTGATAGTCTCCCACTAGTGCCTACTGGCATTAGTAGCATTGCTAGACCAAAGTACTCATGCTGCAAGTTTTGGTCTGTACTTGCAGTTCTCCTTTGAAGAGCAACTAGCATATAAATTACTGAGAGCTGGAAACCAAATTGCAGTTTCTACAATCCTCAGCTAGGCCTTAGTATTTTGTACTACACTGAAACAAGACGATTTCAGCAGTGAAATCCTAGCTCTCCCATTCTTATCAATTAGGTTTGTATTTGGCAAAACCCCCATATTAGTGTCTAGAAATATTCACTAAAACCAACCAAATTCAGGACATTTATATTTATACAAGGATATGGTGTACATCCTTCTCTCTCTCTTTATGGAGAGCATAGCTAACACTATGGGAATAAACTCACATGCAGTCTGTGATTTTGCAAGACAATAACTGGCAACACTATAACTGACAGTTCCAAACTAATTTAAAAGTAACGATTAAACAGTAGTAAAATACTAATGCAAAATAAGCATGAGCTGAGAGATTGCCCCTTTGTTTTTTGAACACCATTTAGAAAATTTTTCTCAGATCAACGGGCACTGGAAATGCCACACGGTGTTTGTTCAGTCAGAAGACACTCATTTGGAAGGCAGGAGAATTTGAAGCATTGTCTTCAAATTTTGGGCCTTGAGTTCTTTCTATTTTCAGGTGATAAAAGGGTAAAAACTGAGGTGTTCTTTCTCAGCAGTTGTTTACTGTACCCGCTGTTGTGGGTGAGAAACATCATTAGAGACTGGATATGTTTTCCAAGAAAAACAAAACCCACCAAACAGCTGATTACCAATGCAGAGATTGTTTCATTTTCCCCTGCAGCTGCAGGAACTGTTAGAAGTTTCAAGCAAGGGGCAGATTGTTGGTAAAGTTAATCTGCAGCTGTGAGAGTCCACGCGCCACAGGCCAGATGAGCAAGTTAAAAACCAGATGGTTCACCACCAATTCCGAGTTACATGAAGGCAAGAGTATATTCTATGAAACAAGACGTTTCATGAGCGAAGTAGCATTGCGCTGTGTGTTTCTAGGAATGCTCTTCTGAATCTTGTGAGAAAGATATTTACATTGGGATGTTAGCTGATATACCCACACACAATTTTGGTTAGCTACACAAGAACAGACTATGCTGCTGACTCCCCCCACACCCCAACTTACTCAAGTGAAAAGTTGATTTATTAAGATCAAGCTTTCAGGGCACTAGCAGAAAAATATGAGGAAATTCAAAGCTGTTGCACAACACATTCACCTTGTTGAACTTGGAGCTCTTTTTTTTCTGGCAACAGGAAATCCTATATCTAGTTCTCCTTGGCAGGCAGGCGTCTGACATAACATTCCACCACAGCGCAAAAAGATACTTGCCCTGTAAGGAGATGAAGAATCAGCAGTCCCCGCAGGTCTGAAGGAAAGCCAATGCCAGAATCTACAGCCACGCAGATTTCAGGGGTGCTGGGAAGCTGACAGAAACCTCTAATACTTATAAGAAAAGATGACAAAGGAAGCCCCTAGGAAAGGAGATGAAACTCCAGATCATCAACTGATTCAAAAAGGTTGTTTTATTACCCAGTCACCCTTGGCTTGAAGGAGGGATGGGAAGAGGGAAAATCACATAGGGAGTGTCTTCCAAAGACATGCCATCCAGCACACACAGCAGTGAAGAGAGAACCAGAACCTAGGCATTATGGCTAAGGTGCCTCCAGGGCACTTGGAGCAGAACAAGCCTGCTAAGAAGGATCTTGTGGAGATCAGGAAAAGGAACACTGTACCTCATCACTTTGAAGGCACTGAATTGAGGCGCTTAAATGGGTAATGTGCCAGCTAGGTAACCAGGACTAGCAGAGAGAAGAAAACCCTCTTTAATGGGTGCCTCTGCATTTGATGGAGTAGATACAATCAAGAAAGCAGAGTAGTGTGGGCCAGAGTAGTGACTCTTAAATCCAAGAAACAGGAATCCTACACTATCCCCAAAACAGGGCGAAGGTTGGGCCCCATGTCTACTCTGGTCATTGGAAAGGAGCAGTGAGCACTGGTTAAAAGGCAGGATCTCATATGTTTCAGTCCAAGGAAGCTAATAATTTGTGGAGTGCGCACATACCCCAAGACAGTTTACTGATTTGAAAGGCTTGTGTGGCTGGACATGCAACTTCAAGAATGTTGTTCCACTGAACCAGAAATTGTCACTGAAAAGTAGCCTTTCCTTCCTCAACAGTTGGCTGGAAGACTCCTATATCACAATAGTTTCATCTGCCCATGCTCCTAACACCAATGAGATGGCACTGGGAAGGGCCTCAGCAGTTCTAGTGACCTGTTTTCCACTCCTGGTAATCAGTTTCCAATGTTCTTCAGTTCACCCTGCAGAAAGCAGGAAACTCTGGGACTCAAAGGTCCAGAGCATGAGATTAAGAGCTTTAGTAAATGTGCAGTCTAAAACATGCAGACAAAGCAGTCAAGTTTGACTCTTTTGCACTTTACTTCAGTTTGTGGAACTCTACATATACAGGTGCGTGGTGTGTAGGACTACAGGCCCACAACTCTTTGAGGCATTAAGAATAACTAATGGACTGAGCAGTGCACACTTTTTATGACTATTTCTAAACATGGGTTCTTCACATCAAGGACATTTGTGAATCCACAGCAAGTATGAAGCTTTAAAAAAAAATTACTGTTTTTTTTCAAACGCAAAAAGCATGTGAAAAATGATGGTTTACATTTATACAACAAGACATCTCTTATGTAAATATTCCCCAAATTCCCTTTACAAACTATATGGGAAACTAAAAAACACTAAGCACAGCTTTAAAAATCAAAATACACCTGCTTATATTCTTGAAGATCAAGCTCCCCTTTGCTAGAATCAGAATTTGTGTCATCTTCCTCATCAGAGCTGTTGATAATCTCTTCATCTGATTGAACCTCTCCCATCAACGCATTGGAATCACTGTGATCTTCTGATGTCCTACAAGGGAAAAAAAAAACCCAAAATACATATTTGGTTTATATTAGCATAACTTTTAATTTTTCTTTGAAAAACTATCCATCAGAGCAATGAGGCTAACTGCTACTAGAAGTGCTGAGAGCCCTGGAGAAGATAGAACAGGATTTTCCATAGAGGACCTAATGATTCTGGAATGCTGTATCTATACTGGTATTTACACAATGTTCATTGCCACAGCAGATGAGTGCCATACAAATAAAATAGTCAAAAGGGTTTTATGTTCTTTACACCCTTCACAGATGCCAGCGTTTATCTTTGCCATCATCCAGGGCAAAACTTGAAATTCCATCCCCTCTTGCTAGCGTGTATATATAAATAATATATTTATTTCATGTGTCCAGAGCGATAAAGGGAGATAGTCATTGTTGTTTCTGTTTTGCTCTGCTCTCTCTCTAATGACACTGGGGTTCGTTCTGTACATGATGCTCAGTTTGACAACCTTGTTTTGGGGGTTTTGTTTTAAATAAATGTTCAGTCTTGTTTATTAAGGCATGCACTAGTTAAATAGTTACATGAGGTTGAAACTAATGTCACAGGGAGTCAGTTCAATACATACCCACTTTCCTAAAAAATAAAAGTGGGGGGGGCTGTACAATGTACATTTTGGTGATCCATAAAATCAATGAAAATAAAAACAGTGATATCCCTTTTAGACAACTGTCAAAACTATAAAATATAATTAGGCTCTTTAGCTGTACATGCATTATCTCATTAATAGTCTCAGTCTCAGGAGGTCTCAGTTCTCATTAATTTTAGCCATATTTGTAACTTGTAGAGATTTTGTGCGACAAGTATGCATGCTGATCCTATGAACTACCCCCCTCCTCTAACCTACCTTGACATCTTCAGTAAAGGCCTTAAGAATGTTTCACAGGAAGAAAATTCACGAGGAAAGAGAGCGCAAGGAAGATACAAATGGCAAACAGACTATTGTAAAACTACTAAGCAGCTTCTTATAAGAACAGAGTTCAGAGTCTAAAACACTCTGATAAACTCACACAGAAACATGCCAATTTACTTTAGCCTGGTGGCGGGGTAGGTAGAGAAGGGAGAGGGAGAGAGAGAGAGAGAAAGATAAAGGCATAGCAACATTTTCAACTATGGAATTAAGTAGTTAATAATTTCAAGTTATACCAAATCAATACACCATTCATCGGATCAGCTTTCAAAGCCAGCAAGGTACTGAATGCCCTCCTGTCCCATTTACTCCAATGGACATGGACAAAGAGCAGTTACTTACCCTACAGTACCTGGAGTTCTTCAAGATGTTACAGTCAGCAAGGATCCCACTGTAGTTGCGTACATGCCTCATGTAAGTGACACTGGATGTTTTTGTACATCAGCATCCATTAGGGCTGTGCACGTAACCTGTGCCTCTCATGAACTTCCCTCATACCCTCACAATTCAAAACCCAAGCTGGTGAGGATTCCAAAAAGTGGGGATGGAGCACAAGTCCTGTGATCCACATTTATATAAATCTCAAAGAGCCACATTAACCGTAGGGTAAGTAACCATTCTTTCTTCTTTGAGTATGTCCATATGGGACGCACCATCCCAGTGTTGGTGGCTGGCCAGCAGCATACCCTCAGGACAGTGGCAGTGAGCGCCAGCTGAATCAGTCAAACAATGAATGAAGTACCACTCTCCTGAACTTGGCATCTATCCCGGCAGCCATGTCAAGGACATAATATTTCATCAAAGTCAGCAGGTTACTCCATGTTGTAGCCTTGCAGATCTCAGAGATCAACACGTTTCGGAAGCAAGCAAAAGATGCTCTAGTGAGTGTGGTTTGATGTCCGAAGAGAGGGGCTCATCAGCCAACTGATAGCATTGCATGCCTCCACTTGGAGATTCTTTGTGATGAGATGCCCTGGCCAGAATGAGCTACAAAGAAGCTGGGAGACAGCAAAAATGGCTTAGTCCTATTAAGGTAATACTATAAAGCTCTGAATACTGTGTAGTTCCTTTCCTCCAACAGATGAGCCAGTTTTGAGCTTGGACAGACAGGATGAGAGAGGCAAGCATTACCATCTTGAACGTCAGGACAGTGTAGGTGTTGGTTCAGTCTCCTCAGCTCTAGGATAGGATGAAGACCTCCTTTCCTCTTCAGAATGAGGAAATATCAGAAGAAGCTGCCTCTTTCCCTGAATTCTGTTGGAACCTCCTCTATGGCTCCTAGATGAAGCAACAAGGCCACTTCTGATTGCAGCAGGCTTCCCTGAGGAGAGGTGTGTATAGGGGGTAATGAGTGGAACTGGATGGGAGAGCCAGGGGCAATGATCATCCTGTTACAACTGATCATGCCTGGTGGAATGGAGGGAGGCAGATTCTGAAAGTAGTGCTCATTCACTGGATTGGATGGGCTCTCGACCAAGCTGTCAAGTTGACTGGCATGCTGTAGGATTGGGGTGCATTGTTGAGGAAGTGGAAAGGCTGTGCCCTCTGTTTTATCTTGTCCTTTTCCTGGCCCAGTATTCAAGATGCCTGTGTTTGTGAGACGGCACCCATGGCTTCAACTGGGACTGAGGGCAGTAAGGCTTATGGTACAGCACTGAGATATAAATCCCTAGAGAGCATAAGGTGGCCTTTGAGTCTTTCAGCAAGTGCAGAGTGCTGTTTGTCTGCCTGCTAAATAGCTCTTTGCCCTTGAAGTGTGAGTCTTGAACAGCGGCCAGTGCCTCTCGTGCGATACCCAATGCTTTGAGCCATCACACTGTGTTTCATTACCATGGTGGCTAGAGACTTTGCAATGGTGTTGGAGGCATACATTGCAATGAGTAGTGCCAACCTGGCCACCAGCTGACTTTCCTTAATTATCTTTTAGTTCCTCTTGCTGTCTTGCAGAAGCTTTGTGAGGAAGCGTGTCACTTGGTCTCAGGTTAGGAACTCATACTTGGCCAGTAAGGCCTGGCAGTTTGCCACATGCAGAAGAATATGACTTTCATCCAAAGAGGCTGAGTTGTTTTGGGCCTTTAGTCCAAGAGTACCCCCAAGGACACTTCAATTTCTCCTGTACTGCTGATGTGACCAAGAAGCCTGGGTAGGGGTGAATACTTCCACATCTGCCTAGAAAACGTGAGGCAAAGTAAGCATCTGCTAGGTATGTGCGACTCTCCTAGACAGAACTAGTACCTACTGTGCCTGCCTTTTAAATGGATTAGTCCATCACAGGATGGGCAGGGCTTGAAGCCCACAGGTTTTGACTCCATCATACTAAAGAGCTCTGTATGGCAGGTGGAGTGTCTAGCCACCGATACTAAGTCCAGAGGGTTGGATAAGATCACATTGGTGCTCAGAACTTTGCAGAGTTAGGCTTTCACACAGCAGAGTCTAGAACAACGTTATACACTTCTGAAATAAAAACCATGGGTGTAGTTAAGTCAAATGATATTTCTATTGTTCCCGCTTCTTAAAACTGTGTGTCTCATTCCATCCCAAACAGTATCTTTGGGGACGATTGTTGTGGGCTACAGTAACTACCTGGGGGAGGATTACCACAGCACCTCCAGGAACTTAAAACAGTGGTGGGGGGAGTGCGCAAGGGGGGGAGAGAGATTATTGCAGTCCTTGGGACCGTGAACTGCTTTAGAGAAATATCACCCCTAAGATGGTTTGCGTATACAAGTTCAGATTCAGAGGCCCAAGGAGACAAAGAAAGGGCTTTTGGTATAGAAGGCTGAGTTTAACCTGGCAGAGGTGCCTTCATTTTGATGCAAAAAAACAGATGACCTTTTGTGTAGAAGATACCCAACCCTGCTGAAGGCTTGGAAGACCTTGAACCTGCCAGGGTTTCCATAGGACTGATGTAGAGCTGTTGGTAAAGCGTTTAGATCCTTTTATTGTTTTATATGTTCTCTGGATGCTTTTGTCCTCAAGTAAATGAAAGAAGAATGTGGTTATGTTACTCATGACCACTGTCATTCACTGGTCATCGCTCTTGGAGAGAAACAAAAGAACAGGGGCTGGTCATTAGTCAGACCTGCCAAGAGAAGCAACACGAATTTCAGAGGAGTTATAGCTTAAGTCCAAAGAGAAGGGAGAGGGATGTGGATCCCTGCTCAGAGAAAGGTGAGAACTAGAGGCCTGAGTGGGCATTCCTGAAACAGACTACAGAGGGGATTAAAGGTGCAGTTACCCCAAAACTGTGACAGACAGCATATCTATAGCTCTTGAGAACAGAAAACAAGAAATTGTTTTATTCTGTGCCAAAACCAAGAGGTAACATGCTATTGTCATAAGATTGTGGTCTAAATCCCTCCATATTTCTACCCAGATGCCCTGCATATGGTATAATTCTGTCAAACTGGGAAATCTGTACTAAAAATATTTTGCTCTACTTCTTGGATGAGATTTTCGAAGATCCACAGGGAATCTGGAGGCTTGAAATCCCTCTAGGTAGCTCTGAAAATTTCAGTCCTTATGTTTTTACTGTAATTTATCCAAAGTCCTCAATATTCAAGCTACAGTATGTGACAGATAATTTCTTGACTTTATGTAAAATGTAATTTGAACTGATCAGTTTATCTCAAAGGTAGAGCAAAATAACGCTGCAAGATAAATTACATGTTTTATAGCAAATGAGATTGAGAACTTTTAAACATAGGTTTCTTGAAATTCTATGATCGCAGGGCTGCCCAAGTCACCACTGGACACTTTGAAGGGGTCAGAGTCCTTCACATTTTGAGAAGATTACCAAATTCAATCCCGTGGTACACTTATATTAAATTTCCCCCTTGGACAAAGGTTTGTCTGGATCCTTCATCAATGAGAAAAAGAATGGACATAACATTTATAACACAATTTATACCAAATATAAAAAAAGCAGTTTAAATTGTACAATAATATAAATAACCATATTAGAAACACATCCTTTTTGTCATCCATTGTATTTTGGAACATGCCTCAGATTGTAGATACATCTCAGCTTCTTGAGTGTATAGGAAAGTCAAGAGTATCTGTTCTAGTTCTAAAGGTCTCTTTGAGACCATCAGGACACAGAAGAGTGCTCCAGGAATGTTTCTTATGGCCATTTTAGTTATAAACAAAAAAGCGATAGCCATCCCAGCTGCCATAGTGTCTCAGAGTAATTCCTATTCATCTTTACAGTCCATTCATCATGCTACTCCCATTTCCCCAGCTCAGTGGGTCACTGCGCAACACATAACCCTTCATATTCTTTTACCTCAGTTGTTTAACATTGGGATGATACTTCTCTACAGATGAATAACGAAAATCAATCCCCATTTAGCAACTTTTGTAGACACAAATATCTCGAGTGTTCATGGACCCAATGGCAAGCCCATTCAGAATGAAAATACTTCCATGTGCTTTTGATCAGCCCCCCCCCCCCCCGAGAGATTTGAAGATTTCAATATTTGAATTTAATGGATTTGGTACCTTAATCACATCTTCAAGACAGTCCTATACATATAAGTTTTTTAATGAAATTTGAGTGCAACTTCATTTAGAAAATTACTCTCCCTTGTATCGTATGCCTCAATTGTATGCCTCATGGCCATTTTAGCTTCTCTGCCCATGTGCCATAATTTTCTTCTCTTTTTCTACCCTCTTATCCTCTTTTTAAAAACTCCGCCACCACGTATTAATTCCCCCTAATAACTCAATTTTATGTCAAAGCTTTCTTCATGGAGTAGTTTTTTCTGTTCTGTGTTAAGCATCCGCACAGACTTCTGTAATCCTACTCTCTCCCAAAATATCCATCCTGATCTTGTTTCCTCTTTGTCAGATATTCTTTGCCCAGGGCCCCAACATTAATATGCTTTTTGGTACGAGAAACTTCTGCATTATCAGTCATGTGAAACACCTCACTGCTAACTCATCACACTGTTCCTTGAGTAAGAATATCCTGCCATATCATGTGAGCCAGCCGTCTATAGATAGATGTGGTTCAACTTTTTGTTATTTACATAATCTTAAGAATGTTGGATTTGTCTGATAACGTAGCATTTTAATGGTTATTTAAAATGGTAATACTAGATTTTTCTTATTGCTTGCTGAGTAAGACAACCAATAAATGAACCTGTAACACTATTTATGTCACACAAAAAATGGAAGGTAAGAGATACTGTGGCAATTCTTTGTAAATTATGACAACGCAATTCTGGCACGAAACAAAAACTGCTTGTCAGTATGAATCTCTTATGGACTTCTAAACTTTAAGCACCGCCATAAACAACGCACCTGAAAATGTTATGGTTATAGTGCCAAATGCTTTGCACATAAGTTTTTTCCCTGTGAAGTACATCCATGTCAACTCCATCCTGGTTACAGCTTTCCACCCAATTCGCTGTGTGCGCAAATCTCAAACTTGTCTCTTTATTTTAATAGTTTATTAAATAAATCATATCTGTAGTTGGTTTAGTATTTTAAATAAGTGTTGATTAGGGCTGTCAAGCAATTAAAAAAATTGCAATTAATCATGCTGTTAAACAATAGAATACAACTTATTTAAATATTTTGGATGTTTTCTAGATTTTCACATATATTGATTTCAATTACAACAATACAAAATATACAGTGCTCACTTTATATTTTTATTACAAATATTTGCATGGCAAAAAATGAAATAGTATTTTTCCAATTCACCAAATACAAGTATTGTTGTGCAATCTCTATCATGAAAGTTGAACTTACAAATGTACAATTATGTACAAAAAGTAACTGCATTTAAAATAAACAATGAAAAACTTTAGAGCCTACGAGTCTACTCAGTCCTGCTTCTTGTTCAGCCAATCGCTCAGACCAAACAAGTTTGTTTTCATTTGCAGGAGATAATGCTGCCTGCTTTTTGTTCACGTCATCTGAAAGTGAGAACAGGCGTTTGCATGGCACTGTTGTAGTTGGCGTCACAAGATATTTACATGCCAGATGTGCTAAAGATTCATATGTCCCTTCATGCTTCAACCACCATTCCAGAGGACATGCGTCCATGCTGATGACAGGTTTTGCTCAATAACAATCCAAAGCAGTGTGGACCCAACGCATGTTCATTTTAATCATTTGAGTCAGATGCCACCAGCAGAAGGTTGATTTTTTGGTGGTCTGGATTCTGTAGTTTCCACATTGGAGTCTTGCTCTTTTAAGACTTCTGAAAACATGCTCCACATGTCGTCCCTCTCAAATTTTGGATGGCACTTCAGATTCTTAAACCTTGGGTCCAGTGCTATAGCTATCTTTAGAAATAGATGTTAGATAGGACGGGATCTGAGTTACTACAGAGAATTCGTTCCTGGGTGTCTGGCCGATGAGTCTTGCCCACATGCTCAGGGTTTAGCTGATCGCCATACTTGGGCTCAGGAAGGAATTTTCCTCCAGGGCACATTGGCAGAGGCCCTGGTGGTTTTTCACCTTCCTCTGCAGTATGGGGCATAGGTCACTTGCTAGAGGATTCTCTGCACCTGGAAGTCTTTAAACCACGATTTGAGGACTTCAATAGCTCAGACATAGGTTAGGGGTTTGTTACAGGAGTGGGTGGGTGGGATTCTGTGGCCTGCGTTGTGCAGGTGGTCAGACTAGACGATCATAATGGTCCCTTCTGACCTTAAAGTCTATGATGCTATGAAATCTCACATTGGTACCTTCTTTGCGTTTTGTCAAATCTGTGGTGAAGGTGTTCTTAAAACGAACAACACGTGCTGGGTCATCACCTGAGACTGCTATAACATGAAATATATGGCAGAATGCAGGTAAAACAGAGCAGGAGACATACAATTCTTCTCCAAGGAGTTCAGTCACAAATTTAATTAACGCATTATTTTTTTAATGAGCGTCATCAGCATGGAAGCATGTCCTCTGGAATGGTGGCTGAAGCATGAAGGGGTATATGACTGTTTAGCATATCTAGCACGTAAACACCTTGCAATGCCAGCTACAAAAGTGCCATGTGAACGCCTGTTCTCACTTTCAGGTGACACTGTAAATAAGAAGCTGATAGCATTATCTCCTGTAAATGTAAACAAACTTGTTTGTCTTAGTGATTGGCTTAATAAGAAGTAGGACTGAGTGCACTTGTAGGCTCTAAAGTTTTATACTGTGTTGTTTTGGAGTGCAGTTATGTACAAAAAAAACTAAATTTGGAAGTTGCACTTTCATGATAAAGAGATGACAGTTCTCTACAGTACCTGTATGAGGTGAATTCAAAAATACTATTTCTTTTATCATTTTTACAGTGCAGATATTTGTAATAAAAAATATAAAGTGAGCAATGTACACTTTGTATTCTGTGTTGTAATTGAAATCAATATATTTGAAAATGTAGAAAAACATACAAAAATATGTAATAAATTTCAATGTACACTATAATTTAATAGTGTGATTAAAACTGCAATTAATCATAATTAATTTTTTAATCACGATTAACTTTTTTGAGTTAATCATGTGAGTTAACTGCGATGAATCAACAGCCCTAGTTTTAATAAAAGTTTTACTTATTTATAATTATACACAAAGGCTACATTAAAAGAACTTCTGGCTTCAATTCTGTAGCCCCGGGCTGGAATATGCTCTGCTGTTTTGTGGGGATGGTGCATGCTCAGGCCAATCACATGTAGGAGCTGTGAGAGAATGGACAATGCTCAAAGAGGGCAGAATCTTCATGGATTTCAGCGGTTAAACTCCAGCAAGTCTCTGCTGAGCATGTGCGAACTACAATTTTTCAAAGGCTAGTAACTTAGGCAAATTTGGATATACTTTAATGGGGACTGGCCCCTGACACAAAGGACAACCTCTACTACATTACAGTTCCCTCCTTCAAAGCGTAGGAGCTCTCCAAATAAAAAGTCACCAGAATGTTTTTTCCCTAGCCTTAGTGTGGGAAACAGCTACACCATTTTGGCTGAAATTAAATATCAGCTTGAGGCAGACATCCAGCCTTGCCTTTAATTTGTATTATGATAAAACAGGTGCCAATCAAGATCAAACCAGGGCCTCACTTTTAGGCGCTATTAAGCTAGGCATATGAGAGACATTTCCTGCCCCAAAGAGCTTGCAATCTAAATAGACAAAACAGGCAGCAGAGTGGAAGTATTAACAGTCCCATTTAAACAATGGGGAACTGAGGCACAGAGAAATTAAATGACTTGCCCAAGGCTGCAAAAATGTCAGGGCAGAGCTGGGAACTGAACCTTCATCTCCCAAGTTCTAGTCCAGAGCCTTAATCATCCTGCCTCTCCTCGAACTCAGGGTTGGTTTGTTTTTTTATTCCCCTTCTGTATCCATGTTTAGCACTCTTCAGTTCTTTAAACTCTCTTCATACCCACACCAGCCTACACCACACCTCCTTTTGGAGAAGGGCCAACTGCACCAAGCTTTGGACAGACGGTTAATCCTCCCTTACTGCTGCCTTTGAATTCTGAAGACAGTGTCCTTCCCTCCAGAATGAGTTTCTTTCCCACATTATTGTCCCCTGATATCCTGTGCCTCCATTTACAGATATCGGAAAAAGGTTATTTGGCCCAGGATTGAAAATAAACAGAAAGAATCCTAAAAGAAAAGTTAAGTAGAAAATACATATAGCTGAACTGATACTATAACTTTATCCCTGCCTTTAAAAAAAAATGCACTGAGCCATATTTACAGCCAATGAGAACTTTGGTCTCAGCTCCCAATTCATTCAGAATCACAGTCTGCCACTCTAAGTCACAGAGATCACTCAACAAGTCTTGTCCCAGATCTGTCTTATTTTGTGTCTTTTGCTGTACAGTATATTTGTATCTGCTACAACATGATTTATTAATCTTCATTATTTTTAAAACACCGGTAACCGCTAAGCATTAATGACGATACACAGAAAGAATGAGCAGAAATAATGAGGAGTCCTTGTGGCACCTTAGAGACTAACAAATTTATTTGGGCATAACTTTTCGTGGATTAGAACCCACTTCATCAGATGCATGGAGTGAAAATACAGGAGCAGGTATAAATACATGAAAGGATGGGGGTTGCTTTACCAAGTGTGAGATCAGTCTAATGAGACACATCAATTAACAGCAGGATACCAAAGGAGGAAAAATAACTACTGAAGTGGTAAGAGTGGCCCATTACAGACAGTTGACAGGAAGGCATGAGTAACAGTAGAGAGAAATTAGTATTGGGGAAATTAAGTTTAGATTTTGTAATGACCCAACCACTCCCAGTCTCTAGAATGAGCTCACCTTAGGACCACTTCTTTCCTCTCCAGACAGAGTGTTTGAGTCCTAATGGGGACTGTTGTAACTGTTTGACGTTCTAGGTTCTCTGCCTGAACCAGTCATGTCACTGCATACAAGTTACTTAGGCTTTGTCTTCACTGCTAAAAAAGGCATGGGTTTTTCACTGCAGGATAACTAAAATGCATTGTCTTCACCAGAGGCAGTGCTAGTCCATTTGTGGTCTTAAGCAGGAACATTTTTGCCCCATCCCTGCAAAACCATAAAAAAGCAAATAGGGGACCCCCCATAAACTGTTTAGGGCCCGAAGCAATTGCTTAGTCTGCTTATGCTTAGTGCTAGCACTGGTCTCCTCTAGGATTTTAGAGGAGGATAGCTGTTAGTAACCCCGACCACCCTCTTTTTTTTTTCTTTTTTCATCAAAGATATGGCCATAGGGTTTGTCTTCACTGCACCTATTAGCTAGAGTCGGTACACTTAAGTTACTTGGTTCAAGACAGGCTAGCTCAAGTGAAAGCAGCAGACACTGTGAAACAACACTAGGGCTACACAGATTGAATTAGTAGTTGATGAGTTGTTGCAACTCAGGCTACTGTATCCCCACTGCATTACCAGCTTGATCATCAGCTGCACTCAAGCTTCCACCTACATCTGGGTGGGCCAGCTAGCTGGAGTTTAAGGCCCCACTTAACTAGAGCTAGAGATTTGCGTGTGTGGAAAAGGACTAGATTAGGGGCAAAGCTCAAACTATAACAAGCAGTAAACAATGAGTTAATACTGCAGCGAAGACAAGTCCATAGAGTGAGCCCTTTGTATCAGTGGGACTTGCCCCAGCACAAAGGGTAATAGGTGAGATAGTTTTGTTGGCTTGACATTATGGCAAAGCACAACGCAACCAATCAGATAATTTTGATCTTCCCTTTATTTTGCCACTAAGTTTACAATTCCGAGTTTCATTGAAAAGTGGTTTGAGCTCTGCCTTTGTAGACACTTAGAGCGCTGAAGGATAGAAAGACCTCTGTAGAAGATTTCTTCTAAAAGAAATAGATCAAGGCAGCCGTGAGGATTCACGCTATCTTTACTGTTGTGGGGTCCAGTCTCTCCTCTCTGTGAAAGAATGTGACAGAAGGGATTAAGGAGTGCAGGAGTACAGTGCATGAACATTTAGGGTATGTCTTCACTAGCAACACTAAAGCGCTGCAGTGACAGCGATTTAACATGGCTGTGTAGTCGCGGCACCCCGCTCTAAAAAAAGCCCACCTCCATGAGGGGGGCAGCTACCAGCGTGCACTGTCTACGCTGCCACTTTACAGTGCTGAAACTTGCAGTGCTCAGGGGGGTGTTTTTTCTGAGCAAGAAAGTTGCAGTGCTGTAAAATGGCAGTGTAGACAAGGTCTCAGAGATCCTTCAAGCAGCATGACCGGAATGGGTGGAGGGGGAAATCAAGCACCTGAGCAATTTGATTTTGGATATTACTTTGGAATTTTCCATAAAAACCATGGCAGTTTTGATAATTACCCTTTTAGAAAACTTCAAGAATCCCACAGTAGAGAAACTAGAACATAATCTTGTCTTTTTAACTAGCAGACTTTATTTTTGACCTCAGATCAGGGACACTGCACATCCTCTTTCTTCAGTGGGGATTTGCAGGGGGTTGTCTCCCCACTCTAGATAAATGTTTTGTGGCATTTCTCTCTCTCTCTCAGATCTCTTCTGGATTGATGCGTATTTGGTGGTTATGCACTTGTATAAAATGTTTACTATGCCACTTTTTAAATCATCATACCTCACATATATATGCACTTGCATTATTGCATTGCCTTTAAAAACTCCTAAGAAAGAAAAATCTTTTAAAAAGGGAAAACTAAAACCAAACTAACGGTATTTTTTATCCCTGCTATTTAACTCAGATATCAAATACAAGCTACGGCTTCCAGAAGTACATAATGACAACTCTCATAGCAGGCTGTCATCCTCCTGTAGTTGCATAAGCATTTTTCATTTTTCTGTTAGAGCTCTGATTGATGATTCCTCTATGCATTTCTTGGAGCGTTCAACATAAATATGCATGCATGTCTCGGATGTTCCATGCTCTACATACAAGAAACATATTTTAAAATCTCAGTTAAAACTAATTTCTGACAAGATTCTTTTTTAAACTAACACCCTTTCTGAATAAAGTCATTAAACTTACGTACAGTAAGAGAATGTTGACAAAATGTAAATCTAAGCCAAAACTGTGTGTCCTAAGGTGTTCCAATTCAGCCTCTCAGCATCATGGCACAAACCATGAAAAGCAGAGTCCACAGCCATGGTACACTGAAACAACTCCACAGGAGCCATTGTAATGAAGCATGCCAAAATATATGCATGTTACAATGTGCATATCTGACATGATATGGCTGAAGCAACATCAAGCATGATTACCAGAAATTCAATATGCAATGACAAAATAGAGAGTGACCTATATCATTGCCTCCAGACCTGCACAGAGCGTAGATCCTCCATACCCAGATCTTCCCCTCACTAGGGCCAGTTAAAGGCCATCTCCAGGCACACTTCTCCTGGAGGGACCCTTGCAGTGTGGCTGTCTCCTATTAGAATTAATAAATACCTCCACTACTTTGGGGCCATCCATATGAAGCTGTTAGGGAGTCCACTACCTCGCCTCTTGAAGCAAGCAGGGGCTTTCCTGCTACCATAGGTGACTGTGGCCAACAGGGACCCCCCATTTGGTGTTAAAGGCAGAGAGGTCTCTGTGAGAAGTATTGAAGTACTGGTATTTTTGCCTTCCTTGCTAATAACAGGTGTATGAAGATTCGTTCTAGTTTTGTACAGATAGAAACTCATTGCATATCAACATTTCTTATGTCAGAGGTCACAGACCCCTAAAAAAGAAGATCTTAGAGGAGGAAGGGGGGAAAAAAAGCAACTAGAAACTCAAGAGCAAAAAACAAGACCTCTAAAACACAGAGCTAACTTAAAACCATGATTTTCCCACCTATGGGTATGTCTACACTGCAGCTAGCAGTGTGCTTCACAGTGCAGACACACTCAAGCCAGTTCTGTTCGAGCTAGTGTGCTAAAATTGCTGTATGGTCATTGCAGCATGGGCAGCAGCTTGTTTCTAAGCTCACGTGGCTAGCCTAAGCCACCAGCCAGACCACTAATTTTTAGTGCACTCGCTTGAGTGGTGCTAGCATGAGTCTGTCTACCCAGGCAAGGAGGCAGGCTCCTAGTTGCAGTTTAGAAGTACACTAACACACCAGCTTTTCTGAATTGTCATGAAAATTTACCAGCCCAATACAAAAAATATATTTGCCTGTCCTTTACGATAACTGACACCAAGGAAAAAAGTAGTATTTTACTTGCCAGCCAGCTAAATAACAAACCAAACAAGTTACTCACTGTAGGTAGAATTTTAGAAGGTTGTAACAGTCTGTGCTGAAATCTCAAGCACAACACCTTCAGATAGGGAACGAAACCATACGAAATGAGAACATGAGCTCTTAACAATATATACTTAAAACATAAAAGCTACTTTACTGCATCAAGGGTATCATGAAGGCCTGGTGCTTAAATCCTCATCCTCTGAAATAAGAATTAACCCAAGTCCCAAAAAATGAAACCACAAAAACTATTCTGTGTTTATGGATCACTATTTTTATATATCATCTCCCTTCAAGAAATGTGACACATAGTTTGGAAGTAACCTTAAATCTGTGGCTCTCTGAAATTTTACATTTCGGACAATAGCCAACAAAAGAAATAGCTGAATAGTACTGAAAAGAATAGTTAATTAAATCAAAGACAAACATGGAGTGACTTAACTCTTAAAAGCAGTGCTGTTTGTACAAGTATCAGCTGACATAGCTCCCTGAGTGGCACACAAAGATACTTGATGAGACACACTTTGGCTCAAGCCAAACACATGGACCACTAAAAACAACTCAGTTATTTCTCATAATGTTGGACCTACTCATGCTCTCCTCTCCCCCGCTTTTTACACACATTAGAGACACATAATATATGTGTACAATATGTACAATATTGTAATACTGTAGTTAGATGTGCATAATCAAGTACAACTAAAATAACTGGTAATTTCTGCATGCAGACAGAGAGACTAAAATGTACTGAATTAAAATATGAACAAAATTACATTTTAAGTCAAAATTTTGGCCTTACTCTTTCCTAACACTTCAAAAATGTATTTTTATGTCAAAATCCAACTCAAATGTGTTTTTATTTCACATACATAATACAAACGATTAGATAAGGTGAAATGTTTGCCATAGTAAGACCTAAAGAAATGTATCAAAGAGTTTTAGGAATACATTTCCTGAGCCAATGCTGAAAATAACCTTCAGGAAAAGGCTGTTGTCAAGCCATGTAAATGAGTCTTTCATCAATTCTCATTTCATGTCCGACTTTCCGCTCCATATTTATGTTATAGTGCTCTTCTGCATTAAGTTGGAAGACATTTGATTTACTAAGTACACCACTATTGGTGGGTCTGAAACAGGAAGTCATGGTGGAGAAAGTCAGAATAAAGAACTCTAGTTGGTCCTTCCCTTAACATGACAAGATGGATGGATGTAGAAAGAACGCTCAAATGAAGAAAAAGTGAAAAGCAAGGGAATAGGGTTTAACACAAAAGAGGGAAAGACTGCATCTGTTACCCTTCAAGAGATCAAATTTCCAGAATTTGAAATTCTATTATGAAGGTTTAACAGGGAGTACAAGAGGCTGTCTTATACTTAGAGAAAATTCGAACAGGGCTAAACGGGATGCCTTTCCATTTACTTCCTTGTTTGTTACTCTGAGAAGAATTTTAAGTTAACAGATGCGGCAATGATTTTGTAGTAGTCACCAAAAATCAGACCTTTTAAAATTATCTGCACATCACAATTTGCAGAATTTTCCAACAGCAGATTATAATTAATTTTAAGGTTAAAATTTTTTTTTGACCCATAAGCCTCTTGGTTATATCCTGCTGGCTTTAAAGAATCTTACAATGTTGAAATCTGATCTGGATATAAGGATTAATTACTAGAAGGGCTAAACTTAAATCTGCAACTGAGATTCTTAACCTGGCGGTCACAACCATGCTGCCCTTCCCATGACGCTAATATGGGGAGACTCCAATACAGAGAAAGATGAGAATCATTGATCTAGGGGCATGCAGATGGCTAGACAGTGTGTTGTAAACCCTCTGAGGCAAGGGTGGTGTCTATCTGTATTTGTAAAACACTGGGGCCTTTATGAACTACAACTAAAAAATTTGATCATAAAATAATTAGCATGACAGCCTTTCAAAGTATATTTTGATTATTTAAAAAGAATAATCAAATTCAGAGAGTGGTTCTGGTCATACTGCACAGATCTGAAATTCTGCCTATTTTGCCTACTTTCTCCAGCTTCCTAAAGAAGAAGTGAATCAAACTCAGTGAGAGTGTGCAGTGGGCAAGCAAGAATACCATAATATGCGATATTACTCCATGTGAAACAGTGACAGAACATCAGATTTTTCTGAAAGATCGTTAGTTTTGCAATGCAGCATATTAGAACCACACTGCTCATTCTTTTTCAGCATGTGGAGTGCAGTAGATGTTGCTGAGGAAGCAGGTGAAAATATGTGCAAACCATAATGGGGGGGGGTGGGCTGCGGTGGAGTGGAGGGGGGTGTCTACTAACTTGTCACTGAGTCTCTTTGTTTGGAGAATCTCCTCGGGTGAAAAAAATGTTAAAAGATTGAGTTTATTAAAGTTGTGTTTTGCTTTATACTGAAGGCAGTAAAGTCCTACCCCAGCTGCTCTGAAGTGTGACCTTAATTGGGGGAGGTAAGGATTGGGAATCAGGTGGAGCCTCTGCCATGCAAGGCTGCTCTTTGGCCAGCATGCATCCAGCCTGACAGGTCAGAGCCAGTGCTTTGGGAGGACGGACAGGAATATCCTTGTAGCACTGAGAAGACCAACTAGAATGGCACAGTTGCTAAATTGTTGCTGTCTACAAAAGCAGTCTATGGGTAGAAAGTGATGCTGTTGGATGGCACCACAGCTAGTATTACTTAGAACAAGAGCAATCCAAATGGTGGAGTGAATACCTATGCACCAGAGTGATGATTTTAAATATTTTAAATGATGGGGCCACTTTATGCCAAATCATACAGTGAGTTAAATTATGGACCTGAACTACGTGACAGTGTCCCTTTATATTACAGAAAACAAATGTTTAGGGAAAGTAAAGCAAAGTGACAAGGATTCGCATCAAGAGTCCTCCAAAAGAGAAACATGATTTTCCCAAACAAATGATTGTCTACTTAAAATGCCTTCATATGCTACATCCCACGAAGTGTTTTAAAATAACTATTCAGAGCACAAATGCATGTGACGTAGAAGAGTAACTAGACCCAAGCATCTTGACTGAATCTGTCCCCAAAGGGGGCACCTTCAGAAGATCAGCACAATCCCAGCATTCTGTACAAACCCAGTTCCTGCTTGCTCACATTTTGGCCCAGAGACTAACACTGTTGAGTGTTAACATTTGTAGTGAGAGTCTCACATTGATCTTAATGTTGGTCTCTAATTTTACAACCAGCTAATTATATATATTTCATTACAAAATTTAACACATTACTATTCATAAACTATCAAACTGTGTCAGTGGGGTGGCACAGACCTTCTGCATGGTTGCACAGAATGGCACTGGCTACAGTTTCCATTCTCCGACCCAACTTCCTAGCTCGCTAGAGCTGGGTGTGCTGAGACTTCTTTGTATTCAGCATATAGAAAGGAATAGAGTAGATATCATAGAATATCAGGGTTGGAAGGGACCTCAGGAGGTCATCTAGTCCAACCCCATGCTCAAAGCAGGACCAATCCCCAACTAAATCATCCCAGCCAGGGCTTTGTCAAGCCTGACCTTAAAAATATCTAAGGAAGGAGATTCCACCACCTCCCTAGGTAACGCATTCCAGTGCTTCACCACCCTCCTAGTGAAAAAGTTTTTCCTAATATCCAACCTAAACCTCCCCCACTGCAACTTGAGACCATTATTCCTTGTTCTGTCATCAGCTACCACTGAGAACAGATTTGCACTTTAACTAGTCAGAGGCGTGACTAGCAAAGTCAAAGAAGTGGCATTCATAAGCTGCAAAGGCAAAAGGATAACAGTTTCAAAACGTTGAGGGAATGGGGACGGAGAAGACTTGAGGATGGGAAATAAAGGTCATTCTGCTACCCTTAATTATGTTGGCTAGTTCCCTATTCAGCAAGTAGTCCCATTGGTTTTCATGGGATTACTTGTGGAGCATGGTACTGTTCAACATGGAAGAGTGGCAAAAAACAGGCTTATATCAAGGATGGGCAAGGAAGAAGGGGGAAAATTAAGACAGAGGGTCTGTAAAGCAGTCAAGGATGTAGAGGGCCCCTCTCTATCTTCCCTAACACACATTCTCCAGAAGAACTAATCACAAAACAGTGACCTTTTTTTTTAAAACAAAACAAAACAAAAGCAGGTGAAATCCACACATCTGGCCCTTAGTTACATTATACAGTAGAACATCAGTTATGGACACCTCGGGAACGGAGGTTGTCCGTAACTCTGAAATGTTCCATAACTCTGAACAAGAAGTTATGAGACTTCAGCCGAGGGGAGGGGAGGGGAGGGTTTGGGGCTACAGCCGCAGGGTATGTGTGGGGGGGATAGAGCTCCGAGTGAGATGGGGGGGGAGGGTAGTCAGGGCTGAAACCGGGAGCAGAGTCATGGGGCTGAAGCCTTGAGCCCTGGTGCCCCGCTAGGGTTGCCAGGTGTCTGGTTTTTGACTAGAGAATCCAGTCAAAAAAGGAATTGGGCAGTGTCTGGTCAGATATATTGACCAGACACTAAAAGTCTGGTTACCGCTGGCAGGGGGGGAAGTGGCAGCCTGTCGCCTGGCCCTGAAGCGGTGGCTCCCAAGGCAGCATGCATGCACTGGGTTGGGCCACGGCTGGCCCATTGAGGAACAGAGTTGCCCCTCACGAGGCTAAAACTGGGAGCGCAGCCACAGGGCTGAAGCCCCAAGCCGCAGTGCTCCCACCCACAGCTAAAGCCCTGATGCTCCCGAGGGGCAGAAGCCCCCACCCCTATCTGGAGCCCTGAGTCCTCCCCAAACCCCGAAGGCAGTACAATATTTGCTGGAGAGGGGTGGGGTTGTTTTTTTAATGTATTTATTTATTTGTCTGTGCTGCTGCCTGATTCCTTCTGGTTCCAGTTGACCAGTAAATCTGTAACTCTGGTGTTTGTATCTTTGAGGTTCTACTGTACAGCATTTTCTTTGGTTTTACAATAGGATAAGCAAGAGCATCTTTCCAGAGCCCAGCAAACAAGAAATCTCAGATATCTGAAACTTCTTAAAAATATTGGAAAGCTGTTCAAAAAAGCCACATTTCAAAGTTCTCCTAATAAGAACTTAGCATAGACAATGCAAATCTGTTTAGGAGACATTATCCTATATGGCCAACTTCTCAGGGAAGCCTGCTTTGTCCACCTGTGATGACAGCCTATTCATGACAGCCGACCATCAAATTAACATTTATCTCTGGGCCTAACCCTGCAACCCTCACTGATGTTATGTAGTCCCTATTGTTCATGTGAGTAGTCCATACAGGCCACTCAGCACAAATAATGGTCGCAGAATCAAGCCCATAGTGAACACAAGAACATACCAAAGATGGAGTTTAACCACAAAGACAGATTTCAACCCCCAAGTAGGCAATATCCAGTACACAACATTTTGGTAAAGTTTCCATGAGAAGGCATCTAACCTCAGGATTCCGTCAACAACACACAGTTTTAAAATTCCTAATCAGTTCTGTTTCTTAACTTCATGTTCATTTATTTATACTTCAGCATACTTTCTGGTTTTCCAAACAGTAATTCTAAATCAGGTCACTGGAAAAAATAAAAAGGAAACTATGTAGTTGTACTCATGTAGAGCGCTGAAAGTATCTCTCAAAGAAAAATCCACCTAGCAGGCAATGTGTTTCAAGGAGTAATGCAATCAGAAATTATGCTAACAATTACAGGCAGCTCTACATTCAAACAAAATCAATTAGCAATCACGTATGGTTGCTGAAGCTCAGAGGAAACATTGCCAACATATTCAGGAAACATAGTATATTAATCCACGAAAAGCTGGAGGAGCAGAATAACTGAGTCTGAAATACAAGACAGCAGCTTTGCAACTGCAAATAATAATAATAAATAATAAATAATAATAAAAGGGGTCCCCAAAGATGCACGAAAGTTTAAGTCTGTGCCTTTTGTCATATCACATATGCTTTAAGTCATACTTAATTTCTGTTTGCATCTTTAGTTTGTTTAGAGACTGTTTGCAAATTTCCACTCAATTTCAACTTGTTTCCAGTGAAGTTTTTGCCCTCTTTTTGGTAAATGTTTGTTACTATAAAAAGGAGAAAGAAAAATATTTATGATTTTTGTCATTCACTAAGAGAAATACAAATAAGTGCTATTACTTTGAAGTAACTGAGCTGTTGTTACACATCTCCTACGGTAGTGTCAAAAGAAATGTTGCTGTGGAACTTTGGAGATGCATAAAAGGCACTAGCTTTTAGTAATGCTTCAAACCTGAACGCTCACTTCTTAGAAAATAGGCAATTACTTCATTCCTTGCTTACACTGTCTCCTGGTAATTATGATAATTTAAAACTTGGCATGCATTTAGAAATACAATTTCTGTCCCTCTCCTTCCCAGCCACCATTCTTCTCTCATTATATTTTAATTAAACAAAAAATGAAATGCCCTAAAACTCAACAAAACAAGAAGTTAACACATTCACCTTCTTTACCCTATTTAAAATCTTTTGTCCTGATTTGTCTGAAAACCAATGATCTATATTAAAGACTCTTGCTCTTGGAATTAGATTTTCGGTATTGTTCCCATGACAGAAGATCCAAAGTCAAGTTATCTTCATTTATTAGTTCTATTCATTACTTTCCTTTCTCAGGGTATCCCACAGAACATTTCAGAGAAGTGAGCGAGTTTGACACCAGTAATGTGTTAACTGTATAGGTAAAACACAGCATACAATATGAATTCAGTGGTTCTCACACATTTTTGGGACGCTAAGGGTGTAATGAACTTAACTCCACTCCCACTCATGCCAACTCACTTCAGTGGAAGTGAAGATAGGCCAAAATCCCACTCCAGAATATTTTACTGAGAAAGCAGCTCTCCTCTTAAATAGCCTAACTACAGCACTCATCTTCCAAGATGGCCACTGGATCTTTAATTTTCTTCTAGAAGGTTACCGAAAGAGGAGAAAGTGCCTCAATGTAATCTGTCATCTGAATTAGGATAAAATTGCAAGAGCTATTAATTCTCATGGTTTGGGCATAATGGGATCAGGAAAAAATTTCTCACATGATATAGTACCATTGGGTACATTATAAAGCAGTAGTCCTCAAACCGTGGGTCATGCCCCCATATGGGGGGTACAGAGGAACATTCGGGAGGAGGACATGGGCCAACTCCCACAGGGGGCAGGGAAGGAGTGCCACTCAGTCCAACTCCATCTTCAGCCCAGCCCCAGCTCCACACTGCCACCAGCCCAGCTCCAGTTGCAGCTCCATGCTGCCCCCTACTCCACCCCCAGCCCAGCTCTGCCCTCATTCCCTCTCCACCCCCAGGCCAGCTCCACCTCTAGCCCCAGCTCCTCCCCCATCCCCAGTTCAACCCCAGCTCCGTCATCAGCCCAAGCTCCTTCGCTGAGCCAACTGTGCAGTAACGCGGGGCGGGGGGGGGGGGGGAGAGGCCGGGGGGGGAAGCGAGCAGACAGAGTCCATTACCGGTAAGGGGGGAGGGGTGCAACAAGAAAAGCGTGGGCACCACTGTTATGAAGATTTTAGGCCTTCCTCTAGAGCACATGAAACTGGATAAGTTGACAGCACATAGGACTAAATTGACCCATAATCTATTCAGGTACATCAAGCCTTGAGTTCCTGTGGTTAGGTTGTATATGTGCTTTAGTAGTAATGTTTGAGGTACAGCCCTTTCAACCTAGAGGCTGTGTTTCAAAGTACAATTTCTTTTGCACTGCAGTTTTAAATTATAAAAAGGATTGCTACTAACAAATCTCAAATGCCAGGCTATGGAAATTTCAGGGAAAGTGGTCTAATAGAAAGGGGCAAGTGCACATGCAATATACTAGGTTTATGTAATCCAGGGTATTAGCCTGCTTGGAAGTGTTACGCTGCTCTCCTTTTCGAAGTCTTCAACTATTCATGAATACCACAGAAAGACTAAGTGACAATGAAATACAACAACAAATAACTCTGGTTCTAATCTAACATCTAAAAGGAAACTATGCCAAGCACAGAAGCAAGCACTGTACTTCAGTCAACAACAAAAATAATACTGTACACAGTTCATAAGACCAATACGTGAGGGTAAATGCGCAAGATGTCACATTCAACATTATGAAGCTTAATGAGACTACTTCCCACAAAAAAAGACTCCTACCTTCCTACAAAGGCAAGTAACTTGATGTAGATGAAAAGTAATTCAATATACAAGTTTTTACTTCCTAAAAATGTTATGTAACCCTTCTGCCAGGCCGAGTTGATAGTAGCAAGGGCCGGGTTCAATACACAGGAGTTCCCTCTCATCAAAGCAAACGCAAAACTGGCTCGAGTCCCCATCCAGTGACCTGGGAAAATCTTACACACACCCCTGGGTGCCTCAGAGAGGCAATACTTCCCCTCTTGCAAGCACAGAGTCTCGGTGTAGCAGAGAATTTTTAATAACATGAGGTAAACGACATCAGCATTAAATTGGGAAAACACCACAACTAGGGTTCATCAACCAAACCATGAGTGAAGACCCACCCCAGCAAATTGGGCCATGTCCTTTCCCTCGGGTTCTTGAGTCCCACAACCCAAACGTCTCTTGAGTCCAGCAATCCAAACATCACCCAAAGTCCAAAAAGTCCAACAACCCCAAAAGTCCAGCCCCAGAGTTCAAAAGTTCATCTGCAGAGTGTTACTCCCCAGTCTGGGTAAAAATGTGCGTTGGGGGTGTGGGGGGAGGAAAGAGAGGTAAGGGGCACCTTACGCAACCTGAAGCTGACTGTCCCGCAGCTCCACAGGGCTTCACTCAGATCCGCTCCACAAGCTGCTCCACTCCATGTCACACAAGTGGCTCCCACCCTCCCATGAACTGCTCCACCAGCCCATCCACAAACGGCTCCGCTATGCTCTAGATCTTCAGGCTCCCCACTACTTGACACAGTGCTCAGTGATTTCAGCTTGTAGTAGTGGGAGCCTTAGTGCTGGTGCGCCATAAGGCCAAAGTGAACTCAGCACAGTACCTGTAGCTAGACTCTTAACAGACCCAAAATTACCTCTGACATTCCACAGTGGAGAGAGACAGTGGAGAGAGACAGAGGTGCAATCGATGTTTCAGGACCTCACAAAGGGGCCTACACCACCAGGTACTAATACCTGTCCCCAGCCTCTCTCCATTCACAGTTTTGGAACCCATGTCCGTTGCCTAGCGAGTGCTACTTAGTTGATGGCGAGTCCCTCCATCATAGCAAAAGGCCAAGTACAGTTCCACTGTCCTTGATTCCCATAATCAGGGTAATAACAATTTATTCTTCCTGCCCCAATAACAGAGACACTGGGGATCCCACAGCAGCCAAAGTGACCATCTGGGCTGCTATGGCCTCATTCTAGGCGGGGTGGGTGTGCCTATGCAAATGAGATCGGCCCCTGAAGTTCTTTTCCACAACTTGCCACACCTCACCACCAGATGTCAGGGTGGAGCTCATCCTGACACTGCTTACAGTTATAAGGATGCCATTTCAAATATTTTCTCCCCCTTTACAACAAGCATCTCATTGCAAAACATAAGTTCTCACACTGGTGAGATGCATAAAAAAAAGTCAAAGCCTTTGTACTCTACATGTAAAATAAGAGCAGTTGTGATTGTCTTCACAGAGTTTGGTCCATACACCAGCCCTGCAGTTCATCTCAATAAGGATCACATTACAAAACTATAGTGCAAGGAATTGCAAAAAGTAGCTTGCTGGGCACTGAGCTACAAATAACTACATATTCCATTCAAAATCTGAACATGCATTTACCAAACCCTAAAACGCTACAAAAGTCCACCTTTATTATTAAAAGTCACCAAAGCCTATCTTTAAGCGCTGTCCATCACACAGAGAGCTTTCCATTGGACTGCTTCACTTAGAGCATTTAAGCAAGTTCACTCTGGGACTTGGTCTTTATTT
Organism: Lepidochelys kempii; assembly: GCF_965140285.1. Taxonomy (NCBI): domain Eukaryota; kingdom Metazoa; phylum Chordata; order Testudines; family Cheloniidae; genus Lepidochelys; species Lepidochelys kempii. The sequence continues at coordinate 269,864,822 of NC_136380.1, read as the reverse complement.
ACAGGAGCTTTTCCAGACTGAATACAAGCAACAGTTAGATATTACCATCAATTCCAGTTTAAGAATACTCTAAATTCCAAAGCAAAGTATTTATATCTTTAAGTCTGATTAGACATTGGGAATGATAAAAATTTGCCTTTTCCTTGATACTAAATTCTGCAAGTAGATCCAAGAGTTATTTCACCAAGAAAAAGTCCTTCTGGGTCACAAATTGCTACTAAATTAACATATATGGGTGAAAATACATAGGGGTATTAGATTGTTTTGCCAACACATAATAAAACAAGCATATTTCCTAAATTCACCATCCAAAAACAACAACAAACAACAATTTGTCTGTACCCAGCACACAGAGCTGTATCTATTTTACACACACTTTCCTCCTAGATTACCTGCCATGTCTTGAATGGCTGCTTGTAGCGTCATCTGGTTCTTCCACCTCATATACATTTGTGTCACGGTCTTCCACCATGCTGCTGGAATTCTGCCATTCAAAACATGGATTTTTATCAGAACACAGAATAAAAGGCAAGTTTTCATACTCTGGAATTTCTTCATAGTGGCGCACATTCTCATATTCTGGTGGATAATCGCTTGTAAGAGAATTCAAGTGTGTTTGTGACAACTGCTTCCCTGAGAATATTTGTTCATCTGAAGACTCTAATCTTTGACTGTTTGGTATATCCTGCTGACTCCTATGTCTCTGTCTTTTCTTTTGTGATGCTGGGCTACTTATTTCTGCAGAACGTGCCTTGGCAGATTTAGTTTTCCTTTCGCTTGCTAGGGATGTTACTTTCCAGTTGTTACCAATACCATTCCCTTCCCCAGTGGAAAGACTAGCTATGGCACCATCCATGGACTGGCTGCCTTTGGAAAAAAATTTCTGGAAGTCACTTTTCATTATGCAAACAGACAATTTAATGTTGAGAAATTTCTTTAAAGTATTTTTCTTCTGACTGTCTTTGCAAGGCTTGTCTGTTCTTTCCATATCCACAGAAGATAGAGATTTAGCTCTAGGCTTGATCACAGCAGTTGAAAGTTCAGAGGTTGTGGCAATGGTGGCAGTTTTTAACGATTCTGGATTGCCTGAAAATGGCAGGATAGGATGAGGTAACTTCCAGACAGGTTTCTCTGAAGAACGTTTTGGCATGTCACCATAAGGTGACGTACCTTGTTCTTTGGCCGATATATGCCTTAAACGAGTTCTTTCCAGAACATTTTCTGTTTTTTTATCTTCATTGGAAACATAAGAACTTTTTTCAACAAGCTCCTCTGATGCAGCTTTTTTCAGCAGTCCAGCAGCAGGCAAGCTGTGTCTTTGAGGTTTTTTAGGAACAATCCTTGGTGAACTTTCATCTTTTACATGAATCTCTTTATCTTCTGGTTTCTGAGAAGAAACATCAAGGCTACTGGAGGCAGGCAAGTGCTGATTGCAAGTCAATTTTAGTTGCTTAGGCAAACTCATGGACAGAGTACTGCTTTGTATAAAACTAGTCCTTTTGTCCACAGCAGCTAATATACTAGTGTCATCTATCATTTCATCTGCAGGACTTGTTAAATTAAGGTCTTCATCCAAGGAACATTCAACATTTTCTGTCATGAAAGAAGCTTCTTGCAGAAGTGGAGGCAAGATACGCTGTGAGGCTGATTCTTCGGTATCAGTAGAGTCCTTGACCCAGTGTATTTTCTCAGCAAGATTTTGAGGAATCTCAAACGGATTAGTCTGATGCACTTTTTCTGGATGATCATTATATGAAACACTCTGACCAAGAACATTAATTTTTGCTGTTTTTTTATTAAAGATGTGCTCAGAAGATCCAGCAGAATCACACTTTGAATTAATTGGTTCTCTTGTTCCTTCCCCGTAAGTATCCATACCATCTTGACGGACTAGACACGCAGCACGCAGCTTTCTCGGTTTTGGAACTGGATGCACTTTTGAGCTGGGTGCTGAACATGCTCCAGAGGAAGGTGATGTTTTAACATCATCTCCTTTCATACAGATTCCACCTGCAAATGTACTATCACTATTTACATTGACATCTTCCAGGGTTTCTTGGTCCAAGGAGCAATAGCAATTGTGGCTACTTTCAGTCAGACTGAAACAAGTTTTAGACATGTGGATTTCATCAGCATCTCTCCTATTGTGGTTATTTTGTGGCTTGCCTGTAGCTTCCTCAGAACCAGATAACTGCACAAGATCTGTACACTCTATTTTAACTTCATTGTTAGAACTACTACTATCATCCCTTTCAAGTTTATCTGGACACTTGTGCCTCAAAGAGCTACTATTAGGGAATACACTTTGTGTTAGAACATCTTTGAGTGTCCCTTCCAGAAGGTTGGCCTTTAAAACTACCCGATTTCTATTTGCCACTTTTTCACTATGACTCTCCTGTATTGTCCCACCTTTTATAGATGGTGCAATTTGTTCACCTATCTTGATATTCTCTAAGTTCTCTAAGTGTTCAAAAATTATTTGAGTTTTACATGTGTTCTCCCCATTTCCAAGCTTATGAATGCATTCAAAATTGCAAGAACACATTGGTATAATGTAAGTGGTATCCTCAGTGTTTTCTGTGGAGTCTCCATTTTTATAATTCAGGTGGTCTACAGTTTCAGAAGAATCTCCTTTGTGTTCTTCTAGGCTTTTTGTGCTTTTTCTTAAAGATGATGGTGGTCTAACTTCAGGAACAGATGAACTCTTGAAAACCTTTGGTTTTGGTGCTATCGCTGGTTTAGTTTTCTTTGTTGTTTGTATAACTCCAGCAAACACAACATCTGGCTTAGGTGCAACAGGGGGAGGTGATGCCTTGTGTCCTACCACAAATTTTGGTTTTGGGGCCACTGGTGGCTTCTTAATTTCTAGAAAGGAAAAAACAAAAATTGTACTCATTATGAGCCTACAAAACAACTTATCTTGTATTACAGTACTTTTAAAAGATTCAACTTTTTATAAAATTTAAACTATTCAATTATTTACACTACTTCACTTTACCCCCTACCATACTTTTTTTATACCAGCATTTCTTCCTTTCAGTAGAAACACTCAGGTAGTTTAGGGAGGAAAACTTAGTTTTTCTAAAACAAGGGTTTTTCAAAACCTAAAGCCTGTTAGAAATGTTTATCAAAAAATGTTCAGAAAGTACTTAAAAAGAATTTCTTGCTTGCTAAGATGCTGAAGTGTGAGGAGAACTGAAGTCTACTAACCTAGTTTTGCAGTTTAAGTGGAGCATCATACAAAAGTACTTTAAAAAAAAAAAGCATAAAATAGTGAAAATTAAAGGAGACTAAAAATTTTACTGTAATATCAATTCTATTATTATAATCCTCAATAATCAATAACCCCCCTTCACCTTTAATATGCAACTATTTAACCTGACCGTGTCCTTTTCCCCTTTATTTTTGCAGAAACATCTACTAATGGCAATCTGCCACTATAACCAGTTATAAGTTTTGGGTTCTGAAGAGTGAAGTTTGGATGATAACTGATTCTCTAGCAGTGAAGTGCATTCCAAGAAGTACAATGAGAATACACGTCTTACTGAATTTTCCATCCCAAGGCATGCCATTTTCTCTCAATTAGAAGCTGTCATCATGATTATGGCTTATGATCCATCTGACACTACTATAAATCACTTTTTTTTTTTTTTTAAGTATTCACTGATGGGACATTTTAATACATGCAAGAGATTATTTATGACATTTACAAATCTAAAAAGATATCCCATCATAACCAATTCTCACAATGATCTTGATGCAAGAAAGGTAATGTATGCAATTCAACTGCAATGTTTCTCATTTAGCAGCAAATTCTTTACACATTGCCTCCATTATTGAACACATATCACTGCGTATTTTCCACTTTCCTTGTACATGCTTTTTAAAAGCCTCAGTAACATATGCTCATACATGCTGCATATCTGAAGAGATCATTTGGCCCACTGACTAGAAATTACAATATTGTTGCAAACCCATGAGGTGTTTTCATTTTTAATGCTAAACTATAATCCCTGCCTTACTGTAGAAAAGTGAGAAAGACGACCGAGTGTTAGGCTCTGTCTATACTACAGTTTACGTCAGCATAATTTACGTTGCTTAGGCGCGTGAACAGTGACATAAGTTACACCGACATAAGCCATGTGCGGACAGTGCTATGTCGGCAGGAGAGCTTCTCCCACTGATACAGCTACTGCCGGGGTGGAGTAGTTAAGCTGCCAGGAGAGCTCTCTCCCATTGGCTTAGACTAGCTACATTAGAGAGTTTACAGCAGTGCAGCTGCACCGCTGTAAACTTTCTAGTGTAGTCATGCTCCTAGAAGTAGAAAGTGCCATCTGCTGAGAGACTCAGAGGGAGGATTTCTATAAAACTGTGCTAGTGCTCAGTCTAAAGGAGATAGAGAAAGACAGACAACTCTTCTGCCATAAAAACAGGAAAGCCATGTGTTTTTCTGGGCTGTGAATCACTATATCTAAGCCCAGACTGCCTCTACTCAGCCCCAAAATTTAGCACCTCTTGCTGCAAGGAATCATTTTATTCATCCCATTCGCAAGGGGTCAAAGCTGACCTGTGAGGCTCAATACATAAGTCATTTGCTACGTGAACTCAGAATAGGCAGAGGAAAGGCTAGCAGGGGGGTTTCTAAAGGAATTTACAGGAAGGTTTGTAGGAATATTTTCAAGACGTACAGCTCTACATACACAACAAGGATGACCAGCAACGGAACAGTTATGACCTGCAGAGGATGTGACATTTTCTGTATCCATTTCCTGCCTGAAAATAGTGACTTCCTCTGCATGAATTGCAAGTTGATGGCTGTGCTGCAGGAAAAGATTTGAGGTCTGGGAGGGCAGAAAAAACATTGGACAACCAGATTTGGGTAGCATCACCGTAGCCCAAATACAGAACAGAATGGTTTCAAGGAAGCTGAAAAGAAAGGAAGACAGAGAGGAGGCTTGGCAGTTTGTGACACAGTGAGGAAAGAGCAACATTAGACAGTCTACAGAGCCAGAAGCAGGACAATTTGAGACCACCAGAGAAAAGGGGACCAAGAGAAATTCACTAGTTACAAGCATGTGGTGCAGCAGTGCAAAGAATACACTGAAATATTCAGCTGGAGGCAAGAAAAAGGGGTCTCTCACACCCGAGGACTGATGCTCAGCCCAATCCTTAGAAACATCAAGCATGACTGAAGACCACAGAAAATCTAAAGAAGATAGACAATCCTCACCAGGGACTCAGTGTTAAGGTGGTGGATAAAACATTCTTCAGTGGATAAAAGGACAGCAGGACTGACTACCATTTTTCCAGAGCGAACAAAACATATATCATTGATGGGTTTATGAAGATTAGGGGCAAAGATCTGTTGCTTATGTTACACATTGGCACGAATGACACTGCCTCAGAAGAGGCTTAGCAGATCATCAAGAGCTGAACGAGAGGAAAGTATCAGTGATCTTCCCAGGGATTCTTCCTGTTCCACAAGCGAGATAGATAGCAGAAAATAATGGAGGGAAACTGGTGATGAGAAATAGAGGGCTCTGGTTTTGTGGAACATTGAGCCATCTTCTGTTGGGCAAGGAGGATGCATGGCTTGGTCCATTTACAACTCAACAGAAGAGGAATGAATCTTCTGGGTAGCAGACTAGCTAATGTAGCATGGAGGGCTTTCAACTAGCATCAACAGGAGAGGATGCTAAGGTGGTAAACACAGTACATATGCTTAAACATCAAACTCGAACTCAAGGTAGCAGAATGTAAAGAACCAAAGTATTAAGGTAAAGAAAAGAAATTCTTCAGTTGCCTAGGTAACAATGCTAGAATCCTGGATAATAAACAAAAAAAGTAGTGTTAGAAATATTCATTTATTAAAAGAAGTTTGATACGTTTGGCTTTTCTGAAACCTGGTGGGATGATTCACATGACTAGAATGTTAAAGTCACTGATACACCTTGCTTTGGAAAGAATTGGCAGAAGAGGACAGGTGAGTTTTAACTCTACATTAAAGATATCATTATCTGTTTCAGAGTTACTGACAATTTAAAAGAACATCACCAGGAATGTTTGTGGATCAATGTGCTAACTGATAAATCACAAGACTGGGTATGGATGGAGGGTCTGCTATAAACCACCAACTCAGACAAGGGAACAGAACAAGCAGCTCCTTAAAATTTATCTATAACATGTAGAATGAAATCCACAATGATAATCCAATTTTCCCATCTGGGGGACACATGCTGAAGATCTCATGTTGCCAGTGGTAAACAACTTTGGAATTTCCAAAAATTACTGATAACTTTCTAATGCAATAAATACTCAGGATAATTCTAATTCTATTAGATGTCTTTCTGACGAATAAAGATAAATTAATCAATTACTGAAAACTGACAGTTGTCCAAGTGCAAGTGATCACAATCTAATTTCATTTGTCATGTGCAAACAGAATATAAACCAAATCATATATATTTGATGCAGTCAATTTCTCAAATCTGAGAATAATTCTGAGAAAAATAAATTTGGAAGAAATATGTGAACAGAAAAATGTGAATGATAACTGGATATTGTTTAAATATGCCACAGTTATGCAAGAAAGCTTCTTTGGTTAAAAAAATCATGGTTAAGAGGGAAGGTGAAGGCATCAATAAAAATTTAAAAGATATTTAACAAATAGATTGCTTGGTAAGGTGGTCTCATTTGAAGAGCATACTTTTTAACACCACCAAATGCAAGGACATACATCTAGTTCACACTTGTAAAATGGGGTACTTTATCCTGGAAAGCAGTGACTCTGAAAAGGACTTGGAGGCTATGATTGACAACCAATTGTACTTGAGCTTCCAGTGCAATGCTGCAGCTAAGAGGGCAAACAGTCTTCAAATATATAAGTAGGAGAATACCAAGCAGGAGTAGGGGGCTGGGATTACCTCCTCATAGAGCATTAGACAGACTGTTAGCAGAACACCACATCCCGCTCTAGAGTCTAGATTTTAAAAAAGGATGGTGAAAAATTGGAAAGGGTTCAGAAAAGAACTACAAAAACAATCTGAGATCTGGAAAAGATGCCTTACAGTTAGAGACTTAAGAAGCTTAATCTCTTTAGTTTATTCAAGAGAAGTTCTTCAATTGCCTATGTAACAATGCAATTGTATCACCTTTAGTTATGTAGAACAGAATTTTACTCCACAAGTGGACTTACTGAAACCTCTAGGCACTATTCTTGGAGTAATGTACTACTCTTCATGACCGGGGTGGAAGAATTTAGCATAAAATAACAACCTCACTATGAAATACTCCAGCTCCTATAAGGTAGGTAGGAAGAGAAATTATTATTGCTATTTCTATTTATATATACTTAGGAGGCACTCAGAGGCTATGATGGAGGTTAATATTATACTTAGGTCACCACATAGATTCCAAATTATTTTAAAAGCCATCTAGTGATTTTAATGACAAAGGCCATTGTAGCCTGAGTAATATCTTAAATCACTTATGCCAATAAACCTTCAGCATCAATTTTGTACCTACAGAAAATTAGGTGCGAAATTAAAATAAAAATTCAAAAGAAGAGTTCTATGTACATGATCTAATTTCTACTTTCCCCCAAGCCTGAAACAGTAGTAGTTTTTTCTCCATGTTTTGTTTTATACTTACATAGAGACTGTGATTTTTCAGGTGTCCAAATGTTACAAACTAAACAAAATAGGAAGCGAGTCATAACATCCCGGAAGATAACATATGTAGCTTTTAAAATGCAACGAAAGAAATTAGTTGTCTAGCAGCTGGATTTTTATAAAATAAGCTAAACAAATTCCAAAAGGAAAACATTAATTAAAAACTTCAGTTTGTTTAGTGATCTGCTGAAGGAAAACAGGAAAGTTGGGATAACTTTAAAGTGAATATAAGAGAAATGACTAAAGAACCTAACAAGCTCTTTGAGTCAGATTTTGTTGAGATAAAGTTGAGTAAATATGTGATTTGACATGTTTTAAGGTTAAAAGGACACTAAATCCTGTAGGCCTCATGTTTTCAGCCCTTAAAAGTAATAAAGTTTGATAGGAAAAGTCATGTTGGTTTTCTTTCTACTGCAATTCCGCCGCCGCAGGTAGTTTCTGTGCTAATAAATAAACCACCTACTCTTTCACTGCCATGATTAAACCAAATCTCAACTTCCAACTTGTGTCTTCCCTCTCCTATAAAAAATACATGCATATTCACATTTAAGCATTTTTAGTGTGATCACTGCAATAAGGAAATTATTGTTTTTAACTAATTTTCAATAATCATTTAAAAGCCTCTTTTAATACTGACTAAACACAATATTTTATAAACAAATTAATAGATAACCATATATGGATCACTTCACCCATCATTGAAATACAACCAACTCTGGAGTTAAATTCAATGGCATATAACACTACGCCAAAACAATTTAGTACTGGAAACAAAAAAGAATACAGTAGCATAGGTGCTGGAACTAGAGGTGCGGGGGATGCTGCAGCACCCTCTGGCTTGTAGTGAGGTTTCCTTTATATACAAGGTTTACAGTTTGGTTCAATGGCTCTCAGCACCCCCACTATAAAAATTGTTCCAGCACCCCTGTACAGTAGCGAACTGAACATGCATTGAGTATTTCAAAAGGCAGAATGTGAGCTGAAATTTGGACAGGTGGTCAGGGTTTACATTTCCACTCTTGCGCGCACACACACACACACACACACACAAAAAGTCAGATCTATAACGACTATTAGTGGTTGGAACCACCTCCAAAACACAGATCCTCCAACAATACAGTGCCTCATTCAGAGGGAAGAAGTTCACACACAGAGACACTTATTCCTGCATTTCCTAGGTGTTTCAATCTATTCCTGGCAGAATTAAGAAGTGACAAGAATCAATACGGATGGGTTCTCTATCAAACTACTTCATTCTGAAGATGCATTAAAATGATACCCAAGGGAAACACTCAAATTATTTACATTAAATTGAACCAAGAATGGGCGACATCTTGATATTTCAAATTTTCTATATGCTTCACAGCACTGTTTAATGGGAAACACTGCTTGTTAACAGCTGAATGATGCCCTGTAGTTTTAAACAGTATAGGCTCACTGTGACTAGAATGACAGCTAAATTTACAATTTACATTATTTTAATACTTATGGGATTAAGTGTAAAATTATGTAAAAAATAAAAATGTACATAAAAAAAATACTACCTCCCACACACAAGTCTCTTTGTTGATTTCCTGTCTGTTACCACAAGTTAAAGCTCCCCATCTTCACTACCAAGGCCTTTATAATCTTGTCCTACATACACTGATATTGTTTCTCCTACTCCCATTTCACTCCCCTTAATCCTTTCACATTAGTGCTTTTTTTAGCCCACACACCTTTCAACATGCTCCCTTGTGTCTCAGCCCCCCTGGGCTTGCCAAGACAGATTCCCCCCCCTCCTCACACTTCTCCTCCTCCAAATTCCTCCATAAAACTAGTTTTCCAGGAATCCTTCCTACCTTCTCCTAACCAGTAATTCCCCACACTGTATCTTCCCTTTCCTGTTGTGTGTTTTATCTACCTTCGGGCCCTCAGAAATACGACTCCTAAACAACAAACTAAGCCTCAGTCTTGGACCTATGCAGATAGGTCCTGCACTGATGCACAGCTTCCTGAAAGTCACAAATCTCTAAAACTCTTGGAATAATAGCTTCCCAATGCCAAACAATCTGGCATTCTGGATCTTAGTACTATATTGAATTTTACTTCAATAGTCAAGCTCTGATCTCATGAGCACTCCATAATACAATTATTTTATTTTATTTGCCCAGCTGTTTAACTCTCAGAAAAAAATACAAGGTAAGGAACTCTAGTCCCAGAAATATTACTAAGTAACTTGAACACATTAAGACAGGTTTCAGAGTAACAGCCGTGTTAGTCTGTATTCGCAAAAAGAAAAGGAGGACTTGTGGCACCTTAGAGACTAACCAATTTATTAGAGCATAAGCTTTCGTGAGCTACAGCTCACTTCTTCAGATGCATATCGTGGAAACTGCAGCAGGCTTTATATATACACAGAGAATATGAAACAATATCTATTCCCACCCCACTGTCCTGCTGGTAATAGCTTATCTAAAGTGATTTCCAGCACAAATCCAGGTTTTCTCACCCTCCACCCCCCCACACAAATTCAATTTGTGTGGGGGGGTGGAGGGTGAGAAAACCTGGATTTGTGCTGGAAATCACTTTAGATAAGCTATTACCAGCAGGACAGTGGGGTGGGAATAGATATTGTTTCATATTCTCTGTGTATATATAAAGCCTGCTGCAGTTTCCACGATATGCATCTGAAGAAGTGAGCTGTAGCTCACGAAAGCTTATGCTCTAATAAATTGGTTAGTCTCTAAGGTGCCACAAGTCCTCCTTTTCTTTTTTGAACACATTAAGAAAAGGAGTACCTGTGGCACCTTAGAGACTAACAAATTTATCTGAGCATAAATAAATTGGTTAGTCTCTAAGGTGCCACTAATACTCCTTTTCTTTTTGTGAATACAGACTAACACGGCTGCTACTCTGAAACTTGAACACATTAGTCAGTGGTTAAATATACATACTCTCCTGCTTTATTTCTTAATTCACCAGCTCTAAATAGAGTCACTTAGAAATCTATTAGGCAAACAATGTATTACAAGTAATTAAAAAATGGGAACACAATAAATAGGGAAGAAATGTGTGTTCATAAGTTTTTTATTTTTAAATAGGCATGATTAACTATAGGACCATTAGATTGCCTTTGTTTAGCTAAGCAGTTCTATATGCTAGAGCTCGTCTTGTGCAACACTGAAAAGTGCAATACATTGGTTACTGTTTGTTTAAGTGTGCGTGTGCTTTTTTGTTTTTTTGTTTATTTTAAACACACGAATTAAATTAGATCCTGTAGAACCACATTTTTCCCCCACACAGGAAACATCTTGTTGTTTAAGGTTTTCATTGTATTTAACTGATGCCTTCAAAAAGTTCCATAAAGCAGTTCATCAGCATAATTTATACACAATTTTATTCAATGGAAAAAACAGCTCTCATGCATGTTGGTTCATGCAGGCACAAGAAAGGAAGCCTGCTAATCTAACAGATGGGCGAACAAAAGTACTGACAATGCTTCTTTATATGACCAAACAACCAAAAAAACCCTGAGTAACTCACTAAAATACAGGAAGCTTTCTTGTTTTAAACCAAGCATTTGCTTCGCATCTTTCTTAGCCATAAAATTAATAATACTTAATAGAACAAAAGAACACAAATGTGGGTTAGGTCAAGCTAAGTGTTTGTAATGAATGCTCCTCACTATGTATGTCTGCATATGTGATCATACTGGTAAGACTGGTAAGTTCTTGAGGTAAAACTGACTGTAGATGTCAATTAACATTAGCAACTGTGTTAAGGTTATACAAAGTGATAACAGAACATACAGATGAATATTTATTTTAGAGTGAAGAATAGATATTTAGAATTGCTTTGCCACAAGAAAAAAGAATCTAAGAATGTGGTGGTGTGTTTACACTTTAAAAATAAAATAAATTACAGTGAACTAGTCTGGTTATAAAGACATTTTGCCATGGAGCACAGTATTCTTAATGGTGACAAATGACAATAACCAGAGCTTAGCAAGATGCTTTTATTATATGTCACTATAAATACGACCAATAAAGATGGTTGATCTTCTGTAGACTAATATTTTTCAAAGTATGGGGGTTCTACTACAGAGGTATATAGTTTGAAGGAAGTGAGAAGTATGAAATTGTCACTACAATGTAACTGGAGAATAAGGATAAGTGTTTATTTTTTAATTTTGATCATCTTGTGCCCTGTTGCTGATGTCAAACAGATACTGCAGAATATCTACATTTTTTCTGCTGATTCTCTCTCAAAACATCAAAGGGCTAATTTTGACAGCGAGGGGTCGAATCATAGCAAAAACAGGTCAAAGAGCAGAAAAAACAAAACACTACCTGAGAAGTATTTTCTCACATGACTCTAATTACACTGTATCTGTTTTAAAAACAACGGGTTTGAACCAAAAGAAAATTCACTGTTAAAGTGTAACAATGACAAAAAGTTAGGAGGTGAGTTGTCTAAGAAGAGGAAACCTTCCACAGAATATTAGAAGACAACTGCAAAAGTGTTTTTAAAAGGCTGGACACCAAAATAAAATAGAAAAAGAGGGAAAAACACTCCCCCATTCACTCCGTTGGGAAACAAACAAACAAAAAAGGGTCAGCTGTTATAACACCCTCCCCTCGCTGCAAGTTTTCTCCCCTTCCTTCCAGTGCAAGCCAGGGCTTCCAACAAAAGGAAAAGATAGGTCCGACCATTTTAATGGGGACAAGATCTCATTGAGGTCCACCCACAGGAACCAAGGGCATGGTTTATCCAAAGGAGATGAAAATCCAAAGGAAGACAGAATGATTTCTCTTGGCAACAGCATCTCCACTCACAGCCTTGCCTCTGTACGCCTCATTGTCCTCTCGGGCAACAGGGAGGACAGAACAGTCCCTTGGAATCGTTTTCAGCGCAACAAATCTCCAGCCCTGGTTCCCTCCGCGCTAAGGAGGCGTTTGCAAGCCGGAGGGAGCAGGCAGGGAGCGCAAAGGCAGAATCAAGCTCGTCGAGGGGCAGAAGAGCCGCGCTATTGGCTACCGTAGTCCAGAAGAAACTTTCCCAACTATGTCAGTCGCACGCACAGCGAGGGGAATGTAACTTCCCAGAGAGAGACGCCAGCCAACAGCAGCCTGGGGGCGCGGGCTGCACAGACCCACCAGCCCAGGACACGCTGAAAGGCTTCTCGGGAAACGCGCAGACCCCCCTCGCTGCACTTACTAAAGGGGAAACAGGGCGGGGGGAGGGGGTTTCCTTGCCTCTGGGCGCCCTTTAAGGAACGGCAGAGACCCATCCCGCAGCTGCGCCTCGGGGGCTGGGCAGGCAGCGCTCCGCAGCAGAGAGAAAAGTCACCAGCAAACCCCCCCCCCCCAAACTTTCCCCTCTTCCCTGAGCACCTACCGGCTGAGCTCATGGTGCCACCCACGCGCCTCTCTTGCCTCCTCCTCGCCCCTTAAGCCCTAGCCCCCCGCGGAGCTGAAGAGGACAAGCCCATTGTGCCGCCGTGCTACTGCCGCAAGGCGCCCCCCGGCCGCTCCTCCATCAGGTCCCGCAGCTCCTCTCCGACTGAGCCCCGAGCAGCAGCCGCTTTCCCAGCCCTGCGCCGCGGTCTGGGCTGAGCAGCGCGCCCTAGCGGCCGCGAGCCCCCAGCGCGGGATCACCGGGCAACGTTCCAAAGGCCGAGTTCTCGCCTGCCCCACCCCCACGCCACAGGGAACCCGACGGGCTCCGCCAATCAGCGCAGCTCAGCCTAGAGCCCCCTCCCTTCCCGGAAGCGGGCGCCCGCGCTGCCTGCTGGGAGTTGTAGTTTTCCCTGACCGAGGGCTGGACCGGGTGGGGAGCCGTCGCCAAGGGCTGGTCGGACTCGGTTTCCCACAGTGCCCGGGGCGGGTGTCATGGCGAAGGATGACACCGGAGTTTGACGAAGAAGTGGTGTTTGAGGTGGGTGCGAGGCGGCTCCGAGGGCCGGGCCCTGGCTCCCGGGGCTTCGGCTGCGCTGGCGGCCCCCAGGGGATGGGCCTGCGGGCTGCGAGCGGGCACCGGCGGGCAGTCCAGGGATGGTCAGGCCGGCCTCGCCCGGCTGCAGCGCCCGGGTCAGTGCGTGGGAGGTGGGCAGGGGTTGGTACGGCGGGACCCAGGGTGGGGTGAGACCGGGGCACGCCGGGCTGGAGTGCTCTGTGTCGGTGCATGGGAGGTGGGCAGGGGTTGGCACCACCTCTGGCTGTAGTGCACCAGGTGTAGTGCAGCCGAAGGATGATGCTGAGGTGGGTTTGCTGGAGCAGCTCGAGCTCCATTGTGTGTGGTACGGACTTGGGAAGTGGGCAGTTGTAGTGGCCCAGTAGGACCTAATGTCTGGAGTTGAGCTGTAAGGCTCGCATTTGGAAAAACCTTAACTCCATGCAGTTTGGATAACAAGCAGTGCACCTACCATAGGGGCTGGTGTTTTAGAAATACCTAATTAGATAAATTCAGATCCCAAAATCATATGGGAGATGCAATTAATTTGCTGTTGTAGCTGAGGTCTTAGTCTGGGAAACTGCTGTAGTACAAAGAAAAGGAGGACTTGTGGCACCTTAGAGACTAACCAATTTATTTGAGCATGAGCTTTCGTGAGCTGCAGCTCACTAGTACAGTTGTTGGAAAAGATTGGGAGCTACTGTAGCAGATGAAAGCAGAGCAAGATCCTTTAGTTTATGGTATCACTTCTGCACATGGTATCACTTCTGCACATGGTATCACTTTTGAACTATGAAGTTGAGCAACTTATGTGTAGGACCATTTTTGTTTGATGCTGTACGTTTTTTATATTTTAATAATTTAAAATAAGTACAAAAATACTGTTTAAAATTAAACACATTGGTATGCGGTCAGGCTAATCTATTAATTTAGTTCTTCACCAACAGCAGTTACAAAAAGTAGGAAGTACTTGTTATCCACCATATATGTAAGGTTAGTAACAATACCATCCTTTAGGCTTGACTTCAGTGGGACTACACAATAAAACTAAGCACATGTATATGTTGAATTCAGTGGAGCACTGCTGAATTACAGGATCAGGAGCTCCTCCTCTGTATCTAATAAATCCTATTTATAAATCAACATAATTCTTACAAAAGTGTCCATGTAAATGCTAGATCTATGTAATATCTACATCACCTACTGAAAGCTACTTTCTCTTCTGCATTTTGTAGTATTTGTGGAACTTGTGTCTGGCCTCTAGAAACTTTTCATTTACATAGCTGCATATTATCTTAGTTCTGTTAATATACAGTAGCTAGTGTGGACCTGATATATTTATAAAGTAATGGTTAAACATATATGATGCATTTCAATGACAAAAGCAATAGCTAAATATTCTAGCATACACATTTCGCTCTGTGATGCTGAGAACCCTTCAATGCCAACTGGCAATGGGTTCATTGTTCTGTAACAGGTTTCAGAGTAGCAGCCGTGTTAGTCTGTATTCGCAAAAAGAAAAGGAGTACTTGTGGCACCTTAGAGACTAACCAATTTATTTGAGTATAAGCTTTCGTGAGCTACAGCTCACTTCATCTGATGCATAAAAGTGGAAAATGCAGTGAGGATGTTTTTATACACACAGACTGTGAAAGAATGGGTGTTTATCACTTCAAAAGGTTTTCTCCCCCCACCCCACTCTCCTGCTGGTAATAGCTTATCTAAAGTGATCACTCTCCTTACAATGTGTATGATAATCAAGGTAGGCCATTTCCAGCACAAATCCAGGGTTTAACAAGAACTTCTGGGTGATGGGGGTAGGAAAAAACAAGGGGAAATAGGTTACCTTGCATAATGACTTAGCCACTCCCAGTCTCTATTCAAGCCTAAGTTAATTGTATCCAATTTGCAAATGAATTCCAATTCAGCAGTCTCTCGCTGGACTCTGGTTTTGAAGTTTTTTCTGTTGTAATATCGCAACTTTCATGTCTGTAATCACGTGACCAGAGAGATTGAAGTGTTCTCGGACTGGTTTATGAATGTTATAATTCTTGACATCTGATTTGTGTCCATTTATTCTTTTACGTAGAGACTGTCCAGTTTAACCAATGTACATGGCAGAGGGGCATTGCTGGCACATGATGGCATATATCACATTGGTAGATGTGCAGGTGAACGAGCCTCTGATAGTGTGGCTGATGTTATTAGGCCCTGTGATGGTGTCCCCTGAATAGATATGTGGGCACAGTTGGCAACGGGCTTTGTTGCAAGGATAGGTTCCTGGGTTAGTGGTTCTGTTGTGTGGTGTGTGGTTGCTGGTGAGTATTTGCTTCAGGTTGGGGAGCTGTCTGTAGGCAAGGACTGGCCTGTCTCCCAAGATTTGTGAGAGCGATGGGTCGTCCTTCAGGATAGGTTGTAGATCCTTTATGATGTGTTGGAGAGGTTTTAGTTGGGGGCTGAAGGTGACAGCTAGTGGTGTTCTGTTATTTTCCTTGTTGGGCCTGTCCTGTAGTAGGTGACTTCTGGGTACTCTTCTGGCTCTATCAATCTGTTTCTTCACTTCAGCAGGTGGGTATAGTAGTTGTAAGAATGCTTGATAGAGATCTTGTAGGTGTTTGTCTCTGTCTGAGGGGTTGGAGCAAATGCGGTTGTATCGTAGAGCTTGGCTGTAGACGGTGGATCGCGTGGTGTGGTCAGGGTGAAAGCTGGAGGCATGTAGGTAGGAATAGTGGTCAGTAGGTTTCCGGTATAGGGTGGTGTTTATGTGACCATCGCTTATTAGCACCGTAGTGTCCAGGAAGTGGATCTCTTGTGTGGACTGGTCCATGCTGAGGTTGATGGTGGAACAGTTTCCATAGCTTTGAAAAGAGATGACTAAAGAGGGATATGATAAAGGTCTATAAAATCACAAAGGATATGGAGAAAGTGAATAGGGAATTATTTACTCTTTCACATAACACAAGAATTAGGGGTCACCTGATGAAATTAATAGGGAGTAGGTTTAAAACAAACATAAGGAAGTAGTTCTTCACACAAAGCACAGGCAACCTATGGAACTCATTGGCTGGCAATGTTGTGAAGGCCAAAAGTATAACTGTTAATAAAATAATTAGATAAGTTATTGGAGGATAGGTCCATCAATGGCTATTAGCCAAGATGGTGAGGGATGCAATCCCATGCTCCAGAAGCTGGACCCGGACGATAGGGGATGGATCACCCAAAATTGCCCTGTTGTGTTCATTCCTTCGGAAGCATTGGCATTCTTATGTACTGTCAATGAATCTATATGCTAAAATTGGAAACATTAGAGTAGTTAATTGGGCTTAGATATTCAGGTGCTTTTTAAAGTGAATTTGTAATTTGGATTCAGTTTTCCTTAATGTTGGGAAATTTTTACAAACCTCACAAAAACATAGGACTGACTTACGTGTTCTGATTAAGGCTACGTTTTAGTCACGGGTATTTTTAGTAAAAGTCACGGGCAGTGAACAAAAATTCACATCCCGTGACTTATCCTTGACTTTTACTAAAAATACCTGTGACTAAAATTTGGGCAGAGGGCTGCAGGTGCTCCGGGGGTGTGTGTGTCAGGGGATGCCACAGGTGCTGGGAGAGGTGGCCTGGGACCCACCGCTGGTGCTGGGTTGGGGCGGGGGGATGCCAGGCTTTGGTGTGTGGCCCGGGACCCTTGCTGGTGCTGGTGGGGGGAGAGTTGGCGGGGCTGGCAGGGGCTCCTTACCCGGCTCTGTGCCCATGCAGCTCATAGGCGGCGGAGGGGCACAAGCGCCAGCTTCCGAAGCTCCCATTGGCCGGGAACTGCAGCGCAGAGCCCCCCTCCTCCGCCCCTCCACTGCCTAGGAGCTGCAAGACCGTGCCCTCACCCTGAGTTAAGCGTCCCTCCCCACACCCCTTAACCCCCTGCCCATAGCCCTGAGCCCCCTCCCACACACCAAAACTGTTGCTGGTGCTAGCCCAGGAGCTGCCCACCTCGGGCATCCCTGAGCCAGCACCAACTGCTGCAGAAGTCACTGAGCTGAGAAAGTCACAGAATCTGTGACTTCTGTGACCTCCGTGACAGAATCGCAGCCTTAGTTCTGATGTAAGTGTGTCCTATTTCTTGTTACAATGCATGTGTACAGGTTTGTTTATATTGAGATACACATTAAAGCACATACACAATACACAATAATTTGCCATTCTAAATCTCACTTTACAGGAACAATTCAGTATGTGTCAATTTTTCAAAAGAGTTTTTCACCCAGCACCTCCTAAATCTGGCTGCAAAGAAATACTGCAAAGAAATACAGAAATAATAAGATCCATGTTACCACATTACACCAATTTGGGTCTGGTTTTTTTTCGTTTGGGGTTTGCGTTTTTTTAAATGCTCTTAAACCATTTAGGCACAAAATTAAAATGTTGTGGCTTCTTTCTGTGAAGAAACGAATAATTTTTTTAATTGCTGAAAACATTTTTATTTAAGTGACCAGAAAGTAACCAGAAATGGTCCCTTAACTTACTGGTTCGTGCTGTGTAAAATGCAGTAAGTAAATAAACATTAAAGGATGGAAAAGAAACAATTTTAAAATTATCAGTTTGAAGTTTTTTATGAAGAGCATCAGATTATTGATTACTTGCAGTTGTACTACAGCATTGTTTTTCTTTATACACAAATCTTGATTTCTCCCAGGCTATCATCTCTAACTTTTTCCTTCAGGAACTTCAATGAAAAGGTGGTGTTAACTTGTACTTTTGATTTGTCTCAAAAATAATATCACAGCACTCAAGTTTTAAAAATAATAATTTTATGATAGGAATATAAAGTATGTAGAATATGATGGTACCCCAGAAGGCACCCAATAGTTATGTCATTTTACAGGATTGCCGCAATTGGGTTTATTACTCTTTGCCAGCTAGTCATTGAATCTGCTGATTTTTCACTATTTCAGTAACACTGCTTAATATTTTAGTATGAGTGGCAGCAACTGCTCTGTTTAAAGTTACATTATATTTCTATTCTAGCACAAATTTCATTACTTTGAGAATTTCAGCTTTCAGACTGAAATTTTTGATATGTGATCTCTGAAGGTAAATTTTTAGGAACATCTGAGTGGAAAAATACTTACCCTGTTTTTTTTGTTTTTTTGTTTTTTAAAGTGCGACTTTTCTTTGAACATCTCTAAAGCTTAAAAAAGCTGTGGGTTAAAAGTTGGAATTTAGAATGGATGTAGCACTCACTGAGGGGAAGTGCCTATGGTTGTTCTGAAGAAAACTGGTTTTGATGTGAGTGAGTTAGGAGCCTTTGAAAAATTTTGTAATATGCATAGCTAAGAATTATTCACTGTACGTGCATGTGTGGCTGATTGTGGCAGTCTGTTCCTCAAAGCAGCACCCCGGAACCCCCATATTCACCACTATCATATAATAATATCTGTCTTACAAAGAATGCCTTGTTGAGGTATCATTTTAAAGGTCTTGATCTTTTGAACATTAATATCCTGTTGGATTGTATGTGCTATCATTATATATGAAGTTTTGCTATGTGTGTGTTACTGAAATATGTTGTGAGGTTGGGAACACCCACAACCAGCCTTTCAGGTACAACAATGGAATAGCCAGATGCATTGATGGCCCATTAAAGGGAATCCACTCCTGACGGCTGTCCCAGAAAACTTCTTAGGGAGAACACATAGACAATGGTGACTGCCTGATCCCCACATCAAACGATCTTTCTGGCAAGCTGGAAGAAACTATAAAAGAGGGGAAGTGACATCATGACTTGGCCTCACTACCCCCACAACTCAACACCTGGAAACACATCTGGAGGACAAAGACTTTGAACTCGGGAAGGTGGTACCAGTCTGGAAAGGAGTCCCAGGCTGTGTACTGAGGAACTATACCATCTGTCAGGGTGGGTCGCTGCTTTATTCAAATCCTGTTTAGTTTGTGGAACTCAGAGTGCGAATTTGTTTATTTCTTAGGTAACCAACTTTGATCTCTATGTTTGCTACTTATAATCACTTAAAATCTATCTTTATGTAATTAATACATCTGTTTTATATTTTACCTAAAACAGTGTGTTTTGGTTGATGTTCTTGGGAAATCTCAGCTCAGTTTACAAAGGCTAATGTGTGTCCTCTCCACATTGAGGAAGGGGTGGACTAGGCAATGAACTTACACTGGTCAGGCTTCTGACCAGGACAAGATGGTACAATTCTGGGGTGCAAGGCTGGGGAGATGGGGGGAATTGGCTGGAGCTTCTCTATTGTTGGTTCATGAGTAGCTGGCAAAGCATTCATGTCACCCAGCTGAGTGTGTCCCTGCCTGTGGATGTTTGTAAGTGTAGTACCTGCCAGAGGTTTATAGCTTGTCACAGCATCACAGTGTGAGAGGAATACCCCAGGTTGGTGGGTCAGAGGGCTCAGGTTTCAGCCTAGGGACTCCATCACACTGATTTAGCTGTGTAGCGAAATATATTGCTGTGAATTAATAGGGACATCTGGGTCTGAAGTCAGGATTCTTGCACATTTTATAAAGTGTAGAAGGCTTCTGCTCTTTGTAAGGTCTGGAGGGAGTCCTCTTCTGTTGCACCTTAGGAGCTCTGCATCGCCTCAGGTTTTGAGGAATGGGACACTATCTTGTTGTCCATGTAAGGTATTAGGGAAAGGATATTTTAGTGATATCTTTCTTATCTAACTGTGACATACCCAGGGTACAATCCAGACTAATGAGTTGCAGTGTCACCCTGTCCTCTAACCTTGGGTGCCCTTTACAAAGCTTTGCTGTTGTGGCCTCCAGTCTGAACTGCTCACAAACAGCCTCCAGCATGCAAGTCACTCCCAGCTATGTCTCTGTGTGTGCTGCAGCTAGCCAGCCACACCTTGGCTCTCACCAGCCTCGGTTATATTGCAGGATAACCCCTACGCACCCCTTCTAGATTTCCTCCACCCCCGAAATGTAGGTCCTGTACTGCCCAGCCTTTTCTGGACAATGCAAGCTTATATAAAGTCTGTCATTTTATTAATAGAAATGATATTCGCACACCTTGTTTCCCCTAAATGGAATTTCCCAGGCACTTTGCTTCAAACACACTGGATTAGATAAAACAATAAAACAAGTTTATTAGCTGCAAAGAGAGCAATATTAAGTGAGTAGGAATAATGAGGCATAAAAGTCAGAAATGGTTACAAGAAATATAAAGCTGTCAAGGTTCCTTCCCCACTCCGAAGTCTAGCATACAGATGTGGGGACCTGCATGAAAACCCCCTAAGCTTATTTTTACCAGCTTAGGTTAAAACTTCCCCATGGTACAAACTATTTTACCTTTTGCCCTTGGACTTTATTGCTGCCACTACCAAGCGTCTAACAAATATATAACAGGGAAAGAGCCCGCGTGGAAACGTCTTTCCCCCCGAAATCCTCCCCAAACCCTATACCCCCTTTCCTGGGGAAGGCTTGATAAAAATCCTCACCAATTTGCATAGGTGAACACAGACCCAAACCCTTGGATCTTAAGAACAATGAAAAAGCAATCAGGTTCTTAAAAGAAGAATTTTAATTGATGAAAAAGTAAAAGAATCACCTCTGTAAAATCAGGATGGTAAATACCTTACAGGGTAATCAGATTCAAAACATAGAGAACCCCTCCAGGCAAAACCTTAAGTTACAAAAAGACACAAAAACAGGAATATACATTCCATTCAGCACAACTTATTTTATCAGACAGTTAAACAAAACAGAATCTGACACATATCTAGCTAGATTACTTACTAAGTTCTAAGGCTCCATGCCTTTTCTTTTCCCGGCAAAAGCATCACACAGACAGAGAGAACCTTTGTTTCTCCCCACCTTCCAGCTTTGAAAGTATCCTGTCTCCTCATTGGTCATTTTGGTCAGGTGCCAGCGAGGTTATCCTAGCTTCTTAACCCTTTACAGGTGAAAGGGTTTTTCCTCTGGCCAGGAGGGATTTTAAAGGTGTTTACCCTTCCCTTTATATTTATTACAAAAGCTAAAACAACTAGTGCCTAACTTAGCAAAGTATGTTAAATTCAAAGCATGGTTTTCTCACCACATGCTCTTAGCAGTCTTGACCAGACTTTTTAGGTCAGAACCCCTTCTGCAGTTCACTGGCTGCTTCCTTTGTCCTTTATGGTGCAGTGAATTGATGGACAGAGAGAGAGGAGGGGTCCTTGGGGTGTTTGTCCCTCCCTTTTTATAGTGTCAGTCCACCCTTGGAAAATATTTCCAGCTGAGATTCTGGAGACAGAGAATCTATAGGAAAGAATATTTTCTGCTGCTTTTCCTCATCTGTTGGAGCTTCTTTTGTTTCCTTTCTGCTTGCTGACTCCGTTTACTGCTTAAATACAAATTAAAAACTCTGAACTCTTATTCTAGATCTAGTGGATGTCTGTTCAGCAATACGACTTTAATTCTGTCTAGTCTAGTATTCACTGTTAATTTATTCAGAATCCCCAAATTAGATAATACAACTTCGTACCAGACTTAATTGTTTCATGTAACTGATATAATCCTGTCCCCTCTTCAACCTCAAAGTTTGGAGGAGGGAGTAAAAACATTCTGCGATGGGATGTATAAAGCCCGCACTGGGAATGAAAAGGTTAAGGAACAACTCTGGGCCCAGACAACCCCACCCAGCTGCCCCTACAGAGCCTACTCCAGTGGGACTTAAAAGGTGCCCATACTGTTCAGAAGGGAGCTGGCCAGGCAGGGAGAAGAACCTGGCCTTGGGAGCTCCTGAGGAAGGACGCAGAAGCTGCTCCTCTACGAAGAGAGGAACCGACCCACTAGGACAGGGGTTCTCAAACTGGGGGCCATGACCCCCGGGGGTCGTGAGGTTATTACATGGGGTGTCAGGAGCTGTCAACGTGCACCCCAAACCCTGCTTTGCTTCCAGCATTTATAATGGTGTTAAATATATTAAAAAAGTGTTTTTAATTTATTAGGGGGGGTCACACTCAGAGGCTTGCTGTGTGAAAGGGTCACCAGTAAAAAAAGTTTGAGAGCCGCTGCGCTAGAATCAGGCAGACTAAAGGCATTGTGTTTGTTTTGTGTTATCTTGATTATAGACTGAAAAAGCTTGAACTATAGAGTGTATGCCTGAAAGTGCATAGGAAGTGGCCCTACAAGTAAATGATGTAGGAAGTGGCCGAGGGAGGACTGTCTTAAGGTGCTCCGGGGTGCCTGACCTTGGCTACTCTCAGATGGCCCTGGGCCAGAGTCTGGTACAGTGGGAGGGCCTGGGCTCCCCTACTATCCTCTAACCACTATGTGCTACCTCCATCAAGCGCCAACTGTTACACTTTGGTTGTATGGATGTGTAAGATTTCTTTTTCTCCTATCACAGTTCAGATCCCAGAGGAAAGTCTGTTCTATATCAAAGAGAAGTTTTGGAAGCTGGGTCCAGAGGACCAAAGGTACAGAGAATCAAAACCACAAATCAAAGTTCACAGCTCAAGCCTCATTTTATAATTGAACACTAACCCCCTAAACTGGGAGGAAGTTTGGCTATGCAGTGAGATTTTGAACATGCAAGTTCACATCTGGAACTCCACCCATTAAAAAGATCTTGCATTTGAGCTATATATTTTAGTTCAGACCTATTCCTAATACAGACAGACTCATACACCTTGGAAAATAGATATCTGTGTGCAGAAAAGAAATCTGTAGGACTGGGAGGAAACTCTCTTTCTTCTTGCAGGAGTGGAAGAAACCCACCACCAGAAATGAGTCCTTGTGACAGGGCATACAACTCCCGCACCAGTAAGGAAGGAGTTAAGTAGTTGCCCTGGGTCCAGGCAGCCCCACCCCACCACTCCTGCAATGTATGCAGAGCTTAGAGGAGGAACTCAAAAGGAGGGCAGGCCAGCTCAATTGAGGTGGATAGTGGAAGGGAACAGACCTGTGCTCTGAGCTCTTGGGAAGGAGCACCGCAGGAGCTCTTGCTAACTGAGGCCTGCCAATACTGACTTGACCAAGCCTGCAAAGGAGGGGCTGATGATTATTTTTGAAGGTCATAAACTTTGTTTGTTTGTTCAGTTCTTTAATTTACCCTGTGGGGAAAAATGGGACTCCAGTAGGAAGTGATCCGGGGAGGCAGTTGCATAGCACCCCAAGGTGTAGGACCTTGCTGCCAATCATTGAGCCCTGGATCAGAGCCCAAAGGAAATAGTGGGCCCAGTTTCCCCAAATAATCCCTAAAGAGGTGACAACGGTAGGAGTCTATCCTCAGCAGGCAACCAAACTGGAGAAGGCTCTAGACACACAAGGGTCCAGACCCCAAGTCCCTGACCTAAGAAGAAGGCCCCAAAGCTCTTTCAGGCATCCAAAGACTTACTTTCTTTCATGGGCTGGAATGTGTGACCTGGCCAGATGGCTGAGTTACTGCAGGGCCAGATCACGGCTATCAACAGGAGTTCCAGGAAAGAAGAGGATTTGCCAAGTCCTGCCTGACCACTGGGTGGCGCTGGTGGTAAATGACCCTCTTCGCAGTCTTGAAAACAATGGATAAAAGAATGCCATACCATAGAATGTATAGAATATCCAAAACCACATTTAATTCAAGCAAAGCCTGTAAATCATGATATAAACTGCCATCAATTTTCTTTTCCTGTAGAAATATAAGGCCTATTCTGTAATCTGAAAAATTTGAGTCTATTCCATCTCTTTTGCAGCTTTCAAGAAATCAAAAAATATTTATACCTTGAGAAGCTAGACAAATATGCCAAATATCATAGGTTCAAGAAGAACACTGTGATGGCTACACTTCAAGCATCCAGCCAGGAAACTACATGGTGTTGATTGACATGGTGGAAGCGCAGCTTTGACATTTTGATATTCATTTGTCACAGAAAGCTTATTGGATCCTAGTGAAATTCAGAAAAATCCTAGTGTAAGGCTCTACCTTTTCATGGTATAATGGAGCAAGCTTTAATTCACCCCCTTTGAAGATATACATGTTTTCTACATAGATAAAATAGCCATGCACATGTGCAGCACAGCTTTCCTTTGGTTAAAATGTTGGTTAAACTGCAATTAGTGGATAAAGTGAATTTTTGAATCCCTCATCACTTGTTCAGTCAAAACCAGTTTTTACCAACCCACTCACACTATTCCCAATGAAAGTTGTTTCCCACCCAGTTTCAGCTGTGCTAGAACAGGTGTTTGTTTTGTTTTTAAAACAAGTCAAGATTTTTTTTATTACTGTGGGGAAAGTCTACACTACCCGCCTCTCATTCAAAAATCCCTGAAATCTGTTAGGCTCACAGCTTCAAAAGAGTTCTCTTTTTGACAGAAACCAAACATAGAAATCTTCAGCCAGAAGGAGTCTCAAGATTGGAAGGGATGGAAATCTTAACAATAGCAGTTGAGAGCACACTAACTATAAGAGTCTTATGATGTCATAGAAACACAGAACTGGAAGGGACCTCAGTAGGTCGCTTTATGGTGACACCACATACTAGAAAGGATAAGGAAGAAATAATCTTGCTCTCTTCCCATTTTATAAACCCATTGCAGGATTCCATAACAAAATAAAGCCAACTTAAAATTTACACTTCTGTAAAAAATGTGTTACCGACCATTCTTACAAGCATCATCTAAGATTATGATAATTGAAAGAAGGGAAAAATTATTTTTCTCCCGTTTTGTTTACTTCATGCATTTGACCGTGTTTTGTGTGCATTCGGTTTTCATGGTTTCTCTTTTTCTAGGCAGTCATTTCGCCCTGTTTGTGTGGACCTTTCACACAGCAATAGGGAGAGAAAATAAGGTAAATACAAGTTTTAAATATTAGAAAATGTGATTCTAATACCACAAAAATTGGCAGGAGGATTCAGAGGCATGTTTAGTACTTGAACTATTTTAACTCACGGTCTGAAATTGACTAGCTATTAAGCTGAATTTTCTACAAGTAGACTCTCAAAGGGAAGAGAGATGGGAAAAATGTTAGAGGTATATATAAAAATCTAAAATGTATTAGGTATTATTCCTTGTCTCGTTCCCTCTCAGAAACAGTCAACAGTAATGTAACCTGAGCTCTTTCTCTCAAGATTTCTTATACAATCAAAACTACACACTGTGCAATCCATTGGGACACCTAGCCCTCAGGGGCTGCAAAGGTTAGCAGTTAGTAGGACTCTGCTTGTTGCTAAATTAAACATTTTGGCATATAGTTCTGTAACTTTTCTGTGCTTATAGTATATTGGTTGTATTTCAGATGTGAATGAAATGGTTCATATTCTAGTTAAATCAAATTCAGAAACCCCCTGAAAAAAACTGTTTCTGTGTTCTTGAAGTAGACAATTGAGAATCCATCTTTAGCTCTTTGGCTGCAGATATTACATATCCTCCTAGATGTGTGCTTTTTGAAAAATGCCTGCCTTGAGGCACTAGGTCGGGTAACAGCAGTTTGGGGCCCTGCAAGATATTTCCTGCTTGGCTGTTTAACCTTCCAGAAAGCTTCTGCTGGTGTTTTTTTGTTTTTTTGGCTCTTTGTTTTGCCAACCCTCCTATGTTTTGTAATAGCTTATATTTTGCAGCACAGGATCTCTATTATATCCTAACAATGATACCAGTGTGTTAGACCTCAATCCTCAGGGATCAAATTTTGGGGAGGAGAGAAATAATGGTGCTCTCCCAAGTGCTACCAACACATCTGCTTCCTTGCAACACCATGGTGAGACAGCACTCACAGTACATTCCCTTATAAGGACATGTCTACACTGCAAACTTAAGTCGACCTATGTTAGGTAGACTTACAGTCAGAGCAGTAATTACTGCAGTGGTTCATGTCCACACTACCCTCTTGTTGGTGGCACGCATCCTCACAAGGAATGCTTCCACTGACTTAAGAGGGGCAGTGTGGGAGGCTGAGATCCTGGTGTCTTGGCTCCCTGCTCCCCTCTGGGAGCCTGCTTGTCCCCCAGGCTCCCTGCCAGGAGCACAGCTGCCCTCCTGGGCTCTCAGCTCCCTGCTTCCTGCCATGAGCTCAGCAGCTGCCTTGGTTCCCAGCAGGGAGCTCTGCACCCAGAATCTGGACAGTTGTTGGGCTCCCAGTGGGGAGCTGGGAGCCAGGTTTTCTTGTCAATTGTATGGCTCCAGCACAGAGCCCTGAAATTGACAAGAATGACAGCCAACAGCCCATGTAAATAATCCTCAGTCTATGTACGGACACTGTGTCACCCTAAATTACACCGACGTAAGCCCTACACCTCTTTTGGAGGTGAAGTTATTATGTTGGTGTAGCAGGGCACTTACATCAGTAGCAGCAAAGTTGTAGTGTAGTTACTGACATAATTAGGTCAACTTAACTCTGTAGTGTAGACCAGACCTTAATCATCATAATGGGATTGTCCCTCTTTCTTCTCATGTGTTTTGCTTAATAGTGAAATTGATAACAATGTTGAAATTTAATTGATTGTTGGGATTCAGAGTTAATACCAACTGAGATGGATAAGGGAAGGTCACACCTCAGAGCTATTGTTTAATGCTGTCTGCAGACTCAGAAGGTGTTACGTTGGTTTAGACTGACTCCGGTTTAAAAAAAGTTCAGCTCATCGAGCTACTGCAAACTAGCCAGTGGCTCCTTACTCAGTTGAGTTTTGCTCATGTAAGGAATATGGGGTTGGATGTTTGCACATTCCTAAACTTCTTGCATCAAGCCCCAGGTACAGATTTTGGGAACATCCAGCAGTATCCTCCTTTACCTGCCTCTGTTCCTTTTACCCTCTATCAATGATGCACTTAGCACTTTTTGTTGTACTCTTTTAATTATGATTCTCCACTTATGTCTTTGTCATGAAAGCTTCAGACTGTACCCTGCAGCCCCTGTTTTAAGTGGGGAAATAGTATTGTGGCCTCAGTGCTAATGAATATGAGAGCTCTGTCTTGTATTCCTTAAATATACATTATCTTAACATTTCTTTATAAGGTACTTCTGTGGTGGCAATAACATGCAGCTACTTGCAGAATCCGTGTAAGGAAAAATTCCAAGAGCTTTATCTTCTCACAGTTACAATGGTGTGGAACTTACTTAACCCTTTCAGTGCAGTTAGACACACCATGTAATTGAGGTATGTTGTATATCAGAAATTTTCCTGGAATAATGAGAGGAAAGGTAAATGGATCCAAGGACTGCTTTGGATGCTGCATTTAAGCTATATATTGCTTTAGCTTTTCTGCTGAAGTACTGAAGAAACAAAGTACTATATACTACCCATTACAGACAAAATGGAGTAGTAAATTTAAATGACTTTCTTTCGCTGTCTCAAAATCATTGTCTAATATTAGCTTTGCGTTGTGAGCGATTTGCTGGATGACAATCAAATCAAATGAGATGATTACCAGCCAACAGAGTATGACCAATACTTTTAAATACTGTTGCTTGGAAAGCCTTTTTAATGGCTTTTATCTAACGTTGAAGTGCAGTAATTCTTTTAAGCAGTATCTTTTTAAAAGCTTTTAACAATCCATCATCCGCTTCTCCCTTCCCCCAGTTATAAAGCAACATTAGAGAGGAAAAATTGCACTGTCCTGGTAAGTTTCAAACTGCTTCTACTGATGCTGCCTGGAAAATGCTACTGTGCAGGAGCACAGGTGCAATTACATTGACTGTTACTTCTCATCTTCTGCGTGGGTCACCCTGGAGGCACAAGTGGAAAGAAACAGGGAGGTGGGAGAGATTCTCACATGGGAAGAGTATAGGGGAGAGAAATGGAATTCCCTTTTCCGGGAGACAAAGACTGCACTCTCTGTGAGTTTTTAACTTTTTTTTTTAATATAGACTTAAAAATTAATTGTTTTGCTTTGGGTTTGGCCACTGCTCATTTTGGCCTTTGCTGTCACTACAGTGAAAATGCAGTAATGTTTTTATTGAGGGTGCTTTTAAAGGCTGTACTCAAGGTGATGTAATCTCTGGTAGCGTTCTTTTCACATAGCAGCATCTTCAGCTTTGGAGGAAAGCATTCCAGCATTCCAGTGTTTTAAGAAAAGCTCTTAAAACATGTTAGTCTGGAGAAGGTATTAAATGTTATTTTAAAGTGATATTGCTCAGTTAGCTAAATCTTAAAATTGAAGATTGGGACTGGAGAAGATTTTTCTGGGTAGTAAAATTGTGGTAATAGAAAATGTTAGTTTTATCGAAGAGCCCCCATATTTTCGAGATTTACTGGAGAAACCCTGAGTCATTTGCCTCATGATGCATCAGCAGAAATAACCTGATTTTAGTTGCTATTGTAATAAGTCAAGGAAAGCTTTTAGCATGGTAGTTTCATTTGTTATTACTATGTTGTTTGTCATAATTTGCAAAGAACACTGTAGTGCTATGTGGTTATTATGAAAAGCTACAGTAGATTTATGTATTGTTGGGGAGACAGCTCACCTCTGATTTACTGTCTGCTTTCTGGAACTAGGAAACTCCCTCCTGTAATAATCTTCCTGTCACACAACGTTGCACAATTGTTGGATTTCTTATCTGCCTTCAATTTTTACGTTTATTTATTATTTTTTTACTGTAGGCTTAATCTGAGTTTCAATTGCACACAAGACTCAGAGTTGGTCTTCTCAGTTTAGACCAGGGGTTCTCAAACTGGGGGTCGGGACCCCCTCAGGGGGTCGCGAGGTTATTACATGGGGGGGGGGGTCATGAGCTGTCAGCTTCCACCCCAAGTCCTGCTTTTCCTCCAGCATTTATAATGGTGTTAAATATATTAAAAAGTGTTTTTAATTTATAAGGATGGGGGTCACACTCAGAGGCTTGCTATGTGAAAGGGATCACCAATACAAAAGTTTGAGAACCACTGGTTTAGACAGTGTTTAACCAACTCATTGCTGGTGACAGCAAACATGGCTTGCACTTGACTGCGTGGGACAAATTAGAATGGAAAGAGAGGCAACACATCAGTGTGAGTTACATATGTGCATCAAAGGAATATAAAAGTTTCTTGGTAATCCTAGAATTGTTTTCAATTTCCAACACACACTACTTGCAGTTATCACAGTAAAATTACCTTTTTCATGCATGTAATACTCAATGTTTTATGATTACAGCAATGTATACCTACTGAACCTTGACATGTTCAAGCAAACCATTGAGCAAGAATCAGAGGTTTAACTATTCTTAAAATATGTTTAAAAGTAAGTTTGCTCTCCGTTTTCAGGGGCAAAGAGGGAACAAGTGATTTAGAAAGTCTTAGTGAGTGGCCTGGAAGTAGAAGAACTTCACAAACAAATACAGCTTGTATTAGAATCTAGTCCTAAAATAAACCCTACTCCCATTGAAGTGAAGATTATTATATTACTATTTACCCTACATTGTCTATAGTCCCATTGGAAACTAGAGATATTGTGACAGGCACACTGTGCAATTGAACATATAAAAATAAATAATAAACAATGTAAAATAATTTCTCCTGAAGTTTTGTATCTGAAACATTGCAACATCCTGTTACTTATGGTAACCAGAAAATGAAATTAAGAAACAAAAATGATACTGACTACTCTAGTTTTTGTCCAGGCTGAGAAAAATGCGAAAGTGTAAATGATCAAAAATAAAGTTTTAAAAATACTTTCATTTTTAATAATCTAAGTCTGTGTTAGCTGTAAGGAATATTTTTAATATTTTAATTTGACATGTCCCTTTTAGGTCACCCTATTTTAGATGATCATCTGACATTTTGACATGAAGAAGGCTCTCTCTCAAAAGCGAATAAAATTTGTAAAATTACAACCTGATGCTAAGTGCAAGGATGGACTTTGTGATTTGTCCCAGGCTATCAGAATACAAGCCCAGTGGTTGTTACCCATAATATGGGAAATCATCAACACTTTTTTTTTCACTGATGCAGGATGTTTTTTTTTCTCTCTTGATTTATTTACAAGAAGCAATGTACAAAATCCATAGAGGGGATGGTGAGAGGAAGAAGAGAAAGACCCCAGGAAGCAAACTGTTTTATTTCAACATGGCTATTTTAGGTGAAAGCATCTCAGCCTAACACTGATATTGAATGAAAACATTAACCAAAAGAAGCTCTTAACAATAACTCCCATGGCTGAAAGTGAGAGAGAGAGAGTATGTGTATGTATGTAAACTTTGGTGTTCCCTTTGCATAAAATTAAATGAGTGAGAAGTGTTGTTTAATTATCTGAGTTAGAACTTGCATTATAATGAAGATAGATTGAGAGATTTAGTTACTGATTTTTTAAAAAGCTTCATGAAGATGAAAAATGCTATGTAAGTAATAAAGACAATATTTCTGTCTCTCTTGAAGGGGCACAATCTATATAAGAGGATCCCATTTTAACAGGATCCCATTCTAATGATGAAGTTGCACAAATGATGGGTTTTGGAATCTTTCATCAAAATACTGAAAGCTTCATGTGTATGTTCCCACACAAGAAATGTACTCCTCAGCTTTATAATTCCCTTACTAGATTTTCTAGCTATTACCTGGTTAAAATGTGTCATTTGGGGAGAGTGGGGGAGATTCTCTACAGGCTGGTACAGAAATCCCAGACAAGTTATACAAACCCTATAACTGTCCAAGTGACAGATTGGTCAGTATCATTTAAAATCAGACCATATCTAGGTCATTTCCCTCACCCCCATAAATGCATTCTTACCATTAGTGGTATCTCTAGGAGCACAAGTGTCATCTTTGAATGTTATGGGTGAGAGGACTGGGAAGCTGAACGTTTTGCCACACGTACTGTGAATGAGAGCATGCATTAACTCATTATGATTCTTACCACTCTTCTCCCAGTGGCCTCACCCCTCCAGGCCTATTCGTTGCTTGTCCTTTGACATAGCCTGTAATCTTTTAATGGATACTCACTATAAAGCGGTGCTAAATTCTTTTTTTTTACTTAAAATTAATGGGACTTCTTAGCCATTGGATTGCTCCGGGAGGTTGTCCAAGCTAATGGAAACTGACAGATCCACCCATAATGGACACATAATAAAAAAACCTTCAAGAAGTGCACCAGAAGAAACTCTAATGAAACTCAGTGCAATCAAAAAAATATGATCTGTATTTTACACTGGTTATTGTCAAAACACAATAGAGCAATGGTTCTCAACCTGCAATCCACAAACCCCTGGGGGTCTGCGGACAGTGTCTAAGGGCTCCGTGAAAGACATGAAAGACAAAAATGACTTAACAGAATTCAACTGTGTATAAGGGGAATAGATTCTCAAAGGATCTGCAATTCCATTTGAAATTTTTTAGGGGTCCACAAATGAAAAAAAGTTGAAATCACTGCAATAGAGGACAGAGAGTTTTAAAAAGCACCTAAATCCCGTTGTCCAGTGACTTACATACTTAAGAGCTTTTCTCATTGAAATTCAAAGTGAAGATTATTATATTATTATTTATTACTATTTTTACTGAAAATAAACTGGATTATACAGAAAATATATCGTTTAAAACTAGCTACAACGTTTTGATAATGTGGGTGTGAATTGAGTTACAAAAGAAGAATTCAGTTACCCTTTATGTAGTGCCTCACCTATTAAATATAGAGCGTAATATCTTACCTAGATTTTCCTGTCTCTGGTGGGTAGAGTATCTGGAAGTAGTGTGATAGGAATTTTTATACCCTTTGCCTCCCTTCCCTCCTTTTCTGTGAGAACTGCCAGTCAATCCAGATGACATCAGACCAGTTGCTGCGATTAGTTTATTTAAAATGATCTCCCTCTGGGATCATTCCCTTTCATGCTATGCACATTTGAAGTGACATCATACTGTCAGAATAAAAATATCTCTTTTCTTGAAGGTAAGTAGTTTTCAGTCTTTTGTTTCATACTGAAAACTTCCTCTGTGATAAATGTGGGTCAGTAATTAAAGATCTAGTTCACATTTCCCATCCATTTAATTGGTTTATTCCAAACCTGGGCTCAGTCCATCTGCAGTGACTATGTCTACACTAGAGGATTTTAGCAACAAAATCCCATCTGTGGTGGCGCTGGTTCAACTTCACAGATGAGGGCCCGATAGTAAACTAGGGCTATGCCTACACTGTGCTTTTGTGGTTAAAACTTTTGTTGGTCAGGGAGTGTGAAAAAAACACACCCCTGACCGACAAAAGTTTTGACGACGAAAAGCTCCCAGCAACAAAGCTACCGCCTCTCATTGGGGGTGGTTTTATTTTGTCTGGAGGAGAGCTCTCTCCTGCCAACAAAGAGTACTATGCTGCATGTCTTCCAGCAGCAAGGCTTTAGTGCAGGGGTGGGCAAACTTTTTGGCCTGAGGGCCACATCGGGTTTCCAAAATTGTAGGGAGGGCTGGTTAGGGGAGGCTGTATCTCCCCCAAACAGCCAGGCGTGGCCTGATCCCCGCTCCCTATCCAACCTCTCCCCCACTTCTTGCCCCCTGACCGCCCCCGGATCCCCTGCCTCGACTGCCCCCCACAGCCTCATCCACCTCCTCATCTCATTCCTGACTGCCCCCCCTTGGACTCCCACCCCTTGGACTCCCACCCCATCCAACCGCCACTTCTCCCTGACCGCCCCCAGAACCCCTGCCCCTGTCTGCCCCCTGCCTCCCCATCCAACCCCCCCTCTCCTTCCTGACTGCCCCCTGGGACCCTGCCCCCATTCAACCCCCCATTCCCCGGCTTCTGACTGCCCCGACCACTATCCACACCCCCACCCCCTGACCACCACCCCGAACTCCCCTGCCCTCTATCCAATCTCCGCTGCTCCCTGCCCCTTTACCGTGGTGGCTGGCAGCACTACAGCCGCACTGCCTAGAGCACCAGGACAGGAAGCTGAGCCGCCCGGCTGGAGCCAGCCACGCCACCATGCAGCACAGAGCACCGGGTCAGGCCGTGGCTCTGCAGCTGCACTGCCGCCCAGAGAGCTGAGGCTGCGGGGGAGGGGGAACCACAGGCAAGGGGCCGCGGGCTAGCCTCCTGGGCCAGGAGTTCAGGGGCCGGGCAGGAGGGTCCTGCAGGCCGGATGTGGCCCGCGGGCCGTAGTTTGCCCACCTCTGCTTTAGTGGCACAGCTGTGTTGCTGTAAGCTCTGAAGTGTAGACATAGCCAAGGTGGCAGCAGCTTCTGGTGTTTTTACTACCGTTCCACAGAAATAGCATTAGAGAGACAAGGTGGGTGAGGTAATATCTTTTTTTTGGATCAACGTCTGTTAGTTGGCACATGTTCTGAGAGTCCATTCTAGTGTTAATGGGCCACTCTACCTTGCATGATCCCTCAGAGTATGGGCTAACTACCTATGCTGCTTCCCTCTTGTATTTAGCTATGGCTCCAGAGTGTCTTTCCTAGACCCGCAGAAGAGCTCTGTTTTAAGCTCAAAAGCTTGTCTCTCTCACCAACAGAAGTTGGTCCAATAAAAGATATTACCTCACCCACCTTCTCTCTTTAACATTCTGGGGCCGACGTGGCTACAGCTCTACTGCATACAGAAGTAGTATGTCACCTTCACCAGCATGTGCATACAGGTAGATGGGTTCTGGTCAACTTCACCTCTGTGCAGTGTAGTGAAGAAAGTAGACCAGACAGGCTACCGAAGTAGGGGCATGCATGCCTTGGGATGGCAGTGGAAAACGTGTTTGCGCTATTGAGGCTGTTATAACGGCTATTTCCCTCCATGTTGGCACTGTATCGCTGACTAGCCTTGCTTGAGGCAAGTGCAGTCCAAACAATGGTTGTAGTGCCAGTGTGCTGTTAGGAAGCTTGTTACAGGTGTGTTGTTAGCACACCAAATTATGTTTAGCTCAAACAAGGCCCAGGTTTATCCCTTTCTCTCCTGAGTTTTCGTGCTTGCAGGACATTTTAAACAAATTTTAACGTTACATTTTTAAAAACAGAAAAATCACAGGTTTCAGAGGAGCAGCCATGTTAGTCTGTATTCGCAAAAAGAAGAGGAGGACTTGTGGCACCTTAGAGACTAACCAATTTATTTGAGCATGAGCTTTCGTGAGCTACAGCTCACTTCATCTGTAGCTCACGAAAGCTTATGCTCAAATAAATTGGTTAGTCTCTAAGGTGCCACAAGTCCTCCTCTTCTTTTTTAGAAAAATCATACTCTACTGTGTGGCACTTACTGTTCCTGTTAAATTAAACACTTCTGCTTAGGTGGAATACTCTACCTGGAGGAAAATGTACTTTCTTACCAGTGAATTCAGAATTGCATGACGCTTTGATGATACATTCCAGATTTACCTGCATTTGAAGAGGTATCCTTCTTTAACAGGAAGGGCACTTGAAGAAAATGCCATTGAGCTGTTGCACTGGAAAATTCCCCACAAGGAGCTGAGTCACTTGTCTACTCCAGAGTCTTGTACTGTGTCCATCATTGTGGGTGAAGGGAATTGTCTGCACAGAGCTTTGAATCGAGATGCCTTAGAAATAGACTCATGAATTTGTTAGAATTTGTGTTTGAGTTTCAGGTAGTGAGTGAACAATGAGCCATTGTGAGTAATTGAAGGAGAACATGCCAAAGTATGCATATGGTTTGATTTAAATTGATGCCAATGACTGAGGAAGTACTTTGGAAATGGAAGTAAAAATAACGGTAGCTACCACGTTATAGACCTACACTGTATAAAAGCAAGTGGTTAAGTTGTTTGTATAGAAACAGTGACTGAAATAAGTGTTTGCTAAATGGCAAGAAGTCTTTTGAAGCTGCAAATTATGTACCTTCAGTGGTCGTGGTATTTTAATCTAGTTCTCCTTGACTTAATTCAGATGATGTTGTTATGCTAGCAGCAGGTAATGGCAATTAATGTACCAATTTATTCTAAAGATTTATCTAGGTCTTAGGTCAGTTTCCCAAAGCTCATGCAGAGATTTGTGAAACTCTTCACAGATGCATTGCATATAATCCTGGAAGTTTGTGTATGCACTTTTTACTTGGGAAAATCATATTAGTTTTGAGATTGAAGAACATTTCTGGCCTCTTACTGGTGACATGTCTGCTTGACTTTCCACTCAGTAAATTTCCTCTTTAATTAGTGTTATGAGTGAATTGTAATCTAGTAAAATACTCATATGCTTCAGCAAGACTTCTTTCTGCCATTTTACGGAAGTTTTTAATAAATACTCCAGAGGGACTTTTTGCTGAACAGTTGAAATAGGGTGCATTCTTCGCTTATTGGCTAAGTAGTGTGACAGATTCAGACCAGAAGAATATAAGAGAGAGCTGGAAGGCAGGTATATCAACCTTCAGAATGAGCAGGCCCTTGTTCCCTGGATAGCCAAACAAAGGCTACTCCAGGCCAATTAAGACACCTGACGCCAATTAACCAGTTAAGGCCGTTAGGCTAATGGAGACAGCTGGAACCAATCAAGGTCCCACTTATACTGTTTAAAAGCTCTCCTTCCAGTGCCCTCCAGGAGGCTGAGGTGAAAGGAGCTGGAGGAGAGGAAGCATTGCTGAACCTTAAGGTAAGGGTGAAGCTAGGAAAAGGGGACCACTGGGGAAGTGGCCCAGGGAATCAAAGCAGAGTCAATGGTGAAGGGAAAGCCATCAACAGCTGCTACCATTAGGGTCCCTAGGCTGGAACCTGGAGTAGAGGGCGGGCCCAGGTTACCCTCCTCCCCACGCTCTACAGAGATCCCCTGGAGAAGGGAAGTAGGACTCAGTCCAGGCAGGAGGCAGAACTGCGCCTACTTAGCTCTACGGAGCAACAGAGACTGGGGTATTCCCCCTTCCCATCTCCCATATTGGCCGGTGATAAAAGTAACTCAATAGGCTGTGACTCTTGCCACTACACTGAGAAAGGGAGGTCACACTGGGGCCTTACCGAGTTTCTGAGGCCACTGAAACCGCCCAGAAGCGTGGGACCCACCAATACAGGCTTGGGGCTTTGTCACAGTAGTTTTCAACCATTTTTCCCTTCCAGACCCCCCAAAAAATTTCAAATCGAGGTGTGGACCCCTTTGGAAATCTTAGACATATGTAGAAACCACTGTTCTGTGGTAACAACATTTTGCAGACCCCTTAGAAAACCACTGGACTAATCCTTCCTTTGTTATGAGTCTGAAACTTCAGCATTTAAAAAAAAAGTCTCTGGAAAAAATCTAATAGAATCTGCTTCATGTTCTTGTCACTCACTGAATGAGGTTTACATTAGGTCAAGCGATCAAAATATTTTAATCGCTCTGTTAAACAATAATAGAATACCATTTATTTAAATATTTTTGGATGTTTTTCTACATTTTCAAATATATTGATTTCAATTACAACACAGAATACAAAGTGTACAATGCTTACTTTATATTTATTTTTGATCACAAGTATTTGCACTGTAAAAAAAACCAAAAGCAATAGTATTTTTCAATTCACCTAGTACAGGTATTGTAGTGCAATCTCTTTTTACAATGACAGTTAACTTATGAATGTAGAATTATGTACCAAAAAAATGCACTCAAAAACAAAACAATGTAAAACTTTAGAGCCTACAAGTCCACTCAGTCCTACTTCTTGTTCAGCCAATCGCTCAGACAAACAAGTTTGTTTATATTGGCAGGAGATAATGCAAACTTCTTGTTTACAGTGTCACCTGAAAGTGAGAACAGGCATTCTCATGGCACTGTTGTAGCCAGCATCACAAGATATTTACGTGCCACATGTGCTAAAAATTCATATGTCCCTTCATGCTTCAGCCACCATTCCAGAAAACATGCGTCCATGCTGATGACGGGTTCTGCTTGATAACAACCCAAAGCAGTGCGGACCGACACATGTTCATTTTCATTATTTGAGTCAGTTGCCACCAGCAGAAGGTTGATTTTCTTTTTTGGTGGTTTGCATTCTGTTGAGTCTCCATCAGAGTGTTGCTCTTTTAAGACTTCTGAAAGCATGTTCCACACATCATCCCTCTCAGATTTTGGAAGGGACTCCGATTCTTAAATCTGGGGTCAAGTGCTGTTTCTATCTTTAGAAATTTCACATTGGTGTCAAATTTGCACTAGTGTTCTTAAAATGAACAACATGGCCTGAGTCATCATCTGAGACTGCTAGAAATGAACTATATGGCAGAATGCAGGTAAAACAGAACAGGAGACATACAATTCTCCCCCAAGGAGTTCAGTCACAAATTTAATTAACACTTTTTTTTTTTTTTTAACTAGCATCATCAGCCCGGAAGCATATCCTCTGAATGGTGGCTGAAGCATGAAGGGACATACAAATGTTTATATCTGGCACGTAAATACCTTGCCAGATGTGCTACAAAAGTGCTCTGCAAATGCCTGTTCTCACTATCTGGTGAGATTGTAAGTAAGAAGAGGACAGCATTATTTCCTGTAAATGTAAACAAACTTGTTTGTCTTAGTGATTGGCTGAAGCGTGGACTTGTAAGCTCTGAAGTTTTACATTGTTTTGTTTTTGAGTGCAGTTATGTAACCAAAATCTACATTTGTAAGTTGCACTTTCACAACAAAGAGATTGCACTACAGTACTTGTATGAGGTGAATTGAAAAATATTATTTTTATCATTTTTACAGTGCAAATATTTGTAATAAAAAAAAGCTTTGATTTCAATTACAACACAGAATAGAATATATATGAAAATGTAGAAAAACATCCAAAATATTTAATAAAGTTCAATTGGTATTCTATTGTTTAACAGTGCGATTAAAACTGTGATTAATTGCGATTAATATTTTTGAGTTAATCACGTGAGTTAACTGCGATTAATCGACAGCCCTAATTTAAATGGATGATTTCAATAGCTCCTTTCACAGAGGCCGTTTTGAGACTCCTTACAAAAGCTAAAAACATGGGGGGGAAAGGGTTTCAGGGAGTTGACTTATTTTTCTCTCTAACACAATAGAGCTATGGAGTATTGTTAAACATTTGGAGGAAGAAAAATGAATATCTAGCTATCTGTGCTATCCAAGATTGTTTCTCTTTTAACGAAACATATTTAGAGGAGCCCAAGACAATTTTATGTTTAGTGAACAGAGTCAAAGTGCCTATAGATCTCCATTCCTTCAAGCCTGTCTTGAGCTCAGATAAAGAAAAATTCTGTTGTTGAGTTTGAGAGTCAGGGCAACAAAGTCTTTAAGTTTCTTTTCTCAGGTATTGGCTCTGTGAAATCTGTTACATAAGAGATTTTACGTATTTGTATGGGCATTGGGCTTAGAAGATTGATTGGTTTTGTGCTGAGGATGTTAATTTTGTTTACTTAGTGTAAACTGAAAACCCTCTTGGGTCAGATAGTCATGTACTCACTCTCTTCCATCTGTGTTTCAGGCATAAAGATAACATGTTAAAAATTAAACTTGTAACAGAAAGGATTTAAGATTTGGATGACTGGGCAACAAAATGGCAGATGAAATTTAATGTTGATAAATGAAAAGTAATGCATATTGGAAAACATAATCCCAACTATACATACAAAATGATGGGATCTAAATTAGCTGTTAACACTCAACAAAGAGATCTTGGAATCATTGTGAACAGTTCTCTGAAAACTTCTGCTAAATGTGTCGCAGCAGTCAAAAAAAGCTAACCAGTCTTAGGAACCCATTAGGAAAGGGACAGATAATGAAACAAAAAATATCATAATGCTACTCTATAAATCCATGATATGCCTTGAACAGTATGTGCAGTTCTGTTTGCCCCGTCTCAAAAAAGATACATTAGATTTGGAAAAGGTACCAAGAAGGGCAACAAAAATAATTAAGGGTGTGGAGCAGTTTCCATATGAGGAGAGATTAAAAAGATGGGGACTGTTCATCTTGGAATAGAGATGATTAAGGGGGGAGATGACAGAGGTCTATAAAACATGAGTGATGTGGAGAAAGTGAATAAGGAAGTGTTATTTACCCCTTCACATAACACAAGAACTAGAGGTCACCCAATGAAATTAATAGGCAGCAGAAGGTACTTCTTCACACAACACAGTCAAGGTATGGAATTCATTGCCAGGGGATGTTGTGAAGGCCAAAAGTATAACTGAGTTCAAAAAATAATTAGATAAGTTCTTGGAAGATAGGTCCATCAATGGCTATTAGCCAAGATGGTCAGGGATGAAAGCCCATGCTCTAAGTGTCCGTAGCTTCTCACTGCCAGATGCTGGGACTGGATGACAAGGGATGGATCAATTGATGATTGCCTTGTTCTGTTCATTCCCTCTGAAGCATCTGACATTGAGCACTGTAAGAAGACAGGATCCTTGGCTAGATGGACCATTGGTCGGACCCAGTATGGTCCTTCTTATGTTTGTTGTATTCTGCACCATATGGATATTTGAAGAATGCTCCCCCCCCCCCCCCCGCTTTCTTGGGTAGATCCCTATAAATACAAGGGAGGTTAACATTAGCCAACTGTAGGGTCTTCCAAAGTTATGATTTTTGAGAAAGGACAATTCTTTGGCACTTTCTTCAAAAGAGGGATTGGCAGAACTAAAATATCCACAATTTCGCAATCTCACAAGTGGCTTTTCTTTTTCTTCAACTAATTATCTTATGGTCACAGATAGTGAACAAAATGTTTATCAGCTGTTCATTGCTATTTATACAGGAACTTATTGGTATGGAAAGTGTCAACTTTAATTGATGTACAGTGAATGGTAACAAATAATTATTAAGCTATTCTAGTTTTATGGTACAGATGAAAGGAAGGAAATTATATATTTTAAATTGAAGATATTGAAAAGAGTGTATAAAATATTTTACTCCTATAATTCCATACTTCTTTCTAGTAGTCATTATTGCTAAGAATTTTTCATGGAAACAGGATCTTTATTTCTTAAAGTGACATATCTTTAAAAATTTAGGCTTTTTAAAACAAAAATTGTGGTGCTCTGTTGGGAGAAGTACTAATACCTTTAAAAGGGAAGGACATCTTTAAAGTTAAAGCACACAATTGGAAAACTGATCTGAGACATATTCTTGGTTCTGCCACAGACTCCTGTGTGACCTAGAACTTAGCCTGTCTCTCCCTCAGTTTCCCACTTTTGTAAAATAATACGTACCTACTTCATAGGTAGAGCCCTGCGCAGATACAAAAATGTGGATTTGCATCTGATCTGCATTTGCTAGAATCAAGGTGCATCCGATCCGCTAGCCGTCTTTTGTGTGTGTCTGCATCCGCACCTGCAGCAGCAGGCCGTCTCTCATGGGCTAGCAATGGGGACGGGGAGAGGAGAGGGTGCAGATGAGTGAGAGGGGGGCGTGGGGTCTTGCAGGGAAGAGGCAGTGTGAGGGCGGGGACTGGGGGTAAGGGGTGACTCGGGTGGGGTCTTGAGGAGGATGGTGGCGCAGGTGCGGGATCTCGAGGAGAAGGGGTGGGGGCTGGAGGGAAGGGATATCGTATCGTGTGCTGCTTCCAGGGGCTTGCAAGTGACGTCAGCAGCAGTGCATGTTGCATTGCAGCAGGGCAGAGGGATCAGGTGCCACGGCCCCACCCGCTGGAATACCCAGGGTCAGGAGAGTGGCGAGTGCTGCCGAGCCGGGCTATGGCGGGGACGCTGGCACTGTCCAAGGGCCCCGAGCTGCTGGACAGGAAGCGGCGCTGCAAACGGGTGCTGGACAGCCTCATCTCTGGCCTGCTGCCTGGCCCCAGTCACTGGCTGCTGGCCACCGGCCCTAAAGCATGCTGCGCCCCGGGGCTGCCTGAGCCGGATGCCGCGGGCCAGGTGCCACCAGTGAGTAGAGAGATCCGTGGATATGAAGCGGATATCCATGGATTTGCAGGGCTCTATTCATCGGTTTACTATGATGTTTAGACCATGGTTTGTTGGAGGTTTGTTTCAGATGGAAAGGGTAAAAAGTATAAATTATTCCGTTCCTTATAAGCTACAATAAGAGCATCCATGCAGTTTGGGCACCCTCGACATTCTTTTTAAAATGCACAAATAAACAAACCCATCAGTTGCCCCAGATCAAATCGGATAACGAAGTGAAAACATAAATGTAGTAGAAATTAATCAACCACAAACTCAATCACTATCGGAGACTCACATCACCATTACCCAGCTTTATCCATCACCCATCTCTTTAGCGGCAAGTGGGACAAGGAAAAGGTTACTGAAAGAAACAAATGTTGATGTAATTTTCTGTTATACGTTTCATTTTGCTTTTGAAATTGTAAAACAGAAGTTGTTTGACATTGTGATTCACTTGCACGAGTATGGTAACATATTGCTTTGGCAAGTGACAGACTAGATGAACTCGCAGAACTTTTCCATCTCTTTTTCTATGATCATATATTACCCTGGAAACCTTGGGGTTTTTTTTCTTTCCACTAAGCAGGAATAAGCATTTAGTACTGTAGATCCCTTTTGCCTTTAGAGTCATACTATAGATTGTGTACAGTTTTCTGTTAAATCTTATCCATCTGCTGCATATATACAAATGTATACGTATAGGATAGAACCTCATTAATTTGCAGTGATGTCTGGAAAACAGTGCAAATAAATTAATTTTATGAATTATCAAGTAAGTCCATGAACAAACAGTATTTTTTTTAAAAAAGCTCATTTTGTGATGCCTTGTCATTAACTTATTTTTGACACCTGTAGTTTCAGTTTGATATTCCCTTCTGTGGCATAAATGTGTTTTAAAGTATCTAAATATTAGCATTCTGAGACCTCTTTACAGCTCTTTGGTGTAATATCTTTGAGAGTGTTGGAAAACAGGTATTTTTATGTTTGTGTGAATGTTAAAATATGTGGATTGGCAAATAGTACTATGTGTGTACAGTAGAATTTTGTTTTTATGCCCTTAACACTTGTTTCACTGGATGCTTCCTGCCCTGTCACCCGCCTTCCTACACTCCTGATATACTCAGGGACTCTGACTCTGAAAACTGAGCTTTCTTCCTGTTGTGTACTTCGTAGGCAATTGTGTGGCTTGACCGTACTTGTGGCTATGTAATCATGGCTTTTCTTTCTGAGAAGTGTTAAAGAGGCCATTTGGTCTTTTTCAATTCTCTTTCAGAATTCTCCACTTTACCAGTATTTACAGGATTTGGGCCATACAGATTTTGAAATATGTTCAGCTGTATCACAGAAGACAGAACAATGCACAGCAGAGGAGGGGCAACAAGAACAAGATACCACCCAGAAAGTGAGCATTCACCTTGGCCTTGAAGCTATGTTAAAAAATATATAAAATCACAGACATTATATAAACTCTTGCTATATAAAAAGTTATTAGAACTAGTAGCTGCCTTATTTTGCCTTTCTGCTGATATAGTTTGAGGCTGAGGAAATGCCACTCAGGATTTAAATGCACTAGAGAGGCAGGAGACTTTGACAGCGAATTTTTAAAGAGCTGTAAGTTTTATATTATTTACCAGATATTTTTATAGTAATTTAATATGGGATTAATACAGCCTGGAAAGTTTCCAGCTTTGCTTATGTGTTGAGTTGCTAAACACCACTTAATATGTAGCAAGTATACAACAGGTGGGACTTCTTGCTGGAAAGTAGAGGTAAGATAACAGTTGTCCCTGAGACACCAGAACCATACTAGTTTATGGAGAAATAACAGTGACTGGTGTTCCTAACTTCTCCTTATGGGCCTGACTCACTTTGGGTCTAGCACACTTTCTGTAATGAACATTTCAGTGATTTGGCCTAACTGCCCTATACTGGGGGCCAAACCATTTTCAGGCCTAGTTCACTATAGGTCAGGGAGGATCAGTTATTGTTGTCAGCCATGGCTCCTTTTGATTAAGAGAGCACTATATCTGTTACTGCATCCGAAGCAATTTAAGACATTCTAAGTCTTTAAACAGTTTAAACTGCTCTTTGATATTACAATGGCTTGAAGCTAAGTTTTTCAAATGAGAGTAAGGGAGTTTCAATGAGATTTGGGCACCTAACTCCATCAGCTTTTTTGAAAATTCCAGCCTCAATGATTATGCCACTCTGCAGTAGGTTAAGCAGTTTATTTGGCTTGGGGAGCTTTAGTTAAGAATGGTAGAGGTCAGGAGGAATAAAGCCTAATCGCTCTAAGTTATAGATTCCACAAGCCTGTAGACTGGATAATCACCAGGAGCTGAACAGCTCAGACTTTTTGCACTTTAAAAACAGGGAAATGATCAGTAGGTTTTTCAAGGGA
Organism: Lepidochelys kempii; assembly: GCF_965140285.1. Taxonomy (NCBI): domain Eukaryota; kingdom Metazoa; phylum Chordata; order Testudines; family Cheloniidae; genus Lepidochelys; species Lepidochelys kempii. The sequence goes on along the minus strand of NC_136380.1, from coordinate 269,821,165 downwards.
GTTTTACATTTGGATTATGCTTGACAAATCAAGGACCTAGAATTTAGGATATTCCAAAAATTAAGTTTGTTTCCACAATGTTAACTTGAGCATGCAGTACGTATGTAGTATTATACACTTTGATTAATGTATTTGTTAACAACGTATACCACAGCTCTGTGAATCCATGAAGCCACACTTGTAGAGTTGGCCACAGGGTTTTTCTTCTGGGGCAGCTGCTACAGGAATAATCCCCCTGCTGGCTGTGGAAATTCAGTTGTTATATTGTTCTCTCTTTAGCACCTAGTTGGAGCATGCTCAGTGCAGTTATTTTCTGCCTGCATCTTTCTCTTCCACAGTGGAGAGTTCTCTTTTCAATGGATATGCTCCAGCTATGTGCTAAGCTAGAGCCTGGTGGAAAAAAGAGACTTCTATGCAGACTTCTCTGCCCAGAACACTGCAGGGTGGGGTGCCCCCCAACACTATAAAGGTAAGAAGCTGGAACAAGGTTCCAGAGACTCGATGATTCCCTGTATCTGAAAAATCCCTGTTTCTTTCCCACTCTGCTTGCTGCAGCATTGCACTCATTTGCTTATGTCCATGGCCTGATGGCTTCTCACTAGTGTCCACTGCTGCTTTCCACTGTCCTCTAGTGCTCAGTCGCCTTTACACACAACACTTTGCTGTTTTCCAACAGCTTCCCCAACCTGCAGTCCCCTTCCTGGCCACTGCTGCTTTCCTGCTTCCACACCCCACTCATTAGTGAGAAGTGGAATGAGTAGTGCACCCACATCCTTTCTTAGAAGCAGGCAAGAGAGAGAGAATGATACTAGCCTACATGCCGCAGCGAGGCTCTCTGATTTTTTGTGGCCTACCAGTGGTGGATCTTGTGACAAACTGCAAGTTGGGCAACAGTCTGGGAAACGCATTCAAAAACAGGCTCTAATGAAAGTAAACTAATAACACCATATTGATATCAAGTCTGTTCTAGTCTATATAGATTCTTCTACCATGGTCATCACTATAGTATATGAATACCTTCCAATGATGCATTAAGCAGCATGACTAACGTGTTATGCCTTTGTTTTCTCATCCTTTCCTGGGGAGCGGAAAGGGATTTACACATTATTTTGTTTTGAAATTTAATTTATAATACACACACACACACACACACAGAGGTTGCTATATGTTTGTTACAGAAGGCAAGGTGAAAGAAATGTGTCTTGCACTTAAGGCAGAAGATAGTGAGGTTTTTGGTAGTCCTTAGTTCCTATGGAAGTCTTTCTGTGTTGATAGATTCTAGCATGCTATCGCACTACCATAATAAAAAAAACCCCATAATTAAAGTCCCTGATTACATTAATGCTGCTTTGTGTCGCTCAGTCCTGTTGTCACAACGTTTCCACTTTGTCGTAGAACTCAGCGTTGGTGTCAGTAGAAACCGGAGCATCTTACTGTGGAATTTCTGTCCCATGTGCTGCAGAGCATGTAAGGACAAGTGGCAGATTTATTGTTGTGGGAATGAGCTTAGCTTTTGGAGTTTCTTCACACTTGAATGCCTACTTTCTCAATCCAAAGGTGCCATTAAAATATATTTTTTTATATTTAATATGTGAGCTGTTTTCTGGTAAACGTTCATCTAGCTAGCTAATGAATTAGAAGTAATCACTGCTGGTTTCTTTCAGTGCTCATGGAGTAGAGTCTGACACTAATTAGGGACTAATGCTGCTTTAAGTTAACACAACATTAAAAGGATTCCTAAATATATTATGTCCATTTCCATTGGTTTTCAAAACTGTGAAACTGAGGACACTAGCTGTGACTGACTTGTTCCTCTAGAAATCTCATAAAAGCTATGTTTTCCCTTTCAAGTTATTGGCATTTGGAATGCACCTGCAGTTAACTGACCTATTTCTGCTTTTGTGCAATGAGATTTATTTTAATTAAAACTCTTATTTATTGAAATTTAGGTCAATAAAAAGTGATACCTGATTGGCTGATACCTGTACATTGTTCTGAAGTAGTACACAGGTTGGTTCTAGTTAGCTACATTACTTTCCCTTATATGCGTGGTCTTATGAAAGGCAGAAAATGTGTGCAATCTAATTGCATGTGTATGTATGTATTTTACCATTTTCCCCAAAGTGTATTGTTTCTATCTTTCACTTCTTCTGAAGCAGTTTACTCATTTTATTGACTTAGGAGAGGGGTGGGCAAACTACAGTCCGGGGGCTGCATACAGCCCTTCAGATGTTTTAATCTAGCCCTTGAGCTCGTGCGGGGAGCAGGGTCCCTGGTCCAGCGCTCCAGCTGGGGAGCAGGGTTGGGAGCTTTCCCCGCTCTGCGCGTGCCATGGCTCCGTGCAGCTCCCGGAAGCAACAGCATTTCCCCCCTCCAGCTTCTACGCAGAGGGACAACCAGGGGGCTCCGCATGCTGCCCCTGCCCCAAGCACTGCCCCCACAGCTCCCATTGGCCTGGAGCCACGGCCAATGGGAGCTGCAGGGGCAGCGCTTTGGGCGGGGGCAGCGTGAAGAGCCCCCTGGTTGCCCCTCTGCATAGGAGCTGGAGGAGGGGCATGCCGCTGCTTCCGGGAGCTGCTTGAGGTAAATGCTGCCCAGAGCCTGCACCCCTGACCCCCTCCTGTGCCCCTGCCCCAGCCCTGATCCCCCTCCCGCCCTCCAAATCCCTCAGTCGCAGCCTGGAACACCCCCAAACCCCCCGCCCCATCCCAGAGTTTGCACCCCCAGCCGGAGCTCTAACCCCCTTCCTGCACCCCAGCCCCCAATTTTGTGAGCATTCATGGCCCTCCATACAATTTCCATACCCAGATGTGGTCCTCAGGCCAAAAAGTTTGCCCACCCCTGGCTTAGGAGCTCCTCCTTTGGTGTTGTCAATAACAGAGGCAATTGATCTTGGGTTCTCTTGAAACTTAAGGGCAGAGAGTGTGTGTGTTTAATATATCTGTACATCAAGCTCACCTGAGCAACTCATGAGCACCACAATTATGTCTGCTTTGTCTCATCTGTTTTCAAATGAGAGAGTGTGAGGAAGGGAAGGGAAAAAACCCACGTGCTAATTTGGAGTTACAGGATATTGTGAATTGGAATTGATGTAATCATTCTTGGTAATCAGTACTGGCTTTGAAACTTTCGTGCTTTTCTGTTGTCTCTCTGATGCCAGATAGTCTATTTCTGTCCTTTAATTTCTGCTTCTCCTTCCCATTTCAGTGTCATCTCTGAAGGGAACTGACTTCTTGTTAGTGTGTGGTGAGGGGAAGATTGGTCTTATGGTTATGACACTGGACTGCTACTTGAGAGCTGGGTTCAATTCCCAGCACTGCCCATAACTTCTCTGTGACTTGGGCAAATCATTTAATTTCTCTGTGCCTCAGTTCCCCGTTTTTAAAATGGGATTAATACTTCCTTGTTCTCACCCTTTATCTGTCTAGTGTATATAGATTGTAAGCCCTTGGGAGCAGGGACTACGTTGCCTAGCTCACTTGGGCCCTGGTCTTGGTTGAGTGCTACTTTAATGCAAATATATACTCGCATGAGGAATGGAAAGACATGGTAATTGATGCTCACTGTGTATATCTGCAGAAGGAACACCAATGCACTTTTTCTTTTCCATCCTGTTCCAAAGAGTAACCTTGACTTGCAAGTACCATAAAAGCAAGTCTTTACATTGCTTTCAAATGAAAACCATTAAATGCAATTCATTGCTGCCAAAAACCTAGATGAACAACTGAGGACATAATGGTGTTTCCAGCTTTTTGAACCTGGGTTGGTGGACAACTGTGAGGTCCCAAATGACTCCTCCAAAACACCCAGGCATGAGAAATAGTGTTTTTTCCCCCAAGAGCTGGATTCTTCTTCTAAGAGGCTACAGGATCTCTTCCAGCATCATCTGGTTCTGGTCTCCTCCCTATGGCTATGTGTCCTGCTAGATGTAGGAATCTAACTGCCTGGAAAAGGAGAGAATTATGCTCCTGGGGCACGGGAGGACAACAAAAATGCTAATTTTTCTGTAGGCTGCCACCTGAGTGATTGACGAAGGAAAGACTATTATCCGAAAATCCAAGTTGACCTAAGTTACGTTGACGTACAGCCATTGCAGTAATTGAATCGGTTTTACACATCCACACTGAGCTCTTTGTGTCGGTGGTGCATGTCCTCAGCAGGAGTGCTTGTACTGATTTAACTGCCATTATGGGATAGTTTCTGAAAGGCAGCAACATTCGACGTTGTCAGTGTAGACACTACATTGCTACTATGTCAACCTAACTATTTCGACTTAAGCGCTACACCTCTTGCAGAGGTGATGTTATTAATTTGGTGTATTGGGCTTACAGAGTTAGGTCAGCGAAAGCTGTCTTACATCAAACTAACTCTGTAGTATAGACCAGGCCTTTGTTAGAATAAGGGTTCATAGGCCCAGTTTCCTGGCTTACTTCCAATTTGGGTAGTTACATTTGGCTTTCATCTTATTTAAATTTCCTCCATAATTTAAACTGTGTAGGATATTTTTCTCCACTTCCTATCCTAAACTATTGTGTGTGTTTCCGAGTGCTATTAAATAGTTGGTGCATCACATTTAACCCCAGATGTGATTATATTTTAATATTAGGTAAAAGTAACCTCTCCCTAGTTTCACTTTGTGAAATGTGTTGGGATAAAAGTGCTATATAAATGCAAGATACTATAAATGCCATCTTAAGTTCATCCCATACTAAAGTAAATATTTTAGTTATTTGGCTTTAAATGAATGCACATAAAAGCATGACTATCCCAAGCTATAGGTGCCTTTGCCATAAATTAAAATATAGGGGATACATATTTTACTATATGTTTCACAAAGAGCCCATTTAACTTATTTTTGTTCTAAAGTAGCAAGGAGAATACTCAAGAGTCATCAAAGGAAACATGACCTGACTTGTGTGTTGATGAAGACTGTTTTACTCGTCAGGAACACTTCCAGTGGGAATAAAGACTATAAAACATCATTCCAAGATATCTGAATAATTTAATGTGTTACCGCACACCACTGGTTCACAGCCCAAAACAGTGGGTTGTCTTGTTTTGCATCTTCAAGCTTTGGCCTGTCTGTCTTGCACTTATGCAAGCTCAGATTTTTCTTTAAAATCAAAATGAGGAATATGAACCAAAAGATAATTTATACAGCAAGCCAAGCTGGTTTAGTCTGTAACTCAATAGATTACATTAGCTGGTAACAGTGCTTTCTTTCTGACTTTAATGGTCATTAATTAAAACTGTCCTTGGTATTGATTTAAATGTGTGCAATCAAGAGCTGAAGACTCAGGAAGATGAAAGTAATTTAAAAAGTTTATTGTCCTTAAAACAAAACTTGTTCTTGAAATAATAAATGTTTCTATACTGTACTTTCAATACACTGGGAGCAGAGGTACTAGTCTAAATTAAGTATCCATCTGACCAGTCAAATGTAGTTCAAGGGCCATTGTTTACACCCCACCCATTGCTTCTACTCATTACCAAGAGGGCATTTTGCTTTACTTTGCATTGCTTCATGACTAGGGAGCTCTTTATAATGCAATTCTTGTAGCGCTATAGTTTGTGACATACTTCTTATTGTTTTCAGTGGTGTTTCTAAATGGACAGTCTACTGCCATTGCCTCTCTGCAGCCTCAGAATGTTCTGTAGGTAAAGAGAGTTTTAGCTTGTCACCAGCTTTCCCTTCTCCTACTGTCATAGGCAACAGGAACTCCAAGCTGTAATAATAGAAATTAGAGCTGGAACAAACCTATTAGCTTATTATTACTGCATCCCCTGGCTAATGCAGGATTGCTCTGTACAGTACATTTCTAGCATGTTGCCTGTTCTAGTTTCCAGTACCTCAAATGACAGTATTTTGAATGCTTCCCTTGGACTTTTTCATAGTCTAATTAGATAGCTCCCCTTGTTGGGATAGGATGATAACTGTACAGCCAGAAGAACTGTCATTGTGATATCTGATGTGTTGGTCCATTATATCATCCTAACCTCACTAATACTTCCCTCAGATATGGCTATATAGCTCCAATCGGGCATAGAAACAGATTTCATATATACATGGAAGCATCATTTGGGTTACTCTGTTGGACCCAGTTATCACAGTTCTGGGGTAACTGCACCTGTGATCCCTTTATGACTTCCTTGAGGGTGTCTAGCTGTCACCTTGCTTGGGGTGAGGTGTTCCTCTTCCTCCAGACAGTGTATTTAGCCTGCAATTCGTCGTGCTCTTCACTGTAATCATATTAGCAATCTGAGGGCTTGTCTACACTTAAAAGGCTGCAGCGGCACAGCTGCACCACTTCGCTGAAGATGCTACCTACGCCAATAGAAGGACTTCTCCTGTTGGCATAGTGCTCCACCTCCCTGAGAAACAATAGCTTATGTCGAGTTTCTTCCGTCAACATTGCGCTGGCTACACCAGGAGCTAGGTCAGTATAACTGCATCACTTGGGGTGTGACAACATAAGTTGTTAGTGTAGACAAGCCTGAGGTTACTTCAGGACTTATGGTCCTGTTATCTACCAAGGACGATGACAGGGTTAACCAGTGACCAGCCCATCTTCTTAAAGCAAAGTATTTCTTTAGAACAAAAGCAGTACAGAGAAAACATATCTTGAAAGTGATAAACAACATATATGCATGCCTGTCTGACCAGTTGTCCCCCATCTTCCACTTGGAGAGCATAGCAGGTTTCAAAGTCCTTCCAACCCTTCCAGTAGGGTTTTGTCCTCTAGGTTAAATTATGCCAGTTCTTGGGTTGAGTGAGGGTGAACCCCCCCTTCAGTAGCAGGCTCTCCATTTTATTCACTTCTTTGTTTGTTGTCTTCTGGGCCTCTTAAGTCCTGCCAAAACTGGTCTATGCAATCTCTCCCAGGGCGTGGTACTTTTGCAGACTTGTTTACTTGTCTAGAGGTTTGCAACAATTACCCCCTAGTGCTGTTAGTTCCTGCTAGTTCATTTATGCTTAGTGACTGGCCTAACCCCCACAGTTACTGCCTTGCTTGTCTTGCTTCAAGAATCTCTTCATCTACAGCAGGCTACAATACAAAGTGAGAGGGGAAACTGAGTCACATTAATTCTTTCAAAAAAATAAATCAGAAGTTTTCCACTTCTTACGCAATGAGTTGGTTTTATTATTTAAAAAAAAAATGTCCCATGTAACTGAATGGCTCTGGATAATGTTAATTGGATAGCTAAAGCTTTTCATCTCTGGGTTGTCACATCAAGTCAGTGTCACACTGCCTTTCAGAACAAATGTTAAATCTATGTGCTTGGCTATCCTCCCTCTACCTATTAGACTACACTCCCATCCCCATATTAGTAACAACTCAGGAATTCTGATCCCCAAAATCATTCTACTGCTTTCTACTACTTGTTCTGTAACTCACTGGCGAAGTTTGTGTTGCTTTCCTCTCTAGTGGTTGCTCCACATATAGGACATAGGCATTTCTGTAGCTCGTGTGGTCCATGTGAAGGTCCACAGCTCACAATCCTGCTGCCAACCCATCTGGTGGCTCTTTTTGTTGTAAATGATGGAATTTGTTTTTACCAGTTTTCTTGTTTAAGAAATGAATTATTGAATTCACACCGTGAGAAAATACCCTTACCATGTTTTACATTTTAAAAAAATCCATTCTTATCTATGATTTACGATGCAGTATGCAACTAAACACAGTTTCCACATTTCAGTCATTTGTGACACAATTTGATTGATCGCTTGTATTGCATATTAGCAGGTTGAAGGTTCAGAGGTGTAGTCATGAAATTCATGTAATGCATATAAATATTTTTTAAACTACCTTCTACTAGCTCTACAAAGAGATGTGGAAAGCAGATATACGGTATGCGTTTATAAGCATCTCACTCCATTTTAAATAATTGCAGGTTCAGGCAAGACCTGGTTTCTTTGTTGGGTCATATTTTAAAGAAATACTTGTTGATTATTGGCCTGGATTAGTAGTTATTTCAAATCCATGAGGACAGAGTCTGTCCCTAATTAGAGGTCTACAACTCACAAATGAAGCTAAAAGCCCAGTTTTAAGTTACGTGTGGTGTAGCGTGGAGATAAGAGTATATGATGCTTAGTGCTAATCTGACATGGAGCTTCTGGAACAGTTACTGCAATTGTCATCACTGGGCCTCAGCACCTTCAATATCTGGGTCCACTCGGCCAGCCTCAATCCCTGTCTTCCAGTCGTGACACCTGCATAAGTAAAGACAGCTCCTCATTCTCAGTCCTTTTTTTACATTTGGGTTCCTTAGACCATTAATCCTGCTTGGTTCTTTTCCTATCCTCAAGGAGAGAGGGGTTCTTTCATGCTCAGGCAGCAACTACAACCCTCAGACCAATAGGCTAATCCTAATTTACACTTGCTTTAACAATGTAGCACTTATAGCACCTTGGAATGAAGGGGTTAATGAAAGCTTTATTTCACCTTCTATGCTGGCAAAATTTTCAAGTCACCAGAAACAGGTATTCCCTTAGCATACTCTGAAGTTGGACCAGGTAGAGTAAGTGAAAACTAAGTCTCAGGTACTTGGAATTTGATTTATCAAGAGAAACTGAAGCAGGAGTAAATGAATTATTGTTTCTTCTATATTTGTAATTTCAGTTTTTTGTTCCTTTTAGCAAGGCATCCTGTCAAAACTAGCTGAGCTCTTTAAAAGCTCATTTCCTTTTTCACCATGTAAGAAAAAAGATGACCTACTCTACCGATTGGTAAGTAATTACTTTTTTATTTCCTTCCCCATCCCCTGTGTCTTCCTGTTTCTTACACCTTTCCTTGATCTATATTTTGCCTCATTCAGTGCTAGTCAGCAAGACTGACCAATGGGGAATTGACATATTCTTCAAAATTCATCAGTTATTGGGGAACAGTGCAAAGCTCACTGTGTACAACATGAAGGGTTTGGAAATGAAGCATAAAGGTTTTTAAATGTAGATAAGGTAATTTTACCTTCGGAAAGCTTGACAAAAAGTGAAGATGTTATTTAAAATGAAGGAGACTGAATATAGTGTCCTACCTTCTTGATCCAATTCAGCTGTAGAGAAAGTTCAGGACAAAATACCATACCATGTATGTATTGCTTTCTAAAAATTAAGATCTGGTTTTAAGTGCAAAGCCACTTGCTTACATCAGAAATTATGCTCCTGATCATTTATATGAATGAGCCTTCAAATTTGTCGCTTGGTTTGCAAGCATCTCTTCCATGATGGAAGCTGGAAAAACACATAGGGCTTAAATCACCCTCGGGCCAGAGCTGAACATGGCATAGAGATTGGGGGACTGAGTTAAAGGTGGCTTCATGCCACCTTTGCATCTTCCCTTTTCTGGGGCATACCTCAGCCACCAGCACAGGTTATAGCATCATGAGGTTGGACATAACTTGTGGCCAGTTGCCAGTGGCCCCCTAGATTTGACTGCATCTGATAGATTGTAACAGCACCCGGGCACACCTGGTGGGCCCTGTGCACCATGGGTTCCTGCTGGAACCAGATGCATAGGTGGCTGTCTACCAGCCCAGGATGCCCACAGCATTGAAGGAATTACCTGTGGGCCAGATCCACTGGCATTGTTGTCCTTTGAATAAGCCGGTAAAATTGGCATAAAGGAGCCAAGATGCAGGGATGGATTGGGTCCACATTTCCTTTCACTCAGAGACTTGGCACCTGACCTCTGTAGATATAGCAGGACCAACACAGGACAGTTCTTTTATGCCTTCTGTTTTCACTGAAATATGCCGAAATTACATAAGAACGCTGTCCTTAAATACAGCCTTAAAAATAATTGGGAGAATTATTATTATTATTATTATTAACGCTGTCCCCATCCCTCCTGGAGTCCTCAGAGATCTGCCAGTTCCAATCCCAACCCCTCATAATCACCACTTCCTCAGCCTAGGAGGTCAAGATTTCCTTTACAGCCTGGCAACACTGCTCTGGAATTGCCCAGGAGGCAAAGAAAGGAACTCTTCTCCTGCCCCCACGTAAGCTGAGTATGCTTCCTCCACAGCCATCCTAGCCCTGTTATCCTGGAAACCAAGAAACTGAGGTAGTTAGCCAACCCTGCAAGATGATGCAAAGCAGTACCTGTAGGATACTGAACTGACTCAAGAGAAGTGTTCTTGAATTCACTTCAGCACATAGTCTGCTCTGTAGCTTCCTGCATCAAGTCTTCGCCAATAAAAACTGAATGCAGGAGGGTATAAGATAATACTGAGTATCATTAATTTATTGTTATTTTATTTTAAAGAATTAGGGCCTTCAAATAGCTATTTTCCTACTGTCTTCATGGTAGATTACTCCACTGAGTCAATGAGAAATACTTATCTTGGCTTTAATAGTACCAGTTGGATTAAAACTAAAAAGATTTTGGCAATGAAGTGACAAACTCCTTGAGGTCTGTTCACAGCTTTTGGCTGCAGAAGAGAAGTATTTTCCCTTTTTACACTTACATCTTGCTTTAGACCACATGCTAATGGTAAATTTTCATTGTGGTGTGTTTGAACACTCTTAATTGAGAAACTTTTGGTGTTTTAGAGTTACGGTTTGCTTCAGTATCTGATTTAAGACTTCAGAGAGCTACTATAGCCGTAGAGATTTTTTTCTTTAAACGTTCTAGTTGAAGAAGGGGAAGTGCAAATGTTTGTGATGGCATTAAAATGATTGGTACCACCCAAAGTTCCTATTAGGTTTGGTAAGTCAAAGGTCCACAGGATCCCATGGTGTTTCATTTGTGGAGTCACAGGTTCCTTTGGAAAGGTCTTGTGGCTCTCTCCTGGAGAATCCCACTGCAGATGGGGAATCTAATTCCAGCCAACTGACCTTTCCTTTGTCAACTGGTCCACAGCCAATTTTTATAACTGACTGATTTGCAATGTCTCTATCTTAACATCTTTTTGTTTGCTAATGACAGATGCTACAGAAAAAAGCTAGATTCATTTGAACACAACAGACTTTTCAGGTTGCAGTTTGACTTCCATTCTGCTGGTAAATTCTAGTTCCTACGCGCATTCCTGTGGAAATACATTCATACAACCTGTAGCATGTTTCCAATTCAGCCACATTGTCCTCATTTAGGACCAGGTTGTGAGTTCAATGCAAGCAACTTTAAAGATGAGATGGCAGAAGTAGTTTTAGAATGAAACACATTTAAGAGAGGTGGTATAGCCAATTGTAGCATGTCTAAAGTGCTGGAGTCTTCAGAACTATTAACCATAAAGTTCTATTATTTTTTAACAACTGAATCTCTACTCATGCTTTCTTTTTCTTTCACTCATTCATGTTAAGGATGTTGGGTTTCGACTAGACTCTCTCTATACCATCCTGCAACAGGAAGTTCTGCTACATGAGGATGTGGAGCTGATTGAGCTACTCGACCCCAGTATCCTGTCTGCAGGGCAGTCCAAGCAACAGAAAAATGGACACCTTCCAACGCTATGCTCCCTAGCAACTCCTAATATTTGGTACTGTCCAGAAAACGCCTATGCCTGTGACTATTTAGATACATTGATGGGGAAACTATCAGCATGCTCTTTGCATAAGAGACTTTACCAAAAAGTTTGTCCTTTCTCCTCTAAAATCTTTGATTTAGATTATTTGACTCCCCTTTGGTCTTCCAGGCCCAGATTTTTTAACTTCTTGGGCACATTTGAAAGCCCATTTTCCCCTCAGACTTTTGAGGAGTGTGTGGATTGAAGGCTGGTGAATAGTTACATGTAGTCCTTTATGTTACATTTTATGTTTTAATTTATGGGATAGGCTCCCCAGAACACATGATGGGCACTATGGATGTTTTGACATATTTTATTAAATAAAGAGGTTGTTTAGTTCTTCAACTTCTAAAGTGATGTTCTGATGGCTTTGGTACATGTCTAGTATAGGCACACTAACCTGGAGACTGGATTTTCTGAGTTGAAAAGTCTGCAGTATTAATTTTTTTTTTTTGGTATTTTTAAACAATTTGTTGGAGCCGCTAGCATTCCTGTTTTGGTTTTCTTCAGGCCAAACTTTTATCTTTATTTGAAATTTAAAAAGATACATTTGTATTCCACTTCTAATGTGTCTCAAAAATGAAGCAACAGAGGCAGGTCTGGAGAATTTGCTGCCATATGGTAACAGTGGTGAGGAGAACTAGGAGATGTGAAATGTATGAAAAGTTTCATAGACTGCATCATACTACTGAGTTCATTACATTTGCATAGCTTTCATGCTGCTAGTGATGTAGTCATCCGTGAGAAGTAAACAGGGCAGCAGGAAGTCTATTAGATATAGCAGGGAAGTTACAGAAGGATAATGAATTTCACACTGGTGTACAGGTCTTGTTTATAAAAGTTGCCTGTCCTTTAAGCCTATGACTGTCCTCTTAAAATTAATTTCCTACCCAGAATGTTTGTACACTGCACAATGCTTTCTTTAACCCTGGGCCTCTTCTAAAATCAGTAAATAGTGTGAAAGAATTACGTACTATACTACATTAAAATTGGTCGTCTTATTGTGGATCTCTGTATTCATATCTTTCTGGGTTTGCCTTCCAAGTTTCCTGGAAGCCCAGACAGCATATTTTGTTTCAGAAATACCTGAAGTGTTTTGAAACGTTAAATTGGCATTCCCCAATTGAAATATTGCAGAATTCCAGTTGGGCAAAAATTTTCAAGTTTTTGGATTTTTGTCATGATTCAAGACAATTTTTTCCAAAAACTAAAAAAAAAAAAACTAAAAAAAAAAAAATTGATCAACTGGAAGTCTGTTTCCCAGTCAGCTCTAATAAATAGGTATGAAGTTATTTGAAGCTTGAAAAGCTTATAGCTTTGCAGAATTATAGATTAAATACAAAGGCCCACATTCTGTTTTCTAATAGACCAATTTTTCTGTCAAAACTTTCAAAAGAAAAATGGCAATTTTGAAAAAAAAAAAAAAATCTGCTTTTGAACATAGCTGAAATGAGACTTTAGCTTCTATCGTTCCAGGTAATTTGAAAAGGTTCTCAGGGCTGCCTAAAAAGATTTCCACAGCCAGCTTTTTAAAAGCTTGTTAGAACTTTGTAGTATGTTATGTCCAGGTTAAATGAGTCAGAATCTGGAAAAATAAAACTGTCATTACTTAGAACGTTTGCTTACCGAAAAGAACTATACCCTTTACCACTGTCCTCTTGAACCTGGAAGTGAAGACCATACATTTCCCATCCACCCTTGCTTTTAATGCTGAGCAATCACATTTTTTTTTAAGTCCTATGTTTTAAAGATTGACCTTTCAAATTGATGCATTATTTTTCCACTGGCTGTTTTAAACCAAGAAAATATATCGTAGCTCTATGGACTAATTCCATATATAAAAACACCTAAATCTGCCATTTAGTGATCTTGTTGCTGTTTATTGCTCTCTTAAAAGCCTACATAAAAGTCCATGTAATTAAATGTAAACAACATTGTAGTTGAGATCTCATGACTTTCCTCAGTTGATTAATCTTAGGAATCGGTGGTAGATGAAACTTTGTGTATTCCTTTGTTTGCAGGGATGCGTCTCTGCTGCTTGCCTTTGTCAGTGCATTGATTATACTTCCTTCATGGTGGAATGGATCATTCTGGCTGGTGTGGGGACTAGTTCTGTTTGTCTATGTGATCACACGAGCTCTAGGCACATGGAGGATAGCCAAGCTGCAAATGTCCCTGAGAAAATACAGACTCCAGCTGGAAGAGACAGTGGCAAATAGCCGCGCTTTTACTAATCTTGTGAGAAAAGCTCTGCGACTCATTCAGGAGACTGAAGTCATTTCCAGAGGATTTACCCTGTGAGTCTTTATTTTATTTCATTTTATATATGGATTCATTCAAGCCAATTAAGTATTAAAATTCTATAATGTTATCTCCAATGACAGATGGAATCTGTTGGAAAACATTATACGTTTTAATTTTTTTATTAAGATTGACATTTCTACAGACCAACTTGTGTAACTACCATGATAATTACATTGCAGGTGTTCAAAGTCTGACAGTTCTGTTTAAAAGTGTTCACTATAAAGATTTTCAGAGGCACAACAGCTCTATTATTTGGGCACCGTACTGTCCTTTGTACCTTTTGAAAATCTCCTACACTACTGACAACATAAACAAGTAATTATTTATGGGGAGGAGTAGGGAGAGACAAAGGGGCTCTAAGCCCCTTTAATGAGCAGTTCTTGAAGGGTCATGTAGTATTTTAAAATTATATTTCACTATTTTGATGAAATTATTTAGCATTTTAGATTACCAAAAAATGTTTTCTAACATTATTTTGCCTGCAAGTAATCAGTAGTATTTTATAACAAAAGATTATGTGAAAAGGTATTTCCTTCTGTATGGTGTGCAATAATAATTTTGTTTTCATCACATTACTTATAATCAAAGAAATGCTATGAAAGGTCATAGGTTGAAAATATTGTTTTCACATCTATTGCCCCTCAGACACTTAAAACTCAGAACTCTTTGCCAACAGAATTTGTCTTTTCCTACTTATGGGATTTGATATTCTGATCCTAGTTATTTGGTGTCTACAGTTGAATTGGCTCTTGTATGTTTTCTTCCTGGTTTGGATGAATGAACATTGTGACATACTGAACACGTGTACTGATCTTGAAGCCAACATGCTTGCACCTGTGCATTGTCCTTCCCTTCTATTGTTTTAAGTCAATGTAATTTCTAGCAACACGTTGTGCTTATAGAACTTTGGGTGGAAGAAGGAGGAAAATGCAAAAAATAGTCCAGTCATCTTTTTAAGATCAATAAAATACCTCTTTTTCTCTGCTTTGATTTATGGGATCTGTATACATTTCTGACTTGAATGCCCTAATATGCACAGAGAACTTTGTTCTGTATTTGTAGACATTATGCTATTCCTACCAGTTAAACTGTATTGTGTTTGAGCACATGATGCTACATTCATGGCTGAAACTGTACCCTACCTAGTTTGAATTAATTTCCTAACTTTAGATGATGAGATACCTACATTATGTTTTGCCAAGGACATATTTTATTATCTTTTTGGAGTGTTTAAGCATGTCCTAAGTCAGCCTAGATATGTTTTCATTGAGCCAGAATACAATTAAGCAATATTCAGTCTTATCTTCACAAAAAAGAATCGCAAAAATAATTTACTATTAAGACTTGTCCAGATTGAGACAAACATCTGATTTTTTTCTTCTAATTTTAACAAATCTGTGGTCTGATTGCTTTTTAATTACATATCTAAAAGTTAGTTGTTTAAAACAATAGATGAGCTTCAAGTTGACTCCTGATCTTATGTCCCCTTTTCTTTAAATCTTAGCTGGGGGGGCTGTTGACCGAAGATATGCAACTTCAGCTACGCGAATAGCGTAGCTGAAGTCGGCGTATCTTAGGTCGACTTACCTGGCCATGAGGACGTCGGCGAGTTGACCACTGCCGCTTCTCCTTTGACTTCTCTTCCACCTCTCGCAGGCAGGAGTTCTGGAGTCGATGGGGAATGCGTTCAGGGATTGACTTATCACGTCTGGATGAGACACGATAAATCGATCCCCAATTGGCGGGTAATGAAGACCTGCCCTTAGTAACCTTTAAGAGAGGATTTCTTTTGGTGTGCATGGGATGGGGGTGTGACCCGGGGTAGTAGCCGTCATTGAAAATGCCAAGGTCTGGGCAGGCTGCAAAAGGAGAACAGATACTCTCAAAACTGGTGGTTAACACTGAAGTTAGACTCACCAACCAGTCACAAGCTGTGCTCCTAGTCCCCCACATTGGTTATCAAGAAGCTAAAAAAGAAATCACACAGCCCCCTTTATTGCATTCCAGTTCTCTGGCTCCCAATCAGCATATAGGTCCAGTACAGTGAGAAGTTGTTTAAAAACTCTGCTAACTGTACAAAATGTTCTTTTGACCCCAAAGGGACAGCCACATTATCAGGTCAGTATTAGCTTGGATCTTACCCAAAATATCATGCTGCCAATCAATCCTTTAGTATGTAAAACTAAAGATTTATTATAAAGAAAAAAGAAAGAACAGGAAGAGAGTTGTTAAATGGTAAAACAATCAGATAATACCTAAGACTTCAAAGTCCATATATCAGGTTAACAGTATTGGTGAGTTTGCTGGCTTGAAAGTCCCTCTGGAACACATCCACAGCTCGGTTTGGTCATTGTCCTTTGTCCAGAGCTTTGTTTGTAGAAAAGTTGCTCCAGAAATAAGAAGCAGATTGAAGACAAAATTGAGATGATGCAGCGGTCCTTTATACCTTTTGCCATGTGGCTTGTACTTCCTTTGTCCCAAACACAAACTTCACAGCACATGGCATGGAAAAGCCTTAGCGTTCTCTGTCCACAGACATTCCCCTACATGTCTTGCTGACTCATAAGGTGTAGTCCCTGCCTTCTCTCAATGGGTTCATTGTACAGCTGATGTCCATTGAGGGGCCATCAAGCAGGCTTAGTACCAATGCCATTCTGCCTGGGGGGGAACCCAGAAATACAGCATAAGTTTTGAAATACAGATATGCCATACATATCTATAACTCACAATACAAAAGCAATACAAACATATAAACAAGATTATGATACTTGGCAAATCATAACATTTTCACAGATACCTTACATGGCATATCTGGCATGACTCCTTGCAATTTTTTAATAGTGTCTTCCCAATTCCATGCTGTATCACAGGGGGTTTGAAGGTAACTGAGACAGTACGCTCAATACATGGATCTCTGAAGTAATGGTCCAATATGGACCAAGTCTATGACCTTTATTTTTTTTTAATCCTTAACTAATTCTAGAGTGTTTTCCTCAGCAGACCTATACATATAATATGCTCTAGAGGAACAGTCAGAAAATTATTTACTTAAGTTAGCACTCTGTATGGTGGTTGTTGCTCCCGATTTTGCTTTGAGCTATAGTGTAGTTTCCTGCTAATAGACCTTAAGAGAAAAAGCTTAATATGTCTTCTAGCAGTAATGTAGTAAAGTAGCTTTAATGTTGGCTAAAGGGAGTCAAGTGACACTGAATATCGTTACAGTAAGTTAAGGGATGTCTTTCTGTGCGATTTTACAGCTCTGAGGCTTAGGAACTTTGCCATTGATGTCAACTGTGTCAGGAACTCACCCTATAAGATGATAGGGATGCTACTGTAGCAATATGTCCCAGTAAGTGCTAAGAACAAAATTTTGGTCATTTGTTCATTGTCTCAGCAACATGAAAGCTCCTGTTGGATCTGTTTTATTCTGTAAAAACATCATCCCACCTTGAATTCCTCCCGTCCAACCTGCTGGAGCTCCTTTACCTTAAGTATTTCAAATGCAACTGGTTATCCTCCATCAGACAGCAGGATGCCTTTAGAGAGAAACATGGACAATGCCCTGAATTCTCTTTGCAATTAGGTGTAGGTGTAGTCATTACCTTTCAAAACAAGATTTTGTTTTTGTTTGTTTTGAAAGGCACTGACTAAGCTAATGAGTTCCAATCAAGTAGTCCTGCCTAGGGTCACTGCTTGGAATTCCTACTAGCTATTGAAAATGCTTCCATTTCCCTGCCCCTTGTAAAATGCAAATTGTAAAAATATATAGTGAAAGTCCACTCTTTTGTAGAATGAGGACTATTTATTTGGTTGGCACTTCAGTAATGAGCTTTCCCAAATATTATTATTGCTCTTGCTTGATTCCAATTTGAAATATCCAAGCGTGTACTGATGCCCACAGCATCTTTATAGAACTACCACCATGCTCATGTGTAGTAACTGATTTTATTAATATGAGGCAGTATGAGCCTATGACACACAAATCCTATTTCAACCTTAGTTAAAATCTAGCTTGAGACAGAGAGCTTTAAATTGCAGTATCTTATAATTGAGATAGATTTTGGTGTTGTGGAAAAAAGAAAAGGAGGACTTGTGGCACCTTAGAGACTAACCAATTTATTTGAGCATGAGCTTTCGTGAGCTACAGCTCACTTCATCGGATGCATACTGTGGAAACTGCAGAAGACATTATATACACAGAGACCATGAAACAATACCTCCTCCCACCCCACTCTCCTGCTGGTAATAGCTTATCTAAAGTGATCATCAAGTTGGGTCATTTCCAGCACAAATCCAGGTTTTCTCACCCTCCGCCCCCCCCCCCCACACAAGCTCACTCTCCTGCTGGTAATAGCCCATCCAAAGTGACCACTCTCTTTAAAATGTGTATGATAATCAAGGTGGGCCATTTCCAGCACAAATCCAGGTTTTCTCACCCCCCTACCCCCATACACACACAAACTCACTCTCCTGCTGGTAATAGCTCATCCAAAGTGACCACTCTCCCTACAATGTGCATGATAATCAAGGTGGGCCATTTCCAGCATAAATCCAAGTTTAACCAGAACGTCAGGGGGGTAGAAAAAAACAAGGGGAAATAGGCTACCTTGCATAATGACTTAGCCACTCCCAGTCTCTATTTAAGCCTAAATTAATAGTATCCAATTTGCAAATGAATTCCAATTCAGCAGTTTCTCGCTGGAGTCTGGATTTGAAGTTTTTTTGTTTTAAGATAGCGACCTTCATGTCTGTGATTGCGTGACCAGAGAGATTGAAGTGTTCTCCGACTGGTTTATGAATGTTAGAATTCTTGACATCTGATTTGTGTCCATTTATTCTTTTACGTAGAGACTGTCCAGTTTGACCAATGTACATGGCAGAGGGGCATTGCTGGCACATGATGGCATATATCACATTGGTGGATGTGCAGGTGAACGAGCCTCTGATAGTGTAGCTGATGTTATTAGGCCCTTTGATGGTGTCCCCTGAATAGATATGTGGGCACGGTTGGCAACGGGCTTTGTTGCAAGGATAGGTTCCTGGGTTAGTGGTTCTGTTGTGTGGTGTGTGGTTGCTGGTGAGTATTTGCTTCAGGTTGGGGAGCTGTCTGTAGGCAAGGACTGGCCTGTCTCCCAAGATTTGTGAGAGTGTTGGGTCATCCTTCAGGATAGGTTGTAGATCCTTAATAATGCGTTGGAGGGGTTTTAGTTGGGGGCTGAAGGTGACGGCTAGTGGCGTTCTGTTATTTTCTTTGTTAGGCCTGTCCTGTAGTAGGTGACTTCTGGGAACTCTTCTGGCTCTATCAATCTGTTTCTTCACTTTCGCAGGTGGGTATTGTAGTTGTAAGAATGCTTGACAGAGATCTTGGAGGTGTTTGTCTCTGTCTGAGGGGTTGGAGCAAATGCGGTTGTATCGCAGAGCTTGGCTGTAGACGATGGATCGCGTGGTGTGGTCAGGATGAAGGCTGGAGGCATGTAGGTAGGAATAGCGGTCAGTAGGTTTCCGGTATAGGGTGGTGTTTATGTGACCATTGTTTATTAGCACTGTAGTGTCCAGGAAGTGGATTTCTTGTGTGGACTGGACCAGGCTGAGGTTGATGGTGGGATGGAAATTGTTGAAATCATGGTGGAATTCCTCAAGGGCTTCTTTTCCATGGGTCCAGATGATGATGATGTCATCAATATAGCGCAAGTAGAGTAGGGGCATTAGGGGACGAGAGCTGAGGAAGCGTTGTTCTAAGTCCGCCATAAAAATGTTGGCATACTGTGGGGCCTTGCGGGTACCCATAGCAGTGCCGCTGATCTGAAGGTATACATTGTCCCCAAATGTAAAATAGTTATGGGTAAGGACAAAGTCACAAAGTTCAGCCACCAGGTTAGCTGTGACATTATCGGGGATAGTGTTCTTGACGGCTTGTAGTCCATCTTTGTGTGGAATGTTGGTGTAGAGGGCTTCTACATCCATAGTGGCCAGGATGGTGTTATCAGGAAGATCACCGATGGATTGTAGTTTCCTCAGGAAGTCAGTGGTGTCTCGAAGGTAGCTGGGAGTGCTGGTAGTGTAGGGCCTGAGGAGGGAGTCTACATAGCCAGACAATCCTGCTGTCAGGCTGCCAATGCCTGAGATGATGGGGCGCCCAGGATTTCCAGGTTTATGGATCTTGGGTAGTAGATAGAATATCCCAGGTCGGGGTTCCAGAGAAAAGGAAGTTCATCCTCAACACTTTTTCCTCTTGCCTTTCACTGCTGCTACACAGCATGGTCCGGTAACATTTAACAGAGATCCTGGGATGACGTATCTCTGGTATGTTCAGAAACATAGCAAATGATGCTGGTTTGATCTTTCTCAGGAAAAAAGAAAGGAAAAATTCAGTCCTATACATTTGTACAAACTGCTGAGATGAACATCTGACATGGAAACAAATGTTACAAATCAGAAAACAACCCTGTTTTTCAAGGCGTTGGTTGTACACAGGTGCATGGGTGATGTGTGGGTGTCTTGTACTAAAGCTGCAAGCGCTTACAATCTTGCTGTGGAGAAAACATTGGTAGCTTTCTGCCTGCTTTCTTAAATTACTCCTTAGCTTCTCCAGACACACTTCTTACAACCTATTGAAGTGTATGGTTTAAAAGACTGAAATGAGAGTTCACCTATGAACGTTGGCAATTGCGTTCAAATAGCCATAGAAATTTTAAGAGCGAATCTGTAACAGATATTCATTTTAAGGTTCCAGTGAAAACACAGAACTGGACAAACATATTAATCTTGCTTTTGTAAAATTGCAAGCTAGTGCAGTTTTTGCTTCTTTTATAATGAAAAATGTTTTACATAAAATTTTATTTGATCATGTGTAAGTATTACTCTTGTATGTTAATATGGTGTGACTTTTTATAGCTAGTGTGTACAATGTTATTTTAATAAATACCTTTCACATTATTAAGTATACTGTACACTAACAGAAGACTAGTCTGTACTAATTTTTTTGGTTTTTGCAACTTAACATGCAAATATTTAAAATTCACACAGGTGCACTTCAGTTTATTTACAGAATAGATAATTTTTTATAATGGCACTTTCTTACAGCGCTCCTGCAGTCTGTTCCCACAAGCAAATAACACAGTGACACACTGATATGCATATATATATATATATATATGTTGAGATGAATGTATATTTTAAAATGTTAGTATATGTACGTGCATTTCAGAATCTTTGCTTCATTTTGTATTTCTAGCTGTAACAGTGCCACAAGAATTTCTGCAGTCTGTAGTTTTTATGGTAAATTGTCCTTCTACTCAAAGTGGATAACATTCCTTATGCTGATTGTGGGGAGGGGAATATAGATTAATCTAAATAGATAGCGGAGCACTGCCGATCTGCAAAATCATGTGTAAGAGCTAAGGAATTAGTTTCATGTAGAGAGGTATGCGTTAAATATATGTATTTTTAAAACTTACAGTGGACTTCTGTTCAGGTCAGAGTTCATTAGCCTTACAGTGTGTCTGATCCTGTACAATTGAGGTCCATAGGAATATTGCCATTGACTCCAATAGGAGTAGGATCAGGAACTTTACTGAGTTGTTAATCTTTTTTCATTTAAATTTTTTAATGAAATGTATCACTCATGCGGTAAAACTTTGTTGCTTTAATTATATGTATTGACCCATTATAAAAAAGGATTGTCTTTTGTAAATAAGGGATATGAAAGTGAAATTGATGTATTGTCTTTTTTAAATTCTTTAGGACATCTGTACAGTTGTATCACATTTTACTTTTCAAGTTTGCTTGACAGGGTCAGTGCTGCTTGCCCATTTAATAAAGCTGGACAGCATCCTAGTCAGCATCTCATTGGTCTTCGGAAAGCTGTTTATCGATCTGTCAGAGCCAACTTTCGAGCTTCAAGACTAGCTACTCTGTACATGCTGAAAAAATATCCTTTTTGTAAAAACCCACAAATGCAGACACTTATGAATGAATTATCTATCCATATAGATGGGATGCTTAATTGTCCTAATGAACAGAGCTGGCACCAGTAGAAACTTGTGGTATCTAGTTAAATATATGTAAGAAGGAAGGGAAAGAGCTGCAAAGTGTCTTTTTTTGAGTTATGCTTGAGATTGCACATTCTTAAAATATTTCACTTTTGTGTCATTGTGCAATCTAAGATAAGAGTCCTCTACAATGATTTGCAAACATGTGCCTTTTGTGTGAATATTGATATGTGTGATTCAGTCCTTTCCCTGTCATTATTGCTCTTCCCCAGCTTTATTTCCCTCCTTCCAAAATAACTTTTGTCTCAATTACCTGCCCTCTCATTTTGTGTCTCCATTGCCATATGTAGTCTCCAGGTTAAAGGGTAAGTGATTTCCTATTTCATGAAAGCTGAATGGCACTGATGCAACATAGGTTAGTCAAGAGGCACACTGAACAGTGAGGATTTTCTACTTCCAAAATCAAATGCGGCACTTCTCACAACCAATTCAAACTCTGTTTGCCAAAGCGTGAACCCATATTCCATTGAAAAAATAGCAGTAGGGTTACTTGATGGCTGTGCTATATCTGTGCCATAGCTGGGAAAAATATCAGAAATGCCAATGTATTGCATTCAAATATATTTGATTATATTTCTACCTCCCCAGAAAAATCCCAAGCTTGGAAACAAATGTGCATGGTAACACTGTGAGAATCTGTCATTACCAATTATTATATTTCCTGGAATATGTGGTTTGGTTAATATTGATAGCACTCCTGCATATGTGTGTGTGTTTGTGTAACAGGTGTCGGGATACTCCAGTTCAAAGGAAATAAGTGTTTGTTCGTGGATCATTTATCTAGGGATGTGAATCCTGCTTTTGTGCTCAAGACATCACTGATTCATATCCTGAGATAGCCCTGGAGAATAGATTTATTTTCTGTATATGGGAAGGGAAATGTAACCAGTCGTATCCGGAGTGACTGAAACAATTTTATAAAAGTAACTTCAAACTCTGGATTGGATATAACCAGAATAACTTTAGGGAGTGGGGAAGAGAGCTGAAAATGGGAACAATACATGTGGTCTTCTCAGAGATCCTTCTGTACCAGAGTGTAAAAAAAGTATGCTCAGTATTAGATACTAACTGGTGTAAAGATCAATGGGGTGGGAGAGAGGGTTACCTTCTACAGAACTGTTTTGGTTTGGATTAGACTGGATCCACTTCAGCAGAAGGGTTGCCACCCTCTTAGCTTCAAAACTGGAAAAGGTGGTTGAGTAAGCTTTATATTAGGAAATGAGGAAGAAGGAAATCTTTTGTTTAACTCAGAAGATTTGGCATTTACTTTTGCCTTACTTTGTATGGTTTTAAGATGGAGTTTGTCCGGTAACAAAAGATAAATAGATGGCACAGCCATGGAAATCATTAGCGAAAAGCTGGACAAAATAAGTGGGTTTTGAGGAAGGATTTGAAGGCGGTGTGTAGGGATGCTTGACACACAGGTAAGGGATATTTTGGGCCAAGGGAGCAGCGTGGGAAAAGCACAAAGTTAGAGTGCAGGGAGCACAGACAGCATGTAGGTCATAGGAGTTGAGATTTAGGAGCAGTTGGATCTGTGCAATGTATGAAAAGTGAGAATAAGAGGGTTGATTTTAGCGGGGGAGTTAACACCCACCAGGATAATTTAAAGAAGCCTGAGGATTGCCCCAAGTTACTCTGGCTTGCAATAGACCCTACTGGCTGTTGTGTCATCTGGGGATTGCTTGAATGTAGCGCATTCCAACCACAGCCTTCCCTGCCCTTTTCACTCCTCCAGTATTGGGGAGTACATAGAGCTGTCTTCATCAGCAAAGGGTTTCCTCTTATTATGGGATTTTCAGCTGCTTACTTAGGACAGCTTTAAGGGGCCTTTTGTGCCACCAGAGTGGCCCACAGCAGAGAAAGGAAAGATTTAGAGGAGCTTGACTGTGTATAATTAGGGAATGATGTGATGAAATTAAGGAAAGGAATTACCGCTGAATATTAGGAAAAGTTGAAATCCAGATTTTCACTGCTACAAAGAACAAAATTGGGGTTTTAAAAAAAATTTCCTACAGAAAATCAGACCGTGCATTACACTGTAGTGCCTATAAGCTGTCCGAGTATGATTTAATCCGTATTTAAAGGTGTTTATTGTGAGCACTGTGAAAGACAGGAACTTAGTAGTACTATTGATGCAATATTTACACCACTTATAGCAATCTAATGTTCTTTTTCTTAGAAAAACATGCTTAACCTTTGGCATAAAGTTTCAAAAGATCATTGAAATGAAATTTAGTTTTTCTGTTTTTTCTCAAATGTCCTCAGAAGAAACTGCTTACTCTACTTGAATAAACTTTTTTTATTGCACTGGATGTACTACTTCTGCATTTTGTTGCCAGATCAAGAGTATATCTCTGTGTCAAAGCAGGGGAAAAACTGAATCCATTTTGTTCAGTACAGCATTCTGAAATTTTAATGTGTGAGAAATGCCTCTGGTTTTAAAAGAAAGTGAAACTCGGCACTCCAGCTAATATAGTTAAGCTAAAAGTTTAATTCCATTTTATTTGGTGACTGGTTCTCCTACTGGATTCTCTACCTGTGAGTCCTCTTTATCTTTGAAGAAGGACACTTTATCTTGATAACTGTGTGAATATAATAAATAAAACTTACTGTCTCATAGAGTTAATGATAGTATGTTGAAATGCTGTCAACTAACCGCTTGCAGTACTGAAGGAGTGACTCATTTTGTTAGTGATAAAATTTAAAAGAGGGAGCAGATCCTCACGTGGTGTAAATATTCACAGCTTCATTCATTTTAATTACATGTCCACTTACAGTTGCTGAGGTTCTGGCCTATAAAAGAGATAAAATCTGCATTGAAGTAACACTGACAATTTTGAACGCTTGTGTCAGGAAATATAAAATTTAGAGTTCTTTCAGTAACCTTGGCTTACTCTCATTGCTCACTGAGATGTTGTATTTTTGACCACTAATGTTGTTATGTTGACACATAATATACTTGATATATTTGATTCATGTCTATGATCAGATATATGTGCATAATTTGCATTCATTTCAGTAAGAGTGGCCATCTCTGAATACAAATTTGTCATGGTATATATGCAGCATGGCTGCTTTAAATTGTAGGCACTCTATTTTTATATAAATAAAAAGTAGAGAGCAGTTCTCAAACAGAAATATTATAGAAGAGGCATGGCTGAAAGGAGTGTTTCAGAGGAGCTCAACTAACAACATGACTGATAGATTTTTTTTTTTTTTTGGTGGCTATTTGAAAAGTATGAATGAATCCTGGGGCGATAGATGAGTAGACAAAGAGCAGCGGTTTGCATAAAGGTGAATAATTAAATATATCCCACACCTATGTAGTTTATCGCATGGCTGTCACCTTCTCAGACATTTCTGGTATGTATTATTAAATGTGCACCCCCCCCTACCCCCCCAAATGTTATGCAAGTTAGGGTCTCTTGGAGGGCCCCCCCCCCCAAAAGCACCTTATGGGGACCAGAAACAGATTTGGCTGTGACAGACCAAACAGCATATTGTAGACACTTGTCTTATTTGTATCCTAATGTTATTGCAGTCTTTGTGATAGGATTAAATTCCTTTGGATATTCCTGTGACGCCCACATGATGATATTACAGGGTGTTAAAAAAAGTTAATACATAGCTTTGCTCATAGCAGCACAGATTGTGTACACCTGCTCCTGTGTCATTATTCAGTCAGATTAGACTGGAGATTTAGCAACATATACCTAAGGCTAACATGTCAAAGCTTACAACTCCCTTCATTAACATTGTATTTATTAGTGCAAATAAATTAATCTCTAAATAATTAAAATTTGCTGTGGCATAAAATATAACTGTGTTAAGCAGTGTTAAATTTTAATTTAAAATGTAAGAAGAATTATTGCTTATGTGAAGCTTTGATATTGGATTTGATGGACCAGTAACTTTTTCTGAGATGGAAAATCTTCCACCCGTATTCTGTACTTATTATGTTAAATGTCAGTCTTGCATTGTGGGAACAATGTATAACGGCATCCTGTCACGTCTTTCTTTTTCAAAGCTGAGTCATTCATAACAAAGGGTACACTACTTCCACAAGGGTACTTTCTCAATAATAGAAGCAAATACCTGCATGTGGAGAAGGTTTCTCTTTACTCAGAAAAAGGGATTTCTCCCTCGCTCGACATCTATAAGGATTGCATCTGCACCATTGAAGTCAGTGGGATTTTCCACTTATTTCAGTGAGTGCAGGATTAAGATTGGATGGGTGACATTTTATGACCTCTCTTATGCAGGAGGTCAAACTACACAATTGTAAATGGTCCTTCTTGCCTTAAAATTCTTTGGGCCATATCTTCAGCTGATGTAAATGAGTGTAGTGCTACTGAGTTCAGTGGAGCTGTACCAGTTTACACCCTCCACAGAGCTGGCCATGTGAATCTCTGAAACTTTCATTTTACTATAAATGGGAGAAATCCTTCTCTTGTGACAAAATGCAAACAATTCAGTAGCAAAAGAGAAGGTGTTGTCTAGCTGCTAAGTGCAAGACATCTAGCTTTTTATTTCTAACTTTGTCATAAACTTGCTGTATGACTGTGGAGCAAGTCTCTTAATGTCTTTTTACTTCAGTTTTACCTGTAAAAGTGTGGTAACATTTACCTATCTGACATGGATGTTGTGAAGTTTAATTCCTGAAAGTTTGTAAGGTTGTTTGACATTCTGGGATGCTAAGTGCTACCAAAGTGCAGGTTTTGTTCGTTATTTGTTACCATATTGTTAACTGTCTACTGTTGGCAAATACACTTCTGTACAAGTCTATCAGTGGGGCAGATGTCTAGGTTACATACAGACCGACATTGCCAGCAGTGCCATGTGTGCAATGTGGTGAGTTAACTGCGGTCAGTGAGAGATTCTGGTATTTGGGGCCTTTTAGACCCAATCTGACTCCAAGCTACTGCTGCATACCCCGCTTTCATTTTATTTTAGCCCCTAGTACTTTTGCATCCTATGCGTATCATTTCTCAGCTTGAAAGCTCAGCCGGTCGTGACATTAAGGAAATAACATTTTAACGGAATAGGCTCTTACCACAACATATGGAAACACAAGTGTGTTATATATTTCTCAGCTGTGTTGAGTTCAGGGAGACTTAAACTTTTGCTCTATTATGCCTATTACTACTACTTTATGAAAATCTAGTTATTGCATCAAGAAACACTGAAAAAACACAGTGCAGGTTTGTTTAACTCTTTAAATAAAAATGAAGGAAATGGTAGGTTAAATGTTTGAAAATGCACCCATTTGGTGATGAGTTACTGTCTGTGTTAAGACAGGATTTTTTCTGTGCAATAGCTATTCTACTAACTCAAACATGGTCATGGCATCTTGAAAATTCTTTGTTTAATATTGTATACATAGTATAATTTGGTCCATTTGTACAAAAATAGGCACGTTTACTATTGTACAGAACACCTCGAATAAGTAAATGCTTAGTGCATAGTTTTACTGCATTTTTTTTTAACTAATTGCTAAAAGTATCTGATACAGAAGTTAAGTGATATGGACAATTGGATAAAAAGCCCCAAACAAAAGTATCTTCTGCAACATGCTGAGCGCCTCCTGTAAGGCGGAACATGGAGCTTGCTCAACTCTGAGAAAAGTCAATGAGCAATACCCTACTTCAGTGGAGTTGTTGATGCAAGGCAGGCGCAGTGGGAGGTGAAGTTGTTCAGTCTTACAACATTTTCACCAATTCCCATTTATGAAGTGCATTAGTTCCTTTCACGAAAATTGCTTTTTAAGTGCCGAGTATTCATATTTATATACTGTTATGTGTCAGCATTAGTGAGAATGGTGCTTTATAGGCAAATAAGATGAAGTTGCTGCCCTGAAGGTTAGCTGACTAATCTGCACTATATATTAGAAATTGTGTACTGTGTTTTGCTTTAACAAGATACTTTGCCTTCTCTTGCTCCCAAATTGTTAATGAAATAAGGTAAATAGATTAATGAAATAAAAATGTTGTACAAATACATGGAAAAGTGTACACACGCATGGCTACCTAGTTTAGCTACTGAATTTTGACTTTGATAGGAATCAATAGCTGATATTTTCCCTTGAAACAAACACATTTACATAAGTATGTTCAAGAAGTATATTCATTATTGGTAATTGAGATTTTTATCAAAAATTTCCTCATATTTGGGGTTTTTTCCCTAGCTACTGATGACTTGTGATTAGGTGAGACTCTCAGCTTTCATTTAATAAAAAAATATAAGTGTCTATCCCTCGTGGTTGTGGTGAAAAAGCTTGAAAATGTTACCCAGTTGTACCCTTAACATTCAAAAACCAGAAGACCAATAAAAGAAAACTACCACATTTTATTATTTTCTTAAAATCTCATGACTTTTAAGCAAATCTCATTATTTTTGAGGAGGGGGTGACTCATGATTTTTGAATGCTAAGGGATTGGCAGTATTGTAAAATTGTGTATGGTTTAGGGATAATAAATTATGCATTTCCAGGTTAAGTGAAAGATCATTTTTATTTAACAACTTTTGTTTAAAAATCTCATGTCTCCTTAAAATGGGTACAGAAGTGGAAGCTGAACATTGTTTAAATAAAACTTCTCTAGTGTATTTTCTTTGCTCCCACACACATCTGTGTATAAGAGTTTTTTTAAGGGATTGATGTGCAGTCAATCAGCATGCACTGAAGAATAAGTCATGTTAGTCAGCAAAGTATGATTACAGATCCCCCCAAGAGTTCAATTATCTTATGGTATCCTTACCATGGGATTGCTTCCTGACTCTTTCTAGGATTGCTTCCAGTCTTTTTATGTTGAAACATAATTTAAAGTAAAATACAGTGGTCTCTGGAGTGTTCTAGTCATTCCTAGAATTTTTCAACTGTAAAGTGTATAGTTAAAGTTCATTTCATTTTAGAATAATTTAAAGTCACCATTACGGTGCTTCATCTTGATCTTATCAAATTAGCATTAACATTCCTGCAATCTAGTGGATCTGTTTAATATCTCACTGGGATTCTAAACAACCTTCTTTTAAAAATAAATTTAGATTCATTTGTATTAGAAGACACTGATGCTTTTGTAATTATACCCTGTTTTCTTGCCTTAGTTGTATAAAGATAACTGTAAATTTCAACTCTGAAAGGCACTGTAGAGTAGTGGTATATAAATCCAGAACTAATGTTCAATTCTGTGTACAACCCTACTGTTAAATATATTGTCTCCTGCAATGTTTTCTTTAAAATGAGTCAGAATCCACTCTTGCTCCCAGCCTGCCATTATTAATCCTATGCAGAGTACAAAACTTCATATGAACTAAAAAAGAAATACATTGAGATCACATTACTAAACCTGCATTATAAGATGTTCATGCTGCTAGAGAACGTTTACTGCAGAGAGAGATTAAAAGGAACTTCACTGAAACTTTCAAATGTTCAGTCTTAAAGATTGTGGCCTGATTTTTTTTCCGTCTCAGGAAAGGGTAGGCATGGTCATCCCAGTACTCCACCTCCTGACTATCCTCCTGGGTTAATTTAAAACATTGGATCCTGCTAACACCTACATGTTTACATGAGTCAGTAACTGATTGCAACATACTACATTTGTGGGTAACTGGCATTACAGGCTTTTCTTTGCCCTATTACTGGGATGTCTGAAGAGCAGTAATTAGGCTTTTGTCTAATTTAGGTTACTGAAAAAGTTTAAATGAAGTTCTGCCTATTTGGAGGTGCACACTCAATGCTTCTTTCTTATGGGCTACCAAAACTTCATTACAGGCACTGCTTTTTCTGCTCAAGTGGTAAAATTCTTTTCTGAAGCAGATATTAGTCTTTTAATCCTGTGAGAATTAAACAGGTGGAAAATCATTTGAGTCTGGGAGTGAAAGGGTGGAACTTGTAATTAACTATCCCAGAAAACAGTTGAGCCAGCTGGGCAGGAGACCAGTGCCTTATATGATCCCAGAGGAAGGGAGCATTGCGTTTGCAAACCCAAATAAAAATAGAAATTAAAGAAACGTGGTTTGAATTAAATCTTTTTTTCCCCTTAGGACTTTATAAAAGAAACATTTTCAGAGTTCTGCAGGATAAAGGTTTCTGTATATGTATGATAGCAATTCAGTATTTGCAGTTGAAACTTTTCTATTTTGTGACCAGATAGCCTAAATGCTAAAAAATCATGAGTCATCCCCCCCACCCACCCACCCACAAAATATATATAGTAACAGGGCAAGGCCAGATGCCTATAGAAAAGTAGTGGGAGATAGATATATTAGCTCCAGGCTAAACAAATCCCTGGTACCAGGATAAGTGAAATGGCAGCTGCTCCAGGTCAATTAAGACACCTGGGGCCATTTAAGAACTTTCCAGAAGGCAGGGAGAAGGCTAGGTTGATTGGGACACCTGAAGCCAATCAGGGGCTGGCTGAAACTAGTTAAAAGTCTCCCAGTTAGTCTGGTGGGTGTGCATGTCAGGAGCTGTGGGAGGAAGTTGCGCTGTTGGAGAGACTGAGTAGTACACACCATATCAGGCACAAGGAAGGAGGCCCTGAGGAAAGGGGGAAGTGGAGCTTGAGGAAGTGAGGGCTGCTGTGGGGGAAGTAGCCAAGGGAATTGAACATGTCATGTTTCTAAAAGGTCAGCTACCATAGCTGATACTATTAGGGTCCCTGTGCTGGAGCCCGGAGTAGAGGGTGGGCCTGGGCTCCCCCCGCTTTGACCCCTGATTAATCACTGAGACTGGGAGACAACAGAGACTATGTAAGGAAGGATAGCTTCTCCTCAACTCCCTCACTGGCTTATGATGAAAATGGCTCAGTAGACTGTGACCCTTGTCTCTAGAGAGAGACGGGTTATGTGGAGAGTCACATTGAGCCTCTGAAGGTAGCGAAATCCGCCAGGAAACACGGGACCCACAGAGGCAAGGACAGAGCTTTGTCATACATATATATATATATATATATATATGACAAAGCTCTGTCCTTATATAGGCTTAAAATCATGAGCGTTTGGGGTTTTGTTTTGTTTTTTAAAAGAACATGGTATCTTTTTGTTTGCTGTTTAGGTTGGGGGCGTTTAGCTTACATCCACTTTGCATTTTTCAAGCATTTCTCCACATCCAAAAGCTAGAAAACATTTTGCTGTTGTGTTTTGTTGGAAGCTGAGATTCTCATGCAATCTCAACTCCAGCAGCTGAGGCTATAAGTAAAATACCAGATTTCGCAAAAGTTGGTAACACTTGATACCCACCACAAAGTAAAACTATTACAAAGCACAGATTAATCAGAGAAACTCAGTGCATGTAATGTATACAACATATTCTGAAAAGAGCAGGCATTCATTAAAGTTTGAAATTGTTCAAGCCTCTAATTCAAAATCCTAAAAATATTGAAGCACAGGACTGGCAAACACTAGGGAGGAGACTAATAGAAAGCTTTCAGTGTTCAAAGAATACCAAGTAGTAGGGTTGGTAATAAAAGTATTACCATGTACCCACCAGTACGCCCCTGGCCCCCAAATCTACTACAGAGGGCATGGAACTGAGTGAGCAAGAAAGTTGGGCATCAGGAGAGAAGGGGATTCTGGAACTGGTGATTTGGTAGGAGGTGGTGGGGTGAAATCAGGCTATTGTACATAGGGTATAGTATATCTAAAATGTCTGCTGCCCATGGTGGTGGCTTCCATATTATGTTCTCATAACCCACATTCTCTTTTTTTTTTTTTTTCTTTTTTTTTCTTTCTTTTTTTTTTTTTTTTTTTTTTGTGGCTCATGGGGAGAGGAAGCAGGATGTATCTGATGACACTCAGACCTACTTATCTTTTACTATATACAGCCACCACCAAGACAGCCCAGGAGTGGGACTAAATCAGCTCATGGATGGAAGAACAGCTGGTTGAATCTGAGTAAGACAGAGTTTATGTTGGTGGGCAGAGGAAAGCACACAGAAGAGTTTGTAGCCACGGTGCATTCTCCTTTGGGTTGAAAGCACATATCCACAATTGATCAATTCAGACTCTAGTGTAGGCATGTTCCAGTAGTCCTGGCTGACATTAATCTCTAACATAGCAGCCTCTGTGAGTAACGCTTTCTCCAGTTGGCTAGCAGACTCTGTCGCATCCTGGTGGACTGTGACTTAGCCTCAGCTATTCAAATGTCTGTCAACCCCTTTCTGGACTGCAGCAATGCAAGATACCTGTGTGACGGGTTGGATCACAGAACCCCCTTGGGGCTTCCAACTGATGTGCCAAGACTACTTCTGCCTCTGCTTTCCCTGCCAACTTGGGACTCCAGAGCCCTGCCTGGCTGTGCCAGACACGCTTGCCGGCCACAAACACAGACCCAGGCCTGAACCACATTCCACAAACTGCCAGCTTAACTGAAAGCAGCTGAAGAAGTGTTCCTGTCTTTAACACTTAGATGCCCAACTCTCAATGGGGTCCAAATTCCAAATAAATCCATTTCCCCCTGTGTAAAGCTTATACAGGGTAAACTCATAAATTGTTCCCCCTCTATAACACTGATAGAGAGAGATGCACAGCTGTTTGCCCCTCTCTTCCCACATATTAATACAGGGTCGGCAACCTTTCAGAAGTGGTGTGCCGAGTCTTCATTTATTCACTCTAATTTAAGGTTTCGCATGCCAGTAATACATTAACGTTTTTAGAAGGTCTCTTTCTATAAGTCTATGATGTATAACTAAACTATTGTTGTATGTAAAGTAAATAAGGTTTTTAAAATGTTTAAGAAGCTTCATTTAAAATTAAATTAAAATGCAGAGACCCCCCTCAGACCCGGGCAGTGCCACTGAAAATCAGCTCACGTGCCGCAGGTTGCCTACCTCTGTATTAATAGATACGCTGGGTTAATTAATAAGTAAAAAGTGATTTTATTAGATACAGAAAGTAGGATTTAAGTGGTTCCAAGTACTAACAGACAGAACAAAGTGAATTACCAAGCAAAATAAAATAGAACACGCAAGTCTATGTCTAATACAGTAAGAAAACTGAATACAGATAACACCTCACCCTCAGAGGTGTTCCAGTAAGCTTCCTTTTACAGACTAGTCTCCTTCTAGTCTGGGTCCAGCAATCACTCGCATCCCCTGAGGTTACTGTCCTTTGTTCCCGTTTCTTTCAGGTATCCTTTGGGGGGTGGAGAGGCTATCTCTTGAGCCAGCTGAAGACAAAATGGAGGGGTCTCCCAGGCACTTAAATAGACTTTCTCTTGTGGGTGGATACCCCTCCCTCCCTCTGTGTAGAATTCCAGCTACAAGATGAAGTTTTGGAGTCACGTGGGCAAGTCACATGTCCATTCATGACTCAAAACGTACAGGTAGCAGCCATGGTTCACATGCTACCGTGAACGTCCTCACATAGACTTCTTATGTGGATTGGAGCCTTCCAAGATCCATTGTCCGTTAAGTGCTTCTTGACTGGGCACTTAACTTGCAAATTCCTTTCTAAAGAAGCTGACCAAATACCTTATTAAGGTTATTTAAAATCAAACAAGTATACAGCCAATATTCATAACTTTGAATACAACAAAGACACATGCATACAAATAGGATGAATCTATTCAGTAGATCATAACCTTTACATAGATATGTTACATGGCATATGTAGCATAAAACATATTGCAGTTATGTCATATATACATTCATAAGCATATTTCTATAAAGCCTTATGGGGTGCACCATCACAACCTGGGTATGAAGCCTTCATTGCTTAGGCAACTCCAACTAATACAGAATACAGCAGTATGTCTGCTCAGCAACACAGGCTACCACAAACACATTCAAATTGTTGTCCTCTCTCAACGCTAGTTTCCCATAGAATATCAAGTTCTGAGTCCTTACCCTCGAAGTACTCCATGGCCTGGGTCCAGAATACCTAAAATATCATCTATGTTTCCAGGATGAAGGCCATGGTTGACAACTCTGGTCCTAAGGCGTGGAATTCTCTACTATAAGGGTAAAGCTTGTCAGTTCAGGAGACAGAACTTTTTTGGAGGCTTGCTTGAGACTGTGGAACAAACTCTCACAGGAACTAAGGACCATCACAAACCTCACCACCTTCTGCTCCAAGAGCAAGGTGCACTTCTTCAACCTGCCTTCTCTAACTTACCTCCCGCTTCGGAGAGGATGAGAGAGAATGAACCACATGTGACAGATGGAAGTCATGTCCTGTAATACACCACTGGAAGTTGCTCAGATATGTGTGTACGCTGAGAGCAGAATAAGAACCTATTTAAAATAGTGCAGAATAGAACAGAATTTGAATAGTCAAGATGCCAGTATTTGTATACAGATTTAACGTGAATATACTGTTTTGTTCCATTTTTAGAAAGTACATTACCCTTAGTAACAAAGGTGTTAGATTCACTTCATTTTAAAGACAAGATTCCATAGACTAATATAACCCAAAACAATATGACTTTGCTGTGAGGTACTTCAACATCTATATTGTGATTTTTTGATAACATTAAAGCCTTGCAGTTGAAAAAAGGACTATAGGGTGCTACTTCAGTATTGTGGTTGTAACCTGACATAATTTGGAACTGAAATGTTACTCTTGATATCCTGTTATTTGCATCATTGCTTGTCTATATATAGCCTCGCAAAACCCTAGACCAGTTTTCCAGCTGTTCCTAAATTTTTTGTGGTAGTGAAGCCATTGACTTACCACAAAAATGTTTACTTCAGATTTGTATAGTATCATTGACCCTATGGAGGATTTGCCATCCTTTAATGCTATGGTTCATTACTTCTACTTCACCATTCTTGTATTTATTGACATTAAACTTTATTTAGCTTCTATATTCGTAAGAATATTTTCCTACAAAGGCTTTTTGGTAGATGAAGGTATGTTCTTTTTTCTGTGCAATACAATACATTGAAAAGTACTGCATCTATTATGTAGTCTATGGAATTTGGACGATCTTAGCAGTTTCCTATAAATTGGCACAGATGGTTTATGAAGCCCATTACTGTCTTTAGCAGAGTTAAGTATTTTAAGTTTTCAAAAATCAAGTGGAAAATAGCTTGTTTGCTAGAAGGAAAATTTAAAATGTGACTGCATAACTATAGCCTCATTCAACAGAGACCTCACCCTTTATGCCCAACTTCACTATTCACGGTACATTAAAACACCTGTATTTCTGGTGACATAAACCTGGTAGCATGATTCTCTGATATACTTTGTACCCCTCATCTTCCCAAACAAAAAAAACAGGCACACATGCTATTTTTGGAGAAACCTGAGTAATTGGTGTTGAGACAGGGAACCTGCAGATATAAGTATTACAGTAGAAACTCACTAAGGGTATGTCTACACTGCAA
The DNA here is from genome assembly GCF_965140285.1 of Lepidochelys kempii. Lineage (NCBI taxonomy): Eukaryota > Metazoa > Chordata > Testudines > Cheloniidae > Lepidochelys > Lepidochelys kempii. The sequence continues at coordinate 269,785,980 of NC_136380.1, read as the reverse complement.
TTAAAAACCCTTGGCTGGCTCAAGCCAACTGACTAGTGCTTGCAGGGCTCAGACCAAGGGACCATTTAATTGTAGTGTAGACATTTGGGCTTGTGCTGCAGCCTGAGCTCTGGGTCCCTGTGCTCTCACAGGGTACTAGAGCTTAAATGTCTACACTGTAATCAAACAGCTCCTTAGCCTGAGTCCGGTGGCATGGGCTAGCCATAGGTTTTTAATATCAGTGTAGACATAACCCTTTGGATCTGATCCAAAGCCCATTGAAGTCAATAGAAAGACTCCCACTAATTTCAGTGTGCTTTGAATCAGTCCTTAAGGCCCCAAGCCTGCAAGTGTTTTTCTGTGTGCTTAACTTTGTGCCTCTGAGAAGTCTCATTTGAGCAGTTACTTCAATGGGATTACCCACATGTATAAGGGTAAGCACATTCTTAAGTATTTGTATGATCATGCTGATAACTGTGAAACCCATTGGTAATCACCTCATTTTGCAAATGATTAAGTAGGTGAATATAATGTAACAAAGATACTGCATCACAAAATATGCTTTCATTTATTTTGACTTATCGTTTGACAATAATATATTGTAGCTACTACAGAAGTAGGTACTCTGGTATACTACGTTCACAAAGTGTATTAAATTAAGTTTTAGTGATATGCAATCTTACTATACACCATGTTATAGCTGAGAAATTTGTGAGACTGATCAATTTTATGCATCAGCAATGTAAAAATTTGGGTTTGTCTACTATTCATTAAGAAATTTCAAAGAATTACTTTTTAAAAACCTGCAGATATGTGATTTGCTTTAACATTGATCATTCTCCACAAAAAATAATTCATAGGGAAATCTCCTATCCTGGTTATCCTGGCTTCTATAAAACACACAAACCATGAAACGTTCATTACCCAAAATTTTCTTGTCTCTGGCAGTATTGCTCTTAACTTGTTGAACGTGTACTTTTTAATTTTAAGGCTGTCATTAAAGTTTATTGTGAACTAGCTTGTTGGTGGTTTGGCAGAGATTTCCTCAATTAAAAGGAATGCAGCGATTATTTATTAGCTGTTTATTATCTTTATTGTTTCAGTACCTTTGTCTACAACTTATTGTACACATTTGAGCCTTTAAAACTTATACAATGAGTAAGGTTGTACGATGATCACTTAAAACTGGACTTGGACTGCATGTGTTCTCCAGTAACTTGCCAGAAAGATCCTTAGTAACTGGAGGTTATTAGTTGCTTTGCCTGTCTCCCCACCCTCCATTTAGTACAAAGGCTTCTTTGTTAACTGCTTTAACTCTGACTAAACCTACCCTCTGAATGCGGAGAGTGACAACGTGACCAACTATATCTGTGTAGTTCCTTTTAAGGAACTGGGTCTGGGTCTGAGTGAAGAGCAGGTGTCCGAAGAGGAGGCGCACAACCTCACAGATGGCTTCAGCCTGCCTGCACTCAAGGTAATCCATCCTAGAAGGGAGAGTGCATGCTTACGTATACAGACTCATGCAAATCCATTTCAGTTGTGATAATGCCCTGCTGTTTCTTGTTTCAGATATCTGATTTTTCTCTCCCTACTTGTGTCAGTCTGTAGTAATAGAATACATTTAAAGAGCCCTGAGTGAGATTCGTGAATGCTCCAGAAGCTCATCTTGCATATTTTTACAACTATGGGCTTTTCAGAGGATTTCATTTAACATTTAATTAAAGAAATGATGTGCAGTGCAGAATGGGGTGTTGAGTTGTCTAAATCATTCTTTTATTTAATAAAAAAAATTGCCATTCACAAATCAGTCTCTTCCCAAATGTTGTATTTAAAGCTATGATTTAATTTAATCAGTGATGATGAAAAAGTCCATAAAGTAATTTCTCAATTTGTACATGTCCCTTGGCTAATCCCTTGCTACTCATCTTGACTTGAACAAAAAGAGAGACATTCCAAAGATGTACATTGCTGGTAATTGAAAATGGAAAAAGCCGCATTTATTTATGCTGTAGGGTTCATAAGCTGGACACTCATAAGCATCATGAATCAGTGTGCTACTTTGATTTCTGAAAAATGTTTAAGTAAACAGAATGGCAGACATCTAATGATCTTTAAACTAGGAATTTGGGCAAGATGATTGGGAGATGCTCATTTAATCTCCACATCTAATTCTAATACTGAGTGGGAGGAAAATCAAGTAAAAGAGGATACAGCAATGGAGAGAAGAAAAACAGAGGGTAGGAGAATGGACAAGAGGAAAGATAGTGTTAATCCCAATGACAGTAATAGCCAGGTAGGCGATACTGGTAGTAAAATGACTGTACCTCATCAGGTGAGGAATCTGAATGAAGCCAAGCAGAAACAACTAAAATGTCTGCACACCAATGCAAGGAGCCTATGTAACAAAATGAAGGAACTAGAACTACTGCTGCAGAAAGTGAAACCAGATATTATAGTGATAACTCATATTCCACCATGTTTCCATTATGACTGAAAGGCAGGTATTGATGGGTATGTGCTGTTCAGTGAAGACAGAAATAAAGGTAAAGGTGGTGGAGTAGTGTTGTATATTAATGAGGAGTAGACTGAAAAGAAATTAGAAGTGATGGAATGGATAAAACAAAATCTGTTTTGAGTCAAAATCACTTTAGGGAAGAAAGGTAACAGACGCTCCACCGGGATAGCACTTGGGATCTGCGACAGATCCTGAGGGTCTGATTTGGATATAGAAAGAGATCTCATTAATATTTTAATTAAATAAATATTACTGGGAATTGTGTGATTATAGAAGACTTTAATTTCCCAAATGTAGATTGGAGGACAAGTGCTACTAATAATGGTAGGGCACAGATATTCCTGGATATGATAGCTGACAGATTTCTTCACCAAATAGTCACTGAACCAACAAGAGGGGATGACATTTTGAATTTAGTATTGGTAAGTAGTGAGGACCTCAGAGAAGAACTGGCTGTAGAGGACAACCTTGGCTAGAATGATCATGATTTAACTCAGTTTAAACTAAATGGAAGGATTCAGAAAAATAGGTCGGTAACTCGAGTCCTTGATTTCAAAAGGACAAACTTTAAACAATTAAGGGAATTAGTAAGGGAAGTGGACTGGACTGAAGAACTCAAGTATCTGAATGTGGAGGAGGCTTGAAGTTAGCTTATGGAACTTTGACTTACAGTATCTGAAGCCTGCACCCAAAAAATCATAGGGAAGTTAAATTTGTTCAAACTGGATGGACAGGCACCTCAAACAGGTTATTAAGAGAAAGCAGAAAGCCAACTGGGAATGGAAGAAGAGATGGATCAGCAAGGAAAACTGCCTCTTGCAGGTTAGAAAGTTGTAGGGAAAAAGTGAGATCTGCCAAAAGCCAAGCAGAGCTGAACCTTGCAAAGGAAATTAAAACCAACAATAAAAGATTCTCTAACCATATAAATAAAAAGAAAACAAGGAAAGAAAAGAAGTTGGACCACTAAGCACTGAGTATTGGGTAGAGATTAAAGAAAATTTAGGTATGACCTAGCACCTAAATGAATACTTTGCCTCAGTTTTCAATAAGAGTAATGAGGAGTTTGGGGACAGTGGCAACATGGCTAATGGGAACTAGGATATGGAAGTAGAAATTACCACATACAAGCTAAAAGCCAAATTCAATCAGCTTAATGGGACATCCAAGAATATTAAAGGAACCAGCACATGAAATTGCAAGCCCCATAGGAAAGATTTTCAACGAATACATAAACTTGGACATCATACCCTATGACTGCAAACATAGTACTTATATTTAAGAAAGGAAAATACATGATCTGGGCAACTGTAATGCCTGTTAGTTTGACCTCAATTGTATGTCAGGTCTTAGAACAAATTTTGACAGAGAGAGTGGTTAAGGACATAGAGGTAAATGATGATTGGGATAAAATACAGCATGGTTTTACAAAAGGTATCGTTCGGACCAACCCAGTCTCTTTCTTTGAGAAAATAACTGATTTTGTGGACAAAGGAAATGCAGTAGATCTATTTTACCTGGATTTCAGTAAAGCATTTGATACAGTTCCACATGGGAAATTATTAGTTACATTGGAGAAGATGGCGATTAATATGAGAATTGAAAGGTGCTTAAGGAACTAGTTAAAAGGAAGACTAAAATGGGTCATTCTGTGAAAGGTGAACTGTCAGGCTGGAGGGAGATTACTGGTGGAGTTTCTCGAAGTTCAGTCTTGGGACCAATCTTATTTAACATTTTCATTAATGACCTTGGTACAAAAAGTGGGAGTGTGCTAATAAAATTTGTGGATGACACAAAGTTGGGGAGATATTGCCAATATGGAAGAGCACCAGAATATCATACAACCTTGAAAACTGGAAGTAATAGAAATGGGATGAAGTTTAATAGTTCAGGGTCATGCACTGAGAGATTAACAAGAGTTTTTGCTATGAGCTGGGGACTTATCAGCTAGAAGCGACAGAGAAGGAGAAAGATGTTCAATCACAGGATGACTGTGAGCTGTGGCCATGAAAAAAGCTAACACAATCCTTGGATGCATTAGGTGCAGTATTTCTGGTAGAAACAGGGAAGTGTTATTACCATTATACAAGGCACTGGGGAGACCTCATCTGGAATACTGTGTGCAGTTCTGGTCTCCCATGTTCAAGAAAGATGGATTCAAACTGGAACAGGTGCAGAGAAGGTTTATAAGGATAATTAGGGGAATGAACAACCTGCCTTAAGAAAGGACACTTAAGGAGCTTGGCTTGTTTAGCCTACCAAAATGAGGGCTGAGGTGAGATATGATTGCTCTCTACAAATACATCAGAGGGATAAACACCAGGAAGGGAGAAGAGATATTTAGGATAAGGGCTAGTGCTGGCACAAGAACAAATGGATATAAACTGGCCATCAAGAAGTTTAGGCTTGATATTAGGCAAAGGTTTATAACCATCAGGGGAGTGACATTCTAGAACAGCCTTTCAAGGGGAGCAGTGGGAGCAAAAAAGGTTAATTGTTTCAAGATTGAGCTTATTAAGTTTATGGAGAGGAGGGTATGATGAGATTGCCTAAAATGGCATATGGCCCATCCGCGACTGCTATTAGCAAATATCTCCAACAACTGGAAATGAGACACTAGATGGGGAGGGCTCTGAGTTACTACAGAGAATTCTTTCCCATGTTTTCTGGCTGGTGGGTAATGCCCATATGTTCATGGTTTAACTGATCACCATATTTGACTGATCACCGTGGTTTAACTGATCACCAAAAATTTTCTGCCAGGTTAGATTGGCAGAGACCCTGGGGGGGTTTCACCTTCCTCTGCAGCATGGGGCATATGTCACTTGCAGGTTTGAACTAGAATGAATGTTTGATTCTCTGTAACTTGAAGTCTTTAAATCAAAATTTGAGGACTTCAGTAACTTAGCCAGAGGTTATGGGCCTATTACAGGAATGGATAGGTGAAGTTCTGTGGCCTGCAATTTGCAGGAAGTCGGACTAGATGACATGATGGTCCCTTCTGGCCTTTGAGTCTGAGTCTTTCTTCTTTTGAGATATTGAATATCCCAAGTCTGCATGAGTAAATGTGTGCTATTGAAAGAAGATCCCATCTCTTCAAAAGTCGGATTTTCAAATCAGGCATTTTTTTGTTTTATTATCTTAGAAAAAAATTCATTATTGTTTGACTTTTGTGTGAGTTTTATTGTGTTATATTTTGTTCAGTAATCTCAGAACTTAATTTCTTTTGTCCTGGCAGTAAATATTGTCAGTAATAGAGACTGATAAGCTTTGAGGCTTAATTTTGAATAGACAGCTTTGCTAAATGGTAGCCTTTGGTTTTCATAAATTGCTGTTCTAGTAGGAATTATGCAGACCAAGTTACTTTTCCACTCTTCGTTGGGCAGCAGAAGCCATAATTGTCATAATTTGTAAATGCTTCCAAACCCAGGCTTTGTTTATATGCATCTTTCACTGGTTTAACTAAAATCAATTTTTAAATTGATTTAAACCACTGCAAACCCCATTGTGGACACTTAAAATCAGTTAATAACTGTCTTATATCAATTTTAGCTTAATTCGTTAACCAATCATCTTGTAACCTGGCTGTGAAATAATTGAACAAAATGTATCAATATAAGCCAATTTTGCTTCCGTATGTGGATTTTCACCAGTGTAACAAAATAGACTTAAACAATTTTACTAAAATCAGTTCAACATTTGTGTTGCGAATCCTAAATTTGTGCATAGTCCTCTTGGGTGCTAGCTTCCTCCAGAAAACCTCTAATATAGTGCATTTCAGCAAAATATGTATACACATCCAGATATCTTTTAATGTTTCTTTGTCATTCAAGCATGTCTAACCTATATCTGTAATTTTGTGTTGTGTCTCAGCCTGTGGGTGAGGAAACTCTCCTCAAACAAGAACAGTTGACAGAGTAAAAGTACTTGGTATGTGAATAAATCCTCATCACAAAACAAAACATTGATTCTATCCAGAGGAAAGTATCTAGGGTAATTTGGGGCAAGTATCTTTGCGTCCTAGCAACCAAATATCTGCCAATAAAAAGAGACAAAGCTTGTTCTTGACTAGAAAGGTCAATTGCTACCCTAAACATGTTCTGGATTCCCTTTTCTCTGGCCCACATGCCTTTTTCCAGGTAGGTTTTGAATTGCTCTTTTACCAAAGTTCTCTACTTTTGTGGGCTGCCTGTTAGTCATTCACTATTTTCTCCTTATATTCTGTTTATATGGGCCTGTCCTCCTTTTATGTTTAACTCCTAAGCTCTGACTTCTTGCTCTGAGCTGTGTGATGATACTCTTTCCTCAGGCTGCCTCCTTTTCATTTGGCATTCTTTATAATACCCAGCCAAACCCCAGTGTTGAATACAGCGATGAGTAGGAAGTTTGTGTTGTGTAGCACTTGCCCCTGTGTTAAATTCATATCTTTCTAAGTGTTACCTTCAGATAACTCCTACACCTGGAAGCAGTCATCTTTTCAATTCTTTATATTACAGAGCAATAATCTGTTTTCCAGGTGAATATATTGCTCAGCAGCTCCCCAAAGTTATTCATGCTATTAGGAAGATGTGTGTTTTGGAATGATTATCAGTCCAACCAACTAAGTTCTTATAATGGTGCTCATCACCATGGTATCTGAGCCCCTGACTGTGATCATACGTTAGAGAGACGTGGTGGATGAGGTAATATCTTTTATTGGACCAACTTCTGTCGGTGAGAGAGAGAGAAGCTTTCAAGCTTACACAGAGCTCTTCTTCAGGTCTCGAACGCTTCTCTCTCTCACCAACAGAAGTTGGTCCAACAAAAGATATTACTTCATAATATTCTGCAACCAATATAGCTACCACACTGAACATGGTCATATGTGGTGGTTGCATATCCTTAAGTGTGTCACTATTACGGACATTTTCCTTTTGACAGTTGATGTACTGGAAAGACCACTACCCATTTACAACTGGAAATGATCTATAATTGCACTCATATAAGGCCTTTCCGCCCAGAATATCAGAAGGTTAGAGAACATTACCTGTGAACTAAATATTGTCCCTCTTTTACAGATGAGAAAATAAGATTGAGTAACTTGACCAGTTGTGGCCCTTGGGAATCAATCTCAGATCACACTCCATACTAGCCCAATTCTGATCTCTGTGGCCATGTCTACACTAGCGAGCTTACAGTGGCACAGCTGTACCGAAGCGCTCCCACCGACATAGCGCTGTGCACACTACCACTTACGCCAGCAAAATTTATGTCGCTCAGGGATGTGGGGTTTTTTTCACACCGCTAAGCAACATAAGGGTGGTGAAACACTGGAATGCGTTACCTAGGGAGGTGGTAGAATCTCCTTCCTTAGAGGTTTTTAAGGTCAGGCTTGACAAAGCCCTGGCTGGGATGATTTAACTGGGAATTGGTCCTGCTTTGAGCAGGGGGTTGGACTAGATGATCTTCTGGGGTCCCTTCCAACCCTGATATTCTATGATTCTATAAGCATCACTGGCATAAGTGGTATTGTAGGCATAGACTGTGTGTGGGGCTGGTGTAACGGTTAAAAGTACTATCCTCCTCCTTTTTATAAAAAAGGCATTGCCCAGAAAGATGCTACTGTGACAGTTTTCTGAGACATGGGCCTTGTCTAGTTTAGGAAAACGTTTTGTTTGTTTTAGTTATGTAAGATGATTTGACATCCCCATTAGCACTTAGTGTAGACACAGTTTAACACCTTTAAAATAATGTTGGCTGGTCATGAAGTAACCTATGCTTCTCTGTAGACATACAGAGGAGCACTCAAGGGTACGACAAAAATGGGTTTTGCTTCATAATTCAATTTGAGATTCTGGAGAAATGTGAACAGAACGATTCCTCTTTTTCACTGCCAGAGTGAGTGACCTGACAGCTACCATAAATAATGATGTGAAGAGATTATTCCATTGTTCTGCCTTTATCAATGTTTCCACATTTTAATAGTATTTGTGAAGTTGCTCAGTTTTGTGCATAAAACAGTAAGTCAACAGCTCAGATTTCTTAGGATTTCAAAGTATATGTTGTTAATATATAGTGCTAATGGATTATCATTTCAATGCTGGGGGGAGGGATATAGTAGTCAGTAACAACGTCATAGAAATGACAACTCCAAGTTATGAGGGAAGAGTCTTCTTCAGAGCAATGTACATCCTGCTATTGGAATCTTGGCCACTCCTTATCTGTCCTAGGGTAGTCAGAGACTGTCCTAACTAGTGAGTCTGGCATATGGGCAAAGGAGTATTTTCCAAAGTGGGGATATGATGCGTTGGACCCCTGAAAGCCTTTTGTGTGTAAGGGAGCACGTGAGACCCTCACTGAAGGAATTTACAGTCACATAAAGTGTGAGACATCCAGACTAATATGACCTTCTCGTATGCTCCCTGGCACACAGTGCTGAGCATATATTCTGTGGGAGAAGATAAAATTGTTTAAAAAGGGGACAAAATGTTTTTAAAAGTGAATGAAGAAATGCTAATGTTTTTTAACAATGAAGACCATTTGATCCTTTCTGTATTTTGTAGGTTCTGTTTCAGCTGTGGGTAGGACAGAGTTCAGAGTTCTTCAGACGATTAGCACTGCTGCTCTCTCCAGTTAATGCATCCCCCAAGCCCTTGATCACTCCAGAACGTTTGCCTCATTGTATTTTGTCTGATGTGACTCAAAGTCTACCTCAAACTCATGCTGCCTGCTTAGAAGAGCTTAAGCGAAGCTATGAGTTTTATCGGTACTTTGAAACTCAGCATCAGTTAGGCTTGGAATGTGCAACCAAAACAAAACCCAAGTCAAGAGCTCTGAACAGCCTTCACACAGCCGTGCGCAGCTTGCAGCTCCATCTCAAGGCCCTACTGAATGAGTAAGTTTATACTATTTGAAAGAATGTGCCTGTAGTTAGAAAGCTTCAGTCTTGCGCTGCTTTGATTGTTGGTTTATATCCCAGATTGGAAAATAAAAGACAAAATTGAGGCTTGCAGCCATGCAACATAAAGGATGGGGTACATCTGTTAATGTAGACTGGGTTATATTTCTGCTTCCCTGCCCATATATTAAACAGAGTTTGCCAACTGGGAAACAATTCTGGTGTATATTCCACAACTGGAGGAAGATATTTAAGTAGTGTCCCTTATTTAGTAAGGAGCAACATGAGTGAGGTACAATCTTGTGAATTAGATATTTTGAAGAATTATATAATAGGGTCAATGTTAGCAGCTCTCTGGGAATCCAGAGGGGTCTGACCAGCTGCCTTTCCCTTTCGTATAAGCGATTGCACATATAACAAGTCTGTTCTGTTACAGAATTTATTTAATTGAGGTGACTGTTGCTCAGAGCAGCCTGCATCCGTTTTAAGAGGAGATGACTGGAATTAGAAGTTTTCAACTGGAATTGAAGGATTCCGTTCTATTCAGGTTCTGATACTGTGCCCGTCACCATAGGATCTGAGCTTTAAACTATAACAGCCACACGCATTGCCAAGTATTGTGAAGCCAAAATCTCTCTGTCCTACATGGAGTTGGTTACTGTAGTTGATTGGTTAATCTTTAGATATTCTGTGGTGCTACCACCCCCTTGAAGGTGAACTAGAAGGCAAAAAGATTCATTAAAACCCTCCATCTCTTTAGTCCCTCTTTTTGAATGAACCTGAAAGCATGGTTCAGTTTTGTCTGTTTTGCAACAAAATTCCAAACATTTTGAAAGAATATTCAACACACAATAATTATATGTTATATACCTAAAAAGATTTTTCATTGGTACAGTTAGTGAAATAAACACAAAGCCATCTAAATTTAATGGATTACCATAATGAGAATGGAGGAGAGGAGGAGTTTGGCTTTAAAAACATATGAAGCTGGCTAAACTACAGTTTAAGAACATGGAGGAAACAGGAGTAACACAGGATACCAATTAAATTCAAAGCCTGAAGAAATCATGAAGTACGAGATTCAGATATGTTAGTGTGATATTTTCCTTCCCATTCATCTAGGGTAATAATTCTTGAGGATGAACTTGAAAAACTTGTTAGCTCTAAGGAGACACAAGAACTAACTTTAGAAGCCTATCAAGTCCTAGAACAGAAACTAAAGCTGATTCAGCCTCACATCCAGGCAAGCAACAGCTGCTGGGAAGAGGCCATTTCTCAGGTGGAAAAAATGGTTCGAAGAAACCCGGATAAAAAGGGTACGTTGAAAAGCTTCTTTTAGCAACCAGCTGACTGAATGTGATTAAAGAGATTTGTCTCGTTTACATTTCCAAGGCTCTTTTCTAAACATGTAGCTGAGTTTTGTGTAAATTAACCTCCTGTTGCAGATAGTTTTCCAAAGTGTCCAGTTTAACATGTCGCTCCCATTTCTCCTTGATGACTTTGAAGCTTTTGACCGGCAAAAGAATTTGTATAGTTGTTATTTTTGAGTGCTCAAAAGTGTGCTAGGCACAAATTCAGATTGAGCCAACCTGATAACATAACACAAGTTGTTTATTTGTGAACTTTTTCTTTCCAAAGATGGACTGTATGTGAGTGGACAGGATTATTATGAGAATGAGTTCTTGAGTCACTTAAAAATAACTTACAGGGCAGAAATTACTTGTTTGTCTTTTCCCAAACAACATTTTAAATTGTACAAGAAGTGAATACATGGTGATCACAAGAATGTGTTAGCTATTCACTTACTTTTCCTGAAAAAGAAAAGGTCTGTTCTGGGAAAAATATGCTAGTGTAGGGTCTAGGCAAAAGAAAAGATCTGAGATAAGATCCCTAGAAACTAACAGTGACTTAACCACTGGAATCTGAAACCAAAAATTTTGGCGTTCTTCCAGTACATTTTTGTGTGTAAAACTTTCAGAAGTTTGTTTTTTGTTGTTTAGACTCTCATTTAAATATGTTTTTATTTAAATAATGAAAAGAGAGAAGGGTTTTGACATAACTGTCCAGATTTTTTTCAATGACTGTTTAATTCATGGATGAGTAAATCACTTTATACAGAAATAGGAGTCTAATAGAGTAAACTTGAGAATCCTGCTTTTAAGTTTCAATACACTATCCTAGTATAGGGCCTAGTAGTACTCTTGTTCTGGAAGGAGGAATTTTCCTTTACACTTGTTTTAGGTTCCAGTTCTACATCCAGTTTTTACCTCAAAATGTGAATATTTTTCCTGGTCTAGTACACTAACTTTTAGGCATTTACTGAATAGGATTTCATCAGTTGCACACTAGCCAATTCATTCAATCTTTTTTCCCCCTTTTTTTGAGACAACGTTGTACAAAAATTGCTATGGGGGAATGAGGGTTTTTTTGCGGGGTGGTGTTACGCTGCGGGGGGGAATCGGGAGTGCCATAGTTTTTTCACTTTCCATTTTGTCCTGTAACTTTCCCAGAAATGTGTTGATTTTCAATCTGTGTTTCACAACATGCCTAAAGGAATTATGATTAATACAAATGAATATTACAATATATTTTCCTTTCTACTGATTATCATAAATCAAGTATCTTTAAAAAAAATCCATGAATTTAAGCCCAAAATAACGTTATTTTATTTGAAAAAGACCATTGTGCACACCGTCCTAAGGTGTGATTTATTAATAACTTCTTTTTAAAAAATTCAGTGCTGTGGAGACATCTAAAAGTGTCATTAGTTTCTGAGCAGCACTCCTGTTGGGCAAGCATTCTAAATATTTGGGTGTTGTTAGAAATTCTAGTTAACATCTGTAAATATTTCATAACAAACTTTCAGTTCTTGGTAACCTAATAATTAAAAAGCAAAATTGGCAAAACCACTCAACATTCTAAACTTAAATAGGAACATAATGTATGTCGGCCAAGTTGCTGATGATTCTCAGGGGATACCCTGAAGCTTTTAGCATGTTAGTCCTTACAGTGTGCTCAGAAAGGTAATGGAGTGAGTATCAGTGTCCTTTGCATTGGAGTCAGGCTCTGACTCAGTACCACACTGAACTCTTAAAGATCAGTTATCTGTTCATTTCCACACTTAATCTTTTTTTGTTTTAATCTCTTTTCTCCCACCCCCTTCCTCCCCCAACCTCCAGGCAAACCTGAATCATATTGTGATAACACACACTGCCCCATGATACCATTACTACAGCCTGCCCTGCATATAGAGGACAAAGACCCAATCCCTGAAGAGCAGGTAAGAATAAGTGGATGCTTTCAAAGTTATATATGAATTTTGTGTTGCAAAAATATTTCCCTCACCCATTTCCTTTTTTAGCTGCTTAAGCAATGACCTTACCTCCTTCAGCAAGGTATGTAATGCAGCTAGCCAATGCCCTTTCGTTAACAGACTTATGAACTACTCTACTGCAGACAGGGTATATAGTACCTATGTGTACCACATGGCGGTGTTCCCCACCCAGGAACAAAGAGCTTTGAAATTAATTTTGAATCCAGTTCCTGCATATGCTACCTTGGAACCAGATAAAGACATCTCTAAAAAAAAATGTGGATGAAGATATACATTGGTTAAAAGGCAATATATTAAACTGATTCTTACTTGCATTAACCTAACTAATCCTATATGGTTTCCATAGGCTTTGCATTTCTGAACACTTAAAATATGCTTTAACATAAACAATTCGGTGCGTTGTTTTCTCTCTCAGTTTAAGGGCACTCATTTGAAGGCTAAAGTAACTGGAAAGAAAAGTCGGCCTCAACTCAAGAATTAATTGATGGGCACAATTTGAGAGAAGATGAGCCCCCTTCCCCGCCCCCTCATCACCACTTCAAACTTTTCTGTGTTCAACGTGTTGATTCTGCCCTTTCTGAAGTTACCTGGTTGAACAGTTACCACTGATAAAATGAATACGATACCCACCCCTGAATGAACTGCAGGAGGGGAGAGTAAAAAAACAATGATAGTCGTCATATCCAATAGGAATTATGGGAAAAGTGATCCCCATCCCCAAGTCAAAATCTCCTTTTTGTATTGGTTGTTTGCACCAGAGTAAATCTGAAGTGACTCTGCGGACTTCAATTATCTTGACTTTATCAATGTCCTTACTCCAGTTTTATATTAGTGTAACTGAGAGCAGAGTCAGGCCCCCAAACTCCTGCCATGCGAATCATGTGGGTGACTATGGACTTGGGGCCCAATCCTCCTGCTGAAGTGCTGAAATACTGCAGTACCTCAAACGGCTTGACCCTTGAGGACTGTGCAGATCAAAAGAGCAGTTTATTCTTTTTCCGTAGGAATTGGAAGCATATGTTGAAGATACAGATACAGACAATGAATACAAAAGGGAGGACTTTTATTGCTTTTCCCAGGAAGAGAGAGAGAGACAAAAACGTGAGAGAGAGGAATCCAAGAGAGTGTTACAAGAACTGAAATCTGTGCTGGGATTTAGAGCTTCCGAGGCAGAGAGACAGAAATGGAAGCAGCTGTTATTTAGTGATCATGGTAAGTACTGTCTTTTTTTTTTTTAATTAATTTGACTCTAAGTAAGGGTGTGTGTCTGGTTACAATCAACTTTTGACATAGTATTGCTAGAATACATACTGCATTCAACTGTAGTAGTGCCTTTGATAGATCTGTGTGGCCCTAATTTGTTGCTCCATCTGTTCATATGACTTGTTAGCATCATTTTACTTTCCAATTAAAAAAAAAACAAGGAAAGGGAGTTTGGCCACGAACTTCATGATGCTAAGAATTTGTCTCTTGGAGCAGAGAGAATTAAGCATAGCGTACAGGGAATTGCTGTATGCTTTTTCATTGCTCTCCACCAAATCTGCTCTTCAACCAGGCAGCAAATTGTTTAGAATCTTTGTAAACGATAGTACATTTTCAGGTTTAGAAGAAATACTTTTTCAATTTTATCCCAGAATTACAGAGAGACATAGAGTGAAGTGACAGGCTAGATTTTGGTATCTATTCCAAGAAAGACAGACAGAAAATATTTTTTAAAAGCCAACAATCTAATTTGTAAGTAGAAAAAGGATTCTCCTGGAGTGGCCCTCTGACAGTCGGGAGCGGACTGCTGGCAACTCTACTCACTTGTTTCTGGAGGCAGGTATATGCAAATTTTTCTTTCCAGGCAACAGTGCATGGCTTTTAAAGAGCCAGTTTTGGCATACCATATGCCTGATTCTAGCAGTAAAACTAGCAGCTTAGTGCAGTTTCTCTCTATTTTTATTGTGAATATTTCTGTTTTCTTCTGCCTTTTTTCCTTCTCTGGTCTTCTCTCTCAATTCTCCTGCTTTCCCTTCCCTTAAAAGAAGGCTAAGGAAAAGCACTAAAAAAAGTGCAAAAGCACAAATCTACGAAATCTAGGTGCTCTACTTCAGAGGAAGGTGAAATACCCTTGTCCTTGCCTGCAGTGCTTCAGACAAGTGGAAGACATTTTCACATCATGGACTTGGCCAGATTTGTTGACAGTCATCTACTCTGGATGATCCAATGAGGAGACAGATGTCCCTTAAAAGGATTTCTGCAAGTCAAACAAGTCTAAGGATCTGGAATTCCCAGTGTGTGAAGACAGTCACTTTCAAGTGATCCTGTCTAGCACAGAAGCAGTCCAACACCTACCTTAAACTGTATGACATCAAGAAATCCAACCATCATGTTTGGCTGTATATCCCAGATGAAAGGCTCAATCTCCAAACTAGCCAGAAAAGGAAGGACCTGTATATTGCCTCCTTCAAAGATCCTGTGGACAAGTGCTCAGTAATACATCAGATGCAATTATGAGGCCTCTGTTCCTGCCTTCAAAGCCACATGTGTGATTGCATCTCTCACTCCCTCTCCCAGGTCCATCAAGCTACAATTCAAGTCAAGTCCAAAAGCAAAGGCACCAAAACACTTCAGACACTTCTCAAGAGCAAGTTTTCCTCGCTATCCTTGATCTACGCCTCGTGATGTCACATGATTCTTTTCTACACTCATCCTTGCTCTGCACCTACGGGGTCTTACGCTCTCCTTGGCAGGCACAGTGCAGTGGACTATCCACTGTATGTGACCCTCTCAGGCCTTCTTCCTCTTAGTTTGAAAAAAACAAGGAGGAAGTTGGTCTGAGCTGATCAGGCTCCCAGCCCAAGTCCAGAGGTCTCAGGGCTAATGGCTGTTGTAAAATAAAGGGAAGCCTGTGTTGGATACGCTTTTGAATAGAACACCAGCAGATGCCAGCCTGCATGGATGGGGCACTCACATAGACACCAGGCCTTCTCGGGCTTTGCTTGGGAGTCCAGGAGGGAGTCCAGCATGAGTATGTCCCTCCTTGAACTAAGAGCAATGGGCCAAGTCATTCATCAGCTTCTTCCCTTCATTTCTAATCCAGCAATGGAAATAAAATGTGGCAGTTGGACATCTGCTGCATACATTAATCTCTATGGAACACTTGGGACTGAGGTTCTGTGCATCTCTTCCAAAGTGATGAAGGAAGGTTCATCAGACCATCTGGGCCTGCATCCGAGGTAAACTGGAAATATCAAGAGACTGGCACAACAGAACAACTCTCACCTGGGCAACGGCAGCTGAATCCTGTAATCTTCAACAACATACTTTCAGCCTGGGACCTCTCTTGGGTGGGCCTGTTCCGATAGCAGTTCATCCCTGTTGTTCCAGGAACAGAGATTCTCTGGCTTGTTGGGGGCAGGAATGTTTTCATTCATGTGGTCAGTGCAATGGATGGATTCCTGCCATTCTCACCTTCTCACAGCAATAGCCAGAAAAATCTGGGGAGTGAAGATAATTATCATTGCTAGTCTCCCATTTTCTAAGGAACTTCTATGGCAGGGATTGGTGCTTTGTCAGAAGTCAACTTGACAGCCTGGAGACTGACGGATTGATGTTGCAGTCCTTCATCTGTTCTCTTGCATGATAGAGCTGTTTTTTCAATGTAGGATGCCTTCAAGTGTCTGGGCCTATTCAAAAATGTGGGGAATATTTTTTTTGATGCTGGGAGGCCAAAAACTTGCATCATCTTCAAGTCTTCCTTGAATCCATGCTACAGCTTCTCCTAGATAGCTATGGTATGGGCCTTAGTACATTTCCTTACAGATATAAGTTTTAGCCCTCAGAGACCTACCACTAATTAACTATGAAGACACCTTGGCAGTTCATCCTCACATCTCTTGCTTTCTCAGGTAATCAAAAGTCTTAGACCAGTCTCAGGACTCAGGTACCAGCTAGTTAAATGGAATTTCAGCGTGTACCTTTGTCCTCACTGAGGCCTTCTTTAAGCCACTTAGAAAAGTTTTCCACTGCTTCCTTTCTATCAAAGTCCCATTCCTCATGGCAGTTTCTTCTGGGAGAAGGGTCGGGAAAGTAAGAGAATGTTCTTGCGAGGAACCATTTTTTCAGGTATTTCCATATAGGTTTGGGTTTTAGCCCCTGAAATTTTACCTCAAGTGTATTCTCCCTTGCACATCAATCTGAAGACTGTTTTATTCCTTCCTTCTGCCCTATCATTGGCGTAGTCAGAGCTCTCAAATCCTACTTGACAGGACAGTCCTCTTCTAAACATCATGTGTCTCCTTGATGACCTGTAGTTACTACAAAATATGGTCAAAAAGAATCTAAAGTTACAGTCTCCCGATTGCTCAAGGCAGCTAACAAAGAACCCAACATTCATAGAATCTCAGGGTTGGAAGGGACCTCAGGAGGTCATCTAGTCCAACCCCCTGCTCAAAGCAGGGCCAATCTCCAATTTTTGCCCCAGATCCCTAAATGGCCCCCTCAAGGATTGAACTCACAACCCTGGGTTTAGCAGGCCAATGCTCAAACCACTGAGCTATCCCTCCCCCCATTGAAACATTGAGTTTTTAAAAATTCTCCTGGAGTTTGTTTGCGCTCCCTTAGCACTAACATGCGCCGAAAGAACAGAGCCTCTCCTGAAGAGGTCTGTAAAGCTACGATGTGAGTCACTTTTTCTTCACCAAGTATCAGAGAATTGGTGGTGCAGCCTCCATAAATAAATTCTCCAGTAGCCTGTGTCTGTTTGTTTTTGTTTAGATTCTGTCAGAAATAAAAAATTAGCCTGTCAATTACTGGATAGTTTGCAACTGCTTTGACTGGTTTTTCCTGTCTCTCTACCTCTGTTCTTCTACTGCTTGCTACTTCCCAGCAATTCTTTCTGGACTAGGGGAGGAGTGTTCTGTGAAAATAACCAAGAAACAGGCAAAATAGAATTGGTCTATCCAGTACCAGGTTTACAATGATGCCAATGGTGCCGCGGTATCAAGCGCCATCCCTCCTCTTACGTGTAGAGGGAGACCCCAGCGGGCACCGGGGCTGGCACTCAGGCTGGGACAGGAGTCTGCCCCGTGGGATGCATAGAGCCGCCTACCGGTGGCCCACCGCAGCCACCCCACAGCGCTGCACCCTGGGCTTGGCGAAGGGGCCGGATCCATCCAGGGGCTGCAGCAGGGCAGTCAGGAGCAGCAGTAGCAAGAGCAGAGCCATGGCGAGGGGACCATGCCAGAGCTCTGCAGCCTCAGGTGGCCACACCCCGACTCATGGGGCTGGGGTCACTGCTCTGCGGGGCATACATTCCACTCTCCGGGGCTTGGCTCCCTTGGTCATTGAACTCTGCTCAGTGTCTGCGGGGCACAGATCGCAGCTCTGAGCCCCTCCCTCTGGAGTTGCTGCTGTGGCTTTGCCCTTTCCCAGCCCCTGGCGCGGGGTCAGGGGGGGGGGCAGCCTCCCCTCCCCCCAACTCTCTGTCCTGCGTCCTCTCTGCCCTTTGCGGGCACTGCAGTCCCTTCCCCGGATCAGTTGTGGGGGGTCCAGGGGCTAAGCTCAGGCACCCCCTGCAGCCAGGGAGCCCCACTGCTGGAGTCAGCACTAAGCCCGGATGCACACCCTGACCCTCCCCACTGCACTGCCCCTTCCAGCGCCAGATGAGCAGGAGGCAATCAGGGAGCAGCCAGACCTCAGGAGAGTGGAGTCACGCACACCCTGGGTGCCAGGGATGAGTTGAGTGGATGCAACCTTGGTCCGAGCTGCATCTGGCCAAGCTGCAGCCAGGTGCGGTCTGGCCCAGTTTGCTTCAGAGAACAGGGTTGGATTGACAGCAGGAGGTGGCTCTGGAGTGGAGTGCCCGAGAGTGGCCCAACTGCGGATCGTAGAAAGGGGTCGGCTTCAGGAATAGAGGTTCAGGAGAAGCCCTGTTCTGGTAGGCAGTGTGGAGGTTCAGGTCAAGAGGGGTTGGTTCATAGAGGGTCTGATCCAGTTTGGGCTGGAAGGTGGTCTCGTTCAGTTCGGGGGTTTTGGTCTGGGGAGGAATGTTGGTCTGGGGTGGCATGTTGGTCTGGTCCAGTCCCGGAGGGAGGGGTCACTGTGGGGAGGGATGTGGGTCTGGTCCGATTTGGAGAGTTGGCCCAGTCTTTTGGGGGAACAGTTGGTCCAGATCCGAGTGTCTGTGCCTCTCTGCCTGCAGGGAAGGCCAAGCAGGGCAAGTATGAATAATGACCTTGTAAATAAAATGTCTGAGTTTTTCATATTTTTATTTTTTAAATGTTTTAAACGGTTTTAAATCCACCCCAGTTTCATACAAAAATTTAATTCAAACCCTGGTAGTTCATATGTGAAATGTGAAGCATGAGATAGTGGCAAGGTTCCCTTTTAGTGGGAGCAGCACGTGGCTGGTGTTTTGGCCAGCTTTGGCTTTTGTTAGCTGTGTTTTATTTTGTATTTTTTTTCTTTTCTAATTTATTTTATTACACATTATTATTTTTATGTACACTGGTGTGCATTCTTTCAGCCCTAGGGCTGACAGTGCTGGTCCCTAGTGGCAGCCACCTCCATCTGCAACTTAAACTATGAAATTTGCATATTCTTGCCTCCGGAAGCAAGTTGGTAGAGATACACAGTGATTCTCTTCAGAATGGTGAAGGGGCCACTCCATTAGAAGAACAATTAACAGGTGAGGCCAAATTGGTATACTGCTGCTACACTGTACTATGTGTGTGTTTGTTTTTTCAAATGTAAATCCTGAAGCATAAGTTTTCAGTGTGTTAAATGAAAATAATTACTAATGTGACAAGCATAAAAACACTCCCATGTTCAGTTAGTGAAAATAAATACTACTAAAATATAATGCAATGGAAAAAACTTAATACAGTAATCTTGTTTCCCATAAAAAGTTTGGTGTGTTTTCCAGAGTTATTTTCATCTCTGCTTACAGGGGTAAAGTCAGAATGGAATTAGAAAGGGAATGCCACATGGGAACCTGCTGTTGCTGCTCTTATGTATGTTCGTGCTGCTATTCTAATGGAGCTACTACAGTTTAGGGATCTGTTTGTTGGAAATGGACACTGTATCGTTTTACTATAAAGAAAGACGTCTGTTCTTCAAGAAGCAATTGTGTTGTACTAACCCCTAACACTGGGAGGAGAGACTTCCTGGCAAGCATCCCGTTGTTGGCAATGGGACTCGCTGCTACTACTAACATCGAGAGGCTAAATTAGACCACTCTTTATTTGTGAGGACAACGGATCCTACTGTATGCATACATATCTTATTTATATGTTGTGATGTATAAAATCAGCTATTACCTACAAGACATTTTTTATTGTGTTCCACTTATCTTTACTAGATTAGATAGCTGTTGTTTAAAGGAAGACAGTTCAAATTTGTGTGAGACGCAGCAATTGATTCTGTTTGTAATTTCCATAAAGTACATTCGCTCTATGTGAGATGATTTTTACGTATGTCTCATGAGTTTTAAAGACTATGTCGAACTAGTAGCCATTACCTTCCATTTTCAGCATCCTGTTCAGAAAATACATCTTTATTTTACCTATTTTAACTCTCAGGTCCATCTCTTAAGACACACGTAGCTGAGTTAGGTACGGAAGGTCACTTTTTTAGTCATAATTATATTTTTGTTCTTTTTAAGCTGCAGTGAAGCCATTGTCTCCTGTAGAATCAGTGGAACCCATACATACTTTGGAATCCCCTCTGAATGCAGAAGCAGGAAAGCAGGACTGTAGCCAAACTAGCGATGATTCTGAAGAGAGAGACTCTAGCCCAAAAGCCCATGTCACTGTGAATGAGAAAAGCAGTACTGAATATTTATATGAAGATCCTACGAAGGATGAAAACAAAGACATTGCTGCTGATGCAGGTGGCTCTCCAATGGCTGTAAAAACAACATGTTACCAGTGTCAGGGTGAAGGAGATGAAGTGGAGACAACTGGTGTGGACGGAATGGAGGTTTTACAGCCCCCTTTGAGGGACGCATTACAATCCTCCATCAAGCAAAGGCTGGCTCAGCTTCATATATCAACAGATTTCAACTTCACATCAGGTCTGGCTGCACAGGTTGCTGCCAGATCACTTACTTTTACTACCATGCAAGAACAGACTTTTGGAGATGACGATGACGAGCAGAAGGATAAGACAGAACAGAATGAAAACCATGTGGAAGAGAACGAGAATGAAGACAGAGGCTTTAAAAGTGAAAGAGGATTCTAAGTCCTACCTGAACTTTGTTAAACATTGTGTTGCCTACTTGAATTCCATAAAAGGCAGGTGATGTGATTGAAATAGCTCAGGCACGGATTCAGAGATGAAAATGCTGGATGGAAAAATTGAGACCTAAATGTAATGCTTACTGTTCCCTATGTATGAAGCTCTCAATAGGGCTTTCCCAATATATTGATGATTATATGCAGGTAAGCTAAGGAGATAGAGGCTGGACCCCAAGAGTAGTCCTTTGTCTTCTTCTGATGACACCACTGGTGGGTTTTGGAACTTACCTAAATAGTTATGTTTATTTATTTATATTATATGATTTTTTTCCTAAAAAGAAGAGAAAATGATGTCTTGAATTTCAGCATATTCTGTCATTTCCTGATATTGTTGTCATAGTAGCAGTGTTAATTATAACACTAGTGAAAGTGATTCTTTTTGAAAAACATAAACTGTGTCATATGGTCTTCCACACCTCCTTTGCTTTGCCTTTAGTGTCTGCTATATATTTGTTAACAACCTTACGTAGTTGTAATTTCATTGGTTAAAGACCCTCCCAAACTAAAATGCAGAATTTTAAATAAAAATGTGAAAGTTGATGTGTCCTGGAGTACTGGGCTAAAGTAGTAAGAAGTTAGTCACTCTTCATATTAAGGTTCCATTTATAAGTAGTGTATAAAGGATTAATAAGTGATTAATACATGTTATAAGCAAGTTATAGACATGAGTAGTCTGTGTTTATGGATGGTTATAATCACATCAGTAGGTGTATATAGATGGCTAGAAGTAGCCTGTTGGACTTTATAACAATATATACCAATTCTTTTACCATTTATTAAAACACCTATTAAAGATTTGTTGGCCCTTTGTAAGTGAAACCTTAATATAGGTGTGACTTAGGTTATTTACACTGGGTTACAAAGTACAGTATTGTGTACATTTGTTCTCTTGTAGAGCTGTGGTTCGATGCTGGAGTAAATTTTTAAGCAAGTTAAATGTGTATTTTTTTAAATGATGTACAGTAATTTTGTTTGAATGTTAAACTTGCTTTTTCCTAATGTTCTTTCATGTTTCTCTGTATCGCAGCTATAACGTGTCTGTCTAAAAGAGACAAGCAGAGAACATGCACTTACATCCTTTCAAATTAAGCTGTATCTTGTAACCCAGTTGACACTTGAGTCTAAACATATAGTGTGGGGCTATTTGTTTCTCTCTGCAGCACTGATTTAGAGAGCAGTGAACTGTGACGTAGAAGGGGAGAGTAATGGTTTCATGGCATTGGCCTCCTGCCCTCTGACACAAAGGAAGCCCATCCTCAGAGTAAAGGCTCCATGGCTCAGGCTGAGAGGGAGCAGACACACACTGTGGATCTCTTGGACATGGATGGATTTTAATTCAGAAATCAGGCCAGTAATTACTCCTGATAACTCCTCTCTGCATCCGCCAACTTCTTGGGTGCGGGGTTTGGTGCACCCATCAGCAGAGACTTAATGGCAGTAAAGTTCCTGAGGGTATTAGTTGCCATGAGGGAATGTGGAGCAAAGGGGGAGCTCAGTGGATGCTCCCGCACCTGAGACAACATCCCCTTGGTCATTTTGTAACAAGACCAAGCCTGCCCTGCAACCTTCTTCCTCCCCTGGTATTGATTTTGAGGAAACACTGTGGGTGTAAATATGTGCAGTTTCACAGCTCCTAAATGGGGAAATATTAACATGTAACGGATGGAGTAAGTGGCTCAGGATCATAGTTTACACAGTGTATCCTCTGCTGTCTTCTCCCTGTTTCTTCTGCTCCCTTGCACTCTGATTAAGGGACGGGAATGTCTTTAAATGCTTTATTTGCCTGTGATAGTGTATTCTGTGCCCTTATTTAGCCGTATGTGGGTGGAGGCTATAGAATGAATGATGCCTAGGATACATTGTGGAAATATAGTCCTCTGCTCAACCATGATGTACTGAGCAGCTAAGCATCCCTTTTGGTAGTGGAGTCGGTTCTACCCCAGCCCTGAAAGGGGACTACTGAGAAAATGGAACCGTTGATGCAATTCTCTCTATGGTAGGCAGTTGTCTTTCTAATTTTAGAACTGGTTTAGGTAGACTGGGAGTGTGTGGAATGTTGTCATTCCCATTTGAAAAGAAGTCTTCCTTGCCCTTGACTTAAGACTCTCAAGTTCACCAAGTGCCCTGATAGTTTTTTTAAGCTAATTCTTCCTTTTATCTGGTTTTATTTTTCACTGATACTTTTTCCATCAGCTCATCCATGAGCATCTCATGACCTTCTGTGTATCCCAACATTGCTATCTCTTTTTCCTAAATCCAAATAATGGAATCCTATATCCTTTAAATGACTGGAGAGAGAGAGAGAGAGAGAAGTTTTCAAGCTTACACAGAGCTCTCTGTGTACGCTCAAAAGCTTGTCTCTCTCACCAACAGAAGTCGGTCCAATAAAAGATAATGCCTCACCCACCTTGTCTCTCTCATATCCTGGGACCAACACAGCTGCAACAACACTCTAATCTATTGTGATAAATCCTTACAAAATTATCTGGGCCTTGATTTTCACTACTCTCGCAAGTTCAGCTGAAGTTAATGGGAGCTGCAGGTGCTCTGTTAGCTACAAAAATACACCCCATATCTTTCGTTTGAGCCAGTAATTTCTGCAGTGTTTACTGCAGACCTGGGGGGCAAAAGACCCAAGAACAGACTCTGGCTGAGCACTTGGAATTAAACGTGTGAGAAAAGAGTGAACCTATGGAGCAATCTTAGCTTTCATCATCATTCAAAGAAATACAAATTTTATATGAGTAAATCAACTGACTATTAAATGCAAATAAAATTGGCAAACTTATCTAGTGTGTTCTTAAAAAACCACACACACACTCTTACATTTGCATCCATTTAAGATGCCACATGTAATTGTACTAGTGGGTAATCTACTTTAATGGCTATTTATTTAATATCCTCCCTGAAGAAAAATCTGGTTAACAGCCCACTGCACCCAAAGAATGGTTTCCTCTGATTTGATAACTTGCTCCCAGCTACCTATAAATAGACTCTTATAGTCCAAATTTCCTCATGATGATGTCTGTTGAAAAGTCATTGTTTTCAAGCTGTAGAACCTCTTGAGCAGTTTATTAGATTTTTGGCCATCTACATTTCTTGCTGCATTTTACAAATTTATAAATTTTACAGTGGTCTGCATTAGCACCCAGGCGCTGTGTTAACATATTGTGCATATTGGAGAACTAAAGCTGATAAGTGTTCTTTGATAGATAACTGCAGAATGAGATCTTAATAAGAACAAAGTTCTTACATTTTAGATTTTGTTTAATTTTTAAATCTGATCGTGTTTAGCATGGCATCCACATTGAATATTGGTAGCCAGTGTTCTTTGCAGTGAGTAGAATTGACAGCAGCTACATTTTCCATATCCCATTTAAAATTAATGCCTTCATAAAGTTTTGGAGGCGCACACAGTTCTGTATGGTTAAGTAATGTCCAAGGTATTTCTTCTCAACCAGACCCAGCTAGAAGGAATCCTAAAGGCAAAACTCACTTTCCTATATTTGATTGTAATCTGATAGCCCATCTAATTTCTGCCCTTAAGTTTTACAGCTATAGTAGCAAGTAAACACTTGAATATAGACAGATATCGATGATAGAAATATTTATTGTTGATGAACACCACTTTTTATTGTACATAATAAAGTGAAAAACCATACACTAACGCATGTGGGTTTGGTGAATTATAAACCATGTACAACTTTAAAAGTAGATTAGAACATCTTTGTATCAATAAGAAGCAAGATCAGCAGTTGCCAAGCCCTCTGTTGGTGTTACAGTAATTGAGCTCCTGATAAATCGTTCCTACTCCTCACTGCAGACTTGAAATCAACTAATCCACATAGAAGGAGAAATACTGATGGACTAGGTCAAGACTAACTGGTTTTATTGAGTTTCCAAGCTGTACCTTATGCCTGTGCTCCTTGCACACCCAACGCTTTATTGATTTCATTGGACATTTTGGATGGATGTGAATAGCAGAAGTGCATCACAGTTTTGTTAATTTCTTTGCAAATAAGCAAGTCAACAAACTTTTGAACTACTGAACTTTATTTTCCCATTGTAATGCAGACTAGTTGTCTGTCTGTCCCATATGTCTAGCTGCTGCGATGAGATGAAATGAAAGAAAATATTTGGCTTGGTGGAGCGAAAAAAGTATTTATATTCAACAGGATTTATTTGATAAATGTTTTTCGTTACTATGCAAAACAAGAAGTTGTTGAATCAAAATAAAACCTAGTTTTATTTTCAGCAATTGCCACCTGACCTAAAACACTCTATGAATGGCAAATGGCACTTATTTAAATACCAGCTGAACATTTAAGACCCCGGATCTGGTCTCTGATGAACAAGCCTTTACCACAACATATTGTGAATGATCAGTTACTATACACACACTAAACTTACAAGTTTAGTAGCAGTGAATATATGGGTATCAAAGATGGGGAAGCAGGCTGTCTGGTCAGGACTTGGGGCTTGTCTACACAGTGTTTTACTGCCTGGCAAGCCAGTACAGTGCAGAAGCTTGCCGAGCAATAATGTCATAAGTGGACACTGCTACAGCACAGTAAAAATCCCCCATTGGAGCTTGCTGTATTACTACTTGAAAGCATTGTAAGCCATGCCACGCTCTGGGACTTTCATTGTGCAGTAGTGCAGCTGATGCACTCTAGATGCACATCCTGGTTTGCTATGCAGTAACTTGCTGTGTAGCAAAGCCCTTGATCCTTCTTAGAATCCTGACCCAACCCCTCCATGCGGAGACCAGAAACACTCCCTTCTTCACATCTTCCTTAGTGACTGTCCACAGACCCTATAATTTGCCAGTTCCCAGATGAGGTCCACCTGGCAATCGATTGATTTCCTAAGTCTTATTGGCTGTGTGATGATTGATGCTCCATCAGTTTTCTCCCACTCCATCACTAAAAGGTAAAAACAGCCATTTCAATGACACATTATACTAACTTTTAATAATCTCAGCAGGAGTTTTATATCCTCCATGACAACTTAACTTATCTTAATTATAATAGAGGCCCTAGTTACCATGTTGCCCTTTTTTTACAAATGTCTCTAAATCCGTTTAAACATTTGGGAGAGAATAATCAGATCCCTAAAAAAAAATGCAACCAAGTTTTTCATATTTTAAAATATACCACAACAGTTTTGCGCAAGTGTTCGTCACACGACCTGATATTTTCCCTACCTGTCAGTGACTCAGTAAATAAGTTTAGAAACATGTTCTGAATTCCATTTTGGCATGGGTTTTTATGTCAAGAGTAACTCTGCAAGCTGTCCTCTAGGAAACTGAAACACAAACATAAAATAGAGACCATACTGGAAGTATGTCATTCAAAACAGAAATCAAGATGTACTGCAGCTCAAGTTACACTGCTTTTTGGAAGTACATATTGGCTTTTACAAATATCGTAGTAATTCTGACTTATGGAAGAACAGTGAACATTGGGTATAGTCTGGAAGTAACAGCAATTTTAGTGTCAAGTCTCAAAATAAGTGAGTCGCTTTTGTTGGCCTCTTCCCTCCACATCTCAGTATTTAAAGACTGGGTCCTGACCCTCTCAGCTGGGGGCAGAGGACTGCAAACAGTCTTACATTTCTGAACAGAAAGTGACCAATACTTTCCTTCACTTTTTCCTGTTAAGAACAGGCTGATTACTAAATAAATAAAGGGTGGGAGAGGGAGTGGAAATCAGTGCCTAAAATCCCTCATCAGAAGTCGCATCTACCAGAGAATGAAGTGTCGCGGCTGGGCAGTGGCATCGGAACATTAAGGGCTGCTCTTAATGTCTGATCCTAAAAAAAGAATGGATTTCCGTGTGTCATTGCACAATTTTATATGCCTTGGGATGAAAGCCAGTAATCAGGATTGTCCCCACAGTCTCTCATCTAAACTAGCAAATGATAAAATCTAAACTAGCTCATAGCTGTCAAGTTTTGTGCTGCTCCATGTGTCCTCTTATGCAAATTAATGGTCTAATTTGCATATTTACAGATAATTTCCCTGCAACTGCGAACCCCAGCTCTGAATAAATTGTATGGATTTACTTCTCATCGTGTAGTCGGGGTGTAGTTTTTCACCATAGCTATGTTGCTCTAACCCCATAGTGTAGATGTAGACTACAGCAATGGAAAGGGTTTTTCTGAACCTCCCTAAGCACCAGTAAGTAAGACACCAGAATCGGTCTTCCGTCGACCAAGCTGCATCTACACCAGGGGTTAAGTCAGCATAGCTATGCTGTCCAGTGTATGGATTTTTTACACCCCTGAACACTGTAGTTATGTCAATCTAAGTTTTAAGTGTAGACTGGGCCTCCATCTACAGGGCAGCAGCAGGGCAAGCTTCCCCCTCACAGTGTCCTAAAAGGCTCTTAAAGTTCTTGGCCTCTCTACTGAGTCTGCAGTTAGAAAGGCGACAGCTGGTGGAAGGAAGTTATATGTGCTACAATGAAAAAATGAGGAAGTGTAATCCCAGGGCCCATGAAACAAGTACCGTAGGTGGTGGAAGGACATTCTAACTTTAGCTCACTCACTAATGGAGCATTTTATAATTAAAATTTTGAATTACTGAAAAGAATTAATCTGGTTTGTGCAGTGTGGATGTAAAACAGCATATTCTGTGATATCCTAGTATTAGTCGGTCAAGTATTTTGTGTAGACAGACACTGAATGTTAGCACTGTTAGAATGCTTCTTGTCTAAATTCAGCTGAGCGGTTATTTCCCTTTAGGATCCTTAACAGATGATGTATATTATTTTCCATGTAACTTGTTTTAAGTGGATTTATTGCTTGTGAAACTATTCCATTTTAGACCTGGAAACCAATATCCTCTCTTTGGCCACAGAGGGGATACAGCAGTGTGAATCCTCATATTGCCCTATCAGTTTGTCTCAGTAGTTGGCCTGGAGAAGGGACTACTCCTTGGATTGAGAGGGAATTTCAGTCTCTGTGGCCATTCAATCTTTGGCCTCTTCACCACTCATTTCTTACAGCCCACTGAACAGCAATCATGTGGAAATGACTGGGCTATTATTGAGGTGATGGTAAGAGGTTCCATAGTCTATTTCCACTCTAATAAGTCCTCCAGCTTAGTGACAAAGAATCTGTGTCCAATTTTATTTCTTCTTTACATCATCTTGTTCAGTAACCTCTCCGCTGACCAAGTATTCCAGAAAATGTAAATCTAGACTTTATAATTCAGGAATGGTAATGCAGCTAGGAGAAGTCTGTTAGTTTAAGGGAGCATTTTTGCTTCTTTAATCATGTTTGTGGCTGCAGCAGTTTTTCTCACTCTAACCCAGGTGTTGGTATATGCCTTTAATAGTTTTATTTCTGAAAAATCTTGAAGAACTTTTTTATATAAATTGGGTCATCCTTGTGTAAGTAGGGAGATATAGGGAGCCAGGGCTGTATAAATCCAATCCCGTCTTCCCCGTCTACTTCAGACAGTAAGCTAATCACACAGTTTTGCCTCTAACCTGAGCTCCAGCCAGTATTTCTGTAAGTGCCCCCACTTATTGTCACCTTCTTATTGCATGAAAAGTCTTAGCCTGACTCTGTAACTAAAGTCTGCATGCAGCCTCCATTTCATATTCTTTCCCCTGGTTTCTGGTTTCATTACAACTCATCTAACTAAATAGACCTTCTAGACTCAAACCCAGCAGCTGTACAGCGCACACTGTTCCTTTTGTTGTCAGCTTTATTTTGACTACACATTGAAGCTTGGCTGTAGAAAGACTGGATGCCAGGGGGTATGGTGGCCACTTGTTCTCGAGTCTATTTGCAATTTAAAGACATCGTAAGTTCTCAGTCTCCATTCTTCCCTTAACATCTAAGTTTAAGTTTTTATTGATGCAGTTGGACTTTGAACTCATGGAGCAATGTTCCTGTGGTGCCTGATGGTGGATTTTAAGCTGGTCCTGTTGGTTTTTAAGGCCCTGGCTGTATGCGAAACCTCGTCCCCTGCCTGGCTAATATTCAGCCCCTGTGCACATCTGCTGCTTCGGTTTCCCCTCTCAGCAGTCATCCAGGACTTTTAGGTTATTACGGTGACTCACCCCTTTTACTCTTCCGAAGTTAAGGTCCAAAAGGAAACACAATCATTCTTCTGCCCCAGACTCTCGCTAGGCACAAGTCTTCTGAGAGTCTGTCTTCTCCCTCAACAGTTTTTAGCTCTTCTCTTTGGTTCAGCTGCCAACCTTCCTAGGCTTCAAATGCTCCCTTCTTCTCCCTTGTTGACAAGGGTGTATGCACCACTCCATAGAGTGGCAGCATTGGGGCACCTATGTCCACCCTCTGCTACTAGTCTCCAGCCTTGAGAACTCTGTGAACTCTGCCCTGTAACCCGAACTGCCCTGACTTTTCTTCCCAGGGCCTCTTCCTGTATGCTCAGCCTGGCCTCCTTGTTGGCCCTTTCCCAGCTGGTCTCCTGCTCTCTCCTGGAGCACTCCCTTCCTTGGAGTCTCCCTCCTGACTGACCACAGGCTGCCCATGTCTCCCAGCAGGTCTCTTAGTCACATGCTCCCTGTCATGTGCTCCTTTTGTTAATTTCTACACCTTGGGGAGGTGAGCTAAGTCTGTCATAGATGAGGCTGAGCCCTAACCCCGATAAAAGAACCAGCACCCCCTGTGACAGGCTCTGACAACACCCGCTGTCTCACCATTCTGCCTTTGAGCTGTGTGGCTCAGCAGGTGTTTGTGCTTTTACTTTTAGGAGCTTCAGGGATTGGAACTTGCTTTGTCGGGTCATCTGCCTCAGTTTCTCATGCTTCTAAAAGAGCATCTAGGAAATGTGTTTCCAGAGGAGGTTTGTGGGGTTTTATTTTTTACTATGTCTGCCCTGAATAGGACCTTCCCCCATTTTAATTAGGCTGCATTGTTGGGTCTTGTATGTTTTTTTATACTGATGGTTTATATAACTTTAAATTGCCATGTAGCACTCCAAGTGCCTTGGCTGGGAAGCTGTAGTGTGTGTTCTTTCCCATATTGTACCTTACGGTTACTTATGAAGGAGGCAAACAAATAGATAACCGCACAAGAAAAATTAAGTAAGGGAAGGAAAACAGAGATGCACTTGAGCAGATTGCTACGCAGGCTGTATGAATGTATCTGAAATGCAAACTGATGTTACAAATGTAATCGGAAAAGCCATTTAATCTTGTTTACCCTTATCAAGCCTTTAATGCTCCTCTGCATTTCCTGCCCACTGATT
Source organism: Lepidochelys kempii (assembly GCF_965140285.1). Taxonomy (NCBI): domain Eukaryota; kingdom Metazoa; phylum Chordata; order Testudines; family Cheloniidae; genus Lepidochelys; species Lepidochelys kempii. The sequence continues at coordinate 269,755,767 of NC_136380.1, read as the reverse complement.
CCTGGCCTTGCTGTTAGCTCTTGTATTTCCCTAAAAGGGTTCTTAAAGCCATAGCCACAGTATAGATTGCCAAGGGGAAGCCAGGGAACGAAAAGGATCCTGAAAGTCTTGATTATTATTATTATTTTATTTATTAACAAACTAAATGACAGCCCAAGTGTAAGAGGAACATCCTGACAAAAGAACAAACTGCAGTGAGAAATTGCCAATGGGGCTAATTTGTGCAGGGAGTATGGAGTGGATCCGTTTGTGAAACGAGCCTGTGCTGTGAAATTCCCAGGCATTGACAGGATTCCCACTCCCTTTACTGTGAGGTGGAGACAGGAAACAATTTAGACACCATAGAAGTCCTTTTCAATCTCTGTATTGAGCAGTTGGGCCCCAGCATCCCTGAGTTCATCTTCAAGACCCCTACCCTGTCCACACTTAAGTTCCAGTTAAAGATGATTCACTGTCAGCAGCATAGCAGACACTAAGATGACCTATATATAAGTTATGTCAGTTATTCCTCTTCCTCTAAACTCTGTCTAGAGTTTATCTATTCCTTAGGTTGGGAGTTCTCAATGGAAGCACTCCTTCTGTGGTGTTTGAAAAGCACCTAGAACATGAGGGGACCACCATAAATTGATCATTCATAACAGTAACAGTGGGTCGACTCCACTGGGAACCCTCATGTAGGTAGCCTGCCAGCCACTGACACTGGTTTAAGAACTGTTTTGATGAGATTGGCTCTGAGCAGGTTTATATGACAAGGTGCTTAGAAAAGGATCTGCAGCCTACAGCCTTCTGCTTTAGAGCTCCCAGCATTGCTGATACTGGGGAGCTGAATGGCTATTAGCAAAAGTGGGAAACAGGAAAAATTCCTTTGTGTAGAAGGGGCCAGTGAGTTGAGTAACCTTCAACCACCTTGCATTGGTGAGTTTTTCATACCAGTTTCTCTGTGATGGTGTCTGTTGCCTGTGGCCCTTTCCCAATTGCTCTTGTGTCTCTTCTCCTTTTTCTCCAATCTTATTTATCCCCATCCCTTCTCCCGTAGCTGTGAAGCAGGCCATGGCATCTTTGTCACATGTTTTCCTGTATTCTTTAATTCACTATTTGTTAAGGGCTTCCTTTATATTCTGCTTGGGGTGAGTTCCCTCCATTTTGGAATTTTTTCTTCTGTGGAACTCAACATTTGCCACTTTGAAAGTCTTTCTGGTTACCCTTATATTTTTTCTTATTTTTCTCTCTAGCATATGTAACCCAACCACTTCCCCTGCTGTCACCACCACCACCACCACCTTCCCCCCTCTATTCATGAGGGCTGCCTGTACTTTTACCCTTTGATTAGCTGTGATTGGATGAGTGGGGAAAATGGCAAAGTGGACATGCTCTATTAGCACTGCGGTTTTGTTCTATTTATGTGGAAGTCTGCTTATAATTTGACCTTCCCCTGAAGATGAATTTCCTGCTAGATATCTTGGCAATAGCTAGTTTCTGCAGTATATAGTGCTGGCCCATTGATACAAGCACTTTAGTAATGAACACTGGTTACTTCTGGCCATATACCAAATGACTGAAGAGTGATTTTCTACATAATGTGGGCTCTCTGTTGCACCTTCCCTTACTCTGACAAGGCCCCATGTACTATATGACCATGCGGTAGGGCCCTCACTTCCCTTTTGTCAAGTTGCTGCAAAAATCCCTTTGTGTCACATAAATAGCTGACATGGGGGCTTGGTAGAGAGGAGACAAGGTATCAACTGAGGAGGCTGGCAGCAGGGGGAGGCTTTTGGAGCAAGAGTTTGGCTCAGGAGAGCTGCGGGTGCCTTCCCCAGCTGTGAAGTTCCTAAGAGTCCCAGAAAATGGAACTTCCTCTCTACAGCCTGGGGGCTCCCAAAGAGCTGGGACAGGACAGCGAGGGAGGGGAGCTATGCCGCTGGGGGCGTGGCTCCCACACATTGTTCCTAGACTATGGACTTGTCTTCCCTGCAGACTTAACTCAGGCTCAGTTGCGGGGTTTTCCCTTAACATGCTCCATGTTGGCACATCCACATGTGTCACTCTGTCAGTGCTTCACGACGAGGTAGCCACCACTCCTTGAGCTATAGTGCAGACCCCAAAGTAGCTGTTAATGTGTACTGCTTCCCTGAGGTAGCTGCAGTGAAGACATACAGCCTTGGGAACTCACAACAATCGAGACATGATGGTCTCCGATCCCTTCCCATAAACCCATTGACCAGAGGTGGATTATCAGTCTGCCTCTGCTCAGCTCCTTCCTCCACTCTGCTCAGCTTCCTGCTTGCAGTTTCTCCAGCTTCACCCTTCTCCCCTGCTTGATACAGCAGAACAATTCCCCCTAACGAGGCTGTATCTTAGCGTGTAGCCACACGACCATATGAACATATGTGAATCTTGGTGCAGCTTTGGGCTGGACCTTGGGATATGTGCCCAGATAGTTGTATTCCATGTCACAACCAGATACAGTAATAGAATCGATGAGGGGCATGGCAGCACAGTCTGGGGTCATGCTATTGCGGGTTAGGCTACCACAATAGCTTAACTGACCCTGTGATTGCTTATCCCCATGCTTAGCGTGCGGTGAAGGCAGATGCTGTGCCCCGATGGTGGTAGGAGCTCCACAGGGCAGCCCCCTTTTTCTGTGAACTTTCCTTCACCTGGGTTTCAGGTTAACAGCTGCCAGCCCCCTCCTAAAGCCTTTTTCCACCCAGGTATGACTCATCAGAAATATCCCTCGACTTATTCCTGGCTGCTGCCACATGTCCCCCGGAAAGATGGGAAGCATAGAGCTGGTTTATGGCAGCAGGCTGGGGGAGGGGAAATTGCTTGGTCTCTTTAGGGAAAGGAGGCTTGTAGGAGGGATTGTCTGCTGTGTTGGGCCTTGGTGTATAATTTAGTTCTAATGTGTTGCATAGTACAAAAGATCTTGCTTATTCTACTGATGAAAACACTATATAAGAGCTAGGTATTATTATTATCACTTGCCATTTCCAGTACTTTTGATCTTGAATATGGAACAGATCAAATTGCTGCTGTTAGAGAGAGCGATCGATTTACCCCCCCCCCCAAATTCTTTATATTTTTCTTTTCTTCTCAGAAAGTTTTGAGCTGCCTCTGTGTATTCTTCATAACGTACCATATGCAAATATTCTTTGGGAAGTGATACCACCACTTTGGACAGTCAAGATTTTCTATGTAAGACCTGAACATGTTTCCTATACTGCCAGGAATGTGTATATATATGAAGACATAAGATTGTAACTTTTGAGCAAGTCACTTCCTTTAACCATTTGAAATTTTCTGTTTCTGAAGTTCTCTATTAATATATTAGACACTTGTCTTATACTGTGTACTCCTTTGTATCAGCTGTATACTATATTCTTCCTTTCTCTCATTAAAACCTGTTCTTCCTCATCCGTCTTCTGTGCTTCTTTTGTTACCAACATGATCATGGACTGGCCCAGAGTTTAAATGTCAGTTTTTCAGCCTTGCTGCTATGAGCCCCATATGTAACAAGGACCATGTTTGCAATCTGTAATATTGTCACAGTTAGGGTACTGTACTAGGGCTGTATAATATTACTTTAGTACAACTAATCAAATTATTACAAACATGATTAAAGGTCTAGAAAACATGACCTACGATAGAAGATTGAAAAAATTGGGTTTGTTTAGTCTGGAAAAGAGAAGACTGAGAGGGGACATACAAGTACGTAAAAGGTTGCTTCAAGGAGGAGGAAGAAGAATTGTTTTTCTTAACCTCTGAGGAGAGGACAAGAAGCAATGGGCTTAAATTGTAGCAAGGGAAGTTTAGGTTGAACATTAGGAAAAACTTCCTGTCAGGGTGGTTAAGCAATGGCAGAAATTGCCTAGGGAGGTTGTGGAATCTCCATCATTGGGGATTTTTAAGAGCAGGTCTAGATAATTAGCCCTGCCACGAGTGCAGGGGACTGGACAGATGACCTCTTGAGGTCCCTTCCAGTTCTGTGCTTCTATTATTCTATTTAAGTCTTGACAAAGTACTCACTGTACACAAATTGTACAAGACACAGAAGAAGATCCCTGTCTTGGTGAGCTACAGTCTAAGTAGATGGATGACACACAATAAAATGGACTGGGAGTTAAAACCCAGAAGAAGGTTCTGTCTTAGAGCAATTTGGTCTTTAGTCTCAAGGGTAGGTGGCAGCATTTTTACTGGTGTGCATTAGTACTTTTAGGCTTTATGGGAGAAGCAAGTTTTGGGGTGGGATTTGGAAAAGGAAAGGTGGACACTTGTGGGATAAGAAGGGAGTTCCAGGAATAGGTGATTGCGGAAGAAGGCATGAGCATGAGAGACAGACCCTAAGGGAGTGGTGAGGTGGGGGTAAGTGATCAGAAATGAGAGCAGAGACTGAGGTGGAGGAAGAGTTATGCTAACCCTTGAGAGGGAGGACAGAGAAGCTTGAACTCCATATCAAAGATGAGAGGAAGCCAATGAAAGGATTGGTCTGAGCAGCAGGCAAGAAAGAGATTCTCAGTAGTGTGAATCTGCACTTCCATTAAACTTGGAAATGTTTGGGTTTTTTCTGGCTTTTGCCCAACTTAAAGGCAGAAAAGAAGTTCCGTTCTTCTTCCTCTCTCCCTACATGACAGTCTGACTATTAGAATACGCTACAGACGTATTTCGTGAACCACACCTCAATCTTCTGCCTCTGAGCTCTGAAGCAGAGATTTCCATAGCAGTTGTCTCTGAGGGCTCTTTTTCTTAGGAATTTTTGCCAAATTTCCTTCTCCCTCCAGCTTGCTCTGTCTGGCAGGGAAAATGTCCTCAGGGAAGTGCACTGAGGTAGGCTAGGAATCCCTCAGCAATAGATTCCCCAGCAGTTGATCAGGGTACAGCCATCCTCATCATCAAAGGTTTCCCGTTCCTGGGTTTGGCATCAAACTTAGAGGAGATTCTTCAGAAGACACTTCCAGACAGGGAAGCTCTGCCATATGAGGCCAATCTTCCCTTGGGAGGAAGGAAGGAAAGGCTCAAGAATTTCTTCCAATATTGGCCAGTACCACTTCTGACAGATGGGTCTTGACATGTTCAGACAAGACCTCCTCATAGACTGTAAACATCCTCCTCTTCTACTTTTTTTTTTCTTATGTGTTCTCTGCCCCAAGCCCATGTGAAAAGACCATGGTCCCTGCACTTTGTACCAAATCTTCATCTCGGAGCAATAATCCTGGCCCCTTCAAGAGAGAGGTTCTGGCCTGGAGCTCCCATTCCATTTCTGTCCACCTTCAACCACTCTGTGTTTAAAATGTATTTCAGGATAGTGGCTTCAGCTCTTCTGAGCCAAGAACTATCCCCTCTTCTTCTCTCCCCCTTCACCCCCCATATTTCTTAGCCTCCATACATTTCAATGGGACTTTTAGCTTCATGTTCCAATACCTCCCTGCCACCAAAGGTTCCTACATTTTGTGATTGTGAGCTTCCGTCATTGGTTCCAGCCAGTGCTCTTCAGCTTGACATCTGTGCCACTGATGTTCATGATGTTGATCATCATCCTGTCACCCAGATCTACCACAACCTGAATGATCTACTGCTGAAGATGCAATCCCATGAGATAAGAGCTTGCTGTGCTTCCTAAACCCATCCAGTTCCTGGAACCTTATAGATTCATAGAGAGTCATCAGGAAAGCGCCTTCATTCTAGTTTGGGTATGCTTACATCGAGGGTGGGTCTATTCAAAACGAGCCTGGACCTCGTGGTATTAACCAAGAAGAAATTCAAACAAATTGAAGTCTTCATCAAGTAGTTTTTCAGCCCTGAAGGCATCAGCACACCAACCACCAGGGCCTTCAGCTGATAAAATGATCCCCCTGGGAAGTTCTCCACCTCCACCCCTTCACAATTTTCTGAGCAAGCACTGCAGCTACCAAACTCAGAAGATGGGCCTATCTATAGTGATGGCACCAACCCCGTCATATTTCCAGTGGCAAACCCTGGGCTAAAGATTCTGCACCATAACCACAACAAGCCTAGATGGATGGGGAGTTCAGATGAGACCTCACGTGGCACAGGGCAAATGGTCCTCCTGGGAATGCCAGCTTGGCATTAGCTTCTTTGGAGTTGTGGGCAGTGAGGAATTGAAGTGTCACCCTCCTCCCAAGGGTCCCAGCGGGAATTGTAGCCATTCACATGGGAAATAGAACCATTGTGGCCTATCCCACCCACCACAACAGAGCAAAAGGCTGGAGAGAGACACCAGAACACCTGGGTATATTCCTTGGAGTTATACATATTGGTGGTAAGACCAGCCGTCAGGCTGAGTAGCTCAGCCATCATGAGTTGGAGATGGTTAAACAAGCACGTTTCCAACCAGATTGCACCAAGCAAACCTGTTTGCAACCCAATGACTAGTAATAATAGGAAGATAACAAAACTATGCGCCTGGCATTAGTATCTACAGGCTTGGAGAGTGGACACTCTATCATTCTCCTTGCTGGGTCTCTGGGGTTATTCCTTTGCCCTCAGATGCAAGGTGCCCAGAAACAGCAGCCAGGATCACATTTCAGTAATTTTGGTCACCCCTTATTGACCCAAATTTCCTCAGTTTTCCCGAACTGATACACAAGTCAATGCGCAAGTTGTGGATACTGCCAATGTTTTGGGACCTCAACCCATCCAGATTTGCAGCATCTGAGATTTGTACCGTGGAACCTAAGGCTCATGTCTCCCTGAACATGGTTACTCTCAAAAGTTAGATGATTTCCTTTTCAAATCAAGAAAAGGATGATTTACTTTTCAAATCTCAGCTTTCTTCCTGCTGAGCTTACAAGGGCATGAAGAGGTAGGCAGACATCCTGCTATTGTTCACAAAGGACACTTTAGACTTCCCAATAGATGATTTTCATAAGGGTCTGAGCTCTAGTTTCCTGGAAGTGAAAGTCTCAGCCCTGAGGGACGTACATCCCATACATTCCATGTCTAGCCTACTGCTTCATCCACTATCTCCTGCTTTCTGAAAGCAACATCACTTCAGAGATCCCTGATCTGATGAGGAGTGGAACTTCAGTCTAGTACTGCAAGCTCTTGGTAAATCACCTTCTTCATCCACTGAGGGAAGTGCTGTCCTAGTTTCTCATTCTAAAATTTGCCCTTTTTTTTGCCATCACATCAGCTGAGAAAATTTAGAGAACTTGGGGCCTTTTTCATCATGCAGCTTTACTTTTCTTTTTCAGATAAAATAGTTCTGAGGCAAGTCCCCAACATTGGCTATGGCTACACTAGAGAGCTTACAGCAGTGCAGCTGCACCATACAGCTGTGCCACTGTAAAGTTGTCTCGTGTAGCCGCTCTAAGCTACTGGGAGACTGCTCCCCGATCAACTGAATTAATCCACCCCCAACGAGCGGTGGGAGAAGCTCTCCTGCTGACCATAGCACTGTCCACACCAATGCTTAGGTCATTTCCAAGAAAAGTTTGGCCTTCCCCACATACACCGGTCAGTTCCTTGCCCTCTTTTGATCCTAAATCTTCCCACACCCTAGAAAAACAATTAAATGTTTTAGGCTTGGTGAAGGTGGTAATGTTCTACTGTGTAGAAAGCCTGATGTATTGGTGTTATATGGGGGATGTAGGAAGGGGTGCAAAGCATCAAAACCTCTGTATCTAGGTAGTGTAAGTCAACTCTCTTACTGAGATGCTCCTGAAGGTAAAGGATCCATAGGTACCGCTACTTTATGGACAGGGAAACACAATCCTGTGTAAAGTGGTTAACTGAGCAGCTACAAAACTGACATGCTTTTTTTATGCCTCCTTCAGACCTCCTTCAGTCATCCTTTGGTGCTCCCTCTTAAAGACCCTTTTGTTTTTTTAAAAGAAATGTGTCCACAGTTAGCTTGATATTATGTTACCATGGTGGACTTTTTCCCCTCTCTGGATTGTTGTTGGACATTCTCTACCGCTTGCTGCTTCCCAACTGCTACCAGTCCAAGGGAGCAGTAGAGTCACATGACAGAGAAGGATAAAATTAGTTTATTTACATATGATTTTGCCTCCTTTGAATTGGAATCATACACCAGGTTTATTGTGTTTAGCAACTTGTGAATGTTTTGCCATGTGGAGATAGTAAACAGTCCTATTCAGATTTTCTGGTGGGGGACAGAGGCTTGTATTTATGACAGAGGCTGTGGAAAATCTGGTTTTATTTCACACATTGTGAGGAGAGGGAAAGCACATTCAGCCTGATTTTTTCAAGAGCTAATAGTTGTAGTTTCTAGCTTTTTCTTCATTCTTCTTAGCTTTGGCAACCTAACCTGGGAAGCAACATCAATGCCATTTACCAGGCATGCCAGTAGAGGGTGCTAACAGGCAGACCGACCTAACAAGGAGAGAAGGAACCTTTTGCCTCCCCGTAAAACAAAATTACAGGTAAGAGAACTAAATTTTTAACTTTCAGCCACAGCGTTCTGAATGGACTGGAAAGCGGAGCAAGGTGAAAGGCCAGAGAGAAAAAGGATGCAGTAGCTCAGGCAGAAGATGTGCAAAGCGTCGAGGGGCACTTTAGTGATGGAAACAGAAGCAAGGAAGTACTAGATTCTTAACGTGGTGGAGAGAGACCCAGTTTGGATTGGGCACTTCCTGGAAGTTCAGGGAAATAGAAACTGAAAAAATTATATGGAAGTCATGAGCCTGGGTCATGGTGCTGATGCAGCACCAATGGAGGGGGGAGCAGGAGGAGACCTTATTGGGGAGGGGGATTTACTACGGTAGAAAAGAGAACTCAGACACTCCATGTAACTGTTGGGTAACCTACAAAGAGGCAAACTGTTGGATCTGGAAGCTATATTAATTACATAAATGCACACACAGACCCCCTCCAGCTGCTCTAAGCCTAGTGACGCACACAGAGCTTCGTTTTCCACAGCCTTATCATCGTTTCAGAGATAATGCTGATTTGTGTGGCAAAGATGCTGATTAGTTAGGTTCAAATAAAGAAAACAGCATTAGCACGAGCAGGCAGTTCTGGAAAAGGCACCCCCACACCAGTACCATTCCATCTCCTGCACTTTTCTCCAGCTCTTTGGGTAAGATTTCTTGTTAATTTAACATTCGATACATTCTCTCTTAGGGAAATGGAAGTATTGGGGAAGGGCACTATCTTATCTATCTTGGGCATGAAATTTTGATCTCATAGGTCATTTCTATCTCGAACAACTTCTGTCCCTTCTCCTCCATGCTAATTAGTTCTGTACAATAGGTCTATTCTGGGTGTGTATCCTAGGGTTCATATACTGTATTAATCCAAAGGGTATCTGAAATATCTTGACCTCTTGGATCTGTGTATTAAAACCCAGGCTGGAAAGCTTAAAAGAACAATTCCTTGCAATGTTTCTAGTAGCTTCTGCTTTCATTTGGGATGGAAACGCTAAAAGAACAGCCTCTGGCTTGGTATTCTGCTTCCGTTTCTGCCCAGCACTTAGAAACAACTGACCCATGTAAAAATTGGGGGCAGAGGGGAGAGGTTGTGAGGAGAAATGCAAAGTTCCAAAAAGTTCAGTTTGAGTTTGGGTGGAGAACGTCTGCAATCTGCCTGGATCAGCTTGCTCATTCGCAATACTAATCCCCACTGGTGTCACAGATTGTTCGTCTGATCTTCCCAACTGTAGAAACTGTGTGTGGACATCATTCTCTCCACTTCACACCATGGAGGGGATGAACATAGTCAAAATCCCACTCCAGTGGGCCAAAAGGTATTGGGAGGGAGACCAAAGACAGTTAACATGGCATACACACTCTTTCCCTGCACCGTTGGGAATCTACAGGTTATGGAGGTGGGGTGACTAAGGGGAACAGCTGGGGCATCATCCCTTGGCAAACCCACAAAGCATCCTGTGCAAGTTTCCCCTCCCAGAGGTTCTTCCAGGAGGTGGATTGATCTCCGATCATGGACAGTCAAGCCCATAGTAAGCTGTCTCTGTCCTAGCATTTTTCTAAAAATGCCCCAACCTTGCACTACCATAAGTGGCAGCAACACTGGGAGCTCAAATATAGATCAGCCACCGCTACTCTGACAAATATGTCAACTGATCATGCTCAGAGCTGGTCTAGGTGACATCACATCAGCAGCGTGTCCATGCTAGTACTCCTTTTCCCAGAGTGAGATTTTCAAAAATACTCAGCCTTGCAAAAGCATAGTCAGTAATGGAGCACTTCATCAAGAACATCTTTTGCAATTCAAACACCCTGGTAAGTAGAGAGACAAAGCGGAGGATACACAATGCTTCGGTAGTGAGTCATCCTGATTTATGAGACTGAAACATGGCCCCTCACTGTCAAGATAGAAAAGAAGTTGGACAAGAAAAGAAGTTGGACTCCATTCAGATAAAGCATCTCTGTTTGACTGAAAACATCAAATGGTTTGAATTCAAGTTGAATTAAGAGATCAGTGTTCTAACTAAGCAGGCCCCATTCTCTCAAACGGTCGCCCAACACTCTCTAAGACGGTATGGTCATTTGCTCCAAATGCCTACCAACTTCTCTGTGAGAAACATCACTTTGGCCATATGAAAGCAGGATGGAAAAGCTTCCCCACCCACCCACCCCCCACAACCTACTACTCTTAAACCTGTCCCTTACAGGCATTCTACCTTGTCATGCACCAGTTTTGGTTCAGGACAGGACAGCATGGATGCACATAACATGTTTGGTGACTTCTACCTTGCCCAGATAGCAAGAGAACTAACTAAGGTTATGTCTACACTAGCGCTTTTGTCGCTATAACTTATATCGCTCAGGGATGTGAAAAAAAACCACCCCCCGAGTGACGTAAGTTACGCTGACAGAAGTGCCGGTGTGGACAGCGTTGTGTCAGCAGGAGAGCATCTTCCCCTGACACAGCTACTGCCACTCAATGTTGATGGAAGAGCTCTCCCGCCGGCATAGAGCAGCTACACAAGGGATCTTACAGCCGCACAGATACAGCAGTACAGCTGTGCTGCTGTAAGCTCTCTAGTGTAGGCATCGGCCGGCCTAAATCAGTGTTTGCCTAATTCTCCTCCTGTTGAAGTCAGTGGGAGTTCACTATTGACTTCAATGAGAGCAGAGTCAGGTCCTGAGTGCTTTTGAAAACATACCATTAATTATCTGCCATACCTTATCCCTAACCCCTTTCCTCCTCCAGTATGTGTTCTGGCTGTTCGCATGTGAAGTGACAAGTTTACGTCCGAGAAAATATGACCTAACCAAGCTGGCGGCTATTTTCTACCATTTTGCAGTTAAATTCAATGAGATTTTATTGGCATGACAAGCTAAATGTGTATAAAAAAAGACAGATCCCTCTGGTATCTGTCAGAGGTAGCTAAAATCTTCCCAGCAAAGGGCTGTACACTGTATCTGGGAAATCATAGAATATCAGGGTTGGAAGGGACCTCAGGAGGTCATCTAGTCCAACCCCCTGCTCAAAGCAGGGCCAATCCCCAATTTTTGCCCCAGACCCCTAAATGGCCCCCTCAAGGATTGAGTTCACAACCGTGGGTTTAGCAGTCCAATGCTCAAACCACTGAGATGTCTGCATCTGTAATTTTCACTCCATGCATCTGAAGAAGTGGGGTTTTTACTCACAAAAGCTTGTGCTCAAATAAGTCTGTTAGTCTTTAAAGTGACACCGGACTCCTTGTTGTTTTTGTGGATACAGACTAACACGGCTGTTAGGATATAGATATTCAGGCCTGTCTGTAAAGGCCTATACTGTAAGAATTTAGGTGTATTCTTATCACTTGGCTAGTTATAGAGGTATAAAAGAAAGAATCAAAATTACTGTCTGCTGGTGTAAGGGCCTTCTCTCACTGTGACAGTCTGAGGCCCTGTTCTTAGGTGAAGATCTTTGGCTAAGCAGCAGAGGCAGCCATAAGCTGGGAAGTGAACATCACATCCTCATGTTCCAAACTAGTCAATATGGGGCTGTTAAGAAGGTGATCCGATCTATCACCTCCACAGAAAGGGAAGAGCCTAGAAGATGTAAAAGGAAATTTAGGATGATAGTTTTCTGTCTGGCAAGAACTCACTTATCAATAGCTGGGATGTGAAATCCTCATTTCTGTGTTTGTTCTGTTACTGTAGTCCCCATTTCCCTATTGTTTGTCTGCATAATCTCTGTCTGGTTCTGTGATTGTTCCTGTCTGCTGTATAATTAATTTTGCTGGGTGTAAACTAATTAAGGTGGTGGGATATAATTGGTTACATAATCATGTTACAATATGTTAGGATTGGTTAGTTAAATTGCTGTAAAATGATTGGTTAAGGTATAGCTAAGCAGAACTCAAGTTTTACTATATAGTCTGCAGTCAATCAGGAAGTGTGTGTGTGTGGGGGGGGAAATGGGAACAGGGAATGGAGGTAGGGAATTGGAATCATGTTTTGCTAAGGGCAAGAATGGGAACAGGGACAGAGGTAAGGCTCTGTGGTGTCAGAGCTGGGGAGGGGGACACTAAGGAAGGAAACTGGAATAATGCTTGCTGGAAGTTCACCCCAATAAACATCAAATTGTTTGCACCTCTGGACTTTGGGTATTGTTGCTCTCTGTTCATGCGAGAAGGACCAAGGAAGTAAGTGGGTGAAGGAATAAGCCCCCTAACAACGGCTACCCCCGATACTCGTCATAAATAGCATCCCTTTGATATTGAAAATACTGCCTATGTTGTTTTGGATTGCAACAAATTAGATTTAAAAAAACTGGACAAAGAAACCAAAGCTCTCAGAATGAGGTGATTAGATACAGAAAAAGCAAAATACCTGAATCTGAAATCGTTGGGTAGACAGTAGCCCATATGGTAATCACTCCTGGTCTTTGCTATTTGTTTTTGAAGGTCTTTAGCTGACTTGCTATATCCATTGAAAATATAATTGGCAAAGAGCAGCTTTCCTTGAATGTACATCTGCCAAGGAATATAGAAAAAGTCCAGAATATTAAAATGGGAACAGCAACCTGTTATTTTAAATGAAGAAATTAGGTTGAGGAACTGAAAAGCATGACTCTGAAATAACCTAGCTATTTACATGAATTGCTGCTTTGAGCTTTGACCTTCCATTATTTTATTTAAAATGTCATACTTCTGAAGTGTCTTAGGGCTAGGATCTCAAAGCACTTCACTCCTCTGCATACAGGACAACATTCTGTATGGTGCGTCACGAACTAACAAACAACACAGCTACCTCCCTGGGGACATTACAATCTAGATTAGGTAAGGCATGATATGGCATAAGGAAAGTAGCGTGAATGGAAGGGAAACTGGCACAATATAATGTCATGAGGGTATTTAGTTTTGCATTGTACCCATCGTGTTAGTTCAGTGTTTTAATAAATCTTTTTAGAGAGGACAGGAATGGAAAATTGTGCAACCTCTTCCTCAACCTTTTACAAACATTAATGAGACCTCACACTACACTCATTAGGTAAGTATTATACCCCATTTGAAAGATGGGTAAACTGGAATTCAAAGAGGTAAGTGACTTGACCAAGGTCACACAATAAGTGCTTTAGACTTGCAGGATTTAGACTGCACTGTTTCTGCTTCACAGACACACTTCAGATCTAAAGTCAGATCCAGGCATAAACTAAGTCTTTTGGAATCATCTCTCCTTGATAACTAATACAGGAGAATAAAGGTAATTAGAGCTGTTCAAAAAGAAAAAATATAGTATTATTTTTTAAAAATATTCAAAATTTTTTACTTGTTTTCAGTTATGAAATATTCTAAGATGAACCATGTTTAATATTTTTGCAACTTTTTAACATTTTATTGAAAACATTATCAAAAGTGTTATCAAAATGATTATCAACAATTTGCATTTACCAAAAGCTGTGTTTTCCAGCATTTATTGAAAATCCTGGTTTTTGGTAAATGGAAAAATACTGATAACATTTTCATTAATGTTTTCAATTAAAAAAGAGGCCCCAATTTTCTTCAAAAAATGAAATTACATATACATAAAATATAATGTATAATATATATTTGTTTGTAAATTTTATATATAGATACAAATTTCACACAGTATTTGTTTACAAATATATAGACCACAATTTGCAAACCAATATTTTTGCAAAAAGGCTATCTTTCTTTGAAAAAACTTGATTAGAAAATTTTTGATTGGCTCTGATAGTAATTCTTTGCCCTTAACATCTTTCATCCAAGTATCTCAAACTGCTTTACATAGGAAGAGAAGTATTATCCCAGTTTTGCCAATGAGAAATTATAGCACAGAGCGATAAACTGACTTGCTCAAAATATGAGAGCAAATGAGGGCTGAAGAGGAGAATAACTACCTCAGTTTCTCAGGACTGAGAGTCCTACAGGTTGGCAAGCACCAAATGTTGGTAAGATCTTAATGATGGTGATTAATATTTCAGTCCGTGTGAGAGAGACTGCTTTGAAAATCAAGTTTGAATCACCAAAATCATGTTGTATGGCACCATCTGTACTAGACTCTGGTTGACAGAAGTCTTTTACTTATTTGCTACTAACTGTCTACTCCTTACATTCCGCAGGTAACAAAACCTCCATGTATAATAGTTTGCTGTATGAATAGGAGTTTGCCCGTTTTCCTGTGCACTATATGTGAGGGAAACAGTAGGAATTGGTTTTAATATTTTAACAATAGTAAAAGCAAAGTAAAGTGTAACTTTTTGGTGATGTAGGATAGACAAGGATAGAGTTTTGGTTTTGTTTATTTTATTTGTGCTACAATCTGTTTGGAAAGTGGGGAAGGAGAGCAATACATGCAGGATATGTAACATTGTCCAGAATGAACAGCATCTAATAGAAGAGTCTAATATGTGCTATAATGCAGGGGCTGGACTGGAGTTAACTAGATGTAGCAGCAACTTCCCCTTGCAGGCCTTCTTTTCTTTTGTGGGTTTAGGTCTCAACTTTTATGCTGGCTGAATCTGTGTTCAGTTACAATATTTGTCTGCTGGTAAAAGTGACCTTATATACTGGGCACAATGAACCAAATGAAAAGCTAGCAGAACCTCATGAAATCAGTGGAATCATAAGAGTGCTGAATGCAGCCCAACCTCTGCAAGACTGGGTCCGCATGCTGTGGCCAAGGCACTCCTCTCAGAATTTTTTACATGTTTTCCCTCTAAATCAGTAACAATGTGGTGTTAACAAAATGCCGCTAGAGCCAAACCCATGACCCTCTGCATTTAATCTGCACTCCCAACATGGAAAGTTGGCACGGAAAAGGGATGGGAGGGGCTTACCATGGCCTGGGTCACCCATAAAAGTGAAGATTTTTTTTTTTGTAATGAGCAACAGCCTGATTCTGCTATGTGCTGAGCACCCACAACACCTCTAGAAGTCCATGAAAACTGACACTAATTGGCACTTCCCAGGGGGAACTCAGCACCTCACAGGACAGTGCCCTACGTTTTTTGTACTCGAGTATCTTGAAAGTGAATACCATCACAGCAGATACATAAAAGACACATACTTTTTACCCAATTGCCGAAGCTGCTCTTCATTGAGCCAGCCTGTGAATGGTTTATAAATGGGGCTCTAAGAAAAGCCTACTGAGATATCAGCTACAAAATGAATAAGGATGGAGCTGTTCTTTGGGTTTTTTTTCTCTCTCTCTTTGTCTTAATGATAGACGATAGCATTCTGGGTCTGAGTCTCTCAGTAAGGCCCTTCACACCATTCTGGGGCCTTGTATAAATGAGAATTAGGCCCACAGACTTAAAACACTGAAATAACACAAATCGCTAAGTTCAGGGTATATCCCAAACTGCTCATGTTGTGGGAAGTCCCAAATGGTTCACAATTGGAAACATCTGGCTCGCTTCACGGAAGCTTCTCAGCAGGCAACACACTCCTAGTCAAGATGTTTTGAATTTTTAGTGTAACACATATTAAAGTAACAATGGGTGTATTCACTGGAAGAAGATCCCTGGGGTTACAGGATTTTCTTCATTTTGTGCTCAAACCAAGGTTTATTTATTTGAAATGTAACCAGTGAAGAACACAACACGGGACACCACTTTTAACGGAGAAATGGGAGAAACCCTTGGTAATCTCAGGCATTTTTAATTTCGTAGGTGAAAGCAGACAGTGATATTGTTTCACCCATTGGTGACCCATTTTTCTTTCAGTCAAAAAGCATGTAGTGTCGATACCACGAAGGACTCCTTTAGCAAAAAGCACTGAAGCCATTGTTGAGAGGGTCACTCTTCACACACATGCATCTGGAAGCCTAAGCAGAGAATTACTCTGGCAGCTGGGCACCATTGCAGTGTCATGCCTGGCACTGCTTCGTCTCTATGTTTCCGAAACTATATGGGTTAAGCAGCAGAAGTTTTGTAACCAAAGGAACTCCCCTTCCATCTGGTGATCCTCTCTCGTCTTTAACTCTCTTTGGCCATGATGTGTATGAAAGAGGGAGGGGCAACAATGCTCCACCTCAAGCACTGATTGCAAGCTAACTGCAAACTGCTGGGACCATGTTTCCCTTGCAGAAACCCGAGGCAAACTCTTCATGCACATTTTGCCTCAGGTATCCTGAAGAGGAATAATGACTCTCTCCTAGTTTTCCTGCCAACACCGTGTCAAAGTTTTGTGAGTTTCTTTGTGATCACAGAATTCACTGAAAAGGTACACAAAGTCGAGGCCACTCTGGGTTCCATTAGAAGCCCAATGTTGTCAGGAGCAGCAGCACGACGTACATGTTTCTCTCTTCGCAGTCCAAAGGGCTCTTGTAATAATGTGCATATTGTAACTGAAACTAATAAAAATCTTTAGAGCATTGGCTGGAGCACTGAGGATACAGGGGACATGTGAGCCTTGGTGTTGTCCACCTGCTCATTCCCCCTGGTTAGCCTTTACCTGACTCTTCTCCACTAGACTGCAATCAGCCCCTCCCCTTCCAATGGACTCCCTCTCATTGTTCATGGAAGAAGATGACTAAATTACCTAAAATATAGTAACCTGAAACATTTTTTGTATTGCTTCCCCCCATCTTCACTCCTTGCTCTGCTGATTCCTGCGTCGTTTTGTTTGCTTTTTCTCTTTCTTCCTGTCCGTTGCTTCCCTAGCTCTCCTCCTTTCTCTCTCCATTCTTCTATGGGGTCCCCATATTTCAGTCTTTTCCTTACACTTTCTCTGCATCCCTGTTTTTTTTTTCTTTCTTTTCACGGCTCTGTCTTTCTGCCACCAACCTCTCCATTTCCCCTTCCTATGTCTGTCTGTCTCTCTCTCTCCTATTCCTTCCTCTGCCTCTCATGTCTTTCTGCCAGCCTATCTACCTCAGCTTTTGCTATCTGAGCACTATCCTTTCTCATGCCTCTTCATTTCCTCATTCCACTGACAGTTCTTTCTTCTGCTCTTTCTGTTCCTATCCCAACATGTACCAGCAGACGTCAGCCACCCTAGACCCAGATTACATGTCCTGCTCCCTATGCAGGGAATGTTTGTGTGGTTTCGACCTGCTACTTTTTCCTGCTCTTGGGATCCTCAGTGCAAACTCTGCATTTGGTCTTTTCCTGCTACTGCAAGCCCTGAGGTAATGAGGCATCCAATGCAGGCACCTATTGCTGCCAAGTCCACTAACTATGTGTGGGAGCAATCCTCATCTGACATTGGCTGGAATTAGTCATGAAAGCAACTATTCCCCAAGGGACTATTAGCACTGTCCTACTGCCAAAAACTAGAGTAGGCTATACCAGTTATGTTGGCTCATTTAGAACTCTGATTCTGTCTAGGGCTGGTAAAAATATAAGAACCATGGAAAGTAGCTAAAGAAGCAGCCTTCTAGGTTATATTGTCCATCCCCCTTGCCATTGCAGGATTGAGCCCTACAGTACGTTCTGGAAGACTAAAAAGAACAATGAGATGCTCTGGTACAGATGTGTATTTTCCAGAATCATATCAAATTAGGATTTTGATAGAAGGGTAGGTAAATCTCCCATCTCCAAGATGAATTCAGAGCAATTAATGCAGAATGCAGTGAAACTCTCCTAAGAGCATGTGAATTGTTATACCACTCTAGATCTGACAAATCTTCCAGTGCTGCCTCTGGCAGTGACCATAAGTGATGCTTCAGAGGCATGCAACTCTTTCCCCCTGTAATATACCTGGCCAGTTGTGAAATGCTATGACTTGGGGGAATTTCATCCCTCACACAAAAGCAATCAATTTATGCCTTCAAGCATCAAGTTTGTCCACACTTGTAACCTCTCGATCCATAAGCACAAATGTTACTGGTCAAAATGATTTAGCACTTTTCAAAATCTTGTGATTCTTGTTGCCTCATGGCCTCCTGGTGTATGTGATTTTTCACAGGCTGGCTATATGTGGAGTAAATAAGGATTTCCAAGTTTTGTCTGAAATGTGCTGTCTTTCAAATTTGTGTCCCTTTATAGTCTCCAAGTAGAAAAAGCCAAGGTGTGCCTATCCCTTTGAGCTGAAGCAGCCAGAACACTGTGACTCTGTAGAAGCAATTACTGCTCAACAATGAATTTTAGATTCTCAACATGTGTAAATGGGTGTAGCTATGCTGGTTTATACCAGCTCGGAATCTAGCCCCAAATCTTCCCTGGAAAATAAAGACATCACAGTGGAGGGAGAACAACTTGCTGAATTAGAGCCCCTGGTGGAGGCAATCAGAAGTTTTTGGATGGTGCCTTTTTTTCCCCCACAGTGTTCCAGACGTAGCTCTGGCAAATTAATTGCCTGAAAGGAGGAAAAAATGGCCTCAAACTGAAATTCCTAAGCGGGGCATAACAAACAAGCTGGGGCAAACAGGATTGTTTTGTCATCTTTTTTTGTTTCCTCCTCTTCTGTCCCTACTTTTGCTAAATTTAAAGGGTCAAAGGTGAGCTAGAACATTAAAAAGAAAAAAGGCAGTACTGTGTGTCAAAAACACAGAAACAAGCTCAAATACAAAGTGTTCTATTGGCGATTGTGGGTTTGTTTTGTAAGCATTGTATGTCTCCAAATCAATTCCTCTTAGTCTTTTCAAAAAGAAAAGGAGGACTTGTGGCACCTTAGAGACTAACCAATTTATTTGAGCATGAGCTTTCGTGAGCTACAGCTCACTTCATCGGATGCATGTAGCTCACGAAAGCTTATGCTCAAATAAATTGGTTAGTCTCTAAGGTGCCACAAGTACTCCTTTTCTTTTTGCGAATACAGACTAACATGGCTGCTACTCGGAAACCTATCTTAGTCTTTTGGATCTCTTTTTTTCCAACAGAGCTGTTAAGCAACAAAAATAGCGGTGTACTTATGTATTTTCTGCATTTCTCTAGCTGATGAAAGGAATAAAAGTGTTGTTTTTATGCTCATCACAAGTTCTCTCTGCCCCACTTGTTTTTTGTAACTGATGCAGTTCCCCTGACTGATTTCTTTTTTCTGTCTACCATTTCAGATAATTAGCAAACTCCCAAAGTTTACTACTCAAAACACATTGGTGAAACTTTCCTAAATTGCCACCAGTCTTTTTGCTAGATTAACTTGCACTGACTCAGCATGGAAAGTCACCTGGTACTTGCTATAAGGAATCATCAACTTATTTCTTAAAATCAGTTGATTCAGTGTAGTTTGAATGCTTCCATAGGAATAGTAAGGAAGGCACCATCTGTATGGATTGTTTTTTGCCCAGTTTCATTTTTAAGATTTTGGGTATGCTTAGGGAGTTGTAACCCGCCATCTATGAAATTGACACATCTCTTTTCTGGTTGGTTGTTTTGCCAGTGGAAAGGCGCTGGGACTGTTATTGAAAAGGACTGTTAATACCCACTTTCAGAAAGTTAAGCTGCCAGCCATGCCTAAACATGTGGTGGTTAGGTCCTTGTTTAAGAAAACATCTCTGGACGTTAGCAACCTTGCTAATTACATCCTATTTCTAGGAGGAATAATCAAGGCCATACAGGTAGACCAATTCCAGTTGCATTTGGACTCCATATACTACTTTTATCTCTATCAACCTGGCTATAGAATTGATACTGAACACACAGTGGTGGTTCATCTTTCTAGAATAAGGAGAAATTTCATTCTGTCAGATTGAACACTGCTATCTATTCATTGTCTACACGTTCTAAATGACTGTGAATGTTAGGCAAGTTCATGAACTGCTGTAAACATCTGGATTAACATTAATCATAAAGCTTTACATTATCCTCCTAACTTTTTTCATATTCACTAAACCACTTCCATATGGAAATGCAAAAACAGTCATATGGAACAAAGCCAAAACATCTCTGTGTAGCTGGCTAGCATCTTTACTCAGCCCTGTTATAGCAGTGCTCATCTGTAGCACAAGCTGGTGGCTCATTCAGACTCTGATGTTTTATCATACATGTTTTTCCATTGGCACATGTGTGGTGATGCCCAATGGACTACACAATGGGCTCAGCTACCTCGTATTGTCTCCTTTTCCACTCATTAAGAAATGACCAATTTATTTTTCACTGATTCGATCAGCTCTGTAAATATAGAGTGGAGGCTTTGTTTTTTCCACTTTTTAGTTATATCATTAATCTGACAAATTTACCCTTCACCATCAAGGAGGAAGTTAACATATTTTATGCAAAATGCTACATGCGGCAATATTGTGTAGAGAAATTAAATGTCAAATATTAAATTTTATCTTCCTTAGACACACTTTTTGCAGTTTTAGATGCAATCTAGTAACTTTGTATGGATCAATAGTGTCACCCAGTGGACGGATAAGTTGATCACGGATGGGCATATTCATGTGGAATGTTTTTCTTTGCCTTTGTTTTAAAAGTAATAATTGGCGTCTCACTAATGGAAACAGTTTTTAATGTTACTCTTCTCAGGAATGGAGAATACATTTAAAGCTCCTATACTCTGAATGCCATAGCAAGTGCTGAAAATTCATATTGAGCAAATGAAGGAAATGATTGTTGTTGTTGCTCCCTATCAGTAACAGGTTTACAGGAAATAACCACTATATCATTAATAAAAGGAGGACTTGTGGCACCTTAGAGACTAACCAATTTATTAGAGCATAAGCTTTCGTGAGCTACAGCTCACTTCCTCAGATGCATATCGTGGAAACTGCAGCAGGCTTTATATATACACAGAGAATATGAAACAATACCTATTCCCACCCCACTGTCCTGCTGGTAATAGCTTATCTAAAGTGATTTCCAGCACAAATCCAGGTTTTCTCACCCTCCACCCCCCCACACAAATTCACTCTCCTGCTGGTGATAGCCCATCCAAAGTGACAACTCTTTACACAATGTGCATGACAATCAAGCTGGGCTATTTCCTGCATAAATCCAGGTTCTCACATCCCCCCACCCCCATACACACACAAACTCACTCTCCTGCTGGTAATAGCTCATCCAAACTGACCACTCTTCAAGTTAAAATCCAAGTTAAACCAGAACATCTGGGGGGGGGGGTAGGAAAAAACAAGAGGAAACAGGCTACCTTGCATAATGACTTAGCCACTCCAAGTCTCTATTTAAGCCTAAATTAATAGTATCCAATTTGCAAATGAATTCCAATTCAGCAGTTTCTCGCTGGAGTCTGGATTTGAAGTTTTTTTGTTTTAAGATAGCGACCTTAGGACAGTGGGGTGGGACAGTGGGGTGGGAATAGGTATTGTTTCATATTCTCTGTGTATATATAAAGCCTGCTGCAGTTTCCACGATATGCATCTGAGGAAGTGAGCTGTAGCTCACGAAAGCTTATGCTCTAATAAATTGGTTAGTCTCTAAGGTGCCACAAGTCCTCCTTTTCTTTTTGCGAATACAGACTAACACGGCTGCTACTCTGAAACCTGTCATTATGCAAGGCACTGCATTTAGCCGTATGGAGTGGAAATCTATCAACTGCATGAAAAAACTTGTACAGATACAGACAGACATCATCTTCCTTTCCAAATGCAAACAGATGGACATCGTACCAAAAGGACTGAAGGTAAAAAATCCATTACAATCTACATACCACACAGACTATGCTGACAGCTTGTGCCACACGCTCTCAAAGAAACTGCGGAATCACCTGATCAACATCCTCTACAGCAAACAGGGAAAGATTAAGAATGAGCTCTCAAAAATGGATACTCTCATAAAAAACCAACCTTCCACACAAACTTCCTCGTGGGTGGATTTTACTAAAACTAGACAAGCCATTTACAACGCACATTTTGCTTCTCTACAAAAGAAAAAGGACACTAAACTTTCTAAACTACTACATGCTACAAGGGGCCACAGCAATGGTTCCCTCAACCCACCTAGCAATATTGTTAACCTATCCAACTATACTCTCAGCCCAGCAGAAGCAGCTGTTCTATCTCGGGGCCTCTCCTTCTGCCCCTCCACCCCCACGAACATGATACAGTTCTGTGGTGACCTAGAATCCTATTTTCGACGTCTCCGACTCAAGGAATATTTCCAAAATACCTCTGAACAGCATACTAATCCACAGAGGTCTCCCTACCAACACTACAGAAAGAGGGATTCTAGGTGGACTCCTCCTGAAGGTCGAAACAGCAGACTGGACTTCTACATAGAGTGCTTCCGCCGACGTGCACGGGCTGAAATTGTGGAAAAGCAGCATCACTTGCCCCATAACCTCAGCCATGCGGAACGCAATGCCATCCACAGCCTCAGAAACAACTCTGACATCATAATCAAAAAGGCTGACAAAGGAGGTGCTGTTGTCGTCATGAATAGGTCGGAATATGAACAAGAGGCTACTCGGCAGCTCTCCAACACGAGTTTCTACAAGCCATTACCCTCTGATCCCACTGAGAGTTACCAAAAGCAACTACAGCATTTGCTCAAGAAACTTCCTGAAAAAGCACAAGATCAAATCCGCACAGACACACCCCTGGAACCCCGACCTGGGATATTCTATCTACTACCCAAGATCCATAAACCTGGAAATCCTGGGCGCCCCATCATCTCAGGCATTGGCACCCTGACAGCAGGATTGTCTGGCTATGTAGACTCCCTCCTCAGGCCCTACGCTACCAGCACTCCCAGCTACCTTCGAGACACCACTGACTTCCTGAGGAAACTACAATCCATCGGTGATCTTCCTGATAACACCATCCTGGCCACTATGGATGTAGAAGCCCTCTACACCAACATTCCACACAAAGATGGACTACAAGCCGTCAAGAACACTATCCCCGATAATGTCACGGCTAACCTGGTGGCTGAACTTTGTGACTTTGTCCTTACCCATAACTACTTCACATTTGGGGACAATGTATACCTTCAGATCAGCGGCACTGCTATGGGTACCCGCATGGCCCCACAGTATGCCAACATTTTTATGGCTGATTTAGAACAACGCTTCCTCAGCTCTCGTCCCCTAAAGCCCCTACTCTACTTGCGCTATATTGATGACATCTTCATCATCTGGACCCATGGAAAAGAAGCCCTTGAGGAATTCCACCATGATTTCAACAATTTCCATCCCACCACCAACCTCAGCCTGGTCCAGTCCACACAAGAGATCCACTTCCTGGACACTACAGTGCTAATAAACAATGGTCACATAAACACCACCCTATACCGGAAACCTACTGACCGCTATTCCTACCTGCATGCCTCCAGCTTTCACCCTGACCACACCACACGATCCATCGTCTACAGCCAAGCTCTGCGATACAACCGCATTTGCTCCAACCCCTCAGACAGAGACAAACACCTACAAGATCTCTGTCAAGCTTTCTTACAACTACAATACCCACCTGCAGAAGTAAAGAAACAGATTGATAGAGCCAGAAGAGTTCCCAGAAGTTACCTACTACAGGACAGGCCTAACAAAGAAAATAACAGAACGCCACTAGCCGTCACCTTCAGCCCCCAACTAAAACCCCTCCAACGCATTATTAAGGATCTACAACCTATCCTAAAGGATGACCCAACACTCTCACAAATCTTGGGAGACAGGCCAGTCCTTGCCTACAGACAGCCCCGCAACCTGAAGCAAATACTCACCAACAACCACATACCACACAACAGAACCACTAACCCAGGAACTTATCCTTGCAACAAAGCCCGTTGCCAACTGTGCCCACATATCTATTCAGGGGACACCATCACAGGGCCTAATAACATCAGCCACACTATCAGAGGCTCGTTCACCTGCACATCCACCAATGTGATATATACCATCATGTGCCAGCAATGCCCCTCTGCCATGTACATTGGTCAAACTGGACAGTCTCTACGTAAAAGAATAAATGGACACAAATCAGATGTCAAGAATTGTAACATTCATAAACCAGTCGGAGAACACTTCAATCTCTCTGGTCACGCGATCACAGACATGAAGGTCGCTATCTTAAAACAAAAAAACTTCAAATCCAGACTCCAGCGAGAAACTGCTGAATTGGAATTCATTTGCAAATTGGATACTATTAATTTAGGCTTAAATAGAGACTTGGAGTGGCTAAGTCATTATGCAAGGTAGCCTGTTTCCTCTTGTTTTTTCCTACCCCCCCCCCCCAGATGTTCTGGTTTAACTTGGATTTTAACTTGAAGAGTGGTCAGTTTGGATGAGCTATTACCAGCAGGAGAGTGAGTTTGTGTGTGTATGGGGGTGGGGGGATGTGAGAACCTGGATTTATGCAGGAAATAGCCCAGCTTGATTGTCATGCACATTGTGTAAAGAGTTGTCACTTTGGATGGGCTATCACCAGCAGGAGAGTGAATTTGTGTGGGGGGGTGGAGGGTGAGAAAACCTGGATTTGTGCTGGAAATCACTTTAGATAAGCTATTACCAGCAGGACAGTGGGGTGGGAATAGGTATTGTTTCATATTCTCTGTGTATATATAAAGCCTGCTGCAGTTTCCACGATATGCATCTGAGGAAGTGAGCTGTAGCTCACGAAAGCTTATGCTCTAATAAATTGGTTAGTCTCTAAGGTGCCACAAGTCCTCCTTTTCTTTTTGCGAATACAGACTAACACGGCTGCTACTCTGAAATATATCATTAATGGAGACTTTTTTTTGTTAAAAGAAAGAAACAAAGAATAACTGAAGGAAAAGAAGCATTTGTGGTGGTGGTTACATGGAGAATAAATTTGATCCCAGTGTAATAATAAAGGAGTGCTGGTCAACAATATTTATCCATCCTTAGCCAAATATTGCATGGGACTAAAGGGCTGAAGAATCAAGTCTTCTGTATAGTTTTTATAACTATTGCTGAGTTGTAACATACATTATTATGGCCAAATCTTTGCATCAGTCGCTCAAGTATTAAAGGATTAGTATGTCTTCTACCTTGGGTCTAATGAATTCAAACCTGGCACAATACTATATTAAACCGAAAACTAGCCAATGTGTATGTTTGATTTAAACTCCTTCCTGATTTGCAAAAGGTTTTCAATAAGATTGAAAGGTCATGCTTTTCCCTTGTTAAAGACTGAGATACCCTATTTGATATGCCTTCAAAGCTTTTTTGCAATAGATGAAATAGAGCCACATTAATAGAAACATGATAAAAACGAACTGCTGAAATTGAAACTGAAAGGGAAACATGGTTCATATTATAAAGAACTGGCTAGTGGCATGTGTACAGCAGTCCTCTGCTAGGCAGAATTAGAATACTGCAATTTGTATCTCAAGTGCTATATTGCGAATAGCTAAGATCAAGGCATGACAGTGGCAGGGCCCTGGGCTTCTGAAGAAAGACTGCTATGGCTACTGCCAAGATGGTCTGAATAGACACAGTGTGCAGCATGGTGACAATCAGAAGTCATAGTCTTGTTCCAATATAGTGGTAATATCATTAAAAGTAAAATATTTGGCTGTATATGTAGATAATGGTAACAGTTTTAACATACCAAAAACATGCCGGAAGCAACATTATGTCTTTGCACCAGTAATGAACCTTTATGACCGGTAAATTCATCTGCAGAGGTGATGTCATACTTGAGGAGACGATAGGAGTCCAGGCGACCCTGAAGCAACATAGGAAGAGCAATTATAGAAATATGTAGGCTATAAATCTTATTCTACCAATCATCAGTGCATAATATTCCCTCTGCACAAATCCTGATGAGCTGAACTGAACTAATTATCTTCTTCTTCGTGACTGAGGAAGGCAGCTGTTCTGAGCACACTTGTTTTTGGAGATAGTATTCATAATTGTTGGATTTCTCCTTCTAGGTTAATTTTCCACTTCTTCAAAGAAGCCATACCTGTATGTTTAAATTTAAATCTAGTGCTTATGAAAGGACGGATGGCAGGCAGCTACGGTGCAAGCTTCTCATTTAGTTCTCGATGTACTGGAGTCCTGACTTTCAAAATACTAGTAATCCTACCGCTAGCATGGAGGAACTAATTAGAAGGCTGCAGTATAGGGTTTTATGAAGTGGACAAATATCCGAGGACTAGGATGGAAAACACAAAACCCCATTTTTACTGGAGATTCAAGTGGGATTGGAACCCAGGTCTCCAGAAGGGAAGAGCAATATGCACACCTGAATACACCTGCACCCAGGAGCCTCTCCTTCCCTCTCTTTTATGTGGAACCACATGTATGGGACTCACCCTGACATGAAATTGTTAGCAGATACTTAAGAGTGGTGCCAGTACTACTCCTGTTTGCAGACTGGAGATATTAAATTTGTATTTGATCCAGGCTTCCACTTTTAAACTTGTTGGATGAAAATCCTGGGCCCACTGAAATCAAAGGGAGTTCTCCTATTGACTTCAATGGGACCAGGATTTCACCCCTTATGGTCTATTTTTTCCAAATATAGATTAATTAAAATTGATATATACTATGGGGCCAATTGCTGAGGGGTTATAAGTTACACATCAGTAAGGACCTGTTCAGGTGCTTAAACGGGTATTATGTACACATCAATCCAGGCAGCAACTATGTGGGATTTTCTGAAATCCTCCCAATCTTGTTCCAGCAGCTTCAGCAATGCTAGTAATGGTGGGAAGCATTACTGTAGCTCAGTCCCTGGCATTTATTTTTATCATCATGCCATCTAAGACTAGATAACCTGATGATAGAAACATCTGGATCAGATTTCTGCTAGTGCTTCGTTCCCAGCATTGCTGGGGGAAAAAATCAGGAAATCCTCAGTGCAGACAAGGCCCTCGAGACTGGGAGAAAAATTACGCAAGAAACAGCAATAAAAGTGTGTAAGTTAAAGTAGCCACCATGCACTATTCTGTCTCCAATTTTTAACTAACATCTTGTTCCAGTCCCTTTGTACACAAGTTTCATCAACATAGAGTTGCTCATGCCCACTTTGTGACATGTACCTTACACCAGCTGTTCTCAACTGGGGGTCTAGGGCCCCCTGGGGGACAGCGAGCTGGTTTCAGGGGGTCTGCCAAAATAAACCGGAGAGCAGGGCCAGTGTTAAGACTCTGTGGGGCTCAGGGCAGAAAGCCCAAGCCACACGGGGCTGAAGCCAAAGCCCGAGCAACTCAGCTTGCCACCCCCTAACGCCTATGCAGAAAAACAGTTGTTGTGGGACAGGTGGGCTGTGGGGGGTTTTATAGCTTGTTTTGGGGGGAGCTCAGAAAGAAAAAGGAAACCCCCTGCCTTATACCATACTAAACTTGATCCCATAAATGTGAAGAGAAAGTCTTTAGATTAATTTACTACTCCGTATTCTCCTAGCCATGCAAATGTATCGAGTACACAAACGGTGAGAAAACTGTTCTAACTTTGGTGACAGGATAAACAGCAAATGGATCCAAGGGTTATTTTTTAAAAAACTATTTTCAAATGTGCTAAACTCCCATGAAACCCACCTGAATACACGGCATACTTCGGTTCCTGTTCTTCCTCTCGTGGAGCTGCTCTAATTTGTCTTCACTTGGATCCCCATTTGTTTTCAAGGAAGAAGACACACAGACCACCATGATTTGTTCCAGGGCAGACATCTGGTTGTTAATAAGGTGATCATACTCCAGGTCTGATACATATGGAATCTGATGATTACTACATCTGCATCTCTTTCCTTCCTGCCCCATCAGTATTCTCCGAAGGACAACAGGGCAAGCACTGTGGGACGTAAACAATAGCTTATCACTGTCATGAGAAACAGAAAGCAAAGGGGGGGAAATTAGAGGGCAAGTCATGGCTTTGGTCCTAAAGTGAAAACAGAAGCCAGTTAAATAGAATGTCAAATAAACAGAATACAGAGGACAGCATCTTTTAAACCATAATCTATAAACAGCACAGCAGGGTCAAACCTACATTTTCTGAACTCTGCTTAATCAACATGCACAGCTAGTTGAAGGGCTGACGTTCCCAAAGCTGTGACCGAATCTTTGATGCTGTGGTGTTCCTGAATTCTGTAGGAGCAGAGCTGCTGTGCTTGCCAGAGGGGAAAGCTGGATGGTGCTCTCCCTAACTGGATGAGCTGGCCAAGTAGGCTTTGAAAATTGCTCAACCCTGAATGCAGACTTCAAAGTCTGCTGGTCTGTCTCCCTGGTTTTCTGCAGGTCTCTCATGCACCTCATGCCCTTAGACAGCCAGTTGTAGTGTATTTGTGTTTTAATCATTTAGTCACAGAAGTTAAGCATGGATTGTGTGGGTATGAGTGTTACTGGTCTCACAAAGGTAGTGTGAAGCTTAGATCATGTTTGAAAAGTCCTTGGATGAGATGTGCTGTAGAAGTGCGAACCTATCATCCTATTTCTTGGTAAAATGCCAAAGAACTATCTCACTGCAGGCTTGCACACAACTTTAGTAAAAAAGAGAACCTGCCACGCCCGCTTCACAACATGATTTCCTCACAGCTGGCAAATCTTTTCTGAGGTGCAGGAAACCAGAAGAATTTTGAAGCCCACGGATCTGATCCACAGCCCATTGACGTTAATGGCAAGACTCCCGTTGTTTTCAGAATGTGTTGGATCAGTCCCTATATGAGTGTACCAGGAGTAAGGAATTGCAATGAAAAGAGCTATGAGTAAATGTTGGCTTGAATCCGATACTTATACCTTGTATACTGTACGGTGTAAGGAGTGGAAGGCCTGATTTTTAGGGAACTAACAGAAGGATAAGAAACAAGTGTGAAGGAGGGTCAAGAGAAGAGGGGATCTTGTATACAGGAGGAAGACAATAGACATTTGTATAGACATAAAACAGGAAAAGGAGTACTTGTGGCACCTTAGAGACTAACCAATTTATTTGAGCATAAGCTTTCGTGAGCTACAGAGCTGTAGCTCACAAAAGCTCATGCTCAAATAAATTGGTTAGTCTCTAAGGTGCCTCAAGTACTCCTTTTCTTTTTGCGAATACAGTCTAACACGGCTGCTACTCTGAAACATAGAACAGGGTTATTATTCCATGTTGGCATTCTGGAGTCAGAAAGAAACTACTTGAGCTTTGGTGTCATGCTTCATGATATCAGATTGCTGATGGAATTACAGGCTGGTCATGTGTACATTTGAATATGTTGTTCCTTTACTTGCTTTACCTAAGGCGGGGTATCATTGAGCTTGTGTATCATATTCAGTTAAATAAAAGAAAAATACAGTGCAAATTTTCTTTAAGGAAATAGCTAATGGCACCTCTGCATCAGTAAAAATGGCAGCAAATCCTCAACAGGGAGAAGCAATGGAATGTGACAGTCTCATCATACATCATCTCATTGTCTGCAGATATCTCAAGTATGACAACAGTAAATTACTTTGGTTTACAGAGTTACTATGATTCCTAATGTATTATAATGAAATCACATGTAATGGTGTTGAATCACAGGAAAAACAAATAGTGTTCGTAAGATGTTTATCCAGCTCCAGAAATGGCTTGTCAGTAAGACACTAAGAATCAACCTTGTCTGGTGCATGCTCAGATTTCCTTACCCAGATACGTAGGAGTTCTGTAATACAGGGGTGTATTTATTTAAACTGAACTGAGGCACATTTGGCTGATCTGGTTTGATATTGCTGTTTACTAAAGAAGAAATTCTGCAAGAGAAAATAACAGTAAATAATCAGTTGTTTAAATGCCAGGAAAACAAAGCAGATAAGTGTTCTGCAGTACATATATATGGTGCATATACATGGGTGAAATCTGTTTTTCAATTAACTGATAATGATGTCACCTGTTATGTACTGGTGTGAACAAAAGAAGCAATCTAGTTGGTAGTAGGAAGGGATTCAGAACCATACACCTGCAAGAGTAAGGACTATGGATTACACAGAGAACAAACATTACCCCTTACATTTCTCTGGTTTTAGTTGCATGGCTCCAATAGGTTAATGGGAGTTGTATAATTGGCACTCTAGGCAGAGCAGAACTAAATCTCAAGTTTTCTTAGGCCTCATGCAAAGTAATATTGCCCATGTGAAGTCATTTGGGAGATTGGGGCCTTAAAAGGCAAGATCTTCACGTCAGGGTCTGAGTTGTCGTGTGTCTGTATAACCCATAGAAACATAAGAATGGCCACACTGGGTCAGACCAATGGTCCACCTAGCCCAGTATCCTGTCTTCCGACAGCGGCCAATGCCAGAGGCTTCAGAGGGAATCAATAGAACAGGGCAATTATTGAATGATCCATCCCCTGTTGTCCACTCCCAGCTTCTGGCAGAGGCTCGGGACACCCCTTCTGTGAAGGTTTCAGAGTAACAGCCGTGTTAGTCTGTATTTGCAAAAAGAAAAGGAGTACTTGTGGCACCTTAGAGACTAACCAATTTATTTGAGCATGAGCTTTCGTGAGCTACAGCTCACTTCATCGGATGCATACCGTGGAAACTGCAGCAGACTTTATATACGCACAGAGAATATGAAACAATACCTCCTCCCACCCCACTGTCCTGCTGGTAATAGTTTATCTAAAGTGATCATCAAGTTGGGCCATTTCCAGCACAAATCCAGGTTTTCTCACCCTCCACCCCCCCACACACAAATTCACTCTCCTGCTGGTAATAGCCCATCCAAAGTGACAACTCTCTACACAATGTGCATGATAATCAAGGTGGGCCATTTCCTGCACAAATCCAGGTTCTCTCACCCCCTCACCCCCCTCCAAAAAACACACACACAAACTCACTCTCCTGCTGGTAATAGCTCATCCAAAGTGACCACTCTCCCTACAATGTGCATGGTAATCAAGGTGGGCCATGTCCAGCACAAATCCAGGCTTTCTCACCCCCCCGCCCTTTTTTTTTCCCCCCAGGGACACACGCACACACACAAACTCACTCTCCTGCTGGCAATAGCTCATCCAAACTGACCACTCTCCAAGTTTAAATCCAAGTTAAACCAGAACGTCTCGGGGGAGGGGGGGTAGGAAAAAACAAGGCGAAATAGGCTACCTTGCATAATGACTTAGCCACTCCCAGTCTCTATTTAAGCCTAAATTAATAGTATCCAATTTGCAAATGAATTCCAATTCAGCAGTTTCTCGATGGAGTCTGGATTTGAAGTTTTTTTGTTTTAAGATAGCGACCTTCATGTCTGTGATTGCGTGACCAGAGAGATTGAAGTGTTCTCCGACTGGTTTATGAACGTTATAATTCTTGACATCTGATTTGTGTCCATTTATTCTTTTATGTAGAGACTGTCCAGTTTGACCAATGTAAATGGCAGAGGGGCATTGTGTGTGTATGGGGTTGGGGGGGTGAGAAAACCTGAATTTGTGCTGGAAATGGCCCACCTTGATTATCATGCACATTGTAGGGAGAAAGAAAAGGAGTACTTGTGGCACCTTAGAGACTAACCAATTTATTTGAGCATGAGCTTTCGTGAGCTACAGCTCACTTCATCGGATGCATACCTTGGAAACTGCAGCAGACTTTATATACACACAGAGAATATGAAAAAATACCTCCTCCCACCCCACTGTCCTGCTGGTAATAGCTTATCTAAAGTGATCATCAAGTTGGGCCATTTCCAGCACAAATCCAGGTTTTCTCACCCTCCACCCCCCCACACACAAATTCACTCTCCTGCTGGTGATAGCCCATCCAAAGTGACAACTCTCTACACAATGTGCATGATAATCAAGTTGGGCCATTTCCTGCACAAATCCAGGTTCTTTCAACCCCTCACCCCCCTCCCAAAAACCACACACACAAACTCACTATCCTGCTGGTAATAGCTCATCCAAAGTGACCACTCTCCCTACAATGTGCATGATAATCAAGGTGGGCCATTTCCAGCACAAATCCAGGTTTTCTCACCCCCCCACCCCCATACACACACAAACTCACTCTCCTGCTGGTAATAGCTCATCCAAACTGACCACTCTCCAAGTTTAAATCCAAGTTAAACCAGAACATCTGGGGGGGGGGAGGGGTAGGAAAAAACAAGGGGAAATAGGCTACCTTGCATAATGACTTAGCCACTCCCAGTCTCTATTTAAGCCTAAATTAATAGTATCCAATTTGCAAATGAATTCCAATTCAGCAGTTTCTCGATGGAGTCTGGATTTGAAGTTTTTTTGTTTTAAGATAGCGACCTTCATGTCTGTGATTGCGTGACCAGAGAGATTGAAGTGTTCTCCGACTGGTATATGAATGTTATAATTCTTGACATCTGATTTGTGTCCATTTATTCTTTTACGTAGAGACTGTCCAGTTTGACCAATGTAAATGGCAGAGGGGCATTGCTGGCACATGATGGCATATATCACATTGGTGGATGTGCAGGTGAACGAGCCTCTGATAGTGTGGCTGATGTTATTAGGCCCTGTGATGGTGTCCCCTGAATAGATATGTGGGCACAGTTGGCAACGGGCTTTGTTGCAAGGATAAGTTCCTGGGTTAGTGGTTCTGTTGTGTGGTATGTGGTTGTTCGTGAGTATTTGCTTCAGGTTGGGGGGCTGTCTGTAGGCAAGGACTGGCCTGTCTCCCAAGATTTGTGAGAGTGTTGGGTCATCTTTTAGGATAGGTTGTAGATCCTTAATAATGCATTGGAGGGGTTTTAGTTGGGGGCTGAAGGTGACGGCTAGTGGCATTCTGTTATTTTCTTTGTTAGGCCGGTCCTGTAGTAGGTAATTTCTGGGAACTCTTCTGGCTCTATCAATCTGTTTCTTTACTTCCGCAGGTGGGTATTGTAGTTGTAAGAAAGCTTGACAGAGATCTTGTAGGTGTTTGTCTCTGTCTGAGGGGTTGGAGCAAATACGGTTGTATCGCAGAGCTTGGCTGTAGACGATGGATCGTGTGGTGTGGTCAGGGTGAAAGCTGGAGGCATGCAGGTAGGAATAGCGGTCAGTAGGTTTCCGGTATAGGGTGGTGTTTATGTGACCATTGTTTATTAGCACTGTAGTGTCCAGGAAGTGGATCTCTTGTGTGGACTGGACCAGGCTGAGGTTGATGGTGGGATGGAAATTGTTGAAATCATGGTGGAATTCCTCAAGGGCTTCTTTTCCATGGGTCCAGATGATGAAGATGTCATCAATATAGCGCAAGTAGAGTAGGGGCTTTAGGGGACGAGAGCTGAGGAAGCGTTGTTCTAAATCAGCCATAAAAATGTTGGCATACTGTGGGGCCATGTGGGTACCTATAGCAGTGCCACTGATCTGAAGGTATACATTGTCCCCAAATGTAAAATAGTTATGGGTAAGGACAAAGTCACAAAGTTCAGCCACCAGGTTAGCTGTGACAGTATCGGGGATAGTGTTCTTGATGGCTTGTAGTCCATCTTTGTGTGGAATGTTGGTGTAGAGGGCTTCTACATCCATAGTGGCCAGGATGGTGTTATCAGGAAGATCACCGATGGATTGACGTTTCCTCAGGAAGTCAGTGGTGTCTCGAAGGTAGCTGGGAGTGCTGGTAGCATAGGGCCTGAGGAGGGAGAGTGGTCACTTTGGATGAGCTATGACCAGCAGGATAGTGAGTTTGTGTGTGTGTTTTTTGGAGGGGGGTGAGGGGGTGAGAGAACCTGGATTTGTGCAGGAAATGGCCCAACTTGATTATCATGCACATTGTGTAGAGAGTTGTCACTTTGGATGGGCAATTACCAGCAGGAGAGTGAATTTGTGTGTGGGGGGGTGGAGGGTGAGAAAACCTGGATTTGTGCTGGAAATGGCCCAACTTGATGATCACTTTAGATAAGCTATTACCAGCAGGACAGTGGGGTGGGAGGAGGTATTGTTTCATATTCTCTGTGCGTATATAAAGTCTGCTGCAGTTTCCACGGTATGCATCCGATGAAGTGAGCTGTAGCTCACGAAAGCTCATGCTCAAATAAATTGGTTAGTCTCTAAGGTGCCACAAGTACTCCTTTCCCTTCTGTGAAGAAATACTTCCTTTTCTTTGTTTTAAATCTCCTGCCTATTAATTTTATTGGGTGAACCCGGGGTTCTTGTGTTGTGTGAAAGGGTAAATAACACTTTTTCTCCACGCCAGTCATGATTTTATAGACCTCTCATATCCCCCCACTTAGTCGTCTCTTTTCTAAGCTGAAAGTCCCAGTTTTTTTAAATCTCTCCTCATATGGAAATTATTCCATGCGCCTAATAATTTTTGTTGCCCATCTCTGCACCTTTTCCAATCAGTATTCATGGTGTGGGTGTGCCTTGGATTTATAAAGTGGCACTATGATATTTTCTGTCTTATTCTCTATCCCTTTCCTACTGGTGCCAAACATTGTGAGGTTTTTTGACTACTGCTGCACATTTAGCAGATGTTTTCCCAGAACTATCCACAAAGACTCCAAGATCTCTTTCTGGCACAATGGTGCCCCACTCCTGAATGAAGCTGTTGGATAGTATTGTAATATAAAGCTATGATGATAATCCAGTAAAATGTTTTATATAAACTGTATTCTAGGGTCAGTTCAGGATACTTTCCCAAACCTTTCATGGTTTTCCTGTCACTAACTTATTCTTGTTATTTTTACAATGCCACGGGGGGATACAGTGAAAGAATTGGTTCTATGCCACTGATAATTAAGCTTAATTAGAATAACCTAAAATTCACCATAATGCACAATTAAGTTCTCATCATAGAAACATTTCAGTGGGCAGTCAGAAATTATTTTATTTTTTTTTACCTGGGAGAATAAGGCGACAGCTCCCCCTGCATGTTGTGAGCAGGAGCTGACTGAAAACGAGCTAGCAGGAGAGAGCTGTCTGACTCGTGGGCTCCACTGTCCTCTCTGTTCTTCTCTTGTGCTCTCTGTACAATTGAGGTAACCAGGGAAGCAGCTGCAGACTGCACTGGGCGTTTTCTTAAAGCTTTCTGAGGAAGGCCAGGCATTTTGTGAATGTGTGGCGAGTCAATTTCTGAAATACACCATCACACCCTAGATGTCAGTCTTAGGAGACAAAAAAACCCAAACAAACCAACCAAAAACTAAGCCCTTCTTCTGCAATTAGCTGTGTTCGTGTGCCTGTAAGTGGAACTCTTCTACTGCGTATTCAGGAGCACAAGACCAACTATGAAATTAAGTCTAAATTCTTCCCTCAGGTAGCAGATCTTGGTTCTAATATTTTTCACATGCTCCGGGACCTGGCAGCTTTGAGAGAGATTTTGCTCTTAGTGTGCAGGACTGGTTATTGTACCAGATGTAACTTTGGTTGGGGGTAAAAACTGCAACCAAACCTATGTTTTTG
Source organism: Lepidochelys kempii (assembly GCF_965140285.1). Classification (NCBI taxonomy): domain Eukaryota; kingdom Metazoa; phylum Chordata; order Testudines; family Cheloniidae; genus Lepidochelys; species Lepidochelys kempii. The sequence continues at coordinate 269,720,263 of NC_136380.1, read as the reverse complement.
CTCTACTGGTGGCTACTTTTATGCATGGGAACTGATACAAATCCTCAGGATTAACAATATGGACAAGATATAAGAGAAATGAAATAATATCTAAGGAAGATGATATTCAAGGTCATGTTCCTTACAAGAGGGCTCAAATATTATGGAATGTTTCTCTTTGGAGGGAATCAAATACAGAGACTACAAAATACAGGCATTGCCAGATTATACTGAACCAGAAGACCATGGTGTCATGGATTTAGTTTAAGATATCTCTTATGCAGCCAGTGCTCAGTGGGTGAAATTCATGCCCATGCAAAGGACCAGCATGAGGTCTATACATCACTTTAGTTCCTCTTAAATGACCAAATATGGCTTAAGTGGTGCATAATTCATACTTTGGCCCAATGCCTCGACATGAATTTCATGCAGAGACAGGAATTCCAATATAAATTAATGTATTATTATAAGGTACTGCTTAAATGTAGTAGCAAATGTGTTTGGAATATCTAGCTCCAAAGAAACCCATTCAGACAGTCTTTGTTTTTTTAAAAACTTATTTCTTTCCCAAACCCCAAACACTAGCAAAAGTTACAGTGCCACTGACCCAGAGAAATGTGGAAGTGACACTGTCATTGATGCCTTCCTCATTAAAGGCCAGAACCCACCTCTCTTGCTCATCTTGAGTGATACCCTACTTCACAGTCACCTTGGCTTCACCGGACCCTTTCATGTGATTAACTGTTCACCAATGTGATTAAGAAGTTCACAGTCTGCCCTTCTATCTGTTTCAATGCACAATATTTTAAAGCCAGAAAGCCACTCTATAAAATTAAGTCTGAAACTGCAGATCAAGAAGAGAAAGGACAGGCCTTGAGCTATTTTGTCCATTGTGGTACCTGCTGAAGTAAAAGCAAACTGAAAACTATTAAAATCATCACTAAAATTTTTTTCTACAGTGACTGACCAAAAGCCATTCGATAATGTTGCAGCCAGTCATCCAAAATAGTCTTGATCTTCTGCTGTAGTTTTCTTAATTCTCTGGCTGCACTGAAGTCATTTATATGGCTTATGTTCTCCTCTGGGATTTCAAGTGTCTTCACCAACTCTGATAACTTTGGCTTTTTTTGAAAAATAGAAAAAACACAGTTAAAAACTATATTTGATGTTTAATGCTGCCAAAACAGCCTTGAAATAATGTTATAATTAGGGCAGTCAAGCTATTAAAAAAATTAATCGTGATTAATCGCTCGCGCGATTAAAAAGTTAATCACAATTAATTGCACTATTAAATAAAAATAGAATACCATTTTTAAAAATATTTTTGATGTTTTCTAAATTTTCAAATATATTGATTTCAATTACAACACAGAATACAGAGTGTACAGTGCTCACTTTATATTTATTTTTATTACAAATATTTGTACTGTGAAAAACAAAAGAAATAGTATATTTCAATTCACCTAATACAAGTACTGTAGTGCAATTTCTTTATCATGAAAATTGAACTTACAAATGTAGAATTATGTACAAAAAATAACTGCATACAAAAATAAAACAATGGAAAATTTTAGAGCCTACAAGTCCATTCAGTCCTACTTCAGCCAATCACTCAGACAAACAAGTTTGGTTACAATTTGTAGGAAATAATGCTGCCCGCTTCTTATTTACAATGTCATGTGGAAGTGAGAACAGAAGTTTGCATAGCACTGTTGTAGCCAGCATCGCAAGATATTTACGTGCCAGATGCGATAAAGATTCATATGTCCCTTCATGCTTCAACCACCATTCCAGAGGACATGCTGATGACCTGCTCAATAACAATTCAAAGCAGAGCAGACCGACGCATGTTCACTTTCATCATCTGAGTCAGATGCCACCAGCAGAATGTTGACTTTCTCTTTCGGTGGTTCGGGTTCTGTAGTTTCCGCATCTGCATGATGCTCTTTTAAGACTTCTAAAAGCATGCTCCACACCTCGTCCCTCTCAGATGTGGGAAGGCACTTCAGATTCTTAAAGCTTGGGTCCAGTGCTGTAGCTATTTTTAGAAATCTCACATTGCTACCTTTTTTTGCGTTTTGTCAAATCTGCAGCGAAAGTGTTCTTAAAATGAACAACATGTGCTGGGTCATCATCCGAGACTGCTGTAACATGAAATATATGGCAGAACGTCGGTAAAACATAACAGGAGACATACAATTCTCCCCCAAGGAGTTCACAAATTTAATTAATACATTTATTTAATGAGCATCATCAGCATGGAAGCATGTCCCCTGGAATAGTGGCTGAAGCATGAAGGAGCATATGAATCTTTAGCACATCTGGCACATAAATACCTTGCAACTCCGGCTAGAAAAGTGCCATGCGAACGCCTGTTCTCGCTTTCTCACATTATAAATAAGAAGCAGGCAGCAGTATTTCCCATAAATGTAAACAAACTTATTTGCCTTCGCGATTGGCTGAACAAGAAGTAGGACTGAGTGGACTTGTTCTAAAGTTTTACATTGCACTCAAAAACAAAACAGTTATGTAACAAAAAAAATCTACATTTGTAAGTTGCACTTTCATGATAAAGAGATTGCAGTATGAGGTGAATTGAAAAATACTATTTCTTTTGTGTATCATTTTTATAGTGCAAATATTTGTAATAAAAAAGAATATAAAGCAAGCACGTACACAGTGATTAATTGTGATTAATTTTTTTAATCGCAGTTAATTTTTTTTAATCGTGTGAGTTAACTGTGATTAATCGACAGCCCTAATTATAATATATATGAGACCTTTAATTTAAAAGCATATTTTGAATATAAGTTATCAGTAGAGTGAGGGGATAGAGAAGACTTTTTCAAACTTCCCATGAGTGGAAGTTTTTTTTTGTTTTGTTTGTTTGTTTTTCCAGTCTGTGATTTATTTTGTACATCTGTTTTATGAATTCAGCCCATCAGAACGAGACCGCCTGTGAAAGTGACCCAGAAGCAAGTTCACGCATTTGTGCAGCCAGCGTGTTAAATTAAATTTGATTGTTCATAACTGTTCAGTAGAAGATAAAGTAACATCACAGCCTCTCCTGAAGTCCACAATGAGCATTTCAAATTCACATCAGACTAGGGTCTCCGAGAGGAAGAATGGATCCAATACACCATGAGTGGAAGTTAGCAGGCACTGGTAAATGTCACCATCTTCTAGTCTGATCCATTATACTGTGTAATCTAGTTTGGCATCATAACACATACTCTTAGTCCTCTGTTGTAGGATGAGAGAAGAAGGGTGCGGATGCTGTAAATTATACTGGAGTCTGCCACAGCTTGTTTGTTTGGCTAGGCTGCTGCCAGTCCCATTGCTTCCTCACTCCGTTGTTCAAAGACCTCCCTTTTGGTTTTACAAGTATTGCGTAAAGTGCAGGAGGAGGACATTATAATGGTTTGATTAGTCATTGAATTAACATTGTAAGTCAGCAGCTATTTGCATTTGGCTCTCAGCCTCCCAAAAGCATGCTCTGCCTCTATTTTACACCTGCTGTACCTACTGACATCTCTCTGGGTATTTTTAATCTGAGAGTGGTTTTGTGAGGCATAACAAGTGTGAGGAGGCAGAACTGCCCAGAATCACAACATGGATGGAGACATCATTAACGTCAATATTGTTTGGTGGGACAAGGATTCCCTTCTGCCCACTCTGAGAAGGTCCAGAGTTTTTGAAAATTCTGACACCATGCACTTTCCTTCCTATGATGGCCCACCAAGACCTGCCTTACCATCCTTTTTGTTCATGTATTCCTGGATTTGTTGGGAGGGGCAAATGAGTCCCAGCATTAGCTTCAACAGAATAAAGCAGTGATTACTGCTGGCACTTGACATTGAAAACACACAGACCCACTTGGCTGGGGCTACATCTGGCCCAAAAGCAGCACTTCAACTGATTAACATCAACTTCAAGTGCCAGAATAGGTTACTTTAGAAGGGGCGGGGAGAAGAGTGACTCTTGCAGCAAAACTTTACCTATTGCTGTTCTCAGCTTCTGAATCACTGCAGGAGGAACACTCTCCAGTGCCTTGATGCAGCTGCCTCAGCAGTCTTATAACAGATTTTTAGAAAACTTCAGCACAAATTGCTGTTGCTTGAGCAAAAAGAAAAGGAGGACTTGGGGCACCTTGGAGACTAACAAATTTATTTGAGCATAAGCTTCCGTGAGCTACAGCTCACTTCATCGGATGCATTCAGTGGAAAATACAGTGGGGAGATTTATATACATAGAGAACATGAAACAGTGGATGTTACCACACACACTGTAATGAGAGTGATCACTTAAGGTGAGCTATTACCGGCAGGAGAGCAGGGGGGAAACCTTTTGTAGTGATAATCAAGGTGGACCATTTCTAGCAGTTGACAAGAACATCTGAGGAACAGTGGTGGTGGGGAATAGTTTTACTTTGTGTAATGACCCATCCACTCCCAGTCTCTATTCAAGCCAAAATTAATTGTATCCAGTTTGCAAATTAATTCCAATTCAGCGGTCTCTCCTTGGAGTCTGTTTTTGAAGTTGTTTTTTTTTTGTTTGTTTTTTTTAAGAATTGCAACATTTAGGTCTGTAATCGAGTGACCAAAGAGATTGCAGTGTTCTCTGGCTGGTTTTTGAATGTTATAATTCTTGACGTCTGATTTGTGTCCATTTATTCTTTTACGTAGAGACTGTCCAGTTTGACCAATGTACATGGCAGAGGGGCATTGCTGGCACATGATGGCATATATCACATGGGTAGATGTGCAGGTGAACGAGCCTCTGATAGTGTGGCTGATGTGATTAGGCCCTATGATGGTGTCCCCTGAATAGATATGTGGACACAGTTGGCAATGGGCTTTGTTGGAAGGATAGGTTCCTGGGTTAGTGGTTCTGTTGTGTGGTATGGTGTGTGGTTGCTGGTGAGTATTTGCTTCAGGTTGGGGGGCTGTCTGTAGGCAAGGACTGGCCTGTCTCCCAAGATCTGTGAGAGTGATGGGTCGTCCTTCAGGATAGGTTGTAGATCCTTGATGATGCGTTGGAGAGGTTTTAGTTGGGGGCTGAAGGTGATGGCTAGTGGCGTTCTGTTATTTTCTTTGTTAGGCCTGTCCGGTAGTAGGTAACTTCTGGGTACTCTTCTGGCTCTGTCAATCTGTTTGTTTCTTCACTTCAGCAGGTGGGTATTGTAGTTGTAAGAACGCTTGATAGAGATCTTGTAGGTGTTCCTCTCTGAGGGATTGGAGCAAATGCGGTTGTATCGTAGAGCTTGGCTGTAGACAATGGATCGTGTGGTGTGGTCTGCGACTGATGAAGTGAGCTGTAGCTCACAAAAGCTTATGCTCAAATAAATTTGTTAGTCTCTAAGGTGCCACAAGTACTCCTTTTCTTTTTGCGAATACAGACTAACACGGTTGCTACTCTGAAACCTGTTGCTTGAGCGTTAGCAGACACTTTCAGGCAACATACTGTTTCCTGGGGGGAACTGCTTAGAAGTGACTCCTCATGGGGAACTTTCTGAAAAGCCATGACGCTGAAAACACCATGATGTAAGCAGCCACAATAAAGCTGGAGTTTAATTAACCCTGTGTCAGAGTAAAATTTTATATGGTAGGTGATTCAAACACAGTGAAGCATAAAACATAATGGCAGAGCTAATCGAGTCCTAGACCGCGGGAGAGACTGTTCAGACTTGCACTGCCGAGAGCAGAATACTGCTGTGAGTACACCGTTTGTTTTACAAGACAAGGCTGATAACAGAAAATGGAAGCACTGAAGCCTCCAGAGACATTAAACCCGCAAATCAGTGGCGCCGGAACAGGAAAGGTCAGCGGGCCATGGCCCTCCCCTGGACTGTCCAGTTTTCACCAGGACAGACCCCCCCTAGGAAGAATGAAGTGGTGGGAGGATATAATTTCTTTACCTAGGATCAAGCAGCTGCAGGGGCCAGATAGATGAGTACAGCACTTATTTAGAAGTTGTAGCAGCCAGTTGCAATTTTAGGAATATTAACGATTCATTGATAAGAGACCGGATAGCATGTGGGATATGAGACTCACAAGTGCGAGACTGGTTGCTAGGGGAAGCTGCCTTAATTTGGGGGGAAAGCTAAGAGATATGCAGGGCTGCACAGCTATCTAAAGAGCGGATTAGAACCCTGGAAGAGCAGTCAGCAGAAACTGTCTATGCAATACATAAAGAAGAAATCAAAACCCAATACAACATTAGTAGATTATTAGAGTACAGACACATGCAAATACTGCGGTAGAGAAAACACAAGACAGAAAAAAAAGTGTCTAGATTATGGGGAAAATACCATACATGTGACAAATGTAATCATTTTGCAACCAAGTGTTTGTCCAGAGGGTAGAAAAACAAATCTAAAGTACACACAGTAACCGAAGAGTGCAACAGTGAGTATGAGGCCATTATGTGGGTGACCAAACAGATGGTAAACACAGTGCAAGAAGACCCTAGTAAGCACCAGAAATCGTTGTATGCAGCCAAGTTACCTGGGAAGAAAGTGATACAATTTCAATTATATTGTGGTGCAAGTTGTAACATTATCCTGATCTGTCTGATAAACTCGGACATAGGGTTGGAAGAGACTGTTAACAGATGGTTAATGTACAACCATACCACATTAAAGCCTGTGAGGAAAATATAAAAATTTAAAAACGGAAGGAACAAAAAGGAAGTCTGGATTTTGTGGTCATAGATGATGAGACAAGAGTACCATTTCTGGGCAACAAGGCTGCCTAAGCCATGAACCTGATAAAAATACAGTTCAAAACATAATGGAAGTGGATAGCAGGGTGACTGAAGATACCTTGGATGGTATTACCTGGGACCAGGAGATGATACAGAGGGACTATAGGGACGTGTTTCAAGGAGACAGACCACTACATGGTGTTCATAAAATAGAGATTGACACCAGTGAGAAGCCAGTTAAATTGCCAAAAAAAGTACCCATTGCAATACCTACAGCCACTGAAAGACGAACTGCAGAGCCTACAAAATTGTAGAATTACACAGCCTGTCAAGAAGAGCACAGACTGGATAAGCAGTCTTGTGGTGGTAATGAAGCCATTTGGAAAACTGAGACGATGCCTAGACCTAAAGCCTTTAAACAAAGCTTTGAAACAGAACTATTTCCATCTGCCTATAATTGAGGACATATTAATAGATCTGTCTAAAGTGAGACTTTTTATAGTATGCAGTGTAGAAAATGAATTCTGGCATGTGCTGATTGAGGGTGAAGATCCAGAACAAGCACAACAATATCATGATTGCAAATTACTACATTTTTTTACAGAGATTCAGAAAAAAGAATATTAAATTGAACTCAGACAAACTCAGGTTGAGAGTAACTGAGATGGCCTACACTGGACGTTTGTTGACCTCCAAAGGCCTGAAAGTAGACCCAGGGAAAGTGAGGGCAATTAGAGAAATGCCAAGACTCAGCAATATTAAAGGAGTCCAAAGATTCCTGGGAATGGTCAATTATTTAGCCAAGTTTTGCAGCGATCTATCTGAGAGCAGTAAGATCCTGAAAGAGCTGACACATTGAGTCACCTTATGGGAGTGGACAGACCAACACAAGCAAGTATTCCAGAAAACAAAAGAGATGATTGAGAAGGCTCTCATTTTGAAACATTATATCGCAGAGGAACCCTGATGCTGCAATGTGACACATCCGAGTCCTGTCTAGGGGCTACCATGCTGCAAGAAGGACAACCTGTTGCGTTTCTAAGCAGAGCATTGTCCGTGACAGAGAAAGCCTATGCTCAAATTGAAAAAGAGGTTGTTAGCAATACTCTTTGGAATGCAAAAATGTCACCAATACATTTACAGTTGCACCATGGATGTACAATCTGCCATAACCCTCATGAAAGCCATTACTCAGTGCACCAAAACACTTACAGTGGGTGATGATGCAACTGTAGAGTTACAATGTACAGATCAAGTATTGCCCAGGCAGCAACTTGGTGTTGGCAGACACCTTGAGCCATTTATACTTGCCAGAACCCAGCCAGGAGAGATCCGTAGAGGCCGAGGTGGAGACAGTTAATATGGGTACAGTACTTTCCTATCTTGGAAGAAAGGTTGAAAGAGGTACAGAGCAAGACAGAATGCTGCAGAAATTGCAACTCATGATCCTACAAGGATGGCCAGTGACAAAAGATCAAGTACCTAAAGAGAGAACACATTCTTTCAGATAAGAGATAAGTTATGTATACAGAACGACATTATATTTAAGGGAGAAAGAGCAGTTATTCTAGCAGCTATTTAGCAATGAGAATATGCATAAAGTTTATTCATCACATCTGGGAATTGAAGGTTGCTTACGGTGAGCCAGAAGGACTATGTACTGACTGGGAATGAATGAACAATTATGGGTATTCATAGAAAAGTGTGATGTATGCAGACCCTAAGAAGACAACCGAAAGAGACCCTGTGGCAACACAAAGTTCCAAGAAAGACCATGGGCAAAGGTGGGAGTAGATTTGTTTACCTTTGGAGACAAAGGATACATGATGATTGTAGAGTATGTTTCCAATTTCTGGGAGATAGACTATAGACTACAGGATCCATAACAGTCATGCAGAAGATAAAAGCACACTTTGCACAGTATGGGATACCTGATATTCTGCGTTCTGATAATGGACCTCAGTTTCTTTCAGGAGAGTTCTGGAAGTTCAGAAAGGACTGGGATTTTGGTCACATAACATCTTCACTGGGGTATCATCAAAGCAATGGCAAACTGGAATCAGTAGTAAAAACTGATTAGAAACTGTTGAAAAAAGCAAAAATGGCAGAGGCTGACCAATACTTAGCACTAATAGATCACAGATATATTCCCTTGCAAGGCCTAAATTCTAGTCCCGCACAAAGATTGATGAGCCAGAGACCTAAGACACTCTTGCCAACAAGCAGAAGGTTTTTAGACCCTTGGTACTCAGGCGTTTCACCTGGCGAATATGGAGAAGCCAACAAAAAAGACAAGTGTTTTACTACAACACATCTGCAAGAGATCTGACAGATCTGGAACTAGGCAACAAAGTATATAAACAACCATTAACAAAACAGGATAAAGTTCTGCCACAAAGCTACCCTAGTGCAACAAGGAAACCAAAGATCATGTCAAGTGCAAATAGACAATGGACAGATAGTGAGGCAAAACCATAGGCACCTCAGAAAAATAAAAAATCTCTAAAGACAGGATGGACAACAAATGTCTTCGGGTTCTACAGCAGGAAAATCCTGAGCCAGAGTTGTTAGAAGCAGACAACGTCAGGGGCATGCCAGAGAAAAGACAGAAGGAAGAGGGTGTTTTGACAGACTCAAGCAACACCATGCCTAGAGGCTGTTATTGACCAGATGGGAGTAAGACATCACCAAGGAGGCACCAGTGAACCATACCATACTAGAGGAGGATGGACTGTTATAAAACCTGCTCATCTGAGGGATTTTGTGATGAACTTCCAAGTTGTACCACTGTGTAGCTAGACAGACTGATAAAGTGATGAATAAAGTAACTGCAAGAATGGTCAGCATCTTAAAGGAATACGTTAGATTACATTACCAGTTATTGCTGGAGTGTTTAACAGCTTTTTTTTAAAAGAGAAGGGATGTAACAATATGAAAGTGCCAGCAGATCGCATACTGTTTTCTGAGGGGGAACTATTTCGAAATGACACCTCCTGGGGAACTGTCTGAGAAGCCATGAGACTGAAGAAGCCATGTTGTAAGCAGCCACAATAAGGCTGGAGTTTATTAATTAACCCGGTGTCGGAGTGAGATCTTATAAGGCAGCTGATCCAGAAACAGTGAAGCGTAAAACATTGCTGAGCCAGGAGGGAGGGATTAAATGGTCATCCTGCCCTCCGTTTTGAAAAAAAGCTCTTAAAATTACACCGATACCTGGGGTCTAATGGGGAGTACTCAAGGGAACTTATGGAAATGTGACCTTTCTCCCCACAGTTCTGCTGGGCTCCCAGACAGTCTTTCAGAATTTCTCAAGTGAACTGTGCTGGGAACTGCAGGATAGATACCCGGAGCACAATGCAATTGCAGTAGCGTAGTACAGCGCTAGTGTGGATGTGGGTAAAACTACAGTCGGAATAGCATCACTAGTACAATGTAAGTATTTACACTACAGCTGTCCTTATGGTACTGGTTAAGTTGTCTGATGTAGACACAGTTGCAATGAAAAGTGTATTTTCCCATCAGTGGCAATGTGAGTATTAATGTTAATTGTTAATGGGTGTTACCCACATGATGCACCCTTCAAAGAAGAACAGATGGCAAAATAGCTTTCTGAGCAAGGTGGTAATGATGCATTGTACTTATCTCTAAATCTGAATTGTTGCTTCCAAAAGCAATACAGAGATTTGAAGCACAAGACAGAGTGAGTGAATGTGAGTGTTTTTGGTGCAGTGGTTAAGCATTGCCGAGAAACCCATATAGCATCTACCAATTTAGACACAGGAAGCTTAAACTATAATTTTTGACTAGCTCACTTTGTAAGCTAATTGGAATTACAGACAAGAAAAGAGCTTCATCCATTTAATATAACTCCTACTGTACTTAACTGAACTGCTAAAAATGAACCAAAATTATTTGCATAAACTGCTTAGCAACACAAATTCAAAATGCAGAAAAAACTTGTTTTCAATAAAACCGAAAGTAATATTTTAGAGTTCTGTCCATAAGTCCAGAAGCTGGTTAAAAGCCAAAACTGTAATCGACTAACTAGCATGACGCAATTGTGCTCAGGGATAAAATTTTCAAAAGCACCAAAGTCCCATTTTCAGATGTGACTTAAGCACGCAGACCCAGATCTGCAACTGTATTCCCATTGATTTAAATGAGAGTTAAGTACCTAAATACCTTTGAGGATATGGGCCTTAAGGCCCAAGTCTCACTGCAATTTAGGCTCCTAAGTCACTTTCCTAAAGGAGATTTAGACTCTTAAGTCCCTTAAGCATCTCCTCCCAGTGCTTCATCCTCCCCTAGTTCTGCATTCCCCTCCTTGCTCCGTTTATTTTCTTGTCAACTCTCTGCAGATCTTGTTTTGGTGGCATTTCAAATGGCAATCTGACAGGCATTGCTAAGGGGTAGAGATATTATTGTAATGGGCATTGCCCTCAAGTTAGTTAGAAGGAACAAGGTGTCTTCTCTCTCCCTCTATGTTAGTGTTGGTGAATAAATGTCAGGTTAATTTAACTCCCCAGAATGATTCGGGGTAACTTCTTGTTTTTCTTTTTAAAATATTAATTTACACATTTACCTGGATCTTATCACTCTCAAAATACATTTCTGAACTTTCTAAGTTAAATGTTTTATACAAAATGGAATATAAATGGAAGTCAACACTAAGCAAAAATCTGTTTTGTTTTGGTTTTTTTGGGTTTTTTTTGGGGGGGGGGTTGTTTTGTTTTTGCTTTTCCAACTTTGACTCCACAAATCCCTTCACTTGTGAACCCCCTGATCATGATAACACATTTTGTGACACAAAGACCATCTATCCTGAGTTCAGTGGGGCATTTAAGACTTTTATATAGAGTACTATAGGAATGCAGCATTTTGGTTGGATGGTCAAGCCAGGTGGTCAACCAGCATGCTGCATTCTGCACAAAAACAAGGTGTGGGAGAATTTTACTCAGGACACTAGGGGAACCCTCTCCTCTTGCAGAAAGCAAAGGATGTCCACAAATAAGAGACAGGACTTCATTTTTTAAACTCTCATACGCAGGATCTCCATTCTGTATGGACCTCAGTTTATCACGGAGGCAGCAGAAGTGTGATTTGAGTGGGGGGTGCCGAGTAGTGGCCCTCTACATGAGAAGCAGGTGGAGGTCGCGGTATCACGGATAGGAGGAGGAGTGAGGGGAGCTACTGAGCCTCAGCAGTGGGAGCATTTTCCTACCTGCTCCCTGGCCTGATCCGGGGCATTATAGCATCTACTCCAGCTTCCAGGTCCTGCTTTCACCTCGATGCCACTTGCAAGGAATGTCGCACAGGTGCAGAAACATAGATCAGGGGCATTAGCTCCCACTGCCCCCTTGTTCCGCTGCCCCTCATTTATCTACCACAGAAGGACTGAGTCAACACTCCTAGGATTCTAACCTGTAGAGTGTAGGTATTTCATACCTAATGCTTAGCCAGTCCCTCTTGGCAAGAATGAATATCAAAATATGTTATAATGGTAGTTGTAGCTGTGGATGAAATGGATGACATACTTAACTGGACTTTATTATCCAAGAGGGTTATCAGACAATAGATTAATCATGAATAGACTATTATTTGTGTCATAGCAGCATCCAAAAAACCCAACCAGAAATTGGGCCCATTGTATTTGTACAATAACTAGTACATAGTAAGGGACACTTCCATAACAGGCAATGGGGCAGATCGTTACCTGGTGTAAATCAGCAGAGTTCCACTGAAGTCAATTTACACCAGCTGAGGATCTGGCCTTACAGTTTTAGGGCATTACTCTCAATAGGCCTTAAAAAAAAAAATTGGGGAGGAATATCTTTACGTTTCAGAGTCAAGATGGTTGTGTGGGAAGGACTTAAACACAGCTGCAAACAAGCAATTGTTAGAAAAGAAAGAGATGCAAAAAATATTCCAGTAAGATTGTTAGCTGTCTTAGTACTGAGTTTTTGGTTGCTGCTTACTTCTTTCTTTAGAACCTTCTTTGTTTCTTTCTCTCTCAATTTTTTCCTGCTTACTTTAGAGAATTCTTTAGCTGATTTGGATGAAAGTTTAACTCTGGTGAGTATCTGGCCCTGGAAAAAAGAGAGAGAAAAGTATAAAACTTTTTTTATATATTATACAATCACTAAGGGCTGGATAAACACAAAGGTTTGATCCCTTCTGTCCACACACAAATCAGTCTGACTCGGGTAAGCAAGCACTCAGGACCCAGGTCCTCGGACTCTGGTAAAGGGATTTGGGTCAGAGCCTTAGTCTCATTGTGACTGAGGTCCAAGCCCTGTCATTTTGCAGTGTGTCTGCAGCTCAAGTTGCAGACCCAAGTCAGAAGGTGTGTGTAGTGCAATATGGACGTGTTAGCATGGCTGTGAGACCAGGTCCAATAATGGTAAGCCCAGGTTTACAATGTAGTGTAGACACTCAAGCCTGGGCTTGGAAACTTTGGGTATGTCTATGCTGTAAAAACAACAACCACCACCCCCCAAATACCTGTGACAGCGAGTCTGAGAGCCCAGATCTACTGACTGGGGCTTGCAGGCTTTGTACTGTGGGGCTAAAAATAGCAATGTAGATGTTCCCACTCGGGCTGGAGTCTGGACTCTGAGACCTGGTGAGGGGGTCTCAGACCCAGCTCCAGCCCAAGTGGGAACATCTACATTGCTGTTTTTAGCCCTGTAGTGTGAACCCCATGAGCAAGAGTCAGTAGATCTAGGCTCTGAGACTTGCTGCTGTGGGATTTTTTTTTTTTTTTTTTTTTAGTGTTAGATGTACCCACCAAGTCTGCAAGCCCAGGTCCCAAAGATTCAGGTTTACAATGCAGTGTAGACATGCCCCAATCAGAATTCAGGTCAGACTGTGTTACAAATGCACCTTTTTGGTATATGTGTGTAGGCTGCCTAGCAAGATGAGGCCCCAATCCTCTGACTGGAACCTCTAGGCAGTTCTGTGCTAACAAACACATATATCTATAACAGTAAGTGACAGTCCCTGCCAAGAGCAAGCTGTTGATAGTTGTATTTTTGCTGTTTGCCAATAATAAAGCCCTATTAAGTGCTCACATATGTGGAATTTTTTCTAAAATAAAAATTGTTTCTTAGAAAACAATCAAGCCAGTTACATTGCTAGATAAGAATCAAAACTACCTGGGTTTTTTTTTTTTTGTACTTTTTAACGACTGTTTGTTCACATATATCAAAAAGGGTTAATTTCTAAAACAATCTGAAAGATGCTTACAGTCTGATTTTAACTCCACTGCAAAATAGATATTTAAGGGTGACAGGTTTCAGAGTAACAGCTGTGTTAGTCTGTATTCGCAAAAAGAAAAGGAGTACTTGTGGCACCTTAGAGACTAACCAATTTATTTGAGCATAAGCTTTCGTGAGCTACAGCTCACTTCATTGGATGCATACTGTGGAAAGTGTAGATCTTTTTATACACACAAAGCATGAAAAAATACCTCCCCCCACCCCACTCTCCTGCTGGTAATAGCTTATCTAAAGTGATCACTCTCCTTACAATGTGTATGATAATCAAGTTGGGCCATTTCCAGCACAAATCCAGGTTTTCTTTCACCCGCCCACCCCAACACACAAACCCACTCTCCTGTTGGTATGGCCAAACTTGATTATCATACACATTGTAAGGAGAGTGATCATTTTAGATAAGCTATTACCAGCAGGAGAGTGGGGTGGGGGGAGGTATTTTTTCATGCTTTGTGTGTATAAAAAGATCTTCTACAGTTTCCATAGTATGCATCCGATGAAGTGAGCTGTAGCTCACGAAAGCTTATGCTCAAATAAATTGGTTAGTCTCTAAGGTGCCACAAGTACTCCTTTTCTTTTTATTTAAGGGTGAGTGGTTGCACTTATGAATTCACTTTTTCCATATTTCTTCCTCTAACTGAGTCAGTGTGCATCTCTAGTGAAGTCAGGGGTAGACTGCTAATAAATAGAGGCTCCTAGTAGAGCTATATTTATCCATACCTATTAGAAGGTACTGCAAAGGGGGAAAGAGATAATATTAAGGGTTACTGACTCAGTGAAAACTCGTTAGTCTCACAGGCTATAGACAGACTGACATTTTTAATGAACCTTAATTGCAAGCAGTTGCAACATACCAGTTCTTCTAATTGCGGAAGAGCCACACCTTGTAGTGGTGACAAAGACAATCGCACGCTTTCATGTTGCCACTTGTAGACCAAGCTAATAGCAAAGCGCCCTGCAATCCTCACAGTGATGTAGTCATTAACCTGGAGTAAGACAAAGGGCAGTCATGTTCTATACCCAATCTTCATTTTTGTGGCCCAGGTGGGAGATGCTGCATAGTGTGACCTCTCCAATGTTAAAACGGGGAAAGATTGCGATTAGCCAACCCAAATGATGGTTAGTGATCAGCCTTTTCAGTTAAATGTTGAGCCAAATTCTGGTTTTGTCTCCAAGCAAAGATTAATGATGTAAAGTTAGTTAATACTGTATGCATATGAAGTCTGGCCAGAAACGGCCCCTTGCCCAGACTATTCTTGTCCAGGACATACTAATCTGGATCATGCAGAGGCAGGAAGGTATGCACTAGTCATTGTCTAGTGAGGGAACATATGAGAAACTCCCCCAACTTTTAAGGTGACTCAAGAAAGTGCCTTTGCTTCTTGATGTATAAGACCTACAGAATCAGGCACAGATTAGCAAGAAACATTCTACCCTATGCTTGGCATTTGAGCTTGGTTGCAGGTGTGGATGAGCAGAGCTTAGACAGTATCCGGTGTCTAGAATTTGTTTTGCACTTTTCAGTCATACAGTATATTGTCACAAATCCGTGGTCTCCTAGGACTTCATTGTTGTCATTATACTGGAACATCATGGCAACAGCAAAGAGGGAACTCGGAACCACCCGCTACAAAACCACACGTTTGTACCACCTATATAAAAGGCAATCTGTTAGCTGTACCAGGCCTATCACACATGTTGTGTGTGATTGTTCCCAGCTGCTCCCTCATTTAGGCTGCCACCTAAGGTAAGGTGAACTGAGAAACAAGAAACTACTTGTGTTTGTTGGCTACCTGACATTCTGTCAGTGCTCTTGAATGGATACCTTGTATAAAGTACTAATCACATTGCCAATAGCTGTGTATCAAGTAACAAGCAACAAAATCTGACCTGGCGTGTATGTGGTGGTGCCTTTACAAATTCTTTTCTTCAAGGCACACTTAAGGGCTTTGCTAGCAAATGTTTAGGGTGTCTGCTCCTTAGTAAAGCATAACTCCATTGAGCTGTATGAAAATGTTCCAGGAGAGTTTTTCAGAGAGCACATGTGGATGATATTCTTATACAAGGAAATGTCCGATTTTTAAAGTCATAATTTCTTGTGGCAGTGAGTTTCACAGGTTAATTCTGCATTGCATAGAAAAATATTTCCTTTAATTATTTTTTAAAAATTGTTTTCTTCTGTGTACTTGGGTGTCTCCTTGTTATTTTATTATGAAAGGGTAAATGGGGTGCCCACTTGATCTTTAAACCACGTAATGGTCTCATGTCACCTCTTTGTCTCCTTTCTTAATTGAATAGTCTTAATCACTTTAATTTCTTGCTATACAGAAATCTTTCTGTGTCTCTAGTAGTCTTTGCTGGCCTTCTCTGGACCTTTTTGATTCCTCCTATATCCATTTTGAAATAGGGTGACCAAAATGAGCAGAGTATTCTACGAGAGAGTGTATCATTGGCATATATAACGACATTATATTTTCAGTATTATTCTCTGTCCCTTTCTAAATACCGCCCAACATCTTATGTGCTCTCTTGACTACAATTGTGGGTTGAGAAGATATTTTCTTTCAGCTCTCTACAATGATGCTTAGGTTTTTGACAAGTTAATTTAAGAAGCTATCAACACATTTAAGCTACTTTTTCTCCATTGCCATGTCAGCATTAGTGTGCCTTTAAGAGGCCATTAGATATTAGGAGTGGACACTTATCCTTCAGACTAGCAATATGGATTTAAAGGATGGTTGTTTTCTCTTCTTTCTTAAATACAGACTGAATTATGAATGGGATTTGGGAAGGCGATGGAAGCTGCTAAGGATGGGAGGGTACAGAGTAAGTGAGGTATACACTAGGAACCTTCCAGGAAGGGAAAGAAGATGTTGCTATTGGCAGGTGAGGTCTGTGAAAGGAAGGCAGGGGAACAAGTGAAGTGTCACTTCAGTTTCCTCTCCTCTCCTTCCAGTCATCCTCTAGGAGGCAGTATTAAATGGAATTGACAGCTTTTCTGTGTACGAAACTTTAAAGTTTAAACTGACATGCAACTGGGTTAAAAAAAAAATCTCAGAAGACACCCCTTTTCCTACCAACTGCCTGCAAGTGTCCTCAAACTTACGCTTGGGTGTTCTGTGTAATTTTCAGGGCCTCTCTACCAAATGTATCCCTGATTTTTACCTTAATTTCAAGTATCTTTTAGCATTCTGGGCCTGATCCAACAACCACTGGAGTCAGTGGCAGTCTTTCCATTGACGTCAATGAGAATTGGATCAGTCCTAACGTCAGGTTCAGCAGTTGTTTGCTATTAAAAACACACAAAAGATAAATTAAATGAGAACTCACTTGTATTTTAAAAGAGTAATGAGAGAATGTTCTAAAACACTGCTCCTAGGTGCATGGATAGTCTGGTGGCCTCAGGAAATCATGAGCCCTTACACAATTCTCTGCAGCCTTGGGCGAGTTACTTATCTTTTCCCTGTCTTAGATTCCACATGAGTAAAATACAGACAGCAATATTTACCTTGCTACACCTGGATTGTTGGGAGTGTTACTTAGCTATTCTTTGTAAAGCATTTAGAAGATGAAAAGTGCAGTATTATTATCCTTGCAATGAAGAAATTTTCCAAAGGGCAATTTTGTTGCAAAAGGAGAAAACCAAAACAGAAAAATCAAGCCAATAAATATTACCTGCATTAAAACTGGATCACTAAGCTTTCCCACCGGAGGCCATATCCATTCTCTGACTATTTCTCCATCTTTATTAGTCACCATGCCTCCTTCCTGATTAAACATCATTGCTATGATGTTACTGTGAACAACAACCAGAAACAGAAAGCCAGGTTTAATGGTTCACGTTCGTAAAATGTGAGCAGTCCAAGAACTTTACTTTGATCTAAGTGGTTTTAATTAGCATAATAACTTTGCACATGCAGCACGCCATTGTGCTTTTCACACGCTACACACTTGTAAGGCAGATCTATACTAGCCCTGCTTTACAGGTGAAGCAGTGAGGCCCAGAGACATTGAAGGGCTGTTTTAATAATTAAAATGAAATAGGAGAATGTATGAGAAACTGATGACTAATACTTGGTGAGTTTTAATACTTATTTCTAGTGCACTATCAAGAGCACAAAAATTCTTCAGCTGCCAGCGCAAATTGGAGGGAAGAAGAAGAAAATAAGGAAAAGATAGTCACGTTTATCAATCCAACCAATCAATCCATGTTGTTAAGATTCCTGAGTTGCTTTTTGGGGGTCACACTTCTACGATTTTTCTTTAGTGTTCATTCGCAACAACAAACCCACAGTTACCTTTATCCCTGGCACAAACACATCAGCTGACCTGCTTCAATGTAGTGTTCTGAGAAGATGTCACAAATAGCAGAAGTAAGAATTAAAATCAACATCCCAGACAATATGGGAAATATTTTCAATTAAGGGTCTCACTTAATTGAGTTTTACTAAAAATTGTCTCAATTACCATTGTTATTCAAAACAGATGTGGCTCAACAACTCTACAAAAATATTTAGCTTAGTACAAAGGGCCCCACTGTGGCCCAATCAGTAAATACTTCCAAATGGGTTCAACAACCCCGCTCCTTCCTTCCACAAAGGCACACCGATTATCTGTGATTTGACAGATACTTCGGATGAACATTAATCAAAAAATGCATTTAACAAATAGTATTTGACCAATTCTCTCTCTGATATTCATGAAACAGTGTAAGTTAGGTAGGCAGGGGTGTGTGTGTGTTTGCTTTCCTAAGAACTGTGCTAGGGAATGATTACTCAGACAGTGTTCTGTGGCATGTCTCTCTGCCACCAATGTCATGGAGGGTTTGCAGAGCTGCCTTTCTTCAAGTGTTTGAAGGAGCCAGGATTGGGATGAAAAACTTTTGCCCGATGTCTCCACTGCTGGGGGTAGATTTTCTGGTAAATGCATGTGCCTTCTGCCCTTGGAGATTTGGCTGGTGGTCGTTATATCACAGTACAAGTCAGGAGCCAAATTTTCAATGACCTCCATTCAGCTTCAAAATTTGGCTGATGGAAGTTTTTGGTAGCCCAAAATCTCTGACTTGTATACACTGTCATTCCATCAGTGTGAGCAAATCAAGAGTTTAGGTGCAGAGAAACTTGAGTTACCCAAAACTGTGGCTGCTTTTGGGGGAATGGAATATAATTTTAATAGTTAAAAAACAGTGGCATAAAGCAAGGGATGATTCAACTCCATGTCCGTGGCTGTGAAATCAAGTTGTATCATACAGTCTCATTCATGGCTTCGAGCAGTATCTTAGGCTCTTCTATAGCACCTCTTACTGCAGCACCAACCTTAATATACAGTACGCTAGCAAGTGCTCTGAAATATATCTCCCTACCTGTTATGAAGGCAGATACTGCCATGTCCAAAAGGTGTAAAGGTTCCAAGTATAGTCTGATCTGGAGAGGCAGTGAATATATTGGTGTACACACCACCACCTGGGAGATCGGAATAGCTTTGGCAGACTGCAGGATGCCCAGAAGGATAGCTGAAGGTACAGTCAACGAGTTTTACTTTTGGCTGATAATGCAACTCTGGCCTCAGTTGTGACTTGGGTTATATGCCTGGGAGTAAGAGAGGCTAAAAACCCCACCCTCCTTATAGATCTTGGGCTGTCTGGATCTTGGGTTCAGTAGGAGTAAGTGGGGCTGCTTGTCTGTTTATCCCTTCCCCAGAGGGAGGGCGCAAGGAGCGGTGGAGAATGGGTGGAGCCTTGACTCAAAACTCCACCCTGCTGCCTGAGCCAGCAGAGGGTGGGTGAAAATTTACGGTTGGTAGAGGCCAGTGTTAAACTACTACCGTCCCACGAGCAATAAGGAAACAAGGGAGGACTTGTGACTCAGTTTCTGATGCAAAATGCCTCTTGGGGCTTCTGCAGGGACCGGGTGGCTTTGCACCGCCCCTTAGCTCTACCTAAAATCACAATCTAGCCCCCAAAGTATAATTGGTAAAGCTCTATCTCTTCATGTTCATAGGATTACATTTTCATGAATTCCATTGTATCGCCTGGAGGATTAATTTATTTTCACTGAGCAATTCACTACTACTATTCATATGGTTTATTGACTCGAATCACCCTGTGGGAGACCTGGAGAGGGAAGCAATAGTACGCCTTGTATACGTGGAAAGCAGCCCCTCTGAGGGGATATTCTCCATGTCTCTGAGTTGGTGGTGTAAAAGAGCTCTATTGCTCATAGCACATCTCTGACTGATTAGAAAACCATGCAGCTGGTACAGCTATAAAAACGGGGACAAGGGCAATGGCAGCCCAAAATGATGGAGAGGGGGAAAAGCCTTTGCTATTAAATTTCCTTTCATTTGTTGCTAATGAACATAGGAAAGTGTGTGAAGACAAGGCTTCTGATCTCCTGCCCTGTGATCATCTAAAACCAACCAACCTCCACAGTAGTCAGAAAAAGCAGACAGAGTCCCAGCTACAATAAAAACCTGATTATCTGAGCCCCTTTCGTCCAAAACTCTCATCCCAGTCTCGGCTATAGCCCCTTTATCTACTCATACTTTATCCACCTTTTCCGCCTTATCCCCCTATGGGGTATAACTCACCTACAGCCACACATTTCTTAAGCTATTACCAGCAGGACAGTGGGGTGGGAATAGATATTGTTTCATATTCTCTGTGTATATATAAAGCCTGCTGCAGTTTCCACGATATGCATCTGAGGAAGTGAGCTGTAGCTCACGAAAGCTTATGCTCTAATAAATTGGTTAGTCTCTAAGGTGCCACAAGTACTCCTTTTCTTTTTGCGAATACAGACTAACACGGCTGTTACTCTGAAACATTTCTTTGAGTTATAGTTTTACCTACGCCCCATGCACACAGTACAGAGAAAGGGGCAAGTTTTTAAAACATTTCCCTGATGGTTTAGGTGGATTGGCTGGTAACTGTGAAGAACAATGTTTTCTCCTCAGACCAGAGCAACAGAAAAAGTTAAGGCCATTAGGCTCCCTACTCAGAAACTTTCCTTCCCCCTTTTTTGGCGTCTCAAAATTTGGAGCACTATCCATTGATTCCAGCTATAGATCCATTCACACATCTGCTTTCTTCCTCCTTAACTCTCCCCCAACAGCCTGCCCTCCTCCCTGTTATTGATTAGCAGCTCAAATAGCATTCAGTCCGGTTCAGAACTTAGTGGCATTTGTCCAACACTCAGCCGCCCCCACCAGCAGCATGAACAAGACACGGAACCCCCTGCATAAAAAGGGACCTTTCCTCGACTAGTCACCAGGCAAACCCTTTTGTGTGCCATAGCCTTAAGGCCTCTCCTTCACCCACATCAAGAGGTGGGAAGGATGGGCAGGAGAAGACCCACTTTGGAGCTCCAACCTGTTTCTCTTCCCTCATCTTATCCCCCCATTGACCAGTCAGTTGAATATCAGCAGCTGTGAGTAAAAAGGATTGCTCCAGCCTGTCCAACTCTGAGCTAGGAGAAGGAGGTAGGCTCCTCTGTTCCTCCATCTCTCTCACCATCCCAGAGGCTTATGGCTGGCTGGTGAACGTCCAGGTCTGATGGCCTGGGGAAATGGGAAGGGAAGTCTTTGAGTTTTGGTCTCATGCTACACAGCACCAGGCAGGCTGCCTTCTAATCATTAACAAGTGAATATTCCCTCCCTCTCGTCATGACCTCCATGTAACCAGAGGTCCAGGACCTTCCTCTCACCCCTCCTCAATGATCACTCAGGCAGTAGAATCCATGTACTCAGGGGAGGAGTGAGTGAGGTATTAGGGCCCAGAGTCCAGAAGCAGCTCACCACATTGGTAATAGTGCTCACGTTTTTGGTGGGGAGAAGGAATGGGAGGGCCCAGGACCAGCCCACCAAGGCAGATGTCCACTTGATCCATCCAGGTGTGACTCTGTTATTGTACACATCACTGTTACTATTTCAGTGCAGGCCAAGAAGCAGATAAACAAAATGATGATGTCTTGCTCTTTTAAATTTACCTATGATTTAACGCTTCAACTAAACAACTTCTGAATCCTTGTGTATTGCCTTTTGAAACCCGTTCCAAACCCTCTAACCATTGCTATAACTCACTTGTACTGTATGAACTTAAAGGATATTAAATCAAAGATGAGCCATCCATCAGCCCATAATGTAGTTTTCGTAATGCTGGGTCTGCCTGCTTGATTGCTGGTGTTTGGGGTTTTCCATTCAACAGCTCAAATAAGGTCCTGCAGGTCCGCTTCTTAAATTTCTTAGAAATATTTTCTTTAACAGTATCACCATAATGCCGGAGAATGACTGGTCGGTCAAATCCTGCTTCTTTCAGCTTAGATATCTGATCGTTTCTGTTTAGACGGGAGAAAAAAAAATCAGACCTCTAATAATGATAATTTCTCAGAGGGCTAAATCCCACCAGCCTTACCCAGGCAAAACTTCCACTAATATAAAAATGTTTGTCCAGAGTAACAGCTATAGGATTTGCTTCTATATTTCTCCAATACTAACCTATAGTATCAGAAAAATGTGCCCTATTTTTTTCCTTTTCCCTTCCTATGTCCCCCTTCCGATGCAGAAGAATTTGTCAACCCGGCCAGATGTAGGTGGGGTCAAGATAAAATGCCAGATTCCCAGCTCCCCCTTCAACCCAGGGTGATAGATTTCTTTACAGTTAATAGTAATACTTTGCATTTCTAAGTAGTCTACCATCTAAGGAGCTTCCCAACTTGAATGAATTAAGCCTCACAAGCTAATTATTAAACCCATTTCACATACGGGAAAGACAGAGAGCTCAGATTACTTACACAAGATCACATACAGGCCGTTGGCAGAGAGGGAATTAGAAAGAAGCCAGGGAGCAGATCCTCAGCTGGGATAAATTGTCATAGATCCATTGACCTCAAGGGAGATATGACAATTTACCCCTGCTGAGGATCTGTTCCCAGATCTCCTGACCCCCATTCTTGCCTGTTAGTCACTAAATCAGTGTTGAGTTTCCATGTACTTCTTATTTTAGCTTTCACTCTACTTGCTTACTTTAATCTTGTGACCAAGAACAATAAAAAATGGTACTCTTTGTTTTTGACAAGATTTCTGTATATTTCAATATTCTAACTGATCACAAGAGCAGAGCAGATAATCACAGCCAGGGTGGGTGGGTAAACTAAACCAGAATGAGTAGATATAAATTTTAGTCCTACCAGCCTTCAGCCCACATTCTTTTAAATCAGACTTTTGACATTATTTTACTAATCTTTGTGTTGTTTTTATATATTACACTTGGAGAAGATCTTAAAATGAGCATGTTATCTCAAAAGCTTTACACAAATAAAGTCATTAAGAAGGAAAGGCACTACAAAAGAGGTACCAAAACATTAGCTAGTAGACATCTAAGGAGTATTCTTGTCTCCAAACCAAGTTTTCTTACATTTAAAGTTATGTAACAAAACAGGGCTCAGTATTACTTTTTGCTGATCAGGCTAAGTATAAACATTCAATAACATTACATCAAGTGCTATAGCACTTGGCCAGAAATCTGGTGAGAGCACAATGTATTGCAACATGGGGATCAGGATTTCAGTTCCAAGTTGATGGGCCAGTAGGGTCTGCAAACCCTACAGAGGAACCATGTTCAGCTCCTATGGAAGGGAATGCTTTGCCCTGCAGGTGCGGGAGACCGTCCTGTTTGCTGAAGAGCAGCATACATAGTTGCTCTTCGCAGCCAGATGGACAGGTCAGCTGGCCCCACTTCGCAAGGGGGTGGGGGCACTCAAGGGGTAGACCCTCTACCAGCTGCACCATAAACAAGTATAGCTGCACATATCACTTAAGTATCAATATATAGGAGACCTATAAGAGTAACATTAAATATGAAAACTCATACTTTGCATTTTTGCAAACATATAAAATATAGTTATTGGAGATTGGTCTATAGCTATTGGTCTAGTGACCTGAGTGCAGCACTAGAAGCAAATTCTAATCTTTGCTTTTACACCAACTCGCGAAGGGGCTTGGGTAAGTCATTTGAATTTTGCCTCAGTTTCCCCATCCATAAAACAGTGACAACAAACCTTTTAATGACAACATGAGGATTAATTAGTGTTTGTAAAACACTTAAATTTAAAATCCCTAGCATTTATTATAATTATTACATACACTAGTTGCTAAAACCCCATAAACCTAGTCTTAATAATCATTTTATCTAAGATATACAAGCCTTATTCAATCTAAAGATGTATAATATATGACAATAGTCAATATACTGAATTGTGAGTGGAATATTAAAATATATAACAGATACTGAAACTGTGCTGTAGTTACAGATTTACACACACACACACACCTTCGTTAACTGCTTTTTTTTAGCAGTTAATTGTTTGTTTTATAAACAATTAGTATTTATATTTAGTAATTATCTTAACTCGTCATTAAATCTGGCCTGGCTTATAAAACTAGTACCTACTATTTAAAACATTTAGACCCCAATTCTCCACTGTGTCTAAATGTGGCAGCTACAGGAAGCTAGTTGCAGCTCCCTGACTCAGGGCCACCCAGCAGTCGTGATGTAAATTGGAGCAGAAGGGCAGAACAGAGCTCAGATACCTCCTGTTCCCAGTCCACCCTGTAACCTCACAGCTTCCATTTTACGCTGGCCATTGGGAGATGGCTGATATAGGAGAAGGCTACAAGTTCTATGCCAGCAAAGATTCCCCCTGAACAGCAAAAACACTCTGCTGGAATCTCCAGGGGTTTAAGGACACTTTGTGCTGTGTAAAACACAGAAGTGTCAAGTGTAAGCAAAACAAAGAGGCCTAGCTGAACCAGAGAATCCAGCCCTTGGGATATAATCCTGCAGTTCTTCTGAGGCCCTGATTAAGGACAGCAGGCTTGAGTTTATGGCACAGCTGTGGAAACCCAGAGTGGTATTTAAAAGTCAAGATTGTAAAATGTATCTAAACAAGTTGTCAGGACTGCTGCTGGAGATTAGTGATAATCTGAAAAGATGAATCCTGACCTGTCATTAATGCCCAAGAAATGCCTCTGCTGAAGGAGTTATTGTTATTAGAAGATGAACATTAAAATAAAAGTGGATTACTCCTTTATAGGAATAGTGAAGTTTCAGTTGGTTTCTCAGAATTTTCAGAGAAATAATGCTCTCAGTTGAGATTGTTTGAAACATCTCCCATCATTTCACTTTCTAATACTATTGCTATATATATTAATCCCCAGTATGAATAAAGGGACACAGAAACCCCTGCTTGATACATTTGTATCTGAGCTTGTCGTAGTCTCTCCACCGCCCAGGCAAAAGGCACTTTCCATTCAAGATCTTCAGACTTAGAGTCAGAATGCAGGAAACTCCAACCTTAAGAAACAACACAAGAGCTCAGAATTAGATATAGCAAAGGACAGAGTTGCATTTAAGCGTCATTCCTATTCTAAGGCATTCAGCAATAACCATGTAAGGCTCACTGACATTATTTTAAAAAATGATTACGTCTCAGGAGTTGTTTATGTTCTCAATCAGCGTATTTACTTTGCAGAATACCATGTTAGTAGGCAGGAAAGTGCCTTCCAAACTCCTTTAGTTGAAAAACAAAGAACAAAGATATCTATAGAGACTGAGGGCCTCAAAGGACTGGACAAGTCAGATAAGCTTCAGTTCAGCACTTTATCTGAACTCCAAACCCTCTGAAGTTTATCAGTCACCTTTCATTTTCCCCACAGCCTGAGCAGCCTGGCACTGCTGCTCAGATGGGCTGGATGCAGCACCCAGTTGAGTCCTTAGACAATACCCCAAGCTTTAGCTAGAAAAAGTCATTGGAGAACTAAGCCACATCTACGCCATTGAATCAGTAGTGTGCAGTGCTATGAACAGCAACGAGGCAGTCTCTATACTACTTTTCTTTTTTGGATACATTTCTATCTGGTGTCCACCACTACAGCTGCACTGTTCTTTGTGTCTCTATTGCACAGTTCCCAGCTCAGCTCCTTGCAGCATTAGTTTGTGGGTGTAGTTGCAAAGGGCCTTATTAGAGCTCAAGGGATTGTGAGAGAAGAGATAAAACACACACAACTCCCTGAGGCGCTCAGCCATTTCCATAGCATTTTCTCAGGAACAGGAAGAATGGTCAGAGTTTAATCTTTGTTTGGTCAGACAATTTTCTTCTGGCGCTCCTAGTAAAATCATAGCCGAGAGCCCCAGAAGGCCCAGGAGAGGTGATGGAAGGTGTATGTAGCTACAGACAGCCAGACAATGAGCCCAGCAACAGATGGAATTCATTGGCAAAGTTCAGCTGCCCTGATTCTGTGTACCACTTCACGGTGAAGTTAGCCAGGTGACAGCTGCTTTTGGGTCAGAACTACAGGCACTGGATGGTGAGATTAAATGGTTTGGGGTACTCTAGCAACGATGGCTGCAGAACTTAAACTTGCAGCAACAGACCAGCTAAATGGAAGTTCCTTTCCCCACAGAAAAGGGTAGTGACTGCCCTGAGGAAGCTGGTTACCCCAGACAGCTACTGATTGGTTGGGCATTAGTATGGGGTTGGGAAATCCACAGTAGATACTGTTTTCAGAACAATATATTAAGTGCTGAAGGGGTGTGCGATCAAGATGGCAGACGATCCAGAGATCATTGCGAATGTTGGGTAAGTGGGCTGCTTATCTATGCAAGGAACCAAGTGCCCTTTCTGTGCACCCAGCAATTCATTAACCCCCAGAGCATAATAACAGAAATGGATGCCACTCCATGGTGGTGCAACCCTTGCTGGCTCATCATGATGACTCCTTTATGTTCACGATGCGTGATGCCAGAATATCTAGTGACTCTGGGCTTTTCGGAAAAGGATAGTGGGGCCCATTCTTCCCACCCCACAACATAGATATTTATGGATCCTCCCTGTCCTAGAGGCTGAGCGTGCAGCCTCTGCAGCTGGTTCGTTCAGCCTCGCCCAGTGCAGAAGGTAAGGATCACATGCAGAGAGTCACTGTCAAGAAGCCACCAGATGAACTCCACAGGAGGTGAGGGGAAGAAAGTGGGTAAAATGACACTTTTTTACAGAGCAACATTTTTAAAGAAGTCTAATGAGTAATACAAAGTAAAACAGGGCTTCACTTCAGATTATGCTATTGGGCCATAAAATTACTGTGATTTACATTAAAGTCAGTGCATTACAGATCCCCTTAAGTGAAAAAGTTATGGAACGCGTAAAGGACCAGGCAGGTTTTAGCAGAAAGAGGGTTAAAAACTCGTCCCAAAACAGTGAACTGTCCTGCTTTCTGCCAACAGAGATAAGTGGATCTGCAAGTGCTTCTCAAAGGAAGGCTGATGAGTCTCATTGGCAGTGGGCAACTTATTGTGGAGGGTTTGGGTATCTAAACCTGCAGGCATGGAGCTAGGGCAGAGTGTGATCTAGGTGGCTTGTTGGGTCTTGATTTGTATGACAGTGGAAGTGAGGGTTTGATCTGAGGCAGTGTCAATGGCTGTGACAAGCCTTCTGTTTAATGTTTTGTAGGAGAGCAGAAATTTTCTGTTCTTCTATAACAAACCTCACCCACACCGGGGCTTTAACTCAATTCAAGCATGCAGAATCCCTTGCCTGTTTTACTGCTGTTCTGACCAGCTTGTCACAAACACTTAACACCAAAGATACAGGTGTACAGTTTCCTCCAAAAATATCTACTCACTGTGGGATTTTAGCCTTCTGTATGCAGAGCACCTTACCTCTTTCCTCAGACAGTTTAGATGACAGTGAGAAACTGATTGTGACAGGTAAGTGGATATCATGTTGTGTAACAGGAGCTAAACAAGAGGAAAAGGGAAACAGAGTGCTTGTAAACATGGGGCAAGCCAATTTCTTAAAAAAGATTTTCTCTTTTAAGCAGAAAGACTGCAATTTTATACAAAGAGCTGAACAAGACTTGTCCAAGACCAATGGCTCGGCACTAATTATTGTGATACCGATGAACTTTCTTGGCCCAATATTTCATTGCTGTTTCACTCACCTTGAAATGGGAAACAGTAAGTGCTTTGATGAATGGTTTGAAACATTGCCTAGTTTCGCTGTCATTGTTACACTAAGTGTTTGTACCTCTAACTTTAGCCGCAAGGCTATTTCGCAATGTTCTAAAGCAATATTTCTCAGTGAGTCATAACACATCCCTGCACAGCCAACAGGCACTCTAGCCTAACATGAAGAATTTTCTTTTTTCTAGCTGCGCCAGTGTGGCCACCTTCTCTAACCTAAATATTAGAGCAAAACACAGTTGCACATTCTACTTGCCTTTGTCTCCTACAGGCTTATTTGGTGCCATTTCAGGATTCCTTTTTTCCTTTGCACAATCCGCAGGTAAAACACTCTTCTTGCACTGACTTTTTGCACATTGAGTCATTTCATGATCCATATATTCAGACCCCGGTGCCATCTTGTCACAATCTTCTGATGCTTGGCCTTTCCCTGATCTTATGCTTTTGTACCTCAGGGACTGCTGGTGCCTTTTACTGTAATCAGCACCTTCAGTGAGCTCCTTCCAGCTGTCGTTCAGGAGATTTACAATTCCCTGAGGGAAAATAATGTCATAGCTAGCAAAGAGCTGCAATATTTCTCCAAGTTCATGTAAGATGGTGGGAGCCATGTACTTATATTCATCCAACAGGCTCGGCTGTATTTCTTCATCTGCTGGAAGGATTGAAGGCATTTGAGAGGGCTTTGAGCTGGGAACTTCACTGCTAGTTTTGCATAGGGAAGAGCCAGATATCTGAGGCAGAAATGGATATTTCTCTCTTCTTGCTGTATCATCTTTTAAGAAACTGTCTTCATTTCCTTCCACATGTTCTGCTGTACAACCAGGATTCCTGCATTTGACCAGGCTGGGGAAAAGATATTATACCTTTTAAGTAACAATTATTTTTGTTAAATAATATAACCAGGGAGTATATACAGCAGAAAGATGTCCACCTTGAAGCGAACATTCCTGCCTACAGCCTCAGCAGACAGGCCAATGATTGAATCGATATGGACACTGCGCTAATTTGTCACCCCCAGAAGCGGTGCTTCTAGGTCAAGCTGAAACACTGACAAGGCTGTATGGTGAAACTTAACACAGCTATAGCAGCAGCTGAAAGACTTTCTATAGACTTCAGTATGCTTTGGATCACTTAAAATAAATTCACTTACAACAACTATGTCTGCCCCTCTTAATAATGACACAACACGGTCATTGTTTTCGTAAACGATTTCCTCTCTCATAAATAAAATTAATATCAAATAAGTTCAAGGTTCTGCTTTTTAAGGGTGACTTCCATTAAACTGGGCTTTGGATGTCCAAAGAGGGCTTCACAGGTTGTTTGTTTTTTTCACTTTAGAAATATGTATGAGAAATATCAATTCTGCTCTTCCCTGGTTGTGGGAGGTATTGGAGCATACTTGTTTTGAACTCTCACACCTTAGTTGAAGGGGTGGAGGTGTTCAATCTTTACCAAAGATGTCTTTTATTCAGAATAGGTATTAACAAAGAAGGTTTTAAACCCAGTCCTGCAAACTTTTGCAGGTGCTTAATTTCAAGCATGATTAGTTTCAATGGGAATGTCTCACATACTTAAAGCTAATCGTGAGCGTACATGTTTGCCAAGGCCTTAAACAACCTGGGTAAAATTGTCAGCACTACCAAAGTGATTTTGGAACCTGAATCCCTTTTTCAAAAATGACTTAGGTGCTAAAGAGCTTCAGTCTCACTGAAAGCAAATAGCCTCCTAAGTCACTTTGGTGTTTCTGAAAAATGTATCCTCTGACTAAAAATCTCTTTCCCTCTCCGTTGCTCAACTTTTACTCTCGTGACTCTTGTGATGTCAACATTTCACTAGTTCTCTGTTCACCATAGAGTCTTCCAGGACCGACAAAACCCGAATTTCCAATGCTAAAACCAATTAGCCATCTACCCCGTCTTTTTGAAATTACCATCCCTATCCAACCTTTTGTAACTTTATATTTAATAAAGAAGTATTTTTTAAAAGGCATATGACCATTTTATTTCTTTCCAATTCACCTTTAACTCTTGCAACCTTACCGCTTATAGCCAATAATTCCAAGGGGGTCTGGAGTGCCATAAAGTTAATGGCCACTACTGAGATCTGTAGCAAGGCAGTGAAGCATCATTCAAAAAGAATTTCATAAATCACTTACAAGGTATAAAGTGACTTGTAAAGGCGCACTAAACTGATAAGGAGCTCATTAGCATGCTAATGCTGGAGATTTCCCATTAATTTGTGCCAACTAATAGGGTTCTCCAGGCAGGTGTGTCCATCTCTCTGCAGGAAAAATATCAGTTTTAAAAATCAAAACAAATATTTATGTGATGCACCTTGCCTAAAGAATCCACCAGCAAAAACTAATTCACATCTTTCAAAATATTTACACCTCTCCCCTAAGGAACCATGCTGATATTTATTGCCTCCTAGTGAATCAGACAGCAGATGAGACTTTATGAAATTCAGATAGTGCCATGCAAATTAAGGAAGCATCTGTACTTGTTTAAGCATCAGCAAATTGGTAGTGATTTCACCTTTTAGAAATAAATAGCGGAGCATCGCTCAATAATCACTTGGAGGGAAAGGGCCACCTGTTGAATCATCTACCCCACTTCCTGTAACACCTGGGCTTTCCTTGGAGGTCTCCCAGGTCATGAGTAGTCAGAGCAGAAATCTGTTTGTTTTATGAGATCAGTAGCTATCCCATCAAGGGGCACCACATTATACTGGTTTGACCTAATGGACGCACACCATAATAAAAGTACACTTTGAAAGTGCTCCTGTCACCTCCTGCATGTTGCATCCAGGATGGTAAGGAATGATTTAAAATAATCCTTCTGATAGCTTGACACTGACTAAAGATAATCATTATATTTAGCAAATTGTACCATGTATTTTTATTATTTATTATGTGCATTACCATAGTGCTTTATATTTACAAAAAGAGCCATGCACACATGTAGGGCCAGATCCTGCAACTGGACCTGTGGAAGTGACACCCCAGTCACTTCAGTGGGTTGCCAGTGACAACTCACATAGATCCGGTTACAAGACCTAGCGCTAGGTCATTAATCTGAACAATCATAGGTACTGACTCCAGCGTGCTCCAGCCCTGGAGCACCCACATAAAAGAAATGGTGGGTGCTGAGCATCCACCGGCATTCTTCTTATCAACACCTCCCCCTACCCCCAGCACCTCCCACCTGCCGATCACTTCCTCCCTCTCCCTCCCAGAAGGGAAGAGGAAGAGGCAGGGTGGGGTTGGGGCCTTGGGAGAAGGGGTGGGGTGGGATGGAGCTGGGGGAACCCCCCCCCGCAAACGTCAGAAAGTAGGCACCTATGTGAACAATACCCCTACAATTCAGGTCAGTGCTGTTTCCATTTTACAGATTGGGGAACTGAGACACAGAGAAGTTAAAGGACTTGTTCACGGTCACATAGGAAATTAATCACAGAACCAGGAATTAGAATTTAGGGGTTCCTAGGTTTCAGTCCTCTAAACCAGGGGTTCTCAACCTGTTTCTTTTGGAGGCCTCCCCAAACATGCTATAAATCTCCACGGCCCACCTGTGCCACAATAACTGGTTTTCTAAATATAAAAGCCAGGACTGGCGTTAAGGGGTAGCAAGCTGGGAAATTGCCCAGGGCCCCATGCCAGAGGGGGCACTGTGAAGCTAAGTTGTTCAGACTCCTGCTTCAGCCTCAGGTGGCAGGGTTCAGGGCCCCAGGCTTCAGCCCCATGCAGTGGGACTCTGTCTTTAGGCTCTGGGCCCCAGCAAGTCAGACCCCCTGAAACCTGCTCCCGGTCCCCCCTCCCCCAGGGGGCCCCGAAGCCCTGGTTGAGAACCACTGCTGTGAACTATCCATCATTCCACGCTGCTTCTCAATGTCATTGTAAGGTCCATAGGGCAGGAATATTTTTGTCGTCATTATTATCTGCTATTTGTATTATGGTAGTGCCTGAATATCCCAGCCAAGCCTGTGGCCACTTGCTGCTAGCTACTGTGTAAAGCTGGAGTAAGAAACAGTCTCTTCCCTGAAGAGCTTGCAATCATCATATAGTGTGTTTCTCTGGGGTACTTAGGAGAACGTTTCCTAAATTTGCAGAGCTGAATTGTAACCATTAAAGATTTTAGGTGCAAACTCATTTTCTTTTTACTTTAAGTAAATTTTAGGTTATCATTGGCCATTACTGGCAGTTTTTTTAGATTGTTTTTAAGTTAAAAACAATTAATCATATTGAAACAAACTCAAAGGGAGATTTCTCAAAGGCACAAATGGGAATCCAGGGAAGTTGGGTGTTTTACACCCATTTCTGCCTTTGAAAATTTTCTTCTCAACTACTAATTGGTGGAAACTGAATCACATGTATTGCCACCAGCATCATATGAACTCCCTTACCTGGGAATAAAGCCCGTGGGATGAGAATTTGTGGTGAGTGAATTGAAATCAGTGGCTAGTTCTCCTGGTAGTTTCTTGCCCCGTTCTTTTGTTCTAGATTTCAGCTAAAACAAAATATATATTTTGGATTAAACATGTAAATGCTGGGGGGAAAAGAAACAATACTGTGCTAAAGATGAAAGGAAATACCTGGTCAAAGAAATATATGGGTCCTGGCTCCAGGGTTACCGGCAGCGGCATTTTCTCCCTTTGTTCCTAGAAGGATGAGAATGTGATTATGCCAACAGAAAGTGGGAATGAAAAGTATTAGTATTTTCTGCAATATGATTAAGGTAACATTATTGTTTTCATTGCGAGACGCTGAAAATCCTATCCAGTTAACATAGAAACCACCGCCTTAGGAACAGCAACAAAATGTTGCATAATTAATTTTTAAAATGTTTTAGCTGTGTTAAAAATTATATGAAGTTCAAAAAAATTCAGTTTATCAATTTTTGACACATTCATGTTCGTATTGCTCCACACTAGCTTCAGCAACTTCTTGTGGCGTATTATCTGTAATGACTTTTCTTTGGTTTACTATGTGGATAAAAATGTAAAAATGGCAGCCAGTGTCATTTTGAGAAGTGACTATCACCCTGTGTGTACACAAGCAAACTTCACCAAATAGGGTTTTTATTATGCCTTTTTCACAGATATATAACAGGTATCTTAAATATGTATTCAGGAAATATTGTTTCAAGTCTAAGGCCTTGATCCTGGAAGGAGCTCCACACAGGTAGACGCCTGCAGCCATACAAAGTCAATGGGTCTCTGCTTGGCGGCAGGGGTCTGACTGCATGGAGCACTTTATAGGAGCAGGGCCTAAAACATGTTTGTGTGGAGATGTAGATATACTGAAATAACTATTTATCAAGTAAACCATCTGGGAATTTTAAAAGTGTAGATCTATACAATAGACTGGAAATTATTTTTTTTCAGTTATGTAACATTAATCTTATCACCTTTTAAAAACAATTGTTCTTAAATGAAATGCAAGGGAGGGTGCAACTGCAAAAGAGTTGACCTGTTGAATACACAAAGATCTGCATTTGAACATGCACGTAGATGTGCCCCGGTTTGTGTGTACAAATGACAGTCGGTGCACTCCAACTTATGGTTTTTGCAGCAAGATAGGGGAACATGAATTTTCACAGATACACTCAAGCTCTTTGAAAATCTGGCCTCAAAATGACATTAAGATTATGACAAAACTGATACAAGAAAGGAAATTCAGAATTCATGCTGACAGGCTGCACGTAAATTGTGGCTTGGTGAAAAAGGTATGTGCCAATGGCCAGGACTTAGGAAAACAGGCTGCCAGGATTAAGTCTGAGTTTCTTGGCTTCTGTCAATCGTGTCACTTTTAACTTTGATTGCATATTTTTTTTTTCTGTTTTAAATACAAATTTTGAAAGGGAACTTTCAGAATAAAAAGAGACATTTATTTTGCTCATGCTACAAACTCAGATATCTTTAACAATATCTGTAACTCTCATAATTAATATTACTGATTATTTTAGTTAAGGAGAATCTAGTGGCAAAGTGTAGGACCCACCTCCCTTCTCTATGTTCAGAAATGGGGTGATGAGAGAATCTCTCTCTCTCTCAGAATGAGTATATAAAAGACACTTTCTCTGGTATAGTAAGCTGCTTTCTTTGTCAGACATCTACTTTTACTTTGTCAGACATCTCCAATCTTCGGGGCTGATGCTGAAGCCTTTACTCATGTGAATAGTTCCACTAGTTTCAGTGGGTTTACATGTGAGTAAGGGCTGCAAGTTTGGGCCCTAAGCTTGGAAGAGAAGTACTAAAATCTCATAAACATGCAACTGAATGAATGAAATTAGCAACAGAAGTACATTTGATAAATACATTGATACTCCACTTCAGAGTTGAATGTAGACTGTTCATTGCCTATTCCCCCTCCATTTCCCTCGTACAATAAACACATAAAGGACATCTCCCTTTCTTGGCATAAATATAAGAATTGAATGAAGAAAAAAGCATAACATACCCTGAAAGAAGCCTTTCCTTGAAGAACAGAACTTCTTTTGCTAGTAAAAAGATGCAAATGCAAACTGCCTCCTTAGAAAGAGAGAAAAGGAGGTGTGTCAATGTGCTGTCTTTCTACACCGAGTTTAAAGTCCTGTTGCTTAGTAACCACATACTCTGGACTGTACTCAACTATAATCCCTTTTCTTAACTTCTCCAGCCCATGTATGCTTGTGTCTGGAGAGTTAGCTTTCAGTCCCTTCCTCCACCCCCAAAAATTGTTTTCATGTATTTCTTTCTCAAGACTCTACACTGGCTCTACCATCCATTTTATTTGGCTACTGTCAAATAGAATGTCATATTTCAAAACACAGGATTACCTAACATCATGCAGTTTAAACACGAACAACAGGAGACTGACTTTAACGGAGAAAGGGCCCAAACGCAAGTTAGTGAGTGAATCCCTCAAGATGTGGATAGCACTGAGCTCTTCTTAAACCTTGGGGATCAGTCCCAAAGGAGCAGGACAAGCTCTCCAGCATACAGTTATTGATACATATTTATGATTTGTTATCACTTTATTAAGTCAATTCCATTTCTTTATATCACTTTATTAATTCTTCTATTTTAAAAATGTGGTTCCCATTTACCGTCTTCTATTATTCATGCCATCCTGCCATTTATTGCCACTAATGAGTTAGTCATGCCAGTTTTAACTCATTACAGTATTTCATTTCCTCTGTTATTTTTGTATTCATTTCTTGTCACCTTTGTAAACTACTACTGCCACTGATTCTTTCTCCTATCACACATGTGCTACTTTGCTCTTCTCACCCCCTCCCTTATTCACCGTGGCTTGTGTTCTCATGCTCTGGATTTTCAGCTCTGCATTGTTATTACTCTCACTTTTTCTTCTCTCCACCACTGCTCAATATCATCTCCTCCTCTCTAGTCCCCTCCTGACCTACTGGGCTTCCATAAACTTGCAGACCTCCATTATCTCTAACCCCTGCTATGTAATTGGGAAAACAAATGGGCTGGAAAATTTCCTAATCTTATGAAAAATTAAGGAGCAGGATAGGGAGCACCACTCAGTGCATCTGTCCCAGTCCACCATGGCTGCCTCCCTCAGCTCCCCAGAAGGGACAATGGCTATATGTGAAGCTGAAAAACAAAAAAAGTACTGGAAAATGGGAACAGTAAATGGAAAACCAGCAAAGACAACTACAAACAACCAAAACCACTTGGAGGGGAAAGGGTTATGGACCCGCAGGACTATAATAGGCACAATACAGATGATATGCACAAATAAAAACAATAAATAAAAATGAAGGCTTGTCCAGATTAAAAAACAAAAAACACCTGCTCTGTGCATCCTCCCTCCTATCTAATTAGAAAACCACACAGCAAAGAAATAGATTAAAGCTGTCCGAGGCAGTAGTAACATTATATATATAGCTATGCAATATATTGTTAATAAAACGAAAGGCTGATCCTTTGTGGCCTACCCTAATCAGCTACACACTGCAGAGATCCTGATCAGGGAGCATGAATAACAGAATAGCAGAAATGGGAACAGTGTTAAAAAGTTAGCAGCCTTGTCTACACACAAAAGTTGTACCGTTTTAACTATACTGGTACAACTTTCAGTGGATACAGTTATACCAGTATAAATATGCTTATATCAGTATACTTTATTCCCGTACAGGAAGGGAAATAAACGATACTGTCATAAAGCAGCTTTTTACTGGCATAACTCTGTCCATATAGGGGTTGTACTGGTATAGTTATAATATTCTAGTATGAAAAATATCAGACCCCTGACTGACATAGTTATACCAGTACAAAAACTGTGGGTAGACCAGGCCTAGTGGTATCAGGAATGAAGTTGACTTAATTAATGAAGTGGTGATGAATGGCAGCACAGCTGTTCTCCCTTTTTGTTTTTATACTACTTTACATCTATATTGTGTTTTACAAGCAAAGGATGTGGGAATTCTACAAATGTCAATGTATGGCATTTCCCTCACATTGTTTCCATCCCCAGCAAGCAAGACTGGTGGGTGGACAAGGGCTATAGCGATAGAAACAATGGAAAGATTTTTTGTATTTGGAATAGTCTATCTGGTCTGTCCCTGTGAAAGATAGGATGGACTAGTGGTCCCTCTGAACAGCAGGATTAGAAACCAGGATCTCGGGTATACTAATCTCAGCTCTGTGTATAACTCTTGCTCCATGTGAACTTTGGCAAATTACTTAACTTCTCTTCCTCACTTTTCTAACTCTAAAATCAGGCTCTTGTGAGGCTAAGGGTTCACTGCTCTTTCCAAGCAACTCCTGTCTCAGAGCCGACAACTCACTATACCTAATACACTACTATATCTAAACACCATGGTATTTATCCATGACAGGTACTGAAAGATTGTAACTTATCAATACTCATAATCATTGTGAGATGTATGTATGGATAATATTTCAGCAATAATGTAACTATATTGAAAACTATACCTTATTATGACTTGAAGTACAAGTTAGTCACCAGCAAATTGTATGTCTCAGTAATGATTCAAGTGGGAGGCAGTTACCACCCCTCTCAGGTCAGCCGGTGATGTAGTGCACTGTTCAATTGTCTATTCTTGCCTGATCCCAGAACAGTCAATGGAAAACCAGCAAAGACAACTACAAACAACCAAAACCACTTGGAGGGGAAAGGCATACCATAACAGAGAGGGGATCAACTGGTCTGTGAATAAAGACAAAAGACTGAATCATATATAACAGTGTGGAGAAAGACACTCTTCATCCATTTACTGAGTGAGGCGACATCTTGTTGAGTGGTCAAATGAAAGATTTGATCCTAGTTCCTGTGAAACCAGCCCCCTTGGCAAGAGACTGAACTTTGGAGAGGAAACCTACCTTATTAGCTAAGAAAGGTAACTATTAATAAGTGTAAGCCCTAGATCACGTTTTATTATTTCATTTTATAGTAACCATTTATTTCCATCACTCTCTCTTGTTTCTAATGGAACCACCATTCTTACTTAAACCTTCTTTAGTTTTATTATAAGTGCTGTGTATTATATACAAGTGGTGATTTAAGGTTCACCTGGTAAACTGGGGTACACTGTTTCTTTGGGATCAAGGGATCTGGATTCCTTGATGTAGCCAGTGTCAAGGGCTGGATATCACAGGGGAACTCAGGTTCAAGGGGACTCAGGGACTGGGGTGCACCTCTTGTTAACTTGCAAGGCAACATTGGGGCTGGCATAGGCCAGAACAGAGTGTTTGAGTGGCTGACAGGCTGATGGTATCAGGGAGCTAACAACAATCTGCCACAGGCAAGATTCCCTCTTGGTAGAGGCAGGAGGTAAAAAGGTGACTCACAGTCCTAGATACCTCAAGACCCATCAGAGAGGGTTAATTAGTTTGTTCAGTATACTGAAGTTATAAAATGCATAACAGCTCTAAGTGTTATAATTGTTGTATGCAGTGTTGTTGTAGCTATGTCAGTCTCGGGATATTAGAGAGACAGGGTGGGTGAGGTTGGTCCAATAAAAGATATTACCTCACCCACTGTATCTAAGTATTAGATACGGTATTGTTGAGGATAACTTCCTGGTGCAAGTGCTGGAGGAACCAACTAGGGCTCCTGCTCCTCTTGACCTGCTGCTCACAATCAGGGAAGAATTGATAGGGGAAGTAGAAGTGGGTGGCAACCTGGGCAACTGTGACCATGAGACAGTTGAATTCAGGATCCTGACAAAAAGAAGAAAGGAGAGCAGCAGAATATGAACCCTGGACTTCAGAAAAGCAGACATTGAATCCCTCAGGGAACTGATGGGCAGGATCCCCTGGGAGGCTAATATGAGGGGGAAAGGAGTCCAGGA
Organism: Lepidochelys kempii; assembly: GCF_965140285.1. Classification (NCBI taxonomy): domain Eukaryota; kingdom Metazoa; phylum Chordata; order Testudines; family Cheloniidae; genus Lepidochelys; species Lepidochelys kempii. The sequence goes on along the minus strand of NC_136380.1, from coordinate 269,681,969 downwards.
GAGCTGGCTGTATTTGAAAGAAGCTTAATTGAGGACGCAGGCACAAACCATCCCAATGTGTAGAATGAACAGCAAATATGGCAGGCGACCAGCTTGGCTTAACAGAGAAATCTTCGGTGAGCTTAAGCACAAAACGGAAGCTTACAAGATGTGGAAACTTGGACAGATGATTAGGGAGGAGTATAAAAATATTGCTCGAGCATGCAGTGGTGTAATCAGGAAGGCCAAAGCACAATTGGCGTTGCAGCTAGCAAGGAATGTGAAGGGTAACAAGAAGGGTTTCTACAGGTATGTTAACAACAAAAAGAAGGTCAGGGAAAGGGTGGGATCCTTAGTGACAGATGACGTGGAAACAGCTGAAGTACTAAATGCTTTTTTTGCCTTGGTCTTCACAGACAGGGTCAGCTCCCAGACTGCTGCACTCGGCAGCACAGTATGGGGAGATGGTGAGCAGCCCTCAGTGGTGAAAGAACAGATTAAGGACTATTTAGAAAAGCTGAGCCATCCATGGGGCCGGATCTAATGCATCCGAGGGTGCTAAGGGATGTGATTGCAGAGCCATTGGCCATTATCTTTGAAAACTCATGGTGATCGGGGGAGGTCCCGGACGATTGGAAAAAGGCAAATATGGTGCCCATCTTTAAAAAAGGGAAGAAGGAGAATCCGGGGAACTACAGTCCGATCACCCTCACCTCAGTCCCTGGAAAAATCATGGAGCAGGTCCTCAAGGAATCCATTTTCAAGCACTTGGAGGAGAGAAAGGTGATGAGGAACAGTTAACATGGATTCACCAAGGGCAAGTCATGCCTGACCAATCTGATTGCCTTTATGATTAGATAACTGGCTCTGTGGATATGGGGAAAGTGGTGGACGTGATATATCTTGAGTTTAGCAAGCTTTTGATACGGTCTCCGACAGTATTCTTGCCAGCAAGTTAAAAAAGTATGGATTGGATGAATGGACTATAAGGTGGATAGAAAGCTGACTAGATTGTCGGGCTCAATAGGTAGTGATCAACAGCTTGATGTGTAGTTGGCAGCTGGTATCAACCGGAGTGCCCCCGGGGTCTGTCCTGGGGCCGGTTTTATTCAATATCTCCATTAATTATCTGGATGATGGGATGGATTGCACCCTCAGCAAGTTCGTGGATGACCCTAAACTGGGGGAGAAGTAGATATGCTGGAGGGTAGGGTTAAGTCCAGAGTGATCTAGACAAATTGGAGGATTGGGCTAAAAGAAATCGGACAAGGTTCACAAGGACAAGTGCAGAGTCCTGCACTTAGGACAGAAGAATCCCATGCATTGCTACAGGCTGGGGACCGACTGGCTAAGCGGCAGTTTTGCAGAAAAGGACCTGGGGATTACAGTGGACGAGAAGCTGCATATGAGTCAACAGTGTCCCCATATTGCCAAGAAGGCTAATGGCATATTGGGCTGCATTAGTAGGAGCATTGTCAGCAGATCGAGGGAAGTGATTATTCCCCTCTATTTGGCACTGGTGAGGCCACATCTGGAGTATTGTGTCCAGTTTTGGGCCCCCACTGCAGAAAGCATGTGGACAAATTTGAGAGAGTTCAGTGGAGGGCAACGAAAATTATTAGAGGGCTGGGGCACATGATTTACGAGAAGCTGAGGGAACTCGGCTTATTTAGTCTGCAGAAAAGAAGAGCGAGGGGAGATTTGATAGCAGCCTTTAACTATCTGAAGGGAGGTTCCAAAGAGGATGGACCTAGGCTGTTCTCAGTGGTGGGAGATGACAGAACAAGGAGTAGTGGTCTCAAGTTGCAGAGAACAGGTCTAGGTTGGATATTAGGAAAAACTATTTCACTAGAAGGGTGGTGAAGCACTGGAATGGGTTACCTAGGGAGGTGGTAGAATCTCCATCCTTAGAGGTTTTTAAGGTCAGGCTTGACATAGACCTGTCTGGGATGACTTAGTTGGGGTTGGTCCTGCTTTGAGCAGGAGATTGAACTAGATGACCCTCTGAGGTCTCTTCCTACCCTAATCTTCTGTGATTCTATGAACTTATTCATAACAATTATCCCTTTGAGTAGGAACTGCTCCTATGTATAGTCTATATGTATAGTCTTTTGTTTTCTGCTATAGCCCTTCAAAAGATTCTTGTGGGGGAACATACAGTAGCGTCCACATTATTGGCTTCTACACCACTCTCCTTTGCAGTGAGTTGCCAGCCTATCTGCCTGATCCACTGATCCCCTCCAAACAGAAGCCCAATTCTCTGAACGTATCTGGAGTCACCCAAGTGGTTCAGACAATGGCAATGGAGTTGAAAGATGGCTCCACCAGGCCTTTTTTTTGGTCCAAATGTTATGTACAGTCACCATACTGTGCAAGACAACAAAGCAGGGGAAAGGGGATCAGGGGGGTGGGGGGTGGTTGTTTTTGCCAGCTGGGTTAGAGAGGTGACAATACTTGTAATATGACTGAAGGAAGATGCCCCAACTCTGAAATTTGAAAAACTTCTGCAGGCCGTGTAAGCGGTCAGAACACGGGAGGGGGAGGGGCGCCTGCGCAAACGGTGTCAAAACGCTTTCCCCGTCGACACACAAGTCTGCCTCCGATATGCTACGGGCCGGGGCTGACACCAGGGAGACGGAGGCGGCCAGGGGCAGGCCCCGCTCCAAGGCCCGGCCAGGCTGCCAGGGGGCGCAGAGCAGCCCCGCACAGGCAGCGCGCGCACAGACTCCTCCCCTCTCCCCCCTCCCCCTCCCAGCAGCACGCGTCCCGTCGCCCCGCCCGGCGGCCGGGCTCGAGCCTTCCCGGCATGCCCCGCGCTGTACCATCGAGCGCGGCGCTGGTGGCGGGGGGCGGTCCCGCTGGGCTCTCCGTCGGTGTCAGGCCGCGGCAACATGGCGGGCGCGGAGCAGGCGGCGAAGCACCTGAACGGGGAGCTGCCGCTGGAGCCCGAGCCCGAGGACGCGGAGGGCGGCGCGGTGGGGCCCGGCGCCGAGGAAGGCGCCAAGAAGAAGCGGCGGAAAAAGAAGAAGGGCAAAGCCGCCTCCGCGGGTAGGGGGCCGGAGCGGGGCCTGGAGACCCTCCCGCGGGCAGGGAGCGGAGCCGGGCAGGGCCCGCGGCGGGCGGGGGAGGGGCTAGAGTTAGTGTGGGGGGACTGGGGCGAACCTCCTTGGGGGCGGCGTGTGACGGGGGGCTGCCTCGGGAGGGGCTCGGGAGTGAAGCCTCCTTGGCGGGGGGCGGCGGGGGCCGGGGCTCGTGAAGCGGCTTTTGGGGGCCGTCTGTGGGTGGGGGTGGGGTGCGAGAAGCGGCCGTGGAGGGGGGGTTGGGAGGTGTGTGTGTGTGTGGCTGTGGCGGGACTGGGGGACAAGTCTCTCCTTGATCTGGGAGGGGGTTCTGGGAGCGTGGCTGCCACTGGGACGGGGAAGTCTGCCCTGGGTTCAGTCTGTCAGTGGTGGGCCACGATGAGACTGATACCGTAACTGGCTAGTATCTTTGTGGCCTTGCTGCTGTTTCCCTCACTCTCTCTGCTCCTGTTGCTTGTCTTTGAGTCAGGTGATGTGAGGTGCCTGAAGATCACTCAAAATAGTGGTAAAGATGGAAAGAGTCATATAATTGGCACAGGGACTGTTGGTTGCTCATATGTTTGTGTGAGAGAGAAAGTTCCTGTGTGTTTCAGCTCCCAGCCTATTTCTGGGACAGTTTGCAAGGAGATTGCGAATGCTGTTTTGTACACAGCAGTATCCACCCCTACGGCCAGAGATAAAGAGCATAATTTTGTTGCCTTAAAGTTTATCCCACAGGAGGGAGCCTTTCCCTGCTAACCTCCCAAATATTGTACATAGAGGTCTGAGGTGAGTCTGTGCAAATAGTGTAAGGAAATCACAATCTGAGTTTCTTTTAACAGGCTAGAAGTTAGAGATGAAGATACTTCATGTTTATCATTATTTTCATAACACTTGTGTTATCTCCCTGGAGCAGGCTGGTGCTAGGGACAGCAGAATTATACAAACAGAAAAGAACTGTAGTTATTTGAACTATTGGATAATCTTACCTTTATGTGCAGGTTTTTATAATGGCCCCTGTCACCATAGTACCTAAGAGTTGTTATTACATGTTTGCTACTTTAGAAAAGGTGAGAAGTGCTCTGATATCTTCATAATGAGGGTGGTAAAAATATTTAGATAATTTTTTTAGGTTTTTATATCATAATTCAGAGCCATTTTATTGTGTTAAATCACACTTTATCTTGCAAACAGGACAACAAGAAACAGAGAGAGAATTAGAAGGTGCTCTTGATGATATAGCAAAACAGTTGGATAAACAAACACTGGAGGAGAAGGAAAAAGATGATGATGATGAAGGCAAGTGTAATATTTTTGTTTTTTTAACATCTAAAATGAAAGTCTATGAAGTGCTTGAAATTGTATTTTCTACAGCTGTCTAGTTTTTTCCAGTTTAAGTAATTTTTTTCATGCAAAATTGTAATTTGCAGTATCTTTCTTCATATTCAGTAATTTGCTATCCTCAGTCACTGTTAAGCAACATTATGTAACTTGAGCAAGAGGTTAAATTTCAGACAAACATATTGTGCAAGCTAATAGCAAAAGTTGTAGCTGGTTTTTATCCTTATTGATTTATACCACAAAAGAGATCTTTTAGTCTGATATAGAACAAATAACATAGGGGAATGCTGGAGGAAGAGTCTGAGGAGATGCTAAAATAAATAAGACACTATTATAAAATGTGTGTATTTCTCGTCACTGAAGAAAATTCTACCTGTAATCCTAGTTGTTGCACAGAAACCCAACTAAAGAAATATGAAACACACTGCAGTACAGGTACACGCTTTTGATTGTTGCCAATACAGATTCTAAACAAGTAGTTTGTGAATCAGCTCAGTGGTTTAAGCATTGGCCTGCTAAACCCAGGGTTGTGAGTTCAATCCTGGAGGGGGCCATTTGGGATCTGGGGCAAAAATTGGAAATTGGTCCTGCTTTGAGCAGGGGGTTGGACTAGATGACCTCCTGAGGTCCCTTCCAACCCTGATATTCTATGATTCTAAAGAATCATTTTTTGTTTCTAATCTGAATTTAAACATACCTTATCTTATAAACATATTACATGTTTGAAAATCAAATAGAATTAACCTGTTTAGTAAATTCATTTTTCTCTGTAATAAAACCGTGCATTTAGCACCTGTCTGCTGAATTATCATTAAAGTTGGCTCAATATCCTAAAGTGATCATCTTTAAATTCATCTCTTGGCAAACTACCTCTGGAGCTTTAGGTTTCAGAACATATGAAATTGGATATTAGTATCCAAAAACACTTAGTAGAAAGACGAAAAAACAATTGCATTGGTGCATATAGTACTAGACAATAACCTTTGATTCTGAATGTATGTACAGTATCCAAGGCCATTTAATTGCTGTTCATAGTACTATGTTCTGATAAAACTGGATTTCTGATGGCTTACTTCAGGTGGTGGGGTAAAGGAATATTAATGTTAATGTAATGTGTACGTTGTTACGATGATGGCTGTTGAGTCAGAATTCAGTGAGAATAATAGTGAATGCTTCATAGTGAAAGGAATTCCTGGGGGGGTGGGATTAGAATCCTTGGATATTTTATCTCGGGGAGAGTGTTTTTCTTCATAGATAAACTAGTACATTGAATTTCATTGTGCTCTGTCTCTTTTACAGTGTAGTTATCAATACTTAACCTTAAATTTAAAGTGCTATTCTCACTGAAATAACGCTCTCCCTCTCTTCTGTACAAATTACTTGTAAATTCTTTTACAATATACACAAGTATCAGAATTTTTAATTTTTTGATTGCCTTTGGTGTCTTTTGCCTGACCCATTCTTTTCACACCACTTGAAATCTGTGTAATTGTGGGAAATAGCATAGAGACTGTGCCTAAAATCTGTTCCTGTTCGTTTTTCTTTAAAAAAATACTCAATTTTTTGGCCATCTCCACAGTTGGGTAACCCTAACACTGCCCACTGGATGGGAAGAAGGGTTCGGAAAGTATTCAGTACGGTTCTTCTGCATTCTGAATTGGGCTTGCAGCTTAGCTCATCTGAGATAATGGAAAGTATAGTTATTGTGTTTCTGAGGCTATGTCTACACTATGAAATTAGGTCAAATTTATAGAAGTCGATTTTTTAGAAATCGATTTTATACAGTCGATTGTGTGTGTTCCCAAGTAAGACCATTAAGTCGGCAGAGTGAGTCCACAGTACCGAGGCTAGCATCGATTTCCGGAGCATTGCACTGTGGGTAGCTATCCCACAGTTCCCGCAGTCTCTGCCACCCATTGGAATTCTGGGTTGAGATCCCAACGGCTGAAGGGGCAAAAACATTGTCACGGGTGGTTCTGGGTACATGTCATCTGGTCCCCCTTCCTCCCTCTGTGAAAGCAACGGCAGACAATCGTTTTGTGCCTTTTTTCCTGGGTTACCTGTGCAGACGCCTTACTACGGCAAGCATGGAGCCCGCTCAGATCACCGTGGCAGTTATGACAGTTCTAAACACCACGCGCATTATCCAGCAGTATATGCAGAATCAGAACCTGCAAAATCAGGCGAGTAGGTGACGGCAGCACAGTAAGGAGAGTGATGAGGACATGGACACAGGCTTCTCTCAAAGTATGGGCCCCGACAGTGTGGACATCATGGTGGTAAAGGGACAGGTTCATGCAGTGGAATACCGATTCTGGGCCCGAGAAACAGGCACACACTGGTGGGACTGCATAGTGTTGCAGGTCTGGGACGATTCCCAATGGCTGCGAAACTTTCATATGCGTAAGGCCACTTTCATGGAACTTTGTGACTTGCTTTCCTCTGTCCTGAAGCACCAGAATACCAAGATGAGATCAGCCCTCACAGTTCACAAGCGAGTGGCGATAGCCCTGTGGAAGTTTGCAACGCCAGACAGCTACCGGTCAGTCGGGAATCAATTTGGAGTGGGCAATCTACTGTGGGGGCTTCTGTGATCCAAGTAGTCAACGCAATCACTGAGCTGCTTCTACCAAGGGTACTGACTCTGGGAAATGTGCAGGTCATACTGGATGGCTTTGTTGCAATGGGATTCCCTAACTGTGGTGGGGCGATAGATGGAACCCATATCCCTATCTTGGCACCGGAGCACCAAGGCAGGGAGTACATAAACCGAAAGGGGTACTTTTCAATGGTGCTTTGAGCACTGGTGGATCACAAGGGACGTTTCACCGACATCAACGTGGGATGGCTGGGAAAGGTACATGACGCTCGCATCTTGAGGAACTCTGGTCTGTTTCAACAGCTGCAGCAAGGGACTTTCTTCCAGACCAGTAAACAACCGTTGGGGATGTTAAAATGCCTATAGTTATCCTTGGGGACCCAGCCTACCCCTTAATACCATGGCTTATGAAGCCATACACAGGCAGCCTGGACAGTAGTCAGGAGCTGTTCAACTGCAGGCTGAGCAAGTGCAGAATGGTGGTAGAATGTGCATTTGGACATTTAAAAGCACACTGGTACAGTTTACTGACTCGGTTAGACCTCAGCAAAACCAGTATTCCCATTGTTTATTACTGCTTGCTGTGTGCTCCACAATATCTGTGAGAGTAAGGGGAAGACATTTATGGTGGGGTGGGAGGTTGAGGCAAATCGCCTTGCCACTGATTACACGCAGCCAGACACCAGGGCGGTTAGAATACAGGAGGGCGTGGTGCGCATCAGAGAAGCTTCGAAAACCACTTTCATGACTGTCCAGGCTACGGTGTGAAAGTTCTGTTTGTTTCTCCTTGATGAAACCCCCTGCCCCTTGGTTCACTCTACTTCCCTGTAAGCTAACCATCCTCCCCTCCCCCCTTCGATCACCGCTTGCAGAGGCAATAAAGTCATTGTTGCTTCAAATTCATGCATTCTTTATTCATTCATCACACAAATAGGGGGATAACTGCCAGGGTAGCCCAGGAGGAGGGAAGGACAAGGCCACGCTGCACTTTAAAACTTGAATGCCAGCTTTCTGTTGCTTGGGCAGTCCTCTGGATAGAGTGGTTGGGTGCCCAGAGGACACTCCCCGTTCCCCCTCCACACCGCTTTCTTGGGAGACTGCGTGAGGAGGCTATGGAACTTGGGGAGGAGGGTGGTTGGTTACACAGGGGCTGTAGCAGCGATCTGTGCTCCTGCTGCCTTTCCTGCACCTCAACTGTACCCCGGAGCATATTAGTTTGATCTTCCAGTAGCCTCAGCATTGACTCCTGCCTTCCGTCAGCAAGCTGACGCCACCTATCATCTTCAACCCGCCACTTATCTTCAACCCGCCACCTGTCCTCCTGTTCATATTGTGCTTTCCTGGACTCTAACATTGTCTGCCTCCATGCGTTCTGCTGGGCTCTTTCAGTGTGGGAGGACTGCATGAGCTCAGAGAACATTTCATCGCGAGTGCATTTTTTTCGCCTTCTAATCTTCGCTAGCCTCTGGGAAGGCGATGGTAGTGTGAGCGTTGAAACATTTGCAGCTGCGGGAGGGGGAAAAAAAGGGAGAGTAGTAGTTAGAGACACATTTTAGAGAACAATGGGTAGACTCTTTTCTAGTGAACCTTGCTGTTAACATTACATAGCACATGTGCATTTGGTACAAGGTTGCATTTTGCCTCTTATATTGAGGGTCTGCTGGTTTGGTGAGAGAGATCACACACGCAGGGCCGGCGGGCAACAGAATTCAGCTTGCAGGCAGCCATGGTAAGCCAGTCTTTTGGCTTCTTTAACCTTCATAACATGTGGGAATGGTTTCAAACAGCAGCACCCTCATTTCCCATACCAAACAGCCGTTGGGTTGGCCATTTAAAATGGGTTGGCAATTTAAAAGGAGGGGCTGCGGTTTTCGGGTTAACGTGCAGCACAAACCCAACTAACCCCTCCTCCCCCCACCACACACACCCAATTCTCTGGGATGATTGCTTCACCCCCCCACCCCACCCACCCCCACCGCGTGGTTAACAGCGGGGAAGATTTCTGTTTAGCCACAGGCAAACAGTCCAGCAGGAACGGCCACCTCTGAATGTCCCCTTAATAAAATTACCCTATTTCAACCAGGTGACCATGAATGATATCACTCTCCTGAGGATAACACAGAGAGATAAAGAATGGATGTTGCTTGAATGCCAGCAAACACCGGGACTGTACGCTGCCATGCTTTGTTATGCAATGACTCCAGACTATTTGCTACTGGCCTGGCATGGTAGTATGTCCTACCATGGAGGACGGAATAAGGCTGCCCTCCCCAGAAACCTTTTGCAAAGGCTTTGGGAGTACATCCAGGAGAGCTTTATGGAGATGTCCCTGGAGGATTTCCGCTCCATCCCCAGACATGTTAACAGACTTTTCCAGTAGCTGTACTGGCCGCAAATTAATTGTTAAGCACGCTTGCTTTAAACCATGTATTATATTTACACAGGTACACTCCCCAGAGGTCCCTTCTCCGCCTGGTGGGTCTGGGAGCCCGCCTTGGGTGGGTTCGTGGGGGGTACTGGCTCCAGGTCTAGGGTGAGAAACCGTTCCTGGCTCTTGGGGAAAATGGTTTCTCCGCTTGCTTGCTGTGCGGTATCTTCAGCCTCCTCCTCCTCATCTTCCTCGTCCCCAAAATGCGCATCCCTGTTGCATGATAATCCATTGATGGAGTCAAAGCACAGGGGTGGGGTAGTGGTGTCTGCACCCCCTAGAATGGCATGCAGCTCATCATAGAAGCGGCATGTTTAGGGTTCTGACCCTGAGCGGCCGTTTGCCTCTCTGGTTTTTTGCAGGCTTGCCTGAGCTCCTTAAGTTTCACGCGGCACTGCTGCAGGTCCCTGTTCTAGCCTCTGTCCTTCATGCCCTTGGAGATTTTTTTCAAACGTTTGGCCATTTCGTCTTTTGGAACGGAGTTCTGATAGCACGGATTCATTTCCCCATACAGCGATCAGATCCCGTACCTCCCATTCAGTCCATGCTGGAACTCTTTTGCGATTCTGTGACTCCATCATAGTCACCTCTGCTGATGAGCTCTGCACTCACCTGCAACTTGCCACGCTGGCGAAACAGGAAATGAGTTTCAAAAGTTCGCGGGCCTTTTCCTATCTACCTGGCCAGTGTGTTTGAGTTGAGAGCGCTGTCCAGAGCGGTCACAATGGAGCACTCTGGGATAGGTCCCGGAGGCCAATACCGTTGAATTGCGACCACACTACCCCAAATTCGACCCGGCAAGGTCGATTTCAGCGCTAATCCCCTCTTCGGGGGATGAGTACAGAAGTCGATTTTAAGAGCCCTTTAAGTCGAAGTAAATGGCTTTGTCGTGTGGACGGGTGCAGGGTAAGACATTAGCTGGCAAGTGAATAAGATTAGCTACTGACCTCTTGAATTTTGCCAGTGTCTGCAGTGGTTAGCATAGGGACCTGGAAGATGCTCTGACTTTGTGAGTTAGTGAACTATATGCCAAGGCTACGACTTTTTCTGATTCAGTGTTAATGGATTAAGCACAGTTCAAGGTCAAGATCAGTGTGACACAGTTATTGTGATTGAAAGAAATAAGTACAGGCTCTTCGGAGAGATTGACCACCTAAATGCTAAATACATTTTTGATTGAGAACCTGGCAGGACAGATTAGAAAGCAGAAACAACAAGCTGTATGTATCTATAAGACATCCTTAAAGATGCTAAAACGAGATACTTAAGGCAGAAACTGGACTTTCTTTTGCGGACTAAAATCTACACCCATTGCAGGGCTGCAATGATCTAAAAATCACCAATCTATTTAACAACTCAGATTACATTGACCATTTTACATAAATCATTTGCCATTTGAAAGGCATGGAGATCTAGTGATTCCAATTTTTGTCCAAGGAATGCCCTGTCAATTTTTATAGATGAGCAAATATGGGGTTCTGAGTAAATATGACGAAAATAGCAACACTTTATATTTGTAAGAAATTGAGACAACTTCTGGAATCAGTTTTTGTAACTAAAACATGGAGAGTTGGGAGTGGCTAGTATTTGGATCTAGAACAGAGGTGGGCAAACTACGGCCTGCAGGACACTCGTGCCCGGCCCCATAGCTCCTGCCCCGGGAGGCTGTGTCCCCCCCCCAGCCTCTCCTTGCTCCGCCGCAATGCTCTGGGCGGCGGGGCTGTGAGCCCCTGGGGCAGCGCAGCTGCAGAGCCCGGCCTGACTCGGTGCTCTGTGCTGCGCGGTGGAGGTGTTGGCGTGGCCCGGCTCCAGCCAGGCGGTGCAGCTGTAGCACCGCCAGCCACTGGTGCTTCAGGCAGCGCAGTAAGGGGGCAGGGAGCGGGGGGGATGGGGGGGGTTGGATAGAGGGCAGGGGAGTTCAGGGTGGTGGTCAGAGGGTGGGGGTGTGGATAGGGGTCGGGGCCGGAACAGGAGGTTGAATGGGGGCAGGGGTCGGGCGGGGGGGGGAGTCAGGAATGAGAGGAGGGGTTGGATGGGGTGGCGGGGGTCAGTCAGGGTACAGGGAGCGGGGGGTTGTGGATGGGGCAGGGGTCCGGGGGGGGGGGTCGGGAACAGGGGGTTGGATGGGGCAGGGGTCCGGGCGGGTGGCGGGGCACGACCCCCTCACCTAACCAGCCCTCCATACAATTTCCAAAACCCCATGTGGCCCTCAGGCCAAAAAGTTTGCCCGCCCCAATCTAGAAGGTGTGGGCAAATAGATGTACAGAGTGATCAGCACTTCAGCTAAACATATTGTACAATGTTAAATAATCTTTGCACACATGGAGTAGGTAAACATTATTAGATGTAGCCACATCATGTTAAGTAAATACTGTTTTTGGATAGAGTCAAACCATGCTATAATCACTCTCCAGCTGTTGTTTCTTGCTGCTTTGATGCCATGTGCTCCTCTCTCTTCAAGCTCTGAAAATTTGTAGGAAGGAGCACCATGAATATTAGTCCCACTCCTGGGGTACCTGTCTTTTATATCTTCTGCACAACTTATGTGGTGAACACCACATTGACTTTTGTGAGTTCTGTCATCACTGTTTTTCTTTTTCTGGTAAAGGAAAGTAACAGTTCACTAAACTGGTAGTCACTTCTTTCCAGCTGTATTGTCTGATATGATTCTTTCTAACCCCTTTTCTGCAGAGGCCTCATGTTAGCTAGATTCAGAGAATGGGATTTGGGATGGAAAGTATTCTATTTCTAACAAATTCCTCATATTTTTTCATTGATTCACTTCTTAAAAATGCCACCAACATAAAGGAACTATTCAGAGGTACGCTATCAGCAGTGGTACTTTCAGAAATATCTTATTATATCTGAATCTGGAGTTGGGAAGGAATCTGAAACTGTTGGTGATTGCTTCTAGCTGTCTCTCTTACCTATTCAGCTTTCTTCAAAGTTTGTAGAATCTATGGATTTGGGGACTTGTAACAAATCTGAACAACATCATGTTCAATGCAGCTGAGGTAGAAGCAGCATTGGTCCCAGATGCAGTGTTGTACCTGGTTCAAAACTCAAATTCTTCTGTTTGCTTGTGGCTTAGTTTAAAAGGGATGTACACATTTTAATTGAAGTCAGATGTTTAACTTTCAGACAGAGTTTGTATAAAACTGATTTTTCATTGCTTTGTACAAGCTGTAAACTCAGGTGTCAGATACAGGTTGTCTCATAATTTGTATAAAATTGAGCTATCAGTTTTCTGAGTGTTCTTTAAGCCATTTTACCTGGTAGTTTCTCAGTAAGGTGCCATGATAATTTTTGTCCTACATTTAACTCTTTGAGGGTTTGTATGTATATATAAACACATATCTTTTACAGACGGAGAGGGTGAAGGAGATGGAGCAACAGGGAAGAAAAAGAAGAAAAAGAAAAAGAAGAGAGGACGTAGGTGTCAATTACAACAATAATAAAGGGAATTTTCTCATATTCTCACTTAAACTTATCCTACTCTATTATGGTTGTCCAATTAAAAATATCATGGGGGATGGCACACAACGTAGATCCTTGGCCAAGGCAGTCTGAAAGTTCTCTCTGGTGCCTCTGAATGCTGCACTGAGCATTAGCCAGGTCAGATGACTTGAGGGCATCATGGTACATGGTGTTCTGGGGATAAGCCGAAATTCTGGCAGGAGGCTCTTAAATATGCTTTGCTATTTTTGCTTTTCTTGCAGTTGATAATAATTTACAGCTTGCAGTATAAAACTTCTTAAAATGTTTACTCAACAGCTAAGGTGCAGACAGATCCACCTTCTATTCCAATATGTGATCTATTTCCCAGTAGCATATTTCCAAAAGGAGAAGAATGCGAATATCCACCAACACAAGATGGGTAAATGTTTTGTTTCTGTTTTTAAGTCTAAAAAATAACTAAGTTTAAAAAATAAATACATCTGATCTGAAAGAACTTCTGATATGCAATGAAAGACTTAATTTTCCTGCTGCTTTGCTTGACTAATTCTTAATGCAGATTGTGAACAAAATTGATGGTAATGCCTCTTTACTGGATCATCTAACAAGTTCCTCCACAGAGGTTGTCAGGTCAGAAATGTTCTCCCTCCAGACCCTTTAAACTCCATTGGACTGAATTTATATTTTACTCAAATATTTGTGTAGCTTGCTTTCTTGTGGAGTCCCTAAATATTCTAAAATAACTGCAGTAGCATGTGTGAACTTCCTTGATCCTCTTAATAGGATGCTAGCTGTGGAGCATAGTGATGACTGGAGTTGGGTGAAAAACACAGAAAGTGGGAGGAGCAGGGGGAGTATTTGAACACATACAAATAATGTGATTTTTACAATCTTTTACTTGCTATCCGCAGACTTTCTTAGGAGCAGACTTTTTTTTTAGGTGTAACATTAACGGAAAAAGTGTGTCCAATGTATGAATATTTACGCCCTGATGTCAAGTCCTCTTCCTGTTTGTTTAAAAAAAAAAACTTGTCTGCTCAGGTAGCAGAAGTAATGCCATGAGACTTAAGTGACCATCACACACACACAGTTAACTAACAGAAAATGAGGTAAAATTTGTTGAAAACATTGTTTATGTTCACGGCTCTAGCAACATCTCTTTGAAATGGCATTTAAATTTAAAAATCACACTAATTTTTATGCCTGCCAATGTTATAAGTATGCCTAAGTTTACTGTAACTGAAAGATTTGAGAGAGAAATATTTTTGTATCTGTTTACTTTTATGGAGTGCTGTCAACTACCTGTAGTACTTTTTACTTTCTGTACTTTATATAGCCAGTTTCACTTGTTTGAGTCTGTCACAGCAATGTAGAAGTGAAAGTTTCGAAAATAAAATGTGATTGTAAAATCACAAACATTGGTAAGGGAACTCATGGACAGGTGCAGTACCTAAATGAAAAGTAGCTTTATTTTTTGAAATTGCTTAAATTTCAGGTTGATAGTCTTCCTTTAAAATGTGTCTTAAGTCAAAATACAAAGCATATTCTTTTGACTGAGTATCCTGTGCCTCTCCACTCATGTGCTCCTACTCAAAACAACTCCACATAGTTTCAAAGCGATTTTCTCTTCAGTTGGTTCCACATATAGATTTTAATAATTTGATATGTTTTAGCCAGCTAAATGCAAAAATTTACCAATTGTTAGGTTTCTTTTGTTTAACAAGGGATGATTATCTGACCCCAACAAAGGGAAAAAAAATTCTTGATTTGTGAAAGGCTTGAAAGTTCAGTGGGGCTGCCTCCTGTGGCTTTCCAGGCTCAAGTGAACAACTTTTTTGAGGGCAGAGAACTGTATAGAAATTCTAAGGTGTTGTTTGAACACAGTCAATAAATATTGCAGTATTTGTGAATGGATAATTGATTTTTCAGGGCTATGACGGACATAACTCCTTGAACAATGGAAGATGAAATAACTCTCCCATTTTAAAAAGTGACCCATACACAATAGGTGTGGCTTTCAAACTGAATCAAACAAGATAAGGAACTTCGCAGTCATTTAGTTCATTTACCCACCCACTGTTACCGATCAGTAAGGCTGCGAGTCTGTCACAGATTCTGTGACCTTCCGGGACCTCTGTGACTTCTGCAGCCGACAGGTGCAACTGACCCCAGGGCTGTTGGGGCAGCCCTGAGGCCAGTTGCACCGCCCCCCTGCAACAGCAGTGTTCGTGGGCTGCCCCGCACCAGCAGCAGTGGAAGTCCTGCGCCGCTGCAGCAGCAGTACGGTGTTCCCAGGCCAGCAGGGCTGTCCCCTGCCAGCGGTGGCAGGTGCCCCAGAGCCCCTACGCTGAGTACCAGCAGGCACCCCGAATGCCCCCCCTACCCCCCCCCAGCACCAGCGGGTGCCCCGGAGACCCCGCTCCAGAGCAGCAGCTGCGCCCCGCGGAGCACCCGAGAAAACCAAAGATTTAGTCAGGGGTATTTATAATACAAGGTCAGGACAGGTCATGGGGCCATGAATTTTTGTTTATTTCGCATGACCTGTCCATGACTTATGCTAAAAATGCCCACGACTAAATCTTAGTCTTACCTATCAGAGCTGGGTTATGTCCTACTGGATACATTTGGGTAATTTTAGATGATATAAGAGAAAATGTGGAAAACAAAACCCTATGCTCTTGGTGTTCCTAAACCTCCAACTGCCAGAAGCTGGGACTGGCTGACAGGGGTTGGATCACTCAATAGTTGCCCTGTTCTGTTCATTCTCTCTGAAGCATCTGGCACTAGCCACTGTCAGAAGACAGGATATTGGGCTAGATGGACCATTAGTCTGACTCATTATGGCCATTCTTATGTTCTAAGTCACTTTAAAGACTATTCCACAGTACAGTAGAGCCTCATCAGTAGTTTTTTTAACCTCTACTCAGGCTAAATTTTCCTCTGCTTTCTTTTTCTTTTCTCTGAAACTACTTCAGTTTGTCTTCCTGCAATTGAGATTCTCAGAACTGAATATAACATAATATAGTGTGGTCTTGCGAGATTATTATGGAAAGGGGTTATTGCCCCTGAAGTGATGCCTGGGCACTTTCAGCATAAAATGGCATTACTTTTTTTGGTGTCATGTTGTATTGCAGGCTCATAGAACTTGTTGTCCACTCTCATGTTAATTGGGGGTGAATAATTGATTTTGGATTACTTTTTATCACGTACATTAATTTTGAATTTTTCCATGCTGAATTTCATTTTATTTCCTGCCTGTGTTTCTAAACTCTACTTTCTTTTCAAGAATTTCTCTTCTCTGCTGTTTACATACCAAGATGTGACATTGGGGAGATTTGATTAACATGCTGTCAAAATCTCTTTACCCCTTTCTCCTATCCCATGTTACTGATGAAAATGTCAAAAATAAGAGTACATATATAACTGATTTTTTGAGGTGCCCCCAGCTGCTGAGTCATCCCTCCAACATTTCATCCATCTTGCTCACTGTTCTGAGCCTTCATGTGCATTCCCACTGCTTTGAGCCCCTCATGCCTGTACCAGCTACATCCTCCTCCTTGCCACTCCATGTCCCTGTTAAATTTGACGGGCCCATGGAGCACTGGGAAAGTGGTGGGGCTGTGAGGAATGCCTGTAACACGTGGAATCAGGAAGGGGCAGGAGAGTGGAGATGGAACATTCTTACCCCAGATCTGGGCCTAATGTAGGGGAAAGAATCTTTATACATCCATCTGCAGCTTAGGAGGCTCAGAGATGTATGAAGTGGCCCATTCATCTCAATATGTTCTCAGTTAAATGAGAACACCCCAAGGGAATAAAGCCTAAAACAATAGCTCTAAGGTGTGCGAACTGTGCAATTCATGTCAGTGGGTGTTCCTATTCTTTTCTGAGCTTGTGATATGCAGCAAGCGTGCCCATTCTCAACCCCTCACTTTCGTCTCAGCACCATGGGCTTGGAACATGCGCTGAACAGGCCTGTTTTCAGCTTCCCATGCAGAGAAGCAGGACTTCTCCAGATCCTGGCTCACCTGAGAAGTAAGGGAAATGAGGGCTGGGCACTCCAGTTCCATGCGCACACATGAGGGAAGAATGTGGGGCTCTCAGGCTCCATGTCACTCATGTCCTTGTTACCCATCTGTCTGGCCTGAGGCTTCCAACCCATCTCTTGTGACACGCGTCCCCATTTATCTCCCCATCCATCCCTGCACTCTCCCAGGCATAGAATCATAGACTTTAAGGTCAGAAGGGACCATTATGATCATCTACTCTGACCTCCTGCACAACGCAGGCCACAGAATCTCACCCACCCACTGCTGTAACAAACCCATAACCTATGTCTGAGCTACTGAAGTCCTCAAGTCGTGATTTAAAGACTTCAAGGTGCAGAGAATCCTCCAGCAAGTGACCCGTGCCCCATGCTGCAGAGGAAGGCGAAAACCCCCCAGTGCCTCTGCCAATCTGCCCTTGAGGAAAATTCCTTCCCGACCCCAAATATGGCAGTGAGCTAAACCCTGAGCATGTGGGCAAGACTCGCCAGCCAGACACCCAGGAAAGAATTCTATGTAGTATCTCAGATCCCATCCCATCACAGGCCATTGGGCATATTTACTGCTAATAGTCAAAGACCAATTAATTGCCAAAATTAGGCTTTCCCATCATACCATCTCCTCCAAAAACTTATCAAGCTTAGTTTTGAAGCCAGATATGTGTTTTACCCCCACTGCTCCCCTTGGAAGGCTCTTCCAGAACTTCATTCCTCTGATGGTTGGAAACCTTCGTCTAATTTCCAGTCTAAATTTCCAGTCCACACATGCATCCACATTCTCCCTCACTGTGCCAGTCCCCGGTCCCCTCATATTACCTAGGTCTGCATTAAAAATATTAAGAATCTAAGCACGTTATGAGTACCTCCTGTTTATGGGGGCTTGGGAGAGCCCTTGATCTTAAGCACATTCAGGTGGGTTCAGGAGACACTCCTAATCGTCCTTCATCTTCTCTCTAATCAGTGCTAATTGATTGATTAGTGCTGGTGCTCTACTGTAGTAATCTGCCAGATGGAAAAGTCACAACACACCCAGCAATCATTTTCACGCCTCTCTGTGGAAAGTATATAAATTATTAACTTTCTGTATATAGTTTGAACCCCTTCCAAATTAGCTGTGAAAATTAGGGCCCATTTTCCAGAAGTTTAAAAAAACAGTTACTCCCCATTTTTGGACCCAAAGGGGCAGTGTGTGCCATGCACTAACACGGGTTCTCAAACTGGGGTCAGGACCTGTCAGGGGGTCGCAAGGTTATTACATGGAGGGTCGCAAGCTGTCAGCCTCCACCCCAAACTACGCTTTGCCTCCAGCATTTATAATGGTGTTAAATATATTAAAAAGTGTTTTTAATTTATATGGGGGGGTCGCACTCAGAGGCTTGCGGTGTGAAAGCATTCACCAGTTAAAAAAAAGCCACTGCACTAACCCATCAAATCATGTCAGACCATGTCAGACCTAATTTACTTCTTTTATAAGGTTTCTGGCTTTGTGGATTGTGGGGAAGCTGTAGATGAGCTATATCTTGATTGTAGTAAGGTTTTTGACCCAGTCCCTCATGAATTCTCATAAGCAAACTTTCTCATAAGGAAAATATAGTCCAGAGATGAATTTATTATAAAGTTTGTTCGCAACTGGTTGAAAAACTGTACTCAAAGAATAATTAATGGTTGGTGTCAAACTGGGAGGAGGTATCTGCTTGGATCCCTCAGTATTCTGTCCTGGGTCCAGGATTATTCAATACTTTCATTAATGACTTGGATAATGGAGTGGAGCGTATGCTTATAAAACTAGTGGATAACCTCAAACTGGGCAGGGGGACGGGACGGGACATCAAGCACTTTGGAGGACTGGATTAGAATTCAAAATGACCTTGACAAATTGGTGAATTGGTCTGAAGTCAACAAGATGAAATTCAATTAAGACAAGTGCAGGATACTATAATTAAAAAGGAAATATCAAATGTACAACTACAAAATGGGGAATAATTGGCTAAGTGGTAGGACTGCTGAAAAGAATCTGGAATCATAGAATCATAGAATATCAGGGTTGGAAGGGACCACAGGAGGTCATCTAGTCCAACCCCCTGCTCAAAGCAGGACCAGTCCCCAATTTTTGCCCCAGATCCCTAAATGGCCCCCTCAAGGATTGAACTCACAACCCTGGGTTTAGCAGGCCAATGCTCAAACCACTGAGCTGAGGTTATAGTGGATCACTAACGAGTCAGTGTGATGGAGTTGCGAAAAAAACCTGATATTCCAGGGTGTATTAACAGGAGTCTTGTATGTCAGGGAGATAATTGTTGTGTTCTCCTCAGCACTGGGAGTTATCTCAGCTGGTGTACTGTGTCCAGTTCTGGGTGCCACACTTTAAGAAAGATGTGGGCGCACTGGAGAGAGTCCAGAGAAGAGCAATAAAAATGATAGGTCATATTTTCCAAACCTTTATGAGGAAGGGTTTAAAAAACTGGCATATTAAGACTGAGGGGGCAGTAACTGTCTTCAGATACGTTAAGGGTTGTTCACTGAAGGTAGAACAAGAAACAGCTGGTCTTAATCTGCAGCAAGGGAGATTTAGGTTAGATATTAGAAAGATCTTTAAGAACGACTTTGGACAAATGTAAACTTGGTCCTGCCTCAGTGCACAGGGGTGAACTAGAAGAAGTTTTGAGTTCCCTTCCAGCCCTACATTTCTATGATTCTGTAAATGTTGAATAACTGAGATCTGTTGGGGGACATCAGAATCACACCAGAGCCCTGGGTGTGTGTAAAAAACAGTTAAGAACTAGGACTGTCAAGTGATTAAAAAAATTGATTGCAATTAATCACACTGTTAAACAGTAGAATTCCATTTATTTAAATATTTTTGGGTGTGTTCTACGTTTTCAAATATATTCAATTATAACACAGAATACAAAGTGTACAGTGCTCACTTTATATTTTTGATTACAAATATTTGCACTGTAAAAAAAATAGTATTTTTCAGTTCACCTAATACAAGTACAGTAGTGCAATCTCTTTATCGCGAAAGTTGAATTTACAAATCTAGAATTATGTACAAAAAAACTGCATTCAAAAATGAAACAGCGTTAAACTTTAGCGCCTACAAGTTCATCAGTCCTACTTCTTGTTCAGCCAATTGCTCAGACAAACAAGTTTGTTTACATTTGCAGGTGATAATGCTGACTGCGTCTTGTTCACAGTGTCACGTGAAAGTGAGAGCCGGTGTTCTCATGGCATTGTTGTAGCTGATGTCACAAGATATTTACATGCCAGATGTGCTAAAGATTCATATGTCCCTTCATGCTTCAACCACCATTCCAGAAGACGTGTCCGTGCTGATGAGGAGTTCTGCTCAATAACAGTCCAAAGCAGTGCGGACCGACGCATGTTCATTTTCATTATCTGAGTCAGATGTCACCAGCAGAAGGTTGATTTTATTTTTTTGGTGGTTTGGGTTCTGTAGTTTCCGCATTGGAGTGGTGTTCTTCTAAGACTTCTGAAAACATGCTCCGTACCTTGTCCCTCTCAGATTTTGGAAGGTACTTCAGATTCGTAAACCTTGGGTCAAGTGCTATAGCTATCTTTAGAAATCACACGTTGGTACATTCTTTGTGTTTTGTCAGATCTACAGGGAAAGTGTTCTTAAAATGAACAACATGTCCTGAGTCATCATCCGGGACTGGTATAACATGAAATATATGGCAAAATGGAAGTAAAATAGAGCCAGAGACATACAATTCTCCCCCAAGGAGTTTAAATGTAATTAAGGCATTATTTTTTTAACGCACGTCATCGGCATGGAAGCATGACCTCTGGAATGGTGACCAAAGTATGAAAGGGCAAACAAATGTTTAGCATATCTGGCAGGTAAATACCTTGCAATGCCGGCTACAAAAGTCCCATGCAAGCACCTATTCTCGCTTTCAGGTGACATTGTAAATAAGAAGCGACAGTATTATCTCCTGTAAATGTAAACAAACTTGGTTGTCTTAGCGATTGGCTGAACAAGAAGTAGGACTGATTGGACTTGTAGGCTCTAAAGTTTTGCATTGTTTTGTTTTTTAGTGCAGTTATGTAACAAAAAAATCTACATTTGTAAGCTGCACTTTCACAATAGAGAGATTGCGCTACAGTGCTTGTATGAGGTGAATTGAAAAATACTGTTTCTTTTGTTTATAATGTTTACAGTGCAAATATTTGTAATAAAAAATAATATAAAGTGAGCAGTGTACACTTTGGATTCTGTGTAATTCAGATCAATATATTTGAAAATGTAGAAAAACATCCAAAATATTTAATAAATTTCAATTGATATTCTATTGTTTAACAATGCAATTAATTTAATACTGCGAGTAATTGCAATTTTTAAAATCGTGATTAATTTTTTATGTTAATTGTGTGAGTTGACTGCAGTTAACTGACAGCCCTATTAAGAACCCATTGATTTTTGTAAAATACTATTTTTTGTGGGGAAGGGTTGTATGTCAGGACCACTTCTCAAATGATCCCAAATTTGGACCACTAACACTACCCAGCATCCCGTAAGGCAAAGCAAATATCAAGACAATCTGAGTAAGCATGGGATTTCAGAGAACTTAAGAGTTTTCCTTTAAACAAAAAATGCTTCTCAACCTTATGTATACTAAAGTTGGCATTCTGCTATAATAAAGTTCGACACTTTCTTTGAAATACTGACAAGATTCAGTTTGGAACTGGTAATACCAGTACATGAGAATACTGTAGTTCATATTCACATTTGTTGTATTTTGTGCGTTCTTTATGCCTTACATGTTCAATTTTAACTATAAATTTTGAAACTCTTATATAAAACTTTTAAGGCTTTTTGAAATCCACACGTTTTACAGAAAATTTGATTTCTACAATATTTATGCTATTTTAGCAGTAGTTCTAAATATGGTAAGCATAACATAGAGAAGTAGACTTTAGTATTTACTAAAGGACCATTTAAAAACAAATCAAACTACACAATTTCCTTATGTTGCTACGCCTGATTAAGGCAAAGTTGTAATGTCCTTTTTTCTTTCACTTTCTGGGAGAAGCAGATAATTAGGATAACTTGGGTCTCTGGGGGACATTAAACAGCTGCCCAGACCATATACCTTACTCACTGTTTTCTTAAATCCTCAGAACTAATAGACGAAATAAATTTCAATTGTATAAACTTAGAATAAGCAAGAGCAATCAAATCCTGGATGCCCTTTAGAGCATTTATGTATTCATATATAAAATGGAGTAGGGAGAAATTCTGTTTCTCTGATTTGTTCCAGCAAAAAGTCTTTTTATTTTCTCACTTATAGATCTGGTGTGTACTAGTAACCTAGTTTTTCTGTTAGGTTCCCATAATAAGGTATCGTTTGTGCACTTCATGTAAAGGGTGTTAATGTCTGTATTCTGATTTTGAGCTGTGGGCACCAAGTCCTTCACAATGAAATTAAGTCGTTTTGTCCAGCACATCCAGATCTTACGTTTTAAATGTTGTTTGAATGTTTCGGTTTTTATGCTTGTTTTAACATTTAGAGCAGTTTCTGCTGAGTTATTGCCCATAGTTACTTAAATTATGGTTTTCAGTTTCTTCAGTTAGTTTTGTCCAGATACAGTGGAATGTTGTTTATCCAGCTCTCCATATTAACCAAATAGCCAGTGCACACAGGTCCAGTAATGCATGATCTCTACTGTTGCTGCAGCCTTGTACTTTCCCATTGTCCAGATTATCTAAATTTTTGATTCTGATCTGGCCCAGTTAGATCGGGATTTTGGTTCCATTAAAATTTCTTCTGTTTTAGCACCACAAATGATGTATTGTTTTGTGCATCCAGTTGCCTACTTTGAATCTGATGGGGCTGTGTGCTGGTTGGCTGATTCATTAACTGGGGAGGCTGAAACTGTGCTCCAAACAGTATAATTTCAATTTTTTTTACTCAGGGCTTTTCTTTATTAACTTAGAAACCAAGATTCAGACCAAAGAAAAAAAATTCTGTTTTTGCACCTCTGGTCTTGTTTTAGTGCTTGTATCAAAGTGCTTCGTAGTCCTTACGGCCCTTCTAGAGCTTCACAGCCTTTGCTAGCTGAGGATTCCTCCCCAGCCATCTCCTGCTTTCTGCTGGTGTCTTCCCCTCAGACCCTTGCCCTAAGGTTTGGAGCACCCCCTCCCCCCGACCTTTGGTGTCTAGTCTGCTCCACTGTGGAGGAGACAGGAATCCTTATGTGATTACCTGTAGGCACATGACTAGGAGCAAGCACATGACCTGCATCTACAGGGCCCAAGGGCTGTCACTGGTGCATGAGGATGAACACATTTGCCCTGTTACATTAGCTTTTTGCCATTATTCTCGTGTCTGCATTTTCCATACCTATTAAATGTTGTCCTGTAGTTCTGACATTTAAGTTCATTTTGAGAGACTGAGTATGAGCTAACTAAAATGAATGAGAACCTTGAGTTTTCAAAACATATCCGAGAGAACTTTTCCTCCTTTTCCCCCCTTCAGTGATGTGCTCTCTCTCTCCAAAATACCTTTCTACAAAGAGCATCTTTGCTTTGTAAATAACATTACACAAAACGTTTAGAGCATCTGATCTGATTGGATAATGGAAAATAATCCAGATGGTAATTTAAGAGCATCCAGTATTCAACCACACAGTTTTTTGTCTGTATTCGGTAGACACAATCATATTGAAACTTTACCAGTATCAGTATCCTCTGGTTCCTATAAGGCCATTTCATTTCCCGAATCAGTGTGAAAGATGAAGAAAAGATCTAAACATTGCTAGAGTAAATAACTTGGGCTCCTTGTTTCCTTCGAGAGATAGGCCATCAGGTCCATATGGTCTTGTTCAACGTGCAGAACTGAATTTCTTAGATTTGTGCAGGATAACAAAATAAGCATAATGTCCTAATCGAATAGGACTGAGATCTGTGTCTCCATGTATTCTCACTGGTAATTCTTTCACCATGCTTTTGCAAGTTTTTAATAACCTGTGATTATGAGGTTTTGTAGTTCAATCATTGTTAGTTTTGTATTTTATATATTTGTTAGATATTGTGAAAGGTCTTGCTGTGACTCTAAGTATGAAAAGACTGTGGTTTAAAGACAAATTATATGACTTGTAAAACTGCCTGGGAATAATCCATAAAAGAATAGATTGTTTTATCAAGGCAAAGTGCCTTTTCTGGGGTTACTGAAGTATGTATTTCATATAGCATTGCTCACTTCTAAGAGATGCTTACCTTTCATATAATGTGAAATGTTTGTGTTTTTTTAATTCTAATTTTTGAAAAGCATTTGTAGTGGCTGTGCACAGCCAATGGCTATTACTAATATAGACTATAACAAGCACCATAGGTATGAATAGGAGTTCAATATGTCCTATAACCCTGAGACTTATTGTTACTGAATATATTGTGAGTATCAAGGTAAAGTCATTTGAATAAGGTATTTCACTTCAGTTCGTGGTATAAAAGAGTTTCCTAAAAGGGATTATTATTGTTAATCCAGTTAGAGTAGGAGGATGGAGGACTACTAGGTTTCCAGTGTAAACAGATTCTTTATGTCCATTGGAAGAACCAACCAGGCACACTTCATATATAGCTTTTGATTCACCTCTGTGGAGGTGAATGTTACCAGCCTTGGTCAGAGACATGCTCAAATTTATTGATAAAATGACCACTTGGTTCACCTAAGTTGTTTTTAGCATACTAGATAATACAAATAATAAGGTTTACCCAGAGCATATGAATTGATGGCCCAAGAGAAATGACCCTCCCACTCTCTAGGAATTAAATCTCTAGATACAGATTTACATACAGGCTGACGCAGAGAATACAGATTATAAAAGTTTGGACAACATTTCTAATTTATTAAGAAATGGCATCCTGTTTTATCATTTGTTGAGTTGTGAAATATAGCCAAGTATTGAAGAATCAATAAATAAGTATTTTGGTCAATTTTCTCTAGCCTTTATATATGACTATTTGTAAAAGCTATTTTAGTGATGCATCTCTTTTGTACCTAAAACAATCTGCTATTGAAGAGGAGCAAGGCTTGCTAAACTAGAAATAGTTCCTTTACATAGTTTGCTTTCAGCAAATCTACTCTTGAATTGCACTCCTATTTTTTATTTAGATATTCTAAAATCCAAGTGCTGATCTGGCATTTCTGGCTTAAGCAGTTAGCTATAACTTAAATCTGCTTTGAACTAGATAAAGTACATGTCAGAACATTTCCCATAACAGGTAATTATTTTCATTTTATACATGAAGAAGCAAGATTATTTCTTGATCATAGGTCTTCTCGTGCTTCCAGTGAAGTCAATGAGTTTTTTCCTTTGATTTCCTTGGGAGCAGGAACATCTCCCATATTGTAGCAACCTATAATATGGTATTTAAAGAAATGCTGTCAATTCAAATGTTTTCTAGTTGAGTAATCAAAAAATAATTTGGTTGCCTGATAGAGCACCATTTAAAGGGCATATACAGATTTTTTTTTAATTTAAATTAATTTTATAAGATTCTTTCTGCTGTTGTTGATATGGCTCTCTTCCCAGGGGGATAATGCATGTGCCGCGGAATAAGTGTGCTGTCTATGTGCCTACCTGCTGATGCTTCAGTTTGTTTAATCTTTGCCACTGTTATTGTTAAAACACTCCTGGAGAGCTTGTGGTGAAGAGTGCATGTGAGCTCTTCTCAGAGCTGTGCATGGGAGTGATGTCCTCATGCTAGTGTGTGCAATAAGAACAACAACTGAATATTAGCAAAATAGGGAAACTGATGTGATATGCAGTGTTGCCAAATGCATACAGCAAACTGAAAAAAAGAATATTCTCTAATCTAGGTACAGAATTTTGTTATGAAAATATGATTTTCAAGCTGACTCTGACTCTTTAAGCGTGATTTTGCACTTTTATTCTTAACCCTTGCTGTTAGATACTTTTTCAAAAATTTATTTTGGACTGGGTTTTCTTATTGCGACCTAGAATGTATGTTTTGTGTGTGGAGAGTTAACTAATAGAGCAAAACAGGCTAATTGAAGTTAGGGGGGGAAATCTACCAGATGATGAATTTTTTTTTTGTTTGATTTAACAGTGGCTTTGTTTTTAAGTTTTAAACTTGGCTTTTGTTAGTTCTGTCTGAAGACTTTTATCTTTACTTTCAAGGCACTTGGATTTTGAAATAACTAAGTTATGGAGTTTTGAAAACAGCATGTCTGGCATCCTAAATACATTGTTTTCCCTGAATTTCAGGAAGACGTGGCAAAATGGATTTCTCTGAGCTTTTGTACATACATTAATTTGCATGCAGGCTGGAACAATTTTTTTGAGGTTGAAGCTTTGTAAAACTAATTTGAAAATTTGTGACTGCAATTTTAGATTAAAGTGTATAATGAATTAAATTTTATAAATGCTGGTAGGGTATCTTAATTTAATGTTACAAAATTGATATAAATAACCAAAATATTGAAAATGAAGGCCCTGATCCTGGGGGAAGAAAACACAAGCAGATATGTAACTTGACTCAAATAACCCATTACTTCAATGGGACTACTTGTGCTTAAAGTTAAGTGTGTGCATAAATGCTTGCAGGATTAGGAACTAAAATTATATTTTTACTACTTTTGTCTTAGTATCCCAGTCTTTAGCACTTCAGAACAAAATTGCTTCAGTGTTAACAGTGAAAAGTTAAACATTCAATACATTAACAAAGTTTACTGTGCATTTATACAGATAGGCCCAAATTTTCAAGAATAAGAGCTGAAAGGCAGGCTCCTGCCAGTAAGTGTGAGAGAGTGATTTTTCAGCAGCACCTAAGTTACTTAGCAGTACAAATCCCGTTGACTTCAAACTGCAAATTCTTATGGGGGAATAGAGCCTGGCAGAAGCATTGCAGTGTTCTTGACTTGTAAAAGAAGTTCAGTATATCAGAAGATGGTCTTACTTGCTAGGATTTTTGCTTTATCAATGTTGTGTTCACATTATTCTCATAGTAATGATGTTAATGTGGTTCTGCACTTGTCTTTTCAACATAGATGAGGCTTTTAAGTGTAGGAAAAACTTTATTACATATAAACAAGTTAAGAAGATCCACCTTTACTTTCTTCCCATTTTATAGTCTTAAATTGCTGAAGGACTAGCAACAAAAATAAGTAGATTTTTAATTAAAACCCAGTAATTTAAAATATTTTTAAAAAAATGTTTATCCTTCCTGTTTGACCTCACGGGCATTCAGATGGGGAGAATTTCATACCTGACTAAATATCCAGATCACTTATATGGCCTTTACAGAGTTTTGAACTTGGAGCACCTGTTAGTATGCTTTGTTTGCCACATTAACAGTATCTTGACAGGTCACTTGCACAGCAATTAAAGCTAATTGTATAACAGATTTTATATAACTCATTAAGTATTGTTTGTATTATAATAGAGTCTAGAGGTCCCTTTCCCAAAGAGCTTATAGTTTTAAGTAGACAATATAGACAAAGGATTGGAGGGGATGCAGCAGCAGCACAGAGAGGTGAAATGACTTGCTCAAGCAGGCTTGTGGCCCATCTGATTAGAACCCTAGTATCCTGACTGAGTCCAGTGCACTGTCCCCTAGAGCATGAAAGATCCCAATTAGATACACAAGCAACTGTTAAATTTTTGTTCCATTTCTTTGAAAGACATTTGATAATGCTTCATATGATGATTGGGTTTTTTTGTGGGTTCTTATATTGCACTCATTGCTGTGATACTTATGCATCTGTGGATAAAAAGGAAACAACAAAAAGCTGCTAATGCAGCATTAAATTGAGAATCTAGTAGAATGTCTGAAAAGTTGCCAGACCACACTTAACTTGTCCATTTGCATTTTGACACTTCAGTAGAATCATTACTAATTACAAAATGCTGGGCAGTGGTCCTGCTTGATAAATAGAGTAAGAATATCAATCAAGTAACTTTAGCATTCGTTACACACACAGTACATAGCATTTTTGTATTGTTGCACATGTAACAAAGGACCATATATGCATACACATAAATGGATAGTTACTGTTGCTGTGGGAACCTTATTTTCACTCAGGTCAGGAAATTGTCTTCATTGCAGAAGTAGCAATTGCTAGGCTAGATTCTCTCTTGTGCTGAGATTCTTCATGGCACAAGAGAGGGCACTATCAGCAGTCACAGCTTCCTGATTCTGTGGCTGGCCCACCCCAAAGTGAGCCAGCTGAAGCATCACTTCTGCTGCTCTAATTTACACCGTCTGAGTAGGGATCATATGCTAGCTGAAAATCAGTGATGCGCAGGTGTACTTCTTTCCATCTCCGCACCAGGGTGGACAGTTGGCTGTGGAGCCAGCCCTCGCATCTTATTGCCACTAAGAGCTACTTTCTGCTAGGGGACTTCCTAGTCCATGGTGACACATCTCTAAATTTTTCTGTCATGACAGCATTGCCCAGCTTAAAGAAGAACTCCAGTGTTTTACTACTCGCAAAAAGAAAAGGAGTTCTTGTGGCACCTTAGAGACTAACCAGTTTATTTGAGCATAAGCTTTCGTGAGCTAGAGCTCACTTCATCGGATGCATTCAGTGGAAAATACAGTGAGGAGATTTATATACGCACAGAACATGAAAAAATGGGTGTTTATCATGCACACTGTAAGGAGAGTGATCACTTAAGATGAGCTATTACCAGCAGGAGAGGATGGGGGGGGGGGAAAGAAAACCCTTTGTAGTGATAATCAAGGTGGGCCATTTCCAGCAGTTAACAAGAATGTCTGAGGAACAGTGGGGGGGAATAAACAAGGGGAAATAGTTTTACTTTGTGTAATGACTCAACCACTCCCAGTCTCTATTGAAGCCTAAGTTAATTGTATCCAATTTGCAAATTAGTTCCAATTCAGCAGTCTCTCATTGGAGTCTGTTTCTTAAGTCTTTTTGTTGAAGAATAGCCACTTTTCGGTCAGAAATCGAGTGACCAGAGAGATTGAAGTGTTCTCCGACTGGTTTATGAATGTTATAATTCTTGACATCTGATTTGTGTCCATTTATTCTTTTACATAGAGACTGTCCAGTTTGACCAATGTACATGGCAGAGGGGCATTGCTGGCATATGATGGCATATATCACATTGGTAGATGTGCAGGTGAATGAGCCTCTGATAGTGTGGCTGATGTGATTAGGCCCTATGATGGTGTCCCCTGAATAGATATGTGGACACAGTTGGCAACGGACTTTGTTGCAAGGATAGGTTCCTGGGTTAGTGGTTCTGTTGTGTGGTGTGGTGTTGATGGTGAATATTTGCTTCAGGTTGGGGGGCTGTCTGTAGGCAAGGACTGGCCTGTCTCCCAAGATTTGTGAGAGCGATGGGTTGTCCTTCAGGATAGGTTGTAGATCCTTGATGATGCGTTGGAGAGGTTTTAATTGGGGGCTGAAGGTGATGGCTAGTGGCGTTCTGTTATTTTCTTTGTTGGGCCTGTCCTGTAGTAGGTGACTTTTGGGTACTCTTCTGGATCTGTCAGTCTGTTTCTTCACTTCAGCAGGTGGGTATTGTAGTTGTAAGAATGCTTGATAGAGATCTTGTAGGTGTTTGTCTCTGTCTGAGGGGTTGGAGCAAATGCGGTTGTATCGTAGAGCTTGGCTGTAGACAATGGATCGTGTGTGTGGTCTGGGTGAAAGCAGGAGGCATGCAGGTAGGAATAGCAGTCAGTAGGTTTCTGGTGTAGGGTGGTGTTTATGTGACCATCGCTTATTAGCACCGTAGTGTCCAGGAAGTGGATCTCTTGTGTGGACTGGGCCAGGCTGAGGTTGATGGTGGGATGGAAATTGTTGAAATCATGGTGGAATTCCTCAAGGGCTTCTTTTCCATGGGTCCAGATGATGAAGATGTCATCAATATAGCGCAAGTAGAGTAGGGGCATTAGGGGACGAGAACTGAGGAAGCGTTGTTCTAAGTCAGCCATAAAAATGTTGGCATACTGTGGGGCCATGCGGGTACCCATAACAGTGCCGCTGATTTGAAGGTATACATTGTCCCCAAATGTGAAATAGTTATGGGTGAGGACAAAGTCACAAAGTTCAGCCACCAGGTTTGCCGTGATGTTATCGGGGATAGTGTTCCTGGTGGCTTGTAGTCCATCTTTGTGTGGAATGTTGGTGTAGAGGGCTTCTACATCCATAGTAACCAGGATGGTGTTTTCAGGAAGATCACCGATGGATTGTAGTTTCCTCAGGAAGTCAGTGGTGTCTCGAAGATAGCTGGGAGTGCTGGTAGCATAGGGCCTGAGGAGGGAGGGATAGTCTCTTCTGTTCTATATACGTCAATGAAAAGCAAGGAAATACTGTGGAAATGTCACTGTGTTAGTCGGTGGATTTGAATTTGGTAGAGGTAGTCAAGACCCTGTGAGGCAGGAAGCTTGATTTATTTATTTATTAGCTGAAAAAAAAAACTTCAGAGATTTCTTTGTACTCAGAGCTGTTTTTTTCCTCTGATGTATTTAAAAACTCGTTACTGGGGAGAAGGTGTAGGTAGGTGCATTTCATTGGCAGATAAGTTTCAGGACCTGTGGTTGTAAACAGCACTCCCCATTCCCATTGACTGTTTCTCTGGCTTTTTCTTTTACCTACAGACTCCCCCTCCCTCTCTTTTGGAGGGGTTCCATCCCAGGACGGAATAGGATGAGATGTTGTTGAAAGTGCTGTCTTTTCAATAGCATAAAACTGAAGTCCAAACTACTTGTCTATTGAAAGACCCCGTAGTGATATTTGTAAGAATCAGGGTGTTCTGGCTAACTTCCAGTTGTAATAATTGCAGTGTGAATTTATATAGGGTTTTAGCTCGCGAAAGCTTATGCTCAAATAAATTTGTTAGTCTCTAAGGTGCCACAAGTCCTCCTGTTCTTTTTGCAGATACGGACTATGACACGGCTGCTACTCTGAAATATAGACAGACAGTTTCTGTAGCTGCAGTATTTTTCTTCACTTCCTTTCTTGAACTGTTGTGTGACTCTGCTGTGTCCCACCCCCGAGCTGGCTGTTACAGTGATGGGAGAAGTAATACCTAAATTTCTGATGAATGATATCGAGCTGGCTGAGCCTACCAGATGAGGAGGTGGTGATGGGTTGGGGTAAGCAGACTGAGGAGATGACTTAGGTAATAGCCCTTTTGAGGGAGTACATTTGCCACCAGTCATCAGAGTTTGCAAGTTCTGGCTAAACATCAGACCTCAGCTTCTACTAGATGTTTATAGTTCAGCAGTAACCAGGCTGGCTTTTCACCATCTGTAATGGGGCAGAAGACTGCAACTTTACTTTCAGAAGGAGTCCTTACAAACTGTTACTCATGTCTTTCTAGCCTCAAGATTAGACTGTTGTAGTGCATTCTACATGGAGCTACGGCTTAAAACCATTTAAGGACTGAAGCTAATGGAGAACGTAGCACCTTACTCATTGAGTGGAGCATGTTGCTGAGAGCACATGGCTCTGAGATCTGCACTGGGTTTATTTGAGTCTCTGGATAGAATTTAAGATGTTGATCATGACGTGTAAAGCTCTAAATGGTCTCTGACCGGCCAGTCTAAAAGATGTCACAAAAACTGTTTATTTCATGGAGTTTGGGGGAAAGTTGAGCATAAGTTCCTGGGAGACTAAAGGGGGGTTGATTTACTGGCTGACTGAGTTAATTCATTATTTGGATATGATTTTTTTCACTGCTGGATGATCATATAGGATTGTAAGTCTAATTAATTGTTTGGGTGCCTAGAGATTTTTTTTTAGTGGGCCTCCTGTAGTCTTTAAAACAAAAATAAGTATCTTTCATACCCCAAAGGGACATTGAGAGTTAATTATTAAGTGACTGTGTAAGCATTTTGCAATCCTCAGATCAGAGTTCTAATAAATACTGTGGTGATGACTGGTGGTGGTTTTAATTTTAACACTTGTACATCATGTTTACTTTAAAGGCGAACTGCTGCTTGGAGAACTACAAGCGATGAAAAGAAAGCACTAGATCAAGCCAGTGAAGAGATTTGGAATGATTTTCGGGAGGCTGCTGAGGCACACAGACAAGTGAGGAAATATGTTATGAGCTGGATCAAACCTGGAATGACAATGATAGAAATCTGGTGAGGATAAAGACATTTTTCTTGAAAGACACTATTATAAAAACTACATTTTGTAGCCAGGGGGTTGTCAAAATGTCTCACTTAATTTGATTGCACTTTGTATGCTCTGAGTTAAGGGTACTTTTTGGTGGGTTCTTTCAATGTCTCCCATTTATTCCTTTCATTTCCTCTTGTCTATAGAGTCCATCAGCACCATTTCTTTAGTCAGTGGAGTTCTTAGTATTGAGTTCCCATACTAACTTGACCATTGTGTTTATCTGTTTCTCACTTTAGCACCTGAGTTGTATGTTTTTTCGGTTCTGTGTTTCTGCTGTTCTTGTACAGAAAACTTCCTCAGGGTGCCAGGAGAAGCAGCATGTGACTCGGATAGTGTCACAAGCATCTCTTCCCAGTTCCTGCCAGCATTTCCAGTAAAATACTGTGTGTAGGAGCAGCATAGGTGCAGTCTACTGTTAGGAATGGGAAAAGAGGCACAAAGCTAGCATGTATACACATACCCCCCACAGCACTATCTTTCCTGCATATTACTGCTTCCTCACTAGCATCGTTTTCATTCTGGTCATGCTTCTGCTGGAAAAGCAAGTGCGCAATCCTCCTTCTGTGACATTCTCACCTGGGAGCTCAGAAATTAAAACTTTTGATTGTCAGGGTTAATGTTAAAAAGAAATAATTATCCAGGTAATCTTTCTTCTGAGTCTTTGGTATTTGATACTGGGATGTGGGATAAACTACAGTGATGTGAGTCATGGTTTACACCAGAGGGCTGGGATTACATGAGGGCTTGCACTGATGTAGCTGTATCACTGTAGCTAAACCAGTGGCTAAGAAAACCAGTGTTGGCAAGGCCCAAGAAAATATACATAATGCAACAAGCTTTAATTTTACCCCCTTAGCTATTAATATATGGAAATAGTATATTATTTTTTGATTTAATTACCTTTTTTGAGTAGTTGGAAAATCTGTTTGATCACATTACTAAACAGTTCTGAGACTATAAAGTCTCTGTGCTATAAGTAACTGTACTAAAATAAATCAGTTTCATTTGCCCAGAATTTATATTGTGAATATTGTGTCCCTGACTAGTTAAATATATTTTTCAAAGTATATTCTTTCAAATTTGAGTAAAAACATTAGGAAAACAAATAAATATGGTCAAACACAGGACTGAATTAAACAGTCTCAAAACAGATTAGAATAAAATAAGGAACTAAATCATTACTAACTGGGCTTACTTTTCGGCTCTGTACCTTTTCCTGATTGTATGTTACAAATAAAATGAAATTAAATGTTTAGGCTAATGCTTTTCTTTGTCTTGTATGTTCTCACATTTGTAAACAAGTGCTTTAAAATTAACTGTCTTAGTACATTGTGTGATTTTAATAGAAACATCTCTCTTTTCCTAGTGAAAAACTCGAAGACTGCTCACGTAAGCTGATAAAAGAAAATGGTTTAAATGCAGGTCTTGCATTTCCCACTGGGTGTTCTCTGAATAACTGTGCAGCCCACTACACTCCCAATGCTGGAGATCCTACAGTATTGCAATATGATGATATTTGCAAAATAGACTTTGGAACACACATTAGTGGTTGGTTTTTTCCTTATGATTCCTTCTGATATTGTTGGATTGTTTCATTGGATGGAAACATTGTACGAATCTAATTTCTTGTTCTGATTTCAGGTCATATTATTGACTGTGCTTTTACTGTTACATTCAATCCAAAATATGATAGACTATTACAAGCAGTAAAAGATGCTACTAATACTGGTATAAAGGTAAACTAATTATGAAAATTAATTTTTACTGGGTTCTGAAATTTAAACACAAGCTAAATCCCTCATAATAGATTTTCAAACTTTTCTCTGTTTATCTCTTATTTTCAGTGTGCTGGAATAGATGTTCGTCTCTGTGATGTTGGTGAAGCCATCCAAGAAGTTATGGAGTCCTATGAGGTCGAAATTGATGGCAAAACATATCAAGGCAAGCTCTCTCCTTTAGAGTATGTAGAAATAGCTATCCCGGGAGTGTTTGTACAAATCCTACTTTATTCCTAGCTGTTGAAGTGATCTTTGCTCGTGGTAGTATAAGTGTGTGTTACAAGTAACTTGCATTATACATACTCATATGATCACTTTCCTCAACTGTATCCTAAAGGAACTTTTCCCTGAATGATTGAGAACTCACTGTTTATACTCAACAAACACTGTCAAAAGCACCACATCTGGCATTTACTGTACTCAGACGTGAAAAGTGAGAACAGCCTTTCATAATTCTTGTTTGCAAAATACATAGTAAATAAATATCTACTGGTTAGAATTATTAAGTAGTTTCCTTAAGGCCTGAATTATGACACTCATAGTAATAAGCCATTACTCCATATATACAATAAGCTGGGATCTTGCCTGGCTGAAATTTGTACAAGAACAGAGTGATTTTCTGTTGTTCCTTCTGCAATATGTATGGGTCTTTCAGTTCGCTTCCAGTACTCCATGTGTGGGCTAATATCACTGGCATTGAAGGGTTAAACATCCTTTAGTGACTTACCTAATTATTTATATTTTACTTTGTTTTCTGTAATAGTGAAACCAATTCGCAATCTGAATGGACATTCAATTGGGCCATATAGGATACATGCTGGAAAAACTGTGCCCATTGTGAAGGGAGGAGAAGCAACAAGAATGGAGGTACACTGAGAGATCTTAAGTATTTAACTCTCTTCCACTTAGTTTTTTTTTGGTGACATATTTAGAAAAAGTTATCTCTTGCATTGTCCAAGTGTGTAGTATTTGTGCCCACATGGAAAATAATGGAATTGACCTTGCTATGCATAGTACAATTTTTGTGAAATATTGAACATCATTTTGGAGCTTGGCATTTCGTCTTCATGACTCCACTATTCCAGCTACCAGTCACTTTTCTGAAATTAAAGTTCTGGGATCTTGTAATAAAATGGACTTAGGTTAGTTAAAATTGTGAATACATATACTTAAGTAATACTGTTAGAATATTGTAGTTTTCAGAAGGAAAACAAGAGCCAGGAATTCTAAAGTTAGAGGATGAACTTAAAATAAGAATTTGGACATTTGGAGTACGGAAGTACGGTGGATCCAGTAGATTAGGCTGTCCAGTTTCTAGTGGAATTTTGATTATAAGGTAAAGTTGTTTTTGGAATGTGCATGGAAGATAAGAAATACAGCACAAGTGTTCCTTGTTGTTGAAGTGTGTATGAGAAGGGAAGTGTTATTGTGTGCATTGGTGACCCCTGAGATGTGCTTAGTAAATCTGTATTTGTGGTGAGGGTGAAGGTTTGTGCTTCATATCAGGATTTCAGAAGAGGTCATTGCAGTGTGGTGACTGGGTATAAAAAAGGTTCCTTTATGGTAAAGATGAGGAGCATTAATATTATGTCGTCTAAGGTTGATTGGGGAACCTTAACTATAAACTAACAGACTTTGTTCTTATTGGTCATTTAACTTTATGTATTTACAAAATTAATCCTTTCAGTGAATTTTTGCATGGGAATTATTTCTGTAGTATTATAGCTGTTCATGATGCCTTGCAAACAGAGCTGGACATGTTGCTTTTAGTTGAAAAGTTTGCAGTCTAATTTTGACAGATTCAAAACAGTTAGGCATGTTTGTAAACTGTAATCGGAGGTAAGTGTTAGCTAGGTTTGGCAGAAAGATGGGTTTTAAGAAGCATTTTGAAGGACAGGTTGCACAAGTTAAGGAAAGTTGTTCCAAGCACAGAGGTAATAAGTATATTACATTAGGTGCCAAGTGCATCCAGTTGCAATTTTGATCTGCATCTAATTTTTAAATGGAATAACAGGATCAGAAAGCAAGGGCTTGTTTAGAAGATTGGTACTGGGATAAGGAGCCTTTAATTTTATTTCTAGGTCCCTGCTTCTAATCCAGTCATGGTCAGTAGTGATCAGGTGACTTACTATTGACAGATGTTTAGTGGCCTATGAGAAATTACTTGGGTCAGTCATGACATGTTCTCATCACAAAAAGCACCAGTGCAATTGTTATCTATACTGACTTTCTTGTTAGCAGTGTAAGAAAGAGGGCAAGGATTTAACTGTCATCTTACCACTACAGATGATCCCTGCAGAAAAGGAGTAAGGAATATTTCCATGACCAGCCTAACGTTAATTAAAGAGTTATTGAAACATAGTTTACTTTAAATATTTCAGAGTTTTGAGGGTGCTATTTAGTGAAAGAACCAATCCATGTTTAATTCCTTGTAATGTACGTTTGCCTGCTGTTCATATTTTGCTAGACTTAAACTGTTAATTATACAAGAAGTTTCAACGTTTGACTATTGATTTACTTTTCATGTATTTACATAATGTTCACTTGTCTTTTTTTTTTTTTCTTTTAGGAAGGTGAAATATATGCTATAGAAACCTTTGGTAGCACAGGAAAGGGTGTTGTTCATGATGACATGGAATGTTCTCATTATATGAAAAATTTTGATGTTGGGCACGTGCCAATAAGGTTAGATCTGGTTTTGAAGCCCTTTTTACTGCACTGGAGGAAGCTGTCACTTTTTTTCGTTAGGGCTGGGGTACAGCAAAGCCTCTTAACTAATATCAGATCTTTCAAGGGACTTGAAAAGACTAATGTAAATGATGCTCTTTTATGACCTGCGCTGTAATATGTACGTGTATATGTGTAAAAAGAAAAGGAGGACTTGTGGCACCTTAGAGACTAACAAATTCATTTGAGCATAAGCTTTTGTGAGCTACAGCTCACTTCATTGGATGCATGTAGCTCACAGAAGCTTATGCTCAAATGAATTTGTTAGTCTCTAAGGTGCCACAAGTCCTCCTTTTCTTTTTGCGGACACAGATTAACATGGCTGCTACTCTGAAACCTGTGTATATGTGTGTGTACTAGACTCTTCACACACACAGGATGACACAGTTCTTACCTCAGAGCTTGAAAATAGCAAAAAAAAAAAAAAAATCAGTAAAGGTGATGCCCTCTAAATGTAGTCTATATTCCTATCATAACATACATGCATGAGAGAATAAATATTTTTTGTAACTTCACAATTCCCCCTTCTCTCTACCCCAGATGCTTTTCTTGTTTCCTTCCGGGAGCTTCTGTGACTTATGGTTCAGTAGCACAAGCAAATCTCTTTTTGGGAACAGAGCTGGTTAAACTGTTAGTGTCGTCATCTGCTGAGGATGCTGGGATGTTTGAGTATTTAAAAATTAACAACTCAGAACAGTGCATTGACATAAAATGAAGTGCTCCAATAATTTAGGCTAATTTCCAGATTTCACTGGGATTGCATTACGTGGCATTTTTAGAAATGAAACAGATAAGTATTTTTGAAGCACAGGTAATCAGAGTAAGACACACAATATAGCAAGTAACAGTATGGTACACTAGATGCACAGCACTGTTTCCAGGTCTTTTTACTGCATCCACAACATTTAGAAGTAAGTGTCCGTGTGTTTTGTGTGTATATATGTAAAATACATTATATGCTTTTTTGTATTAACATTAAGGTTGCAAAAGGAAAAGCTCATGTCTGTAAATACTTAAGTTTTGAAGTTGTACACTTCTTAGCTGTCTTGACAAAACAAAAATGGAAGATTATACATATTTTGCACATTTGTTACAGATTTTACAAATCATTTGACTTTCAGAAGTGAAAGTGATATTTACCGGTGTCAAAGCTTAATCCCAAATTAGTTTAGTAAATTAGAAGCTTCAGGACGATAGACTTGGAATACTTGTCGTTTACAAAGTGAATAATTCTGTTGACAGTTCCTTACTTGAAAAAAAAAAAAAACTCTTATGCTTAATTATGTTGGCATGTAAATGAGCCTAATTAGGTTTTGAAGTTATCCTTTTCATCTCGCTCTCCGGAATTGAGGCGAGCTTGCTAGGCATGAGTTCAAACCTTTTCTCCTCTGTTTTGCAAACCTGAGCCAATAGGGCAGCAGCATTTTTGGTTTGTTTTGAAAGCTGTATTTTTCAGTGGAAAAATAAAGTTTTAACTTTTCTCCTTGAACAGAACCTTAGGTGATGTGAAAAAGACATCAAAATCACTGGCTTTGCATTTGTGTAACACCCCCACATTTATCTTTTTACATGGCTTTTATTTCTGTATTAAATGCTTTCTTGGTGGTACCTTTTTTTTTCTTCGCAGTTAATTCAGTGCATTCTTTCTTCTAGGCTTCCAAGAGCAAAACATTTGCTAAATGTTATCAATGAAAACTTTGGCACTCTTGCCTTCTGCCGCAGATGGCTAGATCGTCTGGGAGAAAGTAAATATCTAATGGCTCTGAAGAACCTGTGTGACTTGGGGATAGTGGATCCATATCCTCCCTTATGCGACATTAAAGGCTCATATACCGCCCAGTTTGAGCATACCATATTATTGCGCCCAACATGCAAAGAAGTTGTCAGCAGAGGAGATGACTATTAAACTCAGTGTCACCTCAACACCTTTATACTCTAGGCTTTGTTGAAACACGTTATACCAGAAATAATTTGCAACATATTGTCTGTTTTAACAGTGGACCGATGTAATACTTTCCATGTTTGGAAAGAAAGGAATTTAATCAAAGGCAAGTCTTCTAATGTAACTAACCAAGGAAAAAGCTTTCATGCCTCTAGAAATATTTGAGAAGGTTACGTATATTTTTTTCTGTTCAGGGAAATATGTGCTATAAAGCTCAGTTTTTAGTTTGGAATGAGTTATCAATTTTGTTTTGAACATTTATGGTGATAAATGCTTTTCAAATATTTATATTACCATATTCCTACTTGAATGCTTTGAATGATTACACCTGACTTCTGCGCCTAAGGTCTCTATGGTATTGCCTTTTAAATTTCCTGGAATCCGTTTTGTAAAAAATAGACAAATTTTCAGATCTTAAAAACATATATACTTTTTAAAAGTCTGGTTATGACTCTGGGTAGGAGTCTGCTGGGGAACTGCTCTATTAAATAATAATAAAAAATATCCAGTTGCCATTTATTGTCTTGAAACTGGGCCTGTCCTACCATTTATGTGAAACTTGACAATCGATCATTTATTTAACAGTAGTATCTATGCTGGGAGCCAGGTCAAGGTGTATAGTGTATGACAGTGCCAGCCGTTCGGGGGTTTTTTGTCGTTGAGCATGTCACTCTCCAGTCTTGAGTTTTTCTGTATTGGAACATGCTAGCAGGTACATTCTGACTGACTCCTTTGTTTTGTTTTCAGTAGGGAGGCACATCTGATATGCCTTCTTAAGCTAAATGCTTCACTTTATACAATCACTGGGCTTGCTGCCAACCTTTAATAGTAAAATGTCACTTCAGATTCTTTGGTACCTGAAAGCCCCTTTTATAACATTAAATATTCGCTCATCTTCATTTCCTGCCTCTTCAAAACACAGGCTATAAAGACTTAGGGACAGTAGTGAGGATGAAAACATTAGCTATAGTCTGTAATTGAATCCTCTTCCAGATGAGCAAACTGAATTGGAGTACTTGACACTTTCTTGGTATAACAGGCATCATTCTCTCTCTGCTACAATAACTAGCTGAATCTCATTCATGTTTATTTTACTAAAACATGAGTATTTTTAGGGCTTGGACTGCAGTAGGCATAACATCACTGCCTACTTATGTGGTTCAATGTTAAAATTCTGCATAAAGTTACTGGTAACCAATATGCCAGCTTGTATAGTAGTCAGCATGAGTGCCTTAAACATACCTGCTTTGGAAAAACAGAACTCTTAACGAAGATATGAAGATGACTGGTCTCTGGTTTATTTCAAAAACTTTTTATTTTTTTAATTTAGAAATACTACATATTTTGTTAGCTCTTCCGTTTTGGATTAAAGGGAGCTGTGTATTGATCTCCCAGGACTCTGATAGATGAGCTACAGCTCTCTTGGTCCCCGGTTTTGAGGGAGGGGAGCAAAAGATGGCAAAATGTCTAAAGTCAAAAAGAAACTAGGTCCACAAAATCATCCCTGACTTTTCCATACTTTATATTTGTTGCTTATAGAAAGGGTGAAATAAACTCATTTATTTAATTCATGTTTATCTGTTACCACTTTGGAGTCTATGTATCCTGTGAAGTATTTCCAGCTAATGGGCAGCAACATCTGCATGTGTCTGTGAACTTAAAATCACAAAATGGCATTATGCTGGCTAATGCTGTCCATACTGTACTGAGTACCTTGCAGTAGTGAAAATTGGCATTTAAAAGAATCTGTGGGATGGATGGGGTTGTTGGGCAGCTAAATTGTGATTTTTAAATGTATTGGCAGGACCAGAGATGGTGCCATAGACTTTTAGCCTTTGTACTAGTAACGTACCAGCAGTGGATAGCTAGCTTTATTGCTTTATTTGGGGAAAGGGTTGGGGCTGAAAGGCTTTGCCAGGTCTGCACTATAAACTTACCTCAGTAAAATTATGTCACTCGGGCATAAAAAATCCACACCCCTGACCGATGCAGTTATGCTGACCTGACGCCCCCAGTGTGGACTGCTGTCTTGACAGGAGGGCTTCTCCCGTCAACATAGCCACCGCCTCTCATGCCGACGGGAGAAGCTCCCACTGGCATACTGGTGTCTTCACTGAAGGGCAACAGTGGCACAGCACCAGTGCAGCTGCTCCACTGTCATGTTTTAAGTGTAGATCTGCCTTTTGATTTTCCTTATACCGTTCTCGTCAATTAATTTTCTGCTTGAGACTCTGCAGGCAGCCTTATGGCTTCTGGTTGTGGTTCTGTAAGTGACATCATTCTTTTTTTCTGTAGCTTCTCTAATGGATCATTTCCAGAGCAATTAAAAGCATATGAAAATAACTTTGAAATCTTACTGGGTAGGTAGTTTTCCCCCATTTCTTGTCCCAACACCCAAACCACATGAGGAGGGATGCAGGACACAGCTGTGCCCCTGTTGGGCAGATATGGCTGCTTTTTGTTGTTGTGGCACCCTGGCTTTTTGAGCTGCATACTTCAACCAGCAGTAGTGTTGCTGAGACAGTAGGGCATGGGAGAGAAAACTGATCGCATTTTGCAGAATTAAAATTAGTTTGATAGTCTCCTTGGCCCAGAACACAAGCATGGCCCACTGCATTATGTGAGTTTCTACCACAACTGTGATGAAAGTGGATGTTAGCACTACTGTGCATCCTATAGCAAGGAGCTGGCACTAAAACTGGCAAGGCACTTCCTGTTTTATTAGGCAGTGTTGCCTGGGAAACATGGCAGGCACAAGGATTATAGAGGGCTTGGAGGCT
The DNA here is from genome assembly GCF_965140285.1 of Lepidochelys kempii. Lineage (NCBI taxonomy): Eukaryota > Metazoa > Chordata > Testudines > Cheloniidae > Lepidochelys > Lepidochelys kempii. The sequence continues at coordinate 269,640,689 of NC_136380.1, read as the reverse complement.
TGAGTAGAATGCTTCCTGTTTAAACACGTTTTGGAACCATAGAACTGCTGGGTGCAAACTGTGTATAATTAGCAGGACATAATTACACAGAAAGTTGTCTTTTGAAGGCCTTGCATATACTGTTTGGTAGTTTTCTGTGCACTTCACAGAATACACAAAGACAGCTCTTGACCAAAAGAGCTTACAGTCTGAAGGCTAGAGTCTGTCACCAGGTTGAATAGTCCTTATTTTGGGCGTATTCCTATTGAAACCAGTGGGATACTTGCAGATACCCAAGGTACTGCTCAACTTGAGTAAGAATGGTGAATTCTGACCCTTTCAAAGAGTCCATAGTTGATCTAAAATTTCCTTGGAGACTTGCAGGTCGCATGTCAGCCTTGTGTCACATAAAATTTCAGCTCTTGCTAAGGGCTGTCACCCTGATATCTCTATTGGGAAGCAGGGGGCCACTTTTTTTAAAATAACTTTGTACTCAGTATACTCAAAGAGCAGTAGTAAATGTCACACTTCTCTTTACTGCAGATTATATTGCTTGATGCTTAATGTAGCAGTTTTAGCACTCTGGCTTCCCTGAGCCTGAGATATGTAGCAACCTGACCCATACTGTAGCATGTATCTTAAGTGAATATATTTTAGGCATGGGATAGTGCCTCTTAAAAAAAGATTAAACTTCAAAGTGCAGTAACCGCAGAGTGGTTAGTTCTTTAGCAGAACAGCAGTTCTTCACTATAAATCTTCAACTTGATCTTGTAGCACTACCTCCAGTATGGAAAACTCTTCAAAATCCAAGAGAGGTACAAAAACAAAGTTTAAAAGAGTTAAGAGAGACTTTTTAATGCTGTGATTTGTAAACATTACTGGAATTCTTTAGTCTGGTTTGTACAGGTGGTGGTTGGAGTTAGAGAAACTCTGCCAAACCCTAGTTGCTTCAGATATTTTTTGTATGTGAGGAAAAACCACCTAGGTTATCTTTATGGTTAATCAAAGTTTGTCATGGCTTTTGCAATTTAAAAATGTCATTGCTACTCAGTATTTTGTGGAGCATCTTTTAGCTTTCCTTAAAAATGAAAAGTGCTCTCTTCCTGTAACAAGATAGTGCTTCTGCAGAATGTTCATTTTCTTCATGTGTAAATGTGTTGAGTGAAGACAGGTGAGAGATAAAACCATGTGATTTAGGAATGCATAACCTACTTTAGGCAAGGCCTGATACTGCTTTTATAAGACTTTTCTTCAGTATTCTATTATGGATTATTCCTACATGAATTTGAGGCACTTTTTTGTTTGTTTTATAAATTGAAATGTTTCAGTACATTTTTAAAAGTAAAAACACTTCATTCACTTGAAAAAGTGTGCTGTGATTTTTTTTTTTTTTAGGATTTTTGCAGCTAAAATTGTGACTTTTTGCCATGACAAACCAGCAGCCTTAAGATTCAAGGTAAAAGGTAACCAAGTAGATTTTGTACAGTGCTGGCACATTTGACAATTCTGCAAGGCTCCAGTCATTCAGAAAAGAACAGATTTTCAAGTTGACATTGTGTGCAAAAGTAATTTCTAAAATCAGTTTCTAAGATACATTGTGCTAAATCAGTGAGTAGACCAGCCCTTTACACTTGTCTCCCCACGAATATAGGAGGCAGTTCAGACTTATCCAAACAGTTCTGGGGCTTGGCCACACCCAAGATGAATACCTCCCAATTAGTACTGTAACACTAAATTCTTATTAAAATAACTAAAAAGCTTCTGCAAGTAACTTTAGTTAGCTTTAACTGTATACCTAAATCTATGTAGCCCAGCACTTACATGGCACTTGTTATGGGACTACCTCCCTTTGCTTTATATAAGAAACCAAAAAGACAAAGATTTTTTCAGGGGAGTTGATCACTACAAAAGTCTGTCCCTGAATGGCCATTAGGAAAGAAAAAATTTCCATTCTGGATCCTAAAGCCTCGCTCAGCACACCATGGTTGAGATGTACTGAGCAGTAAGTGTTATCCCTCCCCTAAAACTAGTAGTAGTCTATTTTGGGAGTACTTGGAATATCATTTTGCAAAAGGATGTTACTGTTGAGAATTGAAGGTCGTGCCTGTACTGATTTACAAAGTTGTTGATGAATGAGCAGGTGGCAGCTTTGCAGACTTCCTGTGTGGCTATATGTCTCTTCTGCCCAAGTTGTTGCCATGGAATTGAAGGATTCAGATTCTTTCAGGCTCCACAGTATTTAAGATGGAAGGAGACACACTGTTAAAAAATGAAGTGGCAAATTCTGTATGTTTGTTTAATTGTTATCCTTGACTTTAGATTATTCATCCTCTTCCTTGGGCTGGATTTCAGTCATGGACACAACTTTCCTCCCTGGGGAAAGAACATCTGCTACTTTGATCGGGTTGTATTGTGATCCAAAAGCAAGAGTTCCTCATCCTTAAGGGAGAAACTAAGCAGAAGTCATAAGCACTGTGTGGAACCCCTCTCCTATCCTATATCACTAGCTCTGTTTTTTTTTCTCTTGCCTTTTAGGGTGGGTTTTCTTGGTTGGTGTTTTCTTTTGAAGCTGTTATCAGCACTTTGGGATAGGGGAGGGGAAGCCTGACACATAATTGGGGAAGAACTGCAAAGGAAAATCCCTAAAGAGGCCTGAGTTTTCCTTTTGGAAGGGAGAGTTGGAAAGAATGAAAATCACTTGGTTACCCACTAATGAACCTGAAGGGCTGAGGTGGACTGGGGCCTTAATCCTGGAGAATTTTGAGCCCCAATAGCTGGAGAAGACTAACCTGCACAGACTGAAGTCTCTCTATTAGGGGCTCATTTGTGTAGACTCCAGTGAGGCTTTTCTTTTGGCAAAATATTGAGAACAGTTGTGGCAGAGTTCCCTTTAAGGTTGTTTTAAAAATAGAGCAAGCAAAAAAGCTAAGAGCCCTTTGGCCTACTCTGTCCTCATTTTATGGGGGTGTGGAGCACAGAGGGGAGGTTGACAGGTGGTTGGTTCTATTGGTGGCACAGAGCCCGGAGACTGTGGCTCCCCTTCCATAAAAAGGGGAGAAGAGATTCTTGCTTGCTGGGATCCCCCCCAAAATAATCCTAAAATCTATGAAGCACTAAACTGCCATTCTGTTTGCACCATAACAGGCAGAGAACCTGGTGTATAGGTAGATAGCCACAGGTCTTGACCATTTCCCAACTCTAAACTGCCTCTCATATTTAGAGGAAATATTTAAAAGCCCAGTGCTCTCAAATACAGGGGAGAGCTCAACACCCCAAGACAAGAGAACCAAAGACTCCATGACACAATAAATTTTATGTGGAAGATGCTCAGTTACTACAATGGTAGATAGCAATATAAAACTCTTACATTAAAAGCATCAGCTGTATCCCCTAAAAAATCAGTGTAAAACTTGTAAGCAGTTAACTGTTTCCAGAGAGGGGACTACAGAATGAAAAAATATGAAATATTGCACCAAGGTCTAATCTATAGATTCATACTCAAGATATTCTAATAAAGAGTAACACTCTACATGTTTTGTATGGTTTTCCAACATAAAGAACTATTTTATAATAGCAACACATATCAATCAAGGAGATAAGGAACTAACCCTAGTAAAAAATGTTAGTCCACACAGTGTTTTATTGAGGTATAATTTTCCAAGAACTGAGGTAATTTGCATAGGTTTTTATGGGAAAAAAAAACACTTCACACCAACTTAAACTAATCGTTACAATTTTGGCATTACCTACAATTGGTGGGGAAATATTCAGTTTTTTAGGCAATGAGGAAGAGGTGAATTCTCTGTTAATACTAGTTTAGAAATAAAGGAGCAGTAAGTATGGCAGGTGTGGCTCCCACAACACATCCAAATTTAAATAGGCTCCAGTTGTGTTTTATGCAGTGTGTTTTGCTCAACTAACTATGGTGCTTTATTCATGTGTGCTAGAGATTACTGAAGGAATGCTACCTTTCTAAGGAACTAGGCTCACGTTTTCCAGTTTGGCAAGAGAAATCTTTTTGGTAGCTAAGGAATTTCCCCAAGAGTAGCAACCCAATTAACACTTTAGGTTTAGCATCACAGTTGTAAAAAGGTAAGTAACCTTCATGTTTTATCTCCTAGCCCTCATTTGTGCTCTATTACATTTTTCTATCACTAATGCACTGACATGTAACTAAGCACATATGCTATTGTTTTCCTCTGGACATTTCACAAATAAAACACTATAATCTTTTTTTCCTTTCTGTATAGCTCCATAGGCACCACTGGGGAAAAACAGTGACTACAGGTAGGAGTCACAAAGGCACTTGGCTGTTGCAATGCCTAGCATTACAGTGCCTAACAGTTAGATACCTAGAAAACCATAACACGGATCCTCAAAAGCCAGCATGGTAGGTGCTGCCCAGATGGGTGTATACTAAGCCCTGCTCCTCTTAGAGATAGGCACTGCTTTGCAATCCACAAAGGGGAACCTGCTACCTGGAGGCAGCTGACTTAGGAACCCAAGAAACTTTTTGAGGGAAATGAGTTAGGTGCTTGCCTCACTCCACACAAAATGGTTGCTGCTGGGGGTAGCTACCTTAAAGTTTTAGGTGGTTAGGGTATTTGTCTGGGATGTGAGCAACCCAAGTTCAATTCCCCACTCTCTGCCAATATTTATCCTCATTGGATGGATCAGCCAATGAGAATGGGAATGAGTCTGTAGACCAGGGGTTTGGGCACTGAGCTGGGAGACTGTTGGTCCAGTCCAGTCCCTCTGCTCCAATCATTCTTTCCTTATTTACACCTAGTGGAACAACAACAGGAGGGAGCAGCTCCATCCCATAATTCCACAGCTCAGTGGTTAGAAGTCACCTGGAAGGTAGAAAACTCTCTGTTCACATCCTTTTTCCTCTTCAGGCAGAATGGAGAACTGAGCCTGGGTGTCTCACATCTCACAAGTGCTCTAAGCCCAGGTTACAAGTTAGAAGGTGGGCACTACCACCTGTCTCCTCCCTCCCCCCCATTTTTGAATCTGGTAGGTGGCCTCTGACTATGCGATTTAGGCAGCCAACTGCCCCTCATTCTTAGTTTGTGAATTGCTCTAGGGCTTAGGCAGCAGATGGACACACCCATGTGCACATTCAGAGGCTGAAACATGGGCATCTTCAGCGTTCAGTAGCAGTTTTGTAGATCTGAGCCTAGCTTATCCATCACTTGAAGGACATTCAGGAAAAAAAATCCCTACCCCAATGAAGAAAAGTTTATTACTTGACATTTAATAGAGGCTTTCTTTGTTAGTGCACCTTCATATTCTGTGAAGACTGATTCCCAGAGACAGTAAGAATCAATAGATGCTATAAAATTATACTATAAAAACTTACACATGTAGAAAGTTAACGAAAATTATACAGACATCAGCTGTCCATCGAGAGTATTTTTTTCTAAACCAAATCAGATTATCAAAATATAAAAACAGTGCTGAAAAACAGCCTGAGGTAAGAGTTAAAAATTCAAAGGGACATTTTTTTTAAAAAAAGTTGTAAAGCAATTCTAGGTACTTTGAAAGTTACCTACCATCCATATAAATTTATACTAACACTTAAGAGTGCTTACTTTAGCTAATACAAAAGTGTATAAACAATGTACATTGATTCACAAGTAAAAAAATACAATTTGTACTTGCATTTTCTCTTTAAAAATACGCATAAAAGTTGACAAGTCAACTTTTACTGTACACAGTAAATTGGCTTTGGATTAGCTGCTACTGTTTTCACTTGAACAGTCAACAAATTCAGTACACTGCTGGTTTTCAGATGGTGAGCTAGGAAATGATATTCTACAGTGTTTGTTTGCCTGAGAAACTCGCTGGCTGTAAAACAAGATGTAGGCTTGAGCCTTGCATACTTCTTCCATAGTGCACATGTTGAGTATGGAATCATTGCAGTGTGCCCAGAATCCTAGAATGAAGTAAGTAACAGACCATTGTAAAATAACCAAAATATTTATATAAGATACTTGTACTTTACAGGTGACACGTGTCTGCTACCATTTGTTAAAAACACAAAAATTCACTAATTTTATCTTTTCATTTTGGGTGAAGAATAAGCACTTAGTTTTACAGAGAAACAATTGTCTATCACATACTTTATAAGAAATGTTTCTGCTGTATACACCACCTGATTATATTTGTCTAATCTTCATGAAAAAAATTCTCTCGTAAGTTGAAACAATTAGCTTTAATTTTATTGACCACCTATATCATTATAATTCTTTCGGTACTAGTAGGTCTGGTTAGTAAAATCTTGGTCCATTTTATTTTAAGAAAGTAAGGATCCTGTTGTGGCTACATTGATTCAGCTAAGGAACCAGAAGTGTAGCTTCTGAAAAAAAACAAAACATTTCTGATTTAAATTGCTTGTCCATACCTCCTTCTGAATTATAGCAGTAGGCAGTGTAGTGCCCTGAACCAAATCCTTTCCCATGATGCATAATCACAGCAGACAAGTCATAGATAAAGCAATCAGGTAAGAGGGACTTCAGGGACTCCCGGCAGCAATAAGGCTCCATATTTAATATCTGATCAAAGCTAACATGTACTCCAATCTTCTCACGATGATTGCGTCCCGACCACCTGGAAAAATATCAAAATTTAAAGAAAATGTGAATATTATTCAGTTAATTTGTGTTTTCTGAAGGCAGTTTAATAGATAATTTCAGTGAGTCTATGCACATATAAATTCTGCATAGTTAGAATTCTGAGCTACTAAACCATCTCACCTGCTAGTGCTTTTGTACTAAATGTATATGCTAATTTATATCCCTCAAAAGCTCCCCCTTAACTAATGTCCTCTTTCACTACCCCTTCATTTCAACATTCATAGGGAAAAATCCTTCACATACGGCTTTTCACCTACACTATCTGCTGCTCTCAGCCTCCAAAATATTCCTCCTCACATTTGCCTGCTCTCCCGTGCTCACTAGTCACCCAAGCTGAAAGACAGTGCGTATAATTATCAAAAAATATTTCAAATCACAAGAATGATGCAGAAGCTGCAGAGACTTATTACAGATTTGACTCTGTACATTAAAGTGAAAACAGATCACCCCAGAGGCTGGTTCACACTTTCATTTCTCTCCTCATTCGGGAGTCACTCTGTCCCCCTGGCTGGACTAAGACAACATACAGATGCAATCTCTTCTCCCTGGCTGCTCATGTTAGCACACTTTACCAGATTTAGATAAGGGTTTTTTAAGAATGTCAGTGAAGCTGCAGGTTATACAATCACCCTGGTGGGTTGCATGCAAACCTTAGACTGTGCATTAGTGAATAACGCTATCATCTATTTTAAATAAAGTTTGTTGCTATGATCTCTCACCGTTTAGTAAAGTCGCATGGTACCAGTTTCAGTCCACAACTCAAAACAATGAACTGTAGGTTTTTGTTTTCTCAAGATATCAGAGATACTTCATGTGACAGATACCTTTCTGTGTACAGTGTACAGAAAGGTATCCACAAAAGTCTCTTTTTCAAATAGAGAAAATTGATTCTCTTGTCTCAAACTGGTTAAGTGTTCAAGATTCAGGAGAGGTTTTTAATTCTCCTGACTTTTTATTATTGGGAAGTAGCAGGAATAAAAATCTCACTTCTCTGCCTGTGATACGCATTCTAACTATTTTATTTACCAAGAAGAAATGGGTTTCCAGAAATTTTTCTTCCTTATACTATTGAGTTTAAGGGCATTCTCAAGGAAGATAATTTAGAGGGATTTCTCAAAAACTGATTTAGTTCACCCACTGAATGAGCCCAGAGGATTAGTGACTACGGGAACAAGGAGGAATATACTATTCAAAGAGAGTTTGCAACATTTCTAACTTGCTTATAGCACTGCTTACCTGAACCGTTTAAGGTGTAGTCTCAGCACTTGAGGTAGTCGACACACCATAAGCTGTTTCTGGGCTTCTGTAAGTATAACTGGTTTGGAAGAAAATTTCCTGCGTTTTGCTGTGACCAAACACACACAATGAAATAAGTGCTAAATTTAAAAAACATACCACTAACAAAAAAAAAAAACCTCTTGAATACAGCTTCGAAAATTCGTTGTCAAATATCCTTATGTTTCATTTTAAGATTTATTGATCCCATGGTTTAGAGTATTTAGATAATGTAACAAAGGCTACTGAATATATTAATATAGCGACAGATTTCAGAGTAGCAGTCGTGTTAGTCTGTATTCGCAAAAAGAAAAGGAGTACTTGTGGCACCTTAGAGACTCAAATAAACTTCTTAGTCTCTAATGTGCCACAAGTACTCCTTTTCTTTTTATTAATATCGTCAGTTTAATAAGAAAGCTTTTTGGAATCCATTTGGCAAGGATTATTTTATGCTTATTGGGCATGCAAAATGCCTCTTTTTTGGTACACATCTGGATTATTCAACTGAATGTTGGAAAATATATACAGCAGTTCAGCTATTTTCATCAGGACCAAGTGCAGACAGTCTGTTAATTTAATAGTGTCAGACTTATTTCAACAGGTTTCTTTCATCTCTTCTTGGAGACCACCTTCTAATGAAAAACAACAGTAGTTGGCCTGAAGACCTAATCTGAGCTCTTAAACCCACTTTCAAGCCTACTTTTGATGCACTGAATCAGAAGAGTGATTTTTCTATACTATTTCCTTTCACAATTAAACAGTCTTATGTAAAAGTCTTATGTTTACTTATATGACAGATGCTTTTAAAATCTGTCTTGCTTTCTTTTTAACTGCTGTTTTCCTTTTCTTATGCTTTTAATGCCTATATTCATTTATATTTTATGTGGAGAACATATGCATGAGTACATACTGCCTTTACTCACTGTTGCACTGATCACACGCATATATCTTTCCTTCTAAAGCTTCCGTCTCTGTAAACTTGGCCAACATTTCTGTCAGCAGGCATGGATACTGAGAAGCCATCTCCTTCCCATTGCAATGATACCTCTCAGGAAATTCCAGCGACAGATCCCAGAAGGATTCTATAGTATTTGATTTATTGTCACACGCAAGACATGTAACCTGTTAAGCAAAATATTAAGTTAGTTTCTAACATCCAAAAACCTGCTTCTCTACACGTGTCCTTTAATGTAGCTCTGAGAACAGTATGTGAATTCGGATCACAGATGCAAATGTATACAGTAGAAGAAATATTTTAACTAGAAAGAAAAAAATTATCTGTTAGCTTATTTTCTCTGAAGCAGCATGTCCACCACTGTATTACACTAAGGTGTTTGATATCTTTCTCTTCTGTGAACTAGAAGTAGTTTCAAAATGATCTGTCTGGGATTGCTCAAGAGAAGGAAGAACAGTCCCTGAGATTTCTTTCTAGAACAAATACTTACAAAGCAATAACTAACATGATTTATATAGTAATATATAGTTTTATTGAAAGGAAAATATTAGTTTTTTTAAATCACATTCTTCTTATTTTGGAAGTCTTGCAGGGAAGGCCTGAATTAGTAGACATGCTTCTTCAATTTAACAGGTAAAAAAATTTTTTTTCCTTTCAGTAAGTACAGCCACCTGTCACACTAAAGGAAAAAGGACAGCCACTAAAATAGATTAGCAATAATAAAAATATGGTAAACTGAAATGAGAATTTGCCTGGAAAAATGGAAGATAAGGCATTAAGGAAAATATAATTCACTTGAAAGATATTTAATGGAAAGGAAGGTTCCTAAAAAGCTGTAGAATTTTTTTAAAGAACTAGAATATTATAACAGACAAATTTCAGATACACTTGCAATACAGTCAGAAAAGCCTATGCCAAGGTCAGCTGCATTTGGAGAGGTACTACATCATGCAGCATCAGAGTTCTTCTCTATAATCCTTCCATATGCAGTATATGCAAGTGGATTCCCTGTTGACCAGCTGGAGGATCTGGGCCTGAAGCAGTAGCAAGACTGCATGTGGAATATAACAGATATAATTCAGTGACACTAACACCAAAAAAAGGCCACTGAATAGGTTTGTTTCACACCCTCAATAAAGGCCAAAAAGGCACATTTGGAAATAAATCTTCCACATTTTCGAGTTTTACCAAGAGGTATCTGTACCTCTTGGTTTTCCACATGGTTAAAGTACAAGTAACCCACTTACAGGAATATTTACACTTAATATGTAAGAGCCTTCCAAATAATCAGACTAATAAACACCTGGGAAAAAACCTCTCAATATTTATAAATATTCAGAAATTACTAACTATGTCAGCTCTAAACCTGTCATCATTTTGGGGAGGCCAAATATTTTGGAGAAATCAATGGAGTAGGTCCTGATTGTTAGGTGGACCCAGATGGATAGCTTCGACACAACTTCCAGTACAGGACACAACCCTATTGTGATATAATGGTTAACGTCTTCCCCAAATTATGGAGCTTATGGAATTCAAACATAATCTGTTCTGTAAATGTATATTTACAGACTCAAAACATAATATTTTGCTCCAGTGACATGCAATTTACATGTTGCCACCTTGAGTTCTTATAACAGATACATTTATTTAAAAAAATTCCACACACTTGAAAACATAATGATGTCTGTAACTGGAAGTATAACTAAAAGCCAAAACAATGGTTGATTGGTTCAATTATTTATTATCCACATAAATACATTCTTCCTATTTGGTTATTTCCATAAGCTATAGCTAACATGAAAATATGGTGAAAAACGTCAGTCACAGAAACAACGGAGGGAGTTGAATATTTATTATATCAACAAGATATCAGACATAAATGCTCAAACAGCACTCTGTGCTGCAGTTCTAGAAATCTCAGGCTGTGTCATACATCACCAACTTTCAGAAATGTGGAAATTCAGCCCATGTCCCCAAAAATTCCTTTTTTTCATGACAGCTCGGCTCACAATCTTTCCCAATGTGCTCTACTAGTATTTGACCCTTAAAACAACCATTTGCAGCCCTACAGGGGTCATTTCGCCTCTAATGCAGGTTGCAATTCCCACTCTTCCTCTCTTGTGTTGTTTTTGCCTTGCTATCTTCATCTCAGAAGACAACACAGCCTCATCGTGTATGAAAAAGGGCAAATATTAAAATTAATTTTTCAAAATAAGTCTTCCAGCAGAATTCTATAGGACAGGGGTGGGCAAACTTTTTGGCCCGAGGGCCACACTGGGGTTGCAAAACGGTATGGAGGGCTGGGTAGGGAAAGCTGTGACTCGACAAACAGCCTGGCCCCGGCCCTCTCCCTGCCCCCCTCAGAACTCCCGACCCATCCAAACCCCCGCTCCTTGTCTCCTCCCAGGACCCCCTGCCACTAACCGCCCGCCCGCCCCCGGGACCCCACCCCCATCCAACCCCCCCTGCTCCCTGTCCCGACTGCCCCAACCCCTTTCCACACCCCCACAGGACCCCCGACACACCCAACCCCCACCCCTTGTCTTCCTAGGACCCCCATCCCTGTCCCCCCAGGACCCCACTCCCATCTAACCCCCCTGCTCCCTGTCTCCTGACCATCCTCCCCGAACCTCCACCCCATCCAACTGCCCCTGACTACCCTCCGGGACCTCCTGCCCCTTATCCAACCCCCACGACTCCCGCCCCCTTACTGTGCCGCTCTGCAGCAGGACAAGCTTATTGGAAAGCCTGGGTGGGTGTAAGAAGAGGGGGGACGGGGACAGCCTCCCCAGCTGGGAGCTCATCAGCCGGGAAGGTCGGTACCCTGGGCCAGGGGCCATAATTTGCCCACCTCTGTTATAGGAGATAATTTGTTCACAATTGAACAGTCACAACTTAACCACCACTGCATGCTACTAAACGTAAACAAAACAAACAAAACCCTGAGAAAGGTTAGGCAAACGGTATCAGTAGTAGCGATCACTACTGTGTTGGGGACCATTTTTCTTCAGTACCTCCTTTCACACAGTTCAGCATAAGCTTAATCTTCGCTGCAGTGCTGCATTTTTTCAAAATTTTTTTTTTTTTTTTTAGGGAAAATGGGTTTTAAAATACTAAACCAAAAATGCATATTAAAGGACACTATAACTTGAAACTCTGCCATTCGTCCTGAAATCAGCTATTTCATGAGTGGCATTCTTTAGAGCAAATACAAAACATGTACTAGTATCCAGTAATAAGTGGCTGATCTACGTGTTAGCCAGCTCACGTATGTGAATTTGATTTTTTTTTTTAGTGCATAGCGTAGAGCATAGAAGGTTGCCAACAGCTTTAATTTCCAAAAAATACCGATAACCGTTTTGTTCTAAGAAAAGAAAATTTTCTTTTCTTTGTGGAGAGGAAATTTACATTTTAAGTTACTCTGGTTGGAGCTCATTCAGCTATACACTTCATAAATGCCAAAGTCTGGCAATGTCTAAAGCAGCATTTCTCAAATGCAGCCACCAAGGGATTTTTCTGCAACCACGACAGCCTCCTGGGCAGAGATGGGGGAGGGGGCAAAGCAGCAGTCCCTCCCTACAGCGCCAAGGGGCTCTGGGGAGGCAATCTTCAGCACTCCCACCCCCACCACCCATGGGACTCTAGGGGCAGACTTCAGCCACCCTCCCCTGGTTGAGCCAGAGGCTACAGTGGTGGGCTTCAGCCTCCCTTCCACCCCCACAGGGATCCAGCTCTGGGTTTCAGACTAGTGCAGCAGGGCTGGCCTTGCCAGGCACTGTGGTCAAGAGACAAGGAGCAGGGTGAGTTGAGCCTGGAGTGCAAGGCTACGGAAGGGAGCAATGGGGGTGGGAGAAGCAGCAGGGCCCAGTAGGGTGATGGTGAGCCCGAGAGGATGATGGAGGGCCAGGGGAGTCAGTAGGGACTGGGGGCACCAAAATACAACTGTACATTATTTTTATTATTGAATCTGCAAAAAAATCCCTACGTAAATGAATTACAATGCTTTGGACACGTATATGTGCATATTTATTTGTTTTTCTTAAAGTTGATAAAGTATTTTAGGAAAATTTGTCAGAGTGGCCATAAGCAAGAGTTGGTGGCCGCACCCTGAGGTGACCAAAAATTTTGTTGTTAGAACCCCTGGTCTAAAGCCATAAACTATCAGTAATTCAGAATTAAAAAGGAATCAGAGTCTAGGCCTGGCCAAAGTTTAGGTGATTATTTTTGTCTTTGAGCACAATTACAGCATATAGACTAATAAACTTCTGCTGTACAAACAGGTGTTTGTTGGATTAAATGCTGATTTAATTGATGTATTACTTGAAGGATTTACTGAAAATGAATGCACAAGATAGAGTTGTGGGCTCTGGATGAGATGCACAAATAAGAATAAGAATGCAAGCAATTGTGTCAAGTTCTCAAGTTTTAAATTCAGCATGTTTTCCTGTCCGTCTGTGCCCAGTTTTTAAGTTGTTCTGCAGAGGACAATGAGTCCCGTACTGTTGTTCTAGTACCAGTCCTGACCCAGCAGAAGCACAGCTCAACTGAAGCAACCTGGATGCGTTTTATCCCCTCCCTCTTGCTAGGAAGCAGCAGAGGTACAGGTTTTTCTGTGAGTTTCTGTGTAGAAACCTTTCTATTCAAGGTTGTATGTAAACAGTTCTTCATTCCACAGGCTCTTCATATAAACAATTGACTGAATCTGATCTGTGCAGGATGGCTCCTGCACTGACGCAGAGCCCCACTGACTTCAATAGGACAACACATAAGCATAAGGGTCCACTTATACAATACCCACCTGCTGAAGTGAAGAAACAGACTGACAGAGCCAGAAGAGTACCCAAAAGTCACCTACTACAGGACAGGCCTAACAAAGAAAATAACAGAACGCCACTAGCCGTCACCTTCAGCCCCCAACTAAAACCTCTCCAGCGCATCATCAAGGATCTACAACCTATCCTGAAGGACGACCCATCACTCTCACAGATCTTGGGAGACAGGCCCGTCCTTGCCTACAGACAGCCCCCCAACCTGAAGTGAATACTCACCAGCAACAACACACCACACAACAGAACCACTAACCCAGGAACCTACCCTTGGAACAAAGCCCGTTGCCAACTGTGTCCACATATCTATTCAGGGGACACTATCATAATGCCTAATTACATCAGCCACACTTAGAATCATAGAATCTCAGGGTTGGAAGGGACCTCAGGAGATCATCTAGTCCAACCCCCTGCTCAAAGCAGGACCAAGCCCCAATTTTTGGCCCAAATCCCTAAATGGCCCCCTTGAGGATTGAACTCACAACCCTGGGTTTAACAGGCCAATGCTCACACCACTGAGCTATCCCTGTCCCCTTCAGAGGCTTGTTCGCCTGCACATCTACCAATGTGATATATGCCATCATGTGCCAGCAATGCCCCTCTGCCATGTACATTGGTCAAACTGGACAGTCTCTACATAAAAGAATAAATGGACACAAATCAGACGTCAAGAATCATAACATTCATAAACCAGTCGGAGAACACTTCAATCTCTCTGGTCACGCGATTACAGACATGAAAGTTGCAATTCTTCAACAAAAAAACTTCAAAAACAGACTCCAAGGAGAGACTGCTGAATTGGAATTAATTTGCAAACTGGGTACAATTAACTTAGGCTTGAATAAAGACTGGGAGTGGATGGGTCATAACACAAAGTAAAACTATTTCCCCATGTTTATTCCCCCCCACCACCTCCCACTGTTCCTCAGACTTCTTGTCAACTGCTGGAAATGGCCCACCTTGATTATCACTACAAAAGGGTTCCCCCCTCCCCGGTAACAGCTCACCTTAAGTGATCACTCTGGTTACAGTATGTATGGTAACACCCATTGTTTCATGTTCTCTATGTATATAAATCTCCACACTGTATTTTCCACTGAATGTATCCAATGAAGTGAGCTGTAGTCCATGACAGCTTGTGCTCAAATAAATTTGTTAGTCTCTAAGGTGCCACAAGTACTCCTTTTCTTTTTACGGATACAGACTAACATGGCTGCTACTCTGAAACCTGTCATTATACAGATCAGTTTGTAGGATCAGAGCCTTGACTGTGGAGTTAACATAGCCCCACCATATACCCATGACAACATTCATTTTTTTTCTGCTGTGTAGGTTTCATATGTTAGAGTGTGAATATATGGCACAAATGCACAGCTAGTGAGTTTTTCAGAAGCATGTAGTTTACTGAAGAGTATATAATTAAGTTAGAGAGACAAGGTGGGTGAGGTAATAATATCTTTTATTGGACCAACTTCTACTGGAGCTCACACAGCTCTTCAGGTCTGGAAAACTAACCCAAAGTGTCACTTGTAAATACAAAATGCAAACAGGTTGTTTAGCATAAGTAGTTAACACATATTTCAAGGGACCATTCAAGGTGAAATGGCACCTTAACACACCCCACACACTCCTGGGGGAAGACAGGGGAGGGGGGGTGAAAACAGCTGTTGGTGGGTTACAGATTGTTGCAATAAGCCATAAATCCAGTGTCTATTCAGTCCATGATTTTTAATGTCTAACAAAGTTATCAATTTAAGCTCCCAGGCTCGTCTTTTCAGCTCTGTGTAAGCTCGAAAGCTTGTCTCTCACCAACAGAAGTTAGTCCAATAAAAGATATTACCTTGTCTCTCTCATATCCTGGGACCAACAGAATTATATGCAATGTTGTTGTAACTAAGTTAATCACTGTGGGGGAGTTTAAAAACTGAAGAAATAGAGTAAGAGCTGATAAGTATATTTACCTCTTTCTGATATAGATCAGCAGTATATCTGCGTATTTTGAGAGAAACAGTACAATTTTATAATGTATGTGATGAGTATGCATGATAGCAAAGGGGATGAGATTTTACTCCAGGTAAGGGTTTGGTTAGTGGCAGGACTGTGTCATGTTTTATTGCACTATTAAGAGTTTTGACTTTTAAAACATAAAACTAGAATATAGTAAGGAAAAATAAACAAAGTTGTATTGTAGGAAATGTTTGTTACAGTTTTGTTTACATTAATTTACATACATGGATAGCCGATAGCAGACTGATAAGTGAGATTACAGTTTAGTGAATGTCAGGCAAAGTGAGCAAGTGAGAATGTTTCCTTGTTACCCAGTCTGGGAGTTCCTGTTGCACCGGCTCCACCCTGAACATTCAATCATATCTTGAAAATTACGTACAATTAGTTATGTATGAATGGCTAGGAAAAAAAAAAGCCACTCAACTACATATGAGGAGATAAAGGCCTGTCTGCAGAGATGACATCTCGAGTGGCAACTGAATCAAAGGCTGATTGCTATGTCTGAGGAATTTGCTTGTGGAAAGCAGACAATTGGCCTTGCAATCCTTTTCCACGTAAATGAATTTTAATGTGTAGAATGTACTCACATGAGATTGCCAGATTCAGCCACTAGATTCAAGGAGGATAGGGCAGCCCCTTAGAGAAGCAGCATGGTGGTTACAGACTTATTCTGACAGGCAGCCACCTCAAGAATACCATTAAATCTAGCTATGGTAGAGGAAAGCAAGCTGCTAGCACACTGCTGTGGGAAAAGTTGATTCCAGGATCAAAGATCCATTTTCCCCTGCTCTGTGCAACAGATGAGAAGAAGGGCAGAGCTTGATGGTGGATGTCCTGGACTCCTTCACAGCAACATGGTCGCTCCTCTTCTTTACTTTCATTGTTGGGTTTAATGCTATGAGAGCACACAGGTGACTGTGCAAACTTTAAATATATTAAATAAAAATAAGAGTAATCTTTGATAGGACAACAACATTTTGTCTGGGGGGAATGGGAGGAAGAAAAGAGGAACAGATTGACTGCCAGAGATCAGTCAGTGTACAGAATCCTGCCGTGTTGCTGCCCAGGCTGTACATGTTCAGTTCATTCAGAACTTGGCTGCAGGGATCTCACACCTGCATCTTTCACACACTAAATTCACTTTTTAAAAAAAAAAAAGATTGCAAGGTGGATTGTTGTCTGCTTCCCCAGCTGCATGCTGCTAGCAAACAAGCAAACTCCACAGAAATAGCAAACAGCAGTGATTCAATTACTATTTATAGATTAAGATGAATGTCACCTAATGGAGAAATGCACCTACCTGGAAAATTGACAGGAGATTTTTTGAGAATCGGTAGACACCCCCTCCCCTAAATCAAATCTCAGAGACTAACACCAAGACGTAGAAATTAATGTGTGGAGTGGTACAGGCTAATATATTATGAGCATAAACACTCTTGCTGTCTATCTCAAGTCCTGCTATTTTGTGAAATGACAAATCCAGTCCAGGCTATCATAAAACCCTGGTTTCCATAGGCAAGACTGTATGCTAGCCATCCTCCTTCCCGCCCTCCTGCAAAGTTCTCCCCTTAAATTCATAGCAAAGTACTTAAAACATTTCAACATTGTTCACTCTGCTTGTATGTTATACTCCTTTCATGTCTATTTAGACTGTAAACTCTTTGGGGACACAGACTGTTTACTACTCTCTATTTGTACAGCACCTAACAATGGAGCCCCATTCATCGTTGGTCCTTAGGCACTACCATAATAAACATGAACAACTAAACTGAACTGTCTCATTTTTAAAAATTAATTTCCATACGGAGACCTCTAAAGATCTAATTCCTGCTGGTACCGTATTTGGTAAGTGAAACACTGATATATCAGAAACAAAGTAAGAGTAGCTAAAACTAGTTTTTCATTAAATTCTAAAATAACTGTTTTTAATCAATGATAAATATTGGTAAATTTGGCTTAAGAAAAAAAGGCACTCAGTTACAATTTTATTTTAAGAGGAGCCAAAGGACCCACATCTTCCTCTTGTTGTACTAGGATGTCAAGTGAAAAGCTTCGCATAAGGTCTCTGAAATTCAAATGCAGTAGAATGTTCACAAAATGGCCTCTTTTAAGGTTCTGATGTTTCTCATTTGGAGCAGGTTTATATATAGTTATTTTTCATGTAGTTAAAAAAGTGCTTATTACAAATATTCTTAAACTTGCTGTATTTCTCCGATTTCACTTTCAGTTATCAAATCAGATTTCACAATTCAGAATTACTTTTAGAAGTATTAGGTAAGGCTTAACATTTGTTTAACTGTTTTGTAACATGTGCCAGTTCACCCAGTCATACTTAGTGACATTCATTTTCTTGTGGGAAGTGGTCACATGTCCTTTAAAGGTGATTTGCAAATGGTGGGGAAAAAATAGGTTTGTGCCCTTTTATGCTTATAGGGAGGCCTGAAAAAGTTTCAGCATGGCTTTTTTTCTGCTTGTTTCTTACATTAGAAATTAAAGTCCCACCTAGACTGGGAGACCACCATCATTGGTAAATTGATTAAATGTAACAAGAATCACAAATGAAAGCTGAGCAATTAAAAGGGTAAAGGATTTTTAATTAGACTTAACATTTTATTAATAGCAATGGAGTTTCAATTATTGATTTTGGATAAGAGATCGCTTTGAGAGAGAGTCAAATATACCTCTCCACACATTCCTTCAGTTAAGATGACAGAATTCACAAACCTGTTCTGACACTATCAAAAGGTTCTCTAGTGTGGAAGACTACTTTTGAAATTTGATTTATAATTATGTTTCAGATTTGAAACCCCAATTCAGATGACAGTTTCAGTTCACATATCTTAGAGCTATTGTTTCAGTTGGTTTTACACACAATATATCAATTTGCTTTTGACCCTTTCACACCAGAAGAGTAGGTGTTTTTGTTTTTTCTAAAAGGAAAGCTTAGATTCTGCCACCAAATTCTGTGGTTGCGGAACAGCAGAAGACAAAGGGTTCTCACAATTAGTCCCTTTCCTTGGAGGACACCACCGTCAGCTCCAGAAACTTGGTTTCATCTGGGATGGAACTGGAGGATACTTGTACTGAAGGTTTCATGTGGAAGAGGAACAGGGATCAGTGAGTCCACTCAAATCTAAGGATGCCTCCAAGCCCAAGGATGCTAGGGCTAGTTCATGTCATACCACCACACAATATACAGGTTTCAGAGTAACAGCCGTGTTAGTCTGTATTCGCAAAAAGAAAAGGAGGACTTGTGGCACCTTAGAGACTAACCAATTTATTAGAGCATAAGCTTTCGTGAGCTACAGCTCACTTCCTCAGATGCATATCGTGGAAACTGCAGCAGGCTTTATATATACACAGAGAATATGAAACAATACCTATTCCCACCCCACTGTCCTGCTGGTAATAGCTTATCTAAAGTGATTTCCAGCACAAATCCAGGTTTTCTCACCCTCCACCCCCCCCCACAAATTCACTCTCCTGCAGCAGGAGAGTGAATTTGTGGGGGGGGTGGGGGGTGAGAAAACCTGGATTTGTGCTGGAAATCACTTTAGATAAGCTATTACCAGCAGGACAGTGGGGTGGGAATAGGTATTGTTTCATATTCTCTGTGTATATATAAAGCCTGCTGCAGTTTCCACGATATGCATCTGAGGAAGTGAGCTGTAGCTCACGAAAGCTTATGCTCTAATAAATTGGTTAGTCTCTAAGGTGCCACAAGTCCTCCTTTTCTTTTTACACAATATACAGTCTTTCTCCTTGAAGATGGATCAACTGTGTTATATCCACAGTCCCCTTATTACTAGGGGCTTTCTACACCATGCCCTCTATAGCAACCGCTAGTTTATGGTCAACAACTCACTTTATATCTTTGCAGTACACCAAGACCAATATATTTTAGAATTTCTTTTACTGTAAAAGTGACAAGCTGCTTTGAAAGCTCCCAGAACTCGTTACTTAAATGTTAAAATCCCCAAAAGGTGGTCTACCCCACCTCTCCTCAGCTATCAAATATTAAACATTTAATTAAATATAGGCTTCAAGAAAGAAAGTGGTGAAGCTAAAAGTTGACTTTCAAGCAGCACAGAATTTGTTACATTTCCTAGAAATTACGAAGTCTAAATTAGTTGACAGCTGAGCAATCTCAGCTGCCAGGCATGTTCTGTTGCTACTAAATTCAACAAAATCACTACAGAACACAAAGCTACATGCTAAGTGCTAAGGCTGATGTAACCTCACACTTCAGGAGCAGAAGCCTAATAGTAACTGGCTATTTATCATGGTACACTAGCTTTCCTGTAAAGTCCTTTGTTTTGTTCCACTTTGGTTCGTTTTTTTAAATGGCTGACAGCTAGGTAGCACAATGAGTTAGTGTAACAGGTTTTGAACCCAGATGTTCGAAATAAAACACCAAAATAAGTGAAAGTTTGAGAGTTTTTTGGTTGAGATTTGGCAAGATATACAAACACAAAAGGTGAGGAATACTCATTTTCTGAATTACTTTGTACATGCTTATCTTCTCTAGTACTGTGTGTGATGCTTTGTTACCACTCTTTCTTCATGTACTATCTTCATGTTCTCAGCCTCAACTGTTCATAAATCCAGATATGCCAACTCTGTCAGGCGCTTGTCTAACTGAGGACACATGGAATCTTAATAAGTGGGAAATAATATGGAGGAGATGTGTTAGAAGTAGAAACCCAAAGTCCACGTACACTTTTATAAACAAACATGTTTGCCAACCGTATATTTTGTATAGGGTGAATTGTTCAGACTTCAATCAAAGGTACATAAAAACAAGCTATTTTGTAGTGATGCTCAAAGAAGTAAAGGATTCCACCATTCTCAAGTTTTCTCTTGAGCCCCATTTAGTTTTTCTCCCTCTGGACAAAGGGGTAAAAACTACATCATTGTGATGGGATTTTTCATCCTATGTACCTCCTGTTCAGTAAAGATTTTGCTATTCCCTTCCCCAAATGCAGGAGGCTATGAATGTTCTCTTGCCACTGGCCTCCTTTATATAGGAAAAGGCAGTAGTGGTACTGTTTAAGGTTTTGCTGCTGTCTACCCTCTGCAGAGCTCTGAAAATTATACCACCTGCAAGGAGGTTTGTAATCCAAAGTAAGCCTCAACCTTGCAAGTAAAAATGATTATACATTGAACATGTTTTCCTGTAACAGATCTAATGCCAGGTCTTCAGTTTTTGTATTAGTACTGCATTAGTATTTCTATTTTGTTTAAGGGTATGATTTTTTTTAAACCCGATGTTTTACCAGCGCAACCCTGATATAAAGATGCCATATAATGGTGTAGCTTATTTACCTTCACTTATGGGAATTAAGCTATACCCGTACAAGCACTTACACACATATATAACTATGCTCACACTGTTGGGGGGGGAGGGGTGTGTGTGGAGGAAGGGACTATATATACATCAGCATCCCCTCCTGTGTGTAGAATTCATACTTGCAATCACTTCTGTATTACAGAGTTTCCAGATCAAGTTCAACCCACTTCTTATAACATGACAAATTATCCAAGTTGGCACCTGTCATATGAACACAGGAATTGTCATACCTGACCAGACCACGAGCTTATCTAGTCTAGTATCCTTTCTCCACCTGTGGTCAACCAGACACTGCATAGTGAAGTGTAAAACCTCTATAGTAGAAAGTTATGAACCAATATGCCCATCAGAGAAGTTTCTTACCAAATCTACCAGTTAGTGGCTGACCTATGTTCTTACATATGAGTTACATATTCCATATCCCTAAAGTAACTAGATGGTAAGTGTTTAAGATTTAAAAAGAGGATTAAACTCCTTGCTTTAATAATATGTTGTAGGAGTGGGTTATACAATTTAATATGATGTAAAAGTATTTCAACCCATCATTGAAGTTTACTTTTTAGTTTTTAATGAGGCAATTCCTTTCACTGAGAGGGTAATTAGGAGTTCTCAAATTATCTTCTTTATACACCTCTACCCCAATATAACACAACTCGATATAACACGGGTTTGTATACAATGCATTAAAGCTCCGACACGCTGCTCTGAGCAGCATGCTAAGGGTGCCGGGCCGGGGCTGAGGGGTTGGATAAGGGGCAGAGGGTCTTGAGGGCAGTGAGGGGCTCCCCGCTAGGGTCTGGTATGCAGGAGCTATGGGGGGGCACTTTTGGGGGCCCTGCAGTCCCAGAGTAGCCAGGAGGATTAGCGGGGGGCTGGGAGCAGCCCGCTCCGCTTCGATCGCCCTGGCCCCAGCCGTGTTGCTCGGGGGAGGGGACTTGGAGGGACACTCACCAGCAGCGGCGGAAGCCGAGCAGCCTGGCCCCAGCCCTCTCCACGCCGCCAGCTCCCAGCTGCGGCACTCCACTTCCCCCCACAAGTGAGTACAGGGGGGCATCCTTTCCCCCAACCTCCCTGCACTCACCGGCAGCAGGAAGCAGAGTGTCGAGGCTGGGAGCTGGCAGAGTGGTGCGGGCTGAGGTCACACGTTACTCTGCTTCCTGCCACTGCCGGTGAGTGCCTGTCAGGGGGCGGGGTGGGTGGATAGGGGTCTGAGCAGTCAGGGGACAAGGGAATTGGGTTAGGGGGTGGGGTCCTGAGGGTGATTAGGGACAGGATCTCTCGAGGGGGAGGTCAGAGAACAAGGAACAGGGAGGGAGGAAGGGAGGGGCAGCAAAGCAAATTCAATATAATGTGGTCTCTCCTATAAAGCGGTGAGATTTTTTGTCTTCCGAGGACCACGTTATATAGGTTAGAGGTGTACTATCATTTTTATAAACTGCTATCATGTCCCTTTCTATTCATCATCTCAACTAAGTAGTCCTACTCTTTTCCCCTCAACTCTTTAATGCCCTAAATGTGTACTGTACATCACTGACTAATCTCCTTTCAGTGATTTGTCAATATTAAGAGGTTTTATTAAATCATCAGACATACCTGACTTAAAAGCTGTCCATGAAAAATGGTATTGACCACATTCAGAACCTGTTTGATAAGTTTCCTTTGAGAAGTGGGGATGAGAGCTGGGTATCTGGTCCCAGTTGTCTCCAGTTCCTGCTGTACTTTATCCAAAAGTTCACAGAGGAATTCCTGAGCATCTTGTTGGGCATAACCTCGGAAGGCTGGGATTAGTCTCCACACAGAATGGAGCATGGCAAAAGGAGACACCAATGCCCACTTGCCAGACCACATAACTTGGAACAGAGTATGTAGCTCATGACACAGAGAAATGTGCTTTGAGCTTGGCTCCCTGGGCTGAATAAGCTCCATATTTCTACTTTTTGATGCCCCTCCACTTAGTCCGGATGATAAACTGGGTCGTCTCATGGAAGATGATCCTTTTACCTTCATTTGGTTCTCATTCACACAAAATGCAGAACCAGTAATTGGAGGGTGCTTAGAAGAGGATCTTGTTTTTTCATTGGCTGCTGTTGCCAGCAACTCTTGAGTTTGGTTCAGATCAAGCTTTAAAAAACATTCCCGAAAAATAAGCAAATGACTCAATACTTGCAGAATAGAGTTCATATAGCATGTATTTCCCAAGTTTCTCAGTCCTGTTACACCAGGAGTCACTGTAGGCCTTCGCTTAATTGGAGAATCACCAATTTTTTTCAATCTTACTTCATCTGAGGTAGAAGTTACTTTCAGCTCTGCAGGAGAGGACAAATTTTGTGGTAATTTTTGTAAACAGGGTGATACTTTTGAGGATATTTTATTTTGATTTTGTAAACGAGAACTCTTCCTTGGAGGCATTTTTTCCATCTCTACTTTCAACTGACGCTTTCGCTCTTGTCTTCTTTTCCTAGCTTTGTCCCTTCTTTCCTCTGCCTCCTCCTGGCGCCTCTCTTCTTCCAAAATCCTTTTCCCACTAGGTGTTAGCTCAAACCATGATCTGAACACTTTGCCTATTAACGCACGCCTTCTGTGCCACAGAGCCGTGAACATGCGGTCTTCATTTCGAAGCAAGGCTTGGGCACCATTGTGTGAAAGGTCAGAGTCATCACTTGTACCCATAGATCGCAAAGTCCTGCCACTACGGGTAGTGCAGTCATAGTTTTGACTCTTGATTGCACTTAATGTACTTCGCAATAGTTTTAAGTCACCAGTTGCATTATCGTTAAGAACATAGTCATCACAAAGGTAACAGAAAACATACAGCTCATTCACTTCCAATGCCACTGGGTGACTACTTTCCTGAAAGTGCTTTAGTGCATGTTCTTCAATGTATCTTCCACACGCAACATGTGAACAGCTAAGGCATGCCCAGACAGATTCGGTAGTATTGCAGTCCACGCAATGCCATTTTTGAGGGTTCAGGATGGAATGGTCTTGGGCAAGCCGCAGTCGCCCTATGTGCTTACACTTATCCATTATTAATACTGAAATACTGGAGAAATACTAGAGAAACACATTATCCAAACTATTTTCTGTCCATGATATTCTGACCTGAAAACTAAAGGAGGAAAAAAAAAAAATAAGTTCAGCTTGACATATAGTGCAAGTCAAAAGTAAGTTAATACATCCTTGGAAATAAAACTACTTGGTTTATTTTAAAAGAGTACTGATGTACTATTCTGCAATCAGAGTCACAATCAACAACTTTGTTACCAGTTTTAGGAGAAAAGTCCATGACTGAATGGGCATGAAGACTGAACATCCAGGCTGAGGCATGTTGATAACATAACATGGTAACATATTTTTCTTAGACCAGTGTAACTCTGTATGAACACCTGGCAAATATTGGTTTAGCTTACATTAGTAAATTTACAGGTGCAAGCTAAACTGATATTTACAGATGGGGAACTGAGACAGAGACTTGCCCAAGGTCACACAGGATGCTTGTTGCAGAGCAGGAGATTGTATCCAGGTCTCCAGCTAGCGTCATCACCACTGACCATCCTGTCTCTCAGGACTTAGTGACTTATGATCAGAAACAGTTCTTTGTATTTAACGCAAACGTTCAGTTCACCTTAATTCCTCATGAGATAACTAATGAAAAATGCTACAAGATAACCCATTAACCTCAGTAATTAGATAGTAAAAATTGAAAGTCAGTATTCACATTTTGGTAACAAGTATAATTCTGAGATAAATTTTCATTTTAATTTCCATAAGTGCTAAGAGTCAATACTATCTATGTATAGGGAAGTTAAATATCCCCAAGACTAGATGTTTCATGGGCAATTATTTAAAAAAAAAAAAAAAGATAGCTAACTCCACTCTTCCTCTGCTCCCTCCAGTCTGAAAGGCATGATTTACCAAGTGTGTTGCGCTTATTTTATGTCAATATTGTATAATAAAGTTCAACTAATGGCACACAACACTACTGCCACTCAGTTATACTCTTACACTATGTTGGCAATCATTCATATGCAACATTGCAACTGAACGATTTCCAGTAAATTTAGTTTTTGTTTTACAGAGCTTCTACCTAAAGAGCTTTTACACAGAACTACAACACATAGCAGCTTAGTTTTCTTTGGTTTAATTATAAAATTACTGTAGTATTGACCAAAGAAGAGGATTTTGCCACAGGGCAGTTAGGTAACTAAATATAACCGTAACAGTTGCTGTCTGTTCTCATTACTTAACATGCCTGCTTGGCAATCAGGTTACTTATATTTAGATGTAAGTAAACTTATTGATAACACCTACATTATAAAGTCTAAATATTTAAAGAAAACTCTTTCGAAGAAATTTTTTTATTATGTTTTTCAAACCAAAGAATTTAATCCTTAAAGCTATAAACACCATCAGAGATGCACCACTATTCTTTTCTATGGGGTGCACACCTGATGCAATGGGAAAGGTGTATGAAAATATGAGGGATTTTAAAAATAAGCTGCATACTGATGAAATTCTTATGTTATTTCTTTTATGAAGTTATAGCAGGTCAAATATTAATAATACTTAAAGAAAATACCTACTTAAGGATATTGCAAGAATTAGTTACTATACATACTTTGAAAATAAGTACTACATACAGGTCCTTTTACAGACTACTGAACGCTGTACGGTCCATGCATGCACCCACACTCCTCCTTCCCAAAGCTCCACAAGCCAGCAGGGAGTGTTCCCATTGGCTAGAGGAAGAACACTTAAGCTCAGAATTCCCTATGTCTGGTCTGAGAATGACACTCAGCTGGGCAGCCAGACACCACAGCCCCTAAATCTCTTATCAATCAGAAGGAAATGATGGGAATTGGGGACTCCTTGATGTGGGTCAGATCAATGAGGGGTTGCTGATTTTGGTTAGGATACAGTATTTTGGTTAGACAACAATGCTTAAATGGGGAAGTGATTTTGTCTTCTCTTTAATATTAGAGTTGGCTGGGAAGTCTGACAATGACATTTTCCTTTGAAAAGCGAAATGGTCCATGGGAACAACACTGATTTCAAAGAATATGTCACTGGAAATTTATCTGGTTTCTGCTAGCTCACCTACCTGCTGGAAAGCCAGGATAGAGACTAGAGAGGAATAGAGTTGTTCAGATTATTATTACAGCTGTTATAAATGTAACTACCAAGCCTCTGGACACCTGAACAGTCACTAAAAATACTTTATATAACTAGAGCTTAAACTTGCCACTCCTACCCAGACCTCACCTGAGCAAGATACTTCAGTATGTGCTTAACTTTAAGCTCATGAATAGTCTTCAATGGGACTATTCATGCTTAAAGTTAAGCACATTCTGAATTGAGGGCACAAGTAGTTACATTGATTTCAGAGGGACTGCTTGGGTAACCAAGGCCTGTGTGATCAAGCCTTTAATATGTAGAGTAATAGAATGGGACTATGAAAGCTTAAGGTGACATTGCTTTAAAATTGCCATATGGGGCATAAAGACAAACAGGAGCCAAGAGTACACTTTTCTACAGCATTGAGGGAACTCAGAACTAAAAAACAAAAGTGTTAGTGCACTGAGTGGATCTGTTTATAAGGAAAGACTTGAAGTGTTGTATAGTAAGTATAGCTTGGCATTAAGCAAGCTTTTTTTCTTTTTTTTTTAACAAATACTTGTATAAGATTTAAATTATTTAAGATAACACATGGGATGAAATCAAGAATGGGAAGACAGTATCAGGAGCCACTTCCCTATAATTGTATCTATTAGACTGTAGAATAGTCTTAAGTAGAAACAAACAATGGAAGTCACATAACTTAAGACACTTATGTCAAGGGTGGGCAAAACACTAAGTCAAAGTACCTAAGGGAAAAATCTCGAACTGGAAAGATGGATTAGGAAGACTAATAGAATCACAGAAGAGACCTCTGATAGAGCCTGCAGCTCTCTTCTCTAGCAGCTGGAGTGGAGAGGATGAAGCAGCCTACTTGTGCCATTAAACTTTACAAGTTTAAATTCCCTAAAACTAAGTTATTTAGTACCTCTTTATGGTTAGTGTCTTGCCCTGTTGTCCTCCCTCACCACTCAGTTCTCTGTGCATGGAGGAAAAAGAAACATTAATGAATTGACCAGCACTTCAGAGACCAATTATCCCTTTTGCCATCAGCACTTAGAACTGAGCAGAAAGGATGAGCAAAGTAACAGAGGAGATAATGGCAACACAGTAAGCCAACCAAAAAGCATTTAGCTAAAATTTGAGGGAGAATTCAACTCTACAGAACATTCTCTTCCCTGAGTTTCACTGGCAGAAAAGTGAGTGTATCAAGGACTCAGATTTTCTTCCCTAATAAAAGTTCAGAAGTATTGCCTTTAACATTGATAAAAATAAAGTTTTGCATTATAGAACAATTTCTATTTAAATGTTATTTAGTCCTATTACTAGGAGAGATGAAAAGGTTTGTAATTAAAGGGACAGTCAAATTTGGTCTAAAATTTACATTTGGTTACAAATTGTCTTTTAAGGCCAAAAAACTCTTTACTCAGTCTTTTAAATTCAAGTTAAAAAAAAACAAAACAAACACTTCCCCGCAGTCACTAAAATTTGAACGTGGTAGCACTAACATAGTGAAAGTGAAACCAACAACTGACTCCATTGATTTATTTTGTCTAAGCCAAGTGAAATGCAAGAGTAAAATACTGACATTAGATTTTAAAATATCAGTTTTAATAATCTGTTACTGAGCACATAAGGAAGTGAACTGTATGTATTTTTTAAGTGTCCCTTTAACACTTTGGGTCCTAAACTGATTGACATAATTCACTGAACTGGTTTCCACTTTATCCAAATCCAGAAAACATGCACAAACATAACTTTTTGCAGAACCTAAACTTTAATTTTGTTATGCTAGTAAATCATACAGAAAATAGTAACATTTAAAAAAACTATTCGAAGCATCTCCCCCTAGACATCGAAGTAACCTATTACACTGGTTAGGGTGTCCCTATATCCTAGTTATTCTGCACCCAGTCAGATCTGGAGTTAGCAATTAGTCATTAATCCTTAAGGTTTTTTGCCTCTAGGAAGTTTGTACTGTTTTCCAGAAGTGATGCAACTGAATAAACTCTAGTGTAGTTCTCTATTGTGTCAGCGACACTGGAACTGCCAAACAATACAGACATATGGGCAAAAGGTGCCTACTTATCGCAAATAGTTGTAAAATTACTTCAGTTACAGCGACTTTATGGTGAAAAGTGTTTAAATCAGAACAAGAACCTGTTTTTATTCCAATCTTACAGAAGGGGGAAGTGCCTCTAATCAGTTTGGATACACTTCACAGCAAATAGGAACAGATGTACAAACTTGACGGTTCCAATGATAAATTAAAAGCAGCAATTATATATGTGATTATTCTTCTAAGTACCTCAATGTTTCTACAGAGCCTAGTCCCAGTCCTGATGGGGCTTTTGGGTGCTACCATAATAAAGAAAAGGAGTACTTGTGGCACCTTAGAGACTAACCAATTTATTTGAGCATGAGCTTTCGTGAGCTACAGCTCACTTCATCAGATGCATGCCGTGGAAACTGCAGCAGTCTGCTGCAGTTTCCACGGCATGCATCTGATGAAGTGAGCTGTAGCTCACGAAAGCTCATGCTCAAATAAATTGGTTAGTCTGCTGCAGTTTCCACGGCATGCATCTGATGAAGTGAGCTGTAGCTCACGAAAGCTCATGCTCAAATAAATTGGTTAGTCTGCTGCAGTTTCCACGGCATGCATCTGATGAAGTGAGCTGTAGCTCACGAAAGCTCATGCTCAAATAAATTGGTTAGTCTCTAAGGTGCCACAAGTACTCCTTTTCTTTTTGCGAATACAGACTAACACGGCTGTTACTCTGAAACCTGTCATAATAAAGAAAATTCTATCAGACCAAATTAGTGCACACAATACTTGAGGCAAGAGCAGCAGTATTTCACTGACTGTTCTTTTGTCATATCAAAAAAGTGACCTCGTTCCTCTCAGTGAGGTAAGTAATGAAGAAACCTTTTTGAAACATAGTGATTGTTAATTTGGTTGTTCAGGTTGAACATAAGGAAAACGTTAGGATTCACCAGAAATAACAGATTTGCTTTGTGAACCCTTTTATGCCAGTGTATTGTTTCTTGCTTATTTGCATTTAATTGCAGTTCCTGGCTGACTCATTAGCAAATTTACTAGCTCACAATATTCTTGGAGGGTCCCTCCCCCACAAAGGTACCTTCTGAAAATCTCTCAAATGAGACTCAGCATCCAGGGCCTCAGCAAAGGGGTTTCCAGCCCCCAACTATGTCAGTGACTCAGGCATAACAAAAGAATTCAAGTGTGAGGCCTGAAGGTTGCACTTGGCTGCTTGCTCCACAAAGCTCCCCTTCACACGAATGCATTATCCCCAGAAACGCGAAGGCTTGGAGACAAGCTCGGTAACTGAAGTGACCTTCTACACGAGCGCAGTGCATCATCTTTCCTTGGGGAAAACGAAGGACTATTTTAGAGAGACCGGCAGCGCGTCGGCCTCACCTTTACGGCTACCATGAACCTGACTTTTCAGCCATCACAAAAACCTGCGCCAAACCCCACACCCCGCCTGCCTCCGCGGCAACGAGCTGGCTTCCCGAGGAGCAGCCCTGGCAGAGCGCAGCGCCGAGGCGCAGAGGTCCTGAGGGTTGTTTGACTGACAAGCCCTTGGCCGCGTCCCGGGAGGCTCCCGAGGCCAGGGCGCTCCCGGCAGCAGCAGTATCCTTCCCCCCCAGCGCGGGGCGGCAGCGCACGGGAGGGGAGCGGGTCCCCCGGGACCTCCCCCGGCACCGCGTTTATCCCGAGCCTACAACGGCCGGGGCGGGGGGGAGTGGACAGAGCCACGGTCGCCGCCGCGAGAAACGGCTCCCAGCCCAGCCAGGCGGCGAGGGGCTCCCCCCCCGAAATGGGGCTGGCGGCGCAGGGAGACGCTCGCTCCCCGCTGTCCCTCCAGAAGCGCCAAATCCGGGCCAGCTCCTCGTCCCCGGCGCGGGGTCTCCCCCCCCGCCACGCCACGCCACGCCACGCGGGACGGGTGTCCCGGGGCCGGCTCTCACCACCCACCTGGGCTGGGAGCCCGGCCCTGCCGCCCGCCTACATCCCGCCAGGGGAAGCTCAGCCGCGCCGAGCCCCGCGCCCGAGCTCACCGCCAGCCGCCGCCATCTTGTGCGCCCGCCTGCGCGGCCTCCCGCGGCAGCTGGACAACGTCAGCGCCGCTGGGAGCCCGGCCCCAGTCCCGCCGGGCCTCTCCCCCCGCGCCTGCCCGGGCCGGGCGACGGGCTCCGCCTGCCCCGCGGCGCCCAATGGGAGCCGGCTCAGCGAGCGCCCCCCGCCGTGGGGCGGGGCATTGGGGGCAGGCCCAGGGGGATCGTTCAGCCCGTTGCCTTGGGCTGCCTGTGTCTGCTCGTCCGGGCGCGCGTGTCAGTCTGTCTGTGTGTGGGTCTGTCTGTGAGTCTGTGCGTGGGTGGGTCTCTGTCTGGGGAAGGGGGGTGTCTGCGTCTGCCGGTCTGTGGGACTGGGTGTGTTTGTGGCGCTGGGTGTGTGTCTGTCCACGGGTCTGCCTGGGTCTGGGCGTGAGTGTGTGTCTGTCTGTGTGTCTCTCTTTGTTTCTGTGGGTCTGTCTGTCTCTGTGTGTACCTCTCAGGTTAAAAACCCCAACGGGGCAGAATTGTGAGATGAGTTTCTCATAAAGCTGACACAGAAAATACCCCAAACCTACTATTTTTCTATAGCATTGAAACAAACTGCCCAGGGAGCTGGCAGGCCCTAGAGATCCCACATCCATCTACACATCGGATACACAGGAGGATGGTGTGCAGGGCTTTGGGGGGCGGAGGGGAATCAAAACTTGTGATGCACTGATATGGATACCATTGTGTGCAATATGATGGGTCATTGTAATCCTATTTACAAGTTTATTTTGTAATAATATTTACCATGTATTATTTGCATTGTGGTAGCAGCCAGAGGCCCCAGTCAGGATCATTGTGCCAGGCACTCTACAAACACATAGGCCACATGGTGCCTACCTACCCAAAGAACCTAATAAGATTATGCCTATAATACCGTGTGTATATTAGGTGCAATGTAACTGAAATCAGAAATACCCTGAGTGAATAAGGCAAACTAGGAAACTGGAAAAAATACCACCACTAAGCATATCTAGTTCCTCCCTGTTTGCTACTACATACTAAAGATAGCAAGTGGAAGAGATTGTTGCATGCTTATTTTGTATGTCACTTAAATCTGCCGTTACAGCAAAATCTTTTGCTTTCAAATTTCGTGATTTTTTTTTCTGTTAAGTAGTGCTCTATGTAGCTCCTCTTAGTATAGTGGTAGGTATCCCTGTCTGCCACATGGCAGACTGGGGTTTGATTCCCAGGTGGGGAAGCATCACTTTCTCGGGGGAGGGATAGCTCAGTGGTTTACACATTCGCCTGCTAAACCCAGGGTTGTCAGTTCAATCCTTGAGGGGGCCTGGGGCAAAAATTGGGGATTGGTCGTGGTTTGGAGTAGGGGGTTGGACTAGATGACCTCCTAAAGTCCCTTCCAACCCTGATATTCTATGATTCTGTGTATCAGCAGGAAAACAAGCCAAGGGAAGCCTCTATATTCCTATTCTATCACATCTAAATATTCAGTAACTTCCAAGGCAAATAGGTTTGTTTGCATCCTCTCTGTTACTTTAAGCAGCTTGCATTATCATTACGTAAATGTATTATGATGCAACACTGTTTACACCTCAGTCACACCACAGCTTTAAGACATTTGAGTGGTTTACACCAGTAATACAGAGTACTGGTAAGAGACTGATCCTTATTTCCAAAAGGGTTGTTCTTGTCTCAAGAAGCTTGTTAGTTCTTTCTTGTTTAGTTCAACAACATCCGCACCAGTTTTGGACCAAGAGCAATTAGGAAGCTCCTTTGTTTTCAGTGGTTCTTTTGTATTCTGTTTCCTGTGTTCATTGCAGATTTCAGTCTTGGATAGCTTTATCTTTGATGGCATCATTCTTGCTTGGCCAGAATAAGCTCTTTCAGGCTCTGTTTTTATACTTCCCAGTACCCTGATGGACACTGCTTTATGCTTTGCCTTTCTGACATCATGCTGTAAGGTGTTAAGTCACAATGTTCTTTGTAGAGAATGGTACGTGGTATATGGTACAGTTTCACCTCTTCCTGGAGCTGTTGAAACTACATGCTCTGTAAGAAGTTCTTACCATGACTGTATTTCACATATGAGTACTTCGTAATTTTGTTATGAAGGCTTAAACAGAGAAAGCCTTTTATACTTAAGCCTGGTCTACACTACGGAGTTAGGTCGAATTTAGTCGTGTTAGGTTGATATTAAAATGAATGCGTCCACACAACCAACCCCATTCCGTCGACTTAAAGGGCTCTTAAAATCGACTTCTGTACTCCTCTCCAGCATGGGGAGTAGCGCTAAAATAGACCTTGCTGGGTCGAATTTGGGGTAGTGTGGACGCAAATGGATAGTATTGGCCTCCAGGAGCTATCCCAGAGTGCTCCATTGTGACCACTCTGCAGGGCCGGTGCAAGGATATTTTGCCCCCTAGGCGAAACGTCCATCTTGCGCCCCCACCCCTGCACATTGGTTCATTGAGGAGCAAATCCCAATGAGCCTTTATAGACCCCAGAGGCGAGCCTGCCCAGGGGTCAGCTGTGCCCAGGGGCTGCTCCCCAGACCAGGTTCCCCCCTCCCCGCCCCCTGAACTCCCCTGGAGGGTGCACAGCCTCACCACGAGCCCTCCCCACCCCACCCCACCCTGGCGGCCCCCGTCCTGAGTCCACTCATTGGCTTTGCTGAGCTTGGGCCGCTGCAGCAGCTCAGCAGGGAGGAGCGGTCTTCCAGAGGCACCAGAGAGCCAGAGTGTCCCGCTTGCGGTGGTGGCGAGCCCCAGCCATGGAGGAGCCAGCATGGTGCAGGGAGGCAGCAGCCCTGCAAAGGCAGCAGCACCACTAGAGGGGAGCAGCCGTGCCCCCGCCCCTCCTGCCCAGGCTGTGGCCCGGCACACCCCCAGCCTGGGGGCCCCTGCAGGCTGCAGTGGATGCATGCAGGCGTCGGCCCCCGTGTGCCCCCTGGCTTTCCCCTTGCCAAGGGTTACCATATTTCAACAATCAAAAAAGAGAACGGGGGGAGAGCCCCACCCCCATCCACTCCCTCCCACTTCCCACCCCCTGACTGCCCCCCTCAGAACCCCCAACCTTGCCCCCTGCTCTGTCCCCTGACTGCCCCCTCCTAGGACTCCTGCCCCTAACTGCCCCCCAGAACCCCACCCCTACCTAAACCTCCTTGTTCCTTGTCCCCTGACTGCCCCCTCCTGAGATCCCCCCACCCTAACGGCCCCCCTAGGAACCTACCCTCTATCTGTCCCCTGATTGCCCCAACCCTTATCCACAGTCCCACCCCCAGACACACCCCCTGGGACTCCCACGCCCCATCCAACCACTCCCTGCCCCCTGACAGGACCCCCAGAACTCCCGACCCCTCTAACCCCCCCTGCTCCCTGTCCCCTGACTGCTCCGATCCCCCTCCACACTCCCGCCCCCTGACAGACGCCCCCCAGAACTCCGGACCCATCTAACCCCCCCTGCTCCCTGACTGCCCCCCGGCCGGGACTCCCCTTACAATGCCCATGCTGGTCAGACGCTCGCTCCCCGTTGAAGCAAAACACGCTGCCAGGCTGCCACACGCACAGCCCCTCCCCCGCAAAGTGCTGAGGCAGTGGGAGGGGCGGTGGCGGTGGCTCACGCCTGGGAGCCACAGAACCCAAGCACCCCCGTGTGCACCCCCGTGTGCCCCCCAGCTCCCCCCTTGCCACGCTTGGGCTCTGCGACTCCCGGGTGTGTGAGCCACCGCTGCGCCTCCAGGAGCAGGCTCAGGGCCCCACGCCCCAGCGGCGGCGGCTCACATGCATCTGCTGCAGCCTGCAGGAGTCCCGGGGTGGGGGGCGCCAGGACGCAGCCTGGGCAGGAGGGGCCAGGGCACGGCTGCTGCCTCCCTCCCTGCTTTGCAGGGCTGCTGCCTCCCTCCGCCGCGCCGGCTCCTCCATGGCTGGGGCTCGCCGCCGCCATAAGCTGCCACTCTGGCTCTCTGGTGCCTCCGGAAGGCAGCTCCTCCCTGTCGAGCCAGGGCACCACTTTTTGGTGCCCCCAACCACTTGGTGCCCTAGGCGACCACTTAGTTCGCCTAGTGGTTGCACCGGCCTTGCCACTCTGGACAGCACTTTGAACTCCGATGCACTAGCCAGGTACACAGGAAAAGCCCAGGGAACTTTTGAATTTCATTTCCTGTTTGGTCAGCCTGGCAAACTCAGCAGCAAAGGTGACCGTGCAGTCCCCCCAGAATCGCAAATGAGCTCCAGTGTTGGATCATATTAAAGAAGTTCTGTATTAAAATCACAAATGAGTTTGATTCCCCATAGTTTAAATCCCAGGGTATTACTAATTAAGAGGTCTCTTGGTTTTTGGTACTGTTTCTCTCCCTCTATGTGTGAAACTTGCAAGCTGCTAATTGTGTTAGTACGTTCTAAGACAGAGTCTGTTCTCAAAGCAATTCTTTTAACAACAACTACTCACACAGAGAGAGACTCAAAGCAATACTCTGTAACAACAGAAACAGCACCCAGAGACTCCCCACCCTTTTGTTGTATTCATCTCGCTTTGTTAACAATTGTGATTAAAATAGAGATAGAGGATGTATGTGGATGGATGCTTGGTGTGGATAATAACTGAATGATCAGGGAGATGCCAGCCTAAGAATCCAGTGTCCATCGGCTGAAGAAGGTGTCAAGTGGAAATAACCAGAGGACCCCCAGAGGCAGACTGGAATCCACCCAACAGCCTCAAGAATGGGAGAACCAAAGAACAAGATAACATCTGCCATCACGGAGCTGTCAGGAATGTGCCATCTGCTGATTGATTCAGCAACAGCATGATGAAGTAATTCCCATAGACTGGCATAGGAAGAAATTCCTATAAAAATGGACTCTAGAAAGTGAGAACTTTGGGGTCCGATTCTGCAAACGAAACTTCCAGGAGCATCAGATGAGCATCTGACAAGGCCCTGCTCCCTCCTCATGTCCAGGCCACTTGGCCAGTGGCTTGGCATGAGCAACTCTAAGGCTGGTAACTATGATAACAACCTTGCAGAACCTCTGTGTGTGTATGAATGAATGTGTGAATAAGTATGAAATTGAATGGAATGTTATAGCTATAACTAACTGCTTACTATGATTCTTTCTGTAGTCACAATAAATGTGGCATTTTGCCTTTTCCCCTTTAATAAGATTCTGCTGGGTTTTATTTTATTGGTATAACACCAGCATGGACTGAAAGGGAGACACTGGATCTGATTGCTGTACAGGGAGAAGCATCTAGGGGGAGGGATAGCTCAGTGGTTTGAGCATTGGCCTGCTAAACCCAGGGTTGTGAGTTCAATCCTTGAGGGGGCCATTTAGGGATCTGGGGAAAAAAAAATGGGGATTGGTCCTGCTTCAAGCAGGGGGTTGGACTAGATGACCTCCTGAGGTCCCTTCCAACCCTGATATTCTATGATTCTATGATCTGTGCAGGCAGAACTCCAATCAAAAAGAAGAAATGCAAGTATATTTGCCAAAATCTCACAGGGCATGTTGGAGAGAGGCTACAACAGGGACACACAGCAGTGCCGCGTGAAAGTTAAGGAGCTAAGGCAAGCCTACCGAAAGACAAAGGAAGCAAACGGTCATTCCGGGTCAGAGCTCCGTACATGCCACTTCTATGATCAGCTCCATGCCATTCTAGGAGGGGACCCTACCACTACCCCACCACTGTCCGTGGACACCTGCAACAGGGAGGAGGATTTTGTGGATGACGAGGAGTAGGAGAATATGCAGCAGGCAAGCGGTGAATCCATTCTCCCCGGCAGCCAGGACCTTTTCATCACCCTGGAGCTAATACCCTCCGAAGGCGGGATCCCCAACCCTGAAACTGGAGAAGGTACCCCTGGTGAGTGCACATTTGTAACTACAGTACAGGGTTTAAAAGCAATAGTGTTTAATGTTTGATTTGCCCTGAAGAATTGGGATGCATTCGCGGCCAGTACAGCTACTGGAAAAGTCTGTTCACATATCTGGGGATGGAGCGGGAATCCTCCAGGGACATCTCCATGAAGCTCTCCTGGAGGTACTCTGAAAGTATTCTGGAATCATTGCAGCACAAAGCATGGCAGTGAATGGTCCTGGGTTTTGGTTGCATTCAAGCAACATTCGGTCTATATCTTTGTGTGTTAGCCTCAGGAGAGTGATATCATTCATGGTCACCTGGTTGAAATAGAGGAATTTTTGTAAGGGAACAGTAAAAGAACACTGTTCATGCTGGGCTGTTTGCGCTTGGCTAAAAGGGATCATCCTGGAGAATAGCCACGCAGTGGGGTGGAGGGAGGTGTGTGCTGCACATCCACCCAAAAACCACAGCCCCTCCTTTTAAATGTGAAATCCAACCCATTGCTTGCTATGGGAAAGGATGGCGCTGCAGTTTGAAACCATTCCCACATGTTATGCATAAGAAGCCAACCCCACGTACCCTTTGGCTGCATGGAAACCAAATTCTGTTGCCCAGCCGTGTTTGCTGGGTCACCATACCGGCAGGTGCTCAATATAAAAGGCAAAATGCGACCTTGTACCTAAAGCACATGTGCTGTCTGCTGTGAATTGCTTGATTCACAGTGAAAGAGTCTCCCTTTTGTTCTCAGAAATGTATCATCTTAAATTTTACTCTCCCTTTATATCTCCCCCCAAGTGCAAATGTTTCTAGGCTCCCCTATCATCTCCGTCCCTGAAGTTATCACAGATTAGAAGGTGAAAAAAACGCACTCACAATGACATGTTTTCTGAGCTCATGCAGTCCTCCCGCACTGATAGGGCACAGCTGAATGCATGGAGGCATTCAGTGGCAGAGGCTAGGAATGCATCAAGTGAGCATGAAGAGCGGAGGCAGGAGCGCAAAGAGCGGAGGCAGGAGGTGATGCTAAGGCTAATGGGGGAGCAAACGGACATGATGAAGCATCTGGTGTGGCTTCAGGAAAGCCAACAAGAGCACAGACCCCCGCTGCATCCATTGTACCACTGCCTGACCTCCTCCCCAAGTTCCATATCCTCCTCACCCAGATGCCCAAGAACGCGGAGGGAGGGGGGAGGCTCCGGGCACCCAGCCACTCCACTCCAGAGGATGGCCCAAGCAACAGAAGGCTGTTATTCAAACAGTTTGATTTGTAATGTGGCTACAATAAGCAATGTGGCCTTGTCCTTCCCTCCTCTCCCACCTCACGCCACCCGGGCTACCTTGTCAGTTATCTCCCTTTTTAAAAAAAAATTAATAAAGAAAGAATGCATGGTTTCAAAACAATAGTTACTTTATTTTGAAGGTGGGGAGGGTGGTTGGCTAACAGGGAATTAAAATCAACAAAGGGGGCAGGTTTGCATCAAGGAGAAAGACATACAACTGTAACACCAAAGCCTGGCCAGTCATGAAACTGGTTTTCCAAGCCTCTCTGATGCACAGCATGCCTTGCTGTGCTCTTCTTATCGCCCTGGTGTCTGGCTGCTCAAAATTGGACGTCAGACGATTTGTCTCAACCTCCGACCCTGCCATAAATGTCTCCCCCTTACTCTCACAGATATTATGGAGCACAGAGCAAGTAGCAATAACAATGGGAATGTTAGTTGCGCTGAGGACTGACCTAGTCAGCAAACAGTGCCAACGAGCTTTTAAATGTCCAAAGGCACATTCTACCACCATCTTGCACTTGCTCAGCCTGTAGTTGAACTGCTCCTTACTACTGTCCAGGCTGCCTGTGTACGGCTTCATGAGTCATGGGAGCAAGGGGTAGGCTGGGTCCCCAAGGATAACTATAGGCATTTCAACATCCCCAACAGTAATTTTCTGGTCTGGGAAGTAAGTCCCTTCTTGCAGCTGCTCGAACAGCCCGGAGTTCCTAAAGATGTGAGCGTCATGCACCTTTCCCAGCCATCCCACGTTGATGTCAGTGAAATGTCCCTTGTGATCCACCGGTGCTTGCAGCACTATTCAGAAGTACCCCTTGCAGTTTACGTACTGGTTGGCAAGGTGGTCCGGTGCCAAGATAGGGATATGTGTTCTGTCTATTGCCCCACCACAGTTGGGAAACCCATTGCAGCAAAGCCATCCACTATGACCTGCGCATTTCCCAGAGTCACTACCATTGATAACAGAACGTCAATGATTGCATTGGCTACTTGGATCACAGCAGCCTCTACAGTAGATTTGCCCACTCCAAATTGATTCCTGACTGACCGATAGCAGTCAGGCGTTGCAAGCTTCCACAGGGCTATTGCCACTCACTTCTCAGCTGTCAGGGCAGCTCTCATCTTGGTATTCCTGCGCTTCAGGGTGGGGGAAAGCAATTCACAGAGTTCCAGGAAAGTGGCCTTACGCATGCGAAAGTTTTGCAGCCACTGTGAATAATCCCATACCTGCAACACTATGCGGTCCCACCAGTCTGTGCTCGTTTGCCAGGCCCAGAATCGGCATTCCACTGTACCAACCAGCCCCACTGCCGCCATGATGTCCCAGTTGCCACAGCCCATGCTTTCAGGAACCTCTGTGTTCATGTCCTCATCAAAATCATCCTTGTGCTGGCATCTCTTAGCTCGGTTCTGCAGATACTCCAGGATAATGCATGAGGTGTTTACAATGCTCACAACAGCAGCAGTGAGCTGAGCGGGCTCCATGCTTGCTGTGATATGGTGTCAGCAGGAGAGCAGAGTTGCAGCGGAAGCAGTGGATGATGGCGGTTAGCAGTCATACTGCACTGTCTGCTCACAGCAGCACCCAGGACACAACAGCAGCGGTGACGGTGAACTGAGCTGAGTGGACTCCATGCTTGCCGTGGTATGGTGTCCGCATGGAAAAAAGGTGCGAAACGATTGTCTGCCATTGCTTTCATGGAGGGAGGGGCGACTGACGACATGTACCCCAAACCACCCGTGACAATGTTTTTGCCCCATCAGACATTGGGAGCTTAACCCAGAATTCCAATGGGTGGCGGAGACTGCAGGAATTGTGGGATAGCTACCCACAGTGCACCACTCCGTAAGTCAATGCTAGCCACGGTCGTGAGGACGCAGTCTGCTGACTTCTTTCAGAGTAACAGCCGTGTTAGTCTGTATTCGCAAAAAGAAAAGGAGTACTTGTGGCACCTTAGAGACTAACCAATTTATTTGAGCATGAGCTTTCGTGAGCTACAGCTCACGATGAAGTGAGCTGTAGCTCACGAAAGCTCATGCTCAAATAAATTGGTTA
Source organism: Lepidochelys kempii (assembly GCF_965140285.1). NCBI lineage: Eukaryota > Metazoa > Chordata > Testudines > Cheloniidae > Lepidochelys > Lepidochelys kempii. The sequence continues at coordinate 269,601,269 of NC_136380.1, read as the reverse complement.
GTCTCTAAGGTGCCACAAGTACTCCTTTTCTTTCTGCTGACTTAATGCACTTAGTGTGGACATATGCAATTGACTGTATAAAATTGATTTCTAAAAATCGACTTCTATAAAATCGACCTAATTTCATAGTGTAGACATACTTTAACATACTATCTTATAACCTACAGATACCATAACCTGCAAGTCTTAAGTATCTGCACATCTTCCTTTTTAAACTAAGCTTTCTGACATAATATCAAATGCTTTTATCTTGTTTTCAATAATGCATTTTCTGAATAATCAACTTATATTTTGTATTTTTCTTTTACTGTGTTTGTCCTTGGACACAGCATACCAGGGTATTGGTGGGTGTTGAGCAGCATCTTGGGATAGATGCCTGAGAGAGCCTTAGGTTGGTATCATTTCAATTTTTGTTTTGCACTTAACAATGTTTTAAAAAATATCTATTGGGTACATATCCTAAGAAACTAGGCACTGTGCTGTTAAAAGGAATTTACGCAGTGTATGTCTCTGACATCTGTTTGCTTCTCGTTATCTGGGGAAAACAAAAGAGTGTTTGATTCACCACTTCAGCATCTTAAGTTACCCTCTCAGTTTGAAATTTATAAAATGTTAGGGTGTTTGCTTGACTGCATTAAAATCTTGGACATCTGGTTAAAGGGTTCCATTTGTGTCAAAGCAGAAAGTGTGTTTTTAATGTAAATCTTGAAATGAACTACATAGGGACATACCAAAATTGGACCAGTTCTGCTCTGTCGCACCTGTGAATCCTCACTGATTTTTATCAAGATTGCAAAAATGTAACTTGGTAGAATCTGGCCAAGAGTGTCAACATTTCAACCTTTCTTCAAATATAAGTGAAGAATTAAAGGATTAAAGGATTAAAGAATTAAAGGACACTTTACCTTTGACATTTTTAGCAAATTAATGTGAAGGAATATGTGGATGTGAACAAATGGACATCACCCGGATGTCCCTTTACAGTCTGCATGTGTTCCTAATCTTGTAATTTTAAAATGTTGTCTTGTCAGACTATCTGGTATCAAAAGTAAAAGTATGCCATGTGATTAGGTGCCTTTGCAAATCTTTCTCACGTATTTCTAAAGCACCTATCACCATGGTATCTAAGTTTTGAAATTAGCATTATAATTTTCCTTTTTGCCAAGATGCCATATAAATCCAGAGTAAGGTTTCATTCTTCCTATTGTCCTGCTGATCGGCTTGTCACCTAACATTTTAGAATCTCCACTAGAGATGGACTGTGTGGCTGGGGAGAAGGAATGGAATGTGGCAGCAGGAGGAGCTGAAGCTCCAGAAGAGCACTTCTACTCCTCCTACCAATGCATGCCCCTAATCTTACTGTTTAAGAGTCACAAAGATAACCAGGTGATTTTATAATCAGTTAACATTACTGGATAATTCCCAATTTGACAGTGCCATATTGCCACATACCATCTGTCTAATGTATTATTTAGTACACAGGGCCCTGTGTATAACATACAGTCCTGAAAACATCTAGAAATACAGCAGTTTCATGGTCTTAAAGGACAATTTTAAAGGCCAGGGTTTAAAGGCCAAATTTAAAGGCCAGAGAGGTTTAAGAGCGGTGTAGATGAGAATAAATACAGAAGCAAGAACAGGGTACAAAAGGAATGATGATACAGACTATGAAAAACAACATTGACTGGACCTGCCAACACTGAATCTCTGTGTCTAGCATCAGCATCAAAAAGTTCCATCCCAGAATCTTTTTGGCTGGCTGCCATGGTATTGCCCATGAAGCCACCAGTACAAAGAATTCTGGGGTGTGTTTGGATACCACTGGCTCTGGATGGCACTACTTTTGGTACTGATCAACACCACAGCAGACTTGATGAAAAGAATTGTTGGAGAATGACGTACTCCTTGGCCCCTCCTCTCACCTTCATGGGCTTAAGGCATTATCATCACAGACTCTCAGCGTACAGTGGTCTAGGGGTTCTCACAACAAAAATTTTGGTGGCCTCAGAATGTGGCCTCCAACTCTTGCTGGTGGCTGCTCTGATAAATTTTCCTAAAATGCTTAATTAACTTTAGGAAAAACAAATGAATATGCACATATACATGTCCAAATTGTAATTTATATAGGATGGGTTTTTTTGCAAACTCAGTAATAAAAATAATGTACAGTTGTAGGTTGGTGCCCCTGGCCGTGCTGCCTCCCCTCATCTTCTACAGATCCCCCCCAGACCCTGCTGCCTCCATCCACTCCCCTAGTCTCCACAGGCCCCACTGCTTCTTCCCCCGCCCATTGCCCTGACCTCCCTTCCATGGCCTTGCACCTCAGGCTCACCCCACTCCTTGCCTCTTGACCATGGCCCCAGTAAGCCTGGCCCCGAAGAAGCCCTGCCCTCCTGGGCTGAAGCCCAGAACCAGAGCCCCATAGCTGAAACCCGTCCCCTGGAGCCTCCAGGAAGGGGGACTGAAGCCCACCCCTGGAATCCCATGGCTTTGCCCCTTCCCCCATCTCTACCCAGGAGCCTGTCATGGCTGCAGGAAAAACCCCTGGGGCTGCATGGGGCCATGGTGGCCACATTTAGGGAGTGAGAGACTGGTCATCAACTCCACCCATCTCCTTTCCCTATATTCTCTTCTCTTCCCCTCTTTCCTTCATCCGTCATCTCTTTCTTTTCCTCTTTACTGACAAACCTTCTTACTCCTCAGACACCTGTATGTTCTTGGGCCAGCTCCCATCACACACTCAGGTCATGTCAACACTACAAACTTTTGCCAACACAAGTTACATTGGCATAAAGCTGCTGCAGTTCATATATTGCTTGTGCGTGTGCATACTTGGCTCCTTGTGTGAGCATTGCACATACTCACCAGAAGTGCTTGCATCGATTCACAATGCAGTGCACAATGGATAGGTATCCTCAGTGTGCAACTTGCTACTGGCCAGCGCACTGTCTTTTGTGAAATGTTGGCAATGCATAGTGGGGCAGAAATGAGTCATGCAAGGGTGACTGGGACTGTGTGGTCTAGTTCCCATCATGCAACTTTCTCCGTCCCATAATGTCATCCCTAGTCCGTAATTATCACGCCTATTTATAAAATCCACAAACCCATAAAGGAGTTGTTGTTGTGTGCCATCTCTGAGCACATGATCCGCCACTATTTGCAGAGCCACAAGAAAAGCTGCAGGGAGCATGACAATTCTGTGGAGAACAGATTGTTGTGGGACATAGGAAAAACCAGTTCAAGGTCATTGGTCATGTTCACGGAGCAGCCGCAGACGGTGGAGCGCCTCTTCTGGGCCTGAGAAACAAGCACTGATTGGTGAGATCACATTGTAATGCAGGTTTGGGATGTGGCTGCAGAACATTCAGATGTGCAAGGCCAAAGCCCTGGACCTGCCTGCCGAGCTCTCCCCAGCGGCTGGTGTGGCTTGTCTCAGGGACTGCCGGAGCAGCTGGCCGTGGGGCAGCCCCTGGGACTGCTGCTCAGATGCTACCTGGGTCTGCCCCCAGAACTGCTGCTTGGGCGGTCCCTGGGACCAGCTGTACTGGCCGAGGCTTGTGTGGTTCCCAGAGCCAGCTGCCCGGTGCTGCCCAAACAGTGGCTGGTGCAGCTGGCTCTGGGGCGGCCCCCAGGACCACTTCTCGGGTGCTCTCCGGGGCCACCCCCAGGACTGCTGCTCGGGTGGTCTGCGGGAACAGCCACACCAGCTGCTGCTTGGGAGGTCCCCAGAGCCAGCTGGCCCCAGGCCTCCCAAGCAGCACCTGGTGCGATTGGCCCGGGGGAATGCTGGAGCAGCTGGCCCAAGGTTGCTCCAGCCGTGGCTGGTGTGGTTGGCCGTGGGGTGCCCAAGCAGCTGGCCCCGGGGAAGTTATGGAATCTGTGACTTTTGTGAGCTCCGTGAAAGAATCTCAGCCAGGCCCGCTGACGGCAATTCCGGGCCCTAGGGCAGAACAGTCAATGGGCCCCCACGCACGTGCAAGTGGCGCCCGGGCGGCTGAAGTCCACCTCACATTAGGGTGGTTCTGCACCTGTGCTGGCTGGTGCCCAGCGAGCTGCCGGCTGCGCTGTTGTGTGCGCCCGTCCAGCACGGCCAGGGCTCCCACATGCCCGCCCGGTAGGATAGCCAACTGTCTAATTGCGCAAACCCAAAGACCCTTGTCCCGCCCCTTCTCCAAGGCCCCACCCCCTGCTCACTCCATCTCCCCCCCCCCCCGCTTGTTCTCCCACACCTTCACTTACTTTCACCCGGCTGGGGCAGGGAGTTTGGGTGCAGGAGGGAGTGCGGGATCTGGGAGGGAATTTGGGTGTGGGAGGGGGTGAGGGGTGTAGGCTCTGGGAGGGAGTTTGGGTACAGGAGAGGTGAGGGGTGCAGGCTTCGGGAGGGAGTTTGGGTGCAGGCTGTAGGCTGGGACAGGGGGTTGGGGTGCAGGAAGGCATCAGGGGGTCTGCGCTTATGTCAGGCAGCTCCTGAAGTGACCGGCACCTCCTCTGACAGCAGCTCCTAGGCAGGGGGCCAAGGGCGTTTCCGCATGCTGCTGCCCGCAGGCATCGCCCCCGCAACTCCCATTGGCCGCAGTTCCTGGCCAATGGGAGCTGCAGAGTCGGTGCTCAGGGCAGGGGCAGCATGCGGAGACCCCCTTTACAGGGGCCGCAGGGACGTGCTGGCCTCTTCTCGGAGCAGTGCAGAGTGAGGGTGGGCAGGAAGCCTGCCTTAGCCCCACTGTGCTGGCAGTGGTGGCCAGGAGCCCCCGGGTCCTTTTAAATCACTCGGGCCCCTGGGCAATTGCCCTCTTTGTCTCCCCCACCCTGTCAGCAGCCCTATCGCAGCCTTACCCATGGCTCAATACCGGTCTGGGAGGTGGTGTTACTATGTTGGCGTAATGGGTTGTTTACATTGGTGAGAGACAAATTTAAGTGTAGACATATGCCAACTAGGTCAATGCAAGGCTTACAGCGACCTAACTTTGTAGTGTAGACCAGGCCTAAGTCTCACTTGCACTCTGTGTGTGGCAAGACAAATAGCATTCTGAGTAATGTGAGAGTATACATTCTCACATTATACATTCTAGCCTCCATCATTAGGTCCACTTCCACATCACTAAAACTGCATTGCATCATGTCATTTTTGGGTATTTAGGCTAGTCATTCACCAGCCTCCAGGGACAAGAGCCCCCAAACTCCTCAAACCCTACTTCTGTGTGTTGGCTAATCTATTGCAAAGCATTGGCTTGGGGTTTGGATGAAGCTACTTCTTTGGTGCTATTCGCATCACATTCCCCATTGGCTCTTATTTAGGTTTAATGACTTTCTACTTTAAACTTTTGACCTTCTTTTAATCCTGTATACAACAATGCACTTATTCTATTAAATAATAGTCACACTAAAAACATTCAAGGCTGTCAAGAGAATTTCTGAGCCCTGGGGATTTTACAATATCTGATCCCCTTTCACCATCCAGATATTATACCTATAATGTATTTGATTTATTGAGGCTGTCAAGAATAATTTCCCAAATGTAATTAATTTTTAAGTTTGTCATATATTTATGAATACAAATGCTAAGTATAAAGCATGATGTCCAAAAGCAAGAACATGCAATACACCTTTTAAAAAAATGTACAACCTCATATCTCCTTTTTACTATGAAAGCAGGAAGAAAGAGTCACCTCTGGAGAAGAAAAATATTGTTCTGACTCTACGTATTTTTTAAAACCGCAATTGACTTTTATATATAGTGTGCACCTACTACATTAATAACAGTGAAACAATATTTACCTAGCCATTTGGCTGCTGCTTTAGTGCTCTTTTGAGGGAGGCTTCAGAGCTGCAAGGAAATGCTTGAAAGTTAAAGCCTCTGCCACATATCCACACAGCAATAAAGCACTAAGCAGCCTTGACATTTGAGCTCACCAAATAGATGAATTAAATAGCCCCTCTGAATAGCTCTGAAAGTATAAGCAAAAAGCTACTAAGTATATTAAGAAGGAAATAATAAGGGTGCCTATTTGTCTCCACAGTATCTGTGTTTCTTTGGATCTGTTTTTATATTTAGAACATACAAAACAGGTTAGAAGCTGTATATGTGCTACTGAAGCATGAAGCAAACTGAAACCCTGAAGCTGAGTTTTCGCTATTGCCTAATTATTGTTATTAATTTGTTTTGCAGTAGCACGCAGCACCCCCACTCAGAGTCAGGATCCCATTGTGCTACAAACATACTGTATAATAAACACACTGGAAGACACAATCCCTAATCTGCAGAATTTGCAGCCTAGGTCTCCAATCCTGTCTTTGGATCAATGACGGTGGATATCTTCCTACCCCACATGGAGCCCCATTGAAGTCAGTGGGTGCTCATGCAGGCACAGGTGTCTGCCTGCCGGAACCATTTGCAGAATCAAGACCAAGCAGGGGGGGTGCTCGACAATTTTTATAGTGGGAGTGCTGAGAGCCATTGAACCAAACTGTAAATCCTGTATATAATGGAAATCACTTCAAGCCAAGGGTGGGGTAGCACCCCCAGGACCCCTATTTCCAGCGCCTATGGACCTAAGTTAAGACAAGACACAAAAATATGTAACAAACAATGCGGAAAAGTGAGAAAGGAGGTTTGAGGGCAGCAACAATATGATCACATGGTTCTATAGGCTAACATGAACAACTTGTTACTAAGCAGTTCATTCCCTCATGCTAGATTGTAGCATTTGAAAATCAAATAGCAAAGACAAATAGGACTCAATAGAAGACTGATCTAAGACTCTGTTCCTTCAAAAATGTGTGTACGTATACAGTCATTGAGTTCTTTGGGTATACTTTTTCTTAAAATTCAGCACCTGCACAAGCATTTGCAAGGTTGGGGCTTAACATTCCCTACAAAAACAAAAGCATATTCATTAAGTAAAAGGCAGATTCAGCAAAAGTTTGGTATGACTTCTGTGTTAGTCAGTCGTTGACAATAAGATAAATTGACATAAGGGCTTGATCCAGCTATAAAAAAATTCTATAAAATTCTATAAAAAAATCAGTAGAACAACTCCTATCAACTTTGGTGAGAGTTAGATCAGGTCTGAAGATAGAAGAAATGTTTGTTTCTTCTAAAGTGGAATACAAATTAGAAAACCTTAAGTGTTTTAAGTGCTCTGCAGTTTTAAAAACAGAACCAAAAATGCTGCCAATTAGGCACTAAACATGAATAAGTATGGTCATTTGAATCACTAGATATTTTTCAAAGGTCTTCTTGAGTTTTCTGCATAAGAATCAAGGAGACAGTAAATATTCATTCTCATGCTGATTTGAGTAAAGCCTGTCATTACCAAGGTTGCTGCTGTACTTACTCAATTTCCCATCTATTCTCTCATTTCTCCAATTCATATTGGCTTTTTGAATAGGGGCAAATGTTTCTTTGTTGTGACTGTATTGACTTCAATGGGCTTACATCAGAGGAGTATTTAGGCTCATAGTTCTGAAAACCTGTTGGCAAAGGTATGAACAGAAGTCTGCATAGTAAGATTTTGAACTTTTGTTTTTTAAGTCTTATTTTGAATAGCTTGGAAGTAAAAGAGAAAGATTTCTTAAAACACATGCAGTAAGAGACCATGCTAACACGATTCTATTTCTCTTATCTGTGCCTGTGGTGAAATTATTCTCAAGAATATCTGTTCTAATGCTAGTATTTTTACCAAAGCGTCTCAGACTCTTCCATCTAGGCTGCCACAGAACCTAATTAAGCACACCTTGGAACAAGCCAAAGACAACCTTGCTGTAAGACAACATAACTGTTAAAGTCAGTGGAGTTGATTGCTTTACAAGAGGGCTGATCTTGGCCTTAAATATTGTCTATTGTGAGCACACTGACTGTACCTTGCTTCTAACATTGATGGTGTGATTCAGGGCTCAGTGTTGTGAACCGAACACAAAACACCGCCCTCCCCCCCCACACACTTTATGAAGAAGTTCCCCTTATTGCTGAAAACTTGTCTGTCGTTCTCTTCTTGACCTGCTGGATTAGGAGCTGAAACACAGACATGTGGGATGTAGTGATTCTCACCTAATGCATACGATTCTCAAAAGGGTTAAATATGATCTCATATTAAGCATAGAGACTGGCAGGCACACATTTCTTTATGCTTTTGGAGGCAGCAGACCACAGGAAGGTTGCTCTTGGGTTTTTTTAAATTCTGGGCCAGTTTTGCCCACTTTTCATGCTCTTCTAGCTGCCCTCCCATAAGCATCACAGCACCTTTCTTCTGTGAGGCCATCATCAGTGCTTCACCACATACTAGATTATCAGTGTGGCAGAGTGCTGTAGACAGCTCACACGCTCTCTTAGTCTCTTTCCCCACAACCCCCATACTCTGATGTGTGTGTTCTCCATCTGCCTGGAGCGCCATCATCCCCAAATTCCCTCCAGAATGCAAAGCACGATGATCACAGCATGAGACCTGGCTGCCCTGCCAAATGGTAACCCCCCTTTTTTTGGGGGAGGAGGGGAGGGCTCTTAGTGCTTGTTCTGCTGACAGTGATTTTGGCTTCATTCTAAAGCCTTTGTGGGCTGAATTCAGCCATGAGAGATGTCCTATGGAACTGTCACTTATGAGCTTATGCTCAAATAAATTTGTTAGTCTCTGAGGTGCCACGAGTACTCCTTTTCTTTTTGTGGATACAGACTAACAAGGCTGCTACTCTGAAACCTGTCACTAAAGTCAGCGGATGTTGTATTTGTCTGCACAAATTAGCATTACAGTCCTGTAATGGCCCTCATGTTGGAGAACAGAAAGTACTCAAATGCTAAGCAGAAGGGGCCAAATCAATTCAAATCCATTAACTTAATGGGAGTTACACCAGGAATGACTCATGGCCCCATTCATACCCATAGGTTCGACTGATTTCAGTGGAAGTTGCATCCAAGAGTACAATTGGACCTGTGATTTTTCAAATCGGCAAAAGTCATAGGGATGGCTAGATTTATCCCTGGTATAATTCCATTGAAATAGTTATACAGAGGGCAAATTTGGTCCAATTTTACAAAACATCTGGAGACTATTGCTTCATATTAAACAGATGTTGGGACACAATCCATTTTATAAGCTGACTGCATTTTTTTCCTTTATTTTGATCCATTTCCTGGGTTAAATAGCATTTGCTGAAGAATTAACACTCAGCTAGCTAAAATTTACAGATTCAGCCCTACTGACTCTGTGTTTGCTAGCTAGATCAAGATGTAGTTGATTGAAATGCTTCTATAACTAAAAACAATTATATATGCAAAAAGAAATTGTAACTTTTGGGAATTACTGTTACAACTACTCTGAAAGGCACAGTGACAGTTCTTCTGCCTTGTTCAGATGTAAATGGCTGTGAGACCGTGGCTCTTAAATTAAGCTGTAGTACAATTCACTGAAGTTTAGCCAAAGAATGTCTTTGATTGAGAATGCTTAAGTGATATAGTAGGATTTGGTTACAGACTTTGCATTTGTTTCCTCAACCAAGTGTAAAACAATAATAAAGTGATCCATAGGAGAAAAGACTGTATTTAGTTTTTGTCTGAGTGTCCATGTTAACAATCAGAGCTTGAGTGTTTTAGATTTCAGTCTGAAATTAGCTGTTCCAAAACAACAATGAATGCTTTTCATGGTTGTCAGCTTTGATTAATGTAACATTAAACCCCTAGAGTATAGTCCATTACACAACTGCTTTATTTCAGAACTGGCAAGGCCAGCCCATAACAATAATGAAGACCTGATTATTTTTCAGCCAGAACCTTTTAAACATACTTTTGTTGCTTTTTATTCATTGTTAATAACGATTTTAGTCATTTGGATTTTGTTTGTTGGTATTTTCCAAAATATACGACAATACTGGTTATGCAGTGTGATTTTTCCCAAATTATACCCATTCCAGCTTAATAAAAAGTCTTTCTGATTTATGGATTGTGGGCCTGATCCTGCTGTCTCTGTACTCAATCTGAGGAGCCCAGTTTGCTGCCGTGCCTTCTGTTCTGTTCTTTCAAGGAAAATAATCCCGGGCAAATGCACAGGATGTCCAGACACTTCTTCCTTGTGGGGTAAAGTACAGAGAAGCACAAAGAGAGTCAGGGAGAAAAAATGGCAGCTGCACAAGCTGTGGGGCACAGAAAAAAAGCACAACATTATTTCAGTAATTCTGCAATAAAAGTGACCATTTCTCTGACAGCTAGGTACACTTTTGCTGCCTTTTCCATAGCTGTGGAATTGCTGATTATATGAGACACCAATTCTTATTCCCCTTTTACAGAGGGAGAGACTGAGGCACTGACAGGTTAGGGGACTTTTCTAGGGTCACAGAGTAAGTCCATTGCAGAACTGTCAATAAAATCCAATTTCCCTGACTGCAAATGCTGTGCTCTCACCGCAGACTACAGCTTTATAAACTTTTAATTCAGAGACACACACTACTGCATAGGCAATTTGTTTAATAGTGTGTGGGTTTTTCACAGTTACTTTACAGAAATGTTCGTGTGGCTATTTTAGGAAAACTGGATCAAGAGCACATCAACTTCCAAATCTGCACTCTACTATGAGCTAAATGTACTGTCGTTCCACAAATTCCAAATGTTTCAGATATAATCTTTTAATATAGAGGTAATATATTCACTCTCTCAGAAAATACTGTGTGTATACGGGAAGTGGTATAAAATAAATATTCTCTTCCATTTGAGGTACTTGTATCTCTTCACCTATTAATTAAACAATTAAAGTTGAACCCGGTATTACTTCCCTCTCATGTCACCCCCCTAAACATTAATGTTTGAGGGCAGAAAGCTGCATCACATTAGACCAGTATTGCACAGCAACCCAGTAAATAAAGCATTGAAATATCTACTTGACATGCTGGGTCCAATTCTGCATACTCAGCAGACTCCAAATGCCCATTGAATTCAGTATGAGTTTGGGGATGTGCAAGGAATGTAAAATTGGTCCTTAGCTTTTATATGTGTAACTTCCCCCTCCCCGCCCCATTGCTTTTGTGAACTTAAAAGAACGTTTACACATGTATATATGGTATATAAACCCTCTTCCCCCTCACATGTGATGGTGTAATCCTTGTAATAAATCATCACGTAAAATGTGTATTATGGTAGTGCCCAGAGTCTCCAACTGAGAGAAGGGCCCCATTATGCTGGGCACTGAACCCAGTATTGCCAAACCCAAATGTTCAAAAATTGTGAGTCAGGCTCACTAAAAATCATGAGATTGGCTTTAAAATCCTGAGATTATGTAGAAGTAATAGATTTGGTGTCCTTTTTGTATGCCAACTGATTTTTGAGCCTATGGGTGCACTGGGAGAGGGGTGTCACATTTTGAAGCCTTCTCCACAGCCACAAGTACTAGAAACTTACTTTTTCTTTAAGAATGAAGGCTGAAATCATCACATATCCACTTGACTCCAGGAGTTGGGGCTTTAAGGAAAACAATTATCATGAGACTTATGACAAAGTCATGAGAGTTGGCAACACTGTAAAGGGAACATGCTGACTCTGAAGAGCTTACAATTTAAGTTGACAGTACAGTGAATGGGGCAAGGAGAGGAAATACGAATACATTGCATTTACCATGTCATGTCTTGGCCTGGCTAACCTGTGCTCTGTTCAATAAATAATTTCTGTTGAGCTACATCTCACATTCCAAACTTCTGAGCGACCTTCAAAGAGCCACCATTTAGAAAGGAAAAACAAACAAATCTCTGCTCGAGAAATCTTTCTGCTTTACTCCAAATGTGGAATTTCTCCCCTCTCCCCCTCCCCTCCCGCCCCAAATTACACAGGTCTGAGGATCAGAATGGGCAATGTGTAGTTCTGGACCAGCAGAAGAGATTGAGCATCTCACAAATGGTTGGCTTCCATTACAGTTCTTTCTTAGGACCCTCTCCCTCCCAGAATTGCTGCTAGGCTGGAGGGAGATGGGGAGAAGACTGAAATCCAGCTGGGAAGGACGGGGCCCTCTGAGGAGCTCAGGAGAAATCTGTTTGCTAGCTTGCTGGTAGAAGACTGGGCTCTGAACATGGGTGCAGTATATCATTTGTGCCAGTAGGGGAGCTGGCAGGCAGCTTGGGGGGAATATCACAAGAGGTCTCAACTTCTTAAGACTGGATTGGAATATATATGAAAAACCTACCTGTGCTGGAATGACAGAGCAGTGGGTGCCCACAGAGTGGAGCTCCAAAAGGCTTACCTAGCAGGATTTTCTGGCAGTTGTCTCCTGCAGTAGAAGGGCTTTTTGAGGGCATCGAAAATGAGGAAAATATGTGACCTGGTCCCAGAGACCCAGCTACGTGGAAGGGCTGCCTCTCTTTGATGCTGCTACAGTGCCCTCCCCAAGCCTTCAGAAGCAAGGATCTAACAAGGCTCTGCCAATGAGTGATTTGCTTGCAACTGGCAGGAGTTAATGCTGCTTGAAGTAGCATTTCACTGCTGATGGAATAGCCACATACCTGGCTAGGATGATGCCACAGAGAGCTGGTCTCTTTCTGACCCCAGTTCTGTGGAGCCTAGGCCCTGAGCTGTACTCACAAAGACACTTCTACCCAGCCACCCCTGGATCCAGCAGGATTTCTTTCCTTTTCCAGAATGGAGAGAGGTAAATAGTGGTGTCCCCCAGGGGTCTATACTGGGCCCTGTACTATTTAACACATTCCTAAATGATCTGGAAAAAGGGGTAAACAGTGAGGTGGCAAAATTTTCAGATGATACAAAACTACTCAAGATAGTTAAATCCCAAGCAGATGCAAAGAGTTACAAAGGGATCTCACAAAGCTGGTGACTGGGCAACAAAATGGCAGATGAAATTCAATGTTGATAAATGAAAAGTAATGCACATTGGAAAACATAATCCTAACTATACATATAAAATGATGGGGTCTATATTAGGTGTTAACACTCAAGAAAGTGATCTTGGAATCATTGGCAATTTTAGAGGATTGTTTTAAGAGGCCCCCATCAACTTAAAAATCACACTTCTGAAAATATTTACCCTATACTGGTACAAGTAACTCCTAAGGCTAAAGTTTGCAGCAATTCAAGAAAACATTTTTCCCCAGTCTGTTTACTGTATGCATTTGACACCATTTTGTATGGAGCCAGTTTTAGTGTTTCCTCTAATCACTCAGTTACCCCTTTTGTATATGTGAAAGACTCACCCAACAGGGGAGAGAAAAATAATGTAATACAAATATGAATGTAGGATTGCAAAACTTCAAGAATTGGCTGAGCGAATCAGGCAGGTATAGTATCTGAAGCTCCTTTAACTAATTTATTTTAAACTGACTAGATTTCAGATTGATAGTGTCCCTTTAGCTTCAATGTTTTCAAAACAATCAGTACAAGTTTTTAAAACTGCCCTGCACAAATATGTCTTGCTGTGTTTTTCTGAGGTCCTACCTTGCACTATCCATTGACCTGTGAATAAAGTATTGAAACTAGTTCCTCTCTCTCTCTCTCTCTCCACCTTGTCATTAAAAGGCTCTGTGCTAACCATACTATTATTATGGTTCCTAGAAATAAAATATCATTAGAGCAGAGAACTGAAAGCCAGGACTCTTGGATTCTGTTCCCAATTCTTCCACTGACTCTCTCTTCAACCTTGAGCAAATCAAAACGCTCTGTGTCTGTTTACTCATCTGTAAAATGGTATCATGTTTACTTCACTTGGGTGTTGTAAAACTTAGTGTGTAAAGCTTGTAGAGATCCTCAGGTGAAAGGGCAAAACACTGTTACTTTCTAGGATCTAGTCTTTAGAACACAGACTACTCTTCTGAAGAGTCAACCAAGAAATAAACAGATAAATACACTGTCTTCTAAAGCATAAAGTAGATCTGCTTAACATATTTTTTGTATCATTATGAACCTTTCAGACCACATCACACAGGCCTTTGGAGACCCTTGAGAAAGGCATACTGGCAGTTTTAGTAGGAGTTACTGTGCTGGGTTGGCCTGGTGGCCTACTGATAGCCATCAGACCAGCCATACAGTGTTTGATGTCGGTGTATCGGCTCTTGTTCTTCAGACTTGCAGTCACAGGGTTTGAAATGCTACTGTTGCAGCACACTAAGCACTTGGAGAAACCAGAATTCCTTGTGTAGCTCAACAGCAACCTCTCCTGATGGTTAGGGAGCAATATTAATTTGAAAGGTTTGAAAGGAAATTCTATCTATGGTGATTGCCACAGTCTATGTCAGTGTTTTTCAAACTGTGGGTCGCAGAATGGAAGGACTGGGTTGTGGTGGCTCTGGTCAGCACCACCGACTGGGCCGTTAAAAGTCCCATCGGCGGTGCTGCCCAGCTAAGGCAGCCTAGTCCCTACCTGTTCTGTCACCACGCTGCATCCTGGAAGCGACCAGCAGCAGGTCCAGCTCCTAGGCAGTGGCCTCTGGCGACAGGGCTCTGCGCACTGCCTCCGCCCCGAGCACTGAATCCTCACTCCCATTGGCCAGTTCCTGGCCAATGGGAGCTGTGGGGTGGAGCAGTGCCTACAGGTGAGAGCCGCACAGAGCCGCTTTTGCGCCTCCGCCTAGGAGCAGGACCTGCTGCTGGCTGCTTCCGGGGCGCAGCATGGTCCACAGTGCCAGGACAGGCAGGAAGCCTGCCTTAGCACCCCCGCTGTGCTGATGATCGGCAGCTGCCTGAGGTAAGGCTGCGCCTCAACCCCGTACCCCAATCCCCTGTCCCAGCCCCCCAATCCTGGAGCCCCTTCCTGCACCCCAAATCCCTCATCCCCGGCCCTAGCCCAGAGCCCTGAACCCCTCCTGCACCCCAACCCCCTTCCCCAGCCCAGAGCCCCCCCCCAAACCTGGAGCCCCCTCCTGCACCTCAAACCCTCATCCCTGGCCCCGGCCCCACCCCCACCTCAGAGCCTGCACCCCCAGCCCAGAGCCCTCACCCCCCAACCCCCTACCCCAGCCCAGAGCCCCCTCTCACACCATGAATCCCTCATTCCTGGCCCCACCCCACAGCCCTCACCCCTGCACCCCAACACTCTGCCCCAGCCCTGACCCCCTCCCACACCTCAAACCCCTCATCCCCAGCTCTGTTGGGTGGCCGGCATCAACAATTTTCCTCAACTTGATCGCGAGAAAAAAAGTTTGAAAACCACTGGTCTGTGTAATGTCCCAGCCATTGTAATGTAGGCAAATATTGCAGTATCTTAGGCATGATGTTGGGGGCCTTCACATGGGTTCAGCAGCCTACTCACATACAATGAATTGAAGGATTGAGGTCTTAGATACTGAAGTGGTCACTGATGGTAAACTTCAATTTTTTAATGGCGACCATAGCAGTTTTCTGTGCTCAGAGGGATGGTGACTACAATAAGGAGCTTTAAGACCAAGCAGTTTAAAATGAGAGGAGAAATAATGAGAGTTTTCATGCCCTGTACAGAAATGTTGAGGGTCCCTGGGAGAAAGAAAAGAATTATCCTACTGCCAGGAAATACATGTATTTTTTTGTACTTGGTGACAAAAAGATTTCCTTCAGTTAACAGCCTGGATTACTTTTAATGTTCAACATCTTTAGGTGATTATTCTTTCCCTTTTTTGGTACAATGTATTAAACAAATATATTTTGTATGAATTGTTATTTTCTGGTGTAGTCTGGCCTCTAGTGGTACATGGCTGTACTTATCACTTTAGGAGGTTGAAGGTGGGCAATTGATGTGGACCCTCCAGCATGTGGAAGTAGATAAAGGGAATTTGGATGCAGGCCTCTATATTGAGCAAGAGTCAGGCTAACTCTAGCTTTAATAACGCAAGATTTGTAGAAGCAGGGATAGTGCGAAGCGAGTGGCAAACAGCTGTGAAAGAGGCTGTTGTGACCTTGTATTAGATAAGACTAGAATGCCGACTATGAGAGAAACGGTAAGAAAAATAAGAGCTCATGAAGGAATATGTATAAACAAACTGCAGTTGTTGCTTATTATTGTCTGTAATAAAGGTATAAATACTTGCTCTAATTGTTTATCTTGGAGAGACCTGTTTAGGTGGGGGAAACTCTGTGTCCTAGTGCACTCTCTCCCTTTGTGCACTTGCTTGAGGTAATAAAGTGTATCTGATTTGCTGCACCCAGCCTGAGAGTGGGAACTGTGTTTTTCTTCGACAAGCATTAGCACACTTTTTGATCACTGGCCACTTAGTATATGAGTTAGTGCCTTTAACAAATCAACTAAAGGAGTTAATAAGTCACATTTCTGTAGCACTTTTCATCCAAGGCTATCAAGACACCTGAGAAATGTTAATTTCTCAAACTTCACAGACTCCCCCCCGTAAAAGTAAATATGCCAGTAAAAATGGGTAAACTGAGGCAGGGTCAGGTTTTGATTTGCTCAAGGTCACACAGTAATTCAATTTGTAACAAAGAATATAACCTAACCCCCCGTTCTCAGCAACAAACCACATTCCATTCAGTTTTCCAGCTCTGAATTAATTACAAATGCAATTTGTCATTTTGTCCACGAGCATTTGATGTTCTCTTTCTTGCCTAGATACTTCTATAAGGAACCTGTTTGGAAACTGTTTCTAGGGTACAGTGTAATATTTATGCTATGTATGGGTATGCCTGTTCCATTTTTCTTTCATCAAAAACAAGGATTTTGGTATTAAATAGGAGAGATTGGTTTATAAGGACACAGAACACATAAGAAAGACCAAAGGAGACCAGAGCCATGGCTGATATTGTCAATTTCCAAGAAATGGACTTATCTTTTGCATTTTCTGACAGCGTAGTGCCCTGTCATTCCTCTAAGATCTAAGCACAGGAGGAACACTTCTTACATAGAGCTCTCCCTTCCCACATGGAAAGAGGGAAGAGTTGTCCAGCTGTGTGGATTGCTGTCTGTGGGGACGAACAGTGGGTGGAGGAGGAAACAGCCCCCACTGCACCATCCCTGCGGGGACTACCTGGGAAAAGTAAATACATATGGAGCATGTGGCTCTCCTGCGTTTCCTGTAGAATCACAAAGGGAACCCCTTTTCAGGCAGCTCATGGGGGCAGCCATGGCCAGGGATAATCCCTCATAGCATGGCTGCATTGGAGCCTTGTTACTAGGGAATGGGAGGGTGGAGGAAAACACCAGCTCCAGAGCTGGTGTGGAGAAGGCTGAAGATCCTCTCTGTAAATAGCCTTGGCCTCCTATGGATCTGCAGGTTTGGGAGTAGACCTGCGTCTCCATCAGTGGGTGGGGGAAGGAACAAACTATGCCCTTGGTGGATCAATCAGAGAAAATCCCAAATGGGAACCTCAGAGTTTTCCTTTCCTTTAGCCTCCTCTCCTGAATTTTTCTGTTGGATGGGGTGAGCCAGACTTCAGTTTTTAATAGGGCTGGCAAGAGATTAAAAAATTAATCGCACTGTTAAACAATAATAGAATACCATTTATTTAAATATTTTTGATGTTTTCTTCATTTTCAAAAATATTGATTTCAGTTACAACACAGAATACAAAGTGTACACTGCTCACTTTATATTTATTTTGATAACAAATATTTGCAATGTAAAAAATAAAATACAAGTAGTGTAGTGCAATCTCTTTATCATGAAAGTTGAATTTACAAATGTAGAATTATGTACAAAAAACCACTGCACTCAAAAACAACACAATGTAAAACTTTAGAGCCTACAAGTCCACTCAGTCCCACTTCTTCTTCAGCCAAATGCTAAGACAAACAAGTTTGTTTACATTTACGGGACATAATGATGCCCACTTCTTAATTACAATGTCACCTGAAAGCGAGAACAGGCATTTGCATGGCACTGTTGTAGCTGGCATTGCAAGATATTTACATGCCAGATACACTAAAGAATCATATGTCCCTTGATGCTTCAACCGCCATTCCACATGACATGCATCCATGCTGATGACAGGTTCTGCTTGATAACGATCCAAAGCAGTGTGGACCGATGCATTTTCATTTTCATCATCTGAATCAGATGCCATCAGCAGAAGGTTGATTTTCTTTTTTGGTGGTTTGGGTTCTATAGTTTCCGCATCGGAGTGTTGCTCTTTAAAGACTTCTGAAAGCATGCTCCACACCTCACCCCTCTCAGATTTTGGAAGGCACTTCAGATTCTTAAATCTTGGGTCGAGTGCTGTAGCTATCTTTACAAATTTCACATTAATATCTTCTTTGCAGTTTGTCAGATTTGCAGTGACAGTGTTCTTAAAACAAACAACATGTGCTGGGTCATCATCCGGGACTGCTATAACATGAAATATATGGCAAAATGCAGGTAAAACAGAGCAGAAGACATACAATTCTCCCCCAAGGATTTCAGTCACAAATTTAATTAACACATTTTTTTTTAAAGAGCATCATCAGCATGGAAGCATGTCCTCTGGAACGATGGCCAAAGCATGAAGAGGCATATGAATCTTTAGCGCATATGGCACGTAAATATCTTGCGATGCCAGCTACAACAGTGCCATGGAAGCACCTGTTCTCACTTTCAGGTGACACTGTAATTAATTTAGATTAAATAATTAAGAAGTGGGCAGCATTATCTCCCGTAAATGTAAACAAACTTATTTGTCTTAGCGATTGGCTGAACAAGAAGTAGGACTGAGTGGACTTGTAGGATCTAAAGTTGTACATTGTTTTGTTTTTGAGTGCAGTTATGTAACAAAAACCCCTACATTTATAAGTTGCATTTTCATGATAAAGAAATTACACTACAGTACTTGTATGAGGTGAATTGAAAAATACTATTTCTTTTATCATTTTTACAGTGCAAATATTTGTAATAAAATAATATAAAGTAAGCAGTGTACACTTTGTATTCTGTGTTGTAATTGAAATCAATATATTTTAAAATATAGAAAAACACACAAAATATTTAATAAATTTCAATTGGTATTGTATTGTTTAACAGTGCAATTAATCACAGTTAATTTTTTTCATCGCAATTAATTTTTTTGAGTTAATCATGTGAATTAACTGCGATTAATCGACAGCCCTAGTTTTTAATATTCAAACCTTGTATTGTTTTGGTTCTTTTTGTTCCAGATCTAATGCTGGTGAAGCATGCCAAGGCTATCATTCCTGGAGGTGGAAGCTCTACATTTATTCATGGAGTAGGCACAGCATAGATGAGAATGATAATAATTCCAGTGTATATAGAACCTATCATCTGAGGGTCTCAGAGCACTTTAGAAAGGTAGTTATTATTCTTGTTTTTCCTATAGGAAAAATGAGACTCAGAGATTAACTGGCTTGACCAAGGGCCTGCAGCAAACCTGGCACCAGTTAGGAAAGGAACCCAGCTCTTTTGAGCTCTGCCAATTGGGTTATACTTCCCACCAGTAAAATTCCCCCTCACTTCACCAGTGCTGATGTGGATGACCACCTCCAGGGTTGAGGAGATACAGAATTGGTACTATCTTTTCAAACTTTGATCTCTCTGCTGAGAATCATAGAATCATAGAATATCAGGGTTGGAAGGGACCTCAGGAGGTCATCTAGTCCAACCCCCTGCTCAAAGCAGGACCAATCCCCAATTAAATCATCCCAGTCAGGGCTTTGTCAAGCCTGACCTTAAAAACTTCTAAGGAAGGAGATTCTACCACCTCCCTAGGTAACGCATTCCAGTGTTTCACCACCCTCCTAGTGAAAAAGTTTTTCCTAATATCCAACCTAAACCTCCCCCACTGCAACTTGAGACCATTACTCCTTGTCCTGTCCTCTTCTACCACTGACAATAGTCTAGAACCATCCTCTCTGGAACCACCTCTCAGGTAGTTGAAAGCAGCTATCAAATCCCCCCTCATTCTTCTCTTCTGCAGACTAAACAATCCCAGTTCCCTCAGCCTCTCCTCATAAGCCATGTGTTCCAGACCCCTAATCATTTTTGTTGCCCTTCGCTGGACTCTCTCCAATTTATCCACATCCTTCTTGTAGTGTGGGGCCCAAAACTGGACACAGTACTCCAGATGTGGCCTCACCAATGTCGAATAGAGGGGGATGATCACGTCCCTCGATCTGCTCGCTATGCCCCTACTTATACATCCCAAAATGCCATTGGCCTTCTTGGTAACAAGGGCACACTGCTGACTCATATCCAGCTTCTCATCCACTGTCACCCCTAGGTCCTTTTCCGCAGAACTGCTGCCTAGCCATTCGGTCCCTAGTCTGTAGCTGTGCATTGGGTTCTTCCGTCCTAAGTGCAGAACCCTGCACTTATCCTTATTGAACCTCATCAGATTTCTTTTGGCCCAATCCTCCAATTTGTCTAGGTCCCTCTGTATCCTATCCCTGCCCTCCAGTGTATCTACCACTCCTCCCAGTTTAGTATCATCCGCAAATTTGCTGAGAGTGCAATCCACACCATCCTCCAGATCATTTATGAAGATATTGAACAAAACCGGCCCCAGGACTGACCCCTGGGGCACTCCACTTGACACCGGCTGCCAACTAGACATGGAGCCATTGATCACTACCCGTTGAGCCCGACAATCTAGCCAACTTTCTACCCACCTTATAGTGCATTCATCCAGCCCATACTTCTTTAACTTGCTGACAAGAATACTGTGGGAGACCGTGTCAAAAGCTTTGCTAAAGTCAAGAAACAATACATCCACTGCTTTCCCTTCATCCACAGAACCAGTAATCTCATCATAGAAGGCGATTAGATTAGTCAGGCATGACCTTCCCTTGGTGAATCCATGCTGACTGTTCCTGATCACTTTCCTCTCCTGTAAGTGCTTCAGGATTGATTCCTTGAGGACCTGCTCCATGATTTTTCCAGGAACTGAGGTGAGGCTGACTGGCCTGTAGTTCCCAGGATCCTCCTTCTTCCCTTTTTTAAAGATTGGCACTACATTAGCCTTTTTCCAGTCATCCGGGACTTCCTAATTAGAATGCTAATTAGGGTGCAATTTAGTACCCTCTTGAGAGGGTCAATTTTGTAACATGGACACCTGCTTATTAGCAAGAAATTGGCTTATTATTTATTTAGCTTTCACAGTGACTTAACTCTGTTGAAGCTTCATTTTCACTGCAATGGCGTATCAGTGATGTACTTTTTATATTTTTAATTTAAGCAATTGGTATTCTGCTACACAGTCCAGTTTCTAATTTTAATTGAATTTATCTCTATTGAGCCTGCAGAGACCCAATCCTCAGAAATGTTGTTTGTGGATATAAGTGTGATGACTTCTCATTCTGAGCAGGATTGTAATGTGCAAGCAAGACGACTCCCATTTAAAAGTAGAAAATGGAGATAATGCTACTCCAAACTGAATGTTCAAATGAAAGGATGTCAGGAATAAATTACTTTAGTAAAAGTACCATATGCTGAAGACTGGGAAGCCAAATTGACTGACCAACATTAGATGATTCAATTACGTGTTCACTTTACGTCTGTACTTCGCAAAAGATAAAGCAGGCATAAGGGGAAATAACTCTTTCCAGCCAGGTTGTAGTGCCCTCCAGAGTCTATATAGCTCTTCACCAGTTCTTTGTCTGTTATAATCAGGTAAAAATTCTGCCTTAAAAATGATTTTGCTGTTTGGGAGGTATAATTACATCTGTGGATTATATAATCATAAATGTCTCCAAGGTACTGGAGGGCTCAGGGGGACTGGTAATGAGATATGGAGCTTTTCTCTTCTAGGTCACCAGTTAGCATAATTAGTGTGATTAATGCAATTTCTCAGCTCTGCCTGGTGAGATATGTGCAAGTAGACTCTCTGCTAGTGGCAAATTCCTCAGCCTGTTTCATGGTTGTGGAGCTGTGGAAGGCATAGGCCCTACAGGTAAGATGCACAAATGGTGACTTCTGGCTGAGACAAGTTTAGCAGAGTATGTACTGCGGTAGCCAAGGAAAGACTATTTTTGGGTCACTTTTTAAAAAAAATAAGCCAAAATTAAATCTAGGAATTTTGTATCTTTATAGATAGGGCCCTACCAAATTCAGGGTCCATTTTCGTCAATTTCACAGTCATAGGATTTTAAAAATCGTAAATTTAATGATTTCAGCTAATTAAATCTGAACTTTCACAGTGATGTAATTATAAGGGTCCCGACCCAAAAACTATCTGTGGGGGCGGTCGCAAGGTTATTGTAGCGGGGATTGCGGTTCTGCTACCCTTATTCCTGCGCTGCTGCTGGCAACAGTGTTGGTTTCAGAGCTGGCAGCTGGAGAGCAGTGGCTGCTGGCCAGGAGCCCAGCTCTGAAGGCAGAACTGCCGCCAGCAGCAGTGCAGAAATAAGGATGGCCTGGTATGGCATTGCCACCCTCACTTCTGTGCTACCTGCAGAGCTGGGCCCTCAGTCAGCAGCCACTAATGGAAATTCTCTTTTTGTTCAATAATCCTTTACCGGTCCTTCAGATATGACCATACCATTACCACGGCCCACTGCTTGGACGAGATCAGCTCATGGATGAAGACCAGCTGACAGAAGCTGAATCTGAGGAAGTCAGCGATTATGTTGGTGGGCAGAGGAAAGCACTTTGAAGCGTTTGCAGCCATGTCTCCTTCAGTGGAAGGCACACACCCACAACTGGTCAATTCAATCTATCGCTTATGAGTGCTCCTGTATTCCTCACTGATGGTAAGGTATCATGTAGCAGCACCTGGGAGTAACATTTCTATAATCTCTTCTTGGCTAGGAAACTCCATTCTATCCTGGCAAATGATGACCAGACGTCACTTATACACACTTTTGTCATCTGGCAAGGCAGTATACCAGAGCACGAAGCCCTTCAGTACTCAGGAAATGCCAGTGAGTATGGAACACTGCAGTACACCTCCTCAGCAGCACTGGCTACTGGGAACACACCAGACCTGCCCTCTGCTCTCCACAGTGACTTCCCATTGAATATAGAACCAAATTCAAGGTCTCTGGCCTTAGTGTCAGGGTGCTCAATGACCTGGGCACAGGGTATCTAAAAGATCACCGAAGGGTCTGGAATGAAGACTGTGGTCAACCACTTTGCTCCTTTGGCACAACGGAACTTTCTCCCAAGAGGGTCAAGCTGTGGGAGAGAGAGTTTTCTTAGGGGCCAGCCCAAGACTGCAGAACAAAGTCCCACAGGAACCAAGGGCCATTACAAACCTCACCAGGTTCACTTCCAAGTACAAGACTCATTTCTTTGACCATCCTTCTCGAACAAACACAGAGGAACGTGTGTTCATGTGTATATAGATCATAAAAAGAAATATAAAACACTGCACTGGGCACATTTCTGCCTCTTGGGGAAAGAATGAGAGAGCAAACTTGTAGCAGATGCTAGGCACAGAGCACTATTGGAAGACACTCAGTACTACAGGGATGAGCATGGCATAAGAACCTATATAAAATAGAACCGAATCAGGATTTCTCTTCAGTGATCTAAGCGCCTCCAACATTCAACCTCTGCTTGCAAAACCCTTCAATCGGAAGAAGCCAGTTTTATTTCCCACTCTAGAGTTTTTTGTTTTGCCATAAGGGGGCACTCTGGGATAACCACACAGAGAAGTTTTACCATGTAGAAATGTATTTTTGTTTGTTGAAAACCAAACCTATGACTTGATTCATTCTGCCAAAAAACATCATGTCTTAAATTTAGAAGGAGTTTGTTCTATTAACTAAAGAGGTCCAGTGTAAAAGCGAGAGGGCTTGAAATAAGAACAACCGGTATCTGACTTTCCTAGTAGACAAACAAAAATGAAGGGCTAAGTCCTGCACCTACAGAAGTCAAAGGCAAACTCCCATGTCCAGTCTATAGAAATGAGATTAACCATTGCACAGGTGTATTCTTCAATTAGAAATAATTATTAATATTTTCCCTTCAGAGGAAACACTATGTGGGCTAATGGACTGAGTCTGGAAGTGAAAGCAGGGTTTCCATCTGTAAAGCAGATACAATACCTTACCTGAAAAGCATGGTGTCCATTAGTTAATGCTTGTACTGCACTTTAAAAATATGGAGCCAGATTTGACTCTATAATTTGTCCCCTTTTGGCTGCTTTGGTACATGGGGGAATCCCTAGGTAGCAGAGTCAGCATAGCAGCTGTTTTCTACCATCCTCCCACTCCTCAGCATAGGGGATGTAGCTGGGGAAAAGGGGGTCTAGCTAGAATGCCATTGCCTACTGGTAATTCCTGGCTCCTGGAATAACAATTTGGAGCGGGGGGCAACCATAGGTTAGAGCAGGGGTGGGCAACTACGCCCCACGGGCCGCATCCGTCCCGTAAACCATTTTAAATTGGCCCGCAAGCTCCCACTGGGGAGCGGGGTTTGGGGCTTCCCCTGCTCCAGGGCACTAGGCCAGGGGCCACACCATGCGGCTTAGCCCCACTCCAGTGTTCCGTGCGGGGCACACAGCTTGGCCCCGCTCCAGCTGAGGCGCTGGGTCAGGGGTTGCACCATGCGGCTTGGCCCTGCTCCAGCACTCCGGCCGGGGCACTGCGTCGGGGGCTGTACCACATGGCTCCTGGAAGCTGTGGCATGGCCCCGCTCCAGCTCCTATGCGCTCAAATGGCCCCCTCCGGCGCTCCATTGGGAGCTGCAGGGGCAGACCCTGCAGATGGGGCAGCATGCAGAGCCACCTGGCCATGCCTCCACGTAGGAGCTGGAGAAGAGACATGCTGCTGCTTCCGGGAGCTGCTTGAGGTAAGTGCCACTGCACCCCTGAGGCTCTCCCCACTCCCGAACCCCTTGCCCCAGCCCTGATCCCCCTCCCACTCTTCAAACCCATCGATCCCAGTCTGGAGCACCCTCCTGCACCTCCAACCTCTCATCCCCAGCCCCATCCCACAGCCCGCACCCACAGCTGGAACCTGCACCCCTTCCCACACCCCTGCCCCTCCTGCCCTCCGAATCCCTCGGTCCCAGCCCAGAGCACCCTCCTACACCCCAAACTCCTCATCCCCAACCCCACCCCAGAGCCTGCACCCCCAACCAGAGCCCTCACCACCTCCCACACCCCAACACCAATTTTGTGAGCATTCATGGCCTGCCATACAATTTCTATTCCCAGATGTGGCCCTGAGGCCAAAAAGTTTGCCCACCCCTGGGTTACAGCAATCTGGAGACTGCTCTGAATCATGCTGGGAGCCAAACCAACCCCAGGCTGGCTCCAGAATTGGAAGGTGGGGAATGAAAGATAGCGTGAAGCCAGCATTTCCCCCTCTTTGAGTCATGCACTGAAGCAGCTCAGCTAGACCCAAGAATCAGGGCCATGCAGTGCTAAGTATTATTAGAGAACAAAACTTTTTTTTTTCAGTATCATCTTTATCGAAAACATGGTACATCTCATTCTCATTAGCTCAACCAAAAATATTTTCTTCATGACACCCTGCAGGATGAAGATAATGCATCTTGGTTTTCTCCAAAAAGAGACCTGCTAAAGGAGACAGGCAGTAAATGCTGCCAGTAACTCCGGAACTCTTATGTCTTGAAGCAGGCTTCTCTCCAAAAGACAGTGGCAGAGAGGGAGAGCTGGTGCCTAGTCCCCAGCTGCAGAACAGGAGACAACTCTCATTGAATTCAACAGGGGAGGTTTTTTAGCCTGTGTTACATCATAAGAAGTCAGAGTAGAATCAGATGATCATAATCAGAAGATCTTTGGCCTAAAACCTGTATACCCATGAATGGGAGTTACTTTTACCCTGCTGTGGGAGAATTTGGCCCCAGATGTTGAAGAAAAATTCCTGTGTCTAATACATGGAAGAAATTGTTAAAGAATGGTGCGTCTTTATGACCATATAATCCTAGTTATTCTCCCACTGTCACTAAAGCCGAAGGTATCTGTTAAATAAGTGTCACTGCTGTAAACTAAGTATTTCTGATGGAAGTTGGAAGCTGGCCTGTCCTGCACGGTCTGCGTTAGAACATCAAAGTCTGTGTGAAGCCTTGGTTCAGAACCAACTCTAATTTTAATTGTGCCTTCTGTGTTTCTCAAATTTCAGAAATGTTTGGTAATGAGAATATGGTGACATATTCGTTTTTCTTTCCTCTTTCCCATCTCTGTTTCTGACATGCACAGTACTCAAACATGTACACTGTATACTATTCCTGGCAAGATTCTTGAGATGCATCACCACCGTAATTAAACAAGAAAGACCCATGCCACTGGGTTGGTTTTTTTTTTCTTTCTTAAATTGTCCCTAAATCTACGCTTCTTGGGTTGTTAGCAAGATAGGTCTACTCCAATCTCGCTAACGACTTCTGAATCTTAGATTTAGGGACAATTTTTTTAAAAGGTCAGTTTTTATGATAAAATATAGTAATTTAGAACTGGCTGACTATAGAAAGGACTACAGGCCCTCTAAGGCTATGTCTACATGACAGCTTATGTCAGCATAATTTATGTCGCTCAGAGGGGTGAATAAATCACCCCCCTGGGCGACAGAATTACACAGACATAAGCACAGGTGTGGACAGCGCTATGTCAGCAGGAGAGCTTCTCCCATCGACATCACTACCGCTGCTTGCACAGGCTGGCGTAGTTAAACTGACGGGAGAGCTCTTTTCTGTCGGCTTAGAGTGGCTACGTTAGAGAGCTTACAGCAGGGCAGCTGTAAGCTCGCTAGTGTAGCTGTAGCCTTAGGCACAATGCCCCCAGAAGTATCTCTGGCCTGGTGCAGCTCCAATTACGCTACCCACGGCTGTCTCCTGATGGCACAATCTGGCCCCCAGGAAATAGAATGGAATGGTAAAGGCAACACACCGTATGGTGCTCTCACCAGCTTTACAGCAGTGAACTCCTCTGACATAAGTGGAGTTACCTCCCATTTACACCAAAAAGGGCTCACTGGAGCAGTCACACCTTTGTATCTTGTTAACCCTTTTGGTTCTGGTGCGATCATACAGAGATCTGGGTTCCTTTTCACTGTGATTGAGCTTCCAAGGTGAAATGACCAAATAGCTGAGATAGAGGAGTTAGTTAATATCTTTCCTTCTCTTTGCATATTAATCCAGAGCCATGGTTCGTACAGGAGATTTGTTATTTCACTAGCATGACCATTTGAGCTTGAGATGTGCCATATTTACCGGATATTTGGGAAACATGATAGTCCCATTTCTGGATAGATGTCACATATTCAGACATGAAAGTTCAAATTATCCTCTCAGTTATACTGGTGTGGTCCCATCCAAGTCAATGGGGCTGCCCAGGTAACTAAAAGGAGAATTTGGCCAAAACCCACTCGTATAGTGCAATCAGCTAGCATGGACCCTGCACCTATGTAGCATCTCATTGCCTTCAGGGGCCTGTGCACAGCATGGCCAATGATTGACATTTAGGCTCGGGTCCTGGGGTACGATCTGCTAGCACAGCTTTACCTTGCAATCCAAGCCTCCAGCTGAACTGGTCTTGATTCAGGGCTTGCGAGGGGAGGCAAAGGTGGTTTTAAGCCATCATTAGGCTTCCCCTCCCACACAGGCTTATGTCTGGCTGTAATTGCCTCCAAGGGCTACTCACCAGAGGGGTGGTGCTCCAGCCGTGGCCCTGCTGTGCCATCCTCACTGGAGGCTGCAGGGAGTGTGGTGGAGGATCGGACACGTTGGCTCTATGCCACTGAGAGAGTTCCCCTATGTAAGAGCACTCCTCAGCCGACAGGTCAGGCCAGCTTTCTTTCTGCTTTGTGGGGCCATAGCGAGATAAAGCAGATTTCACAAGGGCCAGGATCTGGCCCTGAGTGTTTACTCCAAGGAAAAGATTTTGAGGAAAAATAGACATGTTAAAATTAAATGTCTTTTGAGCTGCCTTATTTGCTACATATAATAAGGCTATAAATAACATTTCATTAAATGTACATTTCTGCCAACCTAACAAGCCCTTACCTGCAATTGTGAGTGAAGCACAAATAACCTTAAGGCATCATACTTGAAGGAGAAATTCCAGTCCTTTGCATAAGGTATTAACATTTTTAGTGTCCATTTAAGACATCTGATGCACTATTAACAATGTAGGTACTGGTTGGCTTGATTTATAATCAATAAGAGGCAGTTGGGAAGTCTTCATCTTTCATTTTATTACTTTTAAATGCGTGTCCTTTGTTGAAATCTGTTGGCATGAGAGAAGACTTTGGGAAGTCAGCTGGAAAAGCAGGATTTCATCATTAGTCAATTGGAAAGTTCTGGGCAAAGAGATGTATCTTGCAGTTCTCCTAAGGAGGGCCAAGTCTGTGTTTCAGCATATCTCTGGAGTAAGCAAATTTCAAAGATACTGGGCAGCGAGCAAGAATGTAAGCCCTCCAGTAGCACTGAGCTCCACCTTTGGGATAGTGAGTCCCAGAGTTCCTGATAAGGATAGATTTTATGGGAGATCAGAAATGGCAAGGCAGTTCTTAGGGTAGTCGGGGCTTAATCCATTTAAGGCTTTGGGCCAGATCTCCACATGCCTGCTTTGTCCAGCTCTGGCTACATGAAGTGGCAGCACAAAAAGTAAGAGCTCCCTAGGTGGGGTTCCCTTGGCACAGGGTAGTTCTTTGCTGGGGTACAGCTGGCCTGTGCCCTCCCTGCCCCTCAACCCCAAGTGTAGGGAGGTGTTGGGGCAGTGAGGGATGGGGAAAGGGCATGGCTGGAGCAAATGTAATGCCGACAGGCCCCAGTCGTTGGTGGGTGGGATCGAACCGGGACTTCTGGAGTTTAGTGCATGAGCCTCTACCACATGAACTAAAAGCCAACTGGCTGTTAGCTAAGGCTGTAGAGCAGACTCATAATCTCTCTCTCAGTGGTCTCGGTGCCACTAGATGGGACAGAACATCACACCCAGGAGGTGTGTGGGTTACACAAACAGTGCTCCAGAAATCACCAACTGGGGGGCAGCCCCCTGAGCGCTGTTACTAGCCAGTGTATTTTACGCCACGTCTGCATAGCAGTGGTGACGTGCGATTCCTAGCTCGTGTAGACAGACGCATGCTAGCTCTGTTCCAGTGAACATGCTAAAAATAGCAGTGTGGCGGCGGCAGCCTGGGCAGCAGCTTAGGGTAGCTGTCCGAGTACAAAGCCACTGGACCCTGGGCACATACTCAGGCAGAGAGCCTGAGCCACAGCCCATGGCACTGCAGCCACAAGCATCCCACCTCGAGCAGAGCTAGCATGTGTTTGTCTACCCAGGCTGGGGGGTCATGCTTCCCAGCTGCTGTGTAGACATACCCGAAGGCTGCTCTCAAGTCTGATGATGCAGGGCCGGCGTAGAAGTGGTCCAAGGCTAAGAAAGCTACAACCAGCTCCTTTGCTGCCCCCCCCCCCCGCCTTTTCTTTAATCTCGGCTGAGAATCTGACCCTTTCTGCTGCGTGACTGGTACTTGAATTTCAGCCAGCCATTGACAGGCAGCCAGTTCAAAGAATGGGGGTGAGGTGCTCCTGGGGGGTGTGGGGGGAGGGGTACCTTATTCAGAAAGTAGGAGGCTGTGTTCTGAACTTGCTGGCAGTTCCAAATGGCTTTCAGAGTCAGTCCGTGCTGTGCTTGTACTGGGTAGGCCCACAGGTGTGAGGGCGGAATGAAGCGATGGACAACGGCCATCCCCATTGCCTGGCCCCTGTCCTGTCCCTTCTGGCTCTTGGCGCTTGAACCCCATAGAGAGGCTTCTATGGGATTGGGGAGTAAAAAGGAAGTGTACTGTAGCGGTATCGTGTCTTTCTGACCTCAGCTGGATCCACAGGCTGCTGCAAGCGCAAGGGAAGCAGGCCTATATTTGTGAATGCATTCATTCCTGAAATCAGGCTTCATTTCAGACTTACTGTAGAGATCTAGTTAGGGGAAATGGTGCATTAGTACAGTTACAGTGTAGTGATTTTATTAAAAATACTTTAATACTTAGCATGCAAAGAAGAGTGATGCTTTTTCTGTCAGTACATATTTGTAGCAAGATTCTCACCAAAAAGAGAGCTGGAGCAATAATGTCTGACCATGACAACAGTATAACAGTGACCAACAGTGGGCGGAGCAGTGCTGAAGTTCAGCGAAACAAAGTTTACTTGGCAAGAACAAGAGAACTGAGGCTTTTCAGGAACCCTTGCAAATGCTAATAAGGTCTCTTGAACTATGTTTGCTTTTCTTTTTTTTTTTTAATCTGGGAAATCTTTCTCCTTAATATTGGACTCATATATTTAATTATTTAAAAATAAAATCCAAGATTGCTGTGGACAGGGCACATTTAAATTAGACATCAGTTTGCATCAGTTTTAGAAAAATCACACCGTACTTTTACCTAGGTGAGCTTTCCATTCTGAGGAGCAGGCACTAAAAATCAGTGTCTCTATTTGCATTTTTGAACTATACTGCCATGGAGATGGGGGCACCTCATTTGCATCCATTTTTCTCAGTGTTGTGTGAATGTGAATGAAATACATTTGCAATGTGTAAACAGTTGACTCAAAGCACCAGCTCTGTTCGCATGAATAGGTCTTTTAAGCTTCTCTGCCCTTTCTGCCCCATGGTTGCATAGATAAATAAAGAAAAGGCCTTATTATTTTTTGTGGTGGCTTAATTTACAGATCTTCGCTAAACCAGCTATAAACTAAGCCTTCCCACATGTACCCTATCACTTTCTGCTCCTTAAATCGCTTGGCACAAATTGTATAAATAACCCGGTGAAAGAACACTATTTTGAGGGTGTGTTAAAACTAGACATGCTGTTATGTCCCAACAACAGCAGGGTCTTTCCCAGACATAAAACACGAAGTCTCACAGCTGATGGGCTACAGCCCCCTTACGGGTATAATTAGATGGATGGAGCTTTTATCCTGTGATTTATTTTCTTTTTCAGAAGCATAAATCCCACAAAAAAGGGAAGATAATCTGTGAAGAATTCCCACAGAAAAGCACTTTAAAATCTTACTGTTTTGAAAATGTTCAATGGGGACATAATTATTTGTGGTGCAACAAAACAGAACAAAAAAAACCCAACCAACCCCCCCCCCATTTCAACTCTTCCATCCCGATAAGCTGTGCTTCTTCTCTTGACTCTCATTTAGGACTAGTAATAGCTGTACAGTGGAACCTGCTTATAATAAATTTGGGGGGGAAAGTCCATATGTAGTGAAGTGGAGTCAAAGTCACCAATGTTTTCTGTACACTGCTATGTGCAGTTGTGATTATAATTAATTTCTATGTCTAGAGCCAAATTCTGCTCTCAGTTACAACAATTGGACAACCCTCATTAACTTGAATGAAGTTGAATGGTTGTAATGAAAATCGCATTTTGCCAATATTGGATACATATACTGATCCCTCCCAGCCTTACATTTCTATGATTCTAGAACCAGTTTCTGACAATAAGTAAGCGACTGTGGTAAATTTAAGTGGGTAAAACACCACTGACATCAATGGAGCTGGACCCATTTGCAGAAGCAGAGAATGCAGCAAATATATGTGTTTAAAAAAACCCTACTAGTCAGGAGTTTGCAAATGTTTCTTTCAAACATGGACCTTGTTTCCATGAGTCATGCCTTTGTCACTCTAGGCCTACAGCATGTGCTCTCATGGGACTACTGCTTAGCTCGCTCTAGAAGCTGAAGCTACTGCAGAATGTGATGCTCTATTTAAGTGAAGTGCCGGCTTCTAGCTAAGCGTCTGAAGTGTTGGTTGTGAGCTCAAAAGTTCTAAATGGCTTCTGCCCTGCCTGCTTGAGATCCTGCCTCTAACCCTATGTGACATCAGTGCAACTGTGATTGGCGAGGTTTTAGTTGGCGTGCCCGAGGTTTACAGCAAAGAAGCTGCTGACAGGGTTTTCTCCCTTTGTCCAGGCATGCTGAAAAGCTCATCTTTTAGGGAGGATTTTGGGAATCACTGAGGCATATGGGTGGGTAGGGGATTCTAGGGCTACTGGCGGGTGGGATTTTTGTTCCCTTCTATGCAGAAAAACACACAGCATCTAGCCTGGTGGGTTCTGCTGCTGGTTTTCTATCATATTAAAATGGTTTTCTGCTGCATTTTATTGTCATGGATTGCATTTCTAATATTTTGTTATGACAATTAGAGTCTGGGATAAGGCCTTTTCGTATATTTTAAATTGAAATAAATAAAATACAACCACATTCTCTTTCAGTGATAAATACCTGTTTTTTAAAGGCATTTAGAAAGGACTCATAGGCACTGATTTAAAAACTTAAAAGTAGAGGCTATTTTACTTTGCTGTTTTTGTCCCATATATTTAAATTGCTGGTGAGAGGAGATATTTCAGAAATGCAGGTGTTCATTGGGTCAAAGATACTTGTACTTTTCCAAGTGCATTGTTAGTTTTTCACTGTCAGAGGTGAGTTACAGTCCATATTGAAAGCAACTTGCTATTCTGGGAAGTGTCCGGAGTTGTGAAATAAGTCTAATCTGTCTGGTTGTGGTCCTTTGATGCCCTGTAAAGCATTATGATTGCTGTAGGCCTGTGTTTTGGAGATGAGAATTAAGGCCTGCTGTCCATTTACAGTGGAATTGAATGGCCCATGCATAGGGCTAAATTCTGTCACCATTTTTGAGCAAACCTCCCTTTGAAGTATCTTTAACTTTCAGCCTAAGACTACAGCTCAAGGTGTATGGCTACAGGCCAGGAAATTATGCAGGAACCATATGGCTATTTCTGCCTTTGAGGTCATGATTTCATTTTGTAGCTACCAAAGGTAACCATCAAGTGACCTGCAGGAACATGTCACTCTGCATGTCACTGTATATTACCAATTCCAACCCTTATACTTATCAAGAAGGTCATGAGAAATCACATGATACCTGAGTCTTATGAATTAAAGCATTACCAGACCTGTTTGTATGATGGGAATGTTTATGGATTGTTATGTGGATTTTTGCTATAATAAACCTCACATTGATCAAAGCCAGTGTTGGATGCCGCTGTTACACAGTAAGGGACCAGAACACCTTGTATGAAAAGTGTGCATGTTGGAAGTAACCTGGTACAGAGATGACACTTACATGTGGATGTGGAAGATGCTTAGATGTGGAAGAAAAAGTGTCACTTATTGAATCACCAGTGCGTGAAGTGTCCCCTCCAGGCCTGACTCTGCTTAGCTTGTGAGGTCTATCGCAGTGCCAAGTGACACTGCTGCCCAGCAATGCTTCATACCATTTTGTTTTGATACAGTTGAAATGGGTTTCTGAGGATCCTACAACATAACCATTTTTTTGTTTTGTTTGGATTTGGGCTTGGGCTTATTGTGAGTATATTCAGGTAGCGATTTCCCACAGGAATTCACTGAATGCTCACAGATTCAACTAAAAGAGGGGAAGAAGCAGCTCTTTGCCATAGTTAACTTTTTGCCATGAAGTGAGCCAGTTTATATCAGACGTTTGTCACATTCAATTTTGGTTGTTGTTATAGAGCAAGAGCAAGAGCAGATGAAGCACCACCCACATAGTGGACTCCTCTGCTATAATGCCTAAGCAGTTAAAACAGGGATAAGGGTGCCTGTGATAATCACCCTGAAATCCTTCCTGACCTCAGTCTTCAAAGCAAAGTGATTTTCATTTTGGCTCATGTGGCATTTTTTCCTCAAGATTGAACTCAGGCACTTTCAATGTGCTTCATCCCCTCAGATGTTGCCTGTGGATATGTAATCAATGTTCTGCTTATGTGCCTACATATTGAGACAAACCATTCGGGAATACTTATTATTGTACAATAATTGCGACTGGCTTGTTTAGATTCAAGTCTCTTCATAGAATCATAGAATCATAGAATATCAGGGTTGGAAGGGACCCCAGAAGGTCATCTAGTCCAACCCCCTGCTCAAAGCAGGACCAATTCCCAGTTAAATCATCCCAGCCAGGGCTTTGTCAAGCCTGACCTTAAAAACCTCTAAGGAAGGAGATTCTACCACCTCCCTAGGTAACGCATTCCAGTGTTTCACCACCCTCTTAGTGAAAAAGTTTTTCCTAATATCCAATCTAAACCTCCCCCACTGCAACTTGAGACCATTACTCCTCGTTCTGTCATCTGCTACCATTGAGAACAGTCTAGAGCCATCCTCTTTGGAACCCCCTTTCAGGTAGTTGAAAGCAGCTATCAAATCCCCCCTCATTCTTCTCTTCTGCAGGCTAAACAATCCCAGCTCCCTCAGCCTCTCCTCATAACTCATGTGTTCCAGTCCCCTAATCATTTTTGTTGCCCTTCGCTGGACTCTCTCCAATTTATCCACATCCTTCTTGAAGTGTGGGGCCCAAAACTGGACACAGTACTCCAGATGAGGCCTCACCAATGTCGAATAGAGGGGAACGATCACGTCCCTCGATCTGCTCGCTATGCCCCTACTTATACATCCCAAAATGCCATTGGCCTTCTTGGCAACAAGGGCACACTGCTGACTCATATCCAGCTTCTCGTCCACTGTCACCCCTAGGTCCTTTTCCGCAGAACTGCTGCCTAGCCATTCGGTCCCTAGTCTGTAGCTGTGCATTGGGTTCTTCCGTCCTAAGTGCAGGACCCTGCACTTATCCTTATTGAACCTCATCAGATTCCTTTTGGCCCAATCTTCCAATTGGTCTAGGTCCTTCTGTATCCTATCCCTCCCCTCCAGCGTATCTACCACTCCTCCCAGTTTAGTATCATCTGCAAATTTGCTGAGAGTGCAATCCACACCATCCTCCAGATCATTTATGAAGATATTGAATAAAACCGGCCCCAGGACCGACCCTTGGGGCACTCCACTTGATACCAGCTGCCAACTAGACATGGAGCCATTGATCACTACCCGTTGAGCCCGACAATCTAGCCAGCTTTCTACCCACCTTATAGTGCATTCATCCAGCCCATACTTCCTTAACTTGCTGACAAGAATACTATGGGAGACCGTGTCAAAAGCTTTGCTAAAGTCAAGAAACAATACATCCACTGCTTTCCCTTCATCCACAGAACCAGTAATCTCATCATAAAAGGTGATTAGATTAGTCAGGCATGACCTTCCCTTGGTGAATCCATGCTGGCTGTTCCTGATCACTTTCCTCTCATGCAAGTGCTTCAGGATTGATTCTTTGAGGACCTGCTCCATGATTTTTCCAGGAACTGAGGTGAGGCTGACTGGCCTGTAGTTCCCAGGATCTTCCTTCTTCCCTTTTTTAAAGATTGGCACTACATTAGCCTTTTTCCAGTCATCCGGGACTTCCCCGGTTCGCCACGAGTTTTCAAAGATAATGGCCAGTGGCTCTGCAATCACAGCCGCCAATTCCTTCAGCACTCTCGGATGCAACTCGTCCGGCCCCATGGACTTGTGCATGTCCAGCTTTTCTAAATAGTCCCTAACCGCCTCTATCTCCACAGAGGGCTGGCCATCTCTTCCGCATTTTGTGATGCCCAGCGCAGCAGTCTGAGAGCTGACCTTGTTAGTGAAAACAGAGGCAAAAAAAGCATTGAGTACATTAGCTTTTTCCACATCCTCTGTCACTAGGTTGCCTCCCTCATTCAGTAAGGGGCCCACACATTCCTTGGCTTTCTTCTTGTTGCCAACATACCTGAAGAAACCCTTCTTGTTACTCTTGACATCTCTGGCTAGCTGCAGCTCCAGGTGCGATTTGGCCCTCCTGATAACATTCCTACATGCCCGAGCAATATTTTTATACTCTTCCCTGGTCATATGTCCAACCTTCCACTTCTTGTAAGCTTCTTTTTTATGTTTAAGATCCGCTAGGATTCATCAACAGGCATATTTCATAATGTTAAGTGTGAGTTAAAATAGCCAAAGTTAAATTTGTTTCTATGCTACTCTCTCACATCAGCTTTCAAACTGCCAATGCCACCCTGAAGGAGCTTTTCTGGGAAGACTTTGATTGCCTGGTTCACCAAGGTCTCAGGACAACGGCGTGCAGATGAAATTAAAAAACGTGAAATGACCACACCAGAGTTGATGCTACCATTTCCCAGGAAAGAGAGAAATACAAAAGTTTCTGACTCTGCTCACAAATTCCTAGAGACATGAGGGGAGGAAGGAGCATATTTTCTTGGTGGCACAGAAAGTAACTTACACTGGCAAAATGTGTAGGGTCTTTTTTTCACTAGTTTGGTTAAAAATGGAGAACTAATGTGAGTAGTCAGTGTATGAGAACTGGTGACCGAAGATTTCAAAAGATGTGCCTAAAGTTAGGCACTGATGGGCAGAATTTCAAAGGTATTTGGGCACTTAAAGATGCAGATAGGCACCTAGTAGGATTTTCAAACATACCTAACAGAGGTTAGACACCTGACTTTCATTGAAGTCAATGGGAGTTAGGCGGCTAAGCAGGTCAGGAGCTTTTGAAAAGCCCACTAAGCACCTATCTGCATCTTTAGGCACCTATGTACCTTTGAAAATTGGACCCTTAGGGCCACAACCTGCAGGATGCTCAGCTCTCATGAGCTTTAACAGGAACTGAGCATGCTCCATCTGAAGTCCTCAGTACTCTGCAGAACTGTGGCCTTAAACCCATTTACAGACACCTAAATATGTGTCAAGATTTACAGACTTGCTGAGCACCAATGGCTCCCTTTCATTTCAGCACCGCTGAGAACTAGGGCACTTAGGCCCCTCCCTTTTGACCTGTCTTTTTGCTATTAGATCACTACAATAAAATTCTGTTTTGACCTTTTTGTTCCCAGCAAGCTGGGTGACAAAGAAATAGGGAAAATGTTCTCCTTTAAATAGCAGTCATTAATATGGGTGTCCTAAAGGCTAATATGGGTGCAGTGAATTCTTTCCTTTGTACTTTATTGTTTCACCTCCTGTGAAGTTTGGCGGCCAGAGAACTACATAGTTCCAGTAGCAGACTGGTAACTGCATACTTTAAAATACTGATTTGTATTGGTTTGGTTGGTCAGAAAAGGGAGAAAACAACCAGGAGGGGATAAAAACGTCAAGGTTATAAACTTCATGGAAGCTTTCCGACAAACATGGAATTTTTATTAAGTCTTTAAATGCAAATAGCAGGGCAATGTATGCACGTTCCATGCCTCCTGCAGAGTGCCTAGTAGAAACTTATAATTAGCCTTCCAGAACCATAGCACGGTCCAGAGCACAAATAGCTCAATTCTGCTCTCAGCTACCTGGATGCAAGTCCAGACGAACTCCATCAAAGCTATTATAATTATGAGAACTACTCCAGGTTCACTCCCGGGTAAGTGAGAACAGAAACAGGACCTGGCTGCTTCCTGCCTCCAGATAGTTTGGGTTTGTGAATGGTGAGAAAATGCTTCCAACTCTTGCACTACAAACATTCAAGATGCTACATTTGAAGATTTGGAACTGGAATCAATGGGAGTTACAGAAGTTCAACACATCCCAGGATCAGGTGCTGAATATTTAAACTGCTCAACACAAACTTCTTCTAGGCTATTATGTCACAGCATTGGAAGGATATTTTTTCCTAAATGTGCTAATAGTGATAATATGGGCATTGTTAATATACTTACCTCTACTATTAACACTGAGATTGCTTAAAATTGTATAGGTTAATACAGTGATTCTTAACCTCTTCCATAACAAGAGCCCCTTCCTTCTACCTGGGACCAACCTCCTCTTTAGCTATAACCTTCTGGAAGTCATGGGCCCCAGGCTGAGACCCCACGGCGAACATTATTACCTTGAATTGTACCCAGAAATGAAACTGGAAGCCAGTGCAGGGCACAGGTATAATGTGCTCACAACAGGAAATGTTCCATTACAAATGGGCAGCTGCATTCTGCACCAGCTGAGGTTTCTGATGGTCTTAAGGCTAGCCCCATGTAGAACACATGCCAGTAATCAAGACCTGAGATGACTTTGTGTGGACCAGTGTAGCAAGGTCAGCATCAGAGGGAAAAGGTCGTACTATCCTGGTCAAGCATCAATGATATAAACTTGTCTTTCTCACAGCTGCTACCATAACACCCGGAAGTAGCTGAAGATCCAAGAGGATTCCCAAGTTTTGGACCTGAGTAACTAAAGTCAGACTGAGGGTTTTATTGACTGTTTAATTTTGTTTGTTTGTGGCATCAGTTTACGTACTTCTGAGTAATCAGTCTTCTTTTGCTGCATAATATACGGGACAAAGTCAGAGTTTCTTTTACTGCAGGCCTCTTACATTAAAAAAAATATTTTGTTTGCCAATATTGAGCACAATGGCCTACTGTTGTAATTTGCTCCCTGCGCTTAATAAAGTAATCATTGTTATAAGAGAACACCAAGGAAAAAATAACATGAAGGGACATTAGATATGTCAAAAAATAGCATCTATTGTTTTTTCATTGATGAGAAAAGGTCAGATTAATCAACTGAATTCCCGGGACTCACATAGCGTGATTCCGAGTCTGATGGAAAACAATGTAACCTATGGGAATGTGCAGCAACAGAGCAATATGCTAATTAGAAAACACACAAATGGTGTATTGTCTGGGTATTAATACCTGAAGGTCATTGCTTGGTTTATGATGGGTAACAGAATTGATTAAGGTGGATTCCTTGGCAGGAATCTTTGTCCTATGAATTATGTTAGGTTTCAGCTAATTGACCAATTCATTTCCTTGACTTGAACAAAAGGAATGGTCTTTAATACTCCTTTATTGCTCATCATTATTATGGTGTTTACCCAAGAGGTGCTGAGGAGAGGAGTGGACCTGAGGTCAATGCTCAACAGCCTGCTACTCATGAGAATAAAATCGCTGAGCCACAGCTAGTAGGATCCAGCGTGTCTCTGTTTTTGGGATTTAATACATGACTGTGCACAAACAATAGACCAGCCTTCGCATTTTTAGTGGCATCTACACAGATAGGAAGATTGCCATTCGCCCCTTTTATAGGAGGGAAAAAACCCCAAAGCCAGAGAAGAAATAGAACCTGGGAAGGAAAATAACAGAATCCATCCTGGCCAATTGCTATGGCCAATGCTTTACAGATCTTTGAGCTTGATCCAAAGCCCACTGAAATCAAGGGAACGACTCCCACTGACGTTAATAAACTTTGGATCAGGTTCTCAATTTCCTGTTCAGCACTTAGCTGCTAGGTACTATGGAGAAAAATACGGGTTATGGAGCAGAAAGGGCTTGAAAAAAATATCATAGAATCTGTTGGAATGGGTAGGAGATCAGAGAGGAAGGATGGTCTTATGGTTAGGGCACTGGAGTGAGAGTTGCGGTTTCCTACCCTTCCCAGTGACTTTCTGAGTCACTGTGGACAAGTCATATAAGCTCTCTGTGCCGTTTCTCCCACCTTTAGATCAGACATTCTTTGAGGCATGGACTCCGCTAGACTCTACTGTCAGACAAATAAGAATGAGGCTGTTGCATCAGCATAGTGATGTCACAGAGTCATTGTGATTTACTGCAGAGCCCATCAGCAAACATACATACAGGCCATGTTTTTCACAACTGCACCTCAGTTAGAAAACAATGCCATTTTATTTTGCATTGTGCCTTCAGACACACTGTGTCCCAAAATACTTTACAGCGATAAATAAAGCTACAATGGTAAAATCAAAAATAATAGCAGAGGACAAAACAAGTTAGAAGACAAAGAAGAAAAGATCTTAACTGAGATTTGATATGAGCTAGAAAGTGGACAGATACCAGAAGGCTGTTTAATATGGCAAGAGCTGCAGAGGTGAAGACACTTGCACAACCATTTTTTATTTGTATGTATTCATTTTCTTCCTATTTGATACCATTTTAATATTTTTAAACAAATAATATTGCAGATTATGAAATGAAGATGCGTGAGAGTTTGTTTTTCCCAGTGGCCATGTCTTCTGTGTGCCAGGATCATGTACAGAATACATGTTTGACTTTTTCCAAATCCTGGATGGTGCTGTTTATATGAAGGCAGAATACACACATAGTGTAGATGATCCGACAGGCATTAAAGTATTTTCAGGGATTAAGTTCATATACTGTTTGAGAAAGTGTCCTTACTGCTGCGTAATTCTGATTCCCGTTCTTTGGAATGTAGTGTGACTTCCCTAAGGGCTGAGAGCAAGAATGGGATTTTGTATTATTATAACCTATTATTTGCTTATACCCACGCAGGTGACACTTCCAGAGCTGCTGTGACTTGACTGGGATACAGTCATTTGTGGAGAGCAACACTTTGCTGCTCCATGGGTTCAACTGGCATGTAACAATACCTGTCTAATGTGAGTGTCCAACAAAGCTGTCATAAATCTTTAAGCCCAGCAGTAAAATTAATGGGAATTGCATGGAGCAAGACGTTGTCAGTTTCATAATAGGTCTGTGGGTGGAAAAATTCTAGTGGTTTCCTTCAGGCATTTGGCAACCAAGCAGTTGGCACTTTGTGGCCATTATCCAAGTATAAATGCTTTTTGCTTAAAAGAATTTGGTGGTTATTGCTTTTAACGGGTCCAAGTTAAACAGTCACTAGTACAGAGTAAAGGTGAAGAATGGACTGCATAGTAATAATGATATAATGCTTGGCATCTATACAGTTCTTCTTATCTGTAGATCTCACAGCACTTTACAAAGGTGGATAAGCCTTATTCTCCTCATTTTGTAGCAAGGGAAACTGAGGAACAGGAAGGATATAATCTCTGGAAATTACAGACCGGGTACTTTTGACCAAGTAAATATTTGGCTGGTAGCCCAAGTGAATTCCAGTATTCCAAAGTCAGGGAGAGATGCAGCGGGGTTTAGAGTCTATGGCACTGGACTGAGAGGCAGGAGATCTCGATTCTGTTCCCTCTCTGCCACAGAGCTGCGTGTGATCTTGGATAGGTCACAACGTGGGGGCTGCGTAGGGCCCCAGAATAGCTAGGGATGGCCCTGCAGGGTAGACCACTAGCCTGGGAATCAGGAGCTAAGGATTCAACTCCCTGTTCTGCTGCAGACTTCCTGTGTGACCTGGGCAAGCCACTTTGGCCCAGATCCACAACGCCGAGTTGGTGCCTAGGCTCCCTCCACAACCAATGGGGAGAGAGGCACCTTCGACTGCGCTTCACAAAGCCAGCACGCTAGGCACAGAGCCACCTAAGCTAACCAGTGGGCGATGCCAACGAGAGGGGTGTGCTGTGCATGCTACGCCTTGCCCGTGCCTCAGAGATAGGGGCCTGAGTGCGGGCTGCAAGGAAGCGCCTACCTCTAGTTGGGTTCCATGAACTGGGCAAGATAGGCATTTGGCTGCTTAAGGCATGTGTGGGGCCCAAAACAAAACAGCTGCCAGGGTGGGAGGGTGGCAGAATTGGAATCCCTTATAACCTGTAGCCCAGAGGTTTGGGTTCTTACCTGGGATGCGGGAGGACCCCCCTTTGCCTGATGAGGAGAAGGAATTTGAATAGGGAGCTGCAACCTCTCAGGTGTACTCAAAGGCCACCTACTCTATCAATCCTTACATGCAGCTTAGGTGGACGAACACCTGTCTTCCCCGGTTTGTGAATACTTCTGGGGTTTAAGCAGGAGAGAGGGGCCCACATGCCTAGAGGGAGGCAGCAGTGCCCATGCGCTGAGGAAAGAAACGGTTACTCACCTTCTCGTAACTCTTGTTCTTCGAGATGCGTTGTTCATGTCCATTCCAATCAGTCGTGTGCGTGCTGCGTGCACAGCAGCCGGAAACTTTCTCCATCTCAAGCAGCAGGGGTTGGCCATGTCCTCAATAAGGGTCCAGTTGGCTGCCATTTCAGCCTTCCACCCAGGCACAGAGGGCCAGTCAATCTTTGCTAACCCTATGGTCAGCCATTTCCTTAAAGGTCTCAACAGGCTATACCCACATGTCCGACAGCCTGTCCCAGCCTGGGATCAACCTGGTCCTTTCCAGACTCCTGGGTCCGCCCTTCGAACCATTGGCAACGTGATCTCTGCTCTGTCTCTCATACAAGGTGGTGTTTCTAGTAGCGATAACCTCAGCCAGGAGGGTGTCTGAGCTCAAGACCCTAACATCAGAACCTCCTTACACTGTGTTCTATAAGGACAAAGTTCAGGTCAGGTCTCACCCGGCTTTCATCCCAAAGGTTGTCTCCCAGTTTCACATCAACCAGGACATTTTCCTCCCAGTGTTCTATCCTAAGCTGCACTCAAGAGGCAGGGAACAGAGGCTTCACTTGTTGGCCGTCCGCAGAGTGCTGGCCTTCTACATTGAAAGAACGAAACTGTTCTGGAAGTCCATTGAACTGGTTGTGGCAGTGGCGGATAGGATGAAAGGTCTTCCAGTCTCCTCTCAACGAATTTCGTTGTGGATCACCTCCTCCATCCAAGAGTGTTATAACCTGGCAGGTGTGCCTGTTCCCCCAATCACTGCGCACTCCAGCAGAGCTCAGGCCCCTTCAACGGCGTTCCTGGTGCAGGTTCCCACCCAGAAAATATGCAGAGCAGCGACGTGGTCCTCCATACACACTTTCACAACACACTATGCGATCACCTAGCAGGCCAGAGACGATGCAGCCTTTGGAAGACCAGTGCTCCAATCAGTGGACAACTCCGACCCCACCCCCTGAACTTAGGCTTGTGAGTCACCTGATTGGAATGGACATGAACAAGCACTCGAAGAAGAAAAAACGGTTACTCATCTTCTCGTAAGTGTTGTTCTTCAAGATGTGTTGTTCATGTCCATTCCAATACCCACCCTCCTACTCCTCTGTTGGAGTGAGGGGTCGGCAGGGCTCTACTTTGAGCACCATGAAGACGCGACTCCAGGGGGCGCCTAGGCTGACCCAACGGATGCTGCTGGGGAAGAGTTTCTGGTGGCCATGCACGCGCGCACACCTGATTGGAATGGACGTGAACAAGCACTCAACGAAGAAAAACCTAGACGCCTAGGGAACTCTTCCTGCTCGAGCTTAGGCCTTGAGTGAGTTTAGGCACCTATAGGGTTTGGAGGGAGTTTTGTTGATCACGGTGGAGTCAAAACTGGGACTTGGGCACCTAAATGTAAGTACCTTTGTGGAGTCCCAACGTTAGCATCTCTGTGCCTCAGTTTCCAATCTGTAAAATGGTACTAGCCTACCTCACATGGGTCATATGCAGATAAAGAGAAATAATGATTGGGAAGTGCTCAAATTTTACATTAATGGGGGCTACATAAGCACCTTAGTTCGAGGATCTGGTCTTTAGTTACTCCTGATTTACGCCAATGAGAGGAGAACCAGAGCCTATCAATGGCAGCTCTGTATAATTTTTCTACAGCAGCATATTTGAAAGATATGCATATCTGACCCATATAGAGATGATACATGGGCATGGTGCATACACACTGAGCTGGGTGATGGAGACAGCAATCTTTATCGTTAAACACCAGAACTTGTCAGTCTAGTGAACGGTTACTTTATCTTGATCTCTCCCTTGGCTGTGTGGTGTTCTGAAACACACAAGGAGTCCCAAACCCTGGGCTGGAAGGGGCTAGCTGGCTTTTAGGCTTGATGTGTTTAATCTCCAAGTAAAGGTGAGGGCTGCATTCCTACTCATGCACACAGCTAATCAATTCATGGAGCTTGTGTTGAGTCTCAGTTTCAGAAAATATTTCCCCACCTCCCTCCGTCAAGAGTTGATGTGTTAAAGTGACAACTGGCAGCAAGACTTCCAAAATGAAGAGAACTGATTTAAAATTCCGGCCTTGTATTTAAGAATTAAGTGTGCTTAAGCATTAAATATGTATTACTGAGAGTCCACTTTAAGAAGAAAATACTGTAAATGCGGGGGCAACATGGAGGGTTGGAATAACGTCATAGTTTGTTGAGAAGAAACTAAAACTGATGTGAGGCAGCGCAGCTAAGCGTCAAAGAGGCCACTGGGGATTGCTGCCTTCCTAATTATGTTTTCTGCTTGTTCTTCTGGAATATTGAGAAAGTATCCAAGAAAATACTGGAAATGGCTTAAACTATGGATTGCTGCAAAGCAGGTACAGTGTGGTATTTCGCTGTTTACATGTGTGAACTGAGCCTAACAACACATCTCTGAAATGGCTAAGGATTATTATTATATAGATGGGCACTTAAGTGATAGAGAGGCAGAACAAGGCAGTTGTCAAAAGTCACACAGCATGTTAATGGCAGAGGTGGGCCAAGAAAATAGAAATCTTGGTGCTCTCATCTCTAGATCATGGTAATATTTTCAATATGTCATGAAGTTTTTCCATATATAGTACATCTTTCAGCCTGTTTTTCTCAGGGCAGCCCTCCCCTTCCTGGAAGCAATTAAGTGCATTCATAAATATTTTCATGCTGAACTGTGGGAAAGAAGCTGTGCGTAGCTTTGACCTCTGGGCAAGGTTAGATTTTAGAACGCATTGTCATTGAAAAATCAACACACCAGCAGAGAAACCCTAGAGACTGACGACATCCTTAGCTGCTTATCGGCTGCTGTGGGAGCAGCCACTGGACATTTTTGAGATTTTTAAACTAGCCACTGTTGATATGGAAGTAAATAGGATAACTAAAAATAAATTATTTTAAAAATACACTGTAGATATTTGTTCCAAAGTTATGTTTTGCCAGACCCAGCTTGGATTTATATTTAGACAGTTTTGTAGTGCCAAATGATCCGTCATTTTCAGTAACATGGTCACATCCCAGAAGATTTAGCCCACTAATGTAATTATA
The DNA here is from genome assembly GCF_965140285.1 of Lepidochelys kempii. Lineage (NCBI taxonomy): Eukaryota > Metazoa > Chordata > Testudines > Cheloniidae > Lepidochelys > Lepidochelys kempii. The sequence continues at coordinate 269,556,832 of NC_136380.1, read as the reverse complement.
TTAAAACATGCCTGTAATTTTCCATTGCAAATGGCAGATCATGTTCCTCCATTGTGAGTGATGGGTCAGAGGGACAAGAATCATGTTTATTTCAGAAGCTCACCCAGTGGGCTCAATCCTGAGCCCTGTTGTGGATTCTTCCTACAATTCCCATGGCACAAAGGGGCCATTTAGCTGGGACTGAACATCCAAATGGGTAATTCATCAGGGGCAGGGGAGCTCCTTAGGTGATATAAAGCTGGGGGATAGCTGCCCCATGCCACCCCCTTTCAGTTCTGGTGTACAGAGCATGCTAGGAGGAGGAAGGGACATGGCCAGAACACACTGTCCTCTAGCAATCACCAGCTGACCGACGGACCCTTGGAAGCTGCTGAATGTGGAACATATTTCAGAGCAGCCCCAGGGCTGCTCTAAAGTCGGCTGCGGGCTGAACTGGTTCCTGGTTGTGTTCAGGATCAGGGCACCACACGGGCTCTTTTGTGGCTCCCCTCCTCTGCTGTGCCCCGCAAACACAGGGTACAGCAGAGGCTGGAGTCCAGTACATGAAGTCAGTGCTACACAAATGCCTCCCTCACTAATAAAACGTGCACTGTTCTGTAGCTGAGGGCAGGGGTAAGCAACCTTTCAGACAGCTGAGACAGACATGGTGTTTGATTTTGCCCCCCTTGAAGTCAATGGCAGAGTGACCATATGTCCTGTTTTGCCCGGGACAGTAGCTTTTTTAAGCTCTGTCCCAGACATCCTGATTTTTTTGGCAAAACTGGGTATTTGTTCCCATTTGCTCTTGCTGACTGATCATCGCTGGCAAGCATAAATGGGACAAAATTCCCAGTTTTGCCAAAAAAGGGGGGGAGGAACGTTCGGGGGGCAACCGCAGTGCCAGGGGCCAGGCCTCGGGCTGTCAGCCCAGCCCCCGGTGGCAGGGCTCAGACCAGCCTTGCACCGGGAGCAGGAGGGGCTTAGGCAAGTCCCAGGCAGCGGGGGAGGGACATGGGCTATCAGCTATGGGCAGTGGGCTCAGACTTCAGCCCCAGCCCCGGGTGGTGGGGCTCAGTCTGTCAACCCCAGCCCTGTGCCAGGGGGTGGGAAGGGGTTGGGCTAGCCCTGAGCAGTGTCCTGTTTTCCTTTTGGGAAATATGGTCACCTGAAGTCAATGGGAGTTTTGCTAATGGCTTCGCTGGGGGCAGGACTGGGCCCACAATGGGGAAGAGCCACAGGACTTTTAATATGACAGTGAGGATAGCAACCAAAGTGGGGGCACAAAGGCACAGACCATTGCTGGGGACCCCCAGGAGCTCCTAAGCATGAAAGTCACTATGGCCACTCTGCCACTCTTTAAGGAATGGGCACTCCTGTCTATGGCCCATCAACACCTTTGGCTTGTGCAGAGGGGATGCGGTCTCATGGACCCATGTTCTCTCGACTCCTTGCATTCACATGCACCAGGAGTGCAGTTGCGGCTGGTGCCTGTTGATGAGGCACAAGGAGAAGGAGGCTCCATGCTGGATTTAAACTGGTGATCGCAAAGGGAAATGTTCTGTAAGCCATTATCAATCTCCTGGGCCACCCAGTCACCTAATACTTACCATTCCAATGGGACGATAGAAGAGAAGCAGCTAAGTTGAGTCGAGAGTAGAAGTGAAAGCACATTGGGTATGATGTCATAGTAATGAGAAAGGAAGGTGAGAGCTGGGAGGGGAAATGAAGGCTGGCAGTAGAAGTAGAAACATCTGTAATCCAGTCAAAAGCCTTGTCCAATCAACAAAGAACCAGAGACTGAAAATATTCAAACCTGCAGAAGAGCTCTGTGTAAGCTCAAAACCATGTCTCACTCACTAACAGAAGCTGGCCAATAAAAGATATTCCCTCACCCACTCTTGGGGACCTTTATATGCGTTTTACAGAAATTCTGTGCTATAACTGATGTGTGTGCAAATATTAAGCAAGAAGCAGGCACAGGGGAAAGCTAATTATCTTCCCTAAAACATAAATCCTTCCCTGCCCTCACGGGTAGACTGCCTCAATCACAGGCCCAGATAATACACTGTAAGCAGACATCTCTCTTCCCCACAGCAGATTCTGCCTCTCCAGCCATTCTAATTCGTTTTCGAGATTTAAGCAGGTTGTTTACTGAAGACTTAAAATGCTGTACCAATACTATGTAAATATAGTCATTAGTTACTGGACACACTTAATGAAATGTTGCGCTTTTCCTTAAGCATAAAAAGGGATTTTGAAGAGTAAAAGAGATCTAACCATCAGCCTCACCTGCTCTGAAGCCCTCCTCTGCAGGTGCTGTCAAGCCACTCAGTGGCATAGTTGTCTCCAGACTAACTAATAAGAACAGGAGGACTTGTGGCACCTTAGAGACTAACCAATTTATTTGAGCATGAGCTTTCGTGAGCTACAGCTCACTTCATCGGATGCACGGCATGCCGTGCATCCGATGAAGTGAGCTGTAGCTCATGAAAGCTCATGCTCAAATAAATTGGTTAGTCTCTAAGGTGCCACAAGTCTTCCTTTTGTTTTTGCGAATACAGATTAACACAGCTGCTACTCTGAAGACTAACTAATGAGACTACAAGGGCTGGTTTGATTGTCATTTGCAATAGGGCACCATTTACTGTGGCCAAAGCCCTCGAGCCACTACGAACACAGCAATCTGCACTGTGTTTAACTTAGTCCCTGTGCATAAACTAGGCCAGTTCATTCTATGTTGATCTGTGGGTGGAGGTAGTCTCTGCACATACATCTCTCCTGCCCCCGCAGAAGAGAAAGGTTCAGTAGCCTCTGTGGCTCTGTTGGTCCCTGTTCCTGACCATATGGTCAGCTCTGTGCAGGAAGGGGGCTGTCCAAAGGGAAGTATATAATTCCCCCACCAATGCTCAGAGAATCTGCAGAAAATCTAATATAGTTTGAGGCTCTGTTACATTTCCGTTGGAGCCGGAATGGGGTTTCATGGGCAAGAGAGCCAGAAGGGTGAAGAGAGTTGGTGTGGAGTCCCCATATTTCTGTAGGGATCTTCCCCCACTCAAAGATCCATGCAGATCTCCCTGGGTTCCAGAAGCTAAAACTCTTACTTCTTCCCGGGTGAGGCAAACCCAGTCTCATGAGAGTAGACCTGACCCCAGTCCTCTATGTTTTTCCATTGGGGAAGAACTGGAAGGAGAGAAATCAGTGCCACTGTGAGATAATTAACCCTTTGGTTTCTGATTAACAGAGTACACCCAGGATGTGTATATCTAACGGAGGAGGTGTTACCTATAGAATAAAAAGAAAAGGAGTACTTGTGGCACCTTAGAGACTAACCAATTTATTTGAGCATAAGCTTTTGTGAGCTACAGCTCACTTCATCGGATGCACCGATGTAGCTCACGAAAGCTTATGCTCAAATAAATTGGTTGGTCTCTAAGGTGCCACAAGTACTCCTTTTCTTTTTGCAAATACAGACTAACACGGCTGTTACTCTGAAACCTATAGAGTAGTTCACCGCCTGTGCCTTCTGGCCATTCCTTTTCAGTACCTGTGAATGATTTTACTTTTGTTTTGTTAGCTGTAGGCCTTTTTTGTTTGGTTTTAATTTCCCACAGCATCTTCCCCTTTCAGTTTCAAATGAGAGCTGGAGGGACAATGGGTTAGCGTGATTTGGATCATCACTGGCCTGGTATTCATGTGTAGCCACTCTCCAACTCAGGCTATTGCTTTTCTGTGAGTACCAGATTCTGGCCAAGTCTAAACGACATTAAGGATGAAATAACCCCTGTGCAGAGGGCCTACATTTGACACCCCTCAAAATAGGACAAAAATGTGAATTACATAGTACTTAGGCCTTGTGCTGATTCTTTGCACAAGGGCTGAATTTCACCAAAGATGAATTTCATCCGATGAAGTGAGCTGTAGCTCACGAAAGCTTATGCTCAAATAAATTTGTTAGTCTCTAAGGTGTCACAAGTCCTCCTTTTCTTTTTGCGAATACAAACTAACACGGCTGCTACTCTGAAACCAAAGAGAATAAAATTCTGCTGTACAATGGCTTTCTTTTTTCCTTGCATTGCGGGTGTCAGAACAATATTACTAGAGATGTAAATGGGAGTGAAAGATCAGGCTTTTGAAATCATATCATATTTATTACATACATGAGATATAAAAACAAATTACCAAAATAGCATCATTTTTGTGAGTCAACACGACCCTGAAAGAGAAATACATTTGTGAAGCAGATTGGCAGACTTGAATTTTTTTATGGCATTGCAGTTCCTCCTCTTTTTTCCCCTCATGCTCATAAACAGAATACACTTTATGTACTGAAGTTTAAAGATGGGTTACAGAAAAGGTATAATCTAGTGTTGGAAATGGCAATAACTGTGATATGTCCCATAAATTGCTGTTAAAATGGAAAATGGTCATATATACCGTAAATAAAAACACAGGGGAAAACAAATGTAATGTTCAGTTTTAAATACTAACATCGAAAATAAAATAAGCTCTAGATCTGCCATGAATTACGGGGCTGTGATATGTGAAACAGAGTTCTTTTCACTTAAAAAGTCCATCTCTTTGTCCGCAGGCAGAGTTCTTATCCTCTGGCAATTGCATTCTTGCTTCTTAGTCTCTTGTTCTCTATGCTGTTTGTGAAGTCTCATTATAGTCTATACCCATCGGGTTCAAACTCTGGTCTGAAATTGGGACTTCAGTGCAAGTACATTATCTTTCAGATTGCATCCTTGGATTCTCTGAGCGGTCAGTGCCAAGACCAAAGAGGACTATTCCCTTTATACCATTAATGTTGTCCACATTTAGGGGTCTTCTGGAGTGCTTCTGTTTCAATAGGTTGTTTGTAGGCCATCTTCACCCCTTTTTCTCTCAAACAACATTAAACTTGCCACACCATGAAGCGGCAGGTAGTAAAGTGCTTTATACAATGACATATTTACATTTGGATAGGATCAGTTTTAACACTTTGTGGACAAAACTTCACATACGCTGCACCTCTTTAGTAAAACAACATTGCTGACAAAGGGCTGGATTCGGCTCTTAGTTATTCTGGTGTAAACACAGAGTCATTCCATTGACTTCGACAGGTTCACACTGGTGTAAGTGAAAAAACAATTTGGCCCTAAGTTAAATCCTACACATTCCTTTAAAAGCATGCACAACTGTTTTTGATGATGGCACATCCTCATCAGACCTTGTGCTACTACAGAGTAACTGCAAATGACATGTTGCCAACAGAGCTCTCCCACTGATACAAACAATATTTCCAGTTCTATAGAAAGCTGTTATAAGTAGTGGGCCAAAGTCTGATCTTAGGGTCTGGCTATACTGCAATCATGGGATGTGACCACAGCTTGAGTTGATGTACCCAAGCTAGCTTTAATCTCGCTAGCTCAAGTACTGGAGTAGTGACACCACGGCAGGGCAGGCTTCAGTGTCGTTAGCCCTGCAAATCCAGGGTTGCAGACAGGTTTGTGCAGCATGAGCTGCTGCAGCTTCACTGCTCCAGGATCCGAGCTGTGGGGATTAGAGCTAGCTGTGTACTTTGGCCTGAGCTGCAATCACTCCCAATGACTGCAGTCAAGACTCAGTCACAGTACAGCAGTGTAAATACAGGGAACGCCCTCAACTTCACTGAAGATAGTCAGGATTTACACTGGTGTGACTGGCAGCAATTTTTTGTCCATCCTCTTTAGTTTGTGGGCATGATTTTCCTCTCATTTATGCCAATTTTATAGTGGTGTAACTTCACTGACTTCAGTGGAGTTACTCCACAATTACACTGGGGTATGTGAGATGAGAATCAGACCCTACATTTTTTTGAATGTAACATTGGCTCATATGTGCACCCTTCCAAAGCAGTTCCAGGAGAGTACACCAACACTGACCTGGAAGGCTTAAACGAGACAGAGCCTATGAATCGGAACACCACTCTACAAATTGGGCACTATTTTCTTACATTCCAGTTTTCATTTCAGAGGTCTTCTGTCTGTGAAGTTTGCATTTTGTGCATAAAGAAATGCCCTACCTGTTTGTGCACTTCTAGTTGCAGTCTCTTTTTAAAATCTCCAAGACTTTTCTTCCAAGAGCTGATTTCCACTGGTGTACAAAACTTTTCATATTGACTATCAGTCTCCCAGTCCGTACTTCCTCATGCCCTGCCACAAGGTATTCCAAGCCTGCAAATCATCAAAGTGGTCAGGGTTTGTATGGCAGAATGCTTAAAAAGATATCTACACTGAAAGTTAATATAAGTAGCTATTCTGAAGAAAAAAACCCTACATTTGTGTAGAAATACTGTATATAGAGAGAGATGCATCAAAGTCAGCCCTGTGCCCCAACTGACAGTGAGATCTGCATGAGATGCTGTTGTCAAGCTCTGAATCTGGTGGTGACTTACACTATATAGGCAAGTGGCATGTGGGAAGAGCTGTGGAGATAGAGGAGGTGCTGGGTAAAAGGTGCTCATTTTCATACCCTCTCTTTACAGACTTAATAGAAGTTGCTGGGTTAAATTCACTCCTGCGCAGCCAGCATAAGGTTTAGGCATTACTCAGACCCCACTTAAATTCTCAAATTAGGGCATATGTGGGACATAAATGATCCACAGGCTTCATGTTGACCTTCTTCTGCACAGGGGCAGATTTCATTCCTGTTGAGCCCCAGTTGCCCATGCAAAGCTGGCACGGCATGTGTACAACTTGTCTAATGTGTGTGTGTGTGTATACATGTCATAAAGGTGGCATTAAAGGGGAAAATCAGGTAAATATTTCCATGCCACTATATTTAGCTCTACAGCTAAAGGTGAATTAAGGCTCATAATTTAAACAGATTAGAATAGTGTAGCCTAGCAAAGCAGTTATTCTCACCAATAATGAATGAAATTATCTATCAGGTTTTAGATATTTAAAAATACAGGATCTGCTGCAGATCAGTAAGGCAAGTTCCATATGTATTCCTCTCCTGTCATGGACATCCACAGCTGCAGGTTAAGTGCCTTTAGGAACCCAATTAGCTATGAGATACTCCAAATGAGGCAATGGGGCTAGTAGAAGAACTGGAATGAGCACCTGGAGGGTGCCTGAGGGCTTGCATTCAAACCAAAACGTGCTTCATTAAATTCTGCCTCACCCAGACATTTCAGAGATATGTTAGCAGCGTCCTTCAAAAATCTTGCCTGAATTCTAGATGCTTCCAAAATCCAGTGAAACGCAGTGACATAGAATCCTGGTACATGGCTCCATCACATGCTTTTGATGCCACAGGCCTGATTCTGAACTCACCTGATTTTACACAGGTGTAACTCTGTTCACTGCAGTGGAATTGCTTAATTTATACCAGATTACTGGCTCTGGCACTGATTCAGGAAGGTGCTTAAGCACGTGCCAGACTTTAAACACGGGAGCAGTCCCATTGAACTCAATGCGGTGACTCACATGCTTCAAGCTAGGCACATGCTTTCTGAATACCTTGTTGAGTCAGGGCCAGTGGGGGCAGAATGAGGCCCTAGCTGTTTCATATAAGGCTGCAAGTTATGTGAAGAAACACTGGGCCAGATCCTGAGGGCACACAGGAATCTAAAAGCTGTCCTAGCCGGGTAGCTGAGGATTCTCCTGGAGTCAGGGGATGGTGATGATTATTCCTATTTATATTATGATAGCACCCACAGGCCCCAGCCAAGCTCAGGACCCCATTGTGCTAGGGGCTGTACAACACAGAGTAATGGACAGCTACAGCTAGTGTAAAGATGGCATAGTGGGCTCTGCACTAGACTCTCCTGGCTCCCCCAACCATCGTAGGGAGTGTTCCAAAGGTAGAATGTCAGGGGTGTGGCTGCTCTAACTTGTCCCAGCCAGCCTCAAGATCCGGACAAGAGAAAGCTGGCTTAGAGCCATCTTTGCCACCTATAACTCCCTAGGCACAGCTGCGGATTTAGCCCAAAGTAGATAGTGTTATTTTTAACAGGCGAAGACCATTTTAAAAGTATCAATTCCACAAGTAAAGGGGACACAGATATTTATATAATTTGATACAATTTACTATCTGTTACATCTGAGTTTTTGGGCAAAGGCAGTCATCTTTCTGTAAGGTAAACACAGGATACATATCACAGTATGGCTATTTGCAGAGCACTCACTATGGCTGTATCAACATTTTTGTTAGAAACATCATTTTTCAAAGGATCATAAAATCTCTCTAGAGGAGGCAGCTTGGTATGACGCTCTGAGTATGGGAGCAAGTTTTTTTTTATTTAGCAGTTGATGTTGTAGACTTGCTTTTTTTTAAAAGCTGCTCAGCTGTCTTCATGCAAATACAAAAATAAAACAAAAACACTTCCTTAGATGTCTCATTCTGTTCTTCAAGGTTGTGAATTTCATCTCAAATTCCTTGCTTTTAGTTGTGAGGAACTCTGTTATTTTCCTATGTTTGGCAGTGCTGCAATTAGGAAGTGGAGTCTGCTTCCTTGAAGGTGATTGAGACACTTAAATCTTCTGTGTTTACTGTCTTCTTAGTTCACTTCTGTGTGTGTGTTGGAAATATTCCTTGTAGGAACTCAGCTAGCTTATCATCTGAGCACCAGGGTGGTGCGATTTGATGAGTGTTTTTAGATTTTCTGGCTGGAAACTCTAAGATCCAAGCCGCTGCTCCGTATTGCTGGGACAGAATGAAAACATGATATTTTTACACTATTTTTCTCTCTTTCTACTTCGATCTCTTTCGTGTTTTAGGAGATGTTGTTATCTGAGAAGTTATCTGTGAGGAAATCATTTCATGTCTGCTTTGACTTTTTTGTCCTGCTGTTCGTGGTTTTTATTGATCTGAAGGTTATAGTTCCTACACTAAGAGAAGAGTAAATGGGTCATTTAACTTACAAATGCAATACTGCCAACTGGCCAAAAATTAAATTTCAGATTCTTTTTTACTTGCCTTCTAGTTTGTGGGTGTGAACAGTGCATTTGGTTCATGCTTTCAAGTTTTTCTTCATGACCATGAGGGCTAGAAACTTACTATTTTTAAAATGAAAGCTGAGATTCTTTTGCAATCACAGGACTCCAGGAGCTGGGGCATTAAGAAAAACATCAGCTATCACAAGACTACAAATAAAAGCCTTGATCCAGTGATGAGCTCCATGGAAGCAGATCCCTGAGCCTGCAGCAGAGCTTTGTGTTGGTACAGGGTCTTCTCATGCTATCTCATTGAAGAATCAGGGCCTTAGACCCTTTTCCTGCTTAGGGAATATTTGTAAGTATATCACTATTTCCTTAAATTTATTCATTACTTGAACTCATTCAATTAATTTTAAAAAGTGTTTTTACAGTATGGATGGATTGCAAACAATTCACCCAATATTGGATGGTTTGTCATTGTGTAACTCCAGGTTTACACTTGCATAAAACTGGAGTAGGACAGTGGTGGATCAGGGCCACAAAACTGAAAATCTGAGCTATGTTGCTTGTGATTGGCCACATAAGTCATAGAATTGGCTCTGTTCCATAATTGGAAGTATATACAAATACGTGTGTGCAAAATTAAAGCGTAGTTTCCATGGGCGTACACTCATTTTGCTTTTCACAAACATTTTTGATAGGAAAATTTTCAAATGCTCCCATAAAGATGAACACAAAAGGGGCACAAGAGTAGCTGAAGTGAATGTGCTATCAGAGATGACAGAGGTATTTGTCTAATGGTTCTCCCTGACAGACCACATCCCCAGAGTGAGCAGATGTTTCTCAGTTCTTATTTCAGCATGCAGCAATTTAATTGCTACTAAGCTTCACCTATTGAAAACTAACATAGGTAAGAGCAATTTGCACATTTACATAAATTTACAATTGATGTGTACCAAATGCAGGTTTTTGAATACTTGCCTCAGAGAACGCATCTCCGACTCTTCTTAGATGTCTGAGTAGCAGCTATATTAATTCACTCTGTGTTTGGCCTTTAATTTGGTGAAATACAGAGCTAGATTCTCTGCTGGTATGAATTAGTAACATTTCACTGAAGTCAATAGATTTTCACTGTTTTACACCAGTTGAGTATCTGAACTATAATATTCTTTGTTCTTCAACCCTAATGGAGTTTCTTCAGCTTTATACCAGTAGAGCTGAGATCAGAAAATCGCCTTTCCTGTTTGCCTTTGCTTTGCATATGGAAACATTAAGAACCTGTATCTCTTGCATTAAAATGTTTATGAATTTTTGCGACAATCCAAGGTCTTATGTGCTTAAATAATAAACTTAAGCATAGGGATGCTGATTCACCCTATCCCCTGTACCATGAGAAGTATATTAGAAAGAATTCCTAAGTACATCTCTCCCACCTTCTGTCTACTAGGTTCGAGGCCAAACACTGAGCAATATTTCTAACGACGACAAAAGATTGCAAAAATCTCCACAAGGTATCCTTTTTGAGTGATCTGATGTCTTACAGTAATAATCTTGCAGATGACCTTCTTCTCACTTAGTGAAAAATCTTCCTATTGCTAAATCTTCCTATTGTAAAGGAATCCTCAGTATTGGAATCTACATTTTGTTCAGGTAACCCCTAAAATTATATGCAAACATTGTAAAAAGAAAATGTTTCCCTTAAATTAGTTACTAGCTGATCGCTTGTCTTGAATAGTAAAAAAGATAGTTTAGGTGGATTTTAGTTTCTCTCTACTGAAAAATTCTGCCTCTGAATTTCTTGATTCCTGTGATGATCAATGCACTGTTTTATCAGCATTGATTACACTTCATTTGAAACCTAAACAGCTGTTCACTGAAAGAAGATGAGCAAAGATGATGAAGCTAAAGCTTCCCACTCACCCCCAAAAGAAAGAGCTTCTTCCATGTCATTTTAGCCTAAATTAATTCAACACTACTTTTGAAGAAGACATTCTAGGTGTGCGCTCCTTTGAGAGAAAGCTATAACAGTAGAACAGTAATTTGACCATATCTAGAACTGAAAACTTGAACATGTTATTATGGATCTAAAGCAAAATTAGATTTGAAAAGAACTCTATCTTGTAGGTGCCTGGCTCAACATGCAGCTGCTTTCAGTAGTGAGAGCAGTGAGTGACTGTGGATTAGCTATGTAAAGCTGTACTACTGTAATTCTGCTTTACAAATAGCAGTTTCACACTTCACAACATGTGAAGTGAATAAGGATTTTCTATACCAAATAAAAGTATTCCACTGAGACTGCTCTTGGGGTTTAAATGATGGAGTAAAATCCAGTGTCTTAGTGCAGGACTATAAATTAAATGCACTGAAGGATGGGGTGGAGGAACGAGGAAGAAATCAGTATAAACTTGATGGGGACATACTTTTCACAGAGTCAAAGCCATATACCTACCAGGATTAAGAATTGGACAGGTGCAGCCTCTGTTAGTCCAGGATTCCGGATAGAGAGTTCGCTTTCCTCGCAGAATCTTAAACTTTGTTGATTTCAATACTTTCTTGATCTTCACGTTTACTTCTGCATGGGAGCCTTTGTCGTGGGCTGATAAAATCTTTGCTTTCACCACTGGGAGGGCACAATTTCAAAAGCAGCAATAGATAAAATGGTCACATCCACCTCTCTTTCTACTGCAGTGTTGAGTAACACAGCTAAAGTGACTCTACACTGCAGAATTAGCCCGAGAGTTTACATATTTAGGCTGAGACTGTGTGGGTTTGTCTCCACTGCAGTCGCAGGGTGTGATTGCAGCTCAGACCTAAACTAGCTTTAATTTAGCTAGCATGGATAGCTGTAGCAGTGAAGCTGCAGCTGCATGGGCTTCAGCTGCGGCTGAACAAGATCCCTCAGCAGTTCTCGCAGGCTAGTCCTCACCAAAGCGAGTGTTGCCTTAATTTCACTGCTCCAGGACTTGAGCTAGCTAGATTAAAGCTTGCTCAGGTGTGTGCACTTGAGCTGCAATCACACCCTGTGACTGTAGTGTAGCCGTACCCTGCAAGTCGTACTGTCAGACTAGTGACATGCAGAAATCAATACTTTGCAGTTGCTGGACAGAACGCTGGGTTAGTTTTATTTGAACAGTAACTGTGCCAGATGCCCGCCCATCCTGAAGACCAGGGGGTAAGGAGATGCTGAGTGGCCTGACTTTCGAAATGCTCCCATGGAGGTCAGTGGGAACTGCTGCTTTTTCTGCACTTTTGTTCAGCTTCAATATACTTTTAGAAACCAAACTTTAGGCTCCTGCTTTTGCAAACCTTGGTCGAGGCACACGAAGTAGAATGACAGGTGTCTGAACAGCACCCCACCCCAACAATCCTGCTCATCTCTAGCTACCAACGCTCCTGCACATGTCCGAGTAATGAAACTAAAACAGGAGGGCCACTGCCCACTGGCGTTTGGGCTTGCCGATGCCCAGAGTCACCCCCACTTTCTTCTCACAGCAGATCTTTTCTCCTCTTACACTGGGGAGCCGGGAGGCTGGGATGGATGTCTGCCAGCCGTACAATGCAGAGCAGTGTCTCCATACCTGTGAACCGGTTTCTCTTTCTGCACTTTGTGTTGTGAACAAAACCTGCTGGGTATATCTCTGCAGGCTCTGGAGGTGTGATTCCCAGCTTGGGTAGACATACCCGCACTACCTCTGATTGAGCTAGTGCACTAAAAATAGCAGTGTAGTCATGGTAGTGCAGGTGGGGGGTTGGGCTGGCTGCCTGAGTACACTCCTAGGGTCTCAGTCAGGATGGCACTTGGGCAGCTCGCCCATCCTGTTGCCCACACAGCCGTGGCTACACATACACTGCTATTTTCAGTGAACTAAGATTGATCAAAGCTAGCTCATGTACATCTACCCGAGCTGAAAATTACACCTACAGCTGCAGTGTGGACATACCCGTACAGTCCTGCTGCTATGCTACGCAGGCTGCTGCAGAAATGACCTCTAGGAGAGCCGTGATGCCGGGGATGGTATTTAACAGCTTCTTATGATGTTGCTTTATTTAGAGACCATATTAAAAAATATAAGAAGATCCCCCTTCTACACTGCAGCCCCTCACTTCACGCTTATGATGAACCCTACAATTCAGCTGTTGTCTCTGTAATTTAGCTGACACCCTGCAACACTGAGTAATGAAAGGGTGGGAGGCCTGAGTGCACTTCAGATAAGATTTATGAAGTTGTTTTTTTGCTTTTATTTCTTATCTTTGGCTAGATTAAACACTGTCACTATCGCAGTCAGGAAGCAAAGCAAAGCAGAGATGGATTTTTTTCTAATACCGCTAAGCCAGGGCCATATTTCAGTGACATGCGGCCCCTTGAACTTTTCTTTGTGGGTCACTGCGCAGTCTGTAATGGCATGGATTATCTCTCAATGCATTTTAAACTCTAGCACGGGACAGAGCAGGTGCAAAAAAGTTTGAAAGCTCATGAAATGAAGGGAGTGTTATACAAAGAATTCCTTCCCCTGCACGGTATAAAGGAGACAGTTCACTGGTATTCAGCTGCACGGCTCACCATAGACAACGTTTTCTCCTTACTCCTTTAAGTCTCAATAACAAATGCTCTTGTTGAGAGGGTGCCAGTCCTTAGGAGTGAATGCTTAAGGGTTGGCAGAAGAGTCTTCTCAGTGAATGGTCTGTGCCCATGGAAATCACTCCCTCTTGTGAGTTATCAGAGCTCAGAGCTGGTGGCCTCTAAGCAATGGTGCTGGGTGGACCTTTTGGACAAGGTCTTCCTTTTAGTATTGGTCCTTCAGCCAAGGGGATTTTCTAGTGGTTAGTGGGTGGATAATAGAGTAGGACACTTGATTATGCTTGGCCGTTATGCATAGTGTATATATGAGGGTGTGTGTGTGTGTGTGTGTTTATAATTATATATTTTGTGCATTGCCTATATACTGAGGCAACTTGCATCAAATAAAGCTCCTGTCCTGTGTTTCTTGTGCACCCAGTCCTCCCACTGAAAATCAAGACATGCCGGGTAGAGTTCCAAATTTGTAAATAAACAAGTAATTTTCTCTATAATTGCTCCTTGAAAATTATCTTGGGTATAATCAGAACACAGGCAAACTGGGTGTCTGCCAAGTGATGTGCCCAGTGAGTGTTCATGGGAATCCACCTCTGATACTTGGCTTTTCCTGTAAGTTGCAATAAGAGAGGTAAATTTTATGACATCCTTTCTTCAGCTTTTGCTGTTTTAATTCATTTTATGGGCTAAGCACCAGCTATGCTGTTCTTACAGTCTTACACAGACTCCTCAAACTGCCCATTATGTGCCAACAATAACCCAACCCAACAAGAATATGTAACTCACCATATGTGTATTTCATTCCACAGAAGACCTTGGGATTCCCTAAAACTTGTTCTTTGCATTCACATTTACCTGTGGAAACAAACCAAACCAAACGTGTCTCATGGATGGTACTCCAAAGATTGAAACGTACAGCAAAGGGAGGGGATGGACTGGACCAAGGGGTGACTAATGGGATATAGAGCCTTTCACTCCAGTACTGCTTGTTTAGATCAGCCTGAGTGGGTAGAGACGGGGACTGGGGTGAAATCCTTGCCTCATTGAAGTTAGGGAGAGTTCTGCTATTAACTTTGCTGTGGCCTGGATTTCATCCCTTGTCCTTCTCTCACACTAGCCTTACATGGTGTAACTCCATTGACCTCCCTTGAATGACTTTGCTTCACAGTTGAGTAAGTGAGAGGAGAATCAGGCCAACAAAGTCATTACCCAATGATTGCCTCTTCAGTGGTTTTTGTGAGAGGATTTTGAGGGCTCCATCACTTCCCAGCAGACATGAGGCACATCTTAAAAGAACAACTCACCACCACCATTTGCAGCCTTGTACAGGGAGCGAAAACGCAAAGGCTGCAGGCATTGGTAACCAAGCGCCAGACCCAGGCAGACCGCATGGGCAAATGGTTACTTGTATTTTCATTAACACAACTCTGCCCATAACAAGGTTTGAAAACACCCACAGAACACCAGGCGAGACATAACTGAGCATCCGTTTCCCTAGCACATGCCCATCTCCCCAATTTTGAAAAGCACTCATTTGATGGACGCACAAGCTCGTCTTTCAGAACATCCAAGCTACCTTTAATTAGATGTCAAGTTTATTTATTTTAAAATTGGAATCTTCCAACTTTTACCTTTTAATAATATAAACTCTCCAACCTCCCACCGGCCCTGGCTCTGTGCCACACAAGGATTCCCCTGCACCAAAGGAATGCTCAGTTGGGGAGATCCACCAGCTATCCACCCCATTCGTGCCATAGGAGTGAGGCAAGGAGTCCTGAGCCCAAGGACTTCCCAGTATAGCTCGCTCCTCTGCAGTACAGTCTTATAGTGCTGCCATTTGTTTGCCAGGGTTTTCATTTTAAGCCCCTGAACCAGCAATGCACTTAAGCAGGAGCTTAATTTTGTGCCTGTGTGTAGTACCACATTGACATCAACTACACTTGATCACATGCTCAAAGTTAAGCATAGCGCTTAATTATTTTTCTTGGTCAAGGCCCAACCCCCTATCTTCAGGAGGTCAGCTGAAAATTGGGTTTCAGGAGGTCAGCTAGAAAACTGAGCTCCAGGTTCAGAAGATCTTAGCCTAAGAGGAAGTAGTTTTTGCATAAAATCTGATGGGAGGGGAAAAAATACCACCTTTCTATTTTGAATTACAGTATAAAAATAAGAAGTGAGTCTTTTCTGATTCTATCTTTGCATTTGTACCAGTCAAAATTTGCTTAAAATAAAATGTTGCAGATGGTTATTCTGTATTTGGCTGATTAATTGCTATTGTGCTCTTGAAATAAAAAAAATTATTTAAAAGTCTCATTGACAGACACTAGGGTTTTTTCTCCCCACTTAATGTGTCCTCAGAATTTTTATCATGCAATTCAGTGCACATGCAGAAAGTGGCACTTGCACTAACTTGATAAGATAGAATGACTTTAGGAAGAAGGTGTACTGTCAATCTGCAAAACACAAAGGCCCAAGTTGTGGAAACCTTCTGCTGGTGAATGCTTACTCACAAAAGTAGGTGCACTGAAGTCATTAAGACTAGTTATGTGAATAAGTGCTCACAGGCAGAGGAGATGCACAATCAGGCCACACTGCCTACTAATTTTCATATGGTCCAGCAATGTTTCACAACACTTTTTAGGAGGACAAGTGGAAAATAACTTCTCCAGTTGAAATCATAGCTGGACCATGAGGTAGTCTGTAACCATGTCATCAACCACAACAGCTTCCAAACTTCATATGATAGTCTGAGAAAATTATTGTGTTGTCACTCTTGTTTTAGAAACTCCCTAATTACATATCTAATTCATCTGGGCAATATCATATTCTTCAAATAACTTTATCATCAATTTACCCAACAGAATATAACAGCTCTGGGAAAATATCACATAAAGGAGTTATTAAAAACAAAGTAAAAGAAAAGAGCATTTAAAAGTATTCTGATGTAAATGTGCAAAAGCCCGAGAATTCAGAGCTCAGGATGAAAACCCAGGCAGATACTCAAACTATCAACCCCTACACAAGCTATCAGCCCCTACACACAGATTTTAAGATGGGACTGTCTGCCTAGACTTTAGATATCCTTGTGTATGTGGGTCGAAGTCAGTCTTTCAATGTTCCTTAGGCTTTTTTTTTTTTGGTAGTTGAACAGTACTGAATGTTGGACATTACATTCCTCGCTACCACCATTGCTAAGGCATTAATCCAAAGCAACGCTCTGCTGCATTTTCACAAATCACTTTAAAAGACCCTTTTCTGGTTCATTAGGAACAATCTCTTAGTAATAGGAGGGGAGATAAGAAATATGTTTGAATCAGCTATCTCACCTGAATGCCGGAGAGCAGAGAATCCTTGTTCGTCCTCCCATCCCCAAGCTGGCTCACTCTCGTTAAACACAGAGCGGAAATCAGAAATTTCATGATGCCAGACTATGTCTGCACTGTTGTAATAAAGGGAAACTGTGAGGCATTTCTCATGGAATCAATAGAAAATACCACAAATTCAAGAAAATTATTACACACAATGAATAGTCCATTTTTCAGAAATTTACCATGAAGTTTCTCCAGATTTATTGGTATTGTAAAACACACAAAAATGAATAGTTTTAGACAGTGACAGCTTGATCATTGTAAACTCCCAGATTTGTGTTATGGATCCACATTTGGTATAAAATATATATTTAAGAATTTGTATGTAATATATAATCTCAGTGAATATACAAGGTCCACAGAAGGATCTGTCTGTACAGCTCAGAGACTCACAGACTTTAAGGTCAGAAGGAACTATCATGATCATCCAGTCTGACCTCCTGCACAATGCAGGCCATAGAACCTCACCCACTCACTCCTGTATTAGTCCCATATCATCTGGCTGAATTACTGAAGTCCTCAAATCATGATTTAAAGACATCAAGTTACAGAGACTCCACCGTTTACACTGCTTTAAAGCTGCAAGTGACCTGTGCCCCATGCTGCACAGGAAGGTAAAAAAACCCAGAGTCTCTGCCAATCTGATCCAGGGAAAAATTTCTTCTTGACCCCAAATATGGGGATCAGTTAGACCCTGAGCATGTGGGCAAGACCCACCAGGCAGACAC
This sequence comes from Lepidochelys kempii, assembly GCF_965140285.1. NCBI lineage: Eukaryota > Metazoa > Chordata > Testudines > Cheloniidae > Lepidochelys > Lepidochelys kempii. Next base: position 269,539,284 of record NC_136380.1, on the reverse strand, counting down.
CAGCCAGCCTGGCCTAGAGATGGCAATTGGTAACCTAGGCCTCCTGAGATGGTTTGATTTAAAATATGTTCTTCTCTAGCATACAAGCTAGGGCTTGACGTTGGTCCATTTAAGTCAATGAGACATTTGTGATTAACTTTAATGGGAACAGGACTTCAATCTTCCTTCAAATGTATGGAACCCCCCTCCCGCACAAAAATTTTAAGAACCTGAAAGTACCAGCACCAGATGTCAGGAAGGGGAGTCATATGTCATGACTAAGGCTATGATTTAGTCACGGAGGCAGTGGAAGTCACAGAATCCGTGACTTCCAGTGACCTCTGTGACTTCAGTGGTGGGAAACTGCAGGGTTGCCCACTGGCAGCAGGCCGTAGGGTACCCCGCAACTCCTGGCCACCACAGGCGGTGGGGGAACCCTGCAGTGGCTGGGGGAACCCCAAGCTCCCGGCCGCTGTGGGTGGCAGGGGAACCCCAAACGCCCAGTGGCTGTGGACAGCCAGGGAAACCGTGAGCTCCCAGGTGGCAGGGGCGGCTGGGGAACCCCTGAACTTTCTGGCAGCAGTGACGGGGGAACCTCTGAGCGCCTGGCAGCATGGGCGGCGGGGGAACCCCTGAGCTCATGGGTGGCGGAACCCTTGCAGCTCCTGGCCACTGCAGACAGTGGGGGTATCCCTGAGCTCACGGCAGGCAGGGGAAGCCCCGAGTTTGTTGGCGGCAGTGTTCCCAAGCTCCCAGCAGCCACGGCCCCCGGTGCTGTGGGTGGTGGGGGTACCCCGCAGTCCCCAGCTGCTGCTGGTGGCTCCTAGCCCCTGCGCAGCTTCCCCCGCTTCAGGCGGTATGGGGATCCACAGATCCCCATTTTGTCACAGATATTTTTAGTAAAAGTCCCATTGAAGGGACAGTCACGGCTTCTTTTTTCTTTGAATTTTTCTTTTTCGTCTGTGGCCTGTCCATGAATTTTACTAAAAATATCTGTGACAAAATGTTAGGCTTAGTCATGACCCATGATACTATAATAAAATGGGCCATTCTCCTGACATATTATTGTTAATAACTTAAACGTATTTCTAACCCAAGATCCTGCTTCCGTATCCCATAAAACTGTGACTGGCTGAACTCTGAGGCCCTACAATATAATAAATATAAATATGGTAGGGCAGTACATCCCCTGTGCATATGCACATCAGGGTGGACGGATTTCCTCCTGGGCTCCATGGAAACTACTTTGATGGTCATCCATGGGCTCTGTGTTCCACATGGGCACAGGAAGAGGGGACACAGGAGGGGCACCAGTGAGTCAAGGATTGGCTAAGTTTTACAGCACCACCCATGTTCAGCCCTGCTCTACTAACTCTCTGGCTCCCCTCTGGGACTGCTATAGAGCAAGGCAACCCAGACAATGGCAGCACAGCTCCAGCTACTGCCCTGCTGTCACAAGGGGATAGTTGGGCCAGTAAAGAAACACAGCGGGGCAGCCATCCATGCAGATAGTTTCTTCTTCCATGTATCTAGATGGCTCCTTCCCTGTGGCTCCTCTAGAACTGAAGTCTTGGAAGGTATTGTCCCCTGCTAACCCTGCAGACAGCAAAAGCCCTCCCATCAAACGCCATGAGATGTTTCGCAGGAAACTGTGCCAGGTAATCAGATGGAGCATTTAGTCTTCTCTGACTCTGTCCAATAGGTGTCTCCATAGGAGGAAGCCAATCTGGCTCAGTATCCATTTATAAATTGTGTGTAACATCAGGTTTTCTGTAGTACCAATCCAAACAATAAGGTCTATCTAAAATAATCAACACTTATTGAACATACCTGGGATATGAAGGTCCATGATCTATTTGCATTTGTGAGTCTAGAGAAATAGCATGTCTGTCCACGCACCTGCTGATGCAGTCACCAGTGAGTGGGTCACAGCTTCCAGCACAGTCACACGGTCTGCAGCCATACTCTCCAAAGCCCCAGTATCCCACCATACACCGGTCACACTGAGGACCTGCCACTCCAGGTTTGCAGGGGCAGTCACCGTTGCTGGGGTCACAGAAGGTATTAGTGCTGAAAGGAAGCATGGCTGATCCAACTGGGTGGCAGGAACACACTGCAGTACAAAGCAGGTACATCATGTAAGAGTATTGGTGTTGGAAAGCTAGCAATGCTAGATATGAATGCAGAGCAAACAGATTAGCTCACCCAACGCATGGGTGAACTGGATGTGCTTATTATTTCACACTACTGGGGAGCGAGGACTAGTAGGCTGACATAGTTACCAGAGGAAATATGTTTGCTACATTACTGAAAGTTTACCCAGAGTTGCTGGACTGGCACAACACAGACATTTTCCAATCATTACATGAAATGTGACCTGACAATAAAACAAAACTTTTGCTTGAAATAGTGTGAGACACATGCCAAACCTCCTGCGGTTCTAATAATAATCATGTTGTTTCTGGACTTTATTCTCCTTACTTGTATGAACCTGACCAGAGGAATTCCCTCTAGAAATGACAAGACTTTAACTTCTGTTGTATTATAATTAGTCAAGCTAGCTTGGTTTCGTGTCATGTTTTGCCAAAAGTGAAAAGTACTACGTCAGTTAGCTTATAACTCCAGGGCCCCAATTCAGCAAGGTACTTAAGCACATGCCTAACTTTAAAGTTTGCACCGAAGTACCTTGTTGAATCAGGACTTGGATCATTATTGTATATTCTACAAAAAAGAATCCTAACACAACTGCTTTCTTAAGTAACAATTCATGATTCTCTTGCTGCAAGAAGCTTTGAAAAAGTCATTTTAACTTAGATGAGTGATGGGTAAAATTTAGTTATTTTCTGGCATTTAAAAACAAAGTGGCTATTTTGAAATGCTGAATAAAAAATTAGGGCACTGATAACAAAGGGTCAGGCTGTATACAAACGCCATCCAGCTCTTGTACAGACCTTTAAACATGGATTTTTCTGCGTTTGTGTAAGGTTTTGTTGCCAAAAAACTGAAAAGACTCATTGTTATTATTGAACAAGGAAAGGGTCCTCTTCACTCTTCTTCCATTTTCCTCTTCCCTGCTAAACAGCCTCACATTGCAGCTTCTCTCCATTTGCATGGAAAGAGCTAGATGTGGCTCTTTCTGAAGACCATCAGAGTGGGTCAATGTGGCAACCACAGGGATTATTAGAGAGCAAGGTGACGTTTTTCTTCTTGGGGAAAGAGAGGGGGCGGTTTGGACAAATCCCACATTCCAGAATGAAAAAATTTGGAGGAAACTCTACATAGGAAGGGGTTGGACTTCTTCTCCCCTTTAACATGTTTTTCCATCTGTAATCTAGGCCTCCCTTTGCTGTCGCTGGCATCCAACATACAGAGGGCTGGAAAAGTTTTAAATAGGGGATTTTTTTTTCAAGGGGTTTTTTGTTTTTTTTTTGGGTGCAAATTCAAATACCAAAAAATTTAGGCTGAAAACCAAAATAATTTGATCTGGAAACACCTGGCTGGGGTGCCTCATGGGGCTTGTCATTTGGATGCCTCATGCTCTCATTCTCCATTGTAGTCTGGGGCTCCCTGGTCAGATGCATTACAGTCCCATGGTGCATTACAGTCTTCTGAGAGAGGGGAGGCTGTATATCATGGGAGTCCCTAGCTGTGGTGCACCATGGGAGATGTAGTCCAGCCAGGGAGCCCAGCCCATACAGGAGAATTGGGACATGAGTCAACCGAATGGCAAATCCATTAGGCACCACAGTATCATTTCCAAAGCTAAATATTTCAGTTTTCAGGCATTCTTTTTTTGACAAAAAAAAATCAACATTTTTCACAGAAAGTGAAAATTTTCATTTATCCAAAACCGCAAATTTCTATCAAAAACAGTTTGGGCAGAACGTTTTCAACCAGCCAAGGGGTTTTTCCTTTTCTGCTGTGGAGGCAGCACAAAGAAAGGCACTATATAGAGCACAGCCATGCTTTGCCTTAGAACACTTATGGTTATGCACGTATCTTTGATTCTGACATGATGACGTTTTTGTGGTTTCCAGAAATTCCAGGTTTTGACGTATCTGAACTGCAGTTTTAACATACTAAGTCAGCCTTTAATATTGGCACTCAATTGACAGTACTGACTGTGGCTCCAGCATGTTTGCAAAAAAAACCCCAAAACCCAACAACGCCAAAATAAATAAAATAACCCCCGCTCCGCCCCTTCTTTCCCAAACAAAATATAATTATAGAAAATAAGATTAAAAATCCTCTCCACAAACTGCATAACTAGCTGCAGGCAATAGACTCCAGTACCTCTAATAGCATAGTTTTCAGCAGTGCTCACTGAGGCTCGCATATCTTTCTCCTCAAGGCTGTCAGGTATTTTACACTTGACACATGCATCCGAACGTGCTATTTTCTTACTTGATGCCATGGATATTTATGGAATTTCTCAACCCCCTTAGGGGGAAAGAAAGTGTCCTACACTCTTCTGGTCTCATGCACTCAATGGGCTAAATTTACCAGTGACATACATGGATTCAACTCTGCTGAAGTCAATGGAATTGTACTGCCTTAGGCCAGGGATGAATCTGGTCGAGTATGTTACATTTTAGCCAAAATTTTCTCCATTTTTTCCTAAGAGCTGCAGTTTGGAGACCCAGTTCCCATCACTTAATGGACTCTGCAATACCATGGCTAGCAGCTAAAATTACTCCTTCGAAAGCTGTTAGCAAAGATCCAGTCTGAGCATAAGAGGGAACTTGACTGAATCAGAGAGGCACATTTAGATGATTTTATTTTTAACTTCCATATTACAACCCAGTAAGTGCCAAATTTTCAAAGACCCCTCATCCTCACATTTGCTCACCTACATTTTTGTGCATTTATATTTTGAGATTTGGAAATAGCTCCTGGCAATTTGCCCCTAAAATCAGCATTCACAAGTATTCTTGACACTGTAGCTCAGAAGTATAGCTGGACTGCAGAATCATTTTTCCTTTAGCCACCTGAGGGAGGGTTCTCTTAAAAGTCTCTTTTGGACATGTCAGAGTTGCCTTTAGACGCTGGGGAAACTGCCATGCAAATTATAAAAGAGGCCTTGCAAACTTTCAACTTCCCCTCTCCCACAAAACGAAATATTTTCATTTCCTAGAGACTAAGGGCCAGAAAGATTATTCAAGCAAATTCACACTATTCTTTGCTAATCTTAACTAGGATGAAGATCAGCGCTACTATAACCACAGAATAAAGGTAATTACATACTTATGGGACCAAATTTAGACCTGGTGTAACTGGATGCAACTCCCACAGAACCCTTAGGGTCAAATTCAGTGGAGAAAGCAAACTGTTGTGCAAAAGCTACACGTTGCATGTAATATGGTCAGAAAATGATGTAAGCAGGAAAATAGTGTAAAGTCCACTGATCTGGCATTCAGGGAGTCAGACCATCAGGCCTGTTATCTGCTAAGGCTGCTTTGTACCAGCGTACCAGTGCAAAACAGCTACAAGACCTATCTGAAAGGCCCCCTGAGAATTCCCCATGCATAGGGGAATTCACTGGTGACGTAAGCCACCCCCTTGCTAGCGCCCCCAGTGTAAAGGGTATGCCTTGGTGATTCCCAGCTGGAAAGGCCTGGCCTAGGAGGCTGTTCTCTGTTATGCTTGGCACCCACCCAGGGTCCTACAATCCTTTGTAACCCTTTTCCTCCTGAGTTGCACCAGGTGCACAAAAAGTGAGCCCCAAGGTCTGGCCCAGTAGTTGCACAAAATGAGTAAGTTACAGGGCCAAGAAGGAGAAGGTGGGTTATCAAGAAAAGCAACAGGAAGGTGTGTGATAAAATGGAGGTGGGTAATTAGTTGCTTTCTTCTTTACCTTCCAAGATACATCTTCTTCTGCCTCCTTGGCATGTCGGTAATATTTTTTCACACCTGCTGGATCTGACCCTTGGTCCTGCTATGGCCCCCTTCTGCCACTTTGGTAGTGGAAAGCAGCTATAACACTGGCTTAGCCCACTACCTGGGGATTTGCTACACCATCTCCTATGCTGGAGCCCAGCCTGTGGGGTGTGACTGGGGGAAAGAGGATGAGGCTTTACTGTCCCATCATTCTGATGATCCCTGACTGCTTGTTGGCATACCAAGGTCAGTTGGGGGTGTGTGATTTTTATGGTATTTTTATACTGGCAAAAACCCTAATGTACATGCATTTATACTGGCAAAAAGGTGCTTTTGCTGGCACAGCTCATGTTTGGGAAACTGGTACAAGCTACGCTACCTAAAGCCATCCTTTGCCAGAAAAGGGTGTGTCTACAGTATGAGGGTTTCCCAGGACAGCTAGATTGGCCAACTTTTCTAGTGTAGGCTAAATCCCAGAATGTTCTCTTGGACAGGAGCAGATGGTGCAATTTAGAGTAGCTTTGAAGCTGTTCTATGTAGCACTAAGAGCCTAATCAGCTTCCAGCTGGTTTCAATATTGAGGGGGAACACAAAGGCTGATGCTGAGTTAATGTGGATAGTTTGCATGTAGTTCTGAAAATACAATAACTGTGTATAATGTATATGTGATTAGAGCCTAGGATAGGCACATACTGTGAAATGCCATAAAGAAATAAAGTGCACCCCACAACGGTACAGAATAAATGCAATAGACATTCATAGTAAATAGGCCCAATGGCCTGTGATGGGATGTTAGATGGGGTGGGATCTGAGTTACTACAGAGAATTCTTTCCTGGGTATCTGGCTGGTGAGTCGTGCCCATATGCTCAGGGTTCAGCTGATCGCCATATTTGGGGTCAGGAAGGAATTTTCCTCCAGGGCAGACTGGAAGAGGCCCTGGGGGTTTTTCGCCTTCCTCTGTAGCATGGGGCACGGGTCACTTGCTGGAGGATTCTCTGCACCTTGAAGTCTTTAAACCATGATTTGAGGACTTTAATAGCTCAGACATAGGTGAGAGGTTTATTGCAGGAGTGTGTGGATGAGATTCTGTGGCCTGCGTTGTGCAGAGGGTCGGACTAGATGATCATGATGGTCCCTTCTGACCTTGGTATCTATGAGTCTATGAGACACTTCACATTACAGAGACAAACAAACAGCTAAATATCCAGACAAAACAAGGACATCATGAAAAGAAGAAGGTAAATGTCCCAGTATGTGTAGGGTTGGGACACAGCAGGAAATTAATTCTAAAGCAATACTGATGACTTGGAGCTTGGCAGTTACAGCTATTACTGTCTGTGGCCTGATGATCTGCTCCTCTTAGAGCTGCTTCTGGACTCTGTTTTCTCCAACCAACTATCCTATCCCAAATACAGAAGTCTGTTGGAGAAGCTGAAGCAGCTGGGGAAAACAATAAAGCAGCAGAGGCCACTGGAGCATGGAGCAGTGAGAATCTGTGGACATGGGTAGATTGGATGCTGCTTCCTGGAGAATATATTTATAACCTTAGAGAGATGGTTCAGGGGAATTCCTATCACACGGGTAAAATGTGGCTTTCACATTGCGGAGACTGTACCATGCACAATGCAAAGGACCATAGAATCATGGAAGTAAGAGAGGGGAAAAGGCTGTTAGGTCATCTGACCTGGCCCCCTCAACAAGACTGTCAGTCTGTGCTCCAGGGCTAGCTATGGCGAAATACACCAGGAGACAGAGCATTCTCTTCCTCATATTCAAACGTAGTGGCATTGAGATAGCAACACACAGTGTAATACATAAGAATACTTTGAGCTCAGCATCTACAAAGTGAAAATATTAATCAGCTGCCTGTCTTTGCTTGGGAGGTGCTGTATGGGAATAGGATTGTGTGGGGAAACATCTAGGCTGAAATCCTGCACCTGTTGAAGTCAATGGGAGTTTTGTCATTGACTTCAATGAGGATCAGGAGTTCCTCCTTAGCTCTGTGTTATGAATGAAGGTTTTGTTTTTTGGAGCTGCCAGTGACCTTTGGAAACACCAAATATTTACCCTAAAAGCCCTGTATTGCAAAAGCAAAAAGAAACTCAGCAATTATGAAACTTGATTTCTTGTCCCTGGTTACACTGTAGCTGGGACTTCAAAATCCATGAGGGATATAAAATAAAACTGGAGGTAGGGGAAGGGAAAGGGAGTTACCTTCAGTCAGATTGCTATGTTAAATGGTAGAATGCCTTGTTTTATCTGGTACACACCTTCTCCTGAGCAAATATTATACATTACTAACCTAAAAGTATCTTTAAAGATTATGGCCTAACAACTCCTTTATTTACTTTGACCTTGGTGCTGTTTTAATTTTCATTGCTACTCTGTGGTTGAGCAATAATGTTGATTTGAGCTAAGTACAGCATTCTACAGTCTTCTCTATAAGAATATAAGGTTATCAGACATGTCCCTTGTTACTACAAACCATGCACAACACAAGACTTTGAAACGTTTCATGCACAGACTTTAATCAGAATTATGTAGGTTCATCTAACCATGTTCATTCATTTGCTGTTCACTGGAGCTAACCAAAATACCACTAACCCTCTATGAGGAAGACTCTTGAAAACTTTTGGGGCACTGAAATATTCCATACAGGAAACACCAGTCTCACCTGAAACATTACACTCTCTGTGTCCCCCATCCCCCAGTACTGCACTGTGAGCTCCCCACAGATGAAGATGGCTGCTTGTAAGGCTCTGATGGGTGTGAAGACAGGAATGGAGGGCGTAGAAGGAGTTGCTGAGACAGGATTGGAAATTTTCCAAAGAAATATTTTTTGTCAGAAAACACTGATTCATCGAAACCAAAACTATTTGCAAGAAAGGGTCAGTTTTGACAAACTTCCTGCTTCAATTAAAAAAAAAGTTTAAAAATTATCAAAAAGGCCCCATTTCTATTTTTTTAAAAAAAAAGTTTAGTTTTTTTATTTGAAATGATTTTGTTTTAAAATTGTAGTTTATTCTAAAGAAGTTTAAAAAGTCAAAACTGAAACAAAATGCTTCAAAATTATTGAAACACAATGTTCCAATTGATCCACTCCAAATGTATCTATTTAGTTAGTTATCTGGATTATCAGTGAGTGAAAAGTTCTGAGATTTTGATTTTCGTACCATTCCGGAAGAGAGAAAAAAATCTGAAATCTCAAACTCTAACAGGATGGGGAAAATAATTTCCTGCCCAGCTCTAGCTGCGTGGCCCGTTCTGGAATGGAAAGTAAACTGGCCAAGAGGAGGAGGTCAAAAAGGAAAGCACTAAGGGGAATCTGGAGTTGTGGGGTATCCAGAAGAGCATTTATAGGAGATTTCAAGTCTTTGCCTCCCCCAAATAAAGTCACCTTTGCCCTATTAATTTGAGTTTGTTGTAATGTCCTATGTGAAGTGTAACATTCTAAAGTTATATAAATCTTCATGAAATCAGCTTAATTCTGTCAAAATTATTTTATTGAGTTGAACAAATACTCAATGTTCTGTAACTAAGGGCCTGTCTACACAGGAAAATTAATCCAAATTAACTAAGGCTATGGCTACACTAGAGAGCTTGCAGTGGCACAGCTGCATCGATGCAGTGGAGCGGCTGTAAGTCAATGGGAGAGAGCTCTCCTGTCGATTTAATTAATCCATCCTCAATGAGCGGCGGTAGCTCTGTTGGCAGGAGAAGCTTTCCCACCAACATAGTGCTGTCTACACTGGCATTTAGGTTGGTGTAATTTATGCCGCAGAGGAGGGTGGCTTATTCACACCTCTGAGCGACATAAATTAGGGCTTGTCTACACTGGCAATTAACAGAGCTGCAATTTTCTCGCTCACGGTGTGAAAAAATACGCCCCTGAGCACAGCAAGTTGCAAGGCTGTAAAGTGCCAGTGTAGACAGTGACCAGGAGCTACACCCCTCATTGAGGTGGGTTTTTTAGAGCGCTGGGAGAGCTCTCTCACAGCGCTGCGCTGCGACCACACAAGGCACGTTAAAGCGCTGCTGTGGTAGCATTTTAGCATTGCCAGTGTAGATTAGCCCTTATACTGATTTAAGTGGTAGTGTAGACATAGCCAATTTGAAGTGGATTAGTTAAACTGCATTAAACCCCTGAGTGAACGCCGTCATTCAGAAATAAACTGACCTTAATTCAGTTTATCTTAATTCACTTCCAAAGTGAATAAACGAAACTGCATTCAGGACACACAGGGATTTAATGTGGTTTAACTAATCCACTTCAAATTCACACCTTTAGTTAATTTGGATTAATTTTCCTGAATCTCCATGTAGACAAGCCCTAATATGTTCTCAAATAATAACAGTAGCAAAGTAGACACTATTAATGAAAAAGGTAAATTATTAAGACTTTGTCTTACTGTAATAATTGCTGTCTTATGGGTTATTTTAAACATACATTATCTTTGGGATTTAAATACCACAGAGTTCCTAAACATAGAGGGTTCTTTAAATGGATTTTCTGGAGACATTTTTTAAGAGACAATGTTAGGGGACAAAATCCTAGCCTTGATGTCAGGCATATAACATTTTGCACTTTTTAAAAATGAAATGCATGAAAAAAGTAGAACGTTAGGGTCAGTGATGAAGGAAACTGACGTGACTGACGTGACATAGGGCTTATGTCCACCATTGTGTCAGTAAAAATATCCATTAATCATATCATCTGCATAAGTCTGCCTCCTGCCAAGATTGCTAAGCTTTTTAGCCAGGATCTTAGCAGTCTCTTAGGATTTAGTGTCAGCGGTAATACTTACAGATAATTAATTCTGTGACATGACGGTTGATTGTTAGTTTGATTTTTTCTATACACACTGGAATTTTTCCATTTGAATCATGATCTCCATTTTGGAGTGGAACTTTCCAATAATTACACTGATACTTATTTTTGCAAGCAGGTTTTCTCTGTGCTAGACCCCAGTCAGTAATGGCCCTTCCCAAACTAGGCAAGGTTTGCACTGGAACTATTAGACCTGGGAGGACTGAATGATACTCTCTTTGTAAAACGTTTCAGTTCAGTTCCTAGATTTGTCAAGCAACGGGCACTACCAGTGTACAGATACAACCCACTCCTTCTATCTCCAAGGTGGATTTTGCTGCTTCTCCAGTGCTCCCAAGGCCACATTCAACTCCCATTGAAGTCAATGCAAAAACTTAGATTGGCTTCAGTGACCTTGTCTTCGCGAGAAAAAAAGGTGTGGTAACAAACATGAGGTAAAATCCTAGTGAAGACATGGCAGTTGTACCTCTAACACATCAGGCCAACATAAATCCTAGGTTCCCCCAAAGCATTTAGTGTGATCTGCTGTCATCTGAAAATTGCCTTTTCATGGATTTTACCTCGTGATAGTTGCCATGTGTCAGTTAATATGAGGTAAGAATGCACCTTTTTTCCTAGTGAAGATGGGAGTTGGAAAAGACCCCTAGAAAGTGAGTGGCTGAATCCAGGGTTCTAACCCGTACTTTCTGAATGGGAGTACAAAACAAAAACACCCTTGTATATGACCTGGCAATAATTATTGAAGAAAAATATCTGATATCACAGATGAAGAGACTAGAGACTGCAAAGTAGGTAATGGAAGTAGGCAAAGGGATACTAGGAAAATATTTGAAGTAAAAGTATTTAAGAAATGTGTTGTCTATATATTATAACATGAAAATATTATTTACCTGTGTAATGAAGGATTGAGGTCACATACATTTTCATAAAATGTATTCTAAGAGGAATCAGGTTGGTAAACTATACAAGGTGTATTATCTGGGCTAGACACACATCTCTCCAGTTAGTGAAATCAAACATCCAGAGGAGACTAGATCCCTCTGCTAGCTGGCTGGGGCAGCAGAAAGCCACAGTGGAACAAGTAAGTGCCCAGTGAGATGAAAAGGTTAGTTGCCACACAACTCCAAGTGAAGCCAATGGGAGCCACATGCCATATTCAACCACAGAATGCAACTCTACAGTTTCAAAGGATACTGCCAATTTCTCTCCTCTGAGAAGGGATTCTTGCAGTGCTTTCTGAAGAAGATGGATACAATTTTCCCTTAAACAACACTAACAGTACAGGAGCCAGATTCTGTCTGCCACATATGAAGTGACAGCACCAGATTATGCTCTCTTATGCCAGTGTAAATTTCGTGAAATCAGTGGAGTTTGTAGCTGTGTAGCTGACAGCATTACTTGGCTCACTACATTTCTCTCTCAGTGTAATCCATTGAATGTGGTTTGTGGATTTGAAGTTCTCTACAAGTCACAAATCCTCAGAATGTTCCTGGGTGATTTTTGCATTTGGATCTCCCTGTGGACTATATAACTCAGGAGTCCCACCAGCGTCAAACTTGCTGGAATAATGTTAACTCACACGGAAATTTCCCCCTTCAGATCCACCTGCTTCTGAGAGTCAGATGAATTAGGGTTGTTGGTTTTTGCTAATTCCATCCACTTTTGGTCAAACCATCCATTTCAGGGCTTCTGCCAACATTAATGAAGAAGATGTGCCGATACGGAGATCTGTTCTCCAAAATTCTCCAGCAGGAGAATGCTCAGGAATCCTCATTTAAGTGAAGAGGCAGCTGTCAGCCAATCCAGTGTATAAATAATACTAAATTACAGAGAGCCAGAGTGCTGATTTGTTAACAGCATCTGCTGACCCCTAGTCTGGCAAACTCTACTGGTTTTTGTAAATAGCATTAAACAAACCCAAAGATGAAGAAATAAATATACTGTTAAGAACTTATAGCCCTCTGCTAAAGCAGCACAAATAAAAGATGGGAGGATCTTGTCTTCTAGTATTTAACCCTCAAGTTTCAGTTGGTATTTTATCAGTTAATTGACAGTGACTTACATTTGCAGGCATCTGGGGCAGAGAAAGGCCTTCTGAGATCTCGGTAGAAGCCTGGCTTGCAACGTTGGCAATGCTGCCCTTCAGTGTTGTGTTGACAATTATCACAGACTCCGCCACTGCGATTCCCTGAGGCCAGCCATGCATCCATGTCAAAATGACACATGTCAGCATGCCCATTACATTTACATGCTGGGATCAAGCCAAAGGAAACAAAAAGACTCATTAAAAAGAGGAAAGATTGTGGTGTGTATAAAAGATTAATGCAAATGCTGAAAAATGAACATACAGTACAGCAGTAGCAGAAGCAACAAAGAAAATCAAATGTACATACAGGCCAGCAGATGTCTTTAAAAAAAAGTACCCAGTTATACCAGCACTTGCATTTCCAGTGTAACTAATTGTTCACGGAATCTTGCAAGTGAGACCCATGCCCTGTTGGGGGGCCATAGGCGAGTTATGTTGGTTTGAGTCTAATGAATTAGGGATTCATATTTTAATAAAATTTAAGTCCTTCAACATCTTGTCAATATTGTTTATTTTCTTCATTTTCTTAGGTACACTTCTTTAAATTTACAAAATTAACACCTATTCTTATTTAACCGGATTATGTTCAGGCTCGGTAGATATGGTTTTGAGTAACATGCAGAATGCTCATGGAAGAAAATAATATGGATTCTGATGTATGCTGAAGGTCCTTGCAAATAAAAAATAAAGCACTCAAAACCAAATGTTAGAACAATGGGCCTCATTTATAAAAACTTCATAAATTCAAATATATAAAGAACTTTCACATTATCACAAAACATGGAAACCAACCTAATTCCCTCCTTTGACAGGGTTACTGGCCTAGTGGATGGGAGGAAGCAGTTGATGTGATATATCTTGATTTTAGTAAGGCTTTTGACATAGTCCCACACGACATTCTCATAAGCAGACTAGGAAAATGAGGTCTAGACCAGAGGTGGGCAAACTCCGGCCCCTCAGCCCTTTTAATCTGGCCCCCCGGGAGCGAGGTCAGGAGCTGGCCCTGCTCAGGCACTCCTGCCAGGGAGTGGGGTCGGGGGCTTGCCCCGCTCTGCCTGCCCGACGCTCCCACGTGTTCAGGTGGAACCTACGTGAGGGAATGCATGTTACTGCAGCTGCACAACCCAAACGTGCTACCAGAGCCTGGAAGGTGCAAGCCCATGTGTCTGCTACTTGTTGGCTTAGGTGACTCTGCTGTTTTAATAGTGTTAATTTTCCATTGTTGAAGATAAACCAAAGAGTAGTTGGCCAGGGAGTGCAGGCTGCATTGTTCACATTAATCAAAGAGGGATTGGAAAGGAGGTAAGTTTGGTTTAATTATTGTAATACTTTATGACAGTATATTTATAATAGTAAGTGAGGTTTAATGTTTATTTCCACTAAAATGTATCTTTATTAAATAAAGATTATTTGAATATCTCTGAATTGTTAATTTCCTGAGCATTCATGGCCCACCATACAATTTCTATACTCAGAGGTGGCCCTCAGGCCAAAATGTTTTTCCACCCCTGGTCTAGATGAAATTACTATCATGTCAGTGCGCAACTGTTTGAAAGACTGTACTCAAAGAGTAGTTATCAATGTTCTGATGTCAAACTGGGAGGGTATATCTAGTTGGATCTCACAGATGTCTTGGGTCCAGTACTATTCAATATTTTCATAATGTCTTGGATACAGGAGTGAAAGTAGGCCAGTAGGGGCTGGGAGTACCGGTAAGAAGGGGCTGCCGGTACTGGCCTGTATGCTGCCAATGTTAAAGTGCTACCGCAGCAGTGCTTTAACATTGCTGCCACACAACCCCGGGCAGCAGCCCTGCTGGTAGGGACCTGGAGGGTAAAAGGGGCGGCTGCCCCTGGGCCCGGCAATTTAAAAGGGCCCAGGGGCTCCCAGCTGCCGCTGCTACCATGGCAGTGGCTGGAGCCCTGGGCCCTTTTAAATCACCGCCGGAACCCCGGGCAGCATGGGCCAGGCAGCGCAGATGGGCTGGCTGGGGGAGGCTGACCACCCCAGCCCCGCCCATTCCGCACGAGGCCCCAACCCTTCCAAGGGCCCGGAGCCAGGCCCCTGTACTGGTAAGTCCTCTGTGCTACTTTCACCCCTGCTTGGATCATGGAGTAGAGAGTATGCTTATAAAATTTGCACATGACACCAAGATATGTGCGGGGGGGGTGGAGGGGGGTTGCAAGCACTTTGGAAGACAGGACTAAAATTCAAAACAAGCTACACAAACTGGAGAACTGGTCTGAAATCAACAAGATGAAGTTTAATAAAGACAAGTGCAAAGTATTACATTTAGGAAGGAAAAATGAAATATACAACTACAAAATGAGGAATAGCTGGCTCGGTGGTAATACTGCTGAAAAGAATCTGAGGGTTAGAGTGGATCACAACTCGAATATGAGTCAGCAATGTGATTCAGTTACACAAAAGGCCAATACCATTCTGGTGTGTATTAACGGGGGTGTTGCATGTAAAACACAGGAGTCTTGCTGTACTAGGCACTGGTGAGGCCTCAGCTGGAGTATTGTGTCCAGTTCTGAGTGCCATACTTTAGGAAAGATGTGGACAAATTGGAGAGAGTCCCGGGAGAGGAACAACAATTATAAAAGGTTTAGAAAGCCTGACCTATGAAAAAAGATTTTAAAAACTGGGTAACATTAGCCTTGAGAAAAAAAGATGGATGGGGGTACATGATAACAATCTTCAAATCTATTAAGGGCTGTTGTAAAGAGAATGGTGATCAACTGTTCTCTGTGTGCACTGAAGGTAGGACAAGAAGTAATAGGCTTAATCTTCAGCAAGGGAGATTTAGGTTAGATGTAAGGAAAAACGTTCTGATTATACAGATAGTTAAGCTCTGGAATTGGCTTTCAAGGGAGGTTGTGGAATCCCCATCATTGGAGGTTTTTAAGAACATGTTGGACAAACACCTGTCAGGGATGGTCTTGGTATACTTGGTCCTGCCTCAGCACAGAGGCTAGACTTGATGACTTCTGGAGGTCCCTTTCAGCCCTACATTTCTATAGTTTTATGATTTTCAATCACGAATTTGTTACTTCTAGAGAATGACACTTTCATCAAATTCTTTAATTATTATTTTATTTTTTCTTTCAATTTAGAACAATAAAAGACGGCCCAAATGCAAGTATATACTATATAAAGTAACATCTTATTTTTAAGTCCAAAGAAAAAGAGAGTAGCGTTGGCAAGGTGAATGGATATGTCCAAATTATCTGTGTCTCTGCACATATTCAGAGAGCAGATGTCCAGAGACATCCAGAAGCATGTGGTATCTACTGAGCATATTCAGTAGATTTCTTAAATCTTCATAGAAAGTCATCATTATGGTCAGGCAGGTCTTACAGAATTTCTGTCTGAGACATGAGCCAACCAGAGCTCAGCAGAAAATGTTATAAATACAAGAGCGACTGAGAGGGAGGGAGGAAGAGAACATGATTCACGGGCAGAAGGTTTGGCTTTGAAACTTTGGACTGAAAAATAAACGACTGCAGTATAAAGCACAAGGGTTACACATACACAGGGTCTGAGAAATCCGCCAATCATTGAATATTCCAAAATGAAACACAAATTGCAGTCAGCTCACCCTTCTATCCAGGAGCAGCTCTAAATACAAATAATACTACATCAACACACTGGCCAGTATTTCAGTCTACCCCAATGCCTTCAAAAGCCAGGGAAAACATGCAAGATGGCAAATCTGAGCTATTTCAGACCAGGGGCAGGAGGACATTCCGAAGCCCTGAGGCCTTTCTGGAGAACGCCCTGTGTATATAGCAACAACTAGAGTTGTGGATTTATTGAGTGGCACCAGCTAAGACACTTCAGAGCTGATTCTGCTAGAGCTGCTGAGTGCCTACAGCTCTTGTTCACTTCATTTGGAAATACGAGTACTTAGAAACTCTGAAACCCAGCCCTAAAAGTGACAAGTTAGGCACCCAGAACTTCATGCACACCAAATTAGTGGACACTTTAAACAATGTTGGCCTTAATCTTTAACATTAGATATTAAATACCAACATTTAAAATCTCCTGGCAATACCTAAAATGGAAAAATAACGCCTCCCCTCCCCCCAACAAAAGTACATCTTCATTAATTTATAGTGTATTATACAAACAGTTGTTAGTTGTGGCTGATTCTACTTTATACTGAAAAGCCAGACACTGAAAGCTGTGCCAACGCTTTATCTGTAGTTCTGTCTCTCATCCAGTGTCCAGTACAGTCTATTTAACGGCACTGTGCCTGCAATAGAAGCTCAGCATCTCAAGTAGTTATGCTTTGATTCCACAAGAAAGCTAAGCAAATACCTAACATGTTCTTGGTAGAATTTACATGCTAGCAGCTTTGCAAACAGAGCAGTTACCAATGTTTAAACACGTGGTGGGTGCTGGCGTTGGTTCTCTACTCACTAAGTTACTTCACAAACAGCTGTCTGTCGTCTGGCTATTGGGTACCTTTTTGAAATATCAGAGAAAGGGGTGTGATAAGGAATTTCATTTATGCTGACAGTCTTGAGGCACTTTCATCAATCAGTTACTTACATCGGCATTCTTTTGGGGCTCCAGTTTTGCCATTTGCAGCCTGCCAGGGCTGGTCATTGTAGAGTGGAGCACAGAGCTGACAGTGGTGGCCTGCTGTATTGTGCTTACACATGCACCTTCCATGGACCTAGTGAAGGAAAACAGAACCAGGATCATTCACAGCATAGACTGCAAGGTCTCTGGGAGCAGTGACCGTGTCTTTATATGTGTTTGTACAGCAGCTAGTCCAATGGAGTCCTGACCCTGGTTCTGGGCACCATTGCAATAGTTAAATAATAATGGATAAAAAAGAAAAAGGGCCTGCATAGTGTCTGCCTCACTAGTCTGAACCTAGTCATTGGGTAAATAGTCTGCACTTTCAACCATATATACCAATATATAACATCCCAAACTCTTCTTGTGATTTTCAAAGCACTATTCGTTGAGGGGCTCTGGCTATGGAATGAACTTCCAGAGGAGATTAGGTGAAGCCCGAGTCTGACTGGCTTTTGAAAACACTCCAGAACTTTCCTCTTTGAAAAAAATCTTTCCACCATACACAGAGAGAGAGAGAGAGAGAGAGAGAGAGAGAGAAGCAGAGTTTTTATCTGCAAAGGGAGAAGAACCAGAGATGCTGTGAAATGCACTCAGGATGCTCTGGCTATTGATTTAATGTGGAAGGTGCACAGATACCATGGTGACGGGTGACAGTATAAAACCCTAGAACAGATAGATTATTAATATACAGAGTAGTTTTAGTTAGCATACTTTCTGAGCTCCCATAGTTTATCATGTGCCATTATATGAAAGTCATAGGTATGGGTACACACTCAGGGCCAGATCTGCAGCCCTTCAGGCTGCTTTGCACTGCTCCAGTGATGCATAACAGCTGGAAAGCCTAGTGCAAGGGGAACCCTCAGAAGATGTAAAGTCAGTTCTCTACCAACCTCTCTTCTAGCCACTAGCATAGGGAACAAGTTGGAGGTGTGAACAAGGGAAAGCGGGTGTGGCCAGAGTACCACTTTGGTGTGACTATTCTCAGGGTATGTCTACACTAGGAAATTAGGTTGATTTTATAGAAGTCGATTTTTAGAAATCAATTTTACACAGTTGATTGTGTATGTCCCCACTAAGCACATAAGTCGGTGGAGTGTGTCCTCAATACCGTGGCTAGCATCAACTTACAGAGCGGTGCACTGTGGGTAGCTATCCCACAGTTCCCACAGTCTCTGCTGCCCACTGGAATTCTGGGTTAAGCTCCCAATGCCTGATGGGGCAAAAACATTGTCGCGGGTGGTTTAGGGTACATGTCGTCCGTCTCCTCTCCCTCCCTCCCTCCGTGAAAGCAATGGCAGACAATTCTTTCGCACCTTTTTTCCTGGGTTGCCCATGCAGATGCCTTACCACGGCAAGCATGGAGCCCGCTCAGTTCACTGCTGCTGTTGTGAGCATTGTAAACACCTAGCGCATTATTCTGGAGTATGTGCAGAACCGGGCTAAGAGACGCCAGCATGAAGACGATTGTGATGAGGACATGGACAAAGACATTCCAGAAAACACGGGCTGTGGCAATTGGGACATCAAGGTGGCAGTGGGGCTGGTTGATCCAGTGGAACGCCGATTCTGGGCCCGGCAAACAAGCACAGACTGGTGGGACCACATAGTGATGCAAGTATGGGATGATTCACAGTGGCTGCAAAACTTTCGTGTGCGTAAGGCCACTTCCCTTGAACTTTGTGAGTTGCTTTCCCCTGCCCTGAAGTGCCAGAATACCAAGATAAGAGCAGCCCTGGCAGTTGAGAAGTGAGTGGCGATAGCCCTGTGGAAGCTTGGAACGCCTGACTGCTACCGGTCAGTCAGGAATCAATTTGGAGTGGGCAAGTCTACTGTGGGGACTGCTGTGATCCAAGTAGCCAATGCAATCACTGACATTCTGCAATCAAGGGTAGTGACTCTGGGAAATGTGCAGGTCATAGTGGATGGCTTTGCTGCAATGGGGTTCCCTAACTGTGGCGGGGCAATAGATGGAACACATATCCCTATCTTGGCACCGGACCACCTTGCCAACCAGTATGTAAACCACAAGGGGTACTTCTCAATGGTGCTGCAAGCACTGGTGGATCACAAGGGATGTTTCACCGACATCAACGAGAGATGGCCGGGAAAGGTGCATGACGCGTGCATCTTTAAGAACTCCAGGCTGTTCGAGCAGTTGCAAGAAGGGACTTACTTCCCAGACCAGAAAATTACCGTTGGGGATGTTGAAATGACAATAGTTATCCTTGGGGACCCAACCTACCCCTTGTTCCCATGGCTCATGAAGCCGTACACAGGCAGCCTAGACAGTACTAAGGAGCAGTTCAACTAAAGGCTGAGCAAGTGCAGAATGATGGTAGAATGTGCCTTTGGACGTTTAAAAGCTCGCTGGCGCAGTTTGCTGACTAGGTTAGACCTCAGCGCAACCAACATTCCCATTGTTATTGCTACTTGCTGTGTGCTCCATAATATCTGTGAGAGTAAGGGAGAGACATTTATGACACGGTGGGAGGTTGAGGCAAATTGCCTGGCATCCAATTTTGAGCAGCCAGATACCAGGGTGATTAGAAGAGCACAGCTTGGCACGCTGTGCATCAGAGTGGCTTTGAAAACCAGTTTCATGACTGGCCAGGCTACGGTGTGACAGTTGTGTGTGTTTCTCCTTGCTGTAAACCCGCCCCCTTTGTTGATTTTAATCCCTGTAAGCCAGCCACTCTCCACCCTTCGATCGCAGCTGGCAAAGGAAATAAAGTAACTATTGTTTTGAAACCATGCATTCTTTCTTTATTAATTAAAAAAAAAGTGAGATAACTGACAAGGTAGCCTGGGTGGGGAGGAGGGAAGGACAAGGCCACATTGCTTATTGTAGCCACACTACAAATCAAAACTGTTTGAATGACAGCCTTCTGTTGCTTGGGCCATCCTCTGGAGTGGAGTGGCTGGGTGCCCGGAGCCTCCCCCGACACGTTCTTGGGTGTCTGGGTGAGGAGGATATGGAACTTGGGGAGGAGGCCAGGCAGTTACACAATGGATGCAGCAGGGGTCTGTGCTCTTGTTGGCTTTCCTGCAGCTCCAACAGATGCTTCATCATGTCCGTTTGCTCCCGCATTAGCCTCAGCATCACCTCCTGACTCTGCTCTTCACGCTCAGTTAATGCTTTCCTGGCCTCTGCCACTGAATGCCTCCATGCATTAAGCTGTGCCCTATCAGTGCAGGAGGACTGCATGAGCTCAGAAAACATGTCATTGCGAGTGCGTTTTTTTCGCCTTCTAATCTGCGATAACCTCAGGGACGGAGATGATAGGGGGAGCATAGAAACATTTGCACCTGGGGGGAGATAAAAAGGGAGAGTAAAATTTAAGATGATACATTTCTGAGAACAAAAGGGAGACTCTTTCACAGTGAACCAAGCAATTCACAACAGACAGCACATGTGCTTTAGGTACAAGGTTGCATTTTGCCTTTTACATTGAGCGCCTGCCGGTGTGGTGACACATCATAAACGGCTGGGCAACAGAATTTGGTTTCCAGGCAGCCATGGTAAGCCTTTTGGTAGGTGGGGTTGGGTTCTTACGCCTTCATAACATGTGGGAATGGCAGCGCCATCCTTTCCCATAGCAAGCAATGCCGGTTGGATTTCACATTTAAAAGGAGGGGCTGCGGTTTTCGGTTGGATGTGAGGCACACACCTCCCCCCACCTCACTGGGTGGCTATTCTCTGGGATGATCCCTTCACCCCTCCCCCCAGCTGTGTGGCTATTCTCCTGGATGATCCCTTTTAGCGAAGCACAAACAACCCAGCATGAACGGGGTTCTTTCCCTTTTAGCGAAGCACAAACAACCCAGCATGAACGGGGTTCTTTTACTGTTCCCTTACAAAAAGTCCCCTATTTCAAACAGGTGACCATGAATGATATCACTCTCCTGAGGCTAACACAGAAAGATAAAGACCAAATGTTGCTTGAATGCAACCAAAACCCAGGACCATTCGCTGCCATGCTTTGTGCAGCAATGATTCCAGACTACTTGCTACTGGCTTGGCGTGGTAAAGTGTCCTGCCGTGGAGGATGAAATAAGGCAGCCCTCCCCAGAAACCTTCTGCAAAGGCTTTCCGAGTACCTCCAGGAGAGCTTCGTGGAGATGTCCCTGGAGGATTCCCGCTCCATCCCCAGACACGTTAACAGACTTTTCTAGTAGCTGTACTGGCTGCGAATGCATCCCAATTCTTCAGGGCAAATCAAACATTAAAAACTATTGCTTTTAAACCCTGTAGTGTAGGTACAAATGTGCACTCACCAGAGGTGCCTTCTCCAGCTTCAGGGTCAGGGATCCTGCCTTCAGAGGGTATTGGCTCCAGGGTGATGAAACAGTCCTGGCTGCCGGGGAGAACGGATTCACCGCTTGCCTGCTGCGCATTCTCCTTCTCCTCCTCCTCCTCCACAAAATCCTCTTCCCTGTTGGGTGAGACTCCCCTCTTGCAGGTGTCCACGGACAGTGGTGGGGTAGTGGTATGGTCCCCCCGTAGAATGCCATGCAGCTGATCATAGAAGTGGCATGTATGGGGCTCTGACCCAGAGTGAACATTTGCCTCCTTTGTCTTTTGGTAGGCTTGCCTGAGCTCCTTGACTTTCACGCGGCACTGTTGTGTGTCCCTGTTGTAGCCTCTCTCCACCATGCCCTATGCGATTTTGGCATACATATTAGCATTTCTTCTTTTTGATCGGAGTTCGGCCTGCACAGATTCTTCTCCCCATACAGCAATCAGATCCAGTGTCTCCCTTTCGGTCCATGCTGGAGCTCGTTTGCGATTCTGGGGGGACTGCATGGTCATCTGTGCTGCTGAGCTTGCCATGCTGACCAAACAGGAAATGAAATTCAAAAGTTCCCTGAGCTTTTCCTGTGTACCTGGCTAGTGCATCAGAGTTCAAAGTGCTGTCCAGGGCGCTCACATTGGAGCACTCTGGGATAGCTCCTGGAGGCCAATACCACCAAATTGCGTCTGCACTACCCAAAATTCGACCCAGCAAGATCGATTTTAGAGCTACTCCCCTCGCCGGGGAGGAGTACAGAAGTCGATTTTAAGAGCCCTTCAGGTCGATGGAATGGGGTTGGTTGTGTAGACACATTCATTTTAAAATCGACCTAACGCGGCTGAATTCGACCTAACCCCGTAGTGTAGACGAGGGCTCAGATACCAGCATGGCCCATTGATAGCTACTGCAGTCAGACACATGTTAAACAAGACTTGAGCCTTATAAATACCTGCAAACTGAAAATGTGGTGTGGTGCTCAGTTGTAACCAGCCCATGAATCAAAGGTGATCTGCAAGAGGTTGCAGGTGTGCCAGGCATATCTCTTAATATGGGAAGCAACCTCATCAATCATCCATGTTATCAAAAAACATTGATGAGGACTTTGCTGTTGTAATCAATACATACTTTTTGGAGCACTTAGAATAAAAGTAACGTAGGCTGGAAGGGACCTTGAGAGATCATCAAATCCAGCCCCTGTGCTGAGGTAGGACCAAATAAAACTAGACCAGCCCTGATAGGTGTTTGTCTAACATGTTCTTAAAAACCTCCAATGATGGGGATTCCACAACCTCCCTTGGAAGCCGGTTACAGTGCTTATAGTCAAAAAAATTTCCTAATATCTCAACTAAATCTCCCTTGATGCAGATTAAACCCAGTATTTCTTGTCCTACCTTCAAGGGACATGGAGAACAATTGATCACCATCCTCTTTATAACAGCCCTTAACAGATTTGAAGACTATTATCAGGTTCCTCCTAAGTCTTCTTTTCTCAAGACTAAAGATGCCCAGTTTTTTAAATCTTTTTTCATAGGTCAGGCTTTCTAAACCTTTTATCATTTTTATTGCTCTCTCTGGACTCTCTCCAATTTGTCCACATCTTTCCTAAAGTGTGGCACACAGAATTGAACATAATACTCCAGCTGAGGCCTCACCAGTGCCTAGTACAGCAAGACTTCTGTGTTTTACATACAACACTCCAGTTAATACATGCCAGAATGGTATTGGCCTTTTGTGTAGCTCTATCACATTATTGACTCATATTCAAGTTGTGATCCACTCTAACCCTCAGATTCTTTTCAGCAGTATTACCACCTAGCCAGCTATTCCTCATTTTGTAGTTGTGTATTTGATTTTTCCTTCCTATGTATAGTACTTCGCACTTGTCTTTATTGAATTTCATCTTGTTGATTTCAGACCAGTTCTCCAGTTTGTCTAGCTTGTTTTGAATTTTAGTCCTGTCTTCCAGGGTGCTTGCAACCCCTTCCTAACTTCCATATGATGAAATTTGTAAAGGCCTCCTAGTATCTAAATTGAGTTGACCAAACAGAGGTGTTTTATTTTTAAATAAAAATTTACCAAGAGCAGTAATAGAAAAATTAATGTAAAACAGTATTCAGGGCATTTCAAATGAGAGTCTTTCTTCAGATGTCTGACTGATATCCAAGCTCAAAAGATCTTTCAATGTTTCATTTTTGCTCAAAATGAGAGTTGAACACCACCTAATTACTTGGCTTTTTCCCTTCTTCAGGTACACTTAAAATTATATAGAACAGAAGCTAATAAATCAAACGAGCTTGCTCAGATTACTTCCTATTAAGATAATGAGCTAGATTCACTGGTCCACTCTGGCTGATTTGTGCTGCTCCAACATTGCACAACAGCTGCAAAGCCAGCCTGACTGGCTAGTTATGCCAGATTTATGGTTGCTTTAGGTCGCAGGAGCAACTGAAAGCAGTCAAAGTGTGCTGATGAATCTGGCTTAATAGCTGAATATGTTTTTAATTACTGCTGTAAAATGGTACCTTAAACTCTTTTGTTTGTGCTTTTATAACCATAGTTCTCAGTGCACTGTTTGCCACTGAGCCTCACAATAAATAAAAGATTCTGGAGAAAAATGTGTATGTAAACATGGAACTATTATGTACTTCTGAAAGAAACTAATCAGAAAGGGGCCTTGAACATGCTGTAAACAACCCCTGCTTGGCACACACACGGAATGGGCAAGCAGGTATTATGTAAATACTGTTTGTCTCAGAAATATCCAGCTGCACAGTGAGAGAAACGTATTACCTGGATCTGGTGGCTGTGTTTTTTTTTGTTTGAGTGTGTAACACTTTGATGATATTTCTATTGCTGA
This sequence comes from Lepidochelys kempii, assembly GCF_965140285.1. Lineage (NCBI taxonomy): Eukaryota > Metazoa > Chordata > Testudines > Cheloniidae > Lepidochelys > Lepidochelys kempii. Next base: position 269,514,768 of record NC_136380.1, on the reverse strand, counting down.
GTATTATGTAAGACTTTGACTGTTTGACAATTAGACTGTAACTAACCTCTTAGACCATGATTGTGTCAAAGAAATCCTTGAGTATGTTTAGTGGAGTTCCTCATGTGACTCATACAGCTATCAAGGAAGAGGGAGCCACAAGATCTGTGGATGCATGTGTTTGGTGGCGGGAGAGAAATAACAGAAACTACTGTTCTGTGGCTGTGGTAAAAGAACAGTGTCTCTTGAGTCAGGATTAGACTCTTTGCATGATGAGTCTGTAGGACTTTTGTAGCCACGATGCCACATTTTGGCTGGTTAGCACTGTTGAGCTAGCGTACAGACCTTTACAAACATACACTGCATGAGGATGACTTATCTAGGGCTAGATTCTGACGTGGACTTCACACCTGCGCAGGAAACTAAGGTGTAAAAACCTCTCTTACTCTCCTACCTGGGCAGTCTGAGCATTCACCTCTCTAGATCTAGCAGTCAGGGAGTGGGTGAAGATTGAGTGTAGCCTTGGCTACACACCTTCTCCTTGCCAGCCAGCACGGCTGAGCTGCTGTAGGGAAGTGTCACGGTTTGCTGCTGGTATTTGTCTCTGAGACATTATGCCTCCTTGATACTCCTGGGGCACATAATCCTGAGGTACCACACCTTGCCCAGGGCTGTGCCTAAAGCCACAGTCTAGCCTAAGTGTTCAGCAATTCTTCCCATGCCCATTGGCCATGAAAAAAAAAAGTGGCAACTCAAACAATCAGCCAACAATTCACAACAGTAGAGCAAAACAGCAGTTACAAATAATGGGAAGGATCAAGCACCCTTGAACTTCAACAAAGAGATATCATGCCCACCCACCCCCATGAAAAGGACAGGTGGACCCAAAGTATAGCACCCCCTTTCTGTAACAAATTGTATGTGTCAGTGTCTTCTAATACATTACATTATGCTGCCAGAACATGAGGAAAGAAGGGGCAGAGATAAACAGCATGGGGTTGTGTGTCCCAATACTTGTCCATTTATATGGTATATGTAGCAAGAATGCCAACCACTGAATTACTTTGCACTTGACCTTTGGAGAAAAGGGTTCTAATCAGGAAAGTGTGCGCAGTCATAAAACCTCGGTATAACAGAGAGAGACTGTTGTGATCAGAGTGATAAACAGGTCATGTTTAGAAGAGCTCTCTGAATGGCTTCATTAGATAAGTACTTTGCACTCATTGCGCTTACAGTGTTTCTAAATGAGCTTTCAACCTTAGTTTAAGGAGTAAAATACCAGGGCTAGGAGCAAGTGTGAGGGCCTTTCTATTGCAGTCATGAGAACTGCTTTGTGATCTTTCAGGTGCTATGGTGATGAGCACCCCAGAAGAGCCAGCTCTTGAGGTGGTATAATTGGCACAACTCCTGTTCAGATAGAGACAAAGTGGCAGAGTAGACGCACGACTCCCGTGTGACCGACTTCCTTTTTAAGGCATAGTTCTCTTGTGTGGTAAACGGTAATGCCGAACAATGCCTTACAGAAGAAAGGTGGTGGGGGGTGCAGTGGGAGTACCACACGAAGTAGAATTAGTAGCCTCCGACAGCCCCAGAACTGCAACAACAGAGGCAAAAGGCTGAATTGTTGATGAGAGCTGAGGTGCACTGGCAGCGCTTTCTCTGTCTGATTAACCAGAGGTGGAAGCTTTCTCTTCTATAGCAGACTCCTGCTGCTGCCTGATTTGTTCGGTGACATCACAGTGCAGTACGTGTGTTTATTGGAGGCTTGTTGCAGTTTAACTAGCCCACTAGCACAAGGGATGCATCGTCCTGTGTAGTGACAGCCCAGCATTGGCCTATCCTGCAGAAGCACCAAGACATTACAGCAGCTCAGAGAGGAAGGAGTCAGAGGTCACAATGCTGGTCAGCTGTTTGCAGCCAGACAGAAGTGACACCAGCTCAGAAAGAGAACAGCTGTGAGACTGCAAAGACAAAGTGTTTGATGCCCTGCTCTCCATGGACAAAAGGAGGAACCCTTTTTCAGGGTACTAGGGTGAGGGAGGGGAGCCAGAAAGTGGGATGGGGAAAAGGGAGAAAGGAAGAAGAAAGAATGGGGAATGGAATTGCTGTTTCGGCCACACTGCTGCTGTGCCTGTGTCTCAGAACAAAACATGAAACACCAAGCCCTGCTGAGCTCACTTGTTATCTTAGATCGGGGTAGGCAACCTATGGCACGCGTGCCAAAGGCGGCATGTGAGCTGATTTTCATTGGCACTCACACTGCCTGGGTCCTGGCCACTAGTCCGGGGGGCTCTGCATTTTAATTTAATTTTAAATGGAGCTTCTTAAACATTTTAAAAACCTTATTTACTTTACATACAACAATAGTTTAGTTATACATTATAGACTTATAGAAAGAGACCTTCTAAAAACGTTAAAATGTATTACTGGCAAGCAAAACCTTAAATTAGAGTGAATAAATGAAGACTCGGCACACCGCTTCTGAAAGGTTGCCGACCCCTGTCTTAGATCATAGAAAACGTAGGACCACACACCGCCCTAACTCACCTGTGCCACTCCCACTGACATTTGCTGACACTATCAGCCCCTGCTATGTGGCAAGGTGAACTCAATCTCACACCAAGTCTTTCCTGATAGCCACTAAAATCTCCACACTTCTAAGTCTCAAATTGTGCCCCTGGGTCCTGACTTTGTCCCGTATTGTAAATCCATTATTTCCTCCCAGTGAGTCCTTTTTTGGGGGTTCCTTTAGGCATCAGGGGCATATTGCCATGCAATCCCCTTTTTCAAGACTTATCAGGTTGTGCTGAATGAGCATCTTAAGAAGACTTTCCCACCACCCCTACATTATCCCTTTTCCAAATGAGAACATCTGTTCTTCAAATCCAGCTCAGGGCAGTGGAGACTGGAAGCTCTTACCACCTTTGGGGGCCTGAGTGAAATGAGTTTGCTGGGCTCTGTCTAGTTTGGCATGAACCGGGGTCTACTTTACCAAAAACACCAACACAATTGGCACTACTTAGCCCCCATTGGCAATTTCAGCTGAAAGGCCAACGGCTGAAAGGGCTTAAGGGCCCTTATCATCCTTATCGGGATGATTTAGTTGGGGATTGGTCCTGCTTTGAGCAGGGGATTGGACTAGATGACCACCTGAGGTCCCTTCCAACCCTGATATTCTATGATCACCCTTAGGGATCATCCCTCAGATCAGGGACGGCAGTGCAGAGAAGCTTGTCCTTCCTGTGTGGTACAATTCTGTGGACAAACAGAGGCCTCCAGACTCATCTATCTGCTCTAATAGCACTAGAATTCCTAACAACACCCTCCCCCCTTACACCTGGGCTGACCCATTTGCAACTATAAGGCTTTTCCATCTGGGATTATTATGGAGCATTGCTAAATACACAAACACAAATCTCAATACCTTTCACTGCTTCAAGCATTCACACAGTCATTGGTTCATTTAACCAGAAATTCCTTTTCCCATTATTTTTCTTTCTGTCCTGGAGTCTTTATGTCCTAGTTCACTTTCACACTATTTCCCTTCTTAGCTTGACAGCTCTGTGTAATGTCACTCATTATGCCAGACAGTGCAAACAGTATTACAAAAGTTGACTTGTGTAAGATAAACGAGCGACTGATTTCTATGCACAAAGACAGTGGCTAGGGCATGTTTCCATCCATTGCCTTTTGTTGATGAATTAATACCTTCCAATGCTTCTTTTCAGATTGCAAATATGCTTGTGTTTTGGTAAATCTTTATAAAATACTTTCTCTGTGATTTATTACGTTCCAGAATTCACTGCAGTGAGCAAAAAGAAAGTGCTGTCTACAAGTAACCTATGTGTCAGGTCACTTGTTATTTATTAATTTGTATTTCTGGCTGTATCTACACTGAAAAAAACCCCAAAACCATTGGCAACAAGTCTCAGCCCAGGTCAACTGATTTGGGCTTATGGGATTGGGAACATCTACACTGCTATTTTTAGCCTGAAGTGAGAGCCCTATAGTGCAAGCCTGTGTCAGTTGACCAAGGCACTAAGACTTGCTGCCGTGGGTCCTTTTTTTGCAGTGTAGATATACCTACAGTAGTGCCTAGATGTGCCTCCAAGATCAGAGCCCCAACTTTACATTGCCCAACACAAACACATGGTAAGAGAAAATCCTAGCCTCAAAGATCTTACAATCAAAATAGATAAGATGGACAATGGATGGGAGGGAAAACAAACGTTAATAGATTGTTTCTTTTATTTAATTTTTAAATGTATATCTTTTTTTGCAGGAAGAGGGCAAGATGCCAGTGCAGAGGAAAAGAGTTTAACACATAGTCATTCTCCAACATGGCTTTTATTTTTGTACATTTTACACTAATTAATGTGCCACTCAGTTTTATAATCTGTTCACTTACTGAAATTATTCTCTGACCTCTATCCTAGTCTAGTCTAGCTAGACATTTATAATTAGCTCATCACCACGGGACCTGATTTGAGACCCAATTCCGGTTTTGTATCCATCTTCAGTATTTAGCAAGACACCTACATTGTTGGCATCTAAACTCCATGGCCCAGATCCATTGAAAGAAGTTAGGAGCCTTGGCAGACCTGGGCCCATGCAACTAAACTTATTATTGAGAGTGCCCTAATTCTCACAGCCTCCCTTGTTCTCGCTAGGAAATGAAGAGCCTTTTGCAGAGGAACAGACATGTTTTCAGTGGTTTAGGGGCAGATTTTCAGCTGATGTGAAATTTTATAGCTCCACTGACTTCAATGGAAATAAACCAACTCACACGAGCTGAGGATCTGCCCTCAGTGTCTCACTATTAGGATATGCTGGGTGGTGCTAGCTTGATGCTCCTTGTTGTGTTACATGTAGGTTTGCTTCCACCTGTCAAGTCAGGCAGTTTTCAAGCTGTGCTCGCTGACAGACCAAAAGATGCTGTCAGTTTCTCTGCTCAACTTTGAAAATGAAACACATCTTGAAAAAATCCTTGGGGTAGATTGACATAGTGCCTCAGAATATTAAGCAGAGCTATGAGGTCAACACCTTGATTATAGCTTTGAAAACGTACATTATTCATCCTACCATTAATTTTTAACTGTTGTAAGGCCAAACTCTGTTCTGATCCTGTGCGTGTGCATGTCTCTCATTTCTCTTATTAAGAGTAAATATAAAAATACTATATCACATTATTAGAGATGCCTCTTCAAGCAATAAGAGAACAAATCTGTACATCCACCTTGTTTACTCTCCCACTGCAATGCAGGGGAAGATGGGGATGATGGGCAGCACTTACAGGAAGGGATGACCATGGTGGATAATACTGGCTCCCAAGAAAAAGGGTATCTGATTTTGTGTGGGGAGGAACACTGGAAACACTACTGTGACACCAGCTCTTACCTGCAGACATCAGGTGAGCACTTCTTCTTTTATGCTAGCTAGCTTGCATATGTAGATATGCTTGATGTAGATGTAGAGCAACAACTATAATTTTATATTTAGATGGTTAAGTCAGAGAATTGTGTCTGGAGTAGCAGAGCGTATCGCTGTGATGCCTCCTTCGTATCTGTGAATCGGGCATGGAGTCATGACGTGTTCCATGGTCTGCTCTGGGTGACCACAGTTGCACACTGGAGAGCCTTTAATTTTCCATTTGTGCAGCAAGTATCCGCATCTGCCATGGTTTGTGCAGATGCAGTTTAGGGTTGCCCATGAGCTTTGTGGGAAATCAAAGCCAGGGATCTTCTGTGCTGGGTCTTTCACGCAGGGTTTATTTGTGACTTCTTGTGAACTCCATTTGGCTTTGAAGCTCCAGCAGGGTTGAAGTTGCATTGCTGAAGGTTAAATGCTTGGGTCCAAAAGGGCTAACATGACTTCAAGCGGTGTTGAGGGATGTTGTTAAGGCCCTGGTGGATGGGAAGACTTCACTTTCCGTGGTCCTCTGGAATTCCCAAAGGGTTGCGGCATCGTGGCGAACGGATGGTGAGCGATGTGCGATAGCACTGGCAGCCAAGGTGCTGGAGTACACTTGATGTACTGCATTGATGTACTGCACTGCAGTGTTCAGCTGGACATCAACAAGTCAAGTATGGCTACTTCCAGTCCATACCGGTGCACAGTACTAGGCTACGGAGTACACAAGGGCCATCCCTGATGTCCGTAACACCGATGCTCCTGAGCTTGTGCTTGCCAGTTTCTGGACCAGGTTGACCCTTGTCTTTGTCTTGGCAGCTACCTTCTTCAGATGGTCCTGGAAGGTTAAGTGTGATCCAGCTTCACTCTGAGATAGGTTGGAGAGTGGTTACGTCGCACAGTGTTGCCACAGAAGGTCACTTTCAGGATGTGCTCAGCATTCCTGTTATCAAGATGGAATTCAGTGACTGCTGTTTCGTAAGGATTTAGCTTGAGCCTCCATTTCTGGAAATATTCCTCCACGGTGTTTAGGTCCCTGTTCAAGGTGGATTCGATGTCGCTGAAGGTGGCTGCTTGTGTTGCCTGGGTAAGATCATCGGCATATGCCAATTTGCGTGACTTCATTGAACATATAAACACTGAAAAGCATCATTGCAAGTACTGAGCCTTATGGAAGTCCATTGTTGAGGAACTGGGGCGAACTGACTTTGTTTCCCAAGTGGACATGTAGTTGCCTCTTGCTCAGCATCGTCCGTAGCAGGCATCGTGTTTTGTGGCATGGGATGATCCTTGCAAGCTTCAGCATCAGGCCTTTAATTCAGACCATATTGTAGGCTGATGACGGGTCTACAAAGGCTGCACTGGTCTTAAATTTCCTCTGTAATCCAGCCTTGATGTGCATTATAAGGACCAAAACTCAGCTGCAACAACTGCGTTTAGGTTGGAATCCTGCTTGTTCTTTGGGGATCACTGACTTGACGAAAGGATGGATTTTTGGCCCTTGTAATTCACATCAAAGACAGATTCCAGCTGGAAACCAGACCAGTTCATCTGTATGATAGTATTGTTCAAGATAGTCTTTAGACTTGTAAAGATGTATTTAGTATTTAGACTTTATAAAATGCTCGTAAGTTGCCGCATGCATTAATCTTACTTGTAACGTCTGTTCCCATGCTATAAGGTAATATATAAGTTTTGTTTTATAACTGTAAAAATGCTTGCTCTGGCTCCCCGCCCACCAAGGACTATGAAAATCAAGTGGGCCATTGTTGAACACCATGATACAAAGATGGGGTGAATAGCCCTCTCACACCTATTAAGGTGCTATGTGCAAGAAAGCCCCTCCCATCAGCCTGAATGCTGGAAGAAGGGGATAAAACATGGACACACAAAAATTTTCTCTCTCTCTCTTTGCTGTTTGGACTCTCACAAGGGCCAGAGCTAAAAACAAAAGCAGAGATCGCCAGGCCAACCTGGGTTAGCCCTACAAAACATTCAGTGCTGACAGATTACTACAACTCTGTCACCCTTTATAAGCATAGACTGTAGCTCATTTGTGTATAAACATTGCCAGCTTTAACCTGTAAATAACTCTTATTTCTTTTTCCTAATTAATAAATCCTTAGTTAGTTTCCTACAGGATTGGCTACAAGCATTGTCTTTGGTGTGAGATCTGAAGTACAAATTGACATGGGATAAGTGACTACCGGCTCTTGGGATTGGAAGCAAGCTGAACATTTTGCGATCTTTGGTGCATGGCAACCAACTATCTCTAGTCCAACTTGCCTGGGTGGCAAGCTAGACTGGAATGCCCAAGGGGACAGTCTGTGACTCTGTGGTAAGACTGTAATAGTCCTTCAGGAGTTCACATTTGTTACTGGGCTGGTGAAATCTAATTATAGAACATACCACCAGTTTGGGGTGTCTGCTTTGTTTTTTTGACAGTCTGCCCTGAGATTGGCACTCATGGTCATGAATCACTCCAGACAGCGTGACAACTACATGTCAAAAATCCAACCTCTGGAGGCTGATAGCTTGGGCTAACCCCGAAGGCCACTCAGAAGTTGCAACTGCTGTGCTGGATCATGGAGAATAAGACAGTCCCTGAGACAGTTGGGCTCTTGTTCATTTAGGGCTTTGCAGATGAGAACTCCAGTACCTTGAACAGGACCCAGGAGTGGACAGATAACTAATGCAGAGCACAAAGCACCGATGAGAGATGTTCTTCATTGCTTATTATCTGTCAAGCTGAGGCCCAGTTTCTGGTTCTCATAGCAGATCCAACTGGCAGGGACCCTTTGGTTGGTGGAGCCCTGGGTATACATTATAATAACTGAGTCCAGCTTGGTCTTGATGATGGGCTTGTGGCTGTAGAATTTTCTGCTCCTAGAGCCTGGGCTGAGCTCATTTCCTTTGCCCAGTGCTTTGAAGCTTTGGTTGAAAAGCACTCTATAAGAGTCAGGTATTATTATATTATTTTAAACTAGACTGTGCCAAGCACTTAAATGTGCTGTCAGAAACTATGTTCCATTGGCCAGGAATGACTTAGATAACCTAACAAGTCTCTTGTGTCTCTAAGTTCCATGATTATTTGGTAAAACTTGAGTGTAATTCCATGTAATTCCAGAGGCTTTTTAAAAACAGAGTAGGAGCAATAGCAAATGTACACACTGGATATGAACAACTTTGCTTTAAGAATGTGTAGACCATTGAAGATAATTCATAAAATCAATAGGTCAGCTTGAACAATTAAGAATTATCAGCACAAAAAAACTGCCACTTACTTGAGACGTATAATCATTAGTCAATCTGCAGTAATAATGTAACCAGATTTGACATTAGGTCTAATTTATTAATGGTAAATAATTAAGTAATCAATTGACACTCCTTCATTCCTATGACCAAAATCATGATACTGATCTGCATGTCAAAGCCATAGCCGTCCTGGATGCTAAGACTGAAATAAAGCTGTTTCTAAATCCCAAACAGACCTAATAGTTTCATATCCAACTTTATTTCTTATTTACTATGTACATGTACATCTACCATAAGCCTTTCACCTTAGCCTTTCTACCTAAATGGAAGTCTCTTTAAGAGGCCTAGGTCTTCCTGTGATGTTGCCCTACATGAGCAAGCAGAAGCAGATGAATGCAGAATAATACTAACCAGCTGATCCAAGTTGCAGTCAGAGAAATTACCTATTGGGTAAGGTAAATTTGTAAGTAATTATTGAAACTTATGGCTACCACAACACCCACAAAGTGAAAGTTAATGGAGTGTCCAGTGAAGAACATACAGATCTCTGCATATAGACAAAAATGAATACCTGTGAGTACAGCCTCTTGTTCTATATCATTCTTGACTACTGTTTTATATATTAGAAGCTAACTTGAAAGTATTTTTCTTGGAGCAGCTTATCAGATATCCATGTTAGCCATCTTAGTAGTCAATTGTCCTGACTGATGTAGAAAAGTGACCCAGAGTCTATTCTGCTCCAGATTCAGCTGTGATGTAAGAAATGTCACTCCATTAACTTCAGTGGAATTACATCTGCTTCAATCAAGAGTGAAATGAACTTTGTATGTCCATGACCCAGGTACTGACAATATCTGTTCCTACCCCCAGGGCCCTGAGCTAGTCTTCCAGCCATCCTTCTAGCCAAAAAAGGAAACACCTACACAGAAGATTTTTTTTTTAAGTTGGGCTCCCAACTCATGAGGCCACAAAAAAGGGTTTTTCAGGGAATAAGGAGGAGCTCTGTAGCCACACTGGAATATTAACAATCTGAATTTTAGTCCTCACGTCCCATATCAAATCCCAGACCAATTCAAATATTAGTCTTCACCTACATCCTTAGCACTTGTCCACCAGTTTCCCATGCATCTGAAATTCAGCTTTGTAGTATCATCTCTTCCAGATTGCTGAGTGTGACATGACCGAAATACTTCAACTTGCTTTGCTAGATCTATCTGAGACCTGTTAAATACACCCTGAGCTTCCAAAACACACATTTGTTATTCTTCTGTTCACTCCCCTTGAACTGCAGAACAGAGACTGCCAGCACCACATCCTGCTCTATCACTGTCCAGCTTTGAAAGCCATAATTAGCTAGGAGCTGAAACAAAGCCTAGATGTTTGTAGAATTGAAAATGTTTCTTTCCCATTTTCATCAATATAATCTATATGGGATTGATTTAATGGTGATGAGATTAAACCATTGACAATTTCCAGCAGCAGACACAATTACAGAGTGAACCACTCTGATGCATGGCATGTCATAAACATATAAGTAAGTACTGTACTATGTTGTGCATTTACAGATATATACATTCACATGCGTATTTAAACACTACACTACATATATTATACATAATATAAAATCAGACAAAATGTAAGTAAAAAACTTACTAGAATGGTTTACTGCACAGTCACAAAAAGCAGTTTAGAAATAATTTAAAATTTGTTATTTAAAAAACAAAAATTCACACTTGCCAAACAGCTGTTTCCCATTGAGAACTAGCTTCATGTGAAGTCTGAAGTTTTAAAATTTTGCCATTTTTTAAAGATATATGTGTAACCAAGTCAACTAAATATTTTAAAGCAAGAGTATAATTTCCCCTGATGTCTATGATTGAATAGATTCTACATGAACCTTCCTAAAAAACTTCACCTTAGATTCTAAGCATGGAAAGTTTTATCTTAAGAAGAAACTTTTTGGAAATATGGATGAAGGTCCCTAACTCCAGACATCCCCTTTTGAGCATTCTGGCTGTGACAAGTAGCTTTTGTGTCAAATTCTGCAGTACTATTGGAAAACTAAAGCCTCTATATTTTCACTTTTGGTAACTGCTTTTACCATGCAGATGTTAGTGACGAATATGAGGCTAAAGTTGTGTTAAGATTTGCACTGAAAGCAGGACTGACATCCCTCTGTTTCAAACTTTAATGATTGAATTTTGTCTTCTAATTTGGCACAATAACTCTTCAGAGCATACATAAACTTTCTGTCTACATTTTGAAGTAAAATGCTTCCTCTCCATGAATTTATTTTCCTGATATTTCTTTGGGTTCTAACTAAAGAGCCACAGACCCCACAAACCTCCCCTCTCCCGCACCCACCCGAGGTAATCTCTCAGACACCAGGCCCTTTTGAAATATTAAAATTAAACACAAGGCCAGATCCTCAGCTAGTGTAAACTGATGTAACTCCACTAAAGTCCTTGGAACTCAACTGATTTACCACAGATAAGGATCTGGCCCATGAGGCTCAATTCTCAACTGAACTGGTCTTATTGGTGGGAAACACATGGGTGCTTCTAAACCATCTTTTCAACTCCCCTGTCCTAGGCTGGCCAGATGCTGAAACAGTGCCTGATGCAAGCCTTGTGGCTGCTCCTATGCTGGCTGGAATGGACTAATAAAATACGCCCTAAGAGTTAACTTTGCTGTAGGAACTTTATATTTCAATTTCCTGACATTTGTGTATTTAAATGGTCAATTTAGGGCTTGTCTTCACTATGGGGGTGAGTCAACCTAAGTTACGCTACTCCAGGTACATGAATAATGTAGCTGGAGTCAACATAGCTTAGGTTGACTTACTGTGGTGTCTTCACTGCGCTGCGTCGCCGGGAGACGGTCTCCCATTGACATACCTTAATCTTCTTGGAGAGCTGGAGTACCAGGTCGACCAGAGAGAGGGCTCTGCCATCAGTTTACCAGGTCTTCACTAGACCCGCTAAATTGATCCCTGTTTCACCGATTGCAGCAGTGTCGATCTCCCCGTAGTGAAGACCAGCTCTTAATGTCCCATTCACTTGTGGGGAGGTGTTCTTCTGGTTTGGCCTTTGATTTCTTCCCTTATTACACACGTTTACCTGTGCACTATTATTTCTACAGAATATATTTATATATGTGTAACCCTTCTGCCAGGTGAAGCCAGCAGCAACAAGGGCAGGGTTCAGTATCTAGGGGTTCCTTTTCAAAAATTCAACACAAAACCGGCTTGAGCCCCCACCCAGTGACCTGGGACAATTACACACCACCCCCAGGCGCCTCTAAGAGGCAATACTTCCCCTCTCGTAAGCACAGCTTCTGAGTGTAGCAAAAACTTTTAATAAAAGGAGGGAATTAACTCAACATTAATTTGGGAAAACACCACAACTAGGGCTCATAAACACAAACCATGAGCAAAAGACCCACCCCAAGTAAGTTGGGCAGTGTCCTTTTCTCCTCAGGGTCTGAAGTCCAGCAATCCAAAAGTCTCTTTAATGCGCCTGTCCCTTCTCTGTACCCCACTCAAAGTTGCTGTCCTTGGCCAGTGCAGCCCCAGAGTTCAGAGGTTCATCCACAGAGTTCACTTCCCACCCTGTGTGGAAGGCAGGAGGCACCTTACATGATGCACTGCTCAGGCACTCACTCATCACCCCAATGGCTGATTGCCACACCTCTGCGGGGCTCTGCTCTGGCTCTCTCCACCAGCCTCTCTGCTGGGCGCTTACCACGCCCCTCCACCAGTTGCCCACTTGGTAAGATGTCTTCAGGGCCCACCCTCACACTTAACACAGCTCTCAGTGATTTCAGCTGTTAGCAGGGGAGCCTCACTGAAGGTGCACACTGGGCAGTCTCTTGCAATAGAGACACTGTTCCAAAGTAGGTCTAATACTTAGACCGGGGCGGGCAAACTTTTTGGTCTGAGGGCCGTATCGGGTTTCTGAAATTGTATGGAGGGCCAGTTAGGGGAGGCTGTGCCTCCCCAAAGAGCCAGGCATGGCCCAGCCCCCACCCCCTATGCGACCCCCCCCTGCTTCTCACCCCCTTACAGCGCCCCTGGGATTCCTGCCCCATTCACCCCCCATTCCCTGACAGTCCCCCAGGGATCCGTGCCACATCCACCCCCCCGCCCCAGCTCTCAGTCCCCTGACCGCCCCCGGACTCCCCGACCCAACTGCCCCCCGCGGCCCCATCCAACCCCCACCTCCTTCCTGACTGCCCCCCCGGGACCCCTGACCCATCCAACCACCCCTTCTCCCGGGTGGTTGGATGGGTCGGGGTCCCGGGGGGGCAGTCCTCTAACTGCCCTCCACCACCCCATTCAACCCCCCTCTCCTTCCTGGCTGCCCCCCTGGGACCCTTGCCCCCATTCAACCCCCGTTCCCTGCCCTCCAACCCTTATCCATGCCCCTGACCATCCCCCGAACTCCCCTGCCCTCTATCCAACCCCACCCCCTCGCTCCCTGCCCCCTTTCCAAGCTGCCTGGAGCACCGGTGGCCGGCAGCATGGCTGCACCAGGACAGGCAGTCTCACCACACCACGCAGCACAGAGCACCTGGTCAGGCTGGGCTCTGCAGCCCCGCCACCCAGAGCATTGCACCGCATGGCAGCGTGGCTGCAGGGAAGGGGGATCAGCCTCCCAGGCCAGGAGCTCAGGAGCCAGGCAGGACAGGCCTGCAGGCCGTAGTTTGCCCACCTCTGACTTAGACCTAGGTATGAGTGATTTCATTTCTGTAGCATGTAACACGACTCTCAATTGAGTCTAAATTCGCTCTTTTATTATACCATGGAGAGAGGAAGGGTCAAGTGGTATCTAGAACCCTTAAACAGAGCCCACACCACCAGATACAAGTACCTGTCCCTACCTTCTCTCAACTCATTGGGCTTTGGAACCCATGTCCCCTGCCTAGCGAGTGCTGTTCAGTTGAGGGTGAGTCCCTCCATTGGGGTATGCCAGGTACAGTTCTGCTGCCTTTGGTTCGCACAACAAGGATAGCAACCCTTTATTACTCCTGCCCCAATAACAAGGAGACTGGGAATCCAACATTTGGGCAAGCAGTCCCATCATCTGAGCACCTAGGGCGGGTGGATGTGTCCATGCAAATGAGATCAGCTTCTGAAGTCTTTTTTTCCCACAGCTCACCACTCGATGTCAGGGGAGAGCTCATCCAGACTCTGCTTACATATGAAGTGTGTATGGCTACAACTTCTGTTATAACTCTCAACTATGCTTTTGGACATGCTCCCACACAACTATATTGTAATAAAATAATCCCAAGGAAACAGCTCCTTTCAAAGAATGTCACTCTAAAAACAGCTGTGAAGACCAGAGTATTGCTACTTGAAACAGACTTACCAAACTGTGGCGTGCTTTTAGATTTGTGGATCTTCAGATGACAAGACTAGCTCTGTTATGGGGAAACATGCCATCTTCTTCATGTTTGAGGCTATAATTTAACTCAAATGAGAGTGTTCTATTCTTTTCTCAAGGAGCTGGCCAGATGCCAGATTTCCTCACCGACAGAATTTGGTTAACCTGCCTTTCCCCACTAATACTTCCTGAGATGTTGTGCTGTTGATAGCAAGCAGAGGGCATCCTCAGCAAGGGCATGATCCAAAGTCCATTGCGGTCAATGGAAAGATTCCCTTTGACTTCCATGGGCTTTGGATCAGACCTCTAGTGACTAATGCACTGTTTTCAGATTAAATTTGGCGACAAGATAGTTAAAATGCTGGTGAACAACATCTTATTTACTTTAACCTTCAGTTAACATTCAAAGAGTCCAGTTAGACTTGCAGATCCAGGTGTCACCTGTTTTGAGTGTGTCCATGTTCTACTCCACTCTAGGCAAGGCAGATACATGCTTTTATATGATAATCCACACATTTAAAAATCTTAAATCCATATTCATAGATTCATAGATACTAAGGTCAGAAGGGACAATTATGATCATCTAGTCCGACCTCTTGCACAACGCAGGCCACAGAATCTCACCCACCCAACTCCTGCAATAAACCTCTCATCTATGTCTGAGCTACTGAAATCCTCAAATCGTGGTTTAAAGACTTCAAGGAACAGAGAATCCTCCAGCAAGTGACCCGTGCCCCATGCTACAGAGGAAGGTGAAAAACCTTCAGGGCCTCTTCCAATCTGCCCTGGAGGAAAATTCCTTCCCGACCCCAAATATGGCGATCAGCTAAACCCTGAGCATATGGGCAAGATTCACCAGCCAGATACCCCGGAAAGAATTTTCTACAGTAACTCAGATCCCACCCCATCTAACATCCCATCACAGGCCATTGGGCCTATTTACCATGAATAATTAAAGACCAATTAATTACCAAAATCAAGTTATCCCATCATACCATCTCCTCCATAAACTTATCGAGTTTTATCTTAAAGCCAGATAGATCTTTTGCCCCCACTGCTTCCCTTGGAAGGCTATTCCAAAACTTCACTCCTCTGATGGTTAGAAACCTTCGTCTAATTTCAAGTCTAAACTTCCTGGTGGCCAGTTTATATCCATTTGTTCTTGTGTCCACATTGGTACGGAGCTTAAATAATTCCTCTCCCTCTCTGGTATTTATCCCTCTGATATATTTATCGAGAGCAATCATATCTCCCCTCAACCTTCTTTTAGTTAGGCTTAACAAGCAAACTCCTTGAGTCTCCTTTCATAAGGCAGGATTTCCATTCCTCGGATCATCCTAGTAGTCCTTCTCTGTACCTGTTCCGGTTTGAATTCATCCTTCTTAAACATGGGAGACCAGAACTGCACAGAGTATTCCAGGTGAGGTCTCACCAGTGCCTTGTATAACGGTACTAAAACCTCCTTATTTCTACTGGAAATACCTCGCCTGATGCATCCCAAGACCGCATTAGTTTTTTTCACAGCCATATCACATTGGTGGCTCATAGTCATCCTATGATCAACCAAAACTCCAAGGTCCTTCTCCTCCTCCATTACTTCTAATTGATGCATCCCCAGCTTATAACTAAAATTCTTGTTATTAATCCCTAAATGCATAACCTTACACTTCTCACTATTAAATTTCATCCTATTACTATTACTCCAGTTTACAAGGTCATCCAAAACTTCCTGTATGATATCCCGGTCCTTCTCTAAATTGGCAATACCTCCCAGCTTTGTATCATCCGCAAACTTTATTAGCACACTCCCACTTTTTGTGCCAAGGTCAGTAATAAAAAGATTGAATAAGATTGGTCCCAAAACTGATCCCTGAGGAACTCCACTGGTAACCTCCCTCTAGCCTGACAGTTCACCTTTCAGTAGGACCCGCTGTAGTCTCTCTGTTAACCAATTCCTTATCCACCTTTCAATTTTCATATTGATCCCCATCTTTTCCAATTTAACTAATAATTCCCCATATGGCATGGTATCAAATGCCTTACTGAAATCTAGGTAAATTAGATCCACTGCATTTCCTTTGTCTAAAAAATCTGTTACTTTCTCAAAGAAGGAGATCAGGTTGGTTTGGCATGATCTACCTTTTGTAAAACCATGTTGTATTTTGTCCCATTTACCACTGACCTCAATGTCCTTAACTACTTTTTCCTTCAAAATTTTTTCCAAGAACTTGCATACTACAGATGTCAAACTAATAGGCCTGTAGTTACCCGGATCACTTCTTTTTCCTTTCTTAAAAATAGGAACTATGTTAGGAATTCTCCAATCATACGGTACAACCCCTGAATTTACAGATTCATTAAAAATGCTTGCTAATGGGCTTGCAATTTCATGTGCCAAATCCTTTAATATTCTTGGATGAAGATTATCTGGGCCCCCCGATTTAGTCCCATTAAGCTGTTCAAGTTTCGCTTCTACCTCAGATATGGTAATATCTACCTCCATATCCTCATTCCCATTTGTCATGCTACCATTATCCCTAAGATCCTCTTTAGCCTTATTAAAGATGGAGGCAAAGTATTTGTTTAGATATTGGGCCATGCCTAGATTATCCTTGACCTCCACTCCATCCTCAGTGTTTAGCGGTCCCACTTCTTCTTTCTTTGTTTTCTTCTTATTTATATGGCTATAGAACCTTTTACTATTGGTTTTAATTCCCTTTGCAAGGTCCAACTTTACTTGACTTTTAGCCTGTCTCACTTTATCCCTACATGTTCTGACCTCAATAAGGTAGCTCTCCTTGCTGATCCCTCTCATCTTCCAGTCCCTGTATGCTTTCTGCTTTTTCTTAATCACCTCTCTGAGATGCTTGCTCATCCAGCTTGGTCTACAACTCCTGCCTATGAATTTTTTCCCCTTTCTTGGGATGCAGGCTTCCGATAGCTTCTGCAGCTTTGATTTAAAGTAATCCCAGGCCTCCTCTGCCTTTAGAGCCATAAATTCTTCAGTTGAATCCAATTCCCTAACTAATTTCCTTAATTTTTGAAAGTCAGCCCTTTTGAAATCAAAAACCCTAGTTGCAGATTTATTTTTGTTGATCCTTCCGTTCAGTTTGAACTGAATTAGCTCATGATCACTTGAACCAAGATTGTCCCCTACAACCATTTCTTCTATGAGGTCCTCACTACTCACCAAAACCAAATCTAAAATGGCATCCCCCTCTTGTCGGTTCAGCAACTACTTGAAGGAATCCATCAGCTATCGCATCTAGGAAAATCTGAGCCCTATTACTAGCACTTGTCCTCCAGTCTATATCTGGGAAGTTAAAGTGTCCCATGATCATGCAGTTTCCATTAGTATTTACTTCATTAAAAACATTAAAGAGGTCTCTATCCATATCCAAATTAGATCCCGGCGGTCTATAGCACACCCCAAGCACTATCCCTGGGGACGCTCTAGTAGTTTTCTTCCCCAATGTAATTTTTGCCCAGACAGACTCTGTCTTATCCATTCCATCGCTTTTTATTTCTTTACAGGCTACCTCATCATTGATCTACAATGCTACTCCACCACCTTTACCTTTATTTCGGTCTTTCCTAAACAGCACATACCCTTCAATACCCGTAGTCCAGTCATGACGACCATTCCGCCATGTTTCTGTATCCCTATAACATCTGGTTTCACTTCCTGCACCAGTAGCTCTAGTTCCTCCATTTTGTTACCTAGGATCCTCGCATTGGTGTACAAACATCTTAATTGTTGCTGTTTGGCCTCGCTCACATTCTGTACCCGATTAGGCACAGTCATTCTACAGCCAGTATAACCTATTAGACTGGTATCCACACTGCCCTTCGTCCTTATGTACATTCTCCTACCCACGGCTGTATCCTTTCTTATTTCATTTTCTTCCCTCTCAATTCTAAAATCCAGCGTGGAGATTACCTGGACATCTCCCAACCATCTCCCCCAAATTCCTAGTTTAAAGCTCTCTTAATCAGTTGTGCCAGCCTCCATCTTAGAAGTCTATTTCCTTCCCTACTCAGATGAAGTCCATCCCGAGAGAACTGTCCTCTCTCCATGAATGCCTCCCAGTGGCCATACATCCTAAAGCCCTCCTTATAGCACCACTGCCTAAGCCATGTGTTGATAGTCATAATCTTGTCACACCTTTGTTGCCCTTCTCTAGGAACAGGCAGAATCCCGCTAAAGATTACCTGAGCCTCAATTTCTTTAAACATTTTCCCCAGCCTAGCATAGTCTCCCTTAACACTTTCCAGTGAGAATCTAGCCATATCATTTGTTCCCACATGAAGGATAATTAGGGGATTCTTTCCTGCTCCCTTTAGGATCCTTTTCAACCTCAGGTCTATATCCTGTATCTTAGCACCTAGAAGACAGCACACCCTTCTATTCTCTGGATCAGCTCTGCTTACAGGCCTGTCTATTCTTCTCAGTAAAGAGTCCCCGATCACATAGACCTACCTTTTCCTGATGACGGTGCTATTCTCCAGTCTATCCCCTGTTCCCTCTGGCTGTAAATTCTTTCCATTCCTATTCTCCCTTGTAATCCTCTTGAACCCATCCTGTATCCTCCTGGGGCTCATATTTGATGTAGTCTCCATTGACTCTTCCCCTTTTCCTATAGGATTAGCCACTCTTCTCTTCTTCCTTGCCTGTCCACCTTCAGTGACTACCTGCTGAGCCCCTTCTTCATTTTCCAACTCTGCAAACCTGTTCTTGAGCTCTATTTCTCCTTCACTAGCCCATCTTTTCCTCTGCCTGGTTCTTTTAGTCACATGCTTCCACTGACCACTTTCCTCACTCAGTCTCCCTTCAGAATTCCTCAGTCCTGCTTCCACCTGCAAGTCTGAGCTTTCCCCTTCAGATACCTCATGTCTTTGCTCCACAATCTGCTCGAACCCCTTTCTAAACTCAACCAGACTTTCCACCTGCATCTCCAAACCTCAGATCTTTTCCTCCATCAGCTCTATCAGATGGCATTTCATGCAGACAAAACTCTTACCAGGTACCCCCTCCAGGATCATGTACATACCGCAGCTTCCACATCCAGTCATCTTCATTGTGTCTTCCACTACATGAGTCACTCCCACTGCTGCCTCTGTATCTGTCATAGCCTTCCCACCTAAATCCTGTTAATCTGGGAAACACAAACCACACCAAAACACCACCACCCACAGCAAAAACAAACCCCAAACAAGTACCACAATACAAACTCCCCTTACAAACTCCCACTGAAACTCCCCTGTTTACAGCTCTGTTTGCTACGTCCTATGCCGCTACAGGATCCCAAAACCTTTCACAAACTACACATATGCAGCCATCTCTGGGATGGAGGATGGCAGCCAACTGGTGCACAGCCTGCTGCAGAATAATGTGAAAAATCTGACTCTTACAAGAAGTACTGTATGAATTTTAAAGTCTATATAGAGCCAGCATCTAGCTTATCTATCTGTCTTAGGGTTTTATATTGTCACCCATCACTGTAGTATCTGAGTGCCTTCCATGTAATAGCAAAGCAAAATCCCAAGCAGACTTCATGGAGTCCCTGTCTCTTCTGTCTTCTGTGGAGTCTAAACTCTGCTTTGGGTAGGTTTTATTTGGTTGGATTGTATTAATTTCCTCTTTTTTTAGTAAGGGTTTAGGTGGAAGGTTGGGGGGCGGGAAGTGACTTTAGTTTTTAAGGTTTCATCTGAAAGAGACACAATAATATACTGCAGATAAGTTATTTATCTTCTTTGAAAGGATGAGGATCTGAATCGACCCTGCCCAGCTTTCAACTATGGCACCAGGAAGTTAAAGTAGTTCAAACCTGATGCTTAGATCACTAAGCCATCCCTTATTAGAACATTGCTTTGGTTCAGTTTGTTTTGATTTTGGGGAATACCATTTGACTAGGGTTATACAAATAAATTACATTGGAAGTTGAAGCTAGACAAATTCAGACTGGAAACAAGGTGTACATTTTTGACAGTGAGGGTAATTAACCACTGATGGAACAATTTACCACAGGTTGGGGTGGATTCTCCATCACTGACAATTTTAAAATCAAGATTGGATGTTTTTCTAAAAGATCTGCTGTAGGAATTATTTTGGGGAATTTCTATGGCCTGTGTTATAGAGGAGGTCAGACAAGATGATTACAATGGTCCCTTTTGGCCTTGGAATCTATGAATATTATGTATAAAAACAAGAAAACAAAAAGCAACTCTGCTGTATTTCTTGTCTCTCTTAGGGTAAAGCTTACACAGATCATACATACCACATGGAAGACTCCTGCCGCCTTGACAGGTATAAATCCAGCAACAGGTACACAGTGATCAGCGTGGCCATTACAAAAGCAGCTTCCCTTTACAATAAAATCGTAGATTGCATAGTGTATGAACTGCTGAGGCTTTGCATTCAGGTCATTGCCATGACAGGGACAGGCCTGTTGCTTAAGCAGCTGCACTCGAAGATTGGTGATCTTCAACTGTGCCTGAGCTTCAGCGCTGTACGGATCCTCAGCCGAATACGGTGGTGACAGAGCTCGGTATATAACCTGAACAAAGAAAAGCAGACACAAATAAATAAAGAAGAACTGGGGATGTGAACTGGAGTCTTTTGAAAGGTTTGAAGTGTATTGTCTGCAAACTGCACTCTCTGAAAAGTTTTCCTCTGGTTTGATTTACAGGACTGTCTGTGACATCTGGAATTGATATGACAGTAAGATGTGATGAGGTTTTTAGAGCTTGATCACACCTGGGGAAAGGTTGCCCTCTGTTATGTTATGGAACAGCTGTCCCCCATGGTGCATGAAAGAAAGTAATGAGTTGAGTAATGAGATTCCCAGTGTGCTCTGTCCTGTCTACAAGAAAGTGGAGTAGCAAAGTAAGTTTTATCCAGAGGAGAAGCATTTTTGTTCATCTTTTTAAAAAGGCAGAGCCTGATCCTGGAAACACTTAGGGCATGTCTACACTGCAATTAAAAATCCACAGCTGGCCTGTACCAGCTGACTTGGGTTCATGGGGCTCAGGCTAAGGGGCTATTTAACTGAGTTGAACATATTCAGACTTGGGCTGCAGCCCAGGCATTGGGACCCCACAAGGGGTAGGGTCCCAGAACTTGAGCTCCAGCCTGAGTCCAAACATCTACATTGCAATTAAACAACCCCGTGAATCCAAGCCCCATGAGCCCGAGTCAGCTAACACTGGCCAGCTGCTGGAGTTTAATTGCAGTGTAGACAAACCCTTAGGGTGAAATCCTGGCCTCATTGAAGTCAATGGGAATTTTTCCATTGGCTTCAGTGGGGCCAGGATTTCACCCTTACTACTTGGCATAGTACTTTACCATGAATAGTATTGAAGTCAATGGGCTTACTCACAACAGTAAGCACTACCATGAGCATTGGATGTAAAAAGGATGTAAAAAGCTTCTGTCCATTGGCTTATTAACTCCCACTCCCAAAACTGGGTGTATTTTTTGGCAAATAAAGCAGATTTCCAAATATTTGGCTCATGTCTGACCCATGGTGCTTCCTAGTGTGAAAGTGATTATGTGTGGTGAGTAATGACAGCAAGAAGATAACCCAGAGGACTGAGATAAGAAAGAAAAATTGGGGGCCTTTTAGGTTTAAGCAAATACCATTTAGACTTTATTTTAACTTCAACAGGACTGAACAGGCAAAAATTGGTTTAACTGGAGAGCACTAGATAAAAATAACTAGTTTTCTTTAAGAGGTTTATTTGGAACTTGTTAACGTAGTTGTCTATACAGTGTGATACCAGAAACAGCAAGCATGCAAGGTATTTAATCTATTAATTGATTACTATTGGTATGATATCACACTTTATATTAAGGGTACATTTCTAAATAACGAGATAATGAATAATATTTTAAAAATAATATTTGAATGAATCGTTTATCAATTGTTTATAAAATCTAAAAACCTTTTTACTGATATGTTTATACCATCTATAACCTTTACTACCCCTATATGTGTCGTGCTTATAAGATATTAGTCGTTTATGAACCATTCATAAATGTCCACATATACCCTTAATATAAAGTGTGATCATGAACACTGTCGTTACTGTAGTGTTGACTATATGCTCAGCACTCGACAAGATGTAATGTGAGATAGAACCTGACCCAGGGACCTTACAATCACAGATCCTGATCTTGCTATTGATAGCACCTATGTACGTGGACTAATCTGCTTGGATGGACCCCCACTGAAATCAATGGAGGTCCATGTGTATGTAGCAATTAGCCTTCATACCAACAGCTGCAGGCCTAACCTAGACAGACATAGACAGACATACGGGTAAACCCAGAGGACGGAGAAGCTTGTTGTTCTTTAATATTATTATCAGCTTTCAATGTACAGTATGATCTTGATTCTCTGAAGGTTTCAGGCAAGGAGGCCTTACAGTTAACCACAGAGCTGGGCATCAAGAAAGTTGGGTTCAATTCCCAGCCATGCCACAAATTTCCTGTGTGACTTTTGGGAAATAAGCACAGTTCTCTAACCCTCAGCTTCCCCAACTGTAAACATGAAGTATGTTATTACCCAGAAGTGGGGGAGTTCAGGGGGAAGAAGCTGGAGAAGAGGCAGAATACAAGATGCATGAGAGGAGCAATCTAGCTGAAGCACTTTAGGTACGCCAGATGCTAAATTGTTCTCCCCACAGTCCTTGGCACTTTGCCTCTTACTTGGTCCCGTCTCTTTTTCCTGGGCTCCACCCTTGATGGATAATTGAGAATCAGCTAACAAGCTATATAGATAATCCATGCCTTTTTAAAAAAACAACCGTACTGTTGTTGAAGGACATTGTTGTTTCAGCTAACCAGGGTTTCACTGTAACTTTAAAATGACTTTATGCAGAAAATAATAATACTGGCTCCTGGTGCTGCCGACTCATGAGACTGCTGGCTTTGCCTCTCCTGGCTCTCTCATCTCTAGACTCTGCCTGGGCTCCCTTCCTGGCCATGACCTGGCACTTTTCCAGAACTGCCAGATTCCAGCCAGAGGAAGCCTTGTCAGGGGATGGAAGGAGATTTAGAGCTCTTTACAATTCTGAGCAGTGTGCTTTGTTCGCCTTGTCAGCGTGCCATTTGTGGCAGCAATCAGTGTGCTGGTAACAGCAGTGATTTGGACATCCCGGTGCCTGATGTTGGACATTAGAAAGTGCATAATACCACAGCTCGGGCTTTGACAAGTGCAAAGTGAACAATGGTGCGTGTGCTGCTTCTGCGTCTAGAGTACATTTGTGCTAAGTTGAACGCATCATCCAATTGGCAGCTTTAAAGATAGTCAAGCACCTAATTCCCTTTACCTAACAGACCATAAGAAAGGGACTGGTTTAGGGTGGGAGAGGCAGTGGGAGGACAGGCTGGTCGGTGAGTTGTGCTCACCATGAGTAAAAGCATTGAGCCTGGGATAAGGGATATAAATAATTAGTTACACGCTTCAAAAGGCCTTTGTCTCTCTTTCAGTAAGACCCCACCTCTTTTACACTCCTCCAGAAGAAAAAACTAAATCAGGCAGGTACGAACACAAACCCAAACATATCCCAATGTCAAGACCTGCACACATCCCCAGGATTTATTATTTACCCAAATCTAAAACTGTTTAATTTTGATCACAATAGCATTTTAGGGGCTTCATGAACATGAGATGCCTTCAGATATGGAAAGAAAATTGGCTGGAAAACATCCAGGTTCTAGACATTCATTTCCTTTTAGCTGAGGTGATGGAAAAAGCAGGCTGAGAATTTTCAGTAAAAACTAACACTGAGTTCCTCATGATTAAAGACCAACACAAATAGCTTCTGAAAGTCTTTTCTGGTTCAGATCAGAGTAGTGAGGAAAATATGAATTCATCCTAGACGTAGCTATAGGCATGGTTCTTTATTCCCATCGTTTTCAATTATTCTTGCCTGTCAAGCCCATTTGAAACCAAGCATGTGGTCAATATTTACAACTGTAGTACTGACAATTAAAAGGAAAAAAACCTCTCATTATTAGGTGAAATCTTGACTCAACTGAAGTCAATAGGAGTTTTATCTTTGACTTCAGAGGAGCCAGTATTTCATCCTGGTTCTTAAAAGGTTACAATCATTTCTTTTTATGATTGCTTGAGTATAGTGATGCTAAACATGATCTCCTATCTGTAATTCCCAGTAGACTTTAAGGACCACATTCATCAGTATACTCTGGCTGCTTTGTGCTGCTTCAGTGATGCAAAACAGCCATAAACTCAGCTTAACTGGCCAGTTACACCAGGTTTATTGCTGCTTTTCATCATTGGAGCAGTGCAGACCAGTTGGCGCATCCTAGTGGATCTGGCCTTAAAATCATTAACTTAATAAACACCCCCCACTACTAGGTTCATTGTAATAAAATGCAAAATAAAACCCAAATTGCCATATAAACAGTAATCCTCTTCTCTGTGCTAGCCAATCGAGCTGGAACCTCCAGATGCAGTATATTAAGAAAAAGAATGCACTTCCTGGCTGGACTTTTCTGTTCAATTGTCAAGCTCCTTGACAAATTCCATCACCTCTCAGCAATAACTCTAGTGTACCCCTTGGTTCACGCCATCCTGTCTCATTAATAACTAATTGTAGTAAGAAGAAAAGGAGTACTTGTGGCACCTTAGAGACTAACCAATTTATTTGAGCATGAGCTTTTGTGAGCTACAGCTCACTTCATCGGATGCATACCGTGGAAACTGCAGCAGACTTTATCCGATGAAGTGAGCTGTAGCTCACGAAAGCTTATGCTCAAATAAATTGGTTAGTCTCTAAGGTGCCACAAGTACTCCTTTTCTTTTTGCGAATACAGACTAACATGGCTGTTACTCTGAAACCTGTAATTGTAGTAACACTTTCAGGGCTAGCTGCTCCAATGTCTCCTTCCTGATCTTTCTGTGTGCACCCCCTCAGGTCTTAGGCCTCGGACCTTTACCACTTCTGGGATGGAATCATATGATTCTCCAACTCGCAAAATGGGCCCTGGACTTCAGTATTCGGAGGATTGACTGTGCTTACCCTGCAGGTCTGATTGGGTTCTGGCACCTAAGGTTTTCCCCTTCAAGAGTTTGTGACCAAAAGTGAGTATAGCGACCACATAGCCTTCTTAAACCAAAGTCTTGTTTAATTTCAACAGTACAAACAAAGCATTTAGATAAAAGGATTTTAAAACAACAATCTACATGCAGGTCTACCTATATTGCTTCCCATGCCTCATGATAGCCTAGGCAGACCTAACTTCTTCAGATGCCCCAGCAATGCCCATATAGACAGACTTACAGCTCCTCAACAACAACTCTAGAGAGGGAGTCCCTTTAAAACCCACCAGGGATCCTTTGTTCTTGTGAGTTTCCAGGCTTTTGTCCTTCTTGTCTGAACCAGTTTTGTAGGCTCCACAAGAGGTCAAGCCAGACTCCTCAAAGTCAATGGTTCTGCCATTATCTTGTAACAACCCTCAAGTGTTTACTGTGGGTGGCTTACTATGAACCATTGTTTCCACTTTTTGCTTGTTTTCCCAACATCCCTGTTGAGTTAACCCAATATAGTAATACAGTACCCCAATCACCAGGACAACACACAGTATTAATAAATCATAACAGTGCAACTCCACACCAATCTTGCTATTCTTAGCTGATTTACTCAGGAGAATTTCAGTATTTGACTAAGATGACACCACTGGTTCCAGACATGGGAGAGGAACAACAAATTCCCCACACCCACTATGCAAGTCTCTTATTGCAGGAGTTATGGTTAATCACCCTTCCATCTCAAAAAATACGAGAATGGGTCCCGCCCACGAGCATTCATGCAATGATGGCTATTGTGTGATTAAAAGGGAAATTATGTAATAAAGGGGCACAGCCATAGAAGACCATTCTGTGGGAGCTAGACATTGGCATTCTTACATCAAATAGTCCCTTATTCTGAGGACTGTCCCATTGATTTCAGTGGAACTTACTCATGGGGTGAGGTATTACTCAGTTCTGAATAAGGGTGGCCTTGGTATTCAAGACTCCCTTAAAAATGCTTATTCAGTGAGGCCCACAAGATGGGCTCTTATAATTTAAAACAATGATAAAAAACCCCAAACCACTATTAAGCCATGCCCGCCACTGTATTTCCCAATGCATCCCATCTTTGCGTGTCTGTCTTTCAGGCTCTGATTCAGTAAATACTAAATACCAGTATAGTGCTCATTACTGTGAAGATAATGGGACTATTCATGTTTGAAAGCACTATACCTCATAGATAGTATTTGCAGGATTGGATCCTTACATTGTTTGCTGTTCAGAGCAGGGACTTCCTTTATGTTTGTGTTTTGTGCAGCACCTAACACATAATACATAAATAATAAAGAGACTCCCCAAAATATAACCTATCATAAAGACATTTCCATTCACAGTGTTGCCAAAGCTCATGATTGCATCGCAAGTTTTGTGACGTTAGGTATTTTCCTTCAAGCTTTCAGCTCCAAGTTGTGACAATCTCAACTCTCTTTTTTAAAAAGTAAGTTTCCAGGCCTCATGTTTGCAGAGGAAATGTGACCTGAGTACCCCTTAAAGGCTCAAAAACCAAAAGGCCTCAAGCGTACTATTTTTTAAAAAATCTCTTAATTTTTAAACCAATCTTATGATGTTTGGTTCCTGACCCATGATTTTTGAACAGCTGGGGTCGGCAATACTGCGTTCACCATGTCTGTAAGTCTGTTTATCTGGACCCCCAAACAAGAACTGCAACTATTAAAATTGAATTCATTGGGTAACCCTCAACCGTAAACCCAGCGGCATGAATTCACCAGGATCATGAGTACAGGCATGCAGAGTCTTTCCTGCCTGCATGTCAGTCCTATTGTGGGGCCTGATTTTGAACTCCCTCCAGTGTAAATCTGGAGCATTTCCATGGAAATCAATGAATCTTGTGCATCTGTCAGTTCAACATCTGTGTTTTCTTTGTATAAGAGATGCATTCCTCCCACATCACATGAAATTCTTCTGTTGAATCATTAGTCTTATAAATGAGATATAAAGCAATGTCGATACAGCAGTCTTTGAAATTGAGATGAGATTTTCCATCTTCTTGGAAGCAACCTCTACATACAGTCAAAACCTGTTTTTAAAAAGACCTCATGGCAGAGTTGGTCAGAAAATGCCCCCCTCCCCATGGGAGTATTTTATTGAAAGTGAAAAAAATATTCAAGTTTCAGCAAAAAATTGAAATCCAAAATATTTCATCCACAACCTGAAATATTTCAATTTGGAAATGTTGCTGAGGTGCCTCATGGGAGTTGTAGTTCTGGTGCCTCATGCTCCCATTTTCCTCTATAGGCCAGGCTCCCAGGTTGGATTACATCTCCTAGGATGCACCCTCTTAGTGAGGGGAGGTTGTGCATCAGAGTAGGTGAAGTCCAGCTGGGAAGCCAAGCCCACAGAGGAAACTGGGAGCACCAGGAACATGAACTACAACTCCCATAATGCACCGCAGCAGCATTTCGGACTCCCCAGGGAGTTGCCCCTGACAGTCCCCAGGGACAATGGGGAGAGGCCAATGCTTCAGGTCAGCCTGATTTACAGGGTAGGCAGGTTATGAAGGAGTCAGGAGGCCAGGAGGGCCCCA
Organism: Lepidochelys kempii; assembly: GCF_965140285.1. Lineage (NCBI taxonomy): Eukaryota > Metazoa > Chordata > Testudines > Cheloniidae > Lepidochelys > Lepidochelys kempii. The sequence goes on along the minus strand of NC_136380.1, from coordinate 269,487,094 downwards.
TCCTCCATGAAAGCTGAAACTGCCTGGGCCAGAGTGGGGCTGAGCTAAGGAGAAAGCAGTGTTGCCAATTCCACATAGCTGGAAGTCACCAGGCAAACCCTGAAAAGTCGCTAGATGTAGCTGTTTAAGCACTCCAAAGGAGTCAAAAATGTCTCTAAACAAAATTTCCACAGAATTGTATCTATGTGTATGTGCCCAGGCAAGTATAGTCACAAAATCATTCACAAGCAGCTCAATAGTGTTAATAAAATCCATTCCACACTCTTCTTACTACATTCTTTTGCACACCAAGTCAATGTCATTATGTCTCAACTGAGCCTGTCTTCAGAAGGAATCGCATTCCAGGGCTTCTTGGGTTGAGATCACCATAATCTGCAGGCAAGGAAAAGAAGTTTGTGGAGGCTAATTAGATATTTTGCTAAAGCCAGGCACACTTTGGAGAGAGCAGCACATTAGCCAGGGCTTGTTTTTACCCAAATGTGTTCTTTCTCGCTGCTCCGTAGGAGGTAGCGCACCCTGTGATACAGGGAAAGATGGTTAATGAAGCAGGAAGGGCGGGGGGTGGGTGGGAAGGCAGGTTAGCTGGCGAAGAGAGTTGCACAGATGAAAGGTGGGGTGGGATGGGATGAGACATGGCCATGTGCCCAATGGGGCGGGGGCACCGTGCCTTCAGAGATAAAGCCCTTACTACAGGATCAAAGGTGGAGCTAGCTTGATTTCGGCTCCCCTTTACTCCTTCCCCAGGCTTGGCCAGGGTTAGCTGCCCAATTGTTTTCAGAAATCAAACCCTGGAAGCGGGGGGATGGGGAAGGGGTCTGGCTAACGGATTTTTGTTTTTAAACCTACTTTCTTGGCTCCCTGCAGCGCCGAGCTCAGGTCAGGTGAATGTCCTCTTCCCCCTGGCTCTGGCTCTTCCTTTCACTAACCTGTTGGCTCAAATCCAGGCTGGCAAGAAAGGGAGGCTCAGCTGAAATTAACCAACCCCAGCTGTACTGGGCTGCAGTTTACAGAGAATGAGGGGGACCCTGGGCAGAGAGCCCAGCACAGGGAGTTGCCCCAGCCAAGAGTCCATGCAGGCCAGACTCGGCAGCCGGGGAGGGGAATCATACCCCAGTGGGGGTTGGGGGAGTGACACTGGGAAGAAGGGTCCTGCTACGTAGAGCCTGAAGGCATCTAGCCACCCCCAGAGCAAGAGACTGATCCACGGCACCCCTGCAGCACAGCCGGGGCCTGGGAAGGAGGCCTGGGAGGGGACGTGTGAGGAACAGGCTGTGAACTGCCCTTACATTCCAGAGACAGCTGTTTGTGACGTTCCTGTGCCACAGAGCAGCATTATGTGTTTTCCTTTAACCTATCCCATTTTTTCCCTTATTTTTAAAAATTGATTGCTGTTTAATAAATTGTATTTGTTTGAACTATATGCAATCATCAGGGCGGCGAGTTATATGGGCCCGTGGTGCCTGGGCTCCAGCAACATTCAGGGCACGGGGCCCAGCTCCACCAATGTTTGGGGTCGGGGCTCTCCCCCGGCCCCACCTGCCACTCCCGCGCACTTCCCCCGAGTGTCCCCCGGTCCCCTCTTGCTGCCCCTGCGCACCTCTCCCTAGCACCTGAGCATCCCTGCCTCTCCCCTGCAGCTGGGGACTGCCTCCACTCTCCTGGCTGGCTCCTAGCATCAACTGCCGCCACAGAGTCCTATTGCCCCCCATCCACTAGTGCCAGGGCAGGCTGCCCCTGCCCTTCTGCCTCAGGCCATTTCCTTTTCCGGCGGGACCCTCCACCAGCACAGGGGAGCCCCCCACCCACAATCACTGCTCCTGCCCCATGCTGGGCAAGGGGCAGGCCCATCCCCACCCCCAGTGAGGCTACAGTGAGGGGCAGCAGCAGGGGAGGAGGTACACATGGGATGCAGCCCTCTTCCTCACTCACCACAGGGGAGGCCAGGGGGCTTCCTGGGCCTAAGAGGGGCCCTAGGAGCACATGCAGTGACAATGGTGCGAGGTGAGTGTGCTGCCAGGGGGAAATAGGGGGGCCCCTCCCCTGGAGCTCGCTGCTGCCGGTGGGGAGAGGGCTGGGGGGAGTCATCCTCTCTGGCCCCAGCCCTGGGGCAGCCTGCCTGCAACCCAAACTCCTCATCCCTAGCCCCGCCCCACCGCAGAGCCCTCACCCTAACCCTCTGCCCTAGCCCTGAACTCCTCCCACACCCAAAACCCCTCATCCCCCTGCACCTAACCCTCTGCCCCAGCCCTGAGCCCTCTCCTGTATCGTGAACCCCTCATCCCCAGCCCCACCTCACAGCCCTCACCCCTGCACCCCAACCCTCTGCCTGAGCCCCTCCCATACCCCAAATCTCTCATCACCAGCCCCACCCCAGAGCCCTCACATTTTTACATTTATATATAGTCTTACAAGGCAGTCTGTGGGGGCAGAAGTTGGACCAGAACATAATCTCAATGGGTTATACAAACCAGCCGCCCCTGGCAATCATCAGGGGGTTAGGGAAACGTCCAGAGCGGAGAGAACACCCTGGAGTGGGGACACCCTGGCCCATGTCCTAAGTGACCACAACAAGACTGGGAGTTGAGCCCACAAGGAATCCTGGACCCAGCCTTGTCGGGGTTATGAGGACTCTGCCACATAGGAGAGTGGCAGGGGAATCCTTGACGTCAGGCAGGCCTCTGGGTAAAGGGAGTGAGAGCGAGGACTCGGATCCTTTCACTAGCCAATTCCACCAGGGTAGTGTATAAGCCAGGAAAGTTCCCCATAATAACGGGACCAATCCCCCACTTACATATGCAGCAGAGCAGCCCTTTCCCTCACACCCTTGAATGGGTGACACTTGAGCTAATGATTATTTCATCTTTTTCATGGACAAAGAGCCTTATCTACTTGCAGTTCCACAAATGTGACAACACAGCCCAACATATAAATAAAACAATGTCTGATAATGTGCTACATTCAAGTAACCAGCCTGTACCATAATAATCTCCATTTACAAATACATAAAAGTCTTTTTGCAAGCATCCAAGTATGTTTACACTTGTGAAGCAATAACAGGGCAGCTTTTTATAGTGGCAAGGAAAATGGCACTGAGAACACAACAAATAGGCTCTGAAGTCAAAGTCGCTTGAGGAAATCAACAAAAACAACAAAAGATTTGCTGGAATGTCAGGTGGGTGGAGCAGGGCAAGCCCCCATGCCCCAACACTGCTCCCCACAGGAGTGCCAGGCGGGCAGGTGAAATGGGGCAAGCCAAACAATCTTATAACGAAACATTGCGTGACTTTAAATGAGTATGTTCTCAAATAGATCAGCTACCTAACAAGGAAACAATGTTAACTGGGATGACTAAGTGAGGAGTTACTGTACAGCTAGCAAGATTTTCCAGATAAATCATAGATGTGTTTAGGTCACCAGAGCGTCCATTAACCTAACCTTCTGGGGCCTGATTCTTTCCTGGCAGGATATCAGGGACTGCCATCGAAACCAACATGAGGAATTCATACTACAGGGGGAAAATGGGGGCCCTGAGGTTTTGGATGCACATGTTCTATCTCGGGATTCATCACTTTAAGAGACCGGCATGCTCCCTCAGGCGCCTTCCTCTTCACAACTTGTCCTGTACATGTAGACTCAATGGAGAGAGACTGCGCACATATCAGTGTATTTCATATAAATGGGGAGGAGCATGCTGCAGGATCCAAAAGGATGCAGGCAAGTGCCAGCATTGTGTAATCTCACCTGTACCAAATAGTAAACAAAGATCATGCTGAAAATTTAAATATAAACACTTTGTTCTACTAAAGATGTTCCCAATTGGATCCTTGGCATTTGGTTCGGTTGAATGCTGATCCCATTTAGTTTTCATTCTTTTTTTATTGCCTTTTATGTATCTTATATGAACACAGGAAAAAACTGCAATAAAAAAAGTATGTAAGATTTTCTATTTTCTCAGAAGGGAGAGAGAAGCGATGTCTACACAACAGAGCCTATGATGGCATAGCCTTCCAGGGTAGATGCAGCATATGCAGGCAGAAGTTTTTCTTCCAGTGTACAAACACCACCTTGCCAAATGACATTAGCTATGCAGAGAGAAGCACTCTTTTGCTGGCACAGTTGCATTTACACTAGGGGATTGTCAGCATAGCTGAGTCACTAAGGGGTGTAATTTTTTCACACCCCTGCCTGACTTTGCTATGCCAGTATAAATTTTAAGTGTAGACCAGGCCTGAGAGAAGAAATAAGAAACATACACCAAAAAATAAGAGGGAATATAATGTACAGTAAATTATTTAACAAAAATTGTCAAGTTTACATTACAGGAATCTATCATTTTTGTTGGTACCCTGGCATTAGGAATAAATATACCTAACCTGACCACGATTTTGGGCTGCATTTAATCACCGTGTTGTTGTGACATCTCTAGTTTAGTTAAAGTCTGTGTAATGCTTGAACATGTGAAGCAATAACGGCTGAGGAGAAGATTTTCAAAGCAAAGAAAGGGCATTAGGCACCCATCTCCCACTGACTTTCAGTGGGTACTTGACACATAACTCCCTTTCAGGCCTTGAAAAATCTCCCCCTAAATCCCTGAGCCCTGTACATAGCCCCAGTAGGTAACTAAGTCAGCCATGTGCTAAGGAATTCTGCAGGGGACAGGGGAAGAAGGAATCCTTACCCCCAGGCCACAGGATCTGCAGCTGTGTGAACAGCACCAGCCTATGTCTGTGCATTGCCATAAGCTTGAGTTTGTGAATGCACAAACCTGTAAAGATAAGGCTAAATTTGACGCAGCTTGCAGTTCAGTGCAAATACTTTGCACACAAGTCTGTCCTCCTGGCCTGCCCCCCGACTCCTCGGTAGTGAATGGGTGTGCAGACCCCTGCATGCACCCCCACATCCTCCCACTCCCTGCTTAGTAGTACTGGTGCAGCTCGGCTGCGATCCAAGGCCCCAATACAGAGGGGCAGGCTTTGCCCTAAGTAAGGTTATTATTTCTATTCAAGACTTTTTTTTTGTAGTTTAGATGATACCAACAGCATTCCGCAATAAAAATACAGGTTTACAGCATGGTCAGGTCGACTCTAGGATTTTTTACCATGCATTTCCCACTGCTGCTTCTGCCAGCGGTTGCTAGGATGAGCCCATGCACACGGCACCCGCAGCCACCAGCATGTTAATTACCATGGTGGATGTGGTTAATTACAATGGGGCTTACAGTGTCAGCGCCCCGCTGAAGCCCTTTCTACACTAGTGTTCCCACCAGCGGCACGACCACCAGTGATGGCAATGATGGGAAATTTATAGCAAAACTGCCTATACACCAGCATAAATGACACCCCAGTGTGCCCCGGCAAGCAAGTTGAGTATTTCCATTTAATTCACAGTAATCTATGGTAATTCATGGTTTTCCTCCTGAAACCCATTTTCTCCTATGCACTCTTCCTCTGGATTTGTCCTGATGCTAATCCCATAAACACCTGATCCTAGTCTTCTTGGGCTTCACAAGTGTATCAAAAGGCACTGGCCAAGGACGTCATCTGAAGCTGTGGGTGTTCAGCTCCTCTAAAAATCAGGTTCCCAGTGCTCTGCACCCTAAAGACTACCTCCTCTGCCGCTGCCCCACAGATACCACCCTCCCCCCATCCCAGAGCTCCTCTTACAATAACGCAAGTTTCCCCATAGCAACAGCCCAGAGTGGCAACTGCTTTTAACCTTTACTTTTTCTTATTTGAAAAAGCTTAAACAGGAGATTTTATTGGACCAATTGAACTCTTATTATAAAAAGAGATGTAAAAGTTAAAAGTAATCACCTCCCTGGGTGCGCGTGATGGAAAATCTCCCAGCTGGTAATTAAGGTGATTTGTAGAAATAGTAATTGTTTTGGTGCAACCTGTGTGCTCATGGGAACTTTACATAATGTGAGCCTGCAGCAGTGGCTGCTTTCAACTTTCATCAAAGAAATTGGATTTCGAGAGGGAAAAAAGACTGATCAAGCTTTTTAAATAGAAAGTAAAATGTAAGCTTAGCCACCATGGTGAGGGAACACTGGGGAAACCCATCCCAATCAGGCAGTCTCACTTCAAAGGGGTTCCTGTCCCCTCTACTGCACCCCTCCCCAAATTAAAATGTAAGTTTGGCCTCACATCTGTGCTTCTTGTTTAGTTCTTGTATAGACGCAAAATAGCCTCACAGGTGAGATTGTTTCCATGTTCCTCTCTCTGCACCTGGCTGTTAGCGGTAATTACGACCATAGACCTACCAGCACATTAACTAAAGACAAAAGTGAAACTATACAGTTGTAAATAAGGGGTGGGAAATCTCTGGGTAATCAAGAATTGAGACTTAGAGTCACAGAGATTAGGGCCAGAAGGGACCATCAGATCATCTAGTCTGACCTCCTGTATCTCACAGGTCACCAGCATCACACACTAAACCCAACAACTGAAATTAGATCAAAGTATTACAGTCCACAGGCAACTAGGCTATTATGTGCCCCAGGCAGAGTATACGAGGAATGGAGCTGCACCAGTGCCTCAGGCCCCTGAAATGGCAGCAAAATGATTAAGTGAGTGTACACAGAAAATGCTGGCAAGTGACTTGCACCCAGGCACTGCAGAGGAAGGCAACATCCCCCCCTCCCCCGCCCCGCCCAGTCATTGCCAATGTGACCCAGGGGAAAATTCCCTCCCACCCCACATATGGCAATCAGTTAGACCTTGAGTATGTGAGCAAGAACCAGCCAATCAAACACCTGAGCGAGAGAAAGCCACCTCAGAAACTTGGCCCACGTGCCCATTGTCCCATATCTAGGTGTGGCCATCCCTGTTGCTTCAGAGGAAGAAGATTTAAAAAAAACCCTTCCCTGAATACATGGGAGGGACAAAGGATGGGGGGAGAAGGGAGAAATCCCTTCCTGACCCCTGCAGGTGGCCACCTGAAACCCAGAAGCATGAACTTGTAGGAACATAAGACATAAACCAGAAGTAAGCTGGGGCTATAGAGCCCTGCTACCATCACACACAATCCCGTCATACAAGTGGACTTACAAATTTGTTCATCTTGCTCTTAAAACTAATTAAGTTGTTTGCCCCCCATGACTCCTATTGTGAGGCTGTTCTAGAACTTCACCCCGCTGATGATTAGAAAATTTCTTCTAAATTTCCAGCCTGCATTTGTTCATGGCCAACTTATATACATTAGTTCTTACCTTCCTTGGTATTTACCCACTAATATGGAGGGCAGTCCTATCCCCTCTCAGCTGTCCTTTTGCTGGACTAAACAAGCAAACCTCTTTCCTCTCCATTCTCCTGATCATCCTAGTAGCTCTTCTCTTTGCCTGTTCCAGTTTAAATTAATCTTTCTTGATCATGGGTGACAAGAATTGCAGACTTCTCTGCCCTGGCAAAATCAGGGACTGACATATCTCCCCAATCACAAAATATACACTTTGGTCACTATGTAGCTGGGGTAAGGTATTTACCTAGGAGCAAGCCTATGATAGTCTCCATTGGGATTGTTAAAGGAAGTGGACATCCTGACATCTTCTGTAAACAGCATGACTTCCAAGTTCTGCTGCATCACCCTGTCCCCAGGAGCCAGACTTCCACTGTAGTAATAATACATAGTAATGGATACATATGTAGAGCACCTTTCATCCAAGCATCACACAACGCTTGACAAGTATTAATTTGTTATCCTTCACAGCACACCTGTGAATTATAGATGATCATTCCCTTTTTCACAGATGGGTACATTGATTCACAGAAGTTTAGTGACTTGCCCAAATCAAGGAATAGAACCCAGGCATCCTCACTGTCAGTCTCCTGTTCTGACCATAGACCAAAATGGCTCTTAGAAAGCAGCCAAATGATTTCCTCCAGCATAGTTCTATTCTGTTTTACACAGGTTTTTATATTACTCTCAGCACCACGGTATCAGAGGTGAAGCGTTTCATTGTGGGAGGGTTTGGATATTTTTTTAAAAGGTACATACTGGCTAACTGTTTACATTAGAGAAGGCAGGTTGAAGAAGTACACCTTGCCCTTGGAGCAGATTGTGGTGAGATTTGTGATGGTCCTTAGCTCCTGGGAGAGTTTGTTCCAGTCTCAGACCGGCCCCTGAGAACTCTGTTTCCTGCACAGACAAGCTTCACCCTTATGGCTGAAAGCTCCATGGGGCCTACCCATGGTTGTCATCTTAGAACATTAGGCAAACTTTAGATATGCTGGGCCCAGGTCACTGAGTGCTTTGAAGATAAGGGCCAAGATCTTGCCCTTGACTCAACAGCATCTCTCAACAGTTTTATTTTACATTGGTTTAGTTCTTTCCTGTCAAACCATTTTTGTCTTAGCAAAAATTTAACCTAATGAATTTCTGCTCTCATTAATAATGCTGATAATAATAAAATACTTATAACATTTCCCACTCAGCAATTAACTTTTCTTTGCAAGTACCAAAGGTTTATCTAACTTGGTACATCCACCTGAACTTTAAATGCAACTAAAAGAGAAACTTATGCAATGTACATCATGGGTAAAAAAAAAAAATGTTGGCAGAAGCTGTAAATGATTAACAAGATGTGTGAGGTTTAGAGAGCTTAAAGTGGGCAGGTATTGCTCATAGAGTCCTCCTCTAATACAGGATTTATTTGCCGGCCTGTCAGATAAAGTGGACTCTACAGGAGAGATGCTTCTCTTTTTCCAGTGAAAAGTATTAATATTACCTGTGTTTGCACACTCACATTGCGCACCTCAGCATTATTAATGAGAGATCGGACACCATGGGGAAAAAAATCAGAAGACTGATTAATCATACAGATTGCACTTTTTGAGAAATCACTAAGCTCACTGTGGACCATAAATGTAGCCTCATGGAAAGCACTAGATCTCTGCAGGCACCCCTATTTACGGCACAGCAGAATTCCTATTGCATGACCAAAGGCAGTTCGTTGAAATCTGTCAATGAGACACCATAGAGATGACACATTTTGTGGTCTTTATGATAGGTGGCTGCTTAATCCAATGACAAAGACGACCATTCACACAACTCCCACCAATCCCTTCTGTAACCTTTATAACACAGAGATAAAAATAGGCAAACAAACCATAATTCCTGCCTCACAATTTAAATGTTAAACAATTTTAACAAAAATCAGATGCAAATTCCATAAATTTGAAATAAGTCATCTTTCCGGTGGCTTTAGAAGATTCATCACAGTATTCTATTTATTTAGTTTGTGTGTTTGAATTTGTTTGTTTTCATAGTTTTAAGGAACTAACATATCTCAACTTTGTAAATAAATATCTAGGGTAACAGATGCTCTGTATCATAAATAACATATTTGCAGAGCTGTCCAGGGCTGTAGGTGGTCAGCAATGGGTCAATCAGGAGCTGTCACAACAAGGTGAGTTAATAAGCAGAAATAATATATGCAACTCATACTAAGGACCACCCCATATGCCGTTTATGAAACTCAAAGTACTTTCAGCCTCAAAGACGATAACATTTATGGGTCAGATCTTGAAAATCCTTACACATGCACACAAACAAACAGGGATTTGCCTGAGGAACGCATGAGTAAAAGCTACACAAAATCCTCAAGGTTTCCCTAGAAATCTCTGTAACCTGGTAATAATAGGTGACTTCTTCTTCATCCCTTCCTTTCAAGATCACGCTGGTTTTTTGGTACAATCTCAGTATAGCACAGTGCTACATCATGCTAGTCTTCATTCAAATGCTACGTATATAAATGAGAGACAAGGTGAGTTAGGTAATATCTTTTATTGGACCAACTTCTGCTGGTGAGAGAGACAAGCTTTCAAGGTTACAAAGAGCTCTTCTTCAGGTCTGATCATCTTCAGGACTGAGTCCTGAAGAAGAGCTCTGTATGCTTGAAAGCCTCTCTCTCTCTCTTTCTCTCTCTCTCGGCAACAGAAGTTGGTCCAATAAAATATTACCTCACCCACCTTGTCTCTCTAATAGACTGGGACTGACACAGCTACAACACTGCACATATGAATAACATTCACACCACAGAAATATCAGTTCAGTACAGATAGCTCAAAACTATTGGATTTCTTCACCTCAGATTAAGTTTTGTTGCTCCTTGAACAAAGAGTTTGTTCCCAAAATGGCTTAGTTTGCTTAATCAAGAATTTCCTACAAGACACTATTACAATAAATAAATAAATAAATAAAAATGCTTGATCTTTTTATTGTAACTGTCGTGAGACTAAATCAAACACATATAGATACACTTAGGTTTAGTTTCCTGTCTTGCAAATCCCTTTAGATATATAGCATCATCAGATATGCACCAATTAAGGCAAAGTTTTAATTTCAGTTAGTCTTTTAATCCAGAGTCTTCTTTTCAAAAGTTACAATTTTCAAGGCTGCACTGTATGGCATAGGAAAAAGAACAGACACAGAAGAACCCCTTTGGTCTCCTGGCAAGAAAAATGATATTTAAATATTCTTCCCTCAGGCAGCTTTCTCTTCCCTCCCTGCCCTCCCCCAGTAAGATTTATGTTCTCAAGTTTGGCCTGCCTGCGGTACCTGTTTAGTGTATGTGAGATCAACTAAGCTTGGAGCTTCATCCCAAGAATGAGACTGATAGAGAGCTGCACTTGCTTGTTCAGAGACAGTGCCATTAAAAAAAACTGGCTCGCTCCCCAGAACCACAGAATAACCTCCGAGCATGACACACAACTTCACAAGCCTGCGAGATAGGGTGTTCAGTTAGAGAGGTTCAGTGAGAACACCTGCAAGGGGACCAGGGGATCAAGGGAATTCCTTTGCAACCCAAGAGTAATACATTTTCCCAAAATATTTTTAATATGCTAGTCCGTATAATATGCAGTGTTGGTGTAGCCATGTTGGTTCCAGGATATTAGCGAGACAAGGTGGGTGAGGGAATATCTTTTATTGGTGAGAGAGACAAGCTTTCGAGCTTACCCAGAGCTCTTCTTCAGGTCTGGGAAATATCATATAGAATGTCAATGCATATAATTGGAAGTTTTGTGACTATAATTTGCAGGATTAAAGCAAGTCTGAGAATCATCCAGTTGATGGTGTGTGACATCTAATATAGGAAAGGAAAAAATGTTAAATGCAAATGAAAGGATAAAAATGAAAATGTATTAAAGAAGTGGGATGCCACCATCTTCCAACCTGCTGACATAGGTGGTGACATGGGATGTGGAACACTGGGAGTTTTGCACATAGTTTGGTGGCAGGATATGGTCCTACTTCAGCCCACTGGTGGTCTTGTTGGGAAGCAGCAGTAAAATCTGGGTTATCATCTCACTAGATCTTACAAAGTGGGAGCCCTCCAAGTTAAATTAGTGTGCTGTCAAAATCTGAATAGGCAAATCAGTCTTCCCTGTGTGGTAATACTGGACCATTGGCGCACAACATTGCAAGAGATGCTAGCTATGAGATGAGATGTAAAACCAAGGGCCTGACTTCTTGTAGAAAATTCCAAGCCACTTGTCAGTGGTAGTCCCGGGATCAGGGCTTGTTTCAGCTGGATACAATGTTCTTCGCTTCCTGTTCTACGCTGGGTAAGTGTGGCTGAACACAGTCACACATTTACCATGTTCCATCCCAGAGGTGGCTGCATTTCAACAGCTGGTAAAGTGAAGGGCCAAACTCCAAGAGCCATAAACCTGGGTGCATGCCAGAAAACCCAGGGATAGAATAGGACAAAAAGACCATGCTGCAGGCCAGTACAACAGAAGTTGCAGAGGGTCGCTCCTGGGGAAGATCAGGTGCATTTAGCCAGTGGCCTAGGTAGGGAGCAGTGTAGTCATACTGCCCCGGGCAGAGCTTGGAAGGTGACTGTGACTCCCCGAGGCCTAATCCCTATCTGAGGAGCCCCTTGCAAAGGTGCACTGGGCAGGATGCACTGTTCTTTAGATGGTGCAGCTTGCTCTCCACAAGTGAGGCATAGTCCAGCCTCTTCCCCTGGGCACCCCTGGAGGTATAACAAAGGAGCATGGGCTCCAAGGTCGCTGAGGGCAGTATAGGCCCTGTCGCCACCTGGCCCGAAGTACTTGTCTGTCAATAGCATCCAAGGCACTTCACACAGAGAAAACAAATACACCATTAAACAGGCTCAATGTCTTCCTCCCCCTCATCGCTTTCCTAGAAAATCATTATGTCCGTCCCTGTCTTTTCTAAATGAATTAAGTACCTGCACCCTCTATTGGTCTCTCTGGTATAATGTAACACTGTTGTGCTGTGCCTAGCCCCCAGCTACTTTTTACCTAGTCAGGACTACCCTGTAAATAGACCTGCTCCAGCACCATGGGGAATTCTGTCATTGACTCAAGTGGGTGCTGTGTCCAGTCCTGTAATGTCACCTCTGTGTAGTGCATGAAGTGCCTTTGTTCCAAAGATGGAAGATCAGGAAGAGTGAGTTTAAATTCTTCTGTGAAATACCAGCATACACTGGGGACATTTGAAAACACGTTTCCTTTCATACATGTTAACATTCGCTGTGGTCTTCTGGGTTTGTCCAGCTGCCAAGGGAAACTCAAGCAAATGGGGCCAACAGAAATGTTAGTAGTGATGAGCAAACCTCTCATGGTTTGAAGGCCACACCTGTTTCAAGGCCACATCCACCTCTCCTCTGCACAGCTCATTTTAGTCCGGCAAGTTACTGAATCCAAATTCGCCATGCCCTAGGGGCCTGTGTGTCCCAAAGCACATGAGATTTGGATTTAATTAAGAAGGGATATGATGGGTTCTTAGGCAAACTTTCCAAAGCCTAAAAGAAGGTACGAGTTTGGGTTAAGAGATGGGCAAATATTTTTGAGGTAAGAGTGGGATGTTTACGTAATCCAAACATGATCCCATTGAGCATTCTGGACTCCCACTGGTGCCAATGGGAGTTAAAAGTGACCAGTGCCTTGCAGCGTCAAGCCCTTGGGTAAATGGACACCATTTATTTTTGTTCTCTGCTCTAATCAGAGTTAGTTCCAGGAACAATCTGTAGGAGCTGGTATATAAATCCATGAGGAATGAAGACCGGCTGGATGCAATAATGCTACAAGGGAAATCATCTGAAGGCTAATCTGTCACAGCAGATATATAATATTAATCAACCATTCAAAGACACAAACACACACCAGTAAAATGTGCATATGTGATGCTTCAAAAGATGCTAGTGCGTCAATATTTGTTGCCGAAGAGTCTCTCTAACAGCACACAGTGACAATGAGTAATATTCTCAAAGTGATTTATTAGCACCCCCATGAATTCATGAACAATTATATACAAGTTATTAACTTATTAAAATACTGTAGTGGGAACTCAGCTACATTGAGGCCTTTTATCTTAATGCTGAGCTCTGGACTAGGATAAGTTTAAGATGAGAACCATAATTAAGAAGTATTAATATGACCCTGTATGGGGGGCGCGAGAGGAGTGGATGGGAGGGGGAGAAAAAGACTTTCATGTGCACTAGAGATGGTTTTTCAATCTGAACATGCAACTGAAAGATTTTATGGCTGAGTCTTTGGGGAAATACATTTTAATTTGTATTTGACTATCTCTGACTGCGGCATCCAGTTCCAATCTCCATCAATGTAACCGAGCAGTAGCTTGACTTAAGGCAGTAAAGTTATTCTGGATTTGCAACACACTAGCATGATTTAGATCAGAACCTGGCTCCTTATACTAATCTTATTACAAGTATAACGTATGGTCAAACTTGAACACTTTACCAAGGCCACATTTCCCACTCCCATGAAAAAAGACCATTGGATTGGAGGTCAGCAACTCTGCAGAGATTTCCCTCCACACACAGAGTTTAACCAAATTGTTCCAGGCTGGGGACAGAGATTGTCCTCTGCACCCACCATGGAATTGGCCAGAGGTTTGATCCATCAAACTGGCAGATCTCTGGGATCTGATGGAAGCCCAAACAGTTGTGCAGGGCTCCTCCTCTCTTCTTGCTCCCTGGTAGCACAGGTCTGATGGAACAATGGTTGTAGAGTCCCAAAAATTCCCCTTACAGAGGAGGAGAATCTGGCCTTCAGTTTCTATTCATGCAAAACTTCCAGAAGAGTACAAGGGCTGCAACTGAAACAAGTTCCTGCACAGGGTACACAAGAAGAGAGAGGATCTGTGGACTCTGTGCAGGAGCTGGCCACCACTTACCTCTTCGTATTTCCATTCTTTTCTCCTTAAGAAGGAGTTAAAACACTTTCCTTGGCTCACTAGAGCATACACTGTTTTATCTTGCCCGTGAAATACTTCCTCTTTATTTGAGACCAGACTGAAGTGGGAAAATAGAAACACACGCTACCAAATTGAAGGCCAGATTTTGTTCTCACTTAGAATCCAATTTCGGAAAGGACTTAAGTGCATGCTTAAGTCCACCCCTATTCAGCAAAGTACTTAAATGTGCACTTAAAGTTAAGCATGTGTTCATGTGCATTGCTGAATCAGGACCTTACATTGCAATGATTCCACACTCACCCTATTGACTTCACTGGCGTTAAGATGATCTAGAGTGATATAAGTGAGATCAGAATATGCCCTCTGCCCTCATTAGATTATGATTCATTATAATTTTACAGATCAATAAAAAGTCTTATTTATTTCAGCAATCATATTTAACATGAAGAGCTAATCAGTGACAGTCTCCATAATTATCATGCTTTCACAGTTGAGTGCTACTGCTTTTCTCCCCCACACCACCCTCCTCAGCTTGTGAAATCAGTGAGTTCCAAATCAGTGCAATTATGCCAACTTGGTTCAAAAAACTCCATTTACTATCATTTTTGTGAGACTTTATTCTTAGAGATTTTGAATATTTCTACTGAAAGGCCTATATTTCATAAACAAGAAAAAGGTCTCATTTACTGCAGGATGGAACCAAAATGAAGAAAATGCAATACTTGCTTAATTTCATGCCTAACCAACAGGTCCCTTTAAACTAACTAATATATGTTTCTTGCATGAAAAGGTTAGTCAGTAACCAGGAGAAAGGGGACAGCTTTTTCTTGTCAACACTCAATAAAAGGCGGCTGTATGGTAAGTTATATTGAAGAATAATGGATCAGTCCACATGGGATTTTTATTCCTTTGTACTCACATGTTCTTTGGGGGCTGTGATTAAGTATAAACAACTCTTCAGAATCAGCAGATAGTTTTTCAAGCTGAAGCAAAATAGAGCAATCGGACATTATGCAAAGCCCATGAAAATATGTTGCAAGCAAGCAATTAAACCGCAAAATGCAAGCTGCATCATGACAACAATGAAGTGCCTAATAATGACTCTCTACAAGAAACTGAATTTACTGTCAGTTTGATTCCACCCCTTGAGATGCAATATATTTCTATGAAGATTCAGTCAACATTTATTCAAACATTAATGTTCCTAAATTTAATATTTTAAGAATGGTTAACTTTTAATTGTGCAGTCCTATTTATAATGCATCAGTGCATCCTTTGTGTATATTTTGGAGTATTCTGTTGTATAAACTGTGATCGCTAGACATACATTAATTAATTGACAGAAAGATGTTAACATTATTCAGGCTGCTGTCCATTGTTATGGAAATCTGTTTCATCATTACCACATTAACATAATCTACATTGTATTAAGCTCCAAATGTTCTTCTCTCAGTCCTGGTCTACACACACACACACACAGGGTGGGGGGGGGCGTCGACATAAGATACGCAACTTCAGCTACGCAAATAGCATAGCTGAAGTTGGTGTATCTTAGGTCGATTTACCTGGCCATGAGGATGGTGGCAAGTCAACCCCCATCAACTCCGCTTCCACCTCTTGCGAGCTGGAGTTCCGGAGTCAACGGGGAATGCATTCGGGGATTGATTTATTGCGTCTAGACAAGACTCGATAAATCGATCCCCGATAGATCGATCACTACCTGCCGATCCAGCAGGTAGTAAAGACCTGCCCTTAGTAGACTGTACTTCAAGGTCCTGATTCTCCTCCCTCTTACAGTGGTGCATATCAGGAGCCAATGAAGTTACCCCAGGGTAAAGCAAGCAGAGAAGTGAGAGAGAGAGGACTGTCAGAGTTTCCAGGCAGCTGCACCTGTATTTGCCTTTGTGGTTCAAGGGCACCAAATTTAGGCTTCTGGCTCTCAGCTATCACCACTCTTGGGTGGAGACCCACATCTCTCTCCCTCCTGACCACGGGTTTTAAGACTGCACAGCTCCCTCTCTTACTCTGTGATATTCAGTTTGTCCAGATCATTTTGAAATTTAATGCCATCCTCCAAAGCACTTGCAACCCCTCCCAGCCTGGTATCGTCCGCAAACTTTATAAGTGTACTCTCGATGCCATTATCTAAATCATTGATGAAGATATTGAACAGAACCTGACCCAGAACCGATCCCTGCAGGACCCCACTTGTTATGCCCTTCCAGCATGACTGTGAACCACTGATAACTACTCTCTGGGAACGATTTTCCAACCAGTTATGCACCCACCTTATAGTAGGCTCCATCTAGGTCGCATTTCCCTAGTTTGTTTATGATAAGGTCATGCGAGACAGTATCAAAAGCCTTACTAAAGTCAAGATATACCATATCTACCACTTCCCCCCTATCTACAAGGCTTGTTACCCTGTCAACGAAAGCTATCAGGCTGGTTTGACACGATTTGTTCTTGACAAATCCATGCCAACTGTTATTTATCACCTTATTATCTTCTAGGTGTTTGCAAATTGATTGCTTAATTATTTGCTCCATTATCTTTCTGGGTACAGAAGTTAAGCTGACTGGTCTGTAATTCCCAGGGTTTTCCTTATTTCCCTTTTTATAGATGGGCACTATATTTGAGGACTTCCTCTTTGATTTGTCACCATGCACATCTATAGTGGTATAGAAATAAATAATAATAATATTGTGTGCTTCTATTTTCACCAACAGTGTACCCTTTGCAGTCCCTCCGCTCCAGACTACTTCTGTCAAAATGCCTAGACTATGCTTTCTGACCCAAGAACTCACCCTGTGATGCCTTTCCAGGGCTCCTGTCATAGAAGGTCTGCAGATCATCATCTCTGCACTGGGTGGAATTAGAATTAGGGTTGAGATCTTCTCCCCCTTGCTCTCCCTCAGCTCAGGGTTTTTCAGGTGTGAGCTTGTATGTCCAGGCCTTCTAGAAAGTAGCCTTGCTTTACAGTAACTGTATTGCAGAACACTTCAGTTTATCACAGTCTACATGTGCAAATAGGAGTAAACTACATAGTTTACAATAAATCACACAAGGTCAGACTGTGCCCAGCTCCTTTGCAAAGGAGTTTGTGAGCAAGAAGCTTCCCAATTTATTACTCCAAATAGGGACAGAGCACAAATAAAGTCTTTTTTTGGTTATATGAGTGTAAGGACTGCACAAGACCAGTGTCAGCTACCCAAACTGAGATGGGGAGGAGACAGAGCCTGTGCCCCATCACTTTCTACACTGGCCACATGCTGTACTTTCTTAAGGAGTGAAGCAGTGGCTGTGCTCACGGAACTTCAAGAGCCAATGCACTCACTTCTTTGAGTTGCACTGGACCTGATTCTTCATTGCTTGCACCTTGTTTTGTCAGTTACACCCACTCTGGGGAGAAAAGGAATAGGAGACTGGTACCTGGACAGAGCAGGGAGCAAACTGGAGAGGAAGAGCTGAGGCTGGAGGGGAGGAGGGAGAATCTATGAAGAATCTCCAAGGGTAGGGATCTGACTTTCTGCTGCCTTGCACCTTTGGGAGTCATTTGCACCTGTGCAAAATGGGCGTGAAATGCTCCCACCAGTGTGAGCAGAGAATTCTGATTTGGTGGTGTTTCATATACATTGTGCACAGGTGTAAATGGCAGTGAATATAAAACATTCCCAAACTAAAATTCTCCACTCAAAACAGCAGTAACATTTTACATTACAGCTGGATAAAAATATACCAGTTCTTTTCACGGGAAATTAAAAAATTTGTTTCCCCATTTCCTCTGAAATTTCCTGCAGAAGTGTTTTGGTTTCTTAATAAAAAATAAATAAATCTAAACCTGATAAATATTTGGTTTCCAAAAAACATTTTTATTATAATTTTCCATCTTTTGTTTAAAATATTTGGTTTAAAAAAAACTCCAAAAGATTTTACCAAAAATTTCAGTTTTTCATGAAAAACAAACAAAAAAATTATCAAAAATGAAAATTCTATGACAGTTTTCGATGGAAAGCCGTTTACCTCTGCTTCTCAATGAAAAAACGTTCATCAGCTTTATTTTACCTCCACTTTGCCCTCTCCTTCTCCAGTCTCATCTCTTATTCTCCAGCTTGTTCCCTAGTGTCCCACCCTTGTCTCTCCAGAGTGGATGTAATTAAATTGACAAGATGCAAAGTAGTGGAGAATTAGATCCAGTGATTTTGTAATTGCCAGAATAGAAAGTAAGCAAGAGGAGGAGAGACACAGAGGAAGAGAACAATTACAAGGCTTAGAATGAGATCAGCGGAGGATGCAATTGTAGAAATGAAATGAGCAAGCTGCAAAATCAGGGAGATTAGGGACTGGTGGCAAGGCTGACAGGCTGCAGTGGTTGGGGTCTAGGCACCAGCTCTAGGCACCAGCAAACCAAGCATGTGCTTGGGGTGGCACTTTTCAAGGGGCAGCACTCTGGGCCTTTTTTTTTTTTGGCGCTTGGGACAGCAAAAAACCTAGCGCCGGCCCTGGCTGGGGTGTATTACAATACAGGGCTGGAAGTGTTTGTGTTCCTCTCTGGAAGACAAGTAGACATAGAATCATAGAATCATAGAATATCAGGGTTGGAAGGGACCCCTGAAGGTCATCTAGTCCAACCCCCTGCTCGAAGCAGGACCAATTACCAGTTAAATCATCCCAGCCAGGGCTTTGTCAAGCCTGACCTTAAAAACCTCTAAGGAAGGAGATTCTACCACCTCCCTAGGTAACGCATTCCAGTGTTTCACCACCCTCTTAGTGAAAAAGTTTTTCCTAATATCCAATCTAAACCTCCCCCACTGCAACTTGAGACCATTACTCCTCGTTCTGTCATCTGCTACCATTGAGAACAGTCTAGAGCCATCCTCTTTGGAACCCCCTTTCAGGTAGTTGAAAGCAGCTATCAAATCCCCCCTCATTCTTCTCTTCTGCAGGCTAAACAATCCCAGCTCCCTCAGCCTCTCCTCATAAGTCATGTGTTCCAGACCCCTAATCATTTTTGTTGCCCTTTGCTGGACTCTCTCCAATTTATCCACATCCTTCTTGTAGTGTGGGACCCAAAACTGGACACAGTACTCCAGATGAGGCCTCACCAATGTCGAATAGAGGGGAACGATCACGTCCCTCGATCTGCTCGCTATGCCCCTACTTATACATCCCAAAATGCCATTGGCCTTCTTGGCAACAAGGGCACACTGCTGACTCATATCCAGCTTCTCGTCCACTGTCACCCCTAGGTCCTTTTCCGCAGAACTGCTGCCTAGCCATTCGGTCCCTAGTCTGTAGCGGTGCATTGGATTCTTCCATCCTAAGTGCAGGACCCTGAACTTATCCTTATTGAACCTCATCAGATTTCTTTTGGCCCAATCCTCCAATTTGTCTAGGTCCTTCTGTATCCTATCCCTCCCCTCCAGCATATCTACCACTCCTCCCAGTTTAGTATCATCCGCAAATTTGCTGAGAGTGCAATCCACACCATCCTCCAGATCATTGATGAAGATATTGAACAAAACCGGCCCCAGGACCGACCCCTGGGGCACTCCACTTGACACCGGCTGCCAACTAGACATGGAGCCATTGATCACTACCCATTGAGCCCAACAATCTAGCCAGCTTTCTACCCACCTTATAGTGCATTCATCCAGCCCATACTTCTTTAACTTGTTGACAAGAATACTGTGGGAGACCGTATCAAAAGCTTTGCTAAAGTCAAGAAACATCTGAGGATCCCAAGACTTACCCAGCAGGGTTGGAACAAGAATGAAGCTTCATCCATTACCCAGCCTTCTTTTCTTAGTAAAGTCCTGTTACTTTTTCAACATCCCTGTGCTCAGCTCCCAGTCCCAGTGCCAGAAAGGGAAACACAAAGCTGCTCTATTAAAGAAAAAAGATGAAAAGCAGCTCCCAGGGCCAATTCAATATCTCTTATTTCTCCATAAATGTTGAGCTTTGTGCCTTAAAAATGAACCTATGGACTTGGCATTTTGCCTCTTGTGGTGTCATAAATCTCTTTTGAGAATCAGCATCAAGGTAAAGATGCAAATAAGGGAGGTTTTCTGACATAAGAATCAGGATAGGCCTGTTACTAGCCCAGTTTTTATTCATAGAGCCCTGTCTTTTAAAAAAATCTGTATTTCCCAATTAATTGCTTGATTCTCCTTAAAAAGAAACGTTCAATGAGTGTGCAAAGGTTTGAGTTGCTAAAGCCATCGCTGGCATATACTCAGGACATTGACTTGGAATAGGCTTTCACCTGTATAAAAAGTATAGAGTAAAAACAAATCCTTTATTTACGTAGCATGGAAGTGCACAGAATCTTCAGTTAAATTGTAAGCTCCTCAGGGCAGGGCCCATCTGCTAATCCATTTGAGCCAGGCCTGATCCTGATTTTCCTCTCTATCTAGCCTCTCACTGACCCCTCCCCCGTACTGCTTACCTGGTTCTGTTTTCTGAATCTAGGGTTGAAAAGCTTGTTGATTTTACCACCTTCAGGCAAGCTCTTCTTACACAGTATCACAAATCCCTGTTTCTTCTAGGTACTCAAGGCTAGATCCACAAAGAGAACTTAGGCTTGGTATTGGCATGACCAATTTTAGGCACCCTGATGCCCATTGAAATCTTCAGCTCTAAATTAGGTGTGTAGGCTCCTTCTACAATGATGGGAACTGGAGAGTTAGCACCTAAGAACGGGAGTCACAAAAGCCAGCACATTGAGCAGGAAGCCATCTAAGCTACCCAGTAGGAAATGCCAAGAAGTGGGGGGGGGTCTTAAGTTTCACCTGTCAAAGGGAGTTAGGTTGGGAGTCACCTATCTGGGGACTCCACTTGAGATTCACAGCCAAGAACCCTCTCCTGGAGTTAGACACCTAAGCCTTTCTCATTGAAAATGAGATGATGGTACACCCCCCTCTAATTCAATATCCCACAGGTTAGAGCCCCGATCTCAGATGTGGGAGATCCCACATTCTAATCCTTACTCTGCCTGAAGTGGGGCAGTGACTTGAACACTGGTCTTGCACCTCCTACAGAAGTGCCCTAACCACTTGTTTAGCCTGAGGAGGAGCACCCAAGCTGTCCTGCGGAAGTTGTTCCATTTTAGGCGTTGAGCCAGTGAAAACATCCGAATGCCTATGGCCTAGTTGTTACACACTCATCTGGAAGACCCAGGTTCCAATCTCTGCTCTACATCAGGCCTCAGGATATGAGTGGCCACACCCAGAATCAAAGGCCACTTTTAACCATTTGGCCCCAAGTAACTTGTCCAAGGTCACATCTGTCAGTGATAAAGTCACAAACAGAACCCAGGTACTTTGACTTCCATTCCCTTTCTTTTTACCTTTAGACCACACTGCTTTTACACAGGCACACAGCCTGTGTTTTTGTACCTTGACTTTTATATATGATACTGAAACTTTTTCAAGTGGTGCTCCAAGGGGCTTGTGCGCAGTTGGCTGTCATGCTATACAGTAGTTGCCTTATATTAAAGAGACCTGTTAGCAGTTCAGAGTTTACACTGATGTTTTAAAGAATACTGGCCCAACTTAGCTGCAATTAAATAATACCCTTTCAAGCTAGATATTTTAAGATGGCTGCATATTTGAAACTACCGTTTCAACTGAAACTGTTTCCATATGTCTGAAATTAGGTGCTACGATTAGTGGGAGTCAGCAGTGCATAATTCAAAACAGCACACAAAACTCTGGTATTGCTTTAGGTGAGATACACATTGCTATTGGCAGTTAGAAGTAATTGCTGGAATGTAGCACGCTGTAATAAATTAAATGTGATATATGCTAAGCATGCATGCTTGCCATCTGGTTGCCAGAGAGTTGCTGTTATTACTTTGCACGTAAATACAAGTGGTGTTTAAATGCAGGGAACTGAAGTGTGCCACATGCATAAACTCCCAAATGATTTAGGACTCCAGTCCCCTCGACTCAACATTTGTTTTAAAATATGAAATAATAAGACAATTTGGAATTGGAGGTCTCCTTTCTTTGCAATTATCACAAACTACAATAAAATGAAGCCAACATATTAGACACTGCAACAATAAGGCCATTCTGTGAATGGATTGCTTTGTAGCATGCTACCTGAAATACACGGAATAATACTGAATTCCTTCCCTTACCTAAGGTATTTGCTGATTTCTACATGTAGGGGTCTCAATCCTTAGAGCCCTGCAAATTTGCGGGTATCCACTTTATATCCGTAGATGTCCGTGGACCATATTTGAGGATGGATGTGGATCCAAATTTTATATTCAGAGCCCAGCAAACCTGCAGATATCCATGGACCATGTTTGCGGATCGCAGATCGGACACAGAAACAAATTTTGTGTCCACACAGGGGGCTATCAATCCCCTAGCTGCTGCACATGCAGAAATTCCACTCACACGCATGTAAACTGACTCGGCCTCTATTTGCACACCTCTATGTGGACACACTTTACTGGGATGACTTCAGTGGGAACTGTATACACACATAGTGGCTACAGAATCAACCTCAGATGAGCCAAATCCTGCCCTGGTTTACACTCTTTGCAAACCCACTGAAGTCAGTGCTGAATTTCTTCTCTCTGAGCATCACTTGTAGAAAGGCTCACCAGGAATCGTGTGAATGAGAAAACATAAATCACACTCTTCTGTGGTCAAACTAGAGAGGGAGTGGTCACCAATCCTGGTGTGGCTATCGTCATAGAGCTCAACATTACGTGGTAATGTGGCATTACATAACCATATGGAGATGGCACACAACTGGTGGAGATGCTGAGAGCCTCAGAAACTCCTCAGCCTGGCACCTCCTGCTACTTCTACTGCAGATTCCCTTGTTTAGTGAGTCCCAACCCCAGCATGAGGGGAAGCTCTCTCTCTGGTTTTACCAAAGGAGGGGGAGCAGGAAGCAGTTTTCCCTTGTGGTCCCCTTATTTTAACCCTTAATTGGATTAATAAAGTAAGTGCTAAGGACACCGGCCTCTTCAGTGAGCCTAGAGGCTTTCATTCCTTCAATGAAAAGAATGCACTTAAAAGTTTCTCTCCAGACCAGAACAGCTGCTGCCCTCCCTTGACTTTTTACATAGGAAGATGTATTTTAGTGAATAGACTTATGTATTCCTTTGGACAGGTACTCCTTATTCCTTTCTTAACCAAACCGGGGCCCAATCCTGGAGAAAGCTGACTCTGAATAACTCCAGTGTTGGCTGATATTGTTTGACTCTTCACGTGTATTGTTAATTTTTAACAGTGACAATCCTTATGACCGTTTAGCAAGGCAATTGCTTTCAGACTGTGGCTTGGATCCTCAGTTGGGGTAAACAGGCATAAGGAACACTGATATATGCCAGCTGAGGTTCTGGCCCTTTAAATTCAAATACTATCAAAGCCCTGCTATGGAGCTAACATATTCTTCTGTGAAGAAAACAAACAAAAAGTAAAAAAACTGTACAAAGAATCCTCCCTTTGAATGCAAAATTTGAGGGAAACTAAATCACAACTTAATTTATTCATATCTGATCCTTTCATTTAAAGGTCAGATTTTACACTGGGATATCTATATGTGATTTTCACTGAATTCAGTGAGAACCACATATGGCTATCTCAGAGCAAAATTCTCACTGAATTCAGTGTGAATTCCATGAACATATCCAAGAGTAGAAATTTGGCCCTAAATGTCTATGAACTGAATCATGAAACTGCTGGGATGAGGGTGGGAAACTGTGAGGATTCTGTATATCAACAGATGATTTACTGAGGCTCAGTCTACACCACAAAGCTTTGCCAGCACAGGTAAATTGGCTAGAAGTGGGGGGGGGGATCATACCGCTAACTCACATAGCTATGTTGGCAAAAACCCCAGTGTAGCTGCAACTATGCCGACATGAATGCTTCTGTTGGCATAACTAGTGTAATCAGGGAAGTGGTGTTATTATGCCAGCAGAGAAACTCCTTCTATTGTATACGCTGTGTCTACACTAGAGAGCTCTACTCGCATAACTTTACCAACAAAGCTTTTGTAGTGTAGACAAGCCTTATTTACTTGGAGATGTACAGTATACTGATCTCCCGCATGATGGCATGGGGAGCCTTACTTCAAAGAAAATAATCAACACTGTCTTACAGAATAAAACTGATCTTTCTTTTTGTTAATAGCTCACTCCATTCTCTATTTTATTCCAAAGGAAAATCAAAAATTTGATTTAACAAACAAAACACATCTGAAAAGCACTGTAAACTGATCATATAACTCTTGAAAGACCACTAGAGGGAGCAGATTTTACCAACAGTCCACTGAGGATATCTCACCACTAATGAAAGTGTAAACCCAGAGATAGCAACACAACAGATCTTAATTTCTGTATTAGGGTTTCATTAGAGGGAATCTCTCAGAAAACTAGTTGAATTATCAGTGTAAGCAACAAAGCAAAACAGTGCATTGGGCATATGTTCTTTATTTTCTGTTATTTGTAATGTATAAAAATAACCTCTTTTCAATACTGTCATTTTTCTTTTAGCAAATGTGATTTTTCCCTTCTACTTTTCTTTTGTTTACCTCTTTTTTTCATATTAGCGTCCATGCACATAGCATATATGAGGGAGTGGGGTTTCTTAATTAACTAGTATGTCCTTCTTCCACAGAATTACAGGAAAATTATAGGGTCAACGTTAGCAGTGGCTCTTTTTGGTTTATTTTACTTTAATTTGTTGGTGACAGTGGTAGTTATCTAACAGGGACATGGACACCATCAGTTGAAAAATAACCCCATTTCTGTCAAATTTTGACCTATTATTACAAGTAACATTTAAAATGACTAGAACTGAAAGAGAATGGAAAAAAATATTTTTCTCTGTTTTCTCCTTCCATTCCATTTGTTTACTTTCTGAAATTAACAATATCGTTGTGTGTTTGCCAGTTTCAACATTTTTCCAGTATAGTCAATTCACCTGTTGCTTGTGTGAGTCTTTCACAAAGCAACAGTGGAGAGAGAAACATTTTTAAAAGTAGGAAAATGTGATTGTAAAACCTCAGAGATTGGCAGAGGGGATCAGGGACAGGTGTAGTACTTGCAACTACTTTTAACTCATTTCTTGAAATTAACTAGATTTCAAGTTGACAGTGGCATTTTAAGATGAGAAATATAAATTCTGGAGTAAAGGTTATAAGGATTATAAGGAGCCTGAATTCAGGGCCAACATTACTTGACAGTATCCCTTTAACATGCCAGTGAACTTACCTCTCCCCCAGTGCAAGGAAATGGGCTTGAATATCTTGAAGTGCAAATTGCTCCTTTCTTTGTCACATCGTCCTCTAGACCAAAAGTTGCTGAACAGTTAGTGGCAAAATACTTGTAAGGCTTCCATGTTTTCCCAAAATCCTGGGATCGCTCCAGAACCATGGCTGCTGGCCTTGCTGACTTAAACACCATGATCATGTGAGTAAAGTAAAACTCAGCTTCCAAATCCAGCTGGATCCTCTCCTTGTGCACATCCTCAGCTGATTGCCACCATGTGCGAGGCAAACGGAAGGAAGAGTCGGCCATTGCAGAGGGTGGGTGAGCCAGATGGGTGTGAGCAGCATTACATTTGTCACACTTGGGCCGCTTGCATGTCAGGTCTGCATACTCACTGTATGAACAGTAAAACTCAGTGGAGTTGCGCCCACATGTGGTATCTGTCCACAATCTTCGTCCATGGGCTAGGTTTCCCATTCGAGGGTTGCACGCTTTTTCGCAATGGGACCCAACTCCGACAACACTGCTCAGTCCTAGGTGGAGGAAAGTACGTGTTAATCTAAAGCAATTTATCTTTAACGGCATTGCTCTCAGACAACTGCATTCAGTTTACCATGTGAAACAGCTCCCTGTGTAACCCTAACACAAGTGGAGCTAAATCCTGCACTGGCCAACACAGAGAACAAGGAGAGAAGCCCAGAGTCAGGAGCTGAAGGGAGCTGCTGTAGACTAGGGGTGCCCTCAGGATTACACCTGTTTCAGTGGCCCCTGCAAGCCAGAGAAAACCTGGAGCACAGGCCATCCCCAGCCATACTTCCTCCTGGTCCCAATATGTCCCCGGCTATTCCACTAGAGCCCCTTTGCCTCAGCCTCGCTCGCTCTCCCTTTGCAGTGGATGCTACGTTAAGCCCAGGGGCAGTAGATGCCCCCTAATGCTTAGTGTGGTAGATCAAGGAACGCTCAAGGGTTCCCTGGAAACCACATGCAGGAAAAAGTCCTATTGGGTAGTTTCTAGGGAACCTTGAGAGCTTTTTAGTTACCACAATAAGCATTATGGAGCACTCCCTGGTATCGCAGCCACCTCAGTGGGCAAAGGGAATATTCCCTTCTCTTGCTGCCCTGTGTTAGGGGAAACCAAGCTGCTTCATGAGCTATCCCAGAAAACCCTGAGGATTTAAAGTGGGGCAGTGACCCTGTCTGAATACCCACAAAGATATATTCGTATCTCAGTGTATGGCCATACAACCCCTCTCTTCAAGACTGCAGAAAGAGACCCATCCCATCACAGGACAGGGAGGAGGCCATGAAGAAAGCACTAAGTAGCATGGAGGTTAGCGTGACCAGACAGCAAATGTGAAAAATCGGGACAAGGGCTGGGGGTAATAGGCACCTATATAAGACAAAGCCCCAAATATCCGGACTGTCCCTATAAAATCAGGACATCTGGTCACCCTAGTGGAGGTTGGGTGGTGCTAGGGCTTACTGGGCAGATGAGGTAGCTGAGTTTTCGGTAGGAGACAGGGAGATGAGTTGTGGAGGGATATTCAAGCAAGGTGCTTCAGTATTCCTACTGAGCCTGGAGGTTGTTTGCACAGTAGGAACACTGAAGCATCCCCTCCCTAGGTGCTGAAGAGGTCAGGATTTAGTCAGTACACTGGTTCATATTTTGGAAGTTTGTCACTAATGGTGTGTAAAGAAAAAATTCCACTGTTGAAATGGTGCTGGCAAGTTGCCCTGCAATTTAGTCTATGTGGTTTTTGTTCAGGTTTGTCTAGAAGTCTTGTTGATTTAAAACTCATGCAATTACAGTGTCTACACAGAAAATAAAATCACCACAGGGGTTCAGTATGAAACCTTTAGCAAAGTTACAGTCATGGTTTAGTAATTTTTATTATAAACTTTCCACCTATTAATGAAGCTGGCAGTCAGTCAGGAACTAGATTGTATTTTATGACCCATAGCCATTTAACTTAAAAAAAATAAACAAAACAGCTCTGATGACTTGAAAATGGGCATGCCAAAACATCTGAGGTGCATAATGTGTTCTTTATCACTGGGCCAAACATACACAATAAGCTTTATGCACTAATGATTATGATTTCTTCTTGATCTTTTTGCTAAGTTCAAGTGTCATTTTGGTTTAATAGCCAATACATCCCTTTATCTGGGGGCTATTATTGTTATTCAGCTTTGGTATATAGTAGTTGCACTGGAGTTCTATCCTGCATTAGCAGCGGGGTAGACTTAACGATCTGATAGATTCCTCCCCCCCCCATTTCTAATACCAAGGATCTATGCAGGTTTTTTATACAGATTACTCAGAAAAGCTGTGGAACATTGTTTATAAAGCACTTACAAATGGGCAGACTGCATTGGCTAAAAATATCTTGGAAAGATTTTAATGATCAAAATACTCTGTGAAATAATGAATCCCCTACAGGGATAAGAAATTAAGTGCATTAAAAAGGACAGCTGCAGGCAATAACTAAAATAAGACAGTCTCATCTCAAATTTACAAAATACACTTATACCTATAACAGTGAATAAACACAACTGTAAAATTCACAGAACAACACTTATCCCTTATAGAGATCCTTTTCAAAGCACTGTCCAAACATAAACTAATCTACACAGCTCTCCTGAGAGGTAGGGAAGTATTTTACCATTGCGTTATCAGTTAGGTCTACCATGGGATGACTTAATTTATGTGTTGGCTGCTTTCTTGGATTCTTTAGCTACATTATTGTAGTGAAGTTACCTGTTAAACAAACAGGTGAATATTTACTGTAGTACCCTCCACCATTACATTTCAAATTACTACCTCTAATAGAAAGCACTTTTGTGACTAAATAAATAAGTCAGTTCTTAGTCAGGACTTCAATATGATTTTTAATTAATATCCATATTGATCAAGTACTATCTTTGTGCTCAGTATTGTATAGTATATAGAGGAAAACATGGACTAAAATCGTTGCCCTTCTAAAGTCAATGGGAATTTCAATGGAGCCAGGATTTCACCTAGAAGTTCTGCCCCAAGGAGCTTACAGTAACTGTTCAGAGGCAAATGCATTATATTTAAATTGACAAACGGATTAATGTAAATACAACACTTTCTGTAGTCCTTTGGTAGGCCTGTCTCTCCTGCAGAGGTCTGAGCTTGTCCATGACATGCTGAGCACACAACTCCCATTAAAGTCCATGGGATTTGAGGAAACTCAGAAGTGGTTAGCACCTGCTAGTATCAAAGCCTAACTTCTATGCTCCCAGGGGCTTTGAATCAGGCCCATAGTTTTCATTCCTCATTTGGGAGTGGATCCTTCTCCCACTGGAGTCAATGGGAACAGGTTCAAGCTGTTGGAATTCACAAGCCATTGCCTCTTACACTGGGGGAAAAAACAAAGCCTTTGAATAATAGGTTTTTTTCAAATGAAAAAAAAATTAGAAAGATCAATGCAGAGTGTTGCAATTTGTGAGATGTGACAGTTTTCTGGCTTAGTGCTGTTTACCACAAGAATGCAGCAAAATTGACAGATTGGAGCATAAAGATTTTCGCATTGTCAGCCACAAACTCACGTCAGCTCTTCGATTACCAGAAAGAGGTGCCTCTCCATACCCCTTAATGGTTATGCTTAACCCTATGCTATTTCACACCCTATATACTGTACATACCACTGAACAGCAATCTTTAGTAATGGACAAGAGCACACAAGGTACACCATGACTCACCTGTAAAATATCCAGGCCTATCATATGCTTCCTGTTTAAGCGTTTTTTCAGTTGACACACTTGCCTTGTAACATTTCACTTACACCCTTGCAATTGATTATATGATTTTTCTATAACAAGCTAATAATGAGGTTTGTTCAAAAAGAAAAATCAGCCCTCAGCTGGAAAACGCTCCAAGAAAACATTATATAAACAGTTTATATTAATATTAAATATTAATATTTGAACACAATATTAAAGCCTAATTGTGAAGTGTTTTGAGGTTCTTACAAGTGCAAAGTGGTTATTATACTAAATACATTTGGCAGGGGTGGGAAAGGGGTTTAAAGCTTTGGTTTATCTGTGTGCTAGTTTTGCCATCAGTACTGCAAAGATCATTACAAGCATGACTAAAAACTTTATTTACTACATTGTGAATTCTGCTCTCCTCATTCCCTTCCAATACTGAAGTAATGGTTTCCACACCACAAGGATAGTAACTGACACCGAGATTGTTAGAGCTACATTATCTTGTAGATCTTAGCTGGTAAGACTCAGAACAATCAGTAAGGAACAATCTCAGTGGTGCGATGTTGATACCAAGGAGCTTCTAAATAAATAAGCCAGCCCAAGGGAGTGAATGAAAGCTATCTTATCTTTATTTCAGGTAAAGGTGCTGTGAGCAACATGAGCGTAGGCACTGTGGGGTGTCAGCTCTAAGGGTCAGTAAAGTCCAGGCACGTTTATCTTATTTGAGATCTTTAGATTGCTTTTCTTGTGCATAAACTTGAAATAGCAGTTACTTCAGAAAGAATGCACGCGTCTGACTTTTCCCTCTGAGTCAGATGTGATAAAGGGATAGCACACAGAAATTACAGCTGGAAAACACTTATCAGAACACCCACTCCGTCACCTACCAGGGCAGCTACAGGGCACTGTTTGGTGCTTTGCCCAGTCTAATTTTGGCTGTCTCACATTGGGGAGCTTCCTATACTTTCAGTGTCAGGAAGCTTCTCTTGGTGTTCTGTTTAAATATTCCTTTTTTTCCCACTTTCATTCTTATTACCTCCTAGTTATATCCCTCTCCAAACTATTCCAGACAGTCACTATGTCCCCTTTAAGACGTTGCTTAGCCAGTCTGTACCTATTTAGCCCTTGAAAACTCCCCTTACAGCTGAGACTGAGGAGATGGACACAAGACGGCTGGTGTGCATCTGCAGTGTTGGATGGGAAGCAGTGTGACAAGCTGCCTCATGTGGAATTTAATTTGCATTCCTGAAAATAAATTCTGGCAAAACGAGAACGGACTTGGGAAATACATCCAATAGTATGTCCAGGAACTAGCGGGAAAGGAAGGTGAAAAAGGGGGAGAAAGGTGACTTGAACGTAGGACATTCTACCCCTTTCTGAGGAATCAATAAAAACCCAAACAAAAGAACCTGAGGTGTGAACGGACACTTCTCAGCAACACTGACTGTTCTTGACCATGGAAGAAGCACTTTTCCCCTTTACAGGTCATTCCAGCTGTAGCTAAAATAATCCAAGCTGGTTATTCTCTTTCCTGCTCAGGAAGCTCCTGTTCCCTGTAGCCCTACGCAGAAGCAGGGCTGAGTTTAAAAACGCTGCTTAATGGCATTAATCAGTACGCTACATTGTCATCTTTCCTTCTTGAACTCACTGCACCTTCCTGATGTCTTCCCTGGCTTTCCCAGTCCACTTGACTTTTCACACTCTCTTATGAGCTTGTTAAAGAGACGGTCACATTTTTAAAAAGCGAATGTTACATCTTTTACTTGAGAGGCTACGAAGGATCACTAGGATCCGAAACCTGCTCGGGAAAAGTCCAAGGGTGTCTGTTGATATACACGGTGGTGTACACATTGCAAGTAAAACCCTTCTTTGTTCGCTCTGAAAATGATAATCGGGCTACAAAGATAAACTTTGATCGTTAAGGGTAAATACTGCCCTTAACCATCGGTTTACATATATTTACTGCTGGAGAAGGAGGAAGATAGGGAATATGAAGCGATTTCATAGTCTGAAACTGTGCTTCCCAGCAGCTTCGGGCTTTATTCCTTCCTAGAGGCTAAGCAATGGGGAGAAGGTTTAGAAGGAATGAAAATACATCAAGACCCACCTGCAGCTACAGCAGAGCAGCCCAGAAGTACAATGAGCCAGACCCAGCTCTCCATGGCCAAACTCCTGGTCAAAGTGCATGAATCAAGGAGGAGGACCAGGAGCCTGGAATCTCTTCTGCACATGAAGACGGTTCTCCAGAGCAAATCCTTCCCGGCAGGTCATTCATTCGCCACTCACTGGCGTGCTAAGGGCAGGAGGGAGGCTCCAGCCCCCGAGTCTCCCCCGGGGAGTGACATCGCGGGACAGCTGATGGCTCCTCCAGCCCCCGGGGAGCCGCGTGCCTCGCTGAGAACATTTCACTTCCCCGCGGGGACCCGCCGGGCTCCTGCTGCTCCCGTGCAGGGCATGGCAAGCTGAACTCTCCGGACCTTTCACTTCCCGGCTGCCGCCGCCGCCTGCGGCTGCTTCCTCCCAAGGGGCACTTGCAGGAGGTGCATTTTATTGCATTGATCCCGATCTCTGTGCCTGTGGCTCCCGGGCCCCCTCCCTCGCTGGCTCTCCCCTCCGTTGACAGCCCCTGGCTCTGCAGCCTGTAGCCTCGCCGTGCTGCACAGGGAGCACGGAGCCAGCCAGCGCGAAGGGACTGGCTGCCGCTCCAGGGGGCTGGGGGCTGACACCGCCCCCAGCCACATCTCCTCCAGCGGCGCCCGCCGCGCACCCCGCCTCCCTGTGCCCCCAGGAGCAGCCTCCCTCAGGCCGGGGGCGAGCGGCTAGCTCCGACTGCCAGCTCTTGGCGGGAGCGTTCCGGGGAGCCCCGGGCTCGCCCGCCTCAGACCCGAGCGTGCCCAGGGGCCTCCCCAGTCAGATGGACAGGCCAGCAACCTTGGGGGGCGGGGAGGGGGCGCCCGGCCAGCCTCAGCCTCCAGCCTCCCCTCTGTCCCGCTCCGCCCCGCCCAGCTAGTCCTGTTCTCCCCCCTCCAGCCCAGCTAGTCCTGTTCTTCCCCTTGCCCCAGCTAGCCCTTCTCCCCTTCCCCCTCCAGCTCAGCTAGCCCCCTGCTCCCCGCCCAGCCCCGCTAGCCCTCCTGCCCTTCGCCCTTCCAGACATCCCCTCTGCCACCCATTATCCTTCCTCCCTCTCAGCCAATAGCTCTCCCAACCATCTGTCTCCAGCTCACTTATCCTTCCCACCCCCTTCCTTCCTTCAGCCATCGCTAGCTCCAGCCATTTTGCCCCAGCAATTTCCCTCTCCTATCCAGATCAGCCAGCCCCCTTCCCAGTCACCCCCTCTTGCTTCCCAGTCCCTATCCCTTGTCCCTCCCCCCAAAGCCCCAGCCCCACAGCTTAGCCATCCTTTAGTCCTACATCCCTTGTGTCAAATGGCCCATGAAGCAGAGACAACTCACTTTAGGCACCCACCTGAACACGGCTGGGGCCTATTTGACATAAGGGGGAGTAGGGCTGGATTGGAGACTGCACTGCCCTGAAAGCCATTTGCTTGCTTGTGCTTTAAACACACACACATTCGTGATAATCCCTGCACCAGAGTGACAACATAAAACAGTGCTCATCATAACATACCTGTAAGTGATTCCCTTCATCCCACCCCAGCATTTCACCTCCCCTTCTGCTAAGTGTGAACTAGAAATCATTAGGACTTTCCGTCTCCTCAACAGCCATCAGTTGGATGATACACAGAAGTCTGGATCCAGTCCTCTCAGAGAGGTGACAGTCCGTCTGCAGCACTGTCAAGTGGTAAGCACACAAGAGATTAGCCTGGTGCATATGGGACAGTGAGTTCCTGTCTAGACACACACTTGCATACTGCACTTGTCTAGCTGAGGGTTAAAGAAAATGACATCAGCAATGGAAATGAGAAGCCTCCTCTTGTGTTATGTAAATCTGCACTGAAAATTAGATATTCAAACACTATCAGCCTAGTTGTGTTACCGAAATAGAGATAATTGAATACTCAGGGGCAAATGGTAAAGTTCTACAATCAGAATGGATGATAACAGGACTAGATACCTCCCAGAGGCATTTTGATAGCCCATACACATGAGGATTATAAAACCTATGATCAATGGAGCGATATTTATAAAGCAGTTTTTATCTGGGAAGGGGAATGCTGAAAGGTGATCTAAATATGACAGCAGTTGTTTTAAAATAAATTTATCCAAGTTCAAAGTGCAAAGAATAAAGGCTGAAAAATTTCGTAACGGTTGCAACATGCTCACTTTCCAGGTTAGATTCAAGTAATTAAAAAAGGTGATTGTTCAGAAGCTTTCCACGCTGGTTCTTCCAGCCCTCCTGTGCTGAGAATGAACATCAGAAATTGAAACTTAAAAAGGTAATTATTTGAGAAAAATATATATTTTGTGAAAAGCCAAGGCTGGTGGGCTACAAGAATATTCCCACATCCTCCACCATAAACGATGGGTCCAGAAAGTATCTCTATAGACTTTCACATAGCACACCACAACTGTCCTCTTCCACTACACCACCCCAAAAGTCCAGGCAAATAATATCCTACTAGTGTATTTCCTCTTCAAAGATCTATTCCATTCTACTAATGTTGAAAAACTAGAAAGGGTTCAGAAAAGAGCTACAAGAGTGATTCAAGGTCTGGAAAACATGCCTTATAGTGAGAGATTTCAGAGCCTCAATCTACTTAGTTTATCCAAGAGAAGGTTAAGAAATAGCTTGTTCCTGAATGAGCTATAAGTAGCTACATGGTGAAGAGATTACTAATAGTAGATGGCTCTTTAGCAGAAAAAGGCATAACAAGATTAAATGGTTGGAAACTGAAAATAAAAATGTGCATCTAAATTTGTCTAACAGTGAGGGTGATTAACCATTGGCACCACTTTCCTAGGGACAGGGTGGATTTT
Source organism: Lepidochelys kempii (assembly GCF_965140285.1). Taxonomy (NCBI): domain Eukaryota; kingdom Metazoa; phylum Chordata; order Testudines; family Cheloniidae; genus Lepidochelys; species Lepidochelys kempii. The sequence continues at coordinate 269,452,996 of NC_136380.1, read as the reverse complement.
CCATCACTTTAAGTCTTTAAATCAAGATCAGCGAGCTCTCTACATATTATGCTGTAGTTTAAACCGAAGTTATACACTTGATTCAGGAATTACCAGGTGAGGCTCTATGACCTGTGACATACAGGAGGTCAGACTACATGATCATAATGGTTCCTTCTGGTCTTAGAATCTATGAATTATATTATGGCATATTAGTTCTAGGAAGGTAGGAAAAACCTTTGAAATTTACATGGTTCTTCTGCATAATCTGTCAGAGTAACCAGAAACCAATGAAACAAGAAACATTTCCAGTGTTTCAATTACAGTTTCTCTCTTAATTTGGTCACTGGCTAATTTGATCCTCCTTTTAAATTGATCTAAATGTCAGGAATAAAAAAAAAATCACCTCTATATTTAAAAGTATAACCTCCACCCTTTTTGGGGTGCTAATGAGTAATGCAACTACTAGCTATGGAAAGTTGCTATTTGGGGCCTGATCATGCATGACTGGAGTTAATGAGAGTGTTGCCATTAATATAGATGGCAGGCCTGTAATGCATAAGGAAGGCCAGAATCCTAAATAAGAAGTGTTTTCCCTGTGTTTTTTCTTCTCTGTGACATTAAGAAGACTACATCTAATGATTCTGTCACTGAGTCATACATGGTAATGGACATTATTGGTGGTATCATATGCTAGACAAACTGTGATATGCACCCTGCTGGCCATGTTGGTAACAGGAGTGACTGCTTATTTCAGTTGAAGTGACAGACACAGACTTGAAATAAATAAGAGGAAGACTTTTTAATGATAGAGAATCAAGAATAGTGGTTGGTTTGTTTTTTTAACAAGTCAGATTGTATTTTCAATAGTCATTTCTTTAACTGTGTAGTTGATCCACATTGATTTTAAAAGATACCTTTCCCTGTATAGGACTGAGCCACTCAGTCCTCTACAGGGAGTGGCATCTTTTGAAATCAATGTCCTGCAAAAGTCATATAAAGAGGAAATATCAGAAGGATATGTAGTCAGTGTTGGGTCTGGACTCAATTAATTTCAAAAGTGGTAGGCAGCAGCGGAGGACATCCAGAAGGGGAAAAGGCCAGCCCACGAGCAGCCTCTCCTGGAATCTCTCTGTAATAATATATTTACTTGAAGTGTATTATTTAATCACTTGATGTCTCTAAGTACTGTTTAGATTTCCAGACAGGGTTCTGGTCCCTGGTAAACAAAGGAGACAAAACTGGATTTCAAGTTATGTGGATGTCTGTTTGTTGAGTCTGTAAGCAGTTGTTGTGTTTAATAAATGCCTCCTGTTTAAGACAGACTGATTCCATATATTACAACACTCCACCCACTTCAACATAAGTGGATCATAGAGATCAAGTTTAAATAGTCCCCAAACTTGTGAAAAGCAGCAAAGAACTAAAGTGGATGGTTTGGACCACAAGCACTCTCTATTTTTAAAATACTTAAGGAATCAACTTCAATAAATTACTGTCCCTGAAATGATTTAAAAAGTCTACCACTAGAACCTGCCAAATTAAAAAAATAAACTGAAAAATATGTGGAAAGTCAGAGTGACATATTTGACTGAGAATGAGGGTACAGACGTGCTGGAACAATTTATATAGTGGGGGTGCTGAGAATCATTGAACCAAACTGTAAACCTCGTATATAATGGAAACCACTTCAAGCTAGGGCAGGAGGGGTGGGGGGAGGGTGCAGCAGCCACTCCCAGCACCGATGCCTGGATATAATTTAAGGATTGGAATTTTCATCAGCCAGTCAGGTTTCATTTAAATTATTGTTAATAGGTTTGCACAAATGTAACTAGATGGCACTTAGTAAACAAATCTATTGATGATGCATAAGAAGGATTACTATTTTTATTTTGTTATATTGCAGTATTCCTCAAATATGCTAGACACTGTACATGCTCATAGGAAGACTTAGCCCCAGTTTTCAATCTTTCAATTTAATAGAATCCAGCTCACTGTCTCTCAGTTGTGTTGGTCTGCAGGGTCTGCAAAAGTAAAATAAACCAAAACCAAACCAAACCAAAAAGAGTTGTTATACCAATAAAATAAAAACCAGCAGGATCTTATTAAAGGGGAAAAGGCAAAATGCCACATTTATTGTGAATGCAGAAAGAATCATAGTAAGCAGTTAGTTATAGCTATAACATTCCATTCAATCTCATATTTATTCACACATTCATTCATACACACACACAGGTTCTGCAAGGTTGTTATCATAGTTACCAGCCTTAGAGTTGCTCATGCCAAGCCACTGGCCAGGTGGCCTGGACATGAGGAGGGAGCAGGGCCTTGTCAGATACTCATCTGATGCTCCTGGAAGTTGGTTTGCAGAATCAGACCCCGAAGTTCTCACTTTCTAGAGTCCATTGTTACAGGAATATCTTCCTATGCCAGTCTATGGGAATTGCTTCATCATGCTGTTGCTGAATCAATCAGCAGATGGCACATTCCTGACGGCTCCGTGCTGCCAGATGTTATCTTGTTCTTTGGTTCTCCCATTCTTGAGGCTGTTGGGTGGATTCCAGTCTGCCCTCCGGGGGTCCTCTGGTTATTTCCACTTGAAGCCTTCTTCAGCCGATGGACACTGGATTCTTAGGCTGGCACCTCCCTGATCATTCAGTTATTATCCACACCAAGCATCCATCCACATACATCCTTTATCTCTATTTTAATCACAATTGTTAACAAAGCGAGATGAATACAACAAAAGGGCGGGGAGTCTCTGGGTGCTGTTTCTGTTGTTACAGAGTATTGCTTTGAGTCTCTCTCTGTGTGAGTAGTTATTGTTACAAAGAATTGGTTTGAGAACAGACTGTGTCTTAGAATGTACTAACACAATTAGCAGCTTGCAAGTTTCACACATAGAGGGAGAGAAACAGTACCAAAAACCAAGAGACCTCTTAATTAGTAATACCCTGGAATTTAAACTATGGGGAATCAAACTCATTTGTGATTTTAATACAAAACTTCTTTAATATGATCCAACAGAGTAGTGTCTTATTTTGGCCAGCAAATAAGACTGAGTAAGCACAGAAAACTTATCTGGGCAGTTAGGATGGTACCATTTTCCATAGACACTTTTTGGATTATAACCACCCTTGCTCAAAAGTCAGGAAATATCTGCTTTAATTTAGGCATGGAGCAGCGTGCACCATCCTGGCACTAGGGAATATTGCAGCACAGAGGTCAGAAGACAGCACCACATATGAGTTACAGTTCTGAAGGGTGGAGCTCTGTGGAGCTCTAAAGCCTGTCTCTCTCACCAACAGAAGTTGGTCCAATAAAAGATATCAACTCACCCACCTTGTCTCTCTAATACCCTGGAACCAACAGGGCTACAGCTACACTGCATAGTTCTGAAGGGTAGCAGCCAGCAAGTAGATTATAGAAAGAGAGAGAAGTGGGAATGAGAGCAGGAGGGGGCCAAGAAAGAGGAGCAAACTAACTGCAGCATAATCTACTATGACAGCACGATGAGGGGGGATGCATTATAGTACTGGTAATGTCACTGTTGGAACACCATTGTACAGCACTGCACAGAAACAGTGGAAGGAATAAAAGGAAAGATTGCATAACACACTGGAAAGTGGATCCCACCGAAGCCACCAAACGGAGAATGAGTGGGCCAATGTAATGTCTTTACCTTAACAATTGCATAAGCCTGCCACGTGCTACTGTCAAGTGCCATTGGCAGGTGTGCCCTCTGTATCCACAAACAAAATATCTGTGTTCTCCCCTCCTCTTTTGCATAGCCTTCTACAGTAACCAGACAGCCTGATAACGGGCCGTTTGCCCTCTCTGGCTACTTCTGTAATCATCCTGGGCCATAGGAAGCAAAAATATTTTCACTGAGCTTCCCATGTTATTCAGTTGCCTTGAGGTCAGATGTGAGCCATAAAAATGCATTTAAATAAATATACAGTAGTTGCGGGATGGAAATGTACAATGCTTATCTGTTCAGGGCCTCTAACTATGGATGCTTCACATGACAGGAATGATAGCCTCTTGTTTTGCAGTGCTTTGGCAGGGCTGGGGGAGGCAGGACATTGGTGCACACTACACACAAAACAGTTTTGTTTTAGTTGCTCATTTTTTAGAGCTGGTTGGCTGATTGGGCCCTTAAAAGTAGAAGATCATATAACTCACAAGACAATTATTCTCCAAAGCAGTGGTTCTCAACCTTTTTTAGTCAGAAATGAGGGGCTGCAGCTGAGCCTGGGACTAGTTAGCTCAGCAGAGCTACAGTAGAACCACCTGATTAGTTGAGGGGAGTCACCAGGCCTGCTTTTAAACTCAGCCAGCACGTAGCTGGCTGCTCTACCAACACAGCTGTGATTGAACCTGTGCCTGCCTTGAACTCCCAGCCTTGCTCCAACCCTGCTCTTTGCCTTGTTCCTGTCCCGCTCCAGCCATAGGTGCTGACTTCTTCTCTATCCAGGGGGTGCTCAACCCCCCCCTCCGCTCCAGGCCTGCCCTCACTCTATCCCTTCCTCCAAGACCTCACCCCTGCCCTGCCTCTTCCCACCCCTGCTCTACCCCAGACCCTGCCCCCACTCCATCCCTTCCCCAAGGCCTTACCCCTGCCCTGCCTCTTCCCGCCCTACCCCCACCCCTTTCTGCCTCTTTCCACCCCCTCCCCTGAGCACCTCTTGCACGCTGTTGAACAGCTGTTCCACGGTGTGCAGGAGGTGCTGGAAGGGAAGGGGAGGAGTTGATCAGGGGGGCCGCTGGTGGGTGGGAGGCACAGGCGCTGCAGGGAGGGGGAAGCTGGCTGCCGGTGGGTGCTAAGCACCCGCTAATTTTTTTCCATGGGTGCTCCAGGGCTGGAGCACCCACAGAGTCGGCGCCTATGACTCCAGCCCTGCTCCCTGCCTGGTGTGATAACTAGTATATGTTTGTTGCCTTCCTGCTTCCTGTTCATTTCCTGGTTTCTGCTCCCTGAACTCAGTTCCAGTTTATGCATGTGGCGTTGGTTGTATGGAGCCCCATTCACTCCATCCCCCTCCCTCTGGTGCTCTCTCCCATGCTCATTCACTTGCTCTTTTTCACCAGGCTGGGGCAAGGGGTTGGGGAGCAAGAGGGGTGAGGGCTCTGGCTGAGGGTGTGGGCTCTGGGGTGGGGCTGGGATGAGAGGTTTGACGTGTACGAGGGGGGGTCTGGGCTGGGGGATGGGGCCGAGGGATTTGGAGTGTAGAAGGGGGCTCCGGTCTGAGGCAGGGGGTTGGGGTGTTGGAGGGGGTGTGGGCTCTGGGGTGGGGCAATAAACGAGGGGTTTGGAGTGCAGGAAGGGCTTCCAGGCTGATGCAGGGGGTTGGGGTGCAGAAGGGGGTGAGGACTCCAGCTGATGGCGCAGACTTGGGGTGGGGCCAGGGATGAGAGGTTTGGGGAGCAAGAGGGGTGAGGGCTCTGGCTGAGGGTGTGGGCTCTGGGGTGGGGCTGGGATGAGAGGTTTGACGTGTACGAGGGGGGGTCTGGGCTGGGGGATGGGGCCGAGGGATTTGGAGTGTAGAAGGGGGCTCCGGTCTGAGGCAGGGGGTTGGGGTGTTGGAGGGGGTGTGGGCTCTGGGGTGGGGCAATAAATGAGGGGTTTGGAGTGCAGGAAGGGCTTCCAGGCTGATGCAGGGGGTTGGGGTGCAGAAGGGGGTGAGGACTCCAGCTGATGGCGCAGACTTGGGGTGGGGCCAGGGATGAGAGGTTTGGGGAGCATGAGGGGGCTCTGGGCTGGGGCTGAGGGGTTCAGAGTGCAGGAGTGAGTGCGGGCTCTGGGAGGGAGTTTGGGTGCGGGAGGGGACTCAGGGCTGGGGGTTGGGGCATTGGAGGGGGTGTGGGCTCCGGGCGGTGCTTACCTTGGGCCACTCCCAGAAGCAGGGACATGTCCCTCTGGCTCCTAGGTGGAGGGGGCAGGGCGCTCTGTGCTGCCTCCGTCCACAGGCACCGCCCCTGCAGCTCCCATTGGCCGTGGCTTCCAGCCAATGGGAGCTGCGGAGTTGGTGCTTGGGGTGGAGGCAGTGCCTAGAGCCCCGCTGGCTGCCCCTGTGCCTAGGAGTCAGAGTGGGGACATGCCAGCCCCTTCATGGAGCCACACGGAGCCAGGTAGGGAGCCTGCCAGCCCCGCCAACCAGATTTTTAACAGCCCAGTCAGCAGTGCTGACCGGAGCCACCACTGCTCCCTTTTCAACCAGGTTTTCCAGTTAAAAACCAGACACCTGGGAACCCTAAGAAGGCACCACTGAAGTGGGGGTACTGTCAGGAATAAGGGCCTGCAGCTGAGCCTGGGACTAATTAGCTCAGCCTCCAGGCAGATTAATCAACAGCTGAGCTACAGCAGAACTGCCTGATTGTTGGAGGGGAGCCAGCTGGCCTGCTTTGAAGCTTAGCAGCAGTAGCAGGTGACTGGCTGCTCCAAGCATACATCTGCAGCTGCAATCGCTCCTGTGCCTGCCTGACCCCCCCTTTCCCCCCCAGCCTTGCTCCTTTCCTGCTCTGGTCTGCTCCAGCCTTACTCCTTGCCTGGTTTCTGACTCCAGCTCCAACCACGAGGCCTGACTGCTCATGCTCCAGCTCTGGATACTCAGGACCCTCATTTGTAAACCTTAATGGTCTGTCACAACTCAGTAAATAGCTTTCTTGCAAAGTACATCTGGCTCACTAAATATTTCTTACCCACAATATATAATATACAAATTAACATAAGATATACTAAATAAGTACATCATGTATACCTAGCAGGGTAGGGTTGACAACTTTCTAATCGCACAAGACCGAACACCCTTGCCCCACCCCTTCCCCGAGGCCTCGCCCCAACCCATTCCTTCTCTGAGGCCCCACTCTCCACTCACTCCATCCCCCCTCCCTCCATTGCTTGCTCTCCCCCACCCATTTTCACTGGGCTGGGGCAGAGGGTTAGGAGAGGGTGAGGGCTCTGGCAGAGGGTATGGGCTCCAGAGTGGGGCCAGAAGTAAGGGGTTCAGGGTGCGGGAGGGGGCTCTGGGCTGGAGCAGGGGGTTAGGGTGCGGGAAGGGGTGAGGGCTCTGGCTGGGGGTGCAGGCTGAGGGCAGGGGCCATGGAGTTCGGAGTGCAGGAGTGGGCTCAGGGCTGGGGCAAGAGGGTTCAGGCCCCAGTGGGGCAGCGCTTACATCAGGTGGTTCCCAGGCGGCGGCACAGCGGGGCTAAGGCAGGCTCCCTGCCTGCCTGGCTTCGTGCGGCTCCTGGAAGCGGCTGTCATGTCCAGCGGCAAGGTGTGCACTACCTGTGCCTGCAGGTGCTGCCCCTGCAGCTCCCATTGGCTGTGGTTCCCAGCCAATGGGAGCTGCAGAGCTGGCACTCGGGGCAGGGGCAGCAGGTGGAGCCTCACTAGCTGCTGCTGTGCCTAGGAGGTGGACATGGCTGATGCTTCCAGGAGCCACGCAAAGCCAGGTTAGGCAGGGAGCTGCCTTAGCTCTTCTGCACCCCTGACCGGACTTTTAATGGCCCGGTCAGCAATGCTGACCGGAGCCGCAAGGGTCCCTTTTCAACTGGGCATTCCAGTCAAAAACCGGATGCCTGGAAATCCTACAGCAGGGGCTGCTGCACCTCCTGTCCCACAGGACTGGCTGGCTGGGCTTGCCTCCACTCCCTGGTCCAGGTGTTGCAACCTGCAGGGTCACAGCACTGGTTGGCTTTGGCTCAGACCTCCCTCCTGCCAACAGGGGGCTGGCTGTGCGTGTGTGAATGGTATTGTGACCTGGCAAATGGGGTCACAACATTGCTCACTCAGATTTGGCCCAGCCAGGCCCCCGACATCATGGGGGGGGCAGCTGGACCAAAGTGAGTGATGCTGAGACTCCATGCACTACTCACAATACCTGGTGTGGGGAGCTGAGCCCAACCAGTCCCATGGGACTAGAGCAGCAGGAGCCACTGTGGCAGGATGCGTGCAGGTTGGGTTCTTCAAACCTCCCCCCGGAACCATCACCCGCATGGGGGCAGAACATGCCACCCTCTTTGCCTCACCTCCTCACAGATCTCCCATGCAACTCTGACCCATTCTGGCAACCCAAATCTGGATTGAGAAACCCTGATCTATAGCATCTCTCTCTCCCCAACGGTCTTGCATTTCACACAATCAGTATTTATGCTCCATTACTTTTAATAAGTACAACAGTTGTTTCAAATCCTTCAGATTTGTACCTTCTTGTTTCATGATTTCAAACAGACAGACTAACAGTAAAATCTGTTGAACTCCTAGCGTTGTCCAGTACTTCAGAACATAAGAACAGCCATACTGGGTCAGACCAATGTCCATCTAGCCCAGCATCCTGTTTTCCAACACTGGCCTGTGCCAGATGCTTCAGAGAGCATGAACAGAATAGGGCAATTATCGAGTAATCCATCTCCTGTCATCCAGTCCCACCTTCTGGCAGTTAGTGGTTTAGGGACACCCAGAGCATGAAGTTACATCCCTGACAATCTTGGCTAATAGCTATTAGAATCATAGAAATATAGGACTAAAAGGGACCTCGATAGGTCATCTAGTCCAGTCCCCTGCACTGAGGCAGGACTAAGTATTATCTACCATCTCTGACTGGTGTTTGTCTAACCTGTTCTTAAAAACCATCAATGACAGAGATCCCACACCCTCCCTAGGTAACTTGTTCCAGGACTTAATTACCCTGACAGTTAGGAATTGTTTCCTGATGTTTAACCTAAATCTCCCTTGCTGCAATATAAACCCATCACTTCTTGCCCTATCCTCAGTGGTTAAGGAGAACAATTTATCACCCTGCTCTTTATAACAACCTTTTACATAATTGAAAACTATGTCCCCACTCAATCTTCTCTTCTCCAGACTAAACAAACTCAATTTTTTTTCATTCTTTTCTCATTTTCTAGACCTTTAATCATTTTAGATTAGCTCTCCTCTGGACTTTCTCCAGTTTGTCCACATCTTTCCTGAAATGTGGTACCCAAAATTGGATACAGTACTCCAGTTGAGCCTTAGCAGTGCTGAATAGAGTAGAAGAATTAATTGTCAGTCTTTCTTTCAACACCTGCTAATACATCCCAGAATGTTGCTCATGGTTTTTGCAGCAATATAACATTGTTGGCTCATATTTAGTTTGTGATCCACTATACCCCCTGATCCATTTAGGCAGTACTCCCTCATAGACAGTCATTTCCCATTTTGTATTTGTGCAATTGATAATTCTTTCCTAAGTGCAGTACTTTGCATTTGTCCTTATTGAATGTCATCCACTTTATTTAATTTTTTTTTTTTGCACTTTGTCAAGATCATTTTGAATTCTAATCCTGTCCTCCAAAGCGCTTGCAATCCCTTCCAGCTTGGTATCATCCATAAACTTTTTCAGTGTACTCTCTATGCAATTATCCAAGTAATTTATGAAGATATTGAACAGAACTGGACGTAGGACAGATCGCTGCAGGACCTCACTCGATATGCGCTTCCCACTTAACTGTGAACCATTGATAACTACTCATTGAGTACAGTTTTCCAACCAGTTGTGCACCCATGTTATAGTAGGTTCATTGAGGCTGTATTTCCCTAGTTTGCTTATGAGAAGGTCCTCTTAGACAGTATCAAAAGCCTTACTGAACTTGAGAAATATTATTACAAAATGGTGGATATGATGGACCTATCCTCCATGCTTGTATTTCTAATGCACTATTGGAATTGCAGAGCTACTTAAAGAGCAATCACATAATCTGAATGTATTTGTTAATGACTTAGGCCTAGATTGTCTCCCACTAGCTCCACACAAGGGTCTGCTTTGCACATGGGAGCTCCTGCCCTCCCCCTGGAAGGGGGCTCAGCCATCTCATCAGCAGATGCTAGAGAAAGGGACGGAGACTCAGCGGGCAGAGAGTGGCAGGAATGGGTGGGTCTGTCACAGGGCCAGGAGAATATATATTGTCCCCTCTCAAGCACTGTGGAAATTAATCAGAAAAAATAATGCATCCTGGGAGAGGTGGGGTTTGCTATGGCCAGGGAAAGGCCCTGGTAACGTGGCTGCAATGGAGCTGTGTTGCCAGGTTGTGGTGGGGGCCACGAAGGAACAGAATCAGTGCAGGGGCAAAGGCACTCACACAGATGGTTCTGGCCTCCTGTGATTTCTCTGGGATTTGTATAGATCTTGGGGGGTCTCACCCACATTTGAGGAGAGTCTTTCAGTCTTTGCTGCTGGGACCAAATCCTGACCTCCCAATAGGATGAGATAAGGGAATTCTGTGAGGGCCTCTTTGTGAGAAGTTCTTCTCCTTAAGCCCCATTCCAAGGGCAAGGATGATCAGAGGCTGACATGCATACCAAGCTAATTTTAGAAAAATACTTCCCTGAAATGACCCCCACTGCACTATTAAATCAGTTTGGACTCTATGCATATTTTCACATAAAATCTCAAAAAAAGTAAAAAAAATAAGGTTTACTTTTTAACTAGAAGTCTGTTCAAAGATCACCCCTCTCTGTATAGGCATCAGTGTAAGTATGTGTATTCCTGTTATAGTTTAACAAAGAGCCTTTGGGTGAGGTGCAGTTTTACTTAAAGTAATCAGATGTAAGCACTGTCATGTGTGTCATTTGGCTTCTGCCAGTGAATTCACTCCCAGTTCCAGAGAGAAGAATGGTGGGAAGTTCAATCCTGTATCGGTGACAGAACTGTTATTCAAAGGGAACATCACTGTCTAGTACTAGAGAGGGGGGGGGGGATCAGACATGAACATTCTTTTCCAATGAACATAACTGCAGGATAACTAGTTTTAGTACAGATGTTTTAATTGTGATATACAATCTCATTCGCCCACAAGAATGCCCGTGTTTTTTTTCTGTCCTACAGCTATGCAGCATTCATTCCTCTGAAAACAAACGTATCATTTGGTACAATAAAATTAATCAGCAGATGTTATAGCGGGATGGAATAGTGCAATGAAAATGTACTGCCTCTTTAGAATCCATGGGGCCACACCCTCATCTGATCTAGAGTGACATAGTTTCATAGAAGTCAATGGCCAGACGCTGGTTCACTGCAGCTGAGGATCTGACCCAAAAGGTAATCAGATATTGCAGCACCAGGCCATCTGCCACGAAATGGACAATGTCTTATAAATTGTGTCTTAAGACTCCAAAACATTTCCATGTGAAAGTCATGCTAATCAGCTCTTTTGCACTATTCCTTAATGGCACTAGCAAAACACAAGGAATCTAGATTAATTCACTATGCACCCAGTTGTAGATTATTTCATGTTTGCATTCTGACAGGGTGAAATTTATGTCAGTAAAGAAGAAGGAGGCCTGCCCACAGAGTGCCCTCTGGAACGCTTGAGGACCCTTAAACCAGTGGCTCTGAAACTTATTTGATCGCGCCCCCCTTCTTTGTGTCTGTAATAGTTTATGCACCACCCTCGCCACACAAGTACATATACTGCTATATGCTGCAGCGGTGCTTCACTTGAATCATTTTTGGCTTCTTTGTTTTTCACTTGAGTTGGGTTTTTTTCCTGCTGCATGAATGAGACAATGATCCATTGTAATAAGAGCAAAAGCAAAATTGTGATTTTGGTCCATGCTTACAATTAAATGTGCAACATCGCGTTGTAGCAAACATATTAAATGTACAGATGGCAACGACCGTGTATAATGCTATGCAAACCTAACAGAAATCTGCCAAAATGCATAGCGCCATCTGAGGACCTGATATGCCTGGAGGAATCATCTTTGCTTGTTATTCATTGCTGTGGGGAAAATGTTCACCGTAAGTTGTTTTTCCCCCCCTAAAGCTTCTCATGCCCCCCCATACATTCCGCGCCCCCCTGCGGGACTGCCCTCCAGTTTGAGAACCTCTGCCTTAAGCCCTGCATTAAAGGCTAAAGTGATGAACAGGGCCTTCTGCACTGGGGTGAATTTCAGCCGTATGTCATGAAAAGCACACCAAAGAGATTTCTAACTCATATTTTCACTGTGTTTTCTGTAAATATTTGGTGACTAACATAAAAAGGGTTTTAACTGTTGGGTGTGTGGGTGTGAATGGCAGTGAACAAAGTATTGGAAAAGCGAGGAGTTTGTTGCATCACAATATCCACTCTCCACTCCTTTCAGTAATTTGACTGAAGTGATATGCTGCAATATAATACAAAAGGATCACAAGACTAGGGTTCTTACACTTGTAAAGATATGTGGTTGATGTATTGTTTTGTGGCTTGGTTTATCCTTTCATTGTGTGTGCTAGAAGAAGAACACTTGTGGTGTCAGTAATGAGAGACTAATTAGGCTCTCTGAGTGAGGATTCCCACTTATCTACAACTGAACACTCAAGGGATGAGTAGTAAGGAGGTCCCTAAGATCTTGTCTACATGGGTTTATAAAAATGATTGTGTCTGCCTGAGGCTTTTGACTTCAATTGGTTTTAAAATGGACCCGGTTAGGATGTCTGGGAGAATTCCCCTATGTAGACAAGACATATGAAGCTACATCTTTGGTCCACCTCACATGGGCAAGTAATTCCACTCTGTTCATAGTGGGGTGGGCAGAAGGAAAAGTCTTTCTCTGTGGAAACCCCCAAAATTTTGGTAGATCTGGGTCCCGTATAGACTTACGCCACTGCTGAGGTAAGGGGAAGAATCCGATCCTCTGGCTACAAGTTGAGGCTTTTAGAGTCTGTACATTAGTATGTCATTTTACAGAGAGGTTTTTCACTAGGACTAGAGATTTGCCTATTTTAAGAAAATAAGAGCCTGAATCAAATTCCACTGAAATTAATGGGAGTCTTTCCAATGATTTCCAGGGATTTTGGATCAGACCCTAAGTTAGCTAGCTCTTGGGCTTTCAAACCAGACCCATCTCTAATTTTTTAAAGCCTTTGGTTTATAACCCTTGTGCTTTTTTCTTTTTTTTTTTGCAAATTACTGAATTTCTTCCAACTGTTAACAAGCAAGTAGAGAAAGCACTTCACTGACTCATCACATTTTGAGACAGTTTGGCTCTTCAGTTTCCTGTGAGCAAGTTAGCTACAGGATAATGCAAAGCAGTGACTAAAGACTCACACTTCCTCATTCAGTTCTTTTTAAAGCTAAGCTGTGTTTTGATATTAGTCAGAATCCCACTAATAAATTAAGAAACCAGAGAACTTTACTTTTCACTGTATACTGTGATCAGCTTTTTGAGCAAAGTATTTGGCATGCTGGACCAGCATGCATAGCAGAATGAAAGCCCATTCATGGGATTTAGTGTAATTGGAAGTCAAGTCACAGTAACATTATGGCAATGATAGTGCTATTTCTAAGAAGCCTGTAATGAGAATGGAATGCACCCTGTTTCTGCCTGCCAGTGCGAAAAATGTAGAGATTCATTAGGGAACATGAAAAGAGAGAGGAAAAGGAAATCCCAGAGTTTTTCCATCAAAATCTTAATATATTCTATGTAGAATCGAAGCTGAGGGAGTGTGGATGTGTCAATTCTTCTTCTACCTCTTGCATGTGACTACAAAAAGGGATGATCCTTTTATCAATCACACACTGACCCACTTCTGAAATGGGCTGCCAAAGCACTGACTCCTTTTAACTTTGTGCCCAGTATCAGCCCTGTTAGTCCATAGAAGAGTATCCCTGCTGCCCCAGCACCCTCCATTCCATAAAGGGGGATTCATCTCCTGGGGGTGGATGCAGACAGTGTTTCCATCTCTGGCCTCCATCAGTGTTTTTGGCAAGGAAGGGAAAGTTTAAAATGGCCTTCATAGGATCTCAACCAGAAGGGATGTGCCATAACCACAATGCGTCCCTGGCCAGCACCGCCAATTGTTTTGCCTTTGGTGGCCTCGTACAAGGTACCCCATTAAGAAGGGAGGTTAGGGCCACCTTTTCTTACTACTGCCTATATCCCCCCTATTTCTACTTCCACCGTGTTCTAAGCCAGCAGACCCCAGCATTGACTGTGGGTGAATCAGGCCCTGTGTGTCCACAGCTAACCATTTAAACAATGACAGGTTTCAGAGTAACAGCCGTGTTAGTCTGTATTTGCAAAAAGAAAAGGAGTACTTGTGGCACCTTAGAGACTAACCAATTTATTTGAGCATAAGCTTTCGGTGAGCTGTAGCTCACAAAAGCTTATGCTCAAATAAATTGGTTAGTCTCTAAGGTGCCACAAGTACTCCTTTTCTTTCTTCATTTAAACAATGCTCTCTTCCAAGGCTTGTGAGAATTTAGGCTCCCTGTTCATTCTGAGAGTAAGGGCTGACTAGGCATTTCATTTCCCAAACCATAGTAGTTTGAAAATCACATCAATTATTTTTCACGTGCAGCTGGTTTTTATACACAAACTATAGCTCTAGGCCTTTTTTCCTCTTTACCACACATTTTGGACAAGCTGGAATGAAGGGGAACCAGCTAATCTGCGCATGGATTCGGGGAGGGGGGAGTGAAGAAAGATGTTGGTGGATAGTAAACATGACTTGCAATAGAATCCACAATTTACTCACTACATTATGGCCATCACCATTTTCTTTGGATCTCATGTAACCTTTGCTCCTGCTGGCTCCCTACCTTTTCTGCATTATTGACCTCTAAATATCAAAAAGATTATGAAATTTATGTGCCAAAACAACCTATGACACAAACATTTTAATTCAGTTGCTCAGTAAGTCATTACTGAGCATGTTACCATCCAGTTCAACTTCCAGCCAGGAATGGGCTCACCCACAAGCACAAGAAAGTACTATTTGAGGACAGAGGAGAGCTGGGTCAGGGGAGATCTGGGAGCAGCCTTAGAGCCAGAGTAGCAGGCCAGAGACAGGAGCTTGGCAGCTGGCTGTGCAGGGAAGGCTGGCTAGCAGACAGCTTGGGAGCGTGCAGGGACCCACATGCTCTTACTTCATTCATAGCCTGCCGTCCGAGAGCTGGAACTGGAGGGCTTGAGAGCTGGATAGAGACACACTATTGCTGGCAGGAGGCTGCCAGTACAAAGGGCTGCAGTACCAGGCAAGAGGACTGTGTGGAGGGGTTACACTGGGACTTTCATTCCCCTGTACTGCGCTGCCATAGAAGTAGGGCTGCCACCTGTAACTAAATAATTGCATCTTTGATCTCAGGTAGTCTTAATTAAGGAATCCCCAGTTATTTCTTGGGAATCTGGGAGCATTTATGGGAAACCACCCGAGAGCAAGAGAGTCTGAAGGGCCTCGGGCTTGGAACACCTACAGTGCTTCCCTCCAAGCATGTGGTACACCCAGCATGATGAACATGTCTATGATATACTGCTGAGCTGGGAAATCTTTCTGCAGGTACTACTGCTTTATGTGAACCATAAAAAAGCCCCCCACTCGTACACTAAACTGCAAAGTCTTTATCAGAATCTTCTGAAATTACAGCAGAAGCTCAGTTACAAACACCTCGGGAATGCTGGTAACTCTGAACAAAATGTTTCAAAAGTTTAAAACTGAATATTGACTTAATACAGCTTTGAAACTGTATTGTGCAGAAGAAAAATGCTGCTTTTAAACATCTTAATATAAATAAAACAAGCACAGAAACAGTTTCCTTACCTTGTCAAATCTTTTTTTAAAAAACTTTCCCTTTTTTAGTAGTTTACATCTAACACAGTACTGTACAATATTTGCTTTTTTTCCCCATCTGTGCTGCCTGATTGCATACTTCCGGTTCCAAACGAGGTGTGTGGTTGACCGGTCAGTTTGTAATTCTGGTGTTCGTAACTCTGAGGTTCTACTGTATTCCTTGTTGTGCAGATGAATTCATTTGTCCACTAGTGAGAGAAAGTGACATCTAGTGTCAGCTTCAAGACAAAGACCATGGCAACATTCATATACAATTGTAGCACTAAGTATCACAGTCAGAGATTGGCAGACTGGGGGCAGGGGCTGGTCACACCCACTACATTGGCAGCAGAAGTAGGGACATAGGGTCTGCTGTGCTGACTCTACATCACCACAGGATTCCTCCTGGACTTGGCTGATCTTCTTGGGGCCAGATACATTGGCTTTACAACCAGAATTTGCTGAAGTGTGGTGCAAAGTGGCCAAGGGACTGATCATATATTGGGACCTCTGAGTTAGCGGAAAATATGTAAGCTCATATCAAGGTGCTGGGGACTATTTTAGGGACTGAGAAGTAGAAACTTTGTCCTGGCTCTGCCACTGATTCACTCTGTGGCCTTGGGCAAATCATGTAACCTCTCTGGAACAAATCAATCTCTGTTGCAGCACCCATAATTTCAATTAATTTAACCAGGCTTGAATTTGGCTCGGTGTCTGTTTCCCCTTCTGTAAAAATGCTTAACTGGTTAATGTTTGTATAATTCTCTGAAAACATAAAATATATCATATATGGTGAAGTAGTATCTTCCTACTGTCTAGGTATCTGAGGAGACAAAAATGCATTGGTTTATCCCAGGCAATATATGAAATATCTAGTGCTGATGTACTGTACCCCCCCATATGTTAATTTTAAGCAGGAGTATGTGAATAACTGGTGTGTAGGGCTAAGAGCTCTCACACTTTGTCAAGTTACAATCCTGTCTTCAGAATTTGGAGCACAGGCTTGTTAGACCGGGTTAGATGCCTGTCCATCCCAATGCACCTTTTCCCAGTATCGGTATCCCAGCACAGCTTTCACTTAGGCTATTGGTAGCCTCTCCAGACATACTGTATGTCTTGCTTTTTGATGCTACGCACATGCAGAATCAAGCCCTGAGCATAACTGATCTCTGATAAATGTACAGAGGATGGAATTCAAATGATCAAAAGACAGATGAATTACCCTTTAATGTAGTAGCATCCAGGGATAACTACATGGATCAGGACTAGGTTTATGAAAGGAAGCCACATGAGCTCTGACTCCAGGAAAGCTAGTCAATGTTAGAAAGATTAATATGGGTTTAAAATTTGATGTGCTAAACCAGTGATACTCAATTAGATCTACCTGTGGGCTGATTTGAGAATTTGTGACAAGACGGGGCCATTTATGCAGAAGGCTGACAAAAACAAAAACCCTTCATTTGCCAGCGAATAAAGACCTTGACTGCAACATAAGCATTAGTGTTTCTATTTTTAAACAAAAAAGTTGATAAATCAACATTATTACCCGTGTTTATGGAACCCTCTAAAGGGAGAGGTGACATTGATGATCTCTGACAAGTTTTGTGAAGAGTGGTTTGTAGGAGGTCAGGGCAAGGTGCATGCACTGGTGAAGATGTTCATCTGGCAGGTGACTGCGGTGTTGGTTTTTTATAAAGTTCATTGTAGAAAACCCGGATTCACTGAGGTACATTGATCCAAACATCGTTAAAAGATAAATGGCTAGTTTTTGGCTATTCTGAAACTGGTCAGCATATTGAGTCCAGAAATCACAAAGCCCCATTTCTCTGAATTTTGCCTTCAAGACATCTGAGCTCTGGAGCCTTACAATTTCTAATGGAAAGGCACCTTCATCAGTTGAATCAAGAATGTTCTTTGCTTCAGAAGGGCAAGGTCCATCAGTAGAGACAACAAGCCTTTTACCTTTTCAAAAATGATCTCTCCTGTGATGTAGGTTTCTAATGGTATTAAGCACAAAAAAATCTTCCTTGAAAATTTCACTATAATAAAATCTAACAAACAGTGATAGCTGGGCAGTGTCACTTAAATTGCTTGATTTATCCACTGCAAGAGACATGTATTTGGCATTTTTTAAATCAGAAAGCAGTGCTGACAAACAGTCTTCGTAAATTACCTCCAATCTTTGCACTGCCATGGAATCAGATAGGGGAACTTGCTTCACACGGTTCACCATGTAATCTTTGTTTTTATCTCCTGCAAAAAGCTCCTCCAGCATTTCCAATGTACACTCCCTCACGAGCTCAGCATCTAGGAAAGGCTTTTTCTTTTTAGCTAGTACCCCAGTATCCAAAGAGAAGCAGCTGTTGCTTTTTCATGCATAGTTGCTGATGTTGTGAGAATGACATCTGAAGTGTGATAAAAAGACTTCAGATTTTCAATTTTGTCACATCTTGCAACACTGCCAGCAGGATAGGCCATGTTGACATTACTGTGCTTTGATTCAAAGTGGTGCCTTGTGTTGATGATCTTACAGATGGATACAGAGGTTTGGCATATTAGACACAAAGGTTTTGCATTTAAATGAGGTGGGATAAGAAGAAAATCCGCTCTCCAGTTTGGTTAAAACCTTGTTTTTTGCTGTCGACTTTGCAATGTTTACTCCCACTCACATTCATTTTTTGCTCCATTTCCATCACTAATGAAAAAATGGGCGATGTCCAGGGCTGGCCTTAGGGAAAATGGCACTTTGGGTGAACTTGTATTTTGGTGCCCTTTCTTGGGGTTCAGCCCCAGGCAGTGAATTTAATTATAAACTTTTTTTTTTTTTAAAAAGGTGAGTTGGCAGGCCCCACAGGAAGCCTTAGCGGCCCACAGGCCACCTATCGACACCTATCACTGTCTATTAAGACATGGGTTAGCACAAACAGAACAGACACCCATTTTATATTCCAAGATTTCCTGATCTGTCTTCTAGTCACGTAAAGGATAATGTGTGTGGTGCAGGAACCTAAGGCTAGGTCTACGCTATCGCGATAAATTGTTTTAAGTTACTCCAGTTCAGTTATTCTAGCTAGATCCACTTACAGCATGGTGTAGACACCGCGGTGTCGACAGGAGACGCTCTCCCACTAACTTAGCATGTCTTCACCAGACCCACTAAATCAATGTCGCTGCATCAATTGCAGTAATACTGATGTAGCCCTGTAGCAAAGACATGCCCTCAGTATGGTACTTCCTGCATAGCAGGAGACAGACTATGATACTGTGATGCACTAGAAGACTTAGATTAGAGGCAATCTGTAGCAGCTATTTTGATCTCTCACTGTAGTTAGATCTTATGGTACAAGTTATTGAATGTGAGTGTCACTAGGCTAGCAGAATAGTTTGTGATCAATAACAGAACCCACAAGGGGAATTTCTTTTCCCATGCATCTGATGTACGCATTTGAAGAATTTCTCTGGTATGTTATGTAATCAAACAACTTGTCATAAATATAAAGGGAAGGGTAAACCCCTTTGAAATCCCTCCTGGCCAGGGGAAAGCTCCTCTCACCTGTAAAGGGTTAAGAAGCTAAAGGTAACCTCGCTGGCACCTGACCAAAATGACCAATGAGGAGACAAGAGACTTTCAAAAGCTGGGAGGAGGAGAGGGAAAAAGAGAGGAAGCATGTGGAGGAGGTGGAGAGGATGAAGGCCCAGCAGAATATACCAACAAACCCTAGCAATCCTTCTCCAGGTACCACTTCCCATCCCAGAAAGTTCCCCACCTACAAGGCAGGTGATGATACTGAGGCCTTCTTAGAAAACTTCGAAAGGGCCTGCCTTGGGTACAACATCTCTACTGACCAATACATGGTAGAGCTGAGGCCGCAGCTCAGTGGACCCTTAGCTGAGGTGGCAGCTGAAATGCCTAAAGAACATATGAACAAGTATGAACTGTTTAAATCCAAGGCGAGAGTCAGAATGGGGATAACACCCGAGCAGTCTCGTCGGAGGTTCAGAGCCCTAAGGTGGAAACCAGACATGTCATTTACCCGACATGCCTACCACATTGTGAAACATTGGGATGCCTGGATATCAGGAGCAAGTGTTGAATCTCCAGTAAATTTGCCCTTCCTAATGCAAATGGAACAATTCTTAGAGGGTGTTCCTGAGGAAATAGAAAGATACATCCTAGATGGGAAACCCAAAACTGTAATTGAGGCAGGAGAGATTGGAGCCAGATGGGTGGAGGTGGCAGAGAAGAAGAAAACTGGTCGCAGTTGGAGCGGAGACCAGAAGGGACCACCCCAGACCACACCCTATTACCGGGGGCCGCCCAAAGCCCCACCTACCTCCCAAAGAACCCTCCAGACCCCTTATCGTCCCACCACCCCGTTCTCCAGCAACCCTCCTCGCCCCAGTGACCCGTCAGCTGGACGATGTTTTAAATGTAACGAGCTGGGGCATGTAAAGGCCAACTGCCCCAAGAACCCCAACAGATTACAGTTCATTGCACCGGAATCACACCAGAGGTCCACAGGCCCAGATACCTCCCAGATACCCTTGGAGCGGAGGGAAACTGTGAGTGTGGGCGGGAAGAAGGTCACCGCGTGGAGGGACACCGGAGCACAAGTGTCAGCTATCCATGCTTCCTTAGTGGACCCCAATTTAATCAACCCAGAGATCCAAGTGACGATTCAACCCTTCAAGTCCAACTCTTTCAAATTGCCTACAGCCAAGTTGCCTGTCCAGTACAAGGGCTGGTCAGGAATGTGGACTTTTGCAGTCTATGATGATTATCCCATCCCCATGCTGTTGGGGGAAGACTTGGCCAATCATGTGAAGCAGGCCAAGAGGGTGGGAACGGTCACCCGCAGCCAGGCTAAACAAGCCGTGAGGCCTAGCTCTGTTCCGGAAACTTCTATCAGGACCCGGTCAGAGGTGATGGACCTGGACCCCAGGCCAATGTCTGCAACAGCAGTAGTGGATCCAGTCCCAGAGACCCAGACGGAACCAGTCCCAGAACCGGAACCAGCCGAACAACCAACACCAGACCCCGTGTCAGCACTGAATCCAATACTTGCAACCTCAACACCAGAGGGCCCCACCGAACCGGAACTGGCAGCAGCCGATAAACCTACACAAGAGGCTCAGCCGGAGCCTGAATCCCAACATAGTGCACCAGCGGAGAGCGGTTCACAGTCAACAGAAACAGCTCCATCCCCTATATCGCTTCCAGAGGGACCAAGCCTAGGTCCACAATCCAATGAGGAACTGATGTCTCCAGCATCAAGGGAACAGTTCCAGACCGAACAGGAAGCAGATGAAAGCCTCCAGAGAGCTTGGACGGCGGCACGGAGCAACCCACCGCCTCTCAGCTCTTCTAATCGATCCAGGTTTGTTGTAGAAAGAGGACTTTTATACAAGGAAACTCTTTCTGGTGGACACCAGGAAGACTGGCATCCTCAGAGACAGTTGGTAGTTCCAACTAAATACCGGGCCAAGCTCTTGAGCTTAGCCCATGATCACCCTAGTGGCCATGCTGGGGTGAACAGGACCAAAGACCGTTTGGGGGGATCATTCCACTGGGAGGGAATGGGCAAGGATGTTTCTACCTATGTCCAGTCTTGTGAGGTGTGCCAAAGAGTGGGAAAACCCCAAGACCAGGTCAAAGCCCCTCTCCAGCCACTCCCCATCATTGAAGTTCCATTTCAGCAAGTAGCTGTGGATATTCTGGGTCCTTTTCCGAGAAAGACACCCAGAGGAAAGCAGTACATACTGACTTTCATGGATTTTGCCACCCGATGGCCGGAAGCAGTAGCTCTAAGCAACACCAGGGCTAAAAGTGTGTGCCAGGCACTAGCAGACATTTTTGCCAGGGTAGGTTGGCCCTCCGACATCCTCACAGATGCAGGGACTAATTTCCTGGCAGGAACTATGAAAAACCTTTGGGAAGCTCATGGGGTAAATCACTTGGTTGCCACTCCTTACCACCATCAACCAAATGGCATGGTGGAGAAGTTTAATGGAACTTTGGGGGCCATGATACGTAAATTCGTAAATGAGTACTCCAATGATTGGGACCTAGTGTTGCAGCAGTTGCTCTTTGCCTACAGAGCTGTACCACATCCCAGTTTAGGGTTTTCCCCATTTGAACTTGTATATTGCCGTGAGGTTAAGGGGCCATTGCAGTTGGTGAAGCAGCAATGGGAGGGATTTACACCTTCTCCAGGAACTAATATTCTGGACTTTGTAACCAACCTACAAAACACCCTCCGAACCTCTTTAGCCCTTGCTAAAGAAAACTTACAGGATGCTCAAAAAGAGCAAAAAGCCTGGTATGATAAACATGCCAGAGAGCGTTCCTTCAAAGTAGGGGACCAGGTCATGGTCTTAAAGGCGCTCCAGGCCCATAAAATGGAAGCCTCGTGGGAAGGGCCATTCATGGTCCAGGAGCGCCTGGGAGCTGTTAATCATCTCATAGCATTCCCCACCTCCAACCGGAAGCCTAAGGTGTACCATATTAATTCTCTAAAGCCCTTTTATTCCAGAGAATTAAAGGTTTGTCAGTTTACAGCCCAGGGAGGAGACGATGCTGAGTGGCCCAAAGGTGTCTACTACGAAGGGAAATGTGGTGGTGGTGTGGAAGAGGTGAACCTCTCCATGACCCTTGGGCGTATGCAGTGACAGCAGATCCAGGAGCTGTGCACTAGCTACGCGCCAACGTTCTCAGCCACCCCAGGACTGACTGAACGGGCATACCACTCCATTGACACAGGTAATGCTCACCCAATTAGGGTTCAACCTTACCGGGTGTCTCCTCAAGCTAAAACTGCTATAGAACGGGAGATCCAGGATATGTTACAGATGGGTGTAATCTGCCCCTCTGAAAGTGCATGGGCATCTCCAGTGGTTCTAGTTCCCAAACCAGATGGGGAAATACGTTTTTGCGTGGACTACCGTAAGCTAAATGCTGTAACTCGCCCAGACAACTATCCAATGCCACACACAGATGAACTATTAGAGAAACTGGGACGGGCCCAGTTCATCTCTACCTTGGACTTAACCAAGGGGTACTGGCAGGTACCGCTAGATGAATCTGCCAAGGAAAGGTCAGCCTTCATCACACATCTCGGGCTGTATGAATTTAATGTACTCCCTTTCGGGCTGCGAAATGCACCCGCCACTTTCCAAAGACTTGTAGATGGTCTCCTAGCGGGATTAGGAGAATATGCAGTCGCCTACCTTGACGATGTGGCCATATTTTCGGATTCCTGGGCAGACCACCTGGAACATCTACAAAAAGTCCTTGAGCGCATAAGGGAGGCAGGACTAACTGTTAAGGCTAAGAAGTGTCAAATAGGCCTAAACAGAGTGACTTACCTTGGACACCAGGTGGGTCAAGGAACTATCAGCCCCCTACAGGCCAAAGTGGATGCTATCCAAAAGTGGCCTGTCCCAAAGTCAAAGAAACAGGTTCAATCCTTCTTAGGCTTGGCCGGTTATTACAGACGATTTGTACCGCACTACAGCCAAATCGCTGCCCCACTGACAGACCTAACCAAAAAGAAACAGCCAAATGCTGTTCAGTGGACCGGAAAGTGTCAGAAGGCCTTTAACAAGCTTAAAGCGACACTCATGTCTGACCCTGTACTAAGGGCCCCAGACTTTGACAAACCGTTCCTAGTAACCACAGATGCATCCGAGCGTGGTGTGGGAGCAGTTTTAATGCAGAAAGGACCTGATCAAGAATTCCACCCTGTAGTGTTTCTCAGCAAAAAACTGTCTGAGAGGGAAAGCAACTGGTCAGTCACTGAAAAAGAATGTTATGCCATTGTCTACGCTCTGGAAAAGCTACGCCCATATGTTTGGGGACGGCGTTTCCACCTGCAAACCGACCATGCTGCACTAAAGTGGCTTCACACCGTCAAAGAAACTAACAAAAAACTTCTTCGGTGGAGTTTAGCTCTCCAAGATTTTGATTTCGACATCCAACACATCTCAGGAGCTTCTAACAAAGTGGCTGATGCACTCTCCCGTGAAAGTTTCCCAGAATCAACTGGTTAAAATCGTCCTTGAGATGTGGAAAATATTGTTAGTCTTTATGTACTTGGTAGTATATTTAGAGATGCATGTGTCTTATTAACTCTGTTTTCCTAGAGCTCCAGGAAGAAATCCCAGCCAGTGTTTCACCCTAGCTGAGATTTGGGGGGCGTGTCATAAATATAAAGGGAAGGGTAAACCCCTTTGAAATCCCTCCTGGCCAGGGGAAAGCTCCTCTCACCTGTAAAGGGTTAAGAAGCTAAAGGTAACCTCGCTGGCACCTGACCAAAATGACCAATGAGGAGACAAGAGACTTTCAAAAGCTGGGAGGAGGGAGAGAAACAAGGGGTCTGTGTCTGTCTGTAGTCGTCTTGGCCAGGGACAGAACAGGAATGGAGTCTTAGAACTTTTAGTAAGTAATCTAGCTAGGTATGTGTTAGATTATGATTTCTTTAAATGGCTGAGAAAAGAATTGTGCTGAATAGAATAACTATTTCTGTCTGTGTATCTTTTTTGTAACTTAAGGTTTTGCCTAGAGGGGTTCTCTATGTTTTTGAATCTAATTACCCTGTAAGATATCTACCATCCTGATTTTACAGGGGGGATTTCTTTATTTCTATTTACTTCTATTTTTTATTAAAAGTCTTCTTGTAAAACACTGAATGCTTTTTCATTGTTCTCAGATCCAAGGGTTTGGGTCTGTGGTCACCTATGCAAATTGGTGAGGCTTTTTATCCAACATTTCCCAGGAAAGGGGGAGTGCAAGTGTTGGGAGGATTGTTCATTGTTCTTAAGATCCAAGGGTCTGGGTCTGTAGTCACCTAGGCAAATTGGTGAGGCTTTTTACCAAACCTTGTCCAGGAAGTGGGGTGCAAGGTTTTGGGAAGTATTTTTGGGGGAAGGACGCGTCCAAACAGCTCTTCCCCAGTAACCAGTATTAGTTTGGTGGTGGTAGCGGCCAGTCCAAGGATAACGGGGGTAATATTTTGTACCTTGGGGAAGTTTTGACCTAAGCTGGTAAAGATAAGCTTAGGAGGTTTTTCATGCAGGTCCCCACATCTGTACCCTAGAGTTCAGAGTGGGGGAGGAACCTTGACACAACTCAATTTCTCATACATGATATTAGAAGAGTGTGTTAGCTTAAAAACCCTCACAAAATGCACTGTATCTTTGTTGTTTTGACAGCATACTATTATAAACCCCATAATGGGGTATAGCTGTTGTTATAAGTAAGGCTACAATTTGGTCATGGAGGTTGCGGAAGTCACAGTATCTGTGACTTCTGCAGACCTCCGTGACTTCAGCCCACAGCAGCTCGGAGCTGCAGGGTACTCCCACCTCCCGTGGTGGCCGGAAGCTGCAGGGTACCCCTGCTGCCCGGAATGGTGGGGGTCCCCCACAGTTCCCCTCCCACCCGGAGTGGCAGGAGTCCCCTGCAGCTCACCAGTCACCATGGATGTGAGGGGCCCTTCCCCACAGCTCCCCAGCCTCCACAGCGGGGAATCCCCTGGAGCTCCCCAGCCACCACGGGCGGCAGGAGTGTGTGTGTCTCCCACAGCTCCCCAGCCTTAGTTATAAGACACACACATATGCGGCCTGTACAGTAGTCAGTGACCATTCATAGTGTTCAACCTTGGATCGTTAGGATGCTTTCAAACATGGCATTTTATAGGTACTTAAATGCAATGGGCTTGATTCTCCACTGTGCCTCAACTCTGCTCAGGTGCAGTGAAGAGGGAAGGCTGACAGGGAGCCAGCCGTGGCTCCCTGATTCTCAGTTGTCCTGCCCTAGCATAAATGAAGGCTCAAGGGGGCCTCTGGGACTTTATGCCAGTAGAGTGTTGGATGGAGCAGAGCCTCATTCTGCCATAATTCCCCCTTAACTTTAGATGCCCCCACCCCTTTACTCCCCATGTCTGTGCCATGCCCAGGGCATTCCAGGCACACTGTGAAGACTCAGATCTGGGCCCCCCTTCTCCACGCTGGAGAGAAAACCCTGCAGTCACCACTAAATACTTCCTAGCCTTCTCTGAAGCAGTCTCATTAATTAGCCCATCCCAGTCTACCTGCAGAAATAACTGCCAGATTGTTTAATCTTTCATGCCCCATGGATGTTCTTAGACAAGTCTGATTAAATTTAGCTTGATGAAACTCCTTTCATTAGCAGCCAGTTAGAGGAAGACAGCACTATATATAGTGCCATTTCTGCGTTAGGAAAACTTGCATCTGAAAGACCTTTTGTGAACACAGTTAAGGAGATCAATTGACGCCTTTGCACCAAGTCATGCTCAAAGATTGCCAGTTTTTGCAAGCCAAAGAGCTCAGTGTTGTTCTCAAAACTGAGTTTAGATCCTGAGGGTAGCTGCTTGCTAAATTTCAGGTGTTCCTCTTTAGGTCTTCACTGCTGAGGCTTTTCAGGTTCTCAGCAGTCAATAAAGCAATCCTTTCTCTGACTCCACTGTACATACACATCCTAGTGTCCAACTGAATTAATATTGTGTCTAAAATAGGGTTGAAAACCCTCATATTCAAGAACTGTTCCAGGATCTGATGACCTTTCATCTTCTACAATTCCACTTGACATTACTTTCCTTCAAGACAGTTTCTCTCTGCACAGCATGGTTATTCCTAATATTTCAGCCTGTGAATCAGCAGCTTTCTTACAGGCAATAAGTAAAAAAGGGTAGTAATTCTGATAAAGCATTTCAAAGGCTGCCAAGTAAACCACAAGCCATTTTAGCATCAAGATCAGGACTCCGCAATTTTTTGCTCAAAATGTGAATTTTCTATAAGATAGTATACCACATCTCGGCCAAAGCACGAAACAAAAACTCTGAAACATTTGTTTGTATGCTATCACCTTCCAACTGAAGTTCTGGCATAAGATTGTGTGAAACAATGATCTTATCTAAAGCATCAAGAACACCCTCAACCTGATTTCATAATGGACAGATTGACTCTACCACTTATTAACCATCTTGTCATGCTTGGGCATTTCAGTGTAATGCTAATATGCTTTTTCAACACATCCCAACAACTAGTAGAAGCAGAAGACAAGGTATACAATCTATGAACAATTCCAAAAAATAGAACTTGAAACGAGGCAGTAGCTTGACCAAAAAGATGCCGTGAGTGGGCAGCGCATGGGACAATAGATGCCTATTGATTTACCTGCTGCATTCAATTTTGAACACTTTTGTATACTGCAGCCATCTTAGTTCCATTGTCACAGCTCTGTTCCTTGCAACCAGCCAGACCTAAAATGTTTTCTGCAAATTCTCTAAAACCACCTCCTAGTACCCTCCTGTTTTGGTGAGGATATCAGTGAAATATATAAAGTCTGTATCTACATGTGATGAAAGTTCATACTTCCCTGGGAAAGTACTTGTCTGCCAGCAACCAGAGTGTTGATCTGCGAGGTCCCTTCTCAACCTTGGACAGGGCTGCGTGTCATGCTGTTCACAGCGCTGAAAGCTTTTCAACAACTTGTAAGGTCCTCTTTTGGAAGACAGTGGGCAGGAGCACATCCGGGCCAGTTTCTCTGCTCACTAAGGTCATGTGGCCTTTCTGTAGCTGGAAAAAGCCAGTGGAGGACTCCCATCAATCAGGACAATGCTGCTGGTGACAGCCGAGTTGTCACCCATGGTAGCTGCCCTCCTCACACCCAGCATAAGGGGAAAAAAGGGGTTGCTGGGGGCGACGAACGTGCATCCCAGAGCGTGGAGCAGCATTGCAGAACAGAGTTCCACCACTTGATTCTCCAGAGGCTTAAATTAGGCTTAATCATGACTAGGCCTAATTTTCCCCAGAACCAGAACTGCAACCGCTCCCTGTGTCCCCACTTCCTCCACTTTGTCCAAAAG
This sequence comes from Lepidochelys kempii, assembly GCF_965140285.1. Lineage (NCBI taxonomy): Eukaryota > Metazoa > Chordata > Testudines > Cheloniidae > Lepidochelys > Lepidochelys kempii. Next base: position 269,425,557 of record NC_136380.1, on the reverse strand, counting down.
CAGCTCCAACACAGTGGAGAATCAAGCCCCTATCAGAGCATATTCCATAGCTGAGCAGGTAGGCTGGAAGCGCCGAGCCCCTTAAAAATTTACTTTTTCAACAAAGGTGGTAACTCACAAAGGCTACTTAGGCAAAGAGGCTAAGTGCCAGGCCCCATTCAGCCAGACATAGTCAGGTTTTTGGAACCTACCACATTTGGAAAAGTTTGAACTCTGAAGAAACCCATTCAGCCTGATCTCATTCAATCCTACTTGAATTGACACAGGCAGGAAAATGTTCTTCTCTGAATATATTACACTGATAGCTGCATCAAAGGGAGGCTGCTTGGCTGATTCTATCAGGAGAGGGGAAACAGGAGTGGGGAAACATTTCCCCCTGAAATGGTATGATGCATCTGACGTTTTTCTGAGAGCGATTTTCAGTCATGACTTTAAGCAGAATGAAGAATATAATGTGGTATAGATTAGAGGTTTACCAGTCTCATTCATGCACCTTGCTTACGTTGCTCCACATTTCCCATGTGGAAGGCCTGCCTGATCCTGAATTCCTGACCCATCCAATCTCCTAGGAAAGTCAAGGGAAGATGTGATTGAGTAAGGGATTCAGGATTGGGCATCAAGTGCAGAGATCATTTCATCCATGACTGAAATGCAGCCACTTCTGTGGTGAAAGACAGTAATGGGAGTTAGATCAAGACTTCAGATTGAATGCCATTATACATAGAGAATATGCCTGCTTAAATACATGGAGATTTTCTATGATGAAACCCCCATACAGGACCACTTCCATTAGGCAACCCTTTCCTTATGTTCTAAGCGACCACTTTAAAGTAAACCCAGTGTTTCCAGAATAATTTTGTCCACTTGTACTTAAAGGCTGCCTCTACTGGACAACTGACTTTTATGATCCTTTAGACTGTTACTTCAGACCATTTTCATTGTACATACATTTATGGGTTGTGAGCGGGACTAGAGAGAAGAGAAAGAGCACATCAGACAGTAATTAGGAGTGACCCAAAAATACATAGCAGGATGCTACTTCATTTTTAGGCATGACAGTTCTAACATCCTACAACAGTTGCACATAATAGTACATAGGATGGGTTAATCTAGAGATAAACTCAGACATATTAAAGAGTATCATCTATATACTACCTCTACCAAAACAGTCTGTGTGGGTGGGAGAGTAGAAGTGAGCAAGCCTTCATATCGGTGTCTTTTTCTCATCATTGTCACTATTTTCCTGGGTCCCAGTCTTTCCTTCGTCTTCTATGTCTCTCCCCAGATCCCCCATCTATTTTCCTCCCACCATGGTCTGTATATTTTCCCTCATCATCTAGCTCCCCACCTGGTCTCTCTGCCCCTCTGTATCCCTGGGCTGGCACCAATTCTTTCCCTCCCTTTCTCTCTTTCCCTTCCCTGGGTTCCCCTCCTCCACATTTCTTTTGCCAAATTATGTTAGGAGATTGTGTTGGAGCAATTATTGCCAAAGAATACAAGACAATTAAGTAATAAGAGAGACATTAAAGCATGACAGACTATACTTTTCTGGGCAATTATTACATATCTCATTTTGTGGTATAAGGCACGAGTCCAAAAGTCAAATCACTTTAGGTTCACAAGAAAAGAGAATACTATTCCTCCCCCACGCCCTTTTTAAAAAAGGAATTTAGAGCTAGTGAAAAGTGCCCTGTGACAGCCCTGAAATCCCCTATCCTCACAACTGGGACAGCCGTGATAGTGGTAGAGCAAGTATCCCATATAGCGCCTCACCCTCAAGTCACTTCTGCAAGGACCACTTCTAAGGACAAGAGGGTAGTTTAGGTCCCAATCTCACAAAGAGTTATGCTCATGCTTAACTTTAGGCACGGTGAGGAGTCCCATTGAAGCCAATGGGCCTATCATTGTGGGCTAAAGATAAGCACATGCATAAGTATTACTGGATTCTAAGTCTTCACGCCCAGTTAAGCGCAAAATGCTGAGCCAATTAGTGTACTAGTATGTTTTCACCTTAAAAGCTCTATCATAAAGAAAAATGGACACCATGTGTAAATAATAAGAACACAAGTACAGCCATACTGGGTCAGACCAAAGGTCCATCTAGCCCAGTATCCTGTCTTCCTACAGTGTCCAATGCCAGGTGCCCCAGAAGGAAAGAACAGAACAGGCAATCATCAAGTGATCCATCCCCTATCACCCATTCCCAGCTTCTGGCAAACAGAAGCTAGGGACACCATCCCTGCCCATCCTGGCTAATAGCCATTGATGGACCTATCCTCTGTTAATTTACCTAGCTCTTTTTTGAACCCTGTTATAGTCCTGGCCTTCATAACATCCTCTGGCAAGGAGTTCCACAGGTTGACTGTGCGTTGTGTGAGAAAAACCTTCCTTTGGTTGTTTTAAACCTGCTGCCTATTAATTTCATTTAGTGGCTCCTAGTTCTTGTGTTATGAGAAGGAGTAAATAACACTTCCTTATTGACTTTCTCCACACCAGTCATGATTTTATAGACCTCTATCATATCCCCCCTTTGAAAAGAGATGTCAAAGATGAAAAGTCCCAGTCTTATTAATCTCTCTCTTCATACAGAAGCCGTTCCATACCCCTAACAATTTTTGTTGCCCTTTTCAGAACCTTTTCCAATTCCAATATATCTTTTTTAGAGATGGGGTGACCAGATCTGCATGCAGTATTCAAGATGTAGGCATACCATGGATTTATGTAGAGGCAATAAGATATTTTCTGTCTTATTATCCATCCCTTACTTAATGATTCCCCAGCATTCTGTTCACTTTTTTGACTGCCGCTGCACGTTGAGTGGATGTTTTCAAAGCACTATCCATAATGACTCCATGATCTCATTCTTTGAGTGATAACAGCTAATTTAGACCCCATCATTTTATATGTATAGTCGGGATTGTGTTTTACAATGAGCATTACTTTGTATTTATCAACATTGAATTTCATCTGCAATTTTATCGTGGAAAATACAGAAGATGTTTTTATACACACAGACCATGAAAAAATGGGTGTTTATCACTACAAAAGGTTTTCTCTCCCCCCATCCCACTCTCCTGCTGGTAATAGCTTACCTAAAGTGATCACTCTCCTTACAATGTGTATGATAATCAAGGTGGGCCATTTTCAGCACAAATCCAGGGTTTAACAAGAACGTCTGAGGAACAGTGGTGGGAGGGAAGGAATAAACAAGGGGAAATAGGTTACTTTTTATAATGAATCAACCATCTTCTGTATTTTCCACAGTATGCATCCGATGAAGTGAGCTGTAGCTCACAAAAGCTTATGCTCAGATAAATTGGTTAGTCTCTAAGGTGCCACAAGTTCTCCTTTTCTTTTTGCGAATACAGATTAACACGGCTGTTACTCTGAAATCTGCCATTTTTTTGCCCAGTCACCCAGTTTTGTGAGATCCTTTTGTAGCTCTTCATAGTCTGCTTGGGACTTAACTATCTAAGTAGTTTTGTATCATCATCTGCAAATTTTGCCACCTCACTGTTTGCCACTTTTTCCAGATCATTTATGAATATGTTGGACAGGACTGGTCCCCATACAGACCCCTGGGGGACACCACTATTTACCTCTCTCCATTCTGAGAACAGACCATTTATTCCTACCCTTTATTTCCTATCTTTTAACCAGTTACCAATCACTGAGAGGACCTTCCCTCTTATTCCATTGGTAAGGGAACTTGTCAAAGGCTTTCTGAAGTACACTATATCCACTGGATCCCCCTTGTCTACATGCTTGTTGACCCCCCTCAAAGAATTCTAGTAGATTGTAAAGGGAAATCATGCTTCATCAAAAACCATGTTGACTCTTGCCCAACAAATTATTTTTATCTATGTGTCTGACAATTTTGTAGTGGTAAACACCAATTTTTTCATGCTTTGTGTGTATAAAAAGATCCTCTATACTTTCCACAGTATGCATCTGATGAAGTGAGCTGTAGCTCACGAAAGCTTATGCTCAAATAAATTGGTTAGTCTCTAAGGTGCCACAAGTACTCCTTTTCTTTTTGCGAATACAGATTAACACAGCTGTTACTCTGAAATCTGACAATTTTGTTCTTTTCTACAGTTTCAACCAGTTTGTCTGGTACTGAAGTCAGGCTTACTGGCCTGCAATTGCTGGGATCACCTCTGGAGCCCTTTTTAAAAATTGGTCCACATTAGCTATCCTCCAGTCATTTGTTACAGAAGCTGATTTAAATGATAGGTTACAAACTACAGTAGTTAGCAGTTCTGCAATTTCACATTTGAGTTCCTTCAGAACTCTTGGGTGAATACCATCTGATCTGGTGACTTTATTACTGCTTAGTTTATCAATTTGTTCTCAAACCTCCTCTAATAACACCTCAATCTGGGACAGTTCCTCAGATTTGTCACCTAAAAAGAATGGATAAGGTTTGGGAATCTCCTTCACATCCTCAGCTGTGAAGACCGGTGCACAGAATTTATTTAGTTTCTCCGCAATGGCCTTATCGTCCTTGAGTGCTCCTTTAGCATCTTGATCATCCAGTGGTCCCACTGGTTGCTTAGCAGGCTTCCTGCTTCTGATGAACTTAACATTTATTTTTGCTATTACTTTGAGTCTTTGGCTAGCTGTTATTCAAATTCTTTTTTGGCCTTTCTAATTATATTTTTACTCTTCATTTGCCAGAGTTTATGCTTCTTTCTATTTTCCTCACTAGGATTTGACTTCCACTTTTTAAAGGATGCCTTTTTGTCTCTCCTAGTTTTTTTTTACTTTGTTGTTTAGCCATGGTAGTACTTTTTCGGTTCTCTGTTTTTTAACTTGGGGTATACATTTAAGTTGAGCCTTTATTATGGTGTCTTAAACATTTCCATGCAACTTACAGGGATTTCACTTTTGGCCCTGTACCTTTTAATTTCTGTTTAACTAACTTCCTCATTTTTGTGTAGTCCCCCTTTCTGAAATTAAATGCTACAGTACTGGGCTGCTGTAGTGTTTTCCCTGCCACAGGGATGTTAAATTTAATTATGGTAGTTTTTCAAAAAGAGACATTATTAAGGGCACAAGAGCAAACTATCCCACTGCTTAGGAAAGATAGGAAGTATGGCAAGAGACCACCCTGATTTAACCAGGAGACCTTCAATGATCTAAAAATAAGAATTAAAAAAAAAAAAAAAGAGAGAGAGACAGAGTCCTACAAAAAGTAGAAACTAGGTCAAATGACAAATGATGAATATAAACAAACACAAGTATGTAGGGACAAAATTAGAAAGGCCAAGGCACAAAACGAGATCAAACTAGCTAGAGACATAAAGGGTAACAAGAAAACATTCTACAAATACATTAAAAGCAAGAGGAAGACCAAGGACAGGGTAGGACCGTTACTCAATGGTGGGTGGGTGGGGAATAATAACAGAAAATGTGGAAATGGCAGAGGTGCTTATGACTTCTTTGTTTCAGTTTTCACCAAGAAAGTTGGTAGCGATTGGACATCTAACATCGTTAATACCAGTGAAAATGAGGTAGAATCAAAGGCTAAAATAGGGAAAAACAACAAGTTAAAAATTACTTAGACAAGTTAGAGGTCTTCAGGTCACCTGGGCCTGAAGAAATGCATCCTAGAATACTCAAGGAGCTGACTGAGGAGATATCTGAGCCCTTAGCAATTATCTTTGAAAAGTCATGGAAGAAAGGAGAGATTCCAGAAGACTGGAAAAGGGCAAATATAGTATCAATCTATAAAAAGGGAAATAAGGACAACCCGGGGTATTACAGACTTAACTCTGTACCCAGAAAGATAATGGAGCAAATAATTAAGCTATTTGCAAGCATCTAGAAGATAATAAGTAACAATCAGCATGGATTTGTCAAAAACAAATCATGTCAAACCAACCCGATAGCTTTCTTTGACAGCGTAACAAGACTTGTGGATGGGGGAAAGTGGTCGACGTGGTATATCTTGGACTTAGTATAGCTTTTGATACTGTCTTGCATGACCTTCTCATAAACAAACTAGGGAAATGCAACCTAGATGGAGCTACTATAAGGTGGGTGCATAATTGGTTGGAAAACCGTTCTTAGGAGTAGTTATAAGTGGTTCACAGTCATGCTGGAAAGGCATAACAAATGGGGTCCCACAGGGATCAGTTTGTAAAGCATTATTGCATGTATTTATGTTTTAATATGCATGCTCTGATTTATGTCTGTGATGTCTTGTATTATTTACCTGGGAAATGGTAATGTTAAAAATCACCATTTTGAACGGTGGCTAGTAGCTGTTTAGTAGTCGTGTTGGATACCCTTCTCTTTGGAACTTTGGCACCCTTTTGTTTGAGTTTGGTGCTCTTTTGTGGAAAGGTGGGAAAAGGACTGGTCAGGTGGTCACTAATCTGACTAGAGGATATAAAAGCCCCACACACAGGCTCTAGGGTACTGTCCTGCCTAGCAGCAGCCTGCACTCACATCATCGGATCAAGAACCACCGGAAGATCTCAGAGATACCACCACAGCTACTTACCTGAGAAGTGATCCTGATCCTAATCCTGGTTCAGCAATCAAAGTTCTGAGTTCCTCCTGTGCCACCTGTCATCCCCAAGTGCAGTGGTAGGTCTGGATCCAACATCTCAAGGCCGAGGCAGACGATCAGATAAACTTTGATCTGTAAAGTATAAATACCTTTGTCTGTCATTTGTAGAGGGAGAGGGTTCTGGGCTTCATGCCCATGCAAGTCACTGAGATATTTTGTCCATTTACTTACCTTATGTTAAATAAAGCACTTTTTTATTTTTCAAAAAGAGAAAAGTACCTTTTCTTGTCCCTTATCCTTATTTGCACTGAGATCAATAAGGTGATATATCCTAATTCCGAGACAGCTGTACCTGTGACTTCTTAGCAGGGGTCCATAACATCCTTAATTTCTTCCCCCACATTGATACATTGTAACAAGTTCGGGGTACTGTTCAATATGTTCATCAGATAATGTCATAGAGAGTACACTTTGAAAGTTTGTGGGTGATACCAAGCTGGGAGGGGTTACAAGTGCTTTGGAGGATAGGATTAAAATTCAAAATGATCTGGACAAACTGGAGAAATGGTTTGAAATAAATAGAATGAAATTCAATAAGGACAAATGCAAAATACTTCAGTTAGGAAGGAACAATCAGTTGCACACATACAAAATGGGAAATGACTGCCTAGGAAGGAGTACTGCGGAAAGGGATCTGGGGGTCATAGTGGACCACAAGATAAATATGAGTGAACAGTGTAATGCTGTTGCAAAAAAAGCTAACATCATTCTGGGATGTATTATCAGGAGTGTTGTAAGCAAGACACGAGAAGTAATTCTTCCGCTCTACTCCGTGCTGATTAGGCCTCAGCTGGAGTATTGTGTCCAGTTCTGGGCACCACATTTCAGGAAAGATGTGGACAAATTGGAGAAAGTCCAGAGAAGAGCAACAAAAAATGATTAAAGGTCTAGAAAACATGACAACATGGCATATTTCAGTGAAGCAGCAAGTACACCACGAACACACATGCTACAGACAACAAACTTACCCCAAGGGTCACGTAATCATTCTTCCTTCACCTGGAGAACTCCCTTGCAAAACTCCTCAGTTAGCCACTCCTGTTCGCGAGAGAGTTCCACACACAATTTTCCCTCCTGGGAGAAAGAATGAACTCTATATTACAGATGCTAGTCTCATCAATTAATGCACTTTGAGAAGGCCCTCACATACCGTAGCGAAGGGCATAGTATGAGACCTTGAGTAGAATACAAATAGGCCCATGCATTAATTGGCATGAACTGTTGAGAGCTGCCCAGAAAGCTCCAATTGTTTCTGGTGTTGTAAAATCATTTGGAATACAAATGAACTATAGGCATATAAGAATTTACACCACTGAAGGGCAGAATTCTTTTAAGGACACCGGGCTGGATTCGCCTTTCAACAGTTTTACATGGTTGTTGCTCCACAGATTTTAATGAAGTCATTTCTGCTTTACCTCAGAGTGAGTGAGACAAATAAAGTCCAAAGTGTATGTGCTAGCAACACAGGACTAGAGAAGGCCAATTGTTGGTGTATCATGTTACACAGAAGCCACTACTCTAAAGACCATACCTGGGGTAGGGCAGAAGAAGTCAGGAACACCTAATCTGAAAGTGGGGAACATAGTTTACAAACTGTTCTCTGTATCAACAATGTTTATCAATCCTGATAATCTGCCAGTTGAGATAGAGTAGCTCCTTAGTGAAGAGGTGGAGCAAGCTTTCAAGGCTTTGAAACTAAGGTCTGGTCTACACTACAGACCTGTATTGGTATAACTGTGTTGCTTGGGGGGGGGGGGATGAAAAATCCACACCTCTGAACAACATAATTACACCAACCTAACCCGCCCCATGTAGACAGCATTATGTCAGCAGGAGAGCGTCTCCTGCCGACATACCTACTGCCTCTCAGGGAGGTGAATTAAGTAAGCCGACAAGAGAGCTCTCTCCCCTTGGTTTAGAGTTACACCTTCATCCAGTGCTGGCAAGAGTCAGAGACAAGATACTGGCCTAGATGGACTGGCTTTCTGATTCTGCATGACAATTCTTATGTTCTTTAATAGTTCCAAGAAGGAAGGCACCAGAACACTGAAGAGAAGGAAGTTTAACCCAGGGTTTAAGAAGAAATTAGGAATGATCCAGGAATTTATTAGGCTTACAAATTTCTTATAGGCTTGTAATCTTGGTGATATGAATGTATTTATGATTTTGCCTAAGGGATGAAATCACAAAACTTCTGGAGAGAAGTGAGCTGATTAGAAACTAGTCAGTGTGGTGTAAGGATAAATTTAGAAATCTAGTGATATGTTTTAAGCAAAAGCCACAGAAGTCAGATAGGGTGAAGCAATGGATTGCTAAAAACAGATTGACTCAGTTACAAAGTAGACTAGAACACTCAAGCTGCACTCGTAGGGCATCATTTTTCAATGGATATGGAACTGATTTGGTAACTGAGTGCAGAGTCACGGTAGTTTAAGATAAGTTAGAAATTTAACAAAAGGACCAATGCTGCACAATGCTGAGAGCATCCAGCACTGGATTAAAACACTGCCACTATGGACCCATTCCTAGGGTACTAACTCCTGGAGTCCTGTGATAATTTACCAAAAAAAAAAAATCTCAGTTTTGATTGAAAATTGTTTCTAACTCTCATAGTTGCAGAACTAATCTGGAAATAATGAACAGAGGCATCTGCCAGAGTCTGCAGAGAGCCTGAAACAATAGCTCTGGCATCTGCCAGAGTCTGCAGAGAGCCTGAAACAATAGCTCTGAGAAGTGTCAACTGCCTGCCTCATCTTATTGGGTTGTTAACTCTGAAACCCTGTGCCAACAATACCCTAACAGAGGGCTCTATGTGTGTAGTGCCCTCACTGTAACTAGCCCCTCATGTCTCTGCAGGGCATTGTCAGAAGGGGCCCCCATATTCAGAGGGGTGAATAAGGGCTGAGTTCTCCCTCCTCCAGGACATATCCCAGCCTGCCTGAAGAGATGGACCAGAGGTCCAGGTAGTGCAGAGGCTCACCTGCTCAAACAGCTTTGGTTGGCTCCCATCAACCCAATAAGACAGCTCTTGCTTGAGTAGTCCCTACTGCTACCATCCCTGGGAGGATTAGGGCCATGCTGGAGGAAGCCTGGTCAGGACACCAGGGCAGGGCCAAAGTGGATTTAAATGAGGTTATGCCTCAGTTGCCTTAATCTTACCCTGAGTACACACTGAGGTTCTGCATCATCAAAACACATTTAGGCTACTTAAGAAGTGTTGCACCAGCCAGAGAGGCCACGGTAGATGATATCACACCAGACATTGTGTAGTGAAGTTCTCAGATATGGCTCAGTCCTGTGAATTCACAAAACTCTGGCAGGGGGAGGTCCTCCCCAGGGCAACACCAGATTGGGTCAGGGAGTGTGCCCATTCACATGTCGATGAAGAGTTAGACCATGATGTGCTGGGGTGTTTTTGTCCATCCCGGTGACATGGCAGATGAGCATGCAGTGCCAGTTTTCAGTACAATGATCAACCAAAGGAAGGATTATTACTTTTACAAAGTCAAGCCAGTTAATGCTAAGGATTTGGCGCTGACAGCACATAAGGAATGTGCCTAGCAACTCAGAGTCTGACTGTAAGAGGGCTTTGGTTTCTGACCTGACTAGCAATACAGGTAATATGCAGGTTTCTTAGATCCTGAAATTTGTCTCACTGTGAAGACATTTATGTGTCGATAAGCAAGACAGAGACTTCAAGCAGGAGGCAGCGAGACCTGTTTCTCAAAGAACGTCTTGTTTGCTTCTACCATTTGAACTCTGCTTGCAGCCTAGGTAAATTTAACTCATCAATGCTCTCCATGGCATTTGGTCACACGTGCACCAGGGGTTCTGGTATCCTAGCTCTGAGGTTCTGGACCTTGGTCTTGCGCCATAAAGCATTCAACCCCATAGTGTTGGCAGCATCTTTGAGACCTTTAATTGAAGTGAATTTTCTTCATTTGGATTGACTTGAAACTACATTTTCCCATTCTGAACCAATTTCAACAGAATGTTTCGACCAAAATAAATTGTTTATTTTGTTCTCAATTTTTCAAGCAGAACATTTAGGACTTATCTAGCTGTTTGCATCTTCATATCACTGCATAGCATTAATCCTCACAACAGGGTAGGAAGCAGGTAAGTGCTGTATGTATTGTAAAAATGGGGAAATAGAGAGAAATTCATTGAACTACCCAGGAGTACACAGCAAGTCAATGGCAGAACCAGGATTACAGATGCAGAACAGAAGTTAGGGGAAAAAATAATTGTGATACTTTATGTGGGATTTGTTAGATTATATTTATAATAAAATGCCCCTTTCTGTGCACTCTCAAGTGCCATTACTCTTTATCTCAAAGTGTAAGCAGAGTCAGAATGAGCTCTACCCTGACATCTGGTGGTGACCTGTGGAAAAGGACTTCAGGGGCTGATCTTGTTTGCATGGGCACACCCACCCTGCCTAGCAGGATGGACTGCTTCCCCAAATGGTCACTTTGGCTGCTGTGGGATCCCCAGTCTCTTTGTTATTGGGGCACAAGAAATAAAGGGTTGTTATTCTGGTTATGTAAATCAAGGACAGTAGAACTGTACTTGGCATTTTATGATGGAGAGACTCGCCCTCAACTAAGTAGCACTCGCAAGGCAAAGGACATGGGTTCCAAAGCCCAGTGAATTGTGAGAGGTTGGACACACGTATATGTACCTAGTAGTGTGGGTATGAAACACTATTCCCCCCCTCCCCACTATGTAAAGAACTAATTTTGGCTCCGTTAGGAGTCTTGTTACATGCTGCGGAGCTGAAATCACTGACCCCTAGGTCTAAGCATTAGACCTACTTTGGGCTAGTGGTGCACCAGCACTTCGGCTCCCCCTACTAGCAGCTAAAAATCACTGAGTGCTGAAATCACTAAAGAGAGCGGAGCAGCGGGGATAGCCTGGCGGAGAGGTGCAGAGAGTGGAGCGGAGCGGATAGCAGGATGGCTGGCGGAGAGGTGCAGCTGGCGGTGAAGACTGCAGCCAAACCCCATGGAGAGGTGTGGCACTTGGCTGTCGACCCGAGCAGTGGAGCATGTAAGATGCCCCCCCATACCTCCCCCCACTTCCACCCACTTCCCTCCAGGCTGGGAGGTAAACTCTGCAGATGAACTTCTGAACTCTGGGGGGGCTGCACTGACCAAGGAAAGAAACTGGGCGGGGGGGGGGTAACTATTGGGTTGCTGGACTTAAGACCCTGAGGGAAAGGACACTGCCCAACTTACTTGGGGGTGGGTCTTTTGCTCATGGTTGGTGTCATGGATCTTGTTTGTTGTGTTTCCCCAACATAATGCTGCATTGTTTCACTTCTTTATTAAAAGGCTTTGGCTACACCCAGAGTCTGTGCTTGCGAGAGGGGAAGTATTGCCTCTTAGAGGCCGCCAGGGGAGTGGTATGTAATTGTCCCAGGTCACTGGGTGGGGGCTCAAGCCAGTTTTGCATTGCGTTATTGAAACGGAACCCCTAGATACTGAACCTGGCCCCTGTTGCTCCAAACTCTGACGGGCAAAAGCATTACGAAAGCATAGAAGTCTTCACATTTCCAATCTCTGGATTGATTATTTCAGTGAATAATGCTTACACCCTGTGTATACATCTTCCAAATTAAAATGTGAGTTTGATTCTGACCTCTGATACTGAGGGGCACTGTACCTTGTAAAAGCAACATTTATTGCAAATTCACAACTGGACTGCATAAAGCAGTACCTTGTAAAATTAGCTACTGCAACTGGCTCTGTGTGTATGAAATATGTTTTGGGGTTTATTTAAGTATAATAAATTCAAAATTTCTTTAAAGAAGGAAAATAAAGCCATAAAGAAACAACTTAGAGTTTCCATAGAAACAATATTGGGACTTGGGGTTTCTTTACATTATCATAGGTTCTTGGTGTAAGAATTTTAATTTATATGAGTTAAAAGCTTGTGCTAGCTTGTCCCAAGACCTGGTGTAATATTAACTGAATTATGTCAAGCATTTTCTGTCAGCTACGAGATTTGTTATAAATCACAAGAAATCTTGTAATAATGTAGTTCTGGGTTTTATGTCTCCAAAAAGCCGCTTTCATAATGGGAAATACTGACTCTTATGTTCTTTAATGTCTTTTTTTCCTCCCTTCCCTTGGGCTATGCTTTTTTCTTTCTTTCTTCCCTTTCAGGGAAGTTAGAGCTTTTCCTTTTGAATGACTAGAGAAAAATCAAATATTTAGTTCAAATCCATGTTTGTGTCTTCTCTATCACTTGGTAATGGGACAATTTCCCAACATCTGCACAAGAGTTTTAATACTTGAGGCCCCATTTAAAATTTGAACACTTCCAATCATTCCACATTTCAGCTGTCAAAGCAGCACTTACGAATCAAAGATAGGCTTCCACTGAACATCTGGATTCACACCTGAATCTCAATCCAGATTTGAAGCCAAACTTTGTGGCTCTACAACAATGACTTATACCAACATTGCAGAGCCAAACATCCCCAAATGTTGCTGAAGTTGGTGTGACCTGCTACTTGCAGATTCCCCTAGCGTGAGGATAATTCATGGGGGTCAGACTCATTCCTACATTCTCTAATAGTGCCAAGAAAGAAACCACCACCTTTCTGACACAAAGGACAGAGAAAAAAGTAACATCTGCACAAAACCAAGGAGAAAGAACTAGACTGTGCAACCCTCATACTGGGGAGAGCTTACTCACCCAAGTAGGCCCTGGGCATGCTCACTGATGTAAGGGTTGCAGAGTTCAGTCTATAATGATCGAATGGAGGCCAACCAAAATAAATGAGACATGCAGCATGTCCAAAAGGAAGCCACTGAGACGACTCCCTTTGGGAGGAAGTCCATACTGGAGGACCCCAGCCAGGAAAGCCCTGCTTTGAACTGAAGCTGGGGACCAAACACAGATTTGTTTCAGAGGACCATAACTGCTAGGCAATGACATAAAGCAAAAGGCAATTGCTTGTGTGTTTATGGCTGTACACAGGACCAGCCACCTCCTAAGCAGCCCCACGTGGCCTGCCTATTGTGCCATACTACCAATTTCTCCCCTATTCAGAGCCCCTTAACTCACAGTTTACAGGTAATTTAAAACATTCCCCTCCTGGGGTCCCATTTATTTAGTCCTTACAAACTGTCTCTCCAGGTCCCCAACCTGAGTTCATTCAATCTCTCCCTTTAGGTAAGGCAATCCCTAGCCCTTCTTCCCAAAGCTGGGCCCCAACTCATAGTCTGTCCGGCTTTACCTTTGTGGAGTTCAGCCCTGACTTCTAGGCCTCCAAACCCTTCTGCTAATCAGTATCTTTAGTCGGAGCTGGGACTAGTACTTACTGAGCTGAAGCTCAGCCTTCCGGTTCTGGCTTCCAGGCCCAAACCTTTCTCTCAGCGACCGTCTGTAGGAGGAGCTCTTCTCTGTTACAATTTCCTTAGCTTCAGAGTCGTCCCTGCAGAAGCATTTCACAATTTCCTGTACTTCCCTCCTTTATTACAGCCTCCTGCTGCACTTTATATGGCAATCATCCTGATCTCTCCCAACTATGACTTATTATGTAACTATGGTTGGCTAGCTCCAGCCCTTAATGGCAAGCCACCATGTTACAAGATCCTAAATCAAAAAGGGCTTTTTATTAGGCTTGCCAGGTGTCTGTTTTTTTATCAGAACGCCTGGTCAAAAAGGGACCCTTGCAGCT